>NC_135890.1:51079030-52459836 GCF_964194155.1 Cetorhinus maximus | reverse complement strand
TAAGATTGGTGGCTCAGTTCTATTTATTGATGAATTCATTGAGGCATCAGCAAGGCTGAAAGATGATGAGGCAAATTAAAATGTTGTGATGCCAAGCTTGGATGTTAAAAGCCTCTATATTATAGAAGAAAGAAAATTAAGTTGAAATTTATTACAGCTGGGAAAGGTCTTGTATAAGTTACCAAATTGTGCTGAAGTAATTCACTTAGAACTGAAAATGCAGAATTAGTCATACAGACATAAATGGACATATCAGTACATTCATATGAAATATGGAAAGTAATATGCAACATGTTAAAATATTTTTTAAAAAAGCTATATTTCATTTGAGCTTGAATATACAACTGGACTGGTGTAATTTGGAATTACTGCCCATGTTCAGAACAACATTCAGATTTAGTAAATATCTCAATGTAAAGGAACTGTTGAAAATTTCCTTACATTGTGCTAAAATTGCATTTAGGTTGGGCTGTGTAGGATATGTGCTATAGCAGTGGAACAACATAAGTACAAATGCAACCATTCTAAGATGGAATTCCTCAGGAATTTTAAGAAATCCCATAATGGTTACCAAAGTGAGCGCGATAGACCACAATTAATGAAAACCTTCCACTTAAGTTGGTCAATCTCTTTGAGGAATGGTCAGGAAGACCACGAGGCAGAGAGCATTTGGAGCTTTTTCAGACAACACTAAATATTCCTGGAATGCTACTGGATCGAGGATACGGAGACTAAACAAACATTTTGCTGGAGTAATGCTTTCTATGCTGTAATTATCTTCCTTGTTTGTGCTGTGACCAGATAGGAATCTACTGGAACATTGCATGAATTGGTTGTTTATGAGCTGCCAAGCATTTCTATTCAACTCATTCTCTGACTGCCTCCAGTATCAATTTTGGGAGTTTACTTTCGGACCTAATTAGTCATATTTAGCAATAGAACTTGGACCTGCTGTATTGTTCTTTACAAGAGAAAACTGACTTTCAAAGGGGAAGGTGCTCAGCCCAGAATGTTCACATAGAAGTGATAAATCAGTTTTCAATTACATGGATTATCAGTGCTTTAGTTGCAAGCACAGAAAGTATGACAATTTGCTGTTAATCCTATGCTTTGTTACCAATTACATATATAAAGTGTTCTGGGACAGACAGTGCCACTTTGTTGGGAGGTGAGAAACAGAGAAGACAGGACCCATGGATTCAACCATGCAAAGACTGCAGTTAACAGTTTAGGACAGAAGAGTCTGAAGATTTTGCCTTTTTTAAATTCTTTCACAGAATGCGGGCATCATTGGCAAGGACAACATTTTTTTGCCCTCTTGCATGCCATGATTTGCATGCATGTGTGTCATTGTCCTTCACGGGCTGAAGTTAAAAACCCACATTCCCATAAAGTTGAATGTGTATCTCAGGAGGCTGATGCTATCCACTTTTGGTGTTTAGAATTCTTCCCATAATGATGCAACTGCACTCAGAACTGCCCCTCAGCTTGAATACAAACAGAAAATAAGAAATATATGGACAAAGGTGCTTCGGTTGCTTGTGTGTCACTGCCTGGATCATCAGTGGTCACAGGTCGCGCAAGGCCTACAACCTATAGTTTGGACATCCCATTCCATCTTCACCATTTGGAAGGTAATCTGTTGCAGCGGATTTCCCATTAGAACCTATCCAATTTTCAGTACATTGAAAATGAACCCCACCTTTCTTATTTAACAGTGCTGGTCGGAAAGTACAAGTTCAGATTCCAACCAGGGCTTGGTCTGATAGAGGCTTGTTTCTCAAAAATCTTGTAATTTTACTTCTAATTTGCATCCCATTCCCAGGCAAAGACCTGGAGGGAAGACATGTAGAATATAGTCAGTTACATCCAATCGTTGCTGGTTTCAGGCTTTTCCTTTCATATTGTGTTGTGTAGAATACATTGACTTTGGTTGCATGCCAAGAGCTTTAAAACCAAATCAACTGCAAATTATGTTTGACAGGATCTTAAATCTAGACACCAAATAAAACATTCCATGCAAGGGGAAAAAAAACAGAACCTCCCATTCTTGCAAAATTTAACTTGATACATGACCTGGTCTGTTTACTTACTCATAAATGGAATGTCCTTATGATGTACAGGCACTTGGGTTCATTTTATACTAGTTGCTCCTTCTCCATTCAAGAAAGAAACAATTACAGACAAGAAAGAAATGCCCCACAATTGTGTCCCGTATATTGTTCCACATCGTATTTTCCAATTAAGTTATTCTGCAGTGAGTACAGAAGCGGTTAAGGTGCATGTATTAGTGGATGCTCAGCACTGTAATTCAAGCAGAAAAAGCATCAAAGAGGATTATTCATTCTTAACTTCCATGGTGCTAGCTTAATGGAGGGCTAACCTTTAATCTATGTTAGGTACTGACCACCCAAAATAATAAGTAAAACTGACTGACATAGAAAAGATTAATGAACTACACAATACAATTACCTAATTTTTTTCATTTGTACCATTTAAAAATTGTGAAAATAGCTTTCAATTATACACTTAATGTTTTTAGAAATGAAATTACAGTGTCCAAACTACATGCGTCTTACACTCTCTTGTAAAAAAGGCAACTTCCATTTTAATTGGATTTAAACACTACAGGGTACAATAATGAAAGCCCAGTGACATATTTGCTGTATCCCTCGATCTCTTTATTGATTTTTGTTGTCTAAAGACAGGCCTATGTTTAATCTGGTGTCCAGAGTATCCCCTCTTGGCAGAAGTTAACTCTTCGCTATCATAATCTGATTATATGCTCTGATCTGAACTCCAAAGTGTTGTATGAACACCGATCGCCTACACATCAACTTGTATTTATACAGCTTCTTCATTGTAATAAAGGGTACCAAGCAGCTTTACAGGACTGTTACCAGACAAAATTTCACAAAGAGCCACATAGGGGGATATTAAGACAGGTTTTGATTTCCCACAGTGGCAGTAAACCATTTCTGGACTGGCCAAGGTCTGTGTGCAGCACCCCCAACATCAGTGGTATCACTAAGACCACCCAAGCTGCAGCAATGGTGCAGTCCAATCAATGGCCCACATTGTCGAGGAGCGTCCGCTGACAAAACTTGAAGGTGGCCTTAAAGAGCTGTATCCAGCCACCGACAAGGCTACTGCTTACCTCTGTGACTATGCACAAGCTAAATAAATGAAATAAATAAATAGGACAGGTGACTAAAAGCTTGATGAAAGTAGTATGTTTTGAGGAGACTCTTAGAGAAAAGGGATCACTTCATTACAACATCATCTCAGAAACACCACCAACACCTCATCACTGAAATTTCAATGAAACAAGTGATAACTCATCATCGAAGCACAAGGTTTCACAGCATGGAAAGAGGCCTTTTGGCGTATCATACCATTGCCTGTGCTGCGTAAGAGCTATCCACCTAGTCCCATTTCCCTGCCAGTTCCTCATATTCCATTGAGTTTTTTCTTTATCAAATATTTATCTGCTTCCTTTTTTAAGCCTTTCATGATTCTGCCTCCACCACTGTTACTTTTTGATGATATTTTTCAATTTAGGCACTTCAGCTACGAACTCTCTGCCCAGTGGAAATAGTGTTTCTCTATTTATCTTACCGAAATATCTCTCAGATTTCCTTTAGCCACTGTTTCCAGTAGTTGAGGGGTCTAGAATGAGGAGCCATAGATGCAAGATTAAATGAAAGACATTTAGAACATTTACAGGGAGCGCTGTGAAGATGTGGAATTCACTTCCAGGATTAGTGGTTGATGCAGGAACTATAGTAACACTCAAGATTATATCAGATAGGAGGATGACAGAAAAGGGGCTGAAAGGGTATTGAGTGGGTAAACATAACTAGAGCTAGTTACTTACCTCAAGTGTAAACTTAAACACAGAATGGTTGTGGCATAATGTAAATTTTACCAATTTCTTTGTTCTAGTGAAAACAGCCTTTTGTTTCTTTAACATCTCCTTATTGCTAAAACCTCTCATTGTTAGTATTTACCTAATACAGCTCTTCTGCATTCTCTTCATGGCCTTGATTTCATTTCTAAAGTTGACAATGTTGTAACTGCAGCCTAACCAATGATACTTATAGCTATTGAGACACAAAGGCTAGTCAGCATCTGGTACCTTTAGAACTCATTTTTAACCCATTTTCATGGTGCATATCATAAGATGAAACAAAGAGTAACTGTGGACTAAAGAATTTTCACAGAATAAAATTGAATGAAACGGTTTCTGTTTTTTGCTTTAATGAAGAAATATTTTTGCAGTCTTAACATTTGAGAATGTACAGAGATTTTCAGAGTTCACTTTTTATAACTGAAATGGTAAATAATCACAGATTAGCAATAACTGGGGAGGGTGCATATGATGTGCTCATACAGTTATGTGTAGGCTATTCTTTAGTCTTCAGTTTTGATTCAACTGCAGCCACATATTGCCATTTATTGGAGTCTCATTTATTACAAAATTGTAAGATCCGCTGCACAAAAGGAGGCTATTCAGACAATGGTGCAAGTTAGTGATAGCTCTTAAGTCTAAACTTATGACTTCCCCAAACTAATTCCTCTGCTCTTCTTTTATCATTGTTATATTCTTCTGTTTTAAGTGAAGCTGTTTTGTTTAAGATTCAGCTCTTTGATTCCTTCCAATTGTTATCCATCCCTTGCTGAACTATACATGAACCAAAAATAAAAACAAAAAACTACTGCGGATGCTGGAAATCCAAAACAAAAACGGAATTACCTGGAAAAACTCAGGAGGTCTGGCAGCATTGGCGGAGAAGAAAAGAGCTGACGTTTCGAGTCATGAAGGTTCATGAGGACTCGAAACGTCAGCTCTTTTCTTCTCCGCCGATGCTGCCAGACCTGCTGGGTTTTTCCAGGTAATTCTGTTTTTGTTATACATGAACCAAGCCTGGCTTCTCTATGCAGTTTTCTCCAAATGTGTAACGGAAAGACAAATGCGCACATGTAATACTGTCTCAATAGAAAACACTAATAGGGCAATTTTAACCCACCCCTCCTGTGGCAAAACTGATGAAATTGGGAGCAGCACTGGTTTTACATCCCGCCCATTTTTATTCTCCACTGAAATCAGTACAAAGTAATATTGGATATTAATAGCATTCAAGTCAATTGGTGAAGCTAAAACCAAGGCGTGGAGCTTTTCTTTATCAAGAGTTTATTGACTTGTTCAGACTCACAGTTCTCCTCCCTTTCCACCCAGTGTCTCAGTTATTCCTTATTTATCTGAGCTCAAAGACAATTAATACCCATCATCTGTTTCTCTTAACCTTAATAATGTAATTGACATTAACAAACCTTAAGAATGTAATTAACAAGATATTACATTGGAGAGGTGTAAAAGTGCCATTCCGCCCAATCCCATAAGTTTCCCACCCAGTGAGTTAATTTAAGCCTTCAGTCTAGACTGATGGGATGACCTATCAGATACAGAAGAGAACTTTTAAGCTTCAATGGTATCTCTTTCCCCTACAACAATATTTCGAGGTGCCACCATCATGGATCTCTTCATGGCTCACTGGAGCAATGTACCCTCTGTTTTACAGCCCTGGCAATTCCATACAGTGACTGAGGCACCATTCATTCCTGGTTATCAACTGTTCCATCAGAGATTTCGTAGTAAAGTTAACATATTTCAGGTACAAAATTGCAGCTTCTCATTATCACAAGAAAGCAATCCCTCTTGCTGAAAGTTAACTCTTTACTATCATAATCGGATTATGTGCACAATTCTCCTGATCAGTTGCCATCAAGATTGGCTAAGAAGGCATAAAGAAAATGCTATAGTTTTATTGGGCTCTCTCTCACATGACACTAAATGGGCTCACACTCAGCAAGCTTCTTCTCAACTTGAAATAATGCGCAATTAGATCCAATATTAGCCAGCTTTACTGATCACCTGAAAGCGTTCGAGAGAGCACCAGTTGACATATGTAACCACCAACTGGTCTGCATCCAAGCAGCATTTCACTGGTGACTTGAAAGGAATACCAAGCAGAAGGTTTGGCTGCATGACAGCAGACTGTTTGGAAGAGTCTCAAGCAGGAAATTGCTAGCTCAGATTGGCACTCCGTTAACTAGTGAAAAAACTCAGACTTCGTACAGGCCCAGAGCAGGCAGATTACATCTCAAGCTGCAGAGCACTACATCCCATACAGAACAGCTATGCACTGGCTGTGGCTTACAGTGTGGCTGAATGAAAGATAAGCAGCATTTGTCAAAAAGGTAGAAATATTTCAGTAAGTCTTAACGATCTTGCCACCAGTGGGTACAGAACTACATCTCCATGCAAAGACCCAAAAAGAGAGACAATCTAACTGAAACAAATAAGGAACTTGATGAAGTACTTGCTGGGCAGATGTTGCCTTGGGAATCTAGAACTAGGGATTAGAATCTCATAATAAAGAGGCGGCCGTTTCGGACTGAGATGAGTAGAAATTTCTTCACTCAAAGAGTTGTTGATCTTTAGAATTTCTAACTGCAATGGGCAGTCAATGGGTATATTTAAGACAGAGATCGCTAGATTTTTGGATACTAAGGAAATTAAGGGATATTGGAATAGTGTGGGAAGGTGGGGTTGTGGTAGAAGATCAGTCATGATTGTACTGAATAGCGGAACAGACTCAAAGCACCAAATAACCTACTCCTGCTCCTATTTCTTATGTTCTTATAGAGAATAGACCTAGTTTACAGCCTTACACAAGAATAATTCTACATCAGCTCAAACCTGCATGATCCTCATTGATACCTGTGCCTGGACTCTAAAAGAAACAGTGTTGAAGGATTCCATGTTCCTCTGAGTTTGCCCTTACTTGAGTTGAAACAAAAGGCTGAAGAGTAGGAATGCTCAGGAAAGCCTTGTTTGTCAGCATTAGCGATCTCAATAATCCAAAAGCAAGTGTCATTCTTCCTGGTAGATGCTAGAAAGATTTTTTTTGTTTTGGGTTTAGTAGTCTAAAGGGAGTAGAACACATTTTCCAAGGCACTGTCTTTTGGATGAGACATTAAACTGAGACCCCCATCTGCCCACTCAGGTAGACAGCAAAGATCTCACGCCACTGTCAAAGAAGACCAGGGGTGGCTCTCCATGGTTTCCTGACCAAGATTAATTACCGAAAAAATAGGTGATCTGCTCAATTATTACATTTTCCACATTCCACATTTTCTACATTGCAACAGTGGCTACAGTTAAAAAGTACTTCATTAGTTGCAAGGTGCTTTGGGATGAGGTTGTGAAAGGCACTGATTTGTATGCACATCTTTCTTTTCTTTCCTAAAGCCATAAACAAGAACTGACTGGATGATGGTGAGAGACTGGGTACCAGAGTTCACCCTGTGTGTCAACTGTGAGATATAGTCATGTTATTAGACAGGATTACGTTCATAGCACCAGAAGATTTGCTAGCATTTGAGTCAATCTTCTATGTCAGTTGCAATAGAGCTTCTGTATTTTCACTTCAACATTTTCCCTCTTTAATTTGAACTCAGGGTTAGGTATATTAGCATTGGCGATGCAACTCTAACCACTTCAGGGACTTAGGGCTGGATTTTCAATTGCCATTGGGGGACGATTTCTAGTGTGGATGCGCATTGAAAATTACGTTCCCAGGGGATTTGACTGGATTCCAGAACCTCTGGAACACAAAGCGATTTTCAAAGGGACAGCAGCATGGGGGAGCCCAGAACCCACACACCTCCAACTAAGTGGTTGTTGGGCTCAATTGATGAACTTATTCATAGACCTCAGAGGAGCAGTTCGTAGCCACCTCCATCCAGGACCTCACTTTGGTGTCACTTGATGGATTTCTTGTGCTGGATGCTGGGACCAATATCTCTCATCTTTCAAAAACTGCCTCAAGAGGGGCCTAAGAGAACTTTAGAGCCACCATGGACCCCTGTCCGTGCCAACAATGGTCCTTTGCTCCTGTGCCATCTCCTCAGCAAACAGCAAAAGCTGAGCCATGCCTGTTGCTAAACTTTTCAAAGGATCCTCCATTTCCATGCCCATCTCCAGGTAGCTCCCGGCACTGCTGGTTGGGTGCCAAACTCACCCTGGGCCAATTCGGCCCTTTGCATTTGAAAGTTGCATTGCACCACTGATGTTGACACGATGCAGGGTCAGGACCCGGAAACATTCTGGGTGCCAGAGTCCCAGCCTCAGATTGAAAATCCAGTCAGCATTAAGCACTCCGAAAATTAGTTAACACATCAATTGCCTGCAGAGAAAAGCTAATTTCACACCAGTCCATCAATATCATTTAATTACAATATGTATAGAAAAGCCTAAATGGCACATTAGAGGCAAATCGAAGGCAATTTTGTTCTGTTGGACCATGTCCACTACAAACAGGATTGAGACTGCTCACACTCAGTTCATATAGCACCTTTACAACCAACAGACAGATGCATACTGCCTTATTAGAAGCACTTGATTGAATCCAGGTCCCAAAGATAAAAGGCCAGTGTTAACCCAATGTCCAATATACTACTCAGCTCCCTACTTCTGTCTTACAGATTCCATGCAACATACTTATCATACCACTTAAATGCCTATGGCAACTGTTTATCTTTGCTAACTGGACCTCTAACCCTTTGCAAAGAGATTGAATGTGATGTTAACCATCATTTAATCAGCCAAGATTATTGTAGCATACAATACTCTATATATAAAAAAGCACAGGAACTATCTCTTGTACCACAGCACCATTTCAATAAAGGCTTGTGCAATGCCAGGATTTATCAGCTGCCAAAGAGTCACCCATTCATTCAAAGAGAAACTTTTGAGCGCATGCACTGCAAGTTATATTTGCTGCAATAATAAAACAGTTTCAGAAGTGTGCTGGTGTCATTCGGCTGCTAGACATGGAGTAGCAATTGTACTACCAATATTTAAAATCATATTCCTCAACAATCAAATGGTGTCTGAAATCACATCTTTTTCTTGCTATTTGGAGGCGATTTTTTAAAAATAGTCTCAAATGAAAGTCTAACAAAAAAAACCTATTGTTCAGCTGCCTGTGTAACAAATATTTAATTGCTGGCTTCATTCTGGAGGCATTAAGTGAGGCACTATCTGCCCATTCAAGCAGACTTATAAGATCCCATGACAATATTTGAAGAAGAACATAGAATTCTGCTGGTGTCCTGCCCAACCTTTCTACCTTAACCAATTACGCCAAAACAGATGAACTAGCAATTCATTTTAGGGCTGGTTATGGGCTGTTGCTAGCACAAAATAGCTACCAAGCATTGACTCAAAAGCTAATTCAGTGTGTGATACATTGCAAGATATTTAAATTAATTAGCATGCTATGAAAAGGCAGGTTTTGCTTAAAAGAACCGCATAGAATTTTATAGCACAGAAATAGGCCATTCAGTCCAGCAAGTCTATTGTAGCGTTTATGCTTGGCACAAGCTTCCAGCCGTTGTACTTCATCTCACCCTATCAACATGTCCTTCTATTTCTTTCTCCTTCATATACTTAACCTGGCTTTCTTCTAAGCACAAATTCCACATTTTCACCACTTCAAGCCAAATGGTTAATTTCCCTTATTAAATCAACAGCACTGTACTTTTGATGTGAACGATCTGTTCTGTACCATCGTACAGATTTATGTAAGATGAGCATGGATACACAAAGTGTTCATGTCTTTACATAGAATAACATGGAACGTACAGTATAGAAACAGGCCATTTGGCCCAACTGGTCCATGCTGGTATTTATGCTCCACATGAATTTCCTCCCATCCCTCTTCATCTCACCCAATTAGTATATCCTTCTGTTCCTTTCTCTCTCATGTGTTTATCTAGCTTTCCGATAAATCCATCTCTGCAATTTGCCTCAACTGCTCCATGTGGTCACCTAATTTAGTTTAATTTAATTTCCACCATTTGACATTACATCTGGGACTCTTGTTAATTGTATATATTTGTCAAGTATTATTTGAATTGGTCTGAGAATCTCCACAGTAGATAAATGAGCAGAATTAGTCATTTTGACACATCCAAGAGTTTAAAGCTAGATCTTGAAACGTGACAAGAGTTTATTCAAAAGCCTAAGAAAGGGTTCTTGTTTGACGAATATTGTATGACAAATTCATACAGAAAAGTTTCAAAATGCTAAACTGATGGAAGTTCTTCTACTCAATCTGAAGTTATTATGAAAATGAATTATAATCATTCAGAACTCCCTTAGTGTATCTGTATTTATATATTTTGGAATTGTCCTATTCTGACTGTTTTGTTTCACAAATTACTACTTCATTGCAAATAAAGGTATTCAACAGCTTTAGCTACGACATCCTCTGAGCTAACTGAACACTTAATTGTATTCAGGCTGCATTACATCCAACAAGCAGAACACTGCAAGCGGAATTACTGTTGATCATTTTGCTGTACATTGTCTGTGAGGTGACAGCATTGAAAAAGTACTCTCCTGGACTTCAGGGGGCAAGGTCGGCAACAACAATAACTTACATTCATATAGTGCCTTTAGCATATCCTAAGGCACAACACAGAAGTGTTATTAGACAAAGTTTGATATTGGGCCAGATGAAATATTAGGACAGGTGACCTGGTCAAAGGTGAAGGTTTTGAGAAGCATCTGAAAGGAGGAAGGTGAAGATGCAGAGAGGTTTAAGGAGGGAATTCAAAACTTTAGGGTCAAGACAGCTGAAGGCCCAGTCCCCAGTGGTGGGGTGAAGGCAATCTGATTAAAAAGAAAATGCTGCCAGACGAGTGAGAAAGAGGAAAACACAAGTTGCAACAACTTGTGACGCAAATAAAGGTCTATCATTTCAGTAACTGTGTGTGTTACTGGGTTCCCATCATGAGCCTTAAAGCTCAATAACTCATGAACATAACAGCTATGAATGAGCTAAGGAGGCATGCTCACAAATGAAAGAACAGGAGTGGCCTGCTGTCACCGCAGTGATACTTTGTGTTTCACTGCAGCGTACTTCACTGGCTACTGTGTAGTTTGAATCTGGAAACAATCTTTAAACGTGATATGTGGTGAGAACTGTTGATTAACGGTATGACTATTTGCATTTTCCTGGGTCAATTATTGCATCAAATGTAATTTAAACAAAAATGCCCACACGATAATTCACAGAAGGGCAAATGTAAGGAGGTATCACAGTACGTCAGCATGAGTGAAAAAAATAAACAGAACCTGCCATTGCTGCTAAGATATTCTATTCATTGTATGGGAACACGGTAATGGATAGTACTTTCATTTTACTGTAGCATCATGCTTCTGACCAAGAGCAAACTGAAGAATCATCTCCTCATTTTGAATTATGCATATCTCTCATGCATTATGGGCAGGCATACATCAGGCATTAAAGTCACTCTTCATTGTTATTTGACATTCAAATGTTTAATTCAATGGGAAGGAAAATTATTTGGGTCCATACCTTGGAACTCTAAATTGAATTCTTATCTGTGAAAGCTTGAGATTCACAGAAAGCCAAATCATTATTCATGACACAAAGTAATAGACTGCATTTCAGCCCAATGCAACATATAGGGCAGGGTTTTACGGTTTGTGTTGGGACCCTGATGTCAGTGTCAAATAGGGGTCCTGTTTTATTCCAGAAAGCTAGTTGGTGAAGGTTGAAATTAGATCTAATCTTTACTCAGTCTTAGATTTATTTACAGAGTGAAACATTACAAGCATACAGCTCCTAACTTAACCACACACCAGTTTCAGTCAGTGTCTCCTCAAGTGAAACCCCAGTTAATGCCCTCCACCTGCATATAATTAAACATTATTGATTAAATAATTAAACAGTCCTGACCCTGCACCATGTCAGAAGCAGTCACTTGACACTGGCTTTGCCTGAATTGACTGCTTAGTGGGCAGAGGGTGCTCTTGCTGTCAAATTAAGAACAGCAGCAAGGTCTTGAAGCTGGAGGGCCAATAACAAGCCCTGCAGCATGGAAGGAGCTGTAGCCTGCCATTGCAGGTAAGGAAGAGAGAGGGCATCTTGAGGCACCCTTGAGCACTATTAAAACTTTGTGGCCACAGGTGCCAGGCCACCATTGTGGAAGGGCGCGCAGGCCAACTGGAATTTTCCAGTGGGCCTCTGATCCAAGGCTGTAATTGGTCTATTAATGAGCTTAATTAGCTGCCTGCCATTGAGGACTGCCCACCTCCTTCCTCCCCCCATATCAAGGTGAAAACCCAGCCCATAATTGCTTAGCAGAGACTATACCTTTTCCAGTACTGATCTCAAGCCACTTATATTTGAATCGGCCATTGGTTGTCTTATTTAAAATTCTATACACTAAAATAATAAAGAATCTACACTTATAAAGCAATAAAGCATCTTTCATCATCCCAAAATGTTCCAAAGTCATTAAAATGAATTAAGTTTTTTTGAGGTATAGTCACTGGTGTATTGTGGAGAAATGCTGCAGCTCATTGCTTTTCCCGCAATACATTGGCTCAGCACTATTCACATCGATCGGTAGAATCCATGCTCTTCTATGGAATGGCTCTGTTTCTGTTCTGGCTAGCTCCCTACGCTAGGAGGTACTAAATATAAACCTACTCCATTTAAAATCATAGAATTTTTCCACAAAGGAAGAGGCCGTTTTATCAGCAGACCTCTGTTATCTCTCAGAAACCCCAGGAACTTGAGCACGTAATCCTGGCCAGCACTCCAATGCAGCACTGAGGGGGGTGCTGCACTGTTGGAAGTGCTGACTTTTGGATGAGATGTTAAATTGAAGCCCCAGATTTCCTCTTGGGCATGCAATATGCAAAATATAGCAGCATTTGAAGAAGAGCAGGGGTGTTCTCTCACGGTCCTGGCTAATACTGTCCCTTCACCAACAATTAAAGCCAGATGATTTAATCATTTATTTCATTATTGTTTGCGGGATCTTTCTGTATAAAAATTGGCTGCTGCATTTTCGACAGTGACTGCATTTCAAAAGAATGTCATTGGCAGCAAAGCTTTTTGAGATAAGCTGAAGTTATTCTATTCCATTTTTTTTCCATGCCTGCTGCTACTTCATGATAATGTGCACACCGCACTTAGTTCTCTTTAATCTGGCAGGCCTTCTCAGGTGCTTGGGGCAGTGTTGGCCCCCACACATCTTGCCACACTTCTTGCCATTTTGTGTTGTAAGCAAAGTGGTGAGTAGGATCCCCCCCCCCCCATCAAATTTATGCCAGTGTTGCTCCAACAGCAAGAGTTGGGGGGGTGTAGACCTGTAATCCAGCGACCCAGGCTAATGCTCTGGGGACAAAAGTTCAAATCCCGCCATGGCTGCTGGTGGGGTTTAAATTGAAATGATTTAAAACAATCTGAAACTGAAAGCTGGTCTCAGTAATGTTGCCATGAAGCTATCATTGATTATCTTAAAAAAGACGTCCATCTTGCTCACTAACGTGGACACACCTGGTCTGGCCTATATGTGACTCCAGACCCGCTGCAACGTGGTTGACTCTAACTTCCCTCTGAAATGGCCAAAAAAAAACTCAGCTCAAAAGGGCAACACATACTGGCCAGCAATGAAAGAGTAATAAAAAAGAGAATGTGGCATCTGGGGAAATCAGCAAATGTTCAGAAATGTTTTACAACAAGCATACGCTCTGCTGCTGGACTACTAATTTTGACATTTATAGTTGTTAAGTGGCTCACTAACTGTTTAGGAAGTGATAAAGGATCATTTTTGCATGTGTTTTAATTGGCTGTTATTTTTCATTTCGGCGATAAAAATTGCTTTCTCACAAACCATTTGAGAGCTGTGTGCTTCCACGGCCTCATTAGTGTTTCATCAGCACATAAGTGAAGAAAGTTCTTTTCTCTCCTTTTTTGTGAAAGGTCAGCGATAGTGGGTCCCAAAATGGTCAAGTTACTGCCAAGAACTTCAGGGTTGCCCAAGTCCAAGCTAAACACTTGTCCATGCCATAATTATAACTTTGCTTGATGGCTACTCGGTAAAGTGTGAAATCTGGGGGGAAAATGGAACTTGAAGCTATGGTACACAAGTGCATTTTCATGAATAGCTCTTTTCACAACTCATTTTCAGTGGAAGCCTTTCTTTGCCTTGTGGTGTCAGACTCTGAAGTACAAAATGTGCTAGATTCATCTGGAATGTACTTTTCTGGGAGTGTGGATGGTCACTCTCTGATTTATATTCATCGCCAGGTCTCGTACACAATGTTCGATCCCCCTATCCCTCCTCACCTCAACCACAGGCAGCAGGCCTAAAGAACAATAGCACAAGTACTTCTTTATTTCTTTTCACGTGCATGCTCAGATGAATTGAGTCAATAGATAACAGCAACCAGGTCACTCCAGCAGTCAGATAAATGTGTCTCAAATGAAGCCAATGAGCGTTTTATATTCCCTGTACTTGTACATGTGATCAGCTTCCTTGTGTTCTAACTTTAAAGAGGTTATACAGTATTTTCTGCAGGATGACCCTAAACAACTATGACGGTGTTGGCACTGGTCTATATCACACCCCACAGATGTTGGAAGTAACTGAGCCAGAAAGTATCCTACTGTGCTCCTACATCATTGCCAGAGCTGCTTTGTTAATCACATGCTCATGTATTTTGTTCCTGTGATCACTGAACTATTATTGTTGCTGCCTTTGCTGATGTTTATCAATGTTTCCAATTGCAAAAACACAAAGGGTTTTATGCCAGGTGTTGACCAAATTTTCAGCTCTTTTGTCGCTGAGAGGATTTGGAGCGGTTCTCCAGGCTTTGACTGAAATTCTCGCTGCCCATGTTATCCCCATTTAACCCATTTTCCGTTTTCTTGTGTGGTGTTACGGTTTATCAATTTAAAAGAGCAGATCCTGTGCAATCAAGATTTAAACACAATCATGTTGTAAGGTTGTTTGGTGTCTCACTAAGAGGTCTGGAGGCTTGTGTGGTTGAACATTGTTCACACACAACTCTATACACATCTCCAAAGTATAGAGCCCTACCTAGGCGCTACCTTCATGCCGACTTCTCTCAGATTCTCTCTCTGCACACAGTCTACTATCATGTGACTCTCTACATCACAATGTGGGTGGTACTGTTCTCCAGTCCCACAATAACCCTTGCTATGCCGAACACCCTTATACTACAGGTCATTGCCCACACTTTATGCTGCAGAGTTCATTTAGCAGCAAACTTCTGCCCCATCTGCCACCACCCCCCTCCTTCACCCTCTGTGATGCCAACCCCTGGGACCACGGCTAAGGCTAGTGAAGAACTAGAAAAATTAGTCAGACCCCACACATCACATGTTCCAACTAGTTTTTCGCACATTTTTCAGAAGGGTCCTGAAAGAGATACTGGAGCCTTATTTACATATTTAAATTTATTCAATGCCAATTTAAGGCAGCCTGAAATTGGTGAGTACCAATATGGTGGCAGCACAGACCAGGTGCAAGATCCCATGCTCAGAAATTGACAGACATTCAACCCATTTTACTCCCAAAAAAGTCAAAAATCCAGACTAATTTCGACCCCAGTGTGTCCACATTACTTTTGCAGAATGTGACCCGCATCAAAATACCAGGATATTGGATCAGACACTCTCTGAAAATTGACTTTGATAACTTGACTTACAGGCTAAGAGCATAATCTAAACCAACTGCAAGTTAGGATGGGAAATAATGAAGTAAATTTTATGGATTAGCGTTCCTGATGTGGAGACTTGTTAACATGAGGCCAGCGCACATGATTGGCGGTGTTCCCAATTTTCCCAATTAGTGGCCAGAAAAATCGAAAGGGCCATGAATCAGGTAGGCTGGTCTTCTTGCCCAGTTATCCTTCTCTATGACTCAAAGCTCCACACCAGAAGCTCTATCTGGTAAAATTTTATCAAATCTAATTCATATCACCATTATTATATCACTACTTTATTAAGAATGTTATAAACCCTATTTGCAAAAGATAGTATTAAAATTAATTGAAATAACCTACTTCTTATATTAATTCCTGGACTGTGAGCATCACTGGTTAGGCCAGCACTTGTTGTCCATCCCTAATTGCCCTTGAGAAGCTGGTGAGCTGTCTTGTTGAACCACTACAGTCCATGTGGTGTAAGTACACCCACAGTGCTGTTAGGGAGGGAGTTCCATGATTTTGACCCAGAAACAATGAAGGAACAGTGATATAGTCAGAATGGTGTGTGACTTGGAGGGGAACTTGCAGGTGGTGGTGTTTCCATGTGCCTGCTGTCCTCATCCTTCTGGGTGGTAGAGGTCACAGGTTTGGAAGGTGCTTGAAGGAGCCATGATGAGTTACTGCAGCGCATCTTGTAGACGGTACACACTGCTGCTCCTTGTGTGTCGGTGGTGGAGGGGTAAATGTTTAAGGTGGGGTGCCAATCATGTGGGCTGCTCTATCCTGGATGCTACTGAGCTCCTCGAGTGTTGCTACTGGGCCTGCACTCATCCAAGCAAGTGGAGAGTATTCCATCACTCTCCTGGTTTGTGCCTTGTAGATGGTGGACAGACTTTTGGGTGTCTGGAGGTGAGTTGATTGCCACAGAATTCCCAGCTCTGACCTGTTCTTGTAGCCACAGTATTTAAATGGCTGGTCCAGTTCAGTTCCTGATCAATGGTAGTCCCCAAGATGCCGCTAGTGGGGGATTCAGTGGTGGTAATGTCATTGAATGTCAAGGGATGATGATTAGATTCTCTCTAGTTGGAATGCTCATTGCGTTATGCGAATGTTACTTGACAAATGGTACAAATCTAAACCACGTGCTACATTAATCTTTAACAATGGCAAGGCCTACAATGGTACAAATTACTCTTCACAGGCCATGGTAAAATTTCAACTTCAACAGTCCTCAAATATTCAGAAGGTTCTTTTGCTAACCATGGACTTTAGTTCTAGGTAATGTTGTTTTTGCGCTGTTTTAAAAGAGTTGTGAAGAACTAAGATTTCTGTCAGTACTATTTGATGCTATTCTTTACTACTGGGCTGAAATGAATATAAGAAGCAGCAATAGGTAAAAAAGCTTACTTCGAGTGGTAATAATTGAGTATTTTGCAGCAGGTTTACTGTGCTGGGACTCAGATAATCCAGCTTTGAAAAGATTTTTTCAATCACTTTGTTACGAGCTGAAGCCTCTGCCACCCTCAAACAAAGGCCCTGACACAGAACGAATGGGGCTGTGTGCAGAGATATATAGGTTGGAACTTTCTGCCCCCTTTGCGTCAGGTGTCATGGCGGCATGAGTGGACAATATGGTGAGAAGGCCAAAAGTCAGTTTTACGCTGTTGTGAAACCAGTTTTTGATCGTCTGCTCTGCCCGTCAATGGCGGGCCACATTTCCCACTACCGGATGCCAGGAACGTCATTTTAATACATTTGTATCTAATGATAGGCCCTGCTCATCGGAATCATCCCCCCACACTAGATCATCCGGGCACACTGACATGATCGCACGCTGACGTGTTTCACAATTGTACATAAGCGACGTGCACCTGGCGATCTTCACTTCACTCGGTACTTTGAGGTTTGTTTGCATACCTTGCTTCGGGCAGCACTCGTGCTCATCAGCGCCAGGCTTCACAGGCAGCACCACATCACTTTTAGGGGGGTTCACGGGCAGGTCTCCACCTACCAGACTAGCCGTAAGGTGGGGGTGAATTTTCAACGGCTGAAGGGTTAGGGCTTGCTTGGGGAAGGGGGAGAAGTGGCGTCAGGCAAGGGAAGAGGCTGCAGGGCGAGGGCTGTACTGGGGAAGGGGGGTATCCCAGGGTGCGTGTGGGGGCACAAGTTGATCTGTGCAAGTGATGGAGTGGGCTGAGGAGGTAGTCTCCAGAGGAGATGAGGCCAGATGGTGATGTGAGGGTTTGTGCGAGAGAGTGAGTGGTGATGTCCCTTGAGCTGGCAATGAGTGAGATGCCAATGACTGTGTGACGGCCTTGAGAGTGTGAGAGTTGCAGTTGATGCGATGGTTGCCTGGCCGCAGGGACGAGGTCACTCATCCGTTATCTGCACTGGATGTCTGACCTCTTGTGTGCAGCATTGGCACTGACAACCTCTGCCACCACCTCTGAAGTTGGAATGGTGAGACTAATCAGCCTCCTGCGGCCATAGCGGGGGTAGGGGACATTGCGGTGGGCCTCCACAGTGTCCAGGAGGCATCCCAGGGATGTGTCACTGAATTGGGGGGCTGCACTCTTCTTAGCTTTTGGGGCCATGTCTTCACCGATGCCCACCTGGGCTGCAAGCATTGAGAAATGTACGCACAGCTGCAGATTAAATAAGGTGCCCTCAATGAGGAAGCAGCAAGGTAATGGTGTGGCGGGCAAATCGTAAGCCGCACGCCTGTGAAAGGGCGCGTTTCCTGTTGCTGCACAATTAATGAGGTGGCAATGGGACGAAACGGCGCGAAAAGCCGCCATTGCGGCCAGCGGGTCAAACATCCTTTTTCCTGCTCACTACCTCACTTAGGGCAAATCAGGATGATTCCACTCATAGGCTGGGAATTCCTGCTTCCTCAACCACAATGGGACCCTGTGTATGTTTGAAGGCTACAACACTGAGCCAGGTGAGGTACATCAGCTTCCAGAAGAGCAAAACTGGACCCAAAACCGCTACCCCAAAGAAAGGGACGCAGGCTTGGTTCCTTTGGCTCTTTGTTCAATTGTAGTAACCGCCCACTGGCTCCCTGACGTAGTCCATACTACAGCGTATCGTAACTGTGATATCACGTGTAAATCTGGGACCTTTATCTTCTGACCAGCCTATATATATATATATATATTTGTTGCAGTATGTTAGCTGACTCTCCAGAGATTGGTAGCTGAATTTCTTCCCTCAAGACTAAAAACATAATTGACACCACTGTCCAGTTAGACAACCCTATCCAAATTAGTGGTTAGGAACTGACCATTCCAGGGGCACCACTGGCATACCAGTGTCCTGCAGTCACAATCTTTACTGGAAAAACGCAGTGCCTCTGCAAATGCAACACCCTACTTATCCAGTATTGTATGGGTTGGTCTTGGTCAAACTACATCCGTAGGTGAATAAAAGTACTTGTTTTAACTACAGCCAGCTGATGGGACAAACTGTGAGAGTAAGAGACAGGGAAAAGTGGAGAGGAAAAGAGAAAAATGAAGGTTTATGTTTTGTATACTTACTACAGATGTATAAAACATAGAAAACTGTGCATTTATATAGCATCTCAGAACAGTCCAAAACATTCCACAGATATGGGACAGAATTTTATTCTCCCCCCTCCCCCCCGCCCCACAATGGTGGGTTCTGAGGTGGGGGGAGCGTGAAATTGCATGGATGGGATTCTCTCTGTGGCCACGCCCGCCCTGACCTGATCGCGATTTTACCCTGGGGCGGACAGGGCCTCGGATGGGAAACCTGCCCTTGCCCTAATTAAGGCCCTTAAATGGCCACTTAAAGGCCTTTTCCCAGCCAGACTCAATGTTTAGGCTGGCGGGCAGATGACACAGATCATGGGGGCAAATCCGAAAACAAACGGAGTTTGATCTTGGGTGGGGGTATCTCCACCAGAAGCCCCTTTCTGACTGCGGGTACCCTCCCCTTAAGGCCCAGTGACATCCCTCCCCCAGCCCCGGCCTATTCCCCCAGGACCCCAATCGATCCCCTTGCAACCCCCAGGCCTTCCCTACCCTCCCTGCCCTGGAACCCCTGCCACTTACCTCTCCTCCAGTTCCAGGCAGCTCCCTGCAGTGCCTCTTCCAACCACTGCAGCACTGAACCTGGAGGGACTGGAGAGCTGCCGGCCAGTCTGATTGGCTTGCAGCTCTCCAAGGCGGGACTTCCTCCCAGTGACAGTCCTGCCTTATGCCAATCAATGCCCTGCCATCCTGAATTACTTTTGAAGTAAAGGTAGACAAATGCAACAGTTAATTTTGCACACAGCAAGAGCCTAATGAGCACTGAAATACATGATCAATTAATCTGATTTTTTTGATGATGACGGCAATTAAGAAGCAATTGTTGGCTGGGACAGCCAAAAAAAACCTTCCTGCTCCTCTTTGCATAGCGCTGAAGGGTCTTTTAAAGCTGCCTGTAAAGGCAGATTGCTCCTCAGTCTAATACCTAGTTGCCTTCACTTCATTTGTGTTAGCTTAGATTCTGTGCTCAGCAGCTGCAAAAACTCAACACAGATCATCCATGTGGAAATATCCAGTTTCATTGTGGAAAGCAGAAATGCCTTCTTTTTTTTCCCTCCCTCCCCCATGAGAAATGAAACACAAGAAAATGGTAACATTACGACTCATGAAACTATAAAGACAAAATGCCAAAGCAAATGGAAGAAAAATATTCCTACTAGGAAGGAAAGAAAGGAAGAACTTGCTTATGTAGTACATTTCAAAACCTCATGATTTCCTAAAGCACTTTACAGCCAATTAAATACTTTTGGATTTCAGTCACTGTTGCAATGTACGTCACTAATTTGTGCACATCAAGTTCCACAAACAGCAATGAAATAAATGACTAGATCAAGCAGCGTTGGCTGCGGGATGAATGTTGGCCAGGATACTGAGAACTCCCTGCTCTTTTTTCTGGGAGCTTTTATGTCCACCTGATAGGGTAGACGCAGGCTTGGTTTAACAACCTATCCAAAGTACAGCACTCCTTCAGTATTGTACTGAAATAGCAGCCTGCAATATTTGCTCAAGTTCTGCTAAGTGATTCTTGAACTCATGACTTTTACGAGTAAGAGACAAGAGTGCAACCACTGAGCCAAGGCTAGTAACAAGGAGAAGGCAAGGTAAGAAGACTTTACCAATAGGGGATGCTCTGTGATGCCGTACAACAATAAACCAGCACTTACTGGATAACCATGAGACAAAGTTATTCTTATTACATTAGTTTGAGTAGCTGTCAGGTTAAATGATCAATGCAGTTGGAAACCCTGAGTGTTACCATATGCTTAGCAACACCTTGACGATTGAATACAGAGCCTTTATAGTACCATTCAGACAGCTAATGATAAACAGTGATTTACAATAATGCTGGCAGCCATAACTAATGATGGGATTGAATGGGCTACTAAAATTCTCCCCAGCATACACATTCAGTCCCAGGGAAAGAAGTGGATAAAAAGCATATGGCATTGAAGGTTCCGTGTTTTGCCTTGTAAATGAATTTTCCCAATGGTGAAGGCGTTCAGTGGCCCTTTAGCAGCAGAGGAGCTCATTTGTCACTGTATCATTGCTAATGGTTGGCCACTATACCAAGAAGGCTTGACCAGTCATCCTCCAAATCATAGATGTTGCAAACAAAGCAGTCAATGGCACTTTGTGGCGTACAGCTTTGCATGGTTAAATTATGAAGTGACACCAGGGGCCCATCTAAAGAAGCCTGGGCTGTTTTAGTTACTTATGGGCACAGGTTGAACTTTGTCCCATTATTTGGGGATTAAAAAAAACTGCATCTCCAACAAAATACAAAGTATTGCTGAAAAAAGAGATATGTTGAAGCTTTTTGTTTTGCACTCATCAGGACACTTCGTAAGAATACCAATATAAGAGGAAAACAACAATTTATACTGTATGAGACGAGAGTGCTGATTGGTTGGCAAGTGGACCCTGATTACTAGAGGCGTTGCCTTGGAGAATGCACCAAATGATAGTGACTGACAGTTAACTGCCAAGCATTGTTTGAAATTTAAACCAGGCAGCTTGACACGGATTGATCAATGCATTGCCCTGAGGAATGAGTCAGTGGATGGCTGTCACTTATTATGTTTAGTTGAAACAGGCGTAATGTGTATACATGTTCTCTCTGTCTGCAATACACAGGGGCCCTGTGTATTAATATATGTAGCTTCCAGTACAGGTAAATGCGCCAAACTGCGAGCCCGATTGACAATCTAAAATTGGTTGTCAATGTAATTCTTAGTACACCAAGGATTATTTAGCAAATGTTGTCCAATTACAAAATCACATCTAATGTTGGACATTGTGTTTTGAATTTTACAAGCACGGGCTGGTTGGGTATGGTCTGTACACAGGACAGAAAGCAGAAAGAAAGAACATGTACACATATTATGCCTGTTTCAGCTAAACAAAATAAGTGACAGCCATTTGCTGACTCATTCCTCAGGGTAATGCCATGATTAATCAGGGTTAAGCTGCCTGGTTTAAATTTCAGTTGGTGCATTCTCCATGGCAGCTTCTCTACCAATTAGAGTCCACTTGCCAACTAATCAGCACTCTCTTCTTATACAGTATAAATTGTTGTTTTCCCCTTATATTGGTATTCTTGTGAAGTTTCTTGATGCGTGCGAGAAAAAAAGCTTCAACATTTCTTTTTTAAACAATACTCAAGTTCTGTATTAACAAACAACTATTAAAATACAAAGTAGTGAGGATTGTGTAAGGGTTCTGACTTTAAATGCAATGATGTGTTTGGCACCTCAGAATCAAACTTTTAAAAAATCCATTCGGTGATGTGGGCACTACTTGCAAGGCCACAATTTATTGTCCATCCCTATTTTCTCTTGAGGAGGTAGTGGTGAGCCACTTTTTTGAACAGCTGATGAAGGTGACCCCACAATGCTGTTAGGTAGGAAGCTCCAGGATTTTGACTTATTGACAATGAAAGAACAGAGATATATGTCCAAGTCAAGATGATGTGTGACTTGGAAGGGAATCTGAAGTTGATGTTGCTCTCATGAGCCTAATGCCCTTGTCCTTCTGGGTGGTGGAGTTCAAGAGATTTGATGACGAATAGATCAGAACTGTATAGCTTGCTTTTGTTTTCTGGTAACAATTCACCTCAGGATCAAACCATCTGGGTATGAGTATTTTTTATCTCCATAAAGTGGCAGAAGGAAAATTGTTTTTCTTTTACGGAAAGTTTATGTTGTTTCCCACATGTATTTACAGTTAGTAGTTATGTTTGCTGGGGTTTTAACTGGTATTTTTGGGGGTGGTAGGGGGTAAGAGAGGAGAGAAAACTCAACCTGAGAGTGAAACTTTTGTGTACCTAAGCTATCTTTACACAAGTGATTAGGGCATTAACCAGAATAATTCCTGCTGAAGTGACAGGCACAGAAAACTGAACCAATCTACACTCAGGTCTTGATTACACTGTTGCAAGACGACACATTTCTCATAGCTGAGGTATTGAGACAAGACTTCTTAATCAGCTCCAATTCATGTGGAACAGCAATTCAGTAAATACAGGGTGACATGCTAAATGGAGCAGTAAAGACCAGGTCACCTCTCAATTCTGAATGACAACCGCAGCCCCCGATAACACAACAGTAACAAACATATTCGGTGGTTCAGCTGAGACTGTATTGGCTTTCAATCCACATGAAATGAGCAGTAGAAAGCTCTAGAGCACTCCTTGCGGTTATTCTTGAGTAGCTTTAATGCTACGGCAACATTCCACAAAAAATGCTTAAGACGTACAAGAAAAGTGATGCCACCAGCATTAGAAAATCTCTTGTGATTTAAATGCTATTACTCTGGAACAGAGTCAAACATGATAGTTTGAACAAAAGCCACCTTGGAGTCGACTGGCTACCATTTCTCTTCTCATAATTCAAACCAACCATTCCAACTTTTCCCAACAAATCAAGTGAAGGGGTGAGACAGGAGCAGGAAGATCATAGCTGAAGATCATAGCTAAAGAGAGCCTGTTACTCCATTTAGCTTGGAAACCGAAACAAAAGAAACCCTCCAGATGTTACAGTTTATATAAAGTGACAAATTTAGTTCATGCCTATTATTGATTCTATTAAAGCAGCGCTGTTAAAATCCATCATTTGTAGTATTGCTACTTCGTATAGGGGTCAGTCAGGGTATCGGGAAAAAAGATTATATAACAATGTGAAAAGCTGAAATAACTAGAAAATAAAAGTTTGCCCTCAAATGTGGCTCTGAATTAATTGTTCAACTGGTCTGGACTGGAAGCAAAGGTAGGTTGTAATATTTCCTTTGTTGGTGCATAGGTTGCTATGGACACTGACCTGTGAACCTCTGTAGCCACGCTTATGATCCCATTCGGAGTGTGACAGAATCTGAAAGAACAACAAAAAAAAAATGATGGTTAGCAGCAGAAAATGACACTGCCATACACACAAGTACCTTAGAGCTACAGCGCTGCCCACCAGTCAAGGTGGTCACAAATTTAGACTGGGGCAATAAAAATGCGACATATTTCTGCTTGAATGCATTGCTGTCATGCTGGCAGTGTGCTAGTGAGATGATGGACATTCGTGTGACATTCTTCAATCCACTATTTTATTGGAAACCCAAACTCTTTTGAAGCAAATAGATTCACACTTGGGGCCAGAGGAATGTCATAAGAGCTTGTTACATATTCTTTTACAGATACGGTAAAAGGGGCCTCATGTTCATTAAATGGATACTGGAAATGGTAGGCATGTTCATTGTGTGGAAACCGGTAAGTGGGAAAGCTCTGTTTACAGCCGTTTCATCCACCATGTGCTGCACTCAGCTGATTATTTACAAACAATGAGAGAAACATTTGCCCTCGAAGATTTGCCTGTAAAAGTTGCAATTAGAATTTGATAACACCACAGCGATCAAGCCACAATCATCGATAGTTCAGTTTAGATATCACTGCATATAAACTAAGTGAAACAGACAACAATGAACCCCCTTTAAGCAGCTGCCTGATAAATAAGAATGAATTTATCCTGCATACACTGTACTCTGAACTTTGCTGGTCAAATCATATAAAAATAATATCCTGCAGCAATGCCAGACTGTAATTTTATTTTGGAGTTTGGAGTCAGATAAAGGTTACTTACAACATCATCATCTAAATGCTTTGATGAGATTATAGCCTTGCAATCACGATCACCATCAGTCAACCATTATTCTCAATATAAATCTTTTCATTCTAGTCTAACTCATCTCAGAAACAGCGCTATAAAACACCTAACATAATGTAGATCTTTCCGATATCTGGACAAATGCTTTTGTCAAACAGGTCGGACACTAATCTGGAATTTATTGCAAGACCAGGTCAGTTTCAATTTAGTGAGCCTAATGATGGCTCCTAGAATAGATCAGCAAAAGACACAGGAGAGGACATTAGGGAATAAATAAAAAAGAAAGACAGCATTTATATACCATTCATGACCTCAAGATGTCTCATAACACTTTACAGCCAATGAAGTACTTTTTGAAGTGCAGTCACTGTTGTAAAGTAGGAAGCATGGCAGCCATTTTGCACACCGCAAGGTTCCACAAAACAGCAATGAGATGAATGAGCCAATAATCTATTTTCAGTGAGGTTGATTGAGGAATAAATTTTTGCCAAGACACCAAGGAGAATCATCTTCAAAGTGGTACCATGGGATCTTTTACATTCATAATGATACGATAGTCATTAAAGAGGCATGGCTGCAAAGTGACCAATGCTGGGACCTGATTATTCAAGGGCATTTGACATTTTGGAAGAAAGGAAACGGAGATGGGGTGGCTCTGTTAATAAAGCCTGAGATCAGTCCAAATAGCAGAAAATAATCTTGGTTCGGAGGATCAAAATGTAGAATCAGCCTGGGTGGTGGTAAGAAATAGCAAAGGAATGAAGGCACTGGTGGGAATGGTTTATAGACCCTCGACAGTAACTACACTATAGGACAGAGTATAAATTAAGGAATAATGGGGGCTTGTAACAAATGTACTGTAATAATCGTGGGAGACTTTAATCTTTGTGTGGATTGGATGAATCAAATTAGCAAAAGTTGCCTGGAGGGTGAGTTCTTAAAGTACATTTGGGACAGTTTCTTCCATCAATACATTCTGGAACCAACCAGGTAACAGGCTATTTTAGACCTGGTAATATGTAATGAGATATGATTAATTAACAACCTCATAGTCAAGCATCCTCTAGGTAAGAGTTATCATAACGTGTTAGAATTTCACATTTAGTTGGAAGGTGAGCAATTTGGGTCTGAAACTAGTCTTAAAAATAAATAAAGGCAATCACAAGGGTACGAAGGCAGTGTTGGCCAAAGTGGAATGGGAAAATACATTACCAGGTAAGATGGTGAGAAGCAGTGGCAGACATTTAAGGAGGTATTTCATAACTTTCAACAAAAATACATTTAATTGAGAAAGAAATACTCTATGAGAAGGATGCACCACCTGTGGCTAAATAAGTTAAGGATGGTATCAAATTGAAAGATGTACAATACTGTAAAAATTAGTAGCAGGCCAAAAGATTGAGGAAATTTCAGAAATCAGAAAAGGATGATTAAAAAATAAAGTGGGAAAAATTGGAGTATAAGAAAAAACTAGCAAGAAATATAAAAAAAGAGAGTAAAAGCTTTGACAAGTCTATAAAAAAGAAATGCGTAGCAAAAGCGAGCATTTGACCCTTAGAGGGTGAGACTGGAATAATAATGGAAAACAAGGATATGGCAGAGACTTTGAACAAGTATTTTATATCTGTCTTTACAGAAGAAGATATAAAAAGCATCCTGTCATGAAAATGTGCTTTATGTCAAATAAGGACTTTTAATCCACCAGCTTGAAAAATGAATTGAACTTTTAAAACAGAGAGTTTTTAATCATAGGGACTAAAGGTGACTTGACCTTGCAGATAAAGATGGCACCCCAATTTGAATCACTGTCCATTCTTTATTCCAATCTATTGGGATGGAGTCAGCATGTCTGCAAAGATCCATCAAGGACAATGAATTGGGGGATATGAGTGAACCACATATCCTGTCACGATTAGCATGGCATCATGGCAATCACCTTAAGTATTCAACTGGTGGAGACAAACCATTAAGCCTAATCGCCTGGACAATTGGACCCAAGCTGAGAGGGGGGGGGGGCCCCCAGACAAGAACTCATTGGGTTTAACGCATTCTCATTATAGCTCAATCACTTGAACAAAAGTACCATTACTAAAAGTGGGGGATTCCCAGACATGAACTGATTAAAGTTGCAAGGGGGAATACACTAGTGATGACCATATTTGAATCACTGGGAGATGATCATGTGACAGACCCACGCTTTGTGTGTTTTAAGCTTCTGCTTTCTCTGTGGTAAGAGAACAAGCAGCTGAGATGCTGATGGAGAAGACCAAAGTGGGGTTCCTCCTTCCCCCCAGTCTCTCCAACTCACCTTGCAAGCTTTGAACCCTGTTTGCTCACCCTGACCAACCAGGGACACCCCTACGACAGACAGAGACTACTTGAAACAATTCAACCCAGCCCAGCACTACTGTCTCTAAGCGAACAATCAAATCAGCCGTCTACATCTTTAAATCGGAAACATCGGGACCAGCGAAGGAAAGTTGCAAGGCCATCAAATTCAGCCTGAACCCAGCCAAATAAACCAAAGTACAGACTGTATGTTCCTTTTATTTTTTACAGACTCTAATTTGACTAACCTATCCTTCCCCACTCTGTAATATATTTGTGTGCATGTATGACCTTCGAGAGTGTGTCTGTGTGTAACTGAGTGAATGAGAGAGAGAGAGAGAGAGAGAGCGAGTGAGGGAGAGAGAGAAAGTGTATTTCAATATGAGTTTAAGTACAATAAAGCTATCTTCTTCGTTAAACTCAAGGAAACCTATCCTGTTGGTTATTTTATGATCACAGCTATTTAAGTGAAGTACTTACTAAATTGGCAAATATATCCTTTCCAAATATATCCTTTCCAAAAGGATACATTTCTCCTTGCGGTCAAACAAGGAGAAGGAAAAGAACAGAGCCATTCAACCCTCCTCACCTGGGCGTAAAAACCCCAAGAATAGTAGAAAAGCAGAGGGATAAAGGGAAGGAGGAACTTAATACAATCATAATCACTAGAGAAAAAGTGGTAGGAAAGCTAATGGGACTAAAGGCTGACAAGTGCCCTGGACCTAATGACCTGTATCCTAGAGTCATAAAAAAAGTGGCTGCAGGGATAGTAGATGGATTGGTTATAATCTTCCAAAATTTACTAGACCCTGAGAAGATCCCAGCAGATTGGAAAAGCACAAAAGTAACCCCATTATTCAAGAAAGGGGGGAGACAGAAAGCAGGAAACTACAGGTCAGTTAGTCTAACATTTGTCATTGGGAACCTGCTAGGATCCATTATAAGGAGGTAGTGTCAGGACATTAAGAACATCATAATACAATAAGGCTGAGTCAACATGGTTTTGTGAAAGGGAAATCATGTTTAACAAATTCATTGCAGTCCTTTGAGGATGTAACAAGAAGGGTGGAAAAAGGGGAACCATGAGATGTAGCGTATTTAGATTTCCAAAAGCATTTGACAAAGTGCCACATAAAAGGCTATTGCACAAGATAGAAGCTCATGGTGTTAGGGTGATATATTACCAGGGATAGAGGATTGTCTAACTAACATGAAACAGAGAGTAGGGATAAATGGATAATTTTCAGGTTGGCAAACTATAACTAGTGAGGTGCCACAGAGATCAGTACTGGAGCCTCAGTTATTTATGATCTATATTAATGGCTTGGATGAAGACACCAACTGTATTGTAGTTAAATTTGCTAAAGCTACAAATAAAGGTAGGAAAGCAAGCAGTGAGGAGGATGCAAAGAGTCTGCAAAGGGATATAGATAGGTTAAGTGAGTGGGCAAAACATTGACAGATGGAGTATAATTGTGGTAAAATGTAAGGTTTGGCAGGAAGAGTGCTACCACTGCTATAAGAATTTCCTCTGAGCTGCTCACATTCTTCTGTTATAACTTCTCCAGAAGTGCAACAGAAACTGTGTTAACTGCAACTGGTTAATCTATCTCCGTCCCATGGCATAGATAATTCCCATACTGAACGTGAAGACATTCCAGCAGCAGTGATCAGCAAACTACAAAAATAAAATTTCTCCCTTCAGGAAAATTGCGAAAGATGTTTGCTTTTCTTCCTCCAGTAATTGCCTCTAGAAGTTAATGGAGCTGACAAAATGCAATGGCGTCTGTTGTGGTGTCTGGTAATTTGGATGGTAGACTTTCCATACAAATTTTATGTCCAGCTGGCATACCGGAGTGACATTCTACTGAGGCACACCACGTCCAGGAAGCTGACTAGAACCACTTCATGTAATCCTGGGCCTCTTCTAATACCATCAGGAGAAGCCTAGTGATAGTCACTGCATGCACCTATCAGAAAAGGTAAGGCAGTAAAAGGACTGTAAGCCAATCTAGGGAGGGATCTACTACAAGAAGCAATGTCCACGCAAGCTGGCACAACAGAAGTCCAAGATGGTGAAGCAAAACATTTCTTCTGTAGCCTGCACTTCTGTGATTACTATACTGATAACAGCATGGGGGCAGCAAAAACCTGTAAAATAAATAACTAGAAGCAGTTGTGCATAAGAGATGTTGCTTAATTTACATTCATTTAAATTAATGAGCAGAAAATTGGGTGGGTTCCAATAGATATATGCATGCCCATCTACCCAATTTTCCTGTCATATTGTATTCAGGTGATCCAATACACATTAGATTCAAGAACCAGGGCACTTTTCCCATCACAAATTCCACCACATGTTGCCGAAGATGGGAATCTCAGTCCTAGCCGCCTTCAGTTGTTTATACTTCAAAGGCTGTCACTTTGATAAGACGGCCATTCCTTTGAAAGAATAGCTTTATCACATTGACAGTAAGTATTTAGGAAGGCGGTTCTGAGAAATTTGGGAACAGCTTGTTGCAAATATTTCACTGTCATGCTGCCACATTGCCCACTTGGGACAATTTGCACTGTGGCTGCTGCTAACATCATGTGCCAATTCTTTTGCAATATGGGTTTTGCTTTTCAGTCCAATGTTTTATGTTTCATTATTTCCATTATAGTAAAATCTAATTTTTCTTTTTACAAATGTCAGTGTTACAGCAGGTCTTCTGTTTATTCAGGTACCATTAATGTCCACACTATATGAGGCTGCTTTACTGGGTGTAGGGTACATCCCCATCTTGACCTTCTCAAGAATGCTATTCCTTTCATTCACTTTTTGCTTTTTTGGTTTCTCTAATCCCTGCCTTAAACTGGACTGCACAAAGCCAACATTGGTGATGCAGCAGGGGACCATCACCTTGGATAGAAGATGATCATCATGTCTGTAAACAGACTAATCCATCTGCTCTCTGACAATAGATACGAATGCAGTCATTCTCCAATTCTGGATAAGAAAAAAATGTTCAGAACAGTAATGCTGACCACAAAAACCCACCTAGACTGGGAAGCAACTGCAACATGCAGGGTAAATCTCCAAGCGAGGAGCCATGCTATACGCAAATGCAAGTTAGAGATCGGATGACAGCAGCACAGCTCCATTTCTCTGACTCATTCCCCTTTGAGCGTAGCTGGGGAGGATCACTGAATATACTAGCCCTGAAATTCCACAAAGGTCCTACTTGTCCCCTTTGTACAGTCCATTTTAAGGCAGGGATTAGAGAAAGCAAAAGGCAACTGAAAGGAGTAGCATTCTGAAGAAGGTCAAGATGGGGATGTACCCTACACTTAGTAAAAGAGTGCCGTCTTAAGTGGCCTTGCAAGCTACTTCGTTGAATCAAACTGCTACAATGAAAATAAGGCCCTGCACCTCCTTTACTAGGAATGGGTAAAAGTTGTGACCTTGCCAGTGATGTCGACATCCTAAGAATTAATATATATGTTCAAAAATGAATTGGATTTTGAGAGTCTCAATTCAATTTCTGTGAGAACAAATCCACAAGACAAATTCGCCCGTGTATCACTCTATACCACCTTCACCCAGAACAACACGAAGAATGGCTGCTGTTAAAAAAAAGTTATTTCTCTGAAGTTAAAAGGTGCCTTTTAGCAGATTGTGTTAATGCACATTGTTGGCACAGAAGAGAAAAGACTTTGCTCTGCATCCAACCCCTGCTACACCTGTGCTGGGAGTACTTAAGGCTGGCATTCTTGCTGAAACAAAATAGTTTAATTCATCAGAACAGAAATGCCAAACATAAAGAATTTGCCAGGCATTTTTTCATGATGACAGTGCCCCTTTAAGTGGTTCCAAACATAAGGTGTAAGTTCCGGGTGGTGTGTCGCTTCATTCCTTCAACTGAAGAGATTGAACATCCAAATGCAAGTGTAATGCCATTAGATCCATTGGCATTATGCATGCAGTCTCTGGCTGCTATAAACTGTGAAACAATGTTCATCAGATTTAATTCCTTTAGGCCTTAATGCAGCCTGTCTAATTGGCGCAAAGAGCCACAAAGTCAACTGGTGACTAACTGTTTCAGTGACCCATGAGATTTCCAACTGATCGCACCTTGGCCCAAACTGCCCCAACACAGGTGCAAGCTGTGGGCTTGTACATTTGGTTCACAGCCAATGTCAGTTGATATGAATTTAGCAATAATGCTCTGGTAGAATTTAGCAAAGTCAAGGAATGGAGAATACATGGCTGAATAAAAGTCATGGGCACAATGAAAAATGTCAAAATTATGTAATAAAAGCAAAAGGATTTCAAATAGGAGTCACAATCTTTACAGTTTAAATCTCTTCACAAACTCATCATAAAAGGGAGAATGAGGAGGGTCTGAGTCATATAGTAAAGCTATATGTTGTCCTTTCACCTCAGGCCTTGATTCTGAATCTAGCCCAGACTAATGGTTTTCAAAAGGGAATTGGATGAGTACCCGAAACAAAAGCTGCAGGGCTAAGGGGGAAAGGCAGGGGCTAGCTAGTTGCTCTTGCAGAGAGCTGGCATGGAGACATCGGACTGAATGGCCTCCTTCTGCGCTGCAACCAGCCTATGAAACTATAATGGAATCCCAGTCTCTTCTCTCTGCTAAGAATAGAAATCTCAAATGAAAGGAGCTTAGACTGTTTGCACCAAGCTTCTTGTGGGCACAATTTAACAGCAAAAAACTACAAGGAAAGGCTTGCACAATTTACTGCAGTAAGATTGAGGCTATTCTATTCTGTACCTACTGCTATCAAATCTGACAATGTCTGGGCTTGGCAATAAATGCAAGAGGAAGAAAATATTTCCATTACCCAGCATTAACCTCAGTCACTCTGTTCACATATACTCCCCCTTCCCTACACCCACAAGCAAGCAACGGGGCATCATTTTCTCGTGGTTATTAACCACCAGTTGCAGGTTAACGACATAATCACCCATCTTATTTATGTGTGATGAGACTGTTGGTCTGCACTTGAGTGGTCACAACCAATGATGCACTCTGTACCTTGGGAAAGCCACTAATTAGTTTCTTCTGCTGCTGGCAGTCAGTTCTGAGGACATCTAGACATGTGAGTGGCATCATTAAACTTTGGTTGCCTCTTTAATGTGGTAACGCACTGAGAGAAATGGCTGACTTCCTAGGGGCATCTGGAATGGATTTTGCATCAATTTGAGACAAGTGGTGTCATCCCTTGTCATTGGTGAAGCAATGCAGAGAGTGAACTCTCCCTACAGGGCTTTGAAAACCAGGTATCATACCTCAGTCAGAACCTTCCTGCTGAACAAACCTCCTTGTGTATCGGTCTTTACTCGTGCCCAGGTTGCGGACTCTATCATTGTATGCCCACCTCCTGCCACTGGTCAACCTGAACGAACGGCCTTTTATGCTCTCCGTGCTGGTCATTTCCAGTTTGGGGAGTTACCTGCTGATGGCTGCTGTGCCCAGAAAAATGTTCACACCAATTCTGACCTGAAATTGGTTTGAAGATGCCAGCGATGACTAACTGAAGATGCCATGACATAATGCCAGCGATGACTAACTGAAGATTCCATGACATAATGCCATTGTGACGAGCATCTCTTGCAAGTGATCTTGTTTGCATCAACTGCTGGATCTATACTAAACCTTTGCAACAGTTTTGATGAAAAGCAAAGCATGAAATTTAGCCCAGAAGAAACAAGAATGACAGTTGTACCTCCTGGAACAGATGTTCTTCTCAATTTTATTCTGCATTCATCCTTTCTCATTTTTGCACCTTTAATAAGGCCCTGAATGAGCAAAATGTGTTTTTTGTTCTTTTGCTTCTTCCTTAATTTCACTTAACTTGTTTTATGATGGGAGTGCTGCACAAAATGGTACAAGTGTAGCAGTTGCAAAACGCAAAAATTATTTATCTATGAACATAAAGTTCAGGGGAGAATTTTCTGTTTGGCGTGCGGGGGCAGGGCCCAGCTCGCCGACACGTTAAATGACGCGCGGTGACATCGGGCGTGCGTCCCGACATCACCGCGTGTCATTCCGATATTCCATTCAGCGGGCGCGCACCAGAGTCGGCTTTGGGTCCACCAAACTGTCAAAGGCCTGTTAAGACCATTATTAAACCAATGAAAGATACTGACAGGACTGCCCATCAACCTTAACATTGGAAAGCAGGTGAAGAGCCCAAGCTGCCTTCGCATTTTTCATGAAACCTCGTCCACAGGTAGAATGAGGTTTCATGAAGGTTTAATTGAATAAATTAAAAAAAATTTGACACTTCATAAACATGTCCCAGCTCATGTGACACTGTCGCTGAGCTCATGAAGGATTGCGCGCACGCGCACACACACACACACACACACGTGTTGGCTGGTGTTACCAATCAATTAAACTGACCTCCCCAAAGTGGGCCCAGTCCCAAAGTCACACAGCAGGTGAAAATAGAGATTAGGGATGCCAGGGGGGAACTGGAAAGCAAGATAAGCAGCAGCTGCAAAATATAATGTTAAAAAAACAATCTTCTAATCTCATAACAGCAAGAGGGCAGTCAAGGAGAAAGTTAAAATCCTAAAGGGTCCATATAGCATTAAGCACAAGGTTAAAAGAGGGGATGGTACTGATGTTAAAGAAATGCTGCTTGGAGGTTTTTTTTAAAACCAGAAAGACACTAATCATATATCAACATCAAATACAGACTTTAATTGAGAGACACGCAATCTCTGCACTGATACCAAAAGTTTCTCTCCCTCACTCCCGCTTCCTGTCCTGACAGCGCGAGATGATTAAAGGATCTTGCAGCTCCCCCTCAGTTAATAACAACCTTTCAAAGCTACATTTCAGATGTTCCAACAAACCCATCAGTTTTCCACTGTTCCCTAGCTCCCGGAGTGAGCATTGCCGCAACTGCAGCTACGTTCAGTCTGCCTGACCGCCCGTGTTCTGTTCAATCAATCATTGGAGGGGTAAACTACAAATATCGCATTACAGCCCATCTCTGGGTAACAAACATACACTTTGACGTTGCTGAAAACCAACAAAACCTGTGTGGCGTATGACAATATAGGATTGTGAATCTCTGACAATCAATTTAAGATAGTCAGCAAATACTGGGGAGGTTCAGACAGACTGAAAACCAACAAAAGCAGTTCCCTTATTCAACAACAGTCATGTCTGACAAACACAAACCCATTAGCCTAGCCCCTGTGCAGTCCAAGAAGACAACCATGGTTTTACAAAGAGATTGGCAGGGTGTGGGCAGGAGCTCGTCAGTGTCAAATGAAGCTAGGAAATAAATGAAAGAAGAAAAGGAGGCATATGTGGGATAGAATTCATGAATAAGCAAATCAAAAGAAGCCCATGACTCATTGGTCACCAAGTTCAAATAGTGTTATGTGACAAAAGGCAAGTGTCATTTCCAGTATATTATGAACTTTCAGTCAATACTTTATATTTTAAAAAACTGAGCAAAAGGGTGCAAAAGATGGCAGCCCAAGGATCACCTGATATATTTTATGAATTGAAACCGCTCCCCTGTCTCAAGAGGGAACAAAAGGAACCTCCCAGACTGATGTTGAATCAATGTCTTTTCCTGAAACTAGTTCAAAAGGGTATTATCAATTGAATGAGTCAGTCAAACACAAAGACACTGGCTGTCTCAAACTCTCAAGGTGTCAAAGAACAACACTGTGTATGTAATCAACATACCATCCTTTGTTTGGAAAAATAACTTTGAACTTGTGGAACTCACATGATGAGGAAACCATTTTGGTTGTCTGCTTTAAATTTAGAAAAAGCTGCTTGCAGAGAGAGAACTCCACCAAAAGCCACCAAACCATTTACAAGCCATCCAAGCAGCCAACAGCAATACCTTGAAAGTGGGAGAAGGACTCCCCCAATCGCCCCAACTTCGAGAACCAACCTCCTGGAAATTTGACTACAATTTGCTAAGAATCCTTCATGTCGCCAGACTTCCATTTCAACTTGAAACCATCACCTCCATCTACAAAACTACAGGCCTGCCATGAAAGGGACTAAGATAATTATATTTTGAAAGCATAATGTTTTTACCCTCATCTGTATGTAATCTTTGTGTGTGTGAGTATGTGTGTGTAATGAGTGAGATGTCGCATTTTAAATTCTGAGGAAAATATGTGATAATAAATAACCTCCTTTTCTTTAAACTCACAAAAAGCCTGCTGCTGGAAATTATCTAATTGGGATTCATCCTGATGATAAGAAAACACACCTCTCTTACACAAAGATACTGATCATAGGCAGTGAAAGAAACCGATAAAGTCTGTTCGTGACACCAGATGTTGAATTAAATTTCCAAATCATTTGAGTTTAAATACCCACAGATGTCACTGAAGCTGGACAGCACCCTCTTTAGACCGTGTCAGGAGAATTGTCCATAGTTCTAGTCACTGTGGCTTTAAAATAGCCCTAAGTGGCAGTGCAGTGCAGTGCAGTGGAGAGCAACAAAGCCATTCTCCTCTGTCAACGAGAAGATCGACAAGGATTTATTCGATAAGCTAGAGGGCTCCAGTCTCATACAAGAGGATCTCATACAAGATGAGATACCACAATAAAACAAGACAGCTACCCATGTGAAAAGCTAAGGCACAGGTTCTGACAAATTTACAACATATATCAGGAAATATTTCTTTACATAGTGGGTGAGCAACAGCTGGAGCAAGCTTCCAAGACAAATGGTTGAGGCCAGAATATCGGACTCATGCTGTTGATGTTCTAGAAGAATGGCATGACATGAACTGAACTGCCCCTTCACCCAAGTCAACACTGTGATCCTGTGAAATCATATAAACCTATCTACCACCCAGAATGGGCACTGCAGCCTGTCTGTTATATTACAGGGCTGGGGCATATAACCCAGTGTTGGGGTGCTGTCTGTGCCCAAACTCCTCATAGCCGTGACTAGACATTCTCATAATGACGAGCCTTTCATGGACTGTTCCTTTCCTTTGCCTTTCAAGTTAAATTCTTTTTGTTGTGGACATCTGATATGCTGCCATGCTGTACTTTGAAAGGCACGATAGTTAGCCTCCTGATTTCTATCCAATGGAAAGTGCTCGGGTGTAGACACTGCCTACACTTGCCGTGAAGAGTATCTACTCGGCTGAGTTATTACAAGCTGGCTAAAACACGTAGAACATGAACGACAGCCTTTGGGGAGGAGGAGCAGAAATTTGGCCCAGTTAGGAGAGAATGGTGGTCTAGAAAAGGGTGATCTTTCTGGAGATGTTGAATTGTGAGAACACACGCACAAGGAACTAGTAGGAAAAAAAAATAATGACTTACATTCATACAATGCATTCTCACAACCAGAGGGACATCTGAAAGCACTCTACAGCCAATGATTCACTTTTAAACTGTAGTCCCTGCTGTAGGAAATGCGGCAGCCAATTTGTGCACAGCAAGCTCCCACAAACAGAAATGTGATAATGATCAGAAAATTCATTTTTGTTATGTCGATTAAGGGATAAATATTGGCCATCACACCGGGGATAACTCCCTTGCTTTTTTCAAAATAGTGCCATGGGATCTTTTACATCCACCTGAACAGACAAATAGGGCCTCAGTTTAATGTCTCATCCGAAAGACTGTACCTCCGGCAGTGCAGCACCTCCTCCGTATTGCATTATCAAGTATTAAAGACAGTCATGTTGGTCAAAGCCTTTCTAGATCTGATGGATAATCTATTGATCCAAGCTAGTCTATAAATGCAAGTTGAACTGAAGGGTCATTGGCCTGAAATGTTCTTTTTGTTTCTCTTCACAGATGCTGCCTGATCTGCTGAGTATTTTCAGTGCTTTTTGTTTCTATTTCTTATTTCCATTATCTGCAGTATTTTCTTCTTTCTTTTTAAAGTGCAAGTTGTTGTATGGAGGCATGTACCTGTACAATTCTGTTCCCGCAGGAGGTTGGATGCAAACATGGGCAATAAATGCTGGCCCAGCCAGTGAAGCCCACATCCCATGAATGAATAAAAAACAAATATGGCCAAATGGGGCTTCACAGAACTGTGATTTGGTGCTATACTCACATTTTGATTCCTCCAAAAGCCTAACATTTAAGTATTGATATGATCTAGTAACATACATAGGTTTTAACATCCTTAACAATACATTGTATAACTTTAGTGATCTGATTAAGCATTTCTTGTGGAATTAAGATCCTGTGCAGCAAAAAAATCCAAGCAGGAAACAAGCAGAATTTATTTTTGATGCAGTGAGTTTTGATGATCTGGAATGCACTTCCTGAAAGTGGAAGCATATTCAATCATAACACAAAACAGAATTACTTGAGAATGAGAAATCTGTAGGGCTATGGGGAAGAGTGGGGATTGGATAGCGATTAACTAGTTGGATAGCCTTTTCAAAGAGCCAGCACAGAAACGATGGCTGAATGGCCCCCTTCTGTGTTGTATAATTTTATTATCAAGACTTTGCATTTCTTTAAGGTATTTGATAATTCCACAAGACTTGGTCTTTTCAGATTATGAAAACAACTGAATGCCTTACTCCACACATGCTCCATAACATTACAGACTTTGTTACATAGAAACATAGAAAACAGGAGCAGGAATAAGTCATTTGGCCCTTTGAGCCTGCTCCGCCATTCAATATGATCATGGCTGATGCTCCATCTCAACGCCATACTCCTGAACTCTCCCCATATCCCTTGATTCCTTTAGAGTCCAGAAATCAATCTATTTCCTTCTTAATTATATTCAGTGATTTGGCCTCCGCAGCCTTCTGTGGTAGAGAATTCCATAGGCTCACCATCTTCTGAGTGAAGAAGTTTCTCCTCATCTCAGTTCTAAATGGTCTACCCCGTACCCTGAGACTGTGATCCCTTGTTCTAGACCCTCCAGCCAGAGGAAATATCATTCCTGCATCCAGTCTGTCCATCCCTGTCAGAATTTTAAATGTTTCCATAAGACCCCCTCTCATTCTTCTAAACCCCAGTGAATACAGGCCTAGTCGGCCCAATCTCTCCTCATACGACAATACTGCCATCCCAGGAATCTGCCTGGTGAACCTTCGCTGCACTCCCTCTATGGCAAGTATTTCCTTTCTTAGGTAAGGAGACCAAAACTGTATAGTAAACTGCAAGCGTGGTCTCACCAAGGCCCTGTACAGCTGTAGTAAGACATCCTTGCTCCTGTACTCAAGTCTTCTCGCAATGAAGGCCAACATACCATTTGCCTTCTTAACTGCTTGCTGCACCTACATGTTGTTTTCAGTGATTGGTGTACAAGGACATCCAGGTCCCTTTATACATCAACATTTCCCAATCTATCACCGTTTAAATAATACTCTGCCATTCTGTTTTTCCTACCAAAGTGGATAACTTCACACTTATGCACATTATACTGCATCTGCCATGTATTTGCCCACTCACTCAACTTGTCTAAATCACCTTGAAGCCTCTTAACACCCTCCTCATCACTTACATTTCCAAGTCTCGTGTCGTCATCAAACTTGGAAATATTACACTTGGTTCCCTCATCCAAATCCATGTGCTTTAATTTTACACACTACCCTCTTATGTGGGACTTCATCAAAAGCTTTCTGAAAATCCAAATACAGCACATTCACTGGTTCTCCCTTATCCATTCTGCTAGTTACGCCCTCAAAAAACTCCAATAGGTTTGTCAAACATGATTCCCCTATCATAAACTCATGTTGACTTTGTCTAATCCCGTTGATATTTTTCTAAGTGTCCTGTTATCACATTCTTTATAATAGACTCTAGCATTTTCCCTACTACTGATGTTCTGACTTTACTGTGGACACCACTATTAAGATGAGTGCTCATCCATTTTCCCATATGTGGACAGGTTGCATCAGTCGGCACAGACCACTTACTTTGCCATTCATTATCTGAAATGGTACTCGTGCACTGTTTGCTATCTTGCAGCTGCAAGTACAAACAACGTTTACTTGTGTTACAAAACTCAACTTACTTGTCACAGATAACCCCGAGGCATCTGGAACTTTGCCTAATCAGATAATGGAAGGTTGATATCAGATTCTGAATTTAATTGTGAAGTACACAACATAATAAAATGGAAATATTGACAGAACTCCTAATATGCAATTATCTTCCACACTAAATTTACATTTATTATGATGCCAAAAAAGCTGTGCCTAGAGAAACTAACATATTTCTTTATGCATGGAAGAGCTTCAACACTTGCTGCAAGCCTTTGTGCTTGTCGAGAACAGCTTTTGTAAGCATTCTACCCTTAGATTTCTCATGACATTGGAATAAGGTGAATGGCCTGGATATTAAGGGTGGGGGGTCGGCGGCGGCGGTTGGGGGATTATATGCAGAGAGGATGGATTGGGTGTGGAGTTTGAGGCGGGAAACCTGCATGTTGTGTAGTTTTAACTTCACAGTTTGAGTCTTTTGGCCTTGACTAGATATTGAGTGGAACTGACAGACAGGAATTATTTCATTTGGTTGGGTATCTAGGACCAGGAGGCATAGACTAAGACAGGGCTTTTCAAGAGTGAAAGTGGGAAATATGTCTGCATACCCAGAGCAGTAGAAGTTTGGAACTCTATCCACAAACTATTGATACTAGGTCAATTGTTAGTTTTTAATCTGGGATTTATAGATTTCTGTTAACCAAAGTCATGAAGGAATAAGGGACACAGGTGGGTACATGGCGTTAGGTTGCAGATCAGCCATGATCTCACTGAATGGTCGAACAGGGTGGCATAGTGGTAATATCATTGGACTACAAATCCAGGGGCCCAGGCTAATGCTCTGGGGACACAGTTCAAATCTCAACATAGCAGCTGGTGGAATTTAAATCAATTAATGAATAGATTTGGAATCTAGTCTCAGCAATGGTGCCAAGAAACTATCATCGATTGTTGTAAACACTGACCTGGTAGGGAAGGAAATCATCTGGCCTACATGTGACTCCAGATCCACAGTAATGTGGTTGACTCTTAACTGGCCTCCAAAATGGCTTAGCAAGCCACATGTTGTACCAAACCATGACAGGATCGATTACATTGGTTCAAGAAGGCAGCTCACCACATTCTCAAGGGCAATTAAGGATGGGCAAAAAATCCAGTGACACTCACATTCCATGAAAGAATTAAACAAAAAAAGGCTCGAGGGGCCAAATGACCTAATCCTGTTCCTACGTTATTAAGCAAGTGCTGTTAAGACACTTGCCTTCTGCCTGAAGTTGTCCTCACCTCATTTCAGCTGCTGGGCTTCTCCAATCCTGGGAAACTCGGTCACCTAATATAAAATGTGCAAGGCTGGATAATTAGAGGCCTCCGTTTTGCCAACATGTCTCCTGGAAGTGGATTGGCTGCTCACTCCTTGCCACTTCTGTGTAAAACTCGGAAGTGGGCGGATTGGGAGGCGGCTTGGGGGTCAGGGTTTAGATTTTTAAAATTTTAATATCTCATTTGAACTCAATTCTGTAGCGTTTGTGTGCTAAATTTCGGCTCAATGTCTGGAGACAGAAGGTATCTCAAACAGACACCCCTAAATGAGTACCACCCAAAAAAAACAGTATCGGGGACATTTTGCGACATATTTACCCAAATGCCCTCCAAAACACAATGACTTGATTCTCACCACTCAAAAGAACATAGCCAAGGCTGAAATACAGATTTAAGGTAATTGGCAAAGGAAGCAATGGCAACATGAGGAAAAACTATTTCACACAGCGAGTGGTTAGGACCTGGAATGCACTGTCTGAGAGTGTGGTGGAGGCAGGGTCAATTGAGGCTTTCAAAACTGAATTGGATCATTATCTGGAAGGGAAAAATTTGTAGGGCTACAGGGAAAAGGCAGGGGAGTGGCACTAGGTAAATTGCTCCTTCAGAGGGCCAGCACACATACCCATTCTATAATTCTATATACTCGGTGGATGTATGGAGACTAATCTGGTCAGAAAATAACCAGAAACAAAAAATCTTAATAAAGCATTTTCTAATGTAGTAACATCGGGGTAAATTTACTAATCTTAGAGTCATACAATGCTCAAGGAAGCCATTTGGCCCATTAGAGTCATAGGCCAGAATTTTTGTAGCACCACCCTGGGAGCAGTACAGCAGGCAGGGGAGATGGGGGGTTGCGTAAATTGGGTGGCATGGCACTAGCACCGTACCTTCTACCTACCTGTCCCCACCTATCCCTGCTGCGACTTTACACGTGCATTGGGCAGCATCGGGCATCCTGCTTGACCATGGGCCAATTGAAATCCCTAAGGGGAGACAGTGGCATAGTCGTAATGTCACTGGACTAATAATCCAGAGGCTGATTCACTGGGGACACACAGGTTCAAATCCCACCATGGCAGCTGGTGGGATTTAAATTAAAAATTAACAAATTAATCTGGAAGTGAAAGTTAGTCTCAGTAATGGTGGCCATGAAACTATCATTGATTGCTGTAAAAACCCTCCTGGTCACTAATGTCCTTTAGGGAAGGAAATCTGCCATCCTTACCTGATCTGGCCTACATGTGATTCCAGACCCACAGCAATGTGGTTGACTCTTAACTGCCCTCTGAAATGGTCTAGCAAGCCATTCAGTTCAAGGGAAATTAGGGATGGGCAACAAATGCTGGCCCTGCCAGTGACACCCACATCCCACAAAATAATAACTTAAAAGTGGCCAATTATGTGGACTCAATAATGAAAAATTATTGTAATTATAATTTGTTGCTGTATTGTCTGGTGTGCTTATCTGTTCATCAGCACAGCATTTTCCATCATCAAATTGGACCAAATTTCAGCTGACCTTTGATCTCAGAGACATATAGTATATTCTAGTTAATTTTATGAAATTCTCATTTGTGACCGTCTAATTAAGGCCTACCTCATGGATCAGTTTTACACTGGTTCTGAGTAAAGCAGTTTGTTAGTCCATTTTGTGATGAACTATTCTGTCTTTGCACCCCCCCTACCCCCGCCTCCATCATGTACCATCTCCCTCATCGGCCCTGCAGTCTCAATCAATCTGTTGCCACCATTCAAACTGAAATAAACAATTCAAAGATATTCCTTGTTCAATATTGCATGTCATTTTGCAGTATCCCTTATTCAGGTACTAATGTACCTTTAATGTAACATCACACAGTTATGGACCAGCAATGATGCTCTGTGCTAATTCTTTGACTAACTAGTTGTTAAAGGCCAAATGCAAAATGGAGGTCCTGATATTTTATGTCTGGATTGGGTGATACACAGACACAGTGGTTTTCTACACTAACAGTGTGAGTGAGAGAAAGATCATAGAAATTCTGGATATCTCCAAAATTCTCCAAATGAGACACATGGACTAATCACAAGATGAGACTGAATGAAAAGTGTGTGTTGAAAGGCTACACACCACACCTTATGAGAATCTTCATCATTGAGACTGAAAGTTTCAAGTGCAGATTCTTTCCATGTAAGAATCTGATTAAAGTGATAATATTGCAGATGTGCTGAGCAATTTATTTTTAAACTGATGTTAGGTATTTGGTTTTATCTTACAACAACTAGCTAAATAAACCAGCTGATATCCTGAGAATGTTTCCCTCCATAGCTTCACCTTCCAATAAATAATACCCCCATAGATTATCTCAACTAGCTGTACAATAAAAAGGTAGGGATGTGAAAAAGCTATTGAATAATTTAACTTGTGATGGTTAGATACTCCTCCTTTGATGTCTACTGTCACTTATAAATTAAAAACAAACACAAGATTTTCAACTGAGTGCTTCCTGAGAAAAACTCACTTTTAAAAAAACATAGTGAAGAAAAGCTTGCGGCCAATCACAACACAACTACGAAAATATTTTTCAGCACTTCTCCAAAAGTGAACGGACCAAGTAACCAATGTAATGATCGCCCCAAATTTGTTGTGCAATGCTGTGGATTTTGGATAATAGATCAATAGGGAGGAGCCCTGATTTTGTTGACCACGCCCAGGATGTTCTGGTGATCTCTGCTATGGAGAAAGGCTGAGTTTGCCAACTCCAAAACTGCAAAGTGCACAGTTTCCATGATGGCTTCAAAGATGGCACAGATATGCAGAAGTGGAGGAACTGTTGACTCCAATCTACACGGCCAAGCTGTGTAAAATAAAGTTCCTTATTTCAGGTTATTAAAGCTGGATTGGAAAGGGGGAAGACTCACGCAGGATGTTGCAGGAGGATGTTGTTGTGAGTGAAAGGTGGTGGAGGGAGTGGGCCAGAGGCGGTCAGGACATTCCCTGAGCTGCAGGCATTGAGTGATGTCACTTTGCAGAGGAGCAAGCCCGTACTGACACCCGCTTACCGATGCATGCGTTGGCAGGACATCCTGAAGTCATGAAAGGGCCTATATAAATGTAGATTTTTTTCACATTCTCTTCTATGATTAATTAAAATCTCCTTTACCATTGCCTCATATAGCTGCCCTGATGGTGGTAGGCAAATTAGATAGACCTTGGAATTTATTTTATTCATTCACAGGATGTGGGTGTTGCTGGCAAGGCCAGAGTTTACTGCCCACCCCTATACAAATGAGTGACTTGCTAGTCTATTACAGCAGGCAGTTAAGTGTCAATCACATTACTGTCAATCTGGAGTCACAGACCAAATAAGGATGATGGATTTCCTTCCCTAAATATCAGCCACGGGTCAGCTGGTAACAGTTTTGCCTCTGCTTCACAGGGTTGTGGGTTCAAGTTCCACTCCAGGATGTGAGCACAAAAATCAAGGCTGATAATTCACTGTGTTACCGAGGGAGTGCAGCACTGTTGGACTTGTTGCCTTTTGAACGAGATGTTTAACCGAGGTCCCATGTGCCTTGGAGGATCTCGCAGTACCATTTCAAAGAACAGCAGGGGAGTTATTCCAGGAGACCTGACCAATACAATACTTCTCCCTATATTTATTAAATGCTTTGGGATGTCCAGCAGTCATGAAAGGCGCTATATAAATGCAAGTCTTTTTTAAGTGAGTCTGATGGAATTTAACAACAATCTGGTTTAACAATGATCATTACTGTTACTAGCTTTTTTCTAAAACTCCAAATTCATTTAATTAACTAAATTTCAATATTTTAGGTGCCATTTGAACTCACTTGTCTGGATTGTTGGTCTATGTTTCTAGGAATACTGGTCTTAACCACTATGCTATCATAGCCCCTAGCAAGTCTTCTATGTCTTTCAGAAAGCCTGGCAAGGGGACTGGAAAAAGCATATAAACATGCCTACACACACACACACACATTTATATATTAGATATTTAAAGCTAGATATGGTCTGACAGAGAAAAGTCAAAGGTTTTTTTAAATTCTTTCATGGGATGTGAGATTGCTGGCAAGGCCAGCATTTGTTGCCCATGCCTAATTGCTAAACCATTTTAGAGTCAAGCACATTGCTATGGATCTGGAGTCACACATAGTCCAGACCAGGTAGCTAAGGAGGGCAGATTTCCTTCCCTAAAGGACATTAGTGAACCAGATGGATTTTTGCAACAATTGATTACAGTTTCATGGTTACCATCATCCTGATGAGCTTGCAATTCCAGATTTTATGAATATCTAACTTTCATTAATTGAATTTAATTTCCACTAGCTGCAGTGGTGGAATTTGAACCTATGCCCTCAGAGCATTGGCCTAGGTCTCTGGATTGCTAGTCTAGTGATATTACCACTACGCCACCATCTCCCCCAAGAGGTGCAGCAAGAGTGAAAGCACCCTTTGCCAAATGAAGGGGAACACATTATACTGGAAGGAAGCAGTTACAAGGCTCAAAACAGCGGATCTTGGGGTTTAAGGACAAAACATGCACTGATACTCTAACTTGCTGGTGGGCACTCACCATGCCCCCATTTTTGAGGGTGAGACCTCAGTACTATGCTGCTAGCAAGAGCCAAAGGATCAACTTGCTGCAGCTCACCAGCTCTGAGCCAAGCAGACTAATGAGATTCGTCTTGGGGCAGGGGTGGGGGTGGATTGTGATAGCAGTGAAGAAGGCTAACAACAGTGGCTCACCTCACCCTTGCACTTCTGCGCCAGGTCCCAGTCAAATAATTTCAATACTTGGGCTTCTTCCACAGCACTGCCACTGCATGCAGAATCCATGCATGGGCCACCCAGGAGTTAAGACTATATCACTGGACACCAATTTGCATTGATTAATGAGGCTCCAGGCATGTTAGCTGCACATGGGAAGCCCAAGGGAAAAAAATGAACTGGGACAAGGCATTAAGTGTGGCACCTCCATTTGGGCTCTGGTGTTCCCTCATTTCTGTGGGGTGGAGGGAGTTTAAATATCCCAAAATGAGGGAATAGCCAGGAGCAAATGACAAGTTCTATGGTATGATACAACTGACACCATTTGAGAAAACAACAATGGATTTATTTAGGGCAGAGAGTTTGAAAGGCATTGAGATGCAATGATTGATATGTAGCATATTAATTGCAAATTCCATGATTTCCATGCATAATAAATAAAAATAAACACCTCATCACAACCACTCTGATCAGACCAAGCCTTGACATATACTGCCTCTGCCATGCTCAGGTAACTGGCTATCACTGTAGAATAGCTCCCTGGAACAGCATAAGCAGACATGTCCTATGCCTCCAGTGCTCCTGGCTGCCTGCTGCACAAAGTGTACTCACCACTCAAAGCTTCCATATCTTAAATAAAAAGAAAAAAATCCTGGAAATACTCAGCAGGTAAGGCAGAAACAGAGAAACTTCCAGCTCTTCCCCCTTTCTAAAACTCAATAAATTCTCAGTTTCTGATCTGCCTGGAATGTGGTATGAGTTCATTCATTGCTAATGACCTTAAAAGCCAAAGTTTGCTTTTAGTTTACTAACTTCTCACCAATATTTGTCAATGCATTTATTACAAAGGGCAGGAATAATTGTAGCAGTGCCAGACACAGTCCATTAGCTCCCAACATTGGATGACATTTTAAACTCATTTATTTATTTATTTTTTGCTAGTATTAGTGAAGATAGATCTCTGTTGCTAGTTTTAACCTTTTTAACATCTGCACACAAACCATTTATATTTGCCTCTTTATTTAACATCAAGCCTAGGTCAGCAATCTGACCATTTGTACCTTGAGTGTTTTGACTGTCTGCAACCACTAGATAGGTGGCAATTTATTCCATAAATTAACAGCCTTAAGTGGCACTTTAAGGTATGTTTAGTGTAGATTTCCTCAATATAGAAATTCCTTTCTTCTGGTTTAGCATGATGGTACCTCCCAAACTTAGTCACTTTCTCCTGTTCAAATTGTTTTATTCCAATGAGAACAGATGTAAGTCCCGTAGCTTTTCAGATCTTATCAATCTTAAATCTAGCGTTATTCTTTTCTTCCTTCTTTGAGCCCTTTCCAATACCTCAATCATTCTTTGGTAAACACAGTGATCTAAATTAAACACAGTAATTCAAGGGGATCAGAAATGTTTCCTTGGACCTGATTTACTTATACGGCCTTACATGGAGGTGGAGTAGGGTTTGAAAGAAAAGCACATGATGTACTTGCCAAGCTATTTCCCTTTTAACACAACAGTGCAATTGGAATGGCCCTTAGTCATTTAATAACATGTTTCCAAGTGTAACTTATTCAGATCAGCCAGGAGTCAGATATGACAAGCGTGGACAGTTGAGATCTGTACTATGAGGCATTGTGTGTACAAAATGGCACAGGATGACAAATTAAAGCCTCTCTCTGGAAAATGGAGGAAGGAATCTGAATGCAGTCTTTGGATTCGAAGCTATGAAAGAGTTGGGAAGAGTTTCCAAGTTTAAAATTGCATGTGCTCTGATTTGAGCAAGTATACAGCACAGGTCTTAAAATAGGGAAATTCTGGAAATGCGTTTGATTAGGTAACTGCTCTTGCTACAAGGCTTTATTGGGAAAATCCCCTGCCTACTTTTATCAAGTCATTAAGTTTTACTTTTAGCCACAACCTCTCATTCCACCAGAGGCAGACATTAGCCTCAAAAGTTATAGGCCATGTCATTCTTCTTCTTTCAGCTTCTCCCATTTTACTTGGGGTTATCACATTGCTGGTTGATCACTCTCCTCCATCTCCTCCTGTCAGTCACCACTCTTCTTCCAACCCTGCTGCATTTAAGTCTCCCGCCACCAAGCTGTTCACAGGGTTCAGGAGGGGACCTTCATTTGCAGGGCACACCCTAGCATGGGTGCCATTTTCATTCATATCAGCCATCATTTTGGTTTGGACAGGTGAATTCTTTTACAGCCAGATGCCCTTCCTGCCCCTAACCCTTCCCATTTATCCAGGCTTGGGGCTGGCTTGCCTGCACCAGCAGTTGGGTATCTAGCTATAGGCTATGTTGCCAGTCACTACAAAGAGATAACTGATTAAACATGGTGTTTATGTAGAACAAATGACGCCCTTCAACCAAGCTAGTTAAATTTGTACAAAGCTCTCCTTCCTGCTCGATATACTACACTGATACTCTGCCCTGCAGGCATGGATACACATGGGCAAATGGCACTTAGAAACTAAGCAAACAGATACAGAAGTAAATGAGCCACATTGACAAGGCTTTATGAGAAATCAAAATCAGTAAACTTTACTTCTGTAAGAAACTGTAGGGCATTTGAAGGAGTTTGTCTTTCCACCGTCTAATGGTGACACCAACCGTGCTGAGGATACAGAGAACCTTGAAAGAGTATGTAAAAATTTGCACGCTCTGACTGTAGGTTCAACGTGTTATTCCTCACAAAGGTCAACCCTGAAGCTGAGTGAAAATGTTTTCCAAGGAAACCTATCCAACGATCAGAGGTTTAGTAATATGTGAATGGAAAAGAATGAGATTGTGCAATTCTATCCTTGGATTATAATCATGCTTGGATAAATTACGCATGTGTTCAAATTAAAGGAGGTATTTGTAGTTACATAGGGCCTTTCATGACCTCAGTACTTCACATAATTAAGAACTTTTGAAGTGTAGTCAGAATGTAGGAAAACGTGGCAGTCAAATTCCATGCACCATCATAAACACAGTATTGAGTTAAATGACAGATCATCTATTTGTAGTGATATTAATTGAGGGATATTGTGGGGCAGACCAGTGTGAAAGGTGCGCTAAGAGCATCAGCGCTGCTGGGGTGCGGGTGGGAGCTCCTCAGGGAGCTGAAGGACTTCAAAATGAAAAATAAACTTTTTACACATGATATAAACATGCCCCCCACCATGTGGCTCAGTGACATGAAGAGGGACATTGAAAGGAGGATGTGAAAAAAATTGTATTTTTTTTTCAGTCACCATTGGAAACCCCATCCCGCCCGTGGATGGGATTTCATTAAAAATGCAAAGGCCGCCTGGTCTATTCACCCACCCGTCAGCCAAACGGTTGAGCGGGCAGCAAAAGATGCAACTCAATTAATCACTTAAGGGCCTTAATAGGCATCTTAATTGTCGGTGCACGCGTTGCTGCCCCTCTCGCACGCACTCGCCAACCGAAAGATCGCAAGAGTGCGCGATGATGTCGGGACACTCGCCCAACGTCACCGTGCACTATTTCACTCCCGATTGGGTCGGGCGCGTGCCCGCCTGCCCGCCTGCCCGCGGGATGAAAAATTCTGCCCCCACTGATTAGCTGACCGAAGTATGCCACAAGATTTGATTTTTCAAAACAAAGACAAACTCAATTGTATACAAAAAGAAATGAAACAAAGCAAGCACCAATAACTTATTACTATAGCCTATGGGCAGGATTTTTAGTTCGATGGGCGCTCGCGATTGGCGGGTCCAGCAGTGGCCGGGGAATGGGCTGCCAGCCGCAATCAGCCCCCGACCGCGATTTCATGCAGGCTGGCCAATTGACGGCCAACCAGCGTGAAGGGCACGCTGAGGAGCTCAGCGCTGCTGGGGTGGGGGCGGGAGGAGGGCGAGCACTGGAATCACCGCGGGCACAGGGCAACGCGGAACGAAAGCTCCCTGAGGGCAGAGAGCTGCCTCAGGGAGCTGAAGAATCCAAAGGCTATAAATAAAGATGTTGAAATGCCGAAAAAAACATCCACATATCAGAATCAGTCACCTGCACATATCAAAATTCTGTCTAAACATTTTTATTTATTTTTAATTAATATCGGAAACCTGAACCCGCCCTTGGATGAGGTTTCTTCAAAAAGGCAAAGGCTGCCTGGCTCATTCGACTGCCCGCCAACCGCAACAATAAATCTCCATCAATTACAACATTAATGGCCTTAATAGGCCTCTTAATTATCAGCGGGTGCGCTGCCGACTCTCACGTGCACCCACCAACCGAAATATCGAGTGAGTGCACGGGATTCTCACCCAACGTCATCACGTGCTATTTCACGCTCGAGCAGGTCAGGCACATGCCTGCACACTGAGCGAAAAGTTCTGCCCTGTAAAGACTTATGCTATAACCTCAGTTCTACTTGTTACTTCCCCCCCCCTCCCCACCAAGAGTTCTCTTATCTTACAATCTCCTGAAGGCTGATTCACTTTTCCTGGGATCAACCCAAAGGTATGCCACAGCCCTCTGAAAGTCTCTTTGATTTCTCCTCAGTGTTCCAGCTATTCTCTGAGGTATGAAATTTCATGGGGATCCAGAGCTTTTGGCTCTGTGAGGACCACTGTAGATTTCTTCCCCCAGCTTCAAACTAGGAAAATCTTCCAGTAGTTAATAAAGCATATGGCATCCTGGGCTTCATAAATAGCGTCATGGAATTACAAAAGCGAGGTGGTTATAATGAACCTTTTGAGGTCGGCCTCAACTGGAGTAGTGTGTCCAATTCTGAACACCACACTTTAGCAAGGATGTTAATGCACTAGAGAGAAAGCACAAAAGATTAACGGGAATGGTTCTAGGGATGAAGAAGTTCAATTACATGGATAGTTTGGAGAAGATGGGGGTGTTCTCCTTGGAGGAGAATAGAAGATTAAGAGGAGATTTGATGAAGATGTTCAAAATCCTGAGAGGTCTGGATATAGTCGATAGGGGCAAGCCATTCTTATTGGAGGAAGGGTCAAGAGCCAGAGGACACCAATTTAAGGTGACTGACAAAAGGAGCAACGACAACATGAGGAAAAGCTTTTTACACAGCAAGAGGTTAGGATCTAGAATACACCACCAGAGAGCGTAGTGGAGGCAGATTCAGTCGAGGCCTCCAAAAGAGAATCGGATAATTATCAGAAGAGAAAAGAATTGCAGGTGGATGGGGAAAAGGTGGGTGAGTGGGACTAGGTAAATTGTTCTTGTAATGAACTGGCATGGGCACGGTGGGCTGAATGGTCTCCTTCTGTAACTCACTGTAACTGTTCTATGATTCTATGGTTATGTTTAATAAATGTGCCGTAATGACATAGACAAATCGACAAGCTTAAAGGATGGTGTAAAGGTGCCCTTACTCACAGCAAGTCCTGTTTGCCCATCACCACCCACTCAAGGGCAGTTAGGAATGGAAATAAATAATGGCCATGCCAGTGAAATGGACATTCCAAGGACAATTAAAAAGAACCTCACTGACTTGCATTGTTTGCATATACTTTCAAAGTTCTTGTCTTCAAATCGCTCCATGGCCTCCCCCTCCCTATCTCTGTCATCTCCTCCAGCCCCACAATTCTCCAAGGTATCTGTGCTCCTCTTGAACATCCCTGATTTGAATTGCTCCATCACCGGTAGCTCCACCCTTAGCTGCCCAGACCCCAAGAGCTCTCTAAGCTTTTATAGCCTCTCTCTCCTCCTTTAAGATGCTCCTTAAAATCTCTCTCTTTGACCAAGCATTTGGCCATCTGCCAGAGTATTGCCTCACATGGCATGTTTTCAAATTTTGCTTTATAACACTCCTGTGAAGCACATTAAGGTATTTTATTACAAGAAAGGAGCAATATAAATACAAGGTGTTGTTACATTTGCTGGGAAATTTCAGGAAGTCACCTGCTATTTTTACTGGGCTTACAGAAAAATTCAGCTTTGCCACAGAATTTCATTAATTTGTTCACCTTCTTTGAAAGCCACACAGTACCTACATGCGTGGAAGTTACAACATGGAAATGAGCCAATTGGCTTAACCAGCCCACACGAGCAAAGAGTCTTAAACATGTTAGCCCACCCTGTTCCCACACCCCTTACACTTTTTCTTCATCCGCCTATTCAACCTAAACTTAAAAGTAAACACAACTTCTGCCTCAAGCATTCATCCTAGAAATGAAATGCACACCCTCACATCTTGTGTGTCGAAATCTCCCCTGCCCTTTGTTAAAGCACATGAGACTTGAACGCCTCCATGCCTTTCACAACCTTAGGATGTCCCAAAGCACCTTACAACTAAAGAAATACTTTTTGAGTGCAGTCACTAACATAGGCCAGGGGTCCTTAACTGGAAGCAGAAATTTTTAAAGTGTCCCCCAAATCAACATCTTTCAAGAACAAAAAAGATATTTTTTTAACCATCCCACCCTGTGAGCAGGGACAACAACAAAAATCATCGCAGATGAAGAATCCCCAAACATCTGACTGTGCGATAGCCTGTGTATTTTCTTTACTCACATGATGTGGGTGTCACTGGCTAGGACAGTATTTATTCCCCATCCCTAATTGCCTTTGTTCAGAGGGCATTTAAGAGTCAACCACGATGCTGTGGGTCTGGAGTCACATGTAGGCCAGGCCAGGTGAGGGCAGCAGATTTCCTTCCCAAAAGGACATTAGTGAACCAGATGAGTTTTTACGACAATCATTTCATGGTCATCATTAGACATTTTTTTTAAAAAGTCCACGGTGGGATTTGAATCCAGGTCCCCAGAGCATTATCCTGGGTCTCGGGATTACCAGTCCAGTGACAATACCACCTACAGCACCACCTCCTGCAACTGATGCTGGAGTAGAGAAGATCCTGCTCCTTCTCCTCCCTCAGATCCATGAGTGACAGTTAGCAGTGGGTTATTTACCCATCAGGCCATGCAGCAGGCAATTTCCTGCCACCATGTTTAAAAACAAGCAAATGGAACAACAGGTCGGAGGGGTTTAAGGTTCATTATGTAGGATAAATGGGCAGAAAATTAATCAGAGTGTGCCAGTAAAAGTTCAACTAACTTCACCCTGAGCTCTTTATTGGCTGACTGCTGCTTGTCCATGGCAGCTGTTTACAGAATCTAGAATGGCATGGCCTGCTTATTAAAGAGCCCACATTGCTGAGTCTCAGGGGCATCACTCGCATGAAGTGTGGTGTTCACGTAAGTTGAACTATTTTATATTAGGAAGTCAGCCTGGAGCTTATGTCTCATTGCAATAGTGATCCACCTGATTTTCTTTTGTGGGAGTGCACTGGTCGCAACTTTAATGCTTTTTTTTACCGTGTGAAAGAAGATACCCTGAGAAAAAGAGTTGTGTTGTGTTACAAGGGATCCATGGAATATTTATAATTTAGAAGGGGGAAGAGTACAGAAGAAAAAATGTTGAGGACCATTGATAGGGGACACTCGACAGCTAATTTGCACACTGCAGCGTATCATAAACAGCAATGAGTTTTTATTTATTCGTTCATGGGATATGTGTCACTGGCAAGGTCAGTATTCATTTCCCATTCCTAATTGCCTTTGAGAAGATGGTGGTGAGCTGCCATCTTGAACCGCTGCAGTCCATGTGGTGTAGATACACCCACAGTGCTGTTAGGAAGGGAGTTCCAGGATTTTGACCCAGCGACAGTAAAGGAATGGCGACATGTTTCCAAGTCAGGATGGTGAGTGGCTTGGAGGGGAACTTCCAGGCAGCGGTGTTCCCCTGTATCTACTGCCCTTGTCCATCTAGATGATAGTGGTCATGTGTTTGGAAGGTGATGTTGAAGGAGTCTTGCTGAGTTGCTGCAGTGCATCTTGTAGATGTTACACACTGCTGCTACTGTGCATCATTGATGGAAGGAGTGAATGTTTAAATGGTGCATCAATCAAGTGGGCTGCTTTGTCCTGGATGGTGTCGAGTTTCCTGAGTGTTGTTGGAGCTGTACTCATCCAGGTTAGTGGAAAGTATTCCATCACATTTCTGACTTGTGCCTAGTTGGTGGACCAGCTTCAGGGTGTCAGGAGGTGACTCACTCATGTAGCCACAATATTTAAGTAGTTGGAGTTGTTAAGTTTCTGGTCAATGATAATCCCCAGATGTTGATGGTGGTGGGGGTTCAGTGATGGTAATGCCATTGAATATCAAATGGTGGTATTTAGAATCCCTATTGTTGGCAATGTGTGGTGCAAATATCACTTGCCACTTATCAGCACAAGCCTGAATGTTGTCCAGGACTTGCTGTATGTGAGCACAGGCTGTTTCAGTATCTGAGGAGTGGAACTGAACATTTTGCAATCATCAATCACACTTCTGTCCTTAGGATGGAAAAATGATCAGTCATGAACCAGCTGAAGTGGTTGGAGCTAGGAAACTACCTTAAGAAACACCTTCAGCGATGTTCTAGGTCTTAGAAAATTGGCCTCCAACTACCACATGCATCTTCCTTTGTACCAAGTATGAGACCAACCAGTGGAGACTTTTCTCCCAATTCCCACCAATTTCACTTTCACAAAGGCTTCTTGATGCCACACTCGGTCAAATGCTGCCTTGATGTCAAGGGCAGTCACTCTCACCTCACCTCTGGAATTCACTCTTATATCCATGTTTTGACCAAAGCCTGAGGACTAGAGCCGTGTGGCCCTGGCAGAGCACAAACTGAGCATCAGTGAGCAGGTTATTGATGAGTAAATGTTACTTGACAGCCCTGTCAATGACACTTTTCATCACTTCACTGATGATTGAGAATAGACTGATGGGGTGGTAATTGGCCTGGTTGGATTTGTCCTGCTTTGTAAGCACAGGGTGCCCCTGGGTAATTTTTCACATTGTTGTTGCATTTGTAGAGATGCAGCACAAGTCTTCAACATAACAGCCAGGCCTATAGCCTTTGCTGTATCCAGTGGAGTGATTTGAATTCTCTAAAGGCTGGCATCTGTGCTGCTGGAGTCCTCAAAAGGAAGTGAAGATGGATCATCTAGTCAGCGCTTCTGACTGAAGATGTTGGCAAATGGTTCAGCAGCCTAACATGCTGGGCTTGCCCATCATTGAGGCTGGGAAACTTCATGGAATCTCCTCCTCCGCAAGTCAGTCTTTCAAATGTCCACCACCATTCATGACTGGATGTGGCAGGGCTGTAGAGCTTAGATCTGGTCAGTTGGTTTTGGGACAGACTGGCTTGAATTTTTCTACCTACCATTTTCGCAAGGGAGGGGTAAATGGGTGTGGGTTCTAAATTGCACATCTGTGGTTCATGGAGGCAACTGCAGATTAAAGTGCAGCTGCCTCAGGTTGATCTGATTTTTGTCAGTGGGATGTACAAAACATGACTTGTGCTTTAGACCTGGTAGGCAAAGGTCTAAAGCTGCTGGCATCATATGGAGGTGTAGGATGCCCTTTTGGAAAGGCAGGGTACCCTTTAGAATATGGTCCTGGGACACCTTTGGGGGAGGTAAGGTACCTTTTGGGAGAGGACAGGTGCCCTTTGGAATTGTTATAAGTAGACATGAATGTGTATAAAAAGTGCATAAATTCATTGGAACTGTCTAGCTCATTGGAACTATCAAGAGAACTATCAGCTGCCAAAAGGAGCTATCAACAGATCTGTCAAAAGGAGCTTTCAAAAGGAACCGTCAGAAGGAACCGTCAAACAGAACTGTCAACAGAGCTGCCAAAAGGAGCTGTCAAGGCATTTAAATCTCCTGCCTTTAAAATATTTGAAAAAACTTTAGCGTTAAAAAAATCAGTGCTTGCTATTTTACTCCGCCTGTTGACATAAGTCTGAGGGTTGTCATTACAGGATTAGTGCTAACTGACTGATTTCACAACCTTTCATTATCTCAGTAGGGTGCCTGTAAATTCACAATTGATTGACAGCTCCAAGTGGGTTATAACCTCTTTGAAGTGGGACAATGAATTCCAATGCTTGTTTTTATAAGGAATGAAAAGAAGTTAAATGTAGTGAAAGGGATTTTTAATCAATAAAAGTGTTTTTTTTTTAAATAGCCAATTCATCAATAGACATTTAAGAACTTTATTTAATCTCAGCATGGATCCTGAGACCTCCCCATGGTAGATACTGGGTGAGCTGGCATGGAAGGTGTAAGAGCAAAGATAGTGGCTGGGGGGAATGGGTTGATATGAGTTTGCAATAAGTTGGCATATGAGCTATAAAGGGTCACGGTGTGGGTAGAGGGGCATAAGTTGGTATGGAAGGTATGAGGAGCCACAGGGGGTGAGTAGATGGGCATAGGTTGGCATGGCAGGTATGAGGAGCCATGGGGTGGGAGATGGACTTAGTTGGCATGGAGGTTATGAGGATCCATGGACCGTGGGTGAGGGGCATGAGGTTGCATGGGTTGGCATGAGGAGTGAGCGGGGGAGTGAGGGCTGGAGGGCTGTTTTTGTTATATTCTTTTTTAAAAATCTTTGAGGAAGTGCTGGTGGACAGAGACTGGCCTTCTTCCCAGCCCGCCTCTGCACCCAGCAGCCTCTGACCTCTTTCTGGGGTTGCCCGCCATGACTCCGATAAAACCCGACCCCTGCCCCGGAACAAAAACTGGAACTTCCAGGGCACTTTTCCTGGGCCACGCCTGTGGAGTCAGGAATTGTCCCGACTCTGTGCTCCCGACTGGAAGTGAAAATTCAAGCCACTGTCTATTGACCTAGGACAAGGAGATCGATCTTTAGAATTTGATCTTTGAAAATGGGACTCTGGCTTATCTCAGGCTTGTGGAAGTGCAGGGCTGCAAGACAGGTTCTTCCCATTAAGTTTCAGGCTACTGGACAGATTATAATTATTTGAACTGGGACTTACGCTGTGTTTCATATCTCCAGTTTGGCAGCTCATTGTTAGGTATGCCTAGTGCTGCTCCTGGCATTCTCTACTACACTCTTCATTGAGCAAGGGATGGCCCCTTGGCTTGATGGTGATGGAAAGTGAAGGATATGCCAGGCCATGAGGGTATCAATTATGGTTGAATGCTGTTACTGCTGATAGCCCATGGATGTCCGGTTTTGAACTGCTACATGTGTTCTGCATCTTTTCCATTTGGCATGGTGACTGTCCTCAGCATGAAGATGGGACTTCTTCTCCACAGGGACTGTGCGATGGTCACCTTACCAATACTGTCATGGACAGATGCATCTGCGACAGATAGATTAACAAGGATGAGGTTAAGTAGATTTTTCTCTCATCGCTTGTCCCAGGCCCAGTCTGGTAGATATGTCATTCAGTACTCTGCCAGCTTGGTCAGTAGTGGAGTTACTGAAGCACTTTTAGTGGTGAACATTGAAGTTCCCCACCCTGTGCTCTTGCTATTCCCAGTGCTTGTTCGGAGTGGTGTTCAACATGGAGGAGTACTAATTCATCAGCTGAGGGAGGGTGGTGGGTGGTAATCAGCAGGAGATGACTTGATGCCATGTGGTCCAGAGTCAATGATGAGGAATCCTAATGTTATTCCTTCCATTGTGCCACCACTTCTGGTGAGTCTACCCTGCTGGTGAGGCAGGACATACCGGGAATGGTGATAGAAGAGTCTGGGGCTTTGGCTGAAAGATACAATTCAGCGAGTATGAACTATTCAGGCTAAATGACCAGATAATCTGTTTTATTGGTGATCAGGGATAACTGTTGACCAGGACATCAGGAGAACTCCCCTGCTCCTCTCTGAATAGTGCCATGGGATCTTTTATGTCCACCTGAGAATATAGATGGGGCCTTGGTTTAACACCTCATCCAAATGGTGGACCTCCAACAGTGCAGCACTCGCTCAATGGTGCACTGACGAACTGTTCTAAATCTCTTACTTTTAATCTTGTATCAATAGCCCCTCAATCTGGACCCCTCAACAAATGTTTCTATCTGTCCCAGAGAGATAAACAGCATTCACTAATTTATACTTAAAGAAATTACTGGAAAGCATTTGCAACAACTTTAAGAATCAATAGAGCTATAATATAATGATGACAACATGGAGAAGAAATGGAAGCAATTTGAAGTTGAGTTGTCTGATTCTGTATATGTAGTGTATGATTCCACAATGAATCTCTGAAATCCCTTTATGTAGAAGTCTTGTGATTTATAGTCTGATTTTATTCTGGTTTCAGCAGACTTGGATTCAATTTGAAGCCTGCCTTTCTTCAACAAGAATTTTTTTTTCTCAAGAGAAGATGGTTTTAAGAGAAGGCTGAATGGAAGGCTATAAAAAGTGGTTCTTGATTGTTTAAACTGTTCAAGAACAGTGTTTTCCCAAAGGGAATGCAAAAAATAAAATCTTTACTGTAAACATGAACGTTCATCCTTCAAAAAAAAAGTCTGGATATGAGTGGTGCTGTAGAAATTATTGCACACATCTTCTTAAAGGTTGGAGTTTATATTCTGACTGTAAGTGCAGAATTCTTTAAGTACCCGGTCGCATCACATATAGTAGTGATTCTTACGCAGGTGACAGGTCTCATTTTAATAAAAAAAATATGATTAATGCCAATTTCTTCACAGTTAAACTTTTTTTTGGTTAAAAATATTCAAATTGTACTTTGATCTTGCGTAATGATCTGAAGCAGAGCTCAAAACCTTACTGTGCAGCTATGGCTGCCATAGGACCAGTTGGAAGGTCGAGGGTGTCAACTGAACAGAAGAGAACATGAAAAATATTGACCAGTCACATAAAGGATGCTGCGAAAGGGACAGGAATGTGAACAAGCTGGAGCAATCGTGGACAAAACAAATTTATTTCAATCTCAGCTACCTGAAGTAACAACAGTACTTGAAGAACTGAAGAGCACAGCCAGGCGGTTTTAGCTTAGGTCACAGGCATATCATTGTGGACAAAGCAGCAGGACTGAAAACAATTAGCAAGAGTTTAGAGAGAGGGTAAAAATATATCATAGCATGAGCCAATAAAAAACATATTGAAGTTTGGAATGATATTCTGGCAAGTCATGTTAGGGAAGATAACTGTAAAATAACAACATTTCTAGATATTGCTGCACATAGATTATAAAATCTGTGGCTGCCATTTTCTAGCAATTGTTTTTGAGTGAAGTAGCAGTAGATTCTGAAAGCCATGATGCTCTACAGAGGGGTTGCAGAAATATAGTTTTGATGGGCAACACGACTGAGAGATCAGCCATTTTGTGCTTGTTTATGAAATGAACTTTTATTTATTTCTTTATTGAATTCATGAAATAGCAAGGATTAATGCTATTGTAGGACCTTGTCCTGGAGTGTTCCTTTAAACTAAAAAAGACCCACCTTAGGTAGTGAGGATAATCTTTTTAGATTTTGCCTTGATGGAACTTCTTCGTTTATTTAACTGAGGCCGAGTGGACCTCAACCGTTAGGGATTTAGTTATTCTCTTCATTCAGCTAGATACTTTCCAAATGTAATCGAGGAATGAGAATAAAGTATAGACAACCTATGATTTATTTCCTTGATAAATTAACCTTTATTAAAGCTTTTTTTCATAAATGCAAGCCGGGAGAGTTTCTCTTGAAGAGGCTTTGTTCATGCGCAATATGATGTAGAGGTTTCCACAAGGGTCACTTCAATGTAGGTCATTGACGTCATCAGGGTAGAAAAACGGAGCTTAAGTAGGCAAGCGTGAGGGAGAAAAAAGGCGACATGCCAATTGTAATGCACAATGCACCATGCACAGCTTTGTGTTGTATTCAATTCCCACATCATTACCAATCACAAAACTGCTTCCTTACTCTCTCTCTCCTTTGTCAAGGTAAAGTACCAGCCACAAAGCAGGTTTTGACGCTCAAACCTGGTTGTGTTTCTCCACTACCGCATCATGCACCGACCACCACCCCCCGCCCCGCCCCACCCCCCCACCACCTGCCCCACTACCACAGGTAAAGAATGTAAGCCATGTAAAACTTGCACTCGTGTAAGTATTGCTAAGTCTGCACACAAGGACTTTTCAATGAAATGCTGCCAAAATGAGATGCACATGTCAGCTATTTTCACTAAAATGTGCAGCTCATCTCCTAACGTTTGAGGCTTTTTTTAAGATCGTTACAAAATGTGTTATACCCTGCAAGTTTCTAAGATGCTGTAATACTGAATTGACTCATCAACTACAATCAAGGATGAAAATGACAATTGTTGTGTACTAAATTTACAGTTGCTAATTACCCTCTATTAACACCATTTTACTCCAGCTGTGATTAAAACTTTAACTCCAGATTGTCAGCTACATTTAAACATGCACAGCTGTTCACACATGTTCGGGCAGCTGACCATTTAACAAGTTCTGATAAAGAAGAAAGAACGTGCATTTATAGAGTGCCTTTCATGACCTCCCAAAGCCAATGAAATATTTTTTTAAAATGAAGTCACTGTTGTAATGTGGGAAACATCACTTCTACTCAAGCCATTCTTTTCCCCATTGTCAGAAGGGCTCAACGGACTTTCAAACTCCAATCTCTGTCGTTGCATTATTTTTTTACCTCAGAACCCTTAGCCAGTTGTTCTTCTTTGACTGGTCTCAAATGAGGGAAGGATCCACTTTACCGCAGATTCTCACACTATCGTTTCACCTTCCTGGGTTCCTAGTAACAGTTGTTAGTGTATCTGTGTGACCCTACTGTATTTAAAGAATGCTCACCATCTGCTAATTCAACCTATGCATCTCCTAGCAGTTATAGCAGAGGCGAGGTGGCAGGGTTGGGGGGTGGGGGGCATTAAACAGGCTTCAAAAATTAATGCCAATATGCTATCATCCAGTTTGCAACACACTAGACTAATTTCAGCCCCATAGAGAGTTTGTATCATAGAAGCCCTACTCAAACATCTTAACCATTAGTGTTTTTTCTTGGGTTCTCACAGCCTAAGGGGATTTCTCACAGCTATTAGAACTGCCCAAGCCAGAACACTGAAATTCTAAAACTGGGTATCTAGCCTTTGTTATAATTCTGCACAGTATTCAACCCATTTCTTCTGCTAATCATCAGGACAAGAGATGTTGGTGCTGGGTCATGAAATATTTGCCCATTTTACACATCCAGGATCAACTTCAAGCTGGTCAGATATTGCGCTCAGTGCCCTCTCTTTCTACCCCAATAATATCTCTATGCCTCACCTCAACTCCTCAGCCATCCTAGTGAGACTGACAATTTGGTACCAAAAGAGCACAGTTCTCTCCTATGGGTTCAGGAAATTGGGTTGAAACTGTATAAAAACCCTATTCACCTAGAATCCTTACAGTCCATATGCAATGAGCAATCTGTATATTGTAAGAGCTTGTTCATTCCACCAGCCTGTCTATGTCCTCTTGTTACTATTGTCCTCTCTGTATTGCACTTTCAATTTTTGTGTCATCTGCAAATTGTGAAATTATGCTCTGTGCCTCCAAATCATTAATGTACATCACAAACAGTAGCCCTAGAAATGAACATTGGGAAATGCCACCATATGCCTTCCTCCTGTCTGAAAAGCAGCCATTCACCACAACTGCCTAACCCTTAATCAATTTTGTATCCATGCTGCTACTGCTCCATTTATACCATGGGCTTCAATTTTGCTAACAACCCTAACATGTGGTACTTTGTCAAATGCCTTTGGAAAGTCCATATACACAACATTAACTGTACTGTCCTTATCCACCTTCTCTGTTGCCTCATCAAAAAACTCAATCAAGTTAGTCCAATACAATTTTCCCTCAGCAACAAGTTGGCTCTCCTTTATTAGTCCATGGTTGTCCAAGTGGGTGTTAATTCTCTCCTGGATTATTGTTTCTAACAGCTACCTCACCATTGACGTTAAACTGATTAGCCAGTATGACCAGGTTTATCCTTCTCATATTCTCTGAAAAAGTGTGCAGTCCTTTAGCACCACACCTGTATCTAAGGAAGATTGGAAGATTATGGCCAGCACCACAATTACTACCTTTACTTTCTTCAGCAATCTAGGTTGCAATCGATCCAGACTAGGTGATTTATCCACTTTAAGATCCCCAGCATTATTGTTACCTCCTCTTTATCTATTTTTAACTCGTCCAGTAACCCAGTAACCTCCTCATTTACCATAGCTTTGGTAAAGTCTTCTCCTTGAAGAACTTGCAAAGTACTCAATTACTACCTGACCAGGCTTTCCGCCTCCTGCAATAGGTCTCCATTTTGGTCCCTAATCCCTCTGACAACCCTTTTACTGTTAACGTGCCAATAGGAGGCTTTTGGATTCCCTTTGATATGAGCTGGCCAATCAATTCTTGACTCATCCCCCTTTTCACTTCTCCTTGGCACTTATATTCAGCCTAGTTCTCGCTTATATCATCAAGCCAACATCTGCCATATGTTCTTCTTTCCTGCTTCATCCTACTCTCTAAAGCCTATGTCATCTATGTTGTGAGATGTGTTGTTCTACCTCGGACTCAAGGGGTAAGGGACTTGGTTCTTAGACACACTGTAGACGTACTCTGGCATCTGCTTAACACTTGTTTATGGGTACTACATCTTAGCGGGTTAAGTGTAGGTATGTAGCTCCAAGGCATGATTCCAACCCTCCCTCGCGTCTAATACATGACTGACTGCTGTCAGTAATACATCATCATCTACATCATACATTAGCATATCCCATCTGTTAACCCTTCATACTACACCTTCCCCCCAAGTATATTATCACAATTTTTAGCAACAATATGAAACTATGTCTTTAAACAATTTACTTTGCATTTCTGTAACTCCCTTTTTACAACTACAGATTCTAGCTAACTCCAACTCCTACTCCTCCCCCTCCCCAAGTCACAGTGCTGGGGAATTCAATCTCCCACAGTATTTTCGGTCCTTAGGGAAGATGTCTTGGAGACATGACAGCTTTCTTCTTCATCTGGTAGGACATCATCATCAGCAGGATAGGACAAAACTTTAGCAGCATTGCTGGAAAGCTGAGTGTTGCTTGCAGGGTGACTGAACTACAAGAACAAGGAAGACTCTTCAACGAAAGACTGATCCAAGAGAGAAGGCTGAAAAGAATCGAACCTTTGGTCCCTCTGGGACTAGAAGAGAACTCAAGATACTCTGAGGAACATGAACACACAAGCAAAGGGCTTCAGAAGAGAAATGATCTTCAACTCTTGGGAAGGCTATCTCAGCTGTATCATCGACTGAATTGCTGCATCAAGAACTGAAAAGGCATTGAAGATTTGAGATTTCAGTGAACTTAGATGATGAAGGAAAAAAACTGACAGGAAGGCTTTCAGGAAAAGATAAAGAGATGATATACCAGTGATATTTTGGGAGGAGCATCTACTTTCAGCAGGACGTGATAGGAGAGCCACACTTCTCTCTGTACGAGGTTGCTCCACTATGGACAATGGGAAGAATTGCTGGGGATATGGAGGCAAGACAGCCTCATCTTCTGTAATGAGAGGAACTTCCTATAGGCAATCAACTTTGGGACAAGATTGCTGTATAGAATTCTACAGCTTCAAAAGTGCTAAAGATTCTGCTGTAGCTTCTGTGCTGACCTTCAACTCTGAGGGGAAGAAGACTTCCAGCTGGGGCTGAAGTATAGGTGCCAATTCGCTTTCACCCTGGGAAGGTACCAGCTCTCTGACAGTGTCATCCTCCATGGACTCTGACCTGAAGTCAGGCAAAGCATTCTCTGTGGAAGACTCTTGAGGGACAACAGGAGATAAAAAAGGCAATACATTGGTAGATTCAGTAGAGCTAAGATCTGAATGCTGCTCAGCCCCTAAAGATAACAAAAGCTTCATCTGGTGCATTCATCAATGGGAAAGATGAATCATTCTCTAGGACCTGAAGAGATCACTCAGTACTGCCAGGGATTCTTTCTCATCACTCTCTAGGCAGAGCCAATTCAGGTCCAGCAGGTCTTTATGGCAATGGCCACTGTCTGCTCCTGTGCTTTCTGTATCCTCCAACTCTGGCCTAACTTCGTGGTTCACTGAGAGTTTCATAAGTTCCATGTCTGCCCTGGATCTAGTAGATGGTGTCTCTGTGAAAGAAAGGAACTCAATGCTGAGTGTATAAACTTCCTCAGCTTCTGAAGGCTGAATTTTCACTGCTTCTAAATAAAAAGATGAAGATTATTGCTTGAAAGACAATGAGTCGTCTGAATAGTAGATGCCAGCTGCTTTGTCTAGGATTCTTAGAAGTATGCCAACATCGCCACTCCACAGGGGTGCATGATGATTATAAAGAACACAGAGAGAATCAACAATCTGTTGTCCCTTGTAGCTAAGAGGAGCAATAATCTTGCCTTTGATTGGAAGATCTATTCCACCTGGACCTTGTAACTTGACGTCCGATGGATAAAGGGTCATCAGCTGAAGCAAGTCGAGGTCATTTGCTAATACGCTAACAGCTGTTCCAGTATCAATTGTCCATGTTCAACTGCAGCAAGACCTGGAAAATATCCAGGCTTGGGCTGACTAGTGGCAAGTAACATTCGTGCCACACAAGTGCCAGACAATGTCCATCTCCAACAAGAAAGAATCTAACCCTCGCCCCTTGATATTCAATGGTATTACCGTCACTGAGTCCCCCACTATCAACATCCTAGAGGTTACCATTGACCAGAAACTGAACTGGACTAGCCATATAAATACTGTGGCTACAAGGGCAGGTCAGAGGCTAGGAATTCTGCTGCAAGTAACTCAGCTCCTGACTCCCCAAAGCCCATCCACCATCTGCAAGGCACAAGTCAGGAGTGTGATGGAATACTCCCCATTTGCCTGGATGAGTGCAGCTCCAACAACACTCATGAAGCTTGACACTGCCCAGGACAAAGCAGCCCGCTTGATTGACACCCCTTCCACAAACATTCACTCCCTCCACCACCGACGATCAGTGGCAGCAGTGTGTAACATCAAAACATGCACTGTAACAACTCACCATGGCTCCTTAGACATCACCTTCCAAACCCACGACCACTAGCATTTAGAAAGACAAGGGCAGCAGACACATGGGAACCACCACCTGGAAGCTGCCCTCCAAAACACTCACCATCCTGACTTGGAACTATATCGCCGTTCCTTCACTGTCGCTGGGTCAAAATCCTGGAACTTCCTCCCTAACGGCACTGTGGGCGTACCTACACCACATAGATTGCTGCGGTTCAAGAAGGCAGCTCACCACCACTTTCTCAAGGGCAATTAGGGGATGGGCAATAAATGCTGGCCTAGCCTGTGATGCCCACATCCCATAAATGAATTTTAAAAAACTGATCTCACGGGCCATTAGCTCCCACTTTCTTCTGGGGGTAGTCCTTGAGGACCCCTGGGCCTCCACCCACAAATTCATGGCCTCTCTCCTCCTGTCCACCTGTACCCCTAACCTTCACCACTGCATCCATGAAACAGAGGGTCCTCTCTCTGCCCTAGTGTTCCATTTTCCCTTTCACCATGGCGGCAACAGGATTCAGCAGCAGCCTCGTGTGATTTACTGTGTCTTCTGTTTAAGAAGGAGAGACTTTTTTTTATCCTGCCTTGGGGTGTGAGCATCACTTGGCAAGGCCAGTATCTATTACCCCTCTCTAATTGCCCTTGAGAAGGTGATGGTGAGCCAATTTTGAACCGCTGCAGTCTATATGGTGTAGACACAAGTTCTTTTATGGAGGGAGTTCCAGGATTTTGACCCAGCAATAGTTCAGTGAAGGAATGATGATATCGTTCCATGTCAGGATGGTGTATGGCTTGGAGGGCAACTTGCAGGTGGTGGTGTTCCCATGCATCTGCTGCCCTTGTTTCTCTAGGCAGTTGGTTTGGAAGGCGCTGTTGAAGGAGGCAACAGGCATGAGCAGGTCACAAATCGCAACCCCAATATCCAAAAACAACAGATTAATTTCTAGCCCCATATCATCTTGTGTCATTAGGCTGGTATCCACAGCTGCTCTGAAGCTGTTGACCACCTTAAATAGTTTTCAATATTGGCACATATGAAATCCACTGGGACAAGCACATATTCTCTTAAAGGATGAAGCAATAATAAACTACTACTAAGGGTAGCTCAGTGTCAACATTCTGGAGGCAATATGCAGCATAGATTACATGTATCTAGTTTTTTGCCAACTCACACTGACTGAAGGATAGCAGGTGAGTGATGGTTACATCTCACTATGTATGCAAGTGCCAAGAACACCATTTGCAACAGAGATACTGGCACCACTGGATTGATCTGGTTGTTTGTGCAATGAGATTAGTTTGTCCATTGGGGAAACCCCTTTGAAGCTTATTAACTTCAAGTTTAACCCAATAAAGAGCCAAAGTTTTATTCGCTGCGCATGGAGTTTGTGTAATATGAAAGCAAGGTAAGGACTAGGGGTAAGCTTCAAAGGTTATGCAAGAGCACTTTACAATTCAATTGCTTGTGGGGTTTACATTGGCAAAAATGTTCCTAGCTGTCATCTTGATGATAGCTACATTTATTGAAAAGCATTGTGGAAACAAAACACACATCCAGCAACTGAGAATAGCTCAAGTCACTGCAAAGGCAATGAGGCATTTTGTAACATACTAGAAGGACAGAACCCTTCAGAATAAAGACCCTGGAAACACTGAACCGTCTCAGGCAACACTGCTGATCAACATGACTGTCAGGTATCATCTATCATACTACCATAAGCCCCATCAGTATTTATGTCAGCTCTCTAATTCCCCCCTAAATCCACTCTGTCGACAACTAAAGTCTGTCATGGATTTGACAAAGTTACTGATTACTTTTGCCGACTGTGTTTGCTGCATTTACAGGATCAGTTGCATTTTCTACCTCACTCCTCACTCAATACAATTCCTGATTATAGATCTTGGCTAAAGGTGCTTGCTATGTCTAACGTGTGCATCGTTGGGAATTTGAGCACTTGAATTCCGCAATATGTTCAAGCACTACACTCCATTTACAAAGTAACTAGGGATTATTTATATATTAAAAATATTCACACTGCAAACCAAGAAGTGTCATCACATTTTGACGATTCTTTAAAGTGATCAATGTTGTTACTTTTTGTCCCGAGATTCAGCCAAGTTATGATCTGAACCCACATTTTGAATCTGGTTTCACTTTTCCAATACTTTGCATGTTTGTCAAACCTTCTTATCTTTTTAAGCCACCTTATTGAAATCTGTTGTGTGCTTCGTCACGATGAAGCATTCTTCTCAGGCACTTCCCAGGAACAGTATAGCATTTCTGTTGTTACCATCACTACAGCTCTGACAGAAAAGAGAAATCTTCTTCCTTATGGACTAGTTGGGTCTATTTAGGTCAGTCATATCCGCCAGTGCACAAACAAGATTCCAAATGGAGCATCATCCACGGCTTGGAAATGTTGGCAATTAGTAGGACTTACATTTATTCCACAGGATCTGCACCATGAAGAATGGACTATGCAATGAGAATTCTGAAGATTACTTCATAGTGTAGTGTACTTATTAGCAGATCTTTCTTGTTTTGCTTACTGTGGTTAATTTTGTGCCTGAAGCAGGAAACTAAACTGAGGGAATGGGAAATGATGAGAGACATGCACCCAGGGACCCATAAAAGGAGTTGGATAATAGTCCAAACAGAGCCAATGAAATTTAATATATACACAAAAGTAATGGACAACAAACTCTATGAATGGTGTAAAACTAGCCAGCATTAAAGGTTGAAAGCGATCTTGGGAGTGTTAGCAGATTTGGTACTTAACATGTCAAGTCACTACAGAGAAGCAGTCATCGAAGCTGACAGAATGATGAACAATATTGCTAATTCAGTAGAGTGTAAGTCAGGGGATATTATGCTGAAACTGTACAATGTTTTTGGTGACAATTGCATCTTGAGTACAATCACTGACAGACCAATGAAATGTTCAAGCCCTGGATCCATTACAGAGAACAGCCAGAATGCTAAGCTTTGAGGGGGGATTGAGAGAAGCTGGTAATATTCAACCTTGAAAGATGGCAACAGAGAGGGGGCCTGAGAGAAGAATATATGAGATGAAGTGGTACTGGTAGGGCAAATCAGGGGAACTACTTCAAGATAAGGCAGCTGGAAAAGACCCATAAGTTCAAGCTGGCAAATTTAGGACTGATGTTCAGAAGAATTTTTCTACACAAGTAATCAACACTTGGAATAAACTTGCAAGTAGTGTAGTGGAGGATTTACTTCTGGGTAATTTAATAGCTAGTTAGGAGTTGTAATGGGGAGGAGCAGGACATTTCATTTTTAAAAAATGAATCCTGGGGATATGGGTGCTGCTAGCAGGAAGGGCATTTATTGTCCCACTCCTAGTTGCCCTTGAGAAGATGGTGATGAACCACCTTCTTGAGCTCTTGCAGTCTGTGGAGTAAAGGTGCTGTAAATGTAAGTGGTTCCATGATTTTGACCAAGTGACGATGAAAAAAATAATGATAAGCATCCAAGTCAGGCAGTGTATGACTTAGAGGGGGGCTTGGAGGTGATGGGAGTTCCCATTCAGCTCATGCCATTGCTCTTCTAGGTGGTGGAGGTCAAGGTCTTGGGAGGTGCTGCTGAAGAAACCTTGTTAAATTGTTGCAGAGTTGCTGCCGGTGAGGTAGATTGGTGGTGAAGAGGGCTGGATGATGGGCAAAGCTAGCCTTCCTCACCTGTATTTTTCTTGTAATGTTAAGCATGAGTATAGGCAGCATTGGTGCTTATTCCAAGAAGGACTAATGCATCTTGAAGGTGGGACTATTGGATTATCACATCAAGATTTGGATTCAAATTTTTCCGCTTGTTAGGCTGGACTCAGATTGTGTTCATGAACTCCCTATGGTGTGGTTTCGGGTGTTGCAGAAGCTAGAACTGGGCTGCACAATTGAATTTGAAGTGGTGCAGGTCAGACCCATTCTGGAATGATTTTACAGCTTATTGTGGGGTACGTATTTTGGGGCCACAAAACATTTCCCAATGAAGAAACATGACCAAAAAAATCCTGAAAATGCCCTCTACCAATTTGGATCAGACAGCACCCTGATTCATCATTCAACTGAAGGGATCTTACACCTTACTTGGTAAATTGGGGTGATTAACTCCTAGGAACTGTAGCAACAGCAGTTGCTGGTAGATCAGCTTAAAGTGACAGATGATTAACACCACATGAGATGAAGTGAAGCATTAATTACTCTTTTTCTGTATCTCTCCAGTTGAAAATGATGGTGCAATGCTGGAAGAAAGAAAATTGAAAACATCTGGATGTTATCAAACAGTGTAAAGGGTAAGGATTGAGGTGATATGGGACGTTACATTTTAAAATAAAAAAGGTAAAACAACCTGGTTTTGAGCTTGAAGTTACCATCAAGCATAAAATTTTTTAATGAATTCATGGAACAAATGCATTAATAAATAACTAAGTGATCTACTTATGTTTCTACATTCATAAGTTTATTTAACTTCTAGAGTGGGAAGAAACGTTTGATATTATGCTAGCTTATCTGAAGCCAAAGAGGATATAGAAATAGAATGGAGTCCAAACTCTTCGAGTGGCAATGTTCACAGTTACGCCCAGACGCTGCAAGAGGTTTCCACATTCGCCTATTTAGAGGCAAAAACACATCATCTCACTGGGTGTATGGCCTCCATATTTACACTGAGCCCCAGCTGAACGACTGGAGCAGGAACTCCAATGTGGAGCAGACATTGAGCAATGGCGACACAGTTGGAGTTGCTGGCCCATTTTGGCCTGTACACATAATGGTATTATCAACAGTAATATTAGGAAACATCAGAATGATTTACAATGTGCGCCGGTCAAAGCAGAGGCTATAGTATCATATAAAAGGGAATAAAGGGATAAAATGAAAGGGCAGCAAAATAGAATTAGGGTAGTAGGCCTCATTAAGGAAATGAATGACTTGCATACAGGGTCATTCATGACTTCAGGATGTCCCAAATTGCTTCATAACCAATGATAGGTCAGCAGGAAACAGCAGCTGACTTGTACACCCACAAATAGTAATTAAATATTGAATTATCTGTTTTAACTGGAGGGTAAACATTGGCGAGGTCATCAGGGACAACTACCCAGCTGTTGGTGGTAGACTGGGCATCTTGATTTAACATCTCATCCAAAAGATAGCAGCTCTGACAATGCAGCATTCCCTCAATACTGTATTGAACTGTCAAGAACTAGTCAAGTCCCTGGGATCGAGCTTAAAGTCACAACCTCCTGATTCTGAGGTTATTCTGCTACTCACTAAACCAAGGCTGATGCAAACTTGAAGAGCTAGTTTCTGCTGTAATACTGTGCAGTTATCCCTTTCATTCTACGCAAAAGTAGGTTAAAGATACCTCGATTTAACAGAATGACAGTTGGTCCTAAATTCAGTGTTAGCTCATCTCTCAGCTTTGACATTTTCAACGAAGAACAACAACCTTGAAAAGTAAATAATATTGGCACCCATTCTGGCAGACGCTGGCATAGCAGTGTCACGAGAAAAGATAAAGTGTCTCTCAGCATTTGAGTTGCTAAGCCACTTAATCTGATGAGAAAGACCCACATTTTGTCCTGTCACTCGATATAGCAGAAAGCAACTGGGCACTAATTCAGGCAACCACTGTTGATTCTATCAAGCTATAATATGATTTCCATTCAACATTGCAGTGTACCTAGGCAGGAATCATGCACATAGTCAACTAATTAATGAAGCTGTGACAGTCTGAAATACAAACTGAGACGTCCCATCTTAAATTTGCCGCAATTGTATAGTTTGCGAGCAACATGCAGCAATCAGCTGTATAACAATATCACTACAGCTTTCCATCCAGAGGAAGCTTCTCCTTTCTCTTGATACAGGCTTTAACATTTCAAGCGTATTTTCCGCTTGACTAAGCTACGCTAATTAAATGGGAGTTGTCACACACTGTGGGTCCATCTGCCTAATGATAGTGTCATCTGAGTGTTATAGTGAGAACGCCACACGTGCTGTGGCATGAGAAGCCAATCTGATGCTTCTCTGAGAAGTATCTGATAAGACTGATCTCTTGCACAGCAGATGAAAACTAAGGGAAGCAGGAGGCAAATCACATTTCATTAATAGGTTGGCAATGTTCCATTATGCTCACCACACATGCGCTGGGTAAAACTGATAAAAGAGGCAGTTGTTTCAAGCTTGGTGCAGGCTGTGAAACATATGAAAATTTTTGCCCTTATCTTGGCAGCTTCAGTTTCTAGTCTATTGGGGCCCACACTTATCCAGCTATGTTGTGTCAAAACTTGTTTATTGCCATAAAATATCATCCTGCTTGTATATTATAGTCCCCCTTCAGACGCAATACAAAATCTACTTTGTCTGTATATACATCTGAAAGACAGCAATTAAAGTCATTACATTCTCACTCAACCTGGGTGTGAATTCCTGATCTATAAATCTTTTTTTTTCCCCAATTCCTTTTCTGCCCACATACATTTTGAAACTTCATTCTTTCTTGGCAGTCAGCCCCTCCAGACCTGCTTCCCACTCGCAGCCTCCCAATATTTCTGCAATGCTTTCCTTCTCATTTTTCTACCTTACCACCCAGTCTCTTGAATATTAATTTAATTCCACTGGTTTATTCCAGGCACGGTTCCAATTCTCTTTCACTGGGTTCAAAAGGCTAATTTTTCACATTCCTTTTGCTCTTCCAGCATGAGCGAGATTATCAGTGTTGCTGTTCTGCACGTCATTGATGGAGATTCAAATGAAGCCAGTAAATTTTAGCAAGTAAGGTCTGAGAGAATTCAAACTCAAACCACCCCATCTGTCTACCTATCCAAAACACATCAATGTGCAATCAGTAATATATTCTGTGCATATTTTAATGTGACAAGATTAGCCATTGAATGTCAATCCAAGGACTCAATCTGCTTTCCTGGGCTGCATCAGGAGTTCCTCAATTAATTACAAGTGATCCTCCATTGATGATCAGTGCAAATATATTCAGTATGTGCAACCTGCAAAACAAAACCTTTCTCGCACTCCCTCTCACACTCCTGACCCCTCTCTTTCCCCCGCTCGCACTGTCTTTCTTACACCCCTTGCACTTCCTTTCACGCACTCCTGTCCTCGCTCTTATTCGCACTTTGCAGTACGCTGATTGGGCCACAGCTCGAATACTGTATCTGAGGAACACAAGAGACGTTCAAGCAATGGGAGCCATGGGGCTGATTATATAGAATTGACAGCACAGAAGCAATCCATTCAACCCAACTGGTCTGCCCCGTGTGTAAGCTCCACATGAGCCTCCTCCAATCCCTGCATCTAACCCTACTTGCATATCCTCTATGCTCCCTCATGTGCTTATATCTTCCCCCTAAATGCATCTGTGCCATTTGCCTCAACTGCTCCATGTGGTAGTGAGCTCCCCTTTCTGGGCAAGGAAGTTTCATCAAAATCCCTTGTTAGATTTATTAGTGACTATCTTATATTTGTGGTGTTCGATTTTGGTCTCTCTAGATTTGAGTTACAAGGACCAAGCAGGGAAGTTTGGGCATTTCAACATGGAAAGGAGATACCCAAGAGAAAAATCTAGGATTGATAACAGAAGGCTCTTCTTCACATAGTGAATGAGTGGACTGCGAGCAGAGTGATGGAGGAAAAAAAACCCTGGGATCAATTCAAGGGTGCATAGGGATGGTGTGGATGGATTGATAGGTTAAGATGGGGTGAAATGTCCTCAACCATTAAGTACCTTTTGACTACAAACTGTAAGAATCGACCCAAACTCCAGAAAAGTTTGGAAAATTCCCCCCCTTCTTTCCTGATGCCAGAGGTGAAGTAACTCCTGCCCACCAGCAATGCTAAATCCTCTCAATTTTCACAGTTAAATACATGGAAATGTTGTATAGGTTGCAGCAGGGTATAGAGGAAACAAATGCTGACGTGACCCTAGAACAATGTGAATGTCGTTTTCTTAGACGGGTCTGCAACGGATCCTTGATCTGTGTGGTTACAGACAATCAGATCCACATTCTTTCAGCTGCTTCCTGTTGCTTTCTGCGGTGGTTTCCCCCGAGATGTCGTCAATGAGCCCAACCGACGCTGGCAACATTTCAAAATGTCAATTCGTCTCACAAAAGTTGAACCCGACAAACGTTTTTGTCTTTCCATTTTAAAAATTGCTGCTCTAAACAAAACGTACGCCACATAACGTTTGGAAAATCTTAAAACTGAGATGGCTAGATTTTTGTTAGGCAGGGGTATTAACGGTTATGGAAAAGTGGTGGGCAAATGAAGCTAAGATACAGATTAGCCGTGATCTAGCTGAATGGTGGAACTAGCTTGAGAAGCTGCCAGGTTTCCTCCTAATATATTTGCATCCTCCAAGATCATCACAACCCTTATAATGCTGGTGTTCCTGAAGAGGTTATCTCCCCTAGAGTGATCTTCTCCTTATTTTCTTCACGTCCCCTCACTGAAGTGTTCTTCCAGTTCCTTATCCAAGCGTTCATTCTTCTCTTGAACAACGAGGTGAGGCAGCTTACTTAGACAAGGAGGTGCCGTAAGCAAGGCCAAATCTGCCCTCGGCCAGCACAGGCACTGTCTCTATAGAGAGACCACTGGATAGTGATGGGAAGTGGGAACCTAGCTCAACATTTTCCCAACTCTGAAGCATAGAATACCCTTCTCCGCCAGAAATCAGCTAACTCAAGGCAAACCAGGCATGGAATCCAGAGCCTCCTGGTCGAGAAAGCTCAGGATCATGTTGGCCAGTGAATCTCCCCATTACTGAGGAGGCCCACATGAGTTTCTTGAAAATATAGTGAAAGAAACGTCAAACTTTGTGGACACAGCTCTTGCCCCTGCCAATGAACCTCAACTAGATTTTCCTTCTCATTAATGCCAATGGAAGGAAATATCGAGCGGGGTATATAATAGGCAGCAGCTGATTCACTAGCATCTATTCTAACAAGCCTCCAAAGTAGAAAAGTCCAGCAACTGTTTCTAACAAATGGCAACAGGCTTAACAGCATTGGGGAGAGGCATCGCAATCAGGTTCTTCCTGTCTCCCGTCACCAGGCTGCTCCCGTCACCGATCCTGCTCCCGTCACCAGGCTGCTCCCGTCACCAGGCTGCTCCCGTCACCGATCCAGCTCCCATCACCAGGCTGCTCCCGTCACCAGGCTGCTCCCGTCACCGATCCTGCTCCCGTCACCAGGCTGCTCCCGTCACCGATCCAGCTCCCGTCACCAGGCTGCTCCCGTCACCAGGCTGCTCCCGTCACCAGGCTGCTCCCGTCACTGATCCAGCTCCCGTCACCAGGCTACTCCCGTCACCAGGCTGCTCCCGTCACCAGGCTGCTCCAGTCACCGATCCTGCTCCCGTCACCAGGCTGCTCCCGTCACCGATCCTGCTCCCATCACCAATCCTGCTCCCGTCACCAGGCTGCTCCCGTCACCAGGCTGCTCCCGTCATCAGGCTGCTCCCGTCACCGATCCTGCTCCCGTCACCGATCCTGCTCCCGTCACCGATCCTGCTCCCGTCACCGATCCTGCTCCGGTCACCGATCCAGCTCCCGTCACCGATCCTGCTCCCGTCACCGATCCTGCTCCTGTCACCAGGCTGCTCCCGTCACCGATCCTGCTCCCGTCACCGATCCTGCTCCCGTCACCGATCCTGCTCCCGTCACCAGGCTGTTCCCATCACCGATCCTGCTCCCGTCACCAGGCTGTTCCCGTCACCGATCCTGCTCCCGTCACCAATCCTGCTCCTGTCACCGATCCTGTTCCCATCACCAATCCTGCTCCCGTCACCGATCCTGCTCCCGTCACCAATCCTGCTCCCATCACCGTCCAAGCTCCCGTCACCCTCCCATCTCCCGTCATCCTCCCAGCTCCCGTCACCGTCCCAGCTCCTGTCACCGTCCCAGCTCCTGTCACCGGGCTGTTCCCATCACCAATCCTGCTCCCGTCACCGTCCCAGCTCCCGTCACCAATCCTGCTCCCGTCACCGTCCAAGCTCCCGTCACCCTCCCATCTCCCGTCATCCTCCCAGCTCCCGTCACCGTCCCAGCTCCCGTCACCAGGCTGTTCCCGTCACCCTCCCAGCTCCGGTCACTGTGCTGTTCTAATCATTTTCCATTAGCAATTCTTTCCCCTCTCTGTACTGACCCAATCAAAATAGTCTGATAAGATAATTGCCTTTGTAATTTTCTTTGACCATACTCATTCAGACTGAAGAATAAGAAATACTTACTTGTTACGCAAAGTCTATGGTAAAACATATCAGCATGTTTGGAATGTCATGGGTCAGATGCAAGGTTAATCCTCCCCTGAACGCAGCTTTGGACAATACGCTTTCACCTGCTCCCTCTCTCCGCCACTGCCCCCCACCCCTCGCAGACCCACCTTACACACATCATGATTTGACAATGCTGAATGTAAATCGTAAGTGTTGATGGTCTTGGATCGAGAAAGCTGACTTAAGCATTTAACTCATTATACAGCCAAGTCTCGCTATTATTCTGTTCATAAGTGTTTAATGCAGCTCGATAATATTGATTCTGAAACGTGCGCCACAGAGAAAATTTGATAAAAATCTAGATGGAATGAGACATGATGGTTTTACATTAATAAAAGTGGTTTCACGAGTTTGTTCATTAGAAAGGCCAATTCTTCATGTTTACCCCATATCCCATACCCCAACTGTAAAAGGAATTGCAACCATCATCTAAAATGCAGTTCATCTGTAACATGATTTGATTGCAAAATTATATGACGTCAACCGCGTAACATTCGAAATTCAGAACTTTAAGAAGTGCAGGGTGATCTGTTGTATTTTACATTGTCTGCACATTTGATCTCATTGTTAATCACTTCTGACAACTCAAAAGATCCTTGAGTTTACTTGCAATAAGCACTGAATTGCATAGTTTAGCTTTAATAATTTGCTTCTAGGAGTTACCAATTTTGATTGAGTGGATTCTTGGACATTTGCGTCATCTGACCTCCTGACTCCGACCATCTCCAATATTTTTATAACTACTAGTCCAAAGTGATCAAAGACAATAAAATGAAAACATAATTTTATTCTAAGGCCCTTCCAACCTTTCTCCCGGGTTGCTTACTGCTGTGTCCAGAAGGTTAATCTTTAAATCGTGGAGACTCCAGGACGAACCTGGAAATGTTGGCAACCCTATTTTTATGCGCTAAAGTTACACCTTGCTAAGCACTTTACATTTGCGGGCAGGAAAATGCTATCAACCCACAAGATAGATGCAAGAAATTAATGGGCCGGAAATGGACTAATACAAATGGTGTCCTGTACAAACAGACGACTTCAGCTTTCAACCATTCCCTTTCAATACACGCCTCATTAACTCTTCCTATTAAACCTATTAGTATGTTACCACGAAGAATCTTTACACAGTGAAGCCTGAGTGCTGTTTACTATCACATGCCTACGGAAAGTTTTGAGAAAGTGATGCCTGTATCCGTGTAACAATTTCTCCAATATATGATCATCAGATCGTTCATTTACCTTGTCTTGGACAAGCAGTTCATTAGAGCCAAAAACACACCTGACCAATTGGGTATTTTAGAATCATAGAATAATACTGCACAGGAGACCATTCGCCTCCCCCCCCCCACCTTTGAAAGAGCCTCATTTACTTGCCCTTTCCTCCATAGCCATGCAAGTATTTTCCCGTTCAAGTATTTATTTAATTCCGTATTGAATCTGCTTTCACCATCCTTCCAGGTAGTGTATCCCAGATCATCATAACTCGCAGCATTAAGAAAAATCTCCTCAGCTCACCGCGGGTTCCTTTTTCTCTATTTGTCCTCTATTTTCCTCAATTGAATGTTTTGGGGGAAAAAATGGTTGAATAAAATGATGGCAATACCTGTGTGTCACCAGTGGAAACTGCTAATTTGAACATACACATGAACTAGGAGCAGGAGTTGGCAACCCGGCCCTCGAGCCTGCTCTGCCATTCAATAACATCGTGGCTGATTTGACTGTAACCTCGCCTCTACCCTGGTTGGAACATGCTTGCATTTGGAGTTTTTTTGACAATTTCTCCGACTCCAAAAAAGGTTTGGCAGCATTACCCAATCAAGAAAACAAGAACGAACTTGCATTTATATGGCAGCATCTAACTCAGGGCATCCCAAGAGGTACTTTTGAAGTGTAGCCATTCCGGGAAACACAGTGGCCAACTTGTGTGCCCACGAACAACAATGTGATAAACGAACAGATCATCTGTTCTCATCACTTTAGGTTGATGGATAAATATTGTCCAGGATACAGAGGAGAACTCTACTGCTCTACTTTGAAAGGTGGCAGTGGAGGTCAATCCAGCTGTGATGCCAGGCGGTCCCTCAGGTTAACATCTCATCTGAAAGATTGCATTTCCAATGGTGCAGCACTCCACATCCATTTTCCTTGTTCATGTATAACTCCAGCTACTCCCTTGACCCCACCAATGTCAGTTGTACTAGGGTGCCTTGTTGTCACCATTGCGTTGCCATGGAGAGTGCACCCTGCTTGGTCAAACCATTGCCCTGAGAAATGAGTCAGCGAATGCCTGTCACTTATTTTGTTTAGCTGAAACAGGTACAATGTGTGTACATGTTCTTTCTGCCTGCAAAATGCCCAGTATACCTCAGATTACCCTGGAAGGGTAAGGTATCTCAATAATTTGAGCAACAGGTGAAGCTAGCTGTTTTACACTGCTACTATGCAGTAGCAACATGAATGATATTTGCCACTAACAGGATGATGCCATCAAGCCAAAAAGACGTTCTGCCTATCACACAAATGAGTAATGTGGTATATGAATTTCAGTGCCAGTGTGATGCTAGGTATATAGGCCATATGTCCCAAAGACTGGTGGATTGTATCAAACAGCATGTCCCAGCCACTGTTCACAACGGGCAGGGTATAGACTATACCCAACTAGCAGTGCTCTCAAAACTCAAAACACAGTGTCCGACATTAGATGTGATTCCGTGATTGGACAACATTTGCTAAATAATCCACAATGCGTTAATTAGCACATTGAGGATCCAATTTAAGATTGTCAGTCAGTCTCACAGTGTGGTGCATTTGCATGTACTGGAAGCTACATATATTAATAATAGGGCCTTATTCTTTGCAAACAGAAAGAGCATGTTCACGCATTGCGCCTGTTTCAGCTAAACAAAATAAGTGATAGCCATTTGCTGACTCATTCATCAGAGCAATGCATTGAACAATAAGGGTTAAGCTGCCTGGTTTAGATTTCAAATAGTGCTTGGCAGTTAACTGTCCGTCACCATCAGTGGTACATTCTCCATGGCAATAACACTTGCCAACCGATCAGCACCCTCTTCACAGTATAAATTGTTATTTTCCCCTTATTTTGGTATTCTTGCGAGTGTCCTGATGAGTGCAAGACGAAAAGCTTAGACATGTCTCTTCTGTTCCCATCTGGTTCACTAATGTCCTTTAGGGAAGGAAATCTGCCGTCCTTACTTGGTCTGGCCTACATGGGACTCCAGACCCACTGCAATGTGGTTGATTCTTAAATGCCCTCTAAACTAGGACAATTAGGGATGGGCAATAAATGATGGCCTAGCCAGTGACGCCCACATCCCATGAACGAATAATAAAAAAAACTCTCACTTCTCTGGCATTCTGGATTGAGAATGTAATAAAAGACTGGAGCCAAGTGTTTCTGACAGAACCTAAACTGAATATCAGTGATCGTGTTATCGGTTGAGGTCGCAATTGGTGACTCCTTCAATGTTGATTGGGAGGCGATTGATTGGGCAGGAATTGATCAGATCAGATTAGTCTTGGCATTTTGTAGATAGGACATGCCTATCTTTTCTACCTTGTCCAGTAAATGCTGATGGAGGACAATTAGATCTGATTCAACACCACTGAACATGATCAGGTAAGATTTGGCCTATCTGCATCTTTAAACATGGATGGCAGAGAGGCTTCAGATATACTTTTACAAAAAACAATTCTAAGAAATTTTCTCTGAAATACTGTCACAATTACAGGGCAAGGCTAGGTTTTCAGTTGTTTAAACCAGTATCCCACCAGGTAGCATACATACAAATTGAACCACAGGATTGTTCTGAACCGTAACCATATGAAGCCGTAAATGGGTGCTTTGTAAACTGCAGGGACTGAACGAGAAACATCGAGTTGCACATCCAACCTAGATGCGAGTTTGAGTTTAATCGTGTATACCTGGTCTGCTTTTGTTTTCAATCTAAGATGACCACTGTAGCACAGCAGGAAAGGTAGAAGTTAAATATGTGGCACACATTTCCAAATGGTGCATGTTTCGAGAGTATGCTGTAAGTGGTATAAGCATTTATCTTTTAAAGTTTCAATTAATTATCCCCTTAGATGAATATAAAGCAGCTTTTATTGACGATGCCTTATGAGGCACAAGCGGAATAAGAACATGTATGACTTTGAAAATATCATTTTGATTGTCACAATACATTTATATTTCTGCACCAGACCTCATTATAGCTCTCTTACAGATCAAATTAAATGAAGCCTAATCTCAAGGCACCGAGCCATGCACGTAGCAAGCCTGCTAATTGAAACTATGACGTCATTGGGAATGATTTATGAACAACACAGTTTGTGTTTAGATAAAGGCACATTTATTAAAAGACATGTGGAATTCATTTTGGGTCTGGAAGTTTATGGAGCTGTCATTTTAAACTCAGATAAAGTAAACGCAAAGACAGAAGGTGTCACTGTTAAAAAGGATGAAGCTCCAGCTGTCTTACGTAGCCCTGCCTGGCTGCAGTCATCCTTCCGACATTACTGCTCCAGTTTTCAGCAAGGTTCTCATTTGTGCTGTTCTCTACAATCCCCTAAAGATTTCAAGTTGCACTTACGGCCTGCTTATGACAAAGGTTTAATGCAAAGTTCTAAATATTCATGTAAGCTGTAAGTCACACTGCTGTGGCCTGTTTCGTGTCTTTTACTTCTAACATTTTTCTGTAGCTTCACAAATGCAGAAATCGGTTAAATCACTTTCAATGATTTTCATTCATATTGATAACACACTATTTCACCCCAGTATATCCTCTTGCCCTGCTCCACTACAAAAACAAACTCATGTCACTGAAATAAACCTTTGCACCAATATCCTTAAAAAGGATCCTAGAACTGGTTTTCTGAAGGCCATAAACTGCAGTCTAAATTCTGCCTGAGCATTTAGTTATCAGTGCTTAAATAAGTCATTTTCTATTGACAGAAGAAGCAATGGAGTTATCTTGAGATGATACAATGGCAGGTCACCAACATCTCCATACTTATAGCAAAATCCATAATTTATTCTTTTGCCCTCCTCCACTTTGAATGTTATTTCCCCACTTCCCTATATCCCCCCATTCCCCTGTAGGCAAGCAGGCAATCTGTATCTTTGTGCGTCAACTCGGTTTAGTCGGTAGTTGGCAGTTAGTTACTTGGATCAGCCCTGAGGTTACAGTCCCATAGGTAGCTTTAAATTTACTATATACTTCATTTATAATACAGTATTGGAAAAGTCTTGCATTGGCATTCGTTCATTCTTCAGATGAAATATTAAACTGAGCTCCTATATGCAGGGAGTTCTCCTGAAGCCTTGGCCAATGTTTCTCCTTCAACTAAAAAAAAAATCCAAGTTAAATAGCCCTTCAGATTTTGTTTCTTTACTTGCACTCAGTGGCTGCTACCTGCTTGCCTACATTTCTTTTCATTCATTCTGGGGATATGGACATCACTGGCAAGCCCATTGCGTGTTGCCCAACCCTAGTTGCCTTTGAGGAGGTGGCAGTGAGTTACCTTCTCGAACTGCTGCAGTCCCTGTGGTGTAGGTGCTCTGACAGTGTTGTTAGGTCAGGAGTTCGAGGATTTTGACCCAGCGATGATGAAGGTACACCGATAATATCCAGCATGGGATGGTCTGTAACTTACAGGGAATCTCCGACTACATAACAGTCACTGAACTTCAAAAGTAGTTTATCATGCACTTTTGGGGCATTTTTGACCTGATAATGTGCTTCAGAAATGCAAATATAAATGTTTTAAAAATCATTTGCACCACTGATGAACAAGTGAGAGGGCAATGGGAGTGGGATGGATTCTATTCTGTGCTCCTTGCCTGATGATTGGAGTATTCCTACACCCTCTTTGTTTTGCACCAGCTAAGATTGTAGTCAGAAACTTGGTGTGTGGCCGATCACAGGCAAAGCTTACTCTGCTGCTGCTGGAAAAGCCAACCTGAAATCATGGTCCATTAAACAACCTTATCAAAACACTGTGAACATAATTCAAATCACAAATCAAAAATAGCAGCACACTTAAAATAATGTTTAAAATAAGAATACAATATGTAGAACGCCAAGGTAAAAATATGAAGCAGTGAATTCTACACAAATGCTTCTTTTTTTGGTGTGGAACATTTATGGAGCACTGCACTTAAACAAGATTTTCTTCTCTGGATTCTTACTAGCTCTTGAGAACTTCCAAATGGATCCCTTAGAAAGAAGATATAGTGGCCCAAATCTTCCAGTTGCAGAATCGTCGGAGACCGGATGTACGACTGAGTTGTGCGTTGGAACCTTGTGGAAGTCCTGGCACACTGACCTACATGAGAATTACATAAAAATTGCCTGGGAAGTTTCAGCTGCTAATAGGTAATTCCCATGCTCCCGGGACCCTACATGAATGTCTCCGACTGAGTTAGAGTCGGAGACTTGGTACAGTTCCGATGTACTTACCCGAATAGTTAGCCAGGCAATGTTAGACAGATTGAAACCTGTTCTAACTCATGCGTAACTATAAAACTGACATCCCAAATTACCCCCAACCCAAGAACTCCCCCTTCAACTCTCCCCCCCAGCCGGACTACCCTACCCCACCTGACTTTCTGATCTCCACTGACCTGGCTACCCACCACTCTCCCCCCCACCACCAGACTATCATCTTCACCCGCCTGCCACTCTACCCAAATGCCACCTCACCCATCTGCCACCTTACCCACCTGACCCTCCCTGCCCGTCTACTCAGTTACCTCACCCACCCTACCCACTACCCATTCACTCAATCATCCAGTCACCCATCCATTCACTAACATTCAAACTGGACCTTTAAATTTACTATACAGCAAGTTGTGTTGTAACAAAGGAGTGTGTCCTGTCCCCCCAATTCTACTCCACTGCAACAGAATTCTGCAAGGGACGCTGTACTCGACATTTCTGGAAAAGCCGGGCTCAAAAGCTCCCAGAAGGAATATGGAGCAGTGTCGAGTCAGGGAATCGTTCAAGTGGAGTGGCAAACCAACAGTGACTGTCACTCCTCAGAAGATTAGAGAAATCTTTCCCATGCGGACTCAATGTTCACCAAGTGCTCATTGAGCTGATATCAAGGGATGACCTATCATTACAACCACCTTCAATCTAATTCAAAGGAAGCCCCAATAATAGGCTCATTTAAACTCTGAACACCAGTGTTGGTTTTGAATCAGAGCTCCGTCGGTTGCACATAAGTTGTATGAACTAAAAACATACGATTAGCATGTTGGCGAGGGCCTCTTTTGTAAGTTACGAAAGGAAAACAACCTTTAAGCAATGATGTGAAAATGTTGAATGCGGCTGACTGATTAAGCCATGGATAAAAAAGGGAATGTTGTATACATTAGGTAGAGTGTATACCAACAAGATGTTACACTGCAGGAAATGAAAGGCGGGGTTAGCTATATTCCTTCAAATGTGTTTTTTTTTAATACACATTAATCTCCTGTGGTTTTGCTCATGGGTAGCTGGAAGAAATGCTTCTCATTGGGGCGGACTGGTAACAAGGCAGGACTTCCATTTTTCATTAAGGAGCATTTGGGCATGCGGGCAGGCTCCTTGGTGACATTCCCGCTGCCTAGAGAGAGCCAGAAAAATCGAAGCGAGGAATGGGGTGGAGATGGAGTTGGGTCATCAAACAGCGAGAGATCTTAAAGAGGAAGAACAGCCCTGAAGAGGAAATAAGGAAGATGATGGAGACTGAGGCCTACAAAGGCCAGTGTATCAAAAGAAAAATCACATTGAGGAATACAGCTAACCTCACCTTTCATTCCCTGCAGTGTAACATCTTGTTGGCATATACTCTATATAATATATACAACATTCCCTTTTTTATGCATGGTTTAATCAGTCAGCCAATCCCATTCACCTATGATATTTGTCTCAGAGAGGGACCATATGCTGCCAGCCGTATTCAACATTTTCACATCATAGCTTAAAGGTTGTTTTCCTTTCATAACTTACAAAAGTCACCGAAATGTTGATCTTTCCTGAAGAGAAAAGGAAGTTGATGGAGACTGAGGCCTATAAAGGACAGTGCTGGGGGCCAGACTAGAGGGAAAGGAGACCCCTGCTAGTCCCTCTCCTTTCGTTAGCGGGAATCGGAGCCCATGCCCTTGTTACTCAGGGCCTTCCACTACCTTCCACCAGGCTGTGCTGGGGAGGGGTGGTAAAGTGAGTGGAGCTAAGGAAACTGAAATGGAAAACGGAGCCCCGTGTGCTGCCAGCACTGGGCAAGGATCAACTGGTCAGTCATGTTCCAACGTTTTCACAGAGGAAAATCCAGCTTGTAATGTGTTGTAACCTCGTTTATTGTAACAACCACATGGGGAGGTGGTGGCATAGTGGTAATTCACTGGACTAGCATTCCAGGGAACAAGGATAATGCTCTGGAGACATAGGTTCAAATTCCACCATGGCAGCTGGTGAAATTTGAATTCAATTAATAATCCTGGAATTAAATGGTAACCATGAAACCATTGTCAATTGTCATAAAAACCCATCTGCTTCACTAATGCCCTTTATGGAAGGAAATCTGCTGTCCTTATCTGGTCTGGCCTACATGTGACTCCAGATCCACAGCAATGTGGTTGACTCTTAACTGCCCTCTGAAATGGCCTAGCAAGCCACTCATTTCAAGGGAAATTAGGAATGGGCAGCAAATTCTGACCTTGCCAGCGATGTCCATGTCCCATGAGAGAATGAAGAAAAAAAAGGAAGAGGCTATTGTGACATGTCTGGTGGAACTAAAAACAGCAGCCAGAACAATTATCATTACATTGTTTTGACTGATTTTAATGTATCCTTATTTTCATAGAAAAGAGTTCATATACTATGCATTTTAAAAGTGTTGATTTTCAAGCTCACAGCCAGCAGAGTTAAAAGCAAAATATTGCAGATACTGAAAATCTGAAACAAAAACAGAAAATGTTGGAAAAACTCAGCAGGTTTAACAGCATCGGTGGAGGCAAAAAACAGAGCCAGCAGAGTGTTGTGGTTGAAAATTGGCCCCAATTACGAACTTCTTCAGTAAGTTAGGTCTACAAAAAATAATTGGCTAATGGAATGAATGGAAACGCAGGGAGTTTATGACATGACCCATGGAAAATCCAGGGATGCAAAATGATCTTTCAAACAACCATTCACTGAATGAAACTGCCAATTGCTAATTTCACTCTCCACATTTTGCAAAGAAATAAAGTCGGCCCCAGTGGTAAGATGCAGGAATTTTGGAACAATAACAAAAGTCAAATCTATAGAGAGGCAGAAAATAGCCAAAACATCAGCTTTTTCTCACAATGCGACATCATGTCCTGGGATGTACAAGATGGCAAGAAATGAATAAACGGTCAAAATCTATTAATTTGAGAACTTTGAAGCTTTCAATCAGTGCCACCTCGTCAGAGAGGAAGGATAATTTCTAAATGTGTTTCCTTTGCTTCAAGTGACTTATAAAAGGATGAAAAAGCAAGATTGGAATGAAGATTAGGCTTGGTGTAAAATATCACCTGCACTTGTTAGTGAATCAGTGACAAAGGAGGAGCAACTGAGCAGTATCCAAGGACAAAGGGGAAGGTTGGAAGAATTCTTTCACACAGAGGGCTTTTAGAATATGGACTGCTTTACCATGTGTCAACTGGGACAGACTGTAAGAGCAATTAACGTGATCTTGGACGTGAATTCAAAAAGGAAGAAATTTGGAGCAATTTGTAGAAATCGCAAGAAAATGGGATTTAGGAGAGCAGTTTCAGTGAAGTGCTAGGAGCAGTATGAGCTTGATGGATTGAACAGCCTCTTCCTGTGTCATAGTTTCTATAATTCTGTCATTAATCACTTGAAACTAGTTGCTTTCAATGGTTTTACTGAACAGATTGTGCACCAGTTTAGTTATTTGAAGCATGTGGGATACAGTCCTCAATCAATTGTGAAGGTCTCACACAGCAGATTTTGGAAGAATGCTAAAGTTAGAGAATTCTTGAAGATCCAATATATAGGTGAATTTAAAAAACAAGTTAAGGCTGATTATGCTTAATGCTGTAAGTCACTAAGTAAAAGGGAATGAGCAGCAGTCAAATTCCACAAAGTGAACCCTTCCCTGCAACTGGGAAGGAACAACCAACCTGCTGTGTCCCTCCATTTAGCAAGAACGTGTGGAAGATGTTTCTTTACAGAGAGGACCTGCCTAACAATACGGTCACGCATCTGCTCCCCGCAAGGGCTTTTTATGCTGGTTAGAAGCATGGGGCTGAACTTTACAGACATAGAATATTTTCAGCCATATTTATCACCCATGAGCGCAGAGTGCCAATTTTCCAGAAAGCAAAATTACCAGCAGGCCATCTGTGGGTTTGCAATCCAATTAGGACACCTGGGCAGGTTGAGGAGGTGAAAGGAAGGTCGATCAGAGTGCCCACAAACTCCACCAGCAGCTGGAATGTCCGTGTGCTTCTGAGGTGAAAGCCTCAAAGGAAGGGCCAAGTGAAATGGCTGCAAGGAAAGGCTGAGGGAACCGGCAGTCATCTCTGTGCCCCACGCACTGTCTGAGGGAGAGCAGCATGGCTGTTCTTGCAATGGCAAGCCTCTGATGAGGTCCTGTTGGCTCTGATGAGAGGTCATGTTGACCTCAGACATTGGGCAGGATTTTCTGGTCCCGCTCAGAGTCAATGGGCCTCTTGCTGGTCTGCCAAATTTTCTGTCCCGCCCACGACTTGGCAGGTGGGACCGGAAAATCCCGCCCTTTAATTCTGTTTCAATTCTCAGATGCTACCTGACCTGCTGAGTGTTTCCAGCATTTTTTGTTTTTATTTATTCTAATAGCTAGCCTCTGTCTGCGGATACCCTCGGGCTCGCTGTTTGCAACATTAAACAGTCAGGTCGCATCTTATATCCGTGCCCCACCAAACTCCCGCAGAGGAGCCACCTCCTCTGAGTATTCTAGTTTCTGACATAGCGTAGAGTCTGTGCGATGTTCTCAAAATTCCACTGCCCTTGGACATTTGTTGCTAATTGCCCATTCAATGAGCTTAGTTGGCTTCCCACCACTGCCAGGTATGTTGCCATCACACAGAAGCCACCTCAGGGAGAAGCAGGAGGAGGCGGGAACACATCAGGGAACAGGCATTTTTCTCTAATTCTGCTTATTAGCCCCACCTCCAAAGGCATGTGAAAATTCCTTGATCTTCCTTGTCACCTGTTCCTAGCGTTTTTTTAAATTTATTCTTTCATGGGATGTGGGAATTTATTGCCCATTCCTAATTGCCCTTGAGAAGGTGGTGGTGAGCTGCCTTCTTGAACCGCTGCAGTCTCTGTGGTGTAGGTACATCCTTAGTTGTTAGGGAGGGAGTTCCAAGATTTTGACCCAGCGACAGTGAGTGTCAAAATATTTCCAACTCAGGATGGTGAGTGGCTTGGAGGGGACCTTCCAGGTGGTGTTGTGCCCATGCACCTGCTGCTCTTGTCCTTCTAGGTGGTACAAGTTGTGAGTTCGAAAGGTGCTGTCAAATAGTGAGCTGGCACGTCCCATTAGATTGAGTCTGAACAATGAGAAATGGCAGAATCCTCAGTAGAAATTTGAAGGCAAGTCTAAGCCGGCAATGACGATATGATTGCAAGAATTCTGAACTTTAAATCTGACTGCTCTGAACTTACAGAAAAGCAAATGGTTCCAGACCAACAGCATTTACATGCACTTCAAAAGGTTTGCATATACGTTATTGCAATTACATGTACAATATGCAATCATAAATATTGACAATTTTACACGCTCTAGAAAATAATCCAACACTCACCAAATTCTGTGGCGCTAGAAGCAATTTCAGATCACTCTTGTACAGGGCAAAATATTACAGTTACCGTGGTCCAGTTCATGCAAAAAGATGCATCTTTCCACATGGGAAATCCCATATTGATGTTCGTCAATACACTTGGTCCCCAGCAGAGTACTTAACTGCAGAGATCAATATCTTTGCAGTCTGTTATTATCTGACCTATTTAGTAAGCTGAAACCAAAAACAAGTGTTGAAATTACCAAACTATCTCCCGAGAATTCCCACTGTAGTGGATGAGAATTTTGTCTTGTGCACTGTTTGTCTGTTTTATTATCATTCTCTGCTGCTTACTGCTTTTCTGCAGCAGAAATGTTATTTGTAGATTGAGAGGCTGATTCCTAGTAGAAACAAAATGGCAAATGCCAATCCACTGCTGAGTGAACATCTTAATTTACCACTAGCACCAGCTGTATCAGGGAGTAGGACATAGGCGCATTAATGGGCACAAGTGTCTGAACACTGCAAAATGCCTTTTGGTTCCACATCTGTAAAGATGTTTTTAAATCTGTGAAGTATCTGGAGAAATCAATTTCTCACTAAATACTTTGGTGCCATTAATAGAAGATAGTCATAGGTAAAACTGCTTGATTTTTAAAAATTATGTGGTGCATTAATAACTCATCTATAGCAAGGTACCCACAATCATTTTTAACATTGCTATTTAAAAACAGCTGCACAGACATTCAAATGTTCAATAAGAGTACTCTTCTGCAATAGAGCAACTGCAACATTTTAAAAAATTCTTTCCTGGGACTTGAGCTTTGCTGGCTAGGCCAGCATTTTTATTGCCCATCCTTGCCCTTGAGAGGTGGTGGTGAGCTGCCTTCTTGAACTGCTGCAGTCCATGTGGTGTAGGTACACCTACAGTGCTGTTAGGGAGGGAGTTCCAGGATTTTGACCAGTGACAGTGAAGAAATGGTGATATAATTCCAAGTTAAGACAGTGTGTAGCTTGGAGGGGAACTTGGAGGCGGTGGTGTTCCCATCGATCTGCTGCCTTTGTCCTTCTAGATGGTAGAGTTTGTGGGTTTAGAAGGTGCTATTGAAGGAGCCTTGGTGAGTTGCTGCAGTGAATCTTGCAGATGATACACACTGCTGCTACTATGCGTCAATGGTGGAGGGAGTGGATGTTGAAGGTGGTGGATGGGGTGCCAATCAAGTAAGCTGCTTTGTCCTGGATGGTGTTGAGCTTCTCCAGTGTTGTGGGAGCTGCACTCAACCAAATGGAGAGTATTCCATCACACTCCTAACTTGTGCCTTGGAGGCGGCTCTGGGGAGTCAGGGGGTGAGTTACTCTCTACAGAATTCGCAGCCTCTGACCTAAAACATGAAAGTATCATGTAGCATATCAAGTTATTTCTGAAATAGCACTGAATGTTACTTTAGCAATGAAGTAATAGAGTTGTTACTGTATAATCAAAGCGGTAATGTAACTGTAACAAATATTGATTTGTTGCTGAAACAACAATGACTGTTGCTGCAGTAATAATAGACTTATTACAACAATCATTAATTGAATTGGTACGGTAATAGTGAAACATTATCGTAATAGCTGCAACTTGAATTGATACTGTAATGGATTAAGTTGTTACTGTAATAACAATGACTAATTTTGAATTGTTCCTGTAACAATTACTTATTTCAGTAACTAAGATTGAATTGTTACAGGAACAAATCAACATTAATAAACTGTAATAAACTACAACAACTAGCACTGCAATAACTAACTGTAATATTGAGCTGTCATTACTGATGCCAAAATTATAACAATTACTGAGTTGTTACTGTAATGACTGACTAATGTTGTTGCTGTAAGGATGATGGCTGCATTTCTGTAATGTTACTACAATGTTACTGTAATAACTGGAATAACAATGACTCAAAATGCCATCATATTAACAATGGCAGACAAAAGCAATCGCAACAACTGATATTTGCACCCTATTTCATTACTGGAAAGTTTGTTTTAACTCGGTGTCAGCAGGCTAGCAAACAACAACACTGCATTATTTTATGAGTGTAATCTGAGCAAAGGAAATATGTCAGAAAAGGTGCCTGTGTGTGTAAATTACATACAAGCATCTGTGGGCATGGCTGGTCTGACAAGCAATGAATAGTGTAACCTCAACTCACCCATTCTGTGACTGTGATATCACCTAATAAAGAAAGGAATTCCTCACAGTCTGGAATGATACATCTGAAGAGAATTCTCACAGATGGGTCAGTTTTTGGCAAAGGTTGTTAATCCATCAACACGATGGCCAGCTTTAGATTCAGCTTTCTTTGTAGTTTTAAAATCAACAGTATGAGTCTTCTGACTAGATAGTAAATAAGTGATGTAACCATTATTTTGACTGTGTCAATGTGACTATATGGAACTCATCAAGATGAGATCACTTTCCTCATGGAACCAACGCAATCTGTTCTAGCCCTAAGCATGTACAATAATGCAGAACACTTGCTTCAGATCAGATCCTGTTACATTTGCATATTAATAAAAAAATAATTCTTAGCTGCAGTGCACACCTATGAATGACATATTCAGTATCACTTATCTTGCAACATGGCCATCTTTATGACCATTCAGACTCACTTGTAAATGCAAATAAAATGTTTGCTCAGGGATAATACTATAGCTTTTCAAATTGAACCTCATTAAAAAAAGTAATTGCTCTAATCTGTGGTGTATCTTGTGTGATTTGCATGCCCGAGCTCAAGTTTTTTTCAATATATATATGTCAACTCAGCTGAAAATGGCGTGCAGTGAAACATCTGTAAAAGTAACTCATAAATATAGCTCACATGTTGGTCCAGCAGAAATCACTAATAGGCACCAAAACACTGAGCAACTCAACTAAGATGACATCATTCTGGTACATAATAAAGAAATGCTAAAGGCTATTTTACAAATTTGCACACATTCTGGCAGATGATCACCAGACCATACTGCCTATTATAATGGATGCTCGGAAAATCCTAAGAAGCATACGTCAGAATTCCCAAATTGCACTCCCAGCAGACGAAGTTCTGTATCGGGAATGCAACCCATTAAATGACACTTTATCTTCCAACATTAAGAGCCAATTTCAACACCAGCAAACAGTTCAAAAGTAAGCATGCCTTTTCTTTTGCCTTGGTTTTTCCTTCTGATCTTCTCCTCTCATCCCCAAAGGTAGGAACTGATGCAGATTCTTGATTCAGAAACCCTGGCAGTCTTCCAGTGCCTCACTGAAGTGCCCATTCATGTGCAAGTCTGCTGAATAAAGTTAATAAAACAAAACTTCCGCTGAAAAAGAAGATCTTTCATTACAAGTTTTGGAAGATAGAAGGTCCCGAAAGATTAACCAAATCAGCAAATATTTAAACCCTCAGTCCACAATTGCAGACCACGAACAGAGACATGAAGTACTCATTCAACTGAAAGTGAAATCTTTCTTATGAAAAGAAAACACTGCTCCGTTTGCTCCTGTTTTGATCCAATGGTACGTAATAAGAGCCAAGCCTGGCAAACATCATTCTTAAATCACAAATCTGACACAAAGTTTTTATCAGAAATGGCATAATCTTTCAGATATAATCTATGGACTGCCATAGTTAGCACCTTAGCCTGGACTTTCCTTCCAAAGGAACCAGCTTTTGCCTCCTGCTTATCTTAGGTCGTAGGCCTTAAATCTTAGGTGGCTAACACTCCAGTGTAGTGCTGTAAATGCAAGTTCGTTTTTTCATTCTTTCACTGTCGGATGTGCCATCATTCAGATGAGACATAAAACCATGGGCCCACCTGCCCTTCCCATGGCACTGTTCGAAGATCTGGGGAGTTCCCCCTGGGTCAATATTTATATATTGATCCCTCCAGCACCATTACTAAAACAGATTTGTGGTCATTATCACGCTGCTGTCTGTTGGACTTGGCTGTGTATAAATTGGCTGCTGTGATTTCCTACATAATGCAATTTTTGACCCTACATCAGTTCTGTCACTATAAAAGAGTGCTCAAAGTGTTCAACTGAACCGGTACAATGATATTGAAAAATTTTTACTTACGCAACTGATGCGAATACAAAGTATGGGATAAATTTAGTTTTCAAATATCACAACATGCACATGGTTCACAGCCTACTCTTCTACAAAACCTCCGAGCTTTGAACTTCTTTCCTTACAGCTCTTGAAACATTGTACTCGGTCAAATTAGGTTTAATGGAGCTGGTTTAAATTTCCAGCTCCACAACTCAACGCAGCTGTAAATATTACAAAAACCTAAATAGATTTTGACATAGCAGCATTACCTGCTCTGCATTTCAGTTCCAGATTCAACAGGTCAGGGAAGGGTGCCAAGGACGGAACTGAAGCAGGCAAGTGCGTCATTCCAACACCACTTAGTGGGAAGGTCGCTTTGGTAAAATGTATTTTTGTAACATTTACCAATGAGTCATGGAGCTAGAAACTTCAACTTGCCCTTGATAATTGAATAAAATGGTCTAATTTGGTTGGTGGAACTTAACATTAATTTGTGGCAGAGACAATTTTCAAGATGGCAGCAAAAATATATTACTTCAACCTCTGACATCTCATACACATTGGAATAAATAATCACCCTGGTATAATATTCCGAACAACAGAATCTTAGCTCTCATTTGGTAGCACTCTTGTTTGAATCATAAATATGTGGGTTCATAGTCCCACACCAGAGACATACGGCGGGATTTTCCATACCCGCCCACCACCACAATCTTCTGGTCCTGCCACAAGTCAATGGACTTCTGGCTGGGGTGCCACCTCACGTGTAGCAGGGTCGGAAAATCCCAGCCATAATCTAGGCTGACATTCCAGTGTTGTGCTGAGGGAGTGCTGCACTGTCGCAGATGCCGTATTTTAGATGTATTTGAGATGTTAAACTGAGGCCCATCTGCACCCTCTGGTGAATGCAAAATATGAGAGAGTACTATTTGAAGGACTGCTACTTCTAGGAGGAGCAGGATAACACTCTGGATAACATTTATCCATAAACTAACACCTAACACCAGTAAAATAGATTTATCACATCACTGTTTTTGGGGCCTTGCTGCCCATAAATTGGCTACCCCATTTCCCACATTACAAAAGTAACTACACTTTAGAAGTAATGCATTTGCTGTAAAGAACTTTGGGATGCCCTAAACTCTTGAAAGGTGCTACTGAAATGCAAGTTTGTCTTTCCTTCAATAGCAGAACCGCATACACATTCACCTAACTCCTTCATCAGTTACCAGAATAGGAGCCCTGGGATTCAGTATTTTAAATTAATATTGTGGATTAAACTTCTTTTTAAAATCAAACCATATTAAATAGGTAGAGGGTGCATACACCAGTCTGTTATGTCAGTTTCCTTTTTACCAATTACTGCTAAGCTCACAATGGTGGGTAAGGCAGAGTAAGAAAATACTGCTTCTGCACTTTCTGCCATTAAGTTAAATTTAAGTTAAATTTGCTCCCAAGCGGAAATGGAAAGCACATATTGTTTATTCTGGGAGCACACCTTCGGAAGGATGTGAAGGCTGTGGAGAGTGTACAGAGAGATTTACTAGAACGGTTCCAGGGACAAGGGATTACAGTTGCACGAATAGAATAGAGAAACTGAGTTCTCTTCAGATAGGTGAAGAGATTGGATTAAGGTGTTTAAATTCATGACCAGTTTAGATAGAGCAAAAAAAGAGGTGACATGAGAAAAAGCATTTTTACACAATGAGTGGTTAGAATTTGGAATACACTTCCTGGTAAACTGGTGGATACAGATTCAATAGTGTCTTTCAAGAGGGAATTGGATAAATACTTGGAGGAGAAAAATTGCAGGTATATGGGGAATTGCTCTTTGAAAGAGCCAACACAGACTTGATGGGTTGAATGGCTCCTTCTGCACTGTACTATTCTGTGATACCAGGAGGAGACTGATGGATTACAAATACTGCTCCCTCAAAGCCGCAAATCCAAACAGAAAACCAAAAGGCAGCTCCCTTAATTTATCGCACTCGCAAAGCTGTGTACAAAAATGTAAGGGCCCGTACACTTAAACAAATCACCTCCACACTCCAAACAAATTGACACAATTTGTTGGTTACAAACAGAAATTCTTGCTCTTTTCTTTTCAGTCCTTTATAGCAGGGATTCTACAAGACAAGAAAGATCCTGCAAATGGCTCAACTTAACTTTTCAGAACATGCTCAACAAAGTTCCTCCTGAGGAGGTTAATTTTCATGGAACAGATGTTAAGTGGCCAGGATGGATTGACAGTTGAACTAGTAACAGAAGAAGAGTGTGGTAACCAATGGATAAAGTAACCAATGGTGTCTTAGATCCATTCTGGGCTATTCACAATATTTTAAAAAGATATGGGATCCTCTAATAGTATTATATAAATTTGTTGATGACACAAAGGTATGTAAGTAGGAGCTGGTGCCTTTAGACTCATGGAAACCTCCACACTGAGGGAGATTATTTAGCACAGGAGGTCTTTCGGCATTTTGTGCCTATGCCAGTATTAGCTACTTGAATAATTGGATTGGGCTCCATAGCTATTTATGGTAATGTATTCCATATTATAACAACTGTTCATCGCAAAACATCTCTTGTAACTGCTCTGTATGTTGCTAACACTAAATGTAGTTTTGTAATCTTTGTTGCAGATTCATTAACCAGTGGAAATAATCTTTCATTATTTACCATCTCAAACCTTACCTCCTTCACTTGGAGAGAAATTTAAGCCTATTATGTAAATGGTCAATAATCCAACAGATGGTAACATGAGCACGTTTTTGATTTCAAAGGGTCCTCTTTGGAAGGCGAAGAAAAGTTTGAAGGGTGATTATTCTGAAAGCAATCAGGCAATGCAAAGTTGGTTATCAACAGGGCAAACTAGGCACTGGGATACAATGGAGGGCACGAGGTTACAAGTATCAATGGTTGGGCAATTCCAGTTTTAGTCAGCCTACCTCAAAACAGGATCAAAATTCATGAGGGTTGGTTCAGAGAAGTGCAGTCAATATGATCCCACAGTTTAGGCAGCTACGTTTTGAAGAAAGAATCAGGCTACTGTATTTATTTTCACTGGATTAAAATAAGACTGAGGCAAGTTATGAGACGGGTCTTAAAAACAATGAAAGGCAAGCATAAAGATGAAGTCAGCCAAGTAACTGGACATTGGCCGAGAAACATAGGTGGAGGGTGCAGGAAAGGAGAAATATTGCAAAACATGTATAGTTCCTATAGAGTTGTGAACATGAGGAACAGACTTCCACAGACGAGACTTTCCTTACTTTGAACTTTCATAGGTACTCAGGAAATTAGGAGCATGAACTGCATCACAATGCTTCTGGTACAAAATCATAAAGATAATGTGGGAGAAATTAGATATGGCCCAATAACAGACACAGAGATCGTGACGTAGGATTAGCCCATACCCTTTTGTTGCAATGCACCTAATCTTCATACTGCCTGTTAATTTAAATGATAGTAGCATGCGGCCCAGCACTAAATCTGCTACAAAGTGACTGCACGCCTCAATAGGGAGCCCAAGCTTGTGTCAGGCTAGCACCACTTAAAGGCTTGCACTATTTTACAGGATTCAGCGCTCAAAAAATGCAGCTAGAATGTAAAAAAAAATGCAGCCACTTAAAAGATAAGTGGTCACCTATGGGGGCAAACATTATTTCACTCTGGACATCCTTGCACAAAACATATGAAAGGACCAAAGAATGATGAGACCATTCCCACTGGTCATTGCCAAAAATATGCCAAACCTGTAGATATATAGGTAGCATAATGAAGAAATGTGCGCAGAGCATAATGATCTCTCTGACACGCTTCCTTCCATTCTTGCACAAGTTCCACCTTCTACCAAAATATTTTGGACACTTTAACTTGAGCTGTTATTACATTAAGGTGGTATATAAATGTAATTTGTTGTTGTTGGCAACCATGTTATTCTCTAGTTTTCATATAGATGACATAAGAAACATAGAAAATAGCAGCAGCAGTAGGTCATCCAGCCCTTCGAATCTGCTCTGCCACTTAATATGATCATGGCTGATCCTCTACTTCAACGCCATACTCCCACACTCTCCCCATACCCCTTGACACCTTTAGAGTGCAAAAATCTATCTATTTCCTTCTTAAATATATTCAGTGACTTGCTCTCCACAGCCTTCTGTGGTAGAGAATTCCACAGGTTCACCAACCCCTGAGTGAAGAAGTTATTCCTTACCTCAATCCTAAATGGTCTACCCCGTATTCCGAGATTGTGGCTCCTTGTTCTAGGCCCCCCAGCTAAGCCCCCTCCGTTAAGAGTTTGTTTTAGGTCTTCTCCTTCACAACCCATCCCTTTTCTGTTTTTTCCTTTCTATTGATGCCTAAATACTTTAGTTAGACTCAGTATTTCAATGAGCTGGAAGACATTTCGTTATTTTAGATTCCAAATTACAAAATAAAACTTTTAATTTTTGTGTTTCAAAAGCATAGGTGAAATAAAACAAAATAAATGAAACTAATATTAACAAATGTACTAGAAAATAACAAAACGCTTAAAGGTCTCTGCCCCTTTAAGAGCTCTATCACAACATAAGCCCATTTCTATTGGGCAAACATTGCCCTATTGCTGTAGATGGAACTTTGGATGCCCACTGACCATGGTTTGCTAGCCCTTAATTTATGTAATGATGGCATAGTGGTAACGACACTGGACTAGTAATCCAGAGCTCCAGGCTAATACTCTGGGGACATGGGTTCAAATCCCACCATGGCAGCTCGTGGAATTTATATTCAATTAATTAATAAAATCTGGAATTAAAAACCAGTCTTAGTAATAATGACCATGAAACCGCCGTCAATTGTTGTAAAAACCCATTTAGTTCACTCATGTCCTGTAGGGAAGGAAATCTGCCGTCCTTACCTGGTTTGGCCTACATGTGAGTCCACGCTCACAGCAGTGTGGTTGACTCTTGATTGCCCTCTGAAATAGCCTAGTAAGCCACTCAAATCAAGGGCAATTAGGGATGGGCAACAAATGCTGGCCTTGCCAGTGACACCCACATCTCATGAAAGAATACATTTTTAAAAAATATAATAAAACCACTCACTCCAGGAGGTCTGATCCATGCTGCCAGCAACTGAGACATCCTCAGGGAACACAAAGTCAAAAGCACTATCTTTGCATTCCACAAACAGTGTTTCTCAATTCGAAAAGGCAACAGGCCAAGCCTGCAACTCCAGTCAAGACTGCAACACCAAATACTTCAGCATTACAGGGGGCGGGGAATCAGATGATGCAACATCTCATCTGAAAGACGGCACCTCCAATAGTGCAGCAAGCCCTCAGTAGTGCACTGGAGTGTCAGTCTAGGTTTTGTCCTCATGTCTCTGAAATCGGACTTGAACCAGTAACCTGACTCAGAGGCAGGAGTGCCATTGACGGAGCCACATCTGATGCCGGATTGGATTATTTGGTCCATTTTGTTAGCAGGAAGTTAAACCTCTAAACAGGAATGGCTGTCACCTCACAGAGGAAATCAGCAGGCTGCTGTCACACCCCTGAGTGTCTGGTGTTTCCCAGTCTATTGTGTTTTCCTCACTTTGCTTGTTGTGGAAGCAGGGGAACAAGGAAGAACATTACAATAATAAAATAGGCACAGAACAACAGGGAAACAAGGCTCCACTTGAATTCCCATCCAGGATGAAGCATGTGTACTAGCTTGAAGTCAAAATGGGGAACATCCAAAGATCTTATCTATAATATTTTGCATACCTCAATTTACAGTTGTGGTCCAGGTAATTTTATTTGAATCCTATCATGACTGTGCTATTTCAAGCTGTTTCTATACCTTTTTAATGTTAACTTTCTTTTCTTTTTCGACAGCACAGATAAAATTCTCATGATTTTTTTTTCTCCTGTAGCTTGATACCTTTGCACTTGGAATCTTCTTTCTGGCTTTCTGTCCACCCTCTTTAATCCACATAATCTTTCAAATATCATAGTGCCTTAAATTAAACATGAATTCCCAAGTGAGGCCTAACAAGGTGCACTGAAACATCAGTGAAAGATCTGCAGATCTGACTTGTGCCATCTATCCCAACATTCTAACAACTTCTTTGTAATTGTTTCGCCATGTTATTTAGATATGGAAAATGAAGGGTATATTATTCCCAAGTCTCATTCTAGAGGCAGGATTGCCCCAGGTTTGCACTAAGCACGGTAGCAACCAGCCGCAATGGTGGCTTTTCATGCTGTATTATCCCAAGCCTGTCCCATTAATTATACTTTCCCGGGAAACAAGCCATTTCCACGGCAGGTGAATGACACCCACCGCTCTCAACTCACACACTCACAAACCCATCACACATCCACAGGGCCCTCACTCACTCCCTGTGCAAGGGACATCACCATTCACTTTCTCACACACACCTTCCTTGCTCTCATCCCGTCCATGGGACCACTCACCACCCACACATGCCAGGCATACTTATCATCTGGCCTGGCAGGTATCCTGCTTACACTATCTCCGTCTCTATTCATGCAGGGCAAGCTGGCACAGAACAACAGAGAGAGGTCGCAGCCCAGTGGAGGAATGCATGAAATCAAGGTCCTCATGGACTTTGAAAACAGAGCCATCCAGCTGGCTGGCGAGGATCTGGACCATTCCTGTGCTGATGGTGAGGTCAGCGCTGCTCTACCAAGTGAGGGTCCAGCAGTGCAACTTCCATCAGACAATCATGCTGTGAGTGATGTGTCCTGTTTCACAGGCCACTGCCATGCACTAATTATCTCTCCTTGCTTTCGCAAGCACATCTGGGAAACAGCCGACAGAGTCCATGACCCAGGACCTGCAATCAAACCCCAAAGAAACCTCTGAAGAGGAACCTGGAGGCACCCTCCCTGAAGTCCTGTCACAGCGCTCACCCACACCCTCCACCAGCGCAGACACACACAGCTTGGTGGGACTTAGCTTTAGAGTAGCCTCAGGGTCACAATCTGGTGAGCACATCGTACTGTCTGATCCACAGCAGGCGGCGGCAGGGGCTTCCCAGGTCCCCGGCACTCGGACGACTGCTGGAGGCCAAAAATTTGCTGAGTCCAAGTCAGATGACGAGCCTCTGGACTCGGTCATGTCACAGTTGCTGGAGCTGCAAAGGCAAGCTCGGGAACATCAGGAAGGGATGTCTGCTGCACTCCTCAAGACTGCAAGGCACGATGGAAGAGTCTGTCCACATTCAGGTTGAGGTGATAGCGCCGGCATGCCAATGCGCCGAGGTCAACACTGGTAGGATTGCGGCCTCCATGGAGAACCTGATCCAGGACGTTGTTCCTGCACTGCTGCGCAGACTCAACTGAATCGCTGATGTCATAGTTGGCCTCCAACAGTGTCAACATGAGAGGGGTGCCGGGCAGCTCGATCTCACTCCATCTTCCCCTTCTCCTCACGGAGTCAGCCAGGGGCCCCCAGGCACCCATATTGTAATTGTAACCCTAATTGTAACTACACAGTAGGACAGAGTGTAACAGAAGAGATAATAGGAGCTTGCCAGAAAGGTACAGCAATAATCATGGGGGGTTTTAATCTACTTTTAGGCTGAAAAAATCAGGTGGGCAAAGGTAGCATAGATGAAGAGTTCATTGAATGTTTTTGGGATAGCTTCTTAGAACAGCATGTTCTAGAGCCAACCAGAGAGCAGGCTATAATAAACCTAGTGTTGTGTAACGAGATAGGATTAACTTTCCCTCCGGGACACCTTGGTCCACTCTTCCATCACCCCCTACACCTCAACCCCCTCCCACGGCACCTTCCCATGCAACCGCAGAAGGTGCAACACCTGCTCCTTTACTTCCCCTCTCCTCACCGTCCAAGGGCCCAAACATTCCTTTCAAGTTAAGCAGCATTTCACTTCCACTTCCCTCAATTTAGTCTACTGCATTCGTTGCTCCCAATGCAGTTTCCTCTACGCTGGAGAGACCAAACGCAGACTGGGTGACCGCTTTGCAGAACACCTTCGGTCTGTCCGTAAGCATCACCCAGACCTCCCTGTTGCTTGCCATTTCAACACTCCACCCTGCTCTCATGCCCACATGTCCGTCCTTGGCCTGCTGCATTGTTCCAGTGAAGCTCAACGCAAACTGGAGGAACAGCACCTCATCTTCCGACTAGGCACTTTACACCTTCCAGTCTGAATATTGAGTTCAACAATTTTAGATCATGAACTCTCTCCTCCATCCCCACGCCCTTTCCGATCCCCCACCCCCCATTTTTTTCCCAATAATTTATATAGATTTTTCTTTTCCTGCCTATTTCCATTATTTTTAAATGTATTTCCATCCATTGTTTTATCTCTACCTTTCAGCCTTTTTCGATTCCTTCACCCCACCCCACGCCCACTAAGGCTATCTGTACCTTGCTTGTCCTGCTTTCTACCCTTAATTAGCACATTCCTTAGATAATATCACCACCTTCAACACCTCTTTTTCCTTTTGTCTGTGACATCTTTTGGTTATCTCCACCTATCGCTGGCCCTTTATCCAGCATTACTTGTGTCCCGCCGCCCCCCCTCTCAAACCAGCTTATATTTCACCTCTCTTCAATTTTTACTTAGTTCTGTTGAAGGGTCATTCGGACTCGAAACGTTAACTGTGCTCCTCTCCGCAGATGCTGCCAGACCAGCTGAGTTTTTCCAGGTATTTTTGTTTTTGCTTTGGATTTCCAGCATCCGCAGTTTTTTGCTTTTATCTTAGGATTAACTGATGACCTCCTAGTGAAGGCACCCCTAGGTAGCAGCGATCATAATATGATTGAATTTTACATTCATTTTGAGGGAGAAACGAGTTCATCCAAGACTAGTATTTTAAACTTAAATAAGGGCAATTATGAGGGCATGAAAACAGAGCTGGCTAAGGTGAACTGGCAAATGAGGTTAAAGGATATGTCAACAGAAGTTCAGTGGCAGACATTTAAAGGGATATTTCAGAATATACAGAATATATACATTCCAATAAGAAAGAAAAATTCCAAGGGGAGGACCCACCATCCGTGGTTATCTAAAGTTAAGGACAGTATCAAACCTAAAGAAAAAGCATATAATTACGCAATGATGGGTGGCAGGTAAGAAGATTGGAAAGAATATAAAGAACAGCAAAGAATAAGGAGGGGAAAAATTAGAGTATGAGAGAAAGCTAGCTAGTAATATAACAATGGTTAGTAAGAGTGTCTAGAGATATTTAAATAAGAATAGAGTTAACAAAGTGAGCATTGGTCCTACACAGGGTGCATCTGGGGAATGATAATGGAAAGTAGGGAGATGCAAGATGAATTAAACAGGCATTTTGCTTCAGTTTTCACAAGTAACATCTTGGAAATAGCTGTAAATCAGGAAATGGAAGGGAGGGAGGAACTCGGGAAAATTACAATCACCAGGGAAGTGGTATTGAGCAAATTGTTGGGGCTGTGGGCTGACAAATCCCTCAAGTCCCGATGGACTTCACCCTTGAAAGTAGTAGCTAGTGAGATAGTTGATGCACTGGTTTTAGTTTTCCAAAATTTCCTAGATTCGGGCAAGGTTCCATTTGATTGGAAAATAGCAAACATAACTCCTTTATTGAAAAAGGGAGATTGAAAGCAGGAAACTAAAGGTCAGTTAGCCTAACATCTGTCATAGGGAAAACATTAGAAGCTATTATTAAAGATGTTGTAGCGGGGCACTTAGAAAAATTCAAGGCAATCAGGCAGAGTCAACATGGTTTTGTGAAAGGGAAATCATGTTTAAACAATTTATTGGAGTTCTTTGAAGAAGTCACATGTGCTGTGGATAAAGGGGTACCAGTGGATTTGAAAGCATTTGATAAGGTGCCACATCAAAGGTTATTACAGAAAATAAAAGCTCCTGGTGTAGGGGGTGAATATTGGCATGCATAGAAGATTGGTTAGCTAACAGGAAGCAGAGAGTTGGCATAAATGGGCGTTTTACTGATTGGTGGGATGTGATGAATGGTGTGCCACAGGGATCAGTGCTGGTGCCTCGAGCTTTTACGATTTATATAAATGAGTTGGGTGAAGGCACCGAAGGAATGGTTGCTAAATTTGCCAATGACACAAACTTAAGTAGGAAAGCAAATTGTGAAGAGGACGTAAGGAGGCTACAAAGTGACATAGATAGGTTAAATGAGTGGGCAAAGATTTGGCAAATGGAGTATAATGTGGGCAAATGTGAAATTGTTCATTTTGGCAGGAAGAATTAAAAAGAGGCTTATTATCTAAATGGTGAGAGATTCAGAGGTATCTGGGTATCCTAGTGCATGAATCACAGGGGTTAGTATGCAGGTACAGCAGGTAATTAGGAAAGCTAATAGAATGTTATAATTTATTGTGAGGGGAATTGATTACAAAAGTAGGGAGGTTATGCTTCAGTTGGACAGGGCATTGGTGAGACCACATCTGGAGCACTGTGTACAATACTGGTCTCCTGATTTAAATAAAGATGTAAATGCATTGTAAACAGTTCAGAGAAGTTTACTAGACTAATGCCAGGAATGGCGGGTTGTCTTATGAGGAAAGGCTGGACAGGTTAGGCTTGTATCCACTGGAATTTAGAAGAGTAAGAGGTGACTTAATTGAAACCTTTAAGATCCTGAGGGGTCTTGACAGGGTGGACGTGGAGAGGATGTTTCCTCTTGTGGGAGAATTTAGAACTAGTGGTCACTGTTTAAAAATAAGGGGTCGCTCATTTAGGATAGAGATGAGGACACATTTTTCTCTCAGACAGTTGTGAGTCTTTGGAACTCTCCTTGCAACTCTCTCAAAAGGCGGTGGAAGCAGATTCTTTGAATATTTTTAAGACAGAGCTATTGGGGGTAGGCAGGAATATGGGGTTGTGGTTACATTCAGGTCAGCCACGATCTTATTGAATGGTGGAGAAGGCTTGAGGGGCCGAGTGGCCTACTCCTACTCCTAATTCGTATGTTTGTATGTCTCTAAGATATGACTCTGATCACAGAGCACAAGTGAGCTGCCCTCGGCCAGACAGAAATCAAATATTCTCAGAGCCTATGTGAAGATTTATGGAGTGTCCTCACTGCATATCATCCTCCTGCAATCGAGTGACTATTTACCCTCCACTACGTCTCCATGACAGGGGCATTATTAAAGGGGTTATGTGCTTTTCCATATGCCAGACTGGAGTCAAACATTCACAGATGCAATGTGAGGATCTATGGTGTCTCCTCACTGCATGTTGTCATCATCCTCCACAAATCTACAGCTATGAGGGCCTTCAGAGCATGCCTGCCTCATCTGGCCAGTGCAAGAGCCTCATCCAGGTCATCGTTGCCTTTGAGGACCTCTTCATCCCCATCGGCGTCCTCCTCATCAGAGCAGACCTCCAGCTCTTCCACCTTCTCCTCAGCCAGCTCCTCTCCCCGTTGCAGTGTCAAGTTGTAAAGGGCGCAGCAGATGATGACGATACGTGACTCCCTCTGTGGACTATATTGCAGGGCTCCACCAGACCAGTCCAGGCACCGGAACCTCATTTTCAGCATCCCGATGGTTTGCTCCACTAAGTTACAAGTTGCAGCATGAGCCTTGTTATACCGTCACTCTGCTGCAGTTTGAGGCTGCCGCACGGGCATCATCAGCCATACCCTTTGCTCATGCCACCGAACATGCACGATGCCAGTGGGCACAGAAAATCACAGACCAAGTCTCCCTGTGCTATATTTATACCATTCATGCATATATAAACTGAACCTTTTCTTTTGGCCCAATCTGCAGTGTTTTATATTTGTGAGTAATTAATGTAATTTGAAGAACATGGAGCCCTACAGATTCAAACTGATGGTGAATGAGTATGAGTGCAGAGTTGGTATTATTATCAAGTCCTCTCTACTGCAAGGAATATTGAAAGTGACATTGTTGCGACTGACTAGTCAGAGGCCTATTCACTGACTGGCCAGTCTAGAAGAGTATTCTGTTCAATAGCACACTGCACTCCAATGGATCTTGAACTTAATGCACAGATTGAGAACACGATAGTATATTACATTGACTGATTTATAATGCTATATTTTAACATTCATCTCTTAACCCCGTTACATCAATATGCCATTCACACTATCTTTTTCAATCAGTTACCTCCACTTCATGCTTCACATCTCCTGTTTTGCATTGTAGACAAAGCTCTTCCTCTCAATTTTATATTCCATACCACATCTTTGCTTCAGTTCCTTTCATTTCGCCTCTTTTTTTTTGTAATGTACTTCCATTCATTGACTTCAATTAGTGAATTGAATATTATTTAATAAGACCGGGCAACTGTACATCAACTTTTTAAAAAATATATCCTTTTTGTTTGAAGTATAAATAAAGGTTGTGTCAATCATTTTGGGACAGATGAAGTATATAATGGCTTGTATTAGGCCAGGCTTTTTGTAGTAATGATCGGATCCAAGCTCTATGGCTTGTGCCACATTCTACAGAGTGTCCACAGAAGACAGCAAGAATGACTTTGATGCGCAGCGACAGAGACAATTATCTGTTGTCTTGCCTTTGGAAATGAGAAATAAAGAGCAACAGAAAAGCATGGCAGCTTGGAAATGTGTTGAAATGTGTATGAGAATGATAAAGGGTTTTGACTATGTTTTCAGCAATGACTGGGAAAGAATCTTGTGCGTTTTACATAGAATTACAGAGAGTCTGTAGCAAAGAAATGGATCGTGTGGCCCAGCAGGCCTATGCTCCACATGAGCCTCCTCTCACCCCCACTTCATCCAATCCTGGGAGGAGATAGCAGGGGCCCTGACATTAATTTTCAAATCCTCTCTGGCCATAGGAGAGGTGCCAGAGGACTGGAGGACAGCAAATGTGGTGCCATTATTCAAGAAGGGTTGGAGGGATAAACCAGGAAACTATAGTCCAGTGAGACTAACATCAGTGGTAGGGAAACTTTTGGAAAAAATTCTGAGGGACAGAATTAACCTCTACTTGGAGAGGCAGGGATTAATAAGGGATAGTCAGCATGGTTTTGTCAGGGGGAGGCCATGTCTAACAAATTTGATTAAATTTTTCAAGGAGGTGACTAAGTATGTAGATGAGAGTAGTGTAGTTGATGTGGTCTACATGGACTTCAGTAAGGCTTTTGACAAGGTCTCACATAGGAGTCTGGTCGAGAAGATAAGAGCCCATGGGATCCAGGGCAATTTGGCACATTGGATCCAAAATTGGCTTCGTGGAGGAGGCAGAGGGTAATGGTTGAAGGTTGTTTTTGTGACTGGAAGCCTGTGTTCAGTGGCATACCACAGGGTTCGGTGCTGGGTCCCTTGCTGTTCGTAGTGTACATTAATGACCTAGACCTGAATGTAGCAGGCATGATCAGTGAGTTCGCAGATGACATGAAAATTGGTGACGCGGCAAATAGCAAGGAGGAAAGCCTTAGGCTACAGGATGATATAGATGGGCTGGTCAGATGGGCAGAACAGTGGCAAACGGAATTTAATCCTGAAAGGTGTGAGGTGATGCATTTCGGGAGGACTAACAAGGTGAGGGGGTACACGATGAATGGTAGAACCCTAGGAAGTACAGAGGATCAGGGGAACCTTGTGCATGTCCATAGATCCTTGAAGGCAGCAGGACAGGTAGGTAAGGTGGTTAAGAAGGCATATGGGATACCTGCCTTTATTAGTCAAGGCATTGAATACAAGAGCAGAGAGGTTATGATGGAGCTGTATAAATGGTGGTTAGGCCATAACTGGAGTACTGTGTACAGTTCTGGTCACCACACTATAGGAAGGATGCAATTTCACTAGAGGGGGTGCAGAGGAGGTTCACCAGGATGTTGTCTGGGTTGGAGCATTTCAGCTATGAAGAGAAACTAGATAGGCTGGGGTTGTTTTCTTTAGAGCAGCGAAGACTGAGGGGGGACTTGATTGAGGTGTACAAAATTATGAGGGGCATAGATAGAGTAGATAGGAAGAAACTTTTCCCCTTAATGTTGGGGTAAATAACCAGGGGCCATAGATTTAAGGTAAGCGGCAGGAGGTTTAGAAGCGATTTGAGGAAATACTTTTTCACCCAGAGGGCAGGGGGTATAAAGAACTCACTGCCTGAAAGGGTGGTAGAGGCGGGAAACCTAACTACATTTAAGAAGTGTTTAGATGAACACTTGAAACGCCACAACATACAAGGCTATGGGCCAAGTGCTGGATAATGTGATTAGAGTAGATGGGGGCTTGACATAATAGGCCGAAGGGCCTCTTAACATGCTGTAAAACTCTATGACCCTATGGGGAGGATTTTCCCCTTGTTGGGCGGGCATGGTGGGCGGGCCTGGGAGCAGCTGCGCAATAATCAACCGCCCGTGATTGGGCCCTGACCGCGATTTCACGCTGGCTGGCCAATTAACGGCCAGCCAACGTGAATCACTTGCTGAAACGCTTAGCGTTGTCTGGGTGGGGGGGGTCGGGGTCGGGGGGAAGAGGAGATGGGCGAGCACGGAAGTCAGCGCATGTGCGCGGGTGCGCTCACAGAAAACTCCCTGAAGGCACAGAGCTGCCTTAGGGAGCTGAAGATATTTCACATTAAACATAAAGTTTTCAACAAAAAGGAAAACATGTCCCTTCATGTGACTCTGCCACATGAGCAGGGACATATTGAAAATGAGTCCTAAAAACTTTAATGTTATTTTTAATTAACATCGGAAACCTCAGCCCGCCCGTAGATGAGGTTTCCTCAAAATTCCAAAGGCCATGAGGTTGGACGGGCAGGGAAAAATTCTATTTAATTAGTTGATTAATGGGCTTAACAGCCCTCTTAATTGTTGGCGGGCGAGCTGCTGACTCCCGCACACGCCCGCCGACCAAAATATCACGCAAGTACGCGATGACGTCAGGACGCTCACCCAACGTCACTGTATGCTATTTCACGCTCGTGTGTGTCGGGCGCGCACCCGCACGCTGAGCTGAAAATCCAGCCCCATGACTCCTATCACCATATCATTCTATTCTTCCCTCACTCGTGCTTATCTAGCTTCTCATTAAATGCACGCATTCTATCTTCCTCAACCACTCTATGTGGTAGCGAGTTTCACATTCTGACCACTCTCTGCACAAAGGAGGTTCCCCTGGACTCCCTATTATATTTATTGGCTACTATCTAATATTTATGGCTTCTAGTTTTGGTCTCCATTACAAGTGAATACGTCTTTTTAGTTTTATGTGGCCTTTCAGGGTATAATAGCGAATAAAGGCTTATATACACATTTTTGTTTGGTTTGTTAGCGACCCCATTGACATATACATGCACAATTCAAATGAGATTGAAGTCTGGAATGAAGTCGAGAAGGGAACTTGGCAGTAAAAGCTTCCTCTGTAAGGCTGAAGTATTCGTTGTTGCAGTCTTTGCCTGGTGTTGCAGGCTTGGCTTGTTGTTTTTTCAAGTTGAGCAATGCTGTTTGTGGAGCATAAGAATAATTTTTCTGCCTTTATGTTCTTAGTGGGAAGTCTCAATTGCTGGCAGCAGGATCGAGGCACCCACCCCCCATACCCTCTGCCCTCTCAGGTGGTTGTAAAAGATCCAAGGCACTATTTCAAAAAAGAGGGGAGTTCTGCCTGGCATCCGGACAACTATTCACCCCTTAACTGATGGACCTTTACCCATCGCAATTAGAATCTTCCTGTGTGCAAAGTTGTCTTGTTTCCTACATTAAAAGAGTGACTACTCTTCAAGAGTGCTTAATGAAGCTCTTTCTTCTGTGATACTTCATACGAATCCTAGTTACAGTACAGGGCATGCAAAGTGAATAAATTTTGAGGTAAAACATTAAGGGAGAATAAGAAGATTAAATACAACTTGCACCTCAGCTATGACAACAGCGCACATTTAAACAGCACCTCTCACATAACAAATCAGGGGCTTCACATGAAAGCTATCAGGCAAAAATTGGCACTAATCTGAAGAGTAATTAATTTAATAAAAAGTGCATTTAATACAAATATAGAGAGGTGTTTCTCTCCACGGGTGATAAATGTTTCGAATATTCTGTGAGCCACAGTAGAAGAGTCAAAAAGGTAATTATTTGCTATTTTCCAAAATTGGCCAAGGATTAATGAATTTCAAGTGCAACTGACATACAGTGTCAATCAACTTAGCACAATCTTTGGCACAAGTTTAAAAAAGGTTATGCTGGAAGCTGTCTTCTTGTACAAATCTAGCCATGCCCCAAGATCAAATTAATCACCATGGCAAGTTTCCATTTCCAGCCCTTCAAGAAGGTTCTTCAAATTAAGCTTTCACTTGGGTGCAAAAGCATTAATTTACTCAGAATCTGACACCAATGAAAGTTGTAAATGCATCTGTATAGTTTTTAGAAGTCATTTTCAGTGACTTAAAATCGACTACTCACAGGTGGCTGACCAGACACCGATTTTAAAATGTTTATATTTTTGTGGACAACTCATTTTTAACTGTTAAGACTGCAGGAGGTTACCACTCTTACATATAGCAAAGGGATGTTGTTTAGCGCAAGGGGAAAAAATGTAAAAATTGCATCCTAACTTCTTCGATGGCTGTACTTGTTCACGAAAGATTTTACGTTTGTGTTTGCACAAATCCGTCTGAGTAGAACTGTGAACCACAACTTCGCTTCGGAAAATGGGTGCAATTCTGAGCACAATTTGCATGTAGATTGCTGATTGTGCCCAAAGTGGAAACCTTATCCCATAGATTGTGTGGGCACTCAGAATCCAGTTGAGTGAGTGAGAGTGTTAGAGGAATGGGCAGAATGGCATTTTTTCTCCTAGACGGTTCTGAACTACAAGATCCAAGCTCTTCAATTTGTGGCTTGTGCTCTGGAGCATCAAAACCATACATAAGCTTCAAATCACAGGATGGATTCCCAGATTTAGTGCTCCCTATGAGAAGCCCTGATTAGGAAATCACAGTCTATTCATTTAAATGGAGAGAAAATCATGGACCAAGGGCCAACAATTTCCCAACCAACATTCCCAACCAACATTCCCATCAATCCATATATGTGATGGATATGCTGTTGACTCCGGTGTTTTCCTTAGACTTTATAATCTGATGTAACAACAGTGCTAAGAAAAAGCCCTTTCCAAACCTTCAGGACCACTTATTTCAAACAGCTTAACCCAGAAAATGAGCAATTTAAGTATGAATAGGCCCAGTCTTTGAAGGCTAATTAGAGGTTGCATGTGGCACGCAAGCAATAGTTTGGGCATCTCTATTTAAACTCTATTACATATTTCTTCTGCACAGCCCATTATACTAACATGGGCATAACTGAATCTAGAATTGGGACCACTAGACTGAGATTAACAGCTTTCATTCCCAATCAGAGACCACTAAATTTATATGATGGTGTAGTATTAGTCATCTACAAGTCAACAAAAGGCTTATTTTCGATCAGTGGTCAAATGTGCAAGTCCAGTTTTAAGCCAAGTTCAACAGTTCTCCTGGGCCTAAACTAAAAGGTTGAGAGCAATTAGTACTTCAGGAAAGTAATCACCATATAGTGGCTACCGTAGTACAGTAGTTAAATGACTGGGGTACTGATATAAAGGCCTGGACTCACAATCCAGGAGAACCTTATTGCGAATCCCACTATGTTAAACTGCAATTTTGAATTGAGTTCAAAAAAGCTGGGAATAAAAAGCTGGGGCAGGATTTTGACCCACCAGCTGGGGGCGAGTACGTAGGCAGGTGGGCACGAAAATTTGCACCATCAGCCAGTGTGCCAGTTTACAGGCACAATCCCACCCTCTGATCTTTTTCCTGAAGATGGCATTGAAGTTGGCAGGGTTGACTGCCCACAAGCAAAAGGTATCCAATTAAGGAGAGTGACAGGCCTATTGTCAGGGGCCGACTGGAATTCTCCAGCATGCCTCGAGGGCCGCCCTTAGGCATTGGATCTAGGCGAGCTTCTGAGGCCGCCCTGCCTGCCTGACCACAGCATTCCCCCCTCACAATGGTGGCCCGACTGCTGATCAAGGGCATTTTTAAATTTAAAAGTTTATTGAAGAAAGGGCACCTCAAGATGGGGGTGTGTGTGTTCTCTCTCTCTTACCTGAACTCCAGACTGCAGCTTCTACCAAACTGCAGGCCTCCAAGGATGGCGTGCCCGCCTTCTGGCTACTAATTGGCCAATGTGGGGAAAACCATTGCTGGGTGACTGCCCTCCACACAATGCGGGGTTGTGACCCTCATTTGACCCCAACGTCAGGGTCCCAACCCAAAGGGCAAAATTTCACCCCAGGTGTCAGTAAAAATGACAATGAAGCTGTCAGATTACCCAACTGCTGCATATAACATGGCCAGAAAGAGCCAAATTCCCAATTAAAAGTGTTTCCAGTGCTCTCCCAAATTTTGCAGGTCATCATCTCCGGAAACAACAGTAGCGGCAACATTAAAACAAAGGTCCTGATGCAGCACTCATTTCAGTTACACTTACATTAATTCAGGCCACAGTGACTTCCTGGGCTAGTTTAGTTCAGCTAGGGAAGTAGGAGAGAAGTTTTCCAGGTTTTTTCCCCCCCCCAAATTGGTCTGGGTTTTTATCTAATTCTCTGCAAATCCCAGGAGACTATTACACGGTTTCTGTTCTGTGATGCAGGGATCACAAAACAAGACACATCAGTGGGTCTTTTCCTGTCTGGCATTGTTGGCATGTACATACAAATCATGCCCCTTAACAAATCTAGGCTTATATCTTTTATTAAGATGGGAGTCACTCAATTTTGCCTACCCTGGGGTCTTTCAAGTGTTTGCAAATTGTACCTGAAGGAACATTAAAATTATTATTTAAAAAAAACAAAGGAGACTTCAATTGGAGGTAAAAGGTATATTTGTATCAAATAAATGCTTAATTGGTGGAGAGTTTTTGAATTGCAAGTCCAGGGTATTCATTTAGATTAACATTGTTATTGATAGCCTGGCAGGCTTGCACTGAGCTAGAAATGTCACTTCAGCACTTTGAATCGCAAGAAAACTACTGACTGTAATCAGTGTGACTCGGGTAAAATGAGGTGGGATAAACTATTACAATAGCACAGCATGTTATTCAGAGCATGGTTAATGTGCAAAGAGGGTAATGAGACATAACCTTTCAGACAGGGAAGACACATGTCATGTTTTCACACAAGCTCCAGCAACTACATTAGGGGGAATGGTATAAAACACATTGCCATTCTGTTCGTTTTCTTGCTGCTCGCATGAAACAAAGGAGAACTTAAATGTATGCTTCCCCCGGAAAATAACCAAGGGCAGTCAATCAGATTAGATGACTAATGCTACACGCCAGTCTGGTCTGCAGACCCCCACAACTGCTGAAGAAATGTCATCTATCTGTGTGAAGCACTCGACAGGCTCATCATCTTGTTATGGTGACGCACAAGAGATTTTCAGAGAGGCTTGTTCATGCGTTATTTATTTAGGTCATTAAGAGCCTAAAATCTATTTGCAAAATGCAAGTTTCTTCAGTGCCATTTTGCCACTGTTTTTTTCCCCTCAATCCCACAGCCTTTCAACTAAAAACAGTTAATAGGGGCTGTTAATTGCCAGTTAAATGTTGTCAATACATTAATCCCAAGGCAGAGATGAAATATTAAAATAGTAAAGAAAAGTAGTTAGCATTCTATGGCTGTTCATGAACAAAATTCCCCTCTTAGGGGAAGAATAAATACCATCTTCCATAAATCTTGCTGAAACTTGCAGTTAATCTTCTTCTCACCTACTATAACAATCGATGACACAACCCTGAAGGCTGTAGATAGCTTCACCTATCTGAGGAGCACAAACTCTACAAATGTCTGCATTGACAGCGAGGAGGCAAATAGAGTTGCCAGAGCAAGCTCAACATTTGCCTGTTTACACAAGAGACTGTGGAGGAAACGAGGCATCAAACTTTCAATAACACTTGCTGTGTACATAAATTAAAGATATTCCTCCCGTGTTTCAGGAGGAGGCTCACCCGATTTCTGCAATTACCAAGGTTTCTTGCTGTACAGTTCAGTTCATTGACAGAAAAACCATCCCCCAACACAGCAGTTTGACTCTCAGCAAAGCTTTCCAAATGTCCCAACAATTTTGCACAATAACTGGGAAACATTCAACAAAAAAATGCGCAGATTTACGAAGTGTTACTAAACAAAACTTTGCCTTGTGTTGAAATGAACTCGGTTGAGCTAAGGCATACACCAGCCACAAACATCCAAGGGTTAGCACAATGACCTCAAGTCAAGTAAAACCAAACATATAATTCACAATATTTAAGAAATGGGTTATGTAGGATCATCTACCAGTTCTCTTATCAATGGTCTAAACAAGACAGAGGGAAAGTAGCAGAAGAGAAGGAAAGAATAACAGAGTGCACATAAAAAATGTATGAGTTAAATTTCTACAGAGGTTCTCCCAGCATAACTTCAGTGGAGTTTAAGCAGGAATTCCAGAAAAGAGGTTTCTGCCTATTTTCTACTGTGGTTGCAGGAAGGCACTGGCAGAAACACCAATGATATTCTACTCAATTAAATTCATCAAAGGGCAGCTTGGATGTGGCCTATGGGAGGACGACGAAGCAAGAATCCTTGGTAATTACAGTAATTGGGTGGCCCTCCTCAGGAAACGCAGGAGGAATAGCTTTAATCTATGTAGCCATTTTTGTTGTAAGTTTCATACCTCGTTTACTCCACAGACTCTACACATTTTTTAGGTTTGTGAAAGGCCTTAGTGTCTCTGAATTTATGGCATGGTATAAACCTCTTAAAATTATTTTGTAAAGTATTCCCTCTGTCTATTTTTAGGATAACATTTTGGGAGTAATAGTCTCAGTTTGCTCTCCAGATAAGCATGGCTTCTTCCCAGCAACTTGACCTCCAAAATACAACCCTTGTGTTACTTCCAGTGGAAACACATCTGATATTCATGTTTTTAGTGGACAGTTCTCCTCTGCAGGGTCTCATATGTTGTACTCTTGTGTCTTTTTTTTGTCTGAAGTTTTGAATGAGCAGTCAACTGGAGCAGTGAATCTGAAAATGCTAATTGTTCAATGACCTTGGAGGGAATACAGCCCAGGTGCACCAGAGTGATGCCATGGCTTTAGGAGTTAAATTATGAGGGAGGACACATTGTTCTTCCTTGAATTTAGAAGATTTAAGAGTGATCTCATCAAGGTCTTTAGTGTAATAGATTCGGTAGGGTGGTTACAGAGAAACTACTTCCTCTGTTGGGAAAGTCCAGAATAAGGGGCATAATCTTAAAATTAGAATGAGGACTTTAAGGAGTGAAATCAGATAACAATTTCTCACAGAAAGGATAGTGGAAATCTGGAAATCACTTCCCCTAGAGGTTGGGGATGCTGGGTCAATTAACATTTTCAAGAAAGACGAGTCATATTGGAATCGAAAGGTTAACGCTATTTTTCTCTCTCCGCAGATGCTGCCAAACCTGTTGAGTATTTCCAACACTGTCTGTTTTTATTTCCATTTTCCAGCAATGCAGTATTTTGCTTTTATTGCTTGATCGCTTATTAGGTTAATAGACAGGCTTGTATTTATATAGTGCTATTCTTGACCCCAGGATGTCCCAATATCCTTTACAGCCAATGACGTACTTTTGAAATCTAGGCACTGCTGTAATGTAGGAAACAGAGCAGCCAATTTGCATACAATCACCCATGTGATAATCACCAGATAATCTGTTTGTGTGATGTTGATTGAAATATAGGCATTGGTCAGGACACTGGGGATAACTGTCCAGTTCTTCTTCAAAATAGTGCCATGAGATCTTTTACGTCCACCGGAAAGGGCAGATAGGGCTGATAAATCGAGCTGATGTGCAGATCAGCCACGATCAAAAAGAATGATAAAACAAGCACTTGCGCTGAACGACCTACCTTTGTTCTTATGTTAAAAGTGTATGAGTACCATTTTACACAACAGATCCTGGAAGTCACCAGTGAAGGACAACCATGCACTGAGCCCATAGACTAAAGCCAGATCTGCCAAGTTCCTGCATGGTCTGTCCAACATATCATTGTTTTTTTTTCTCTAAAAGTACTCTCATGGTTGAGAGTGTTGCTCAAGTTTCTGTTAGGCCAGATGGCCTCATCAGGATGGTAAAAAATATCCTTATGCTCATAAAAGAGTAATGATGTCTCACACCTCATCATATGACCCAATTTGAGAAGAAGATATTAATACTGATCTCATACCAGAGGATAAGGGAGTTGCGCAGTTGAACATTAACTCTTCATGTGCTGGTCCATCTTAGCTATGATATGTGCTTCACATAGCATGGGACTTCTGATAGGGACAAGTAAAATGAAAAATAGCAGAATGCATCTCTTGAAACACCATCTATGGTTTGTGAGAGGGGAATGCCAAATTCAGCGGAAAACAGCAGCATTTCTGTAACCAAGGTAAAATGTAACAAGATTACATTTTTTTTTAAAATTGTGATGACCCATGAACTTTGGGAAAAGTCCTTATTTTCTTTTTGCACAATGCCCCTTTAAAGACCAAAATGGGTTGGGGAGTATTCTGAAAGAGGGTTAATTGGTTTCCTGATTATGACATAATTGGTTTCCAAGAAATATCCAAGTGTTCTGAGGTTGCCATGGAAATGAACAGCTAAGAAACAAAGGTTAAATAGAAAGTTAATGGCAGTGGGGTTGAGTTTCAGTCCATGTTTTCTGTTTGGCGGTTCAGAACACACAGAATTTGGATGAGAGAAAATAAACAAAGTTCTCTCCGTATGCAGCAGTTTTCTGTTTGGTCAGTTTTTGGACAGGTCCTGGTATTGAAGCAGGCCTCTGGGAATAGAATAAAGGCTCTGTTACTGTGTATGGAAAGAGCAGAGAGCTGAAGACAGGAAGGACAACAGTTTGTTGATTAGCTAAGACCCATTGCTGCTGTTTCAGTGTTGCAGCCCACCAGACCATTTAAAGGGGGTGGAGAAAGGAATCTCTGGGGATTCTGTGCCATCAAGGCAGTCACGGCCTGAGTGGGAGAGGGATCATAGACATGCACCTTGTCAGTGGTAACAATATCCGGAGAATCAAGATGGAATATAGCTGGTGGTGAATGCGACTCAAAAACCAAAACGATTGAGTGGGAAGTGAGAGATCCTACAAAGCTAAGGCTGAGTTGGAAAGACTGAGATTGCACCTGCTGCCACATTTTTCGGGAAATAATGCAAGTGCTTGTAACAATGTGAGGTGTACCTTTGATGTGTCAGCTGTTTAAATTAAAATTTACCACTTTGTTTCAAATATCCTTTGCCTGTTAATTAATGTTTGAATTATGTTGGCTTTAGTTGCAGTAAAAGTTTTAAAAATCACAAAGTTCATCAGTTTTCTTTCCATTGACTTTGTGGGGATTTCCTTCTTTTAAAAGTTATCAATCTCAATGGGGATCGTAACAATATGTATACTTTACCTCAACCCCCAGTGTTTGCTCCCGACTTGAATTAGACATTGACCGGTTGAAATGGCATTACATGATGTGGCTTTATGTAGAAAAGTTGGCACTGAGCTAGAGTACTGGTCCCATTTCTAGCTTGATCCAAATTAGCTCATTACAGCACCAGAAGTGGTAGGAAACACTACAATCATCCTCAGAATTCCCTGGGCAGAATTTTGCCGTCAGCGAGAGGGTGCGGGGCCCGCTCACCGATATGTAAAATGACGCGGGATGACGTCGGGTGGAACCCCTGACGTAATCCTGCCCCATTTAAATTTTCAGGAAGGCGGGGACGCAGCAAAATCAGCTGTGGGCCCGCCGACCTGTCAATGGCCACTTGAGGCCATTGACAGAATCATTTAACCAATTAAAGAACCTGCCCGTCCAACCTTAAGGTTGACACACAGGCCAGGAGCCCCGGCGGCAAATAGATAAAATATGAAACCTCATCCAGCGGCGGGATGAGGTTTCATGCAGGGTTGTAAAAATTGTAATAAAGTTGGTCTGTAAATTATGAACATGTCCAAACTCATGTGACATTGTCACATGAGGGGACATGTAAGGGAATTATTTTTTTTCTATTTTTAATATTTTTCAAAGTCCAGGCGATCTCCCTGAGGCTGCACTTAGCCTCAGGGAGATGTGCGCTCTTTCGTACATACACAAAAGAGCGCACCCTCGATTTCAGGGAATCCCCCCGACCCGCACAGGGAGTGCATAGCACTTCCCGCCGGATGTCACACTGGGTGGGCCTTAATTGGCCCGCCCACGTAAAATGGTGGTGCGGCCCACTTCGCTGGCGGTGATCAGCTCCGCGCCCACCCGCCCGCCCGCCAGGCAGAAAATTCTGCCCCCTGTTAAGTTGCCAACTCTGATTGCCATATTGTGGACTCTCTAGAAAATGTATGCACATAAGTACCCTGTACAACTACCTTTCTGTGGGCTTGGTTGTGATTGTGTAATCAGTCACGAGGCTTGCTAAAATTCGAGTTGATTGAATTAGTCGAGGGTAAGATGAATAGACTTGATATTGTTTTAAAATAAACAATGAAAAGGGTTGGCTATTTTTATGTAATTCCTTCAATAGGCCCCGCATAATAAGAGAAATCCAATTCATATTAGGCCATATGACTGCTACTTGACTGACGCCCCATCCACAAACATTCGCTCCCTCTATCACTGATGCACAGTGACAGCAGTGTGTACCATCTACAAGATGCAATGCAGAAACTCACCAAGGCTCCTTAGGCAGCACCTTCCAAACCCACGACTGCTACCATCTAGAAGGACAAGGGCAGCAGATACATGGGAGCACCATCACCTGCAAGTTTCCCTCCAAGTCACTCACCATCCTGACTTGGAAATATATCGCCGTTCCTTCACTGTCGCTGGGTCAAAATCCTGGAACTCTCTTCCTAACAGCACTGTGGACGTACCTACACCACATGGACTGCAGCAATTCAAGAAGGCAGCTCACCACCAACTTCTCAAGGGCAACTTAGGATGGGCAATAAATGCTGGCCTAGCCAGCGATGCCCACATCTCGTAAATTAATTTTTTAAATGTTGCTTTGGCCTCTAGGAAGTGTCCAAGATCAACCTGGAGTGATCTTTCCTTCACTTAACATCTTAGCACATTGACACCACTGAGATTACAATTCCACCCTGTGCAGGAATCAAGGCAAAAAAAATGACACTCCACTTCACAGCAGGAGACTGAGACATTGCAGTGAGATCTATACCACATACTTCCACAGGCAAAGGCGAGTGGCACATCAAAGCTTTTACAGAGTAAAATCTGAAACAGATTTAGTCTGATGATGTCAGGATGAGCAATAAATGTGAATTGGTTAGCGATGCCCAGAGCTTGAGAACAAACACAAATGAGGGAAATTTCTACTCGAGTGCTGAAGTATTCTGGCACAAGAATATTGACAAGGGTCATAATTATCATTAAATAAACTAGAACTGGGTTTTTGGACTTGCTAAATTACAAATAAGATTAATGATTAACATATGAATAGGAGTAGACAATTTAGTTTCTCAAGCCTGTTCCACCCTAAGATCATGACTGATTTGTACCTACCCACCTTTGCTCCTTGTTACCCTGGCCTCACATAAATCTATTGATGTCAGTTTTGAAAATTTTAATTGACCCCAGCATCCACAATATTTGGTGAGGGAGGGAGGGGAGGGTTACAGTTCCAAATTTCCACCAATCTTTGCGTGAAGAGGTGCATCCTGATTTCGCCCCTGAATTGCCTAGATTGAATTTTAAGATTTCACCCTCTTGTTCTGGGTTTGCCCACCAGAGGACATAGTTGCTCTCTACCTGCCCTATTGAATCCCTTCGTCATTTTCAACACATGAGTAAGTTCAAGTTATGTAAACACCACTCCCATTTCCATTTAGATACAACAGAACAGTACTGCACATTTCCCACCAAAAGACACATAAGGATTCTTGCTGCCTGTCTTTGTTGGCCACAAATAAAACTGTACATCCCAGAATCTATGCGGCTACTTTAATTTTAAATCCCAGTAACTTTGGGTTTACAATGCAATAAAAATCAAATAAACTCGATCTTCCTACGCACACACTTTTAATTGCTAACAACATGCTATAAATCCTGCTGGCAGTCTCACTTTCATAAAAGTAATCACAGTTTATCTTCCCCTTCATTTGTAGCACAACAAGAAATTGAAAAGGGAGCATGAACATTCCTTCAGCAGTGCAATAATCTCAAAGCAAATCCTTTTAATCCCGCTTTTTAATGGTGATTGGGTGATTTCTAGGTCCTTTACAATTGCTGTGAGATTGCCATTTTGAGCCAGTTCAGACCCAAAGGAACACAGGAACAAGTTCTTGTTGAACACTTTCCACCATTGAATTGGGCCATAGCTGATGCATTGTGTGCAGTTCTGGTCACCACATTACAGGAAGGACGTAATAGCTCTGGAGAGAGTGCAGAGGAGGTTTACAAGAACGTTTCTAGGGTTAGAAAAGTGTAGCTACGAGGAGAGGTTGGATAGGTAGGGGTTATTTTCCTTAGAACAAAGAAGGCTGAGAGGTGACTTGATTGAGGTGTACAAATTATGAGGGGAATAGATAGAGTGGACAGGATAAAATTGTTTCCCTTGGTGGAGAATTCTAGAACCAGGGGACATAGATTCAAGATAAGTGGCAGAAGGTGTAGGGGGACATGAGGAAGAACTTTTTTATGCAGAGGGTAGTGGGTGTCTGGAATTCGCTGCCCAAGTTGGTGGTAGAGGCAGAAACTCTAAACTCTTTTAAAAAGTACCTGGATCTGCACCTAAAGTGCTGTAAGCTGCAGGGCTATGGGCCGGGTGCAGGAAGGTGGGATTAGAAAGGGCACCTGGGTGTCCTTGGACTGGCATGGACAAGATGGGCCGAATGGCCTCCTTCGGTGCTGTAACTTTTCTATGGTTCTATATCCTGCCTCCATCTATCCGTCTTAGTTACATAATCCTATCTACCCTTTTCCTAGCAAAAATCTTTTAATTAAAATTTTCGATTTTTCAGTTGATCTGGCCTCAAAAGTTTTTCGGAGGGAGAGTTCCAGATTTTGTGTGTGTGAAGAAGTGCTTCCTGATATCACTTCTCAATTACCTAGCTTTAATTTTAAGGCTTTTCTCCTTGTTCTGGACTGTCCCATAAGAACATAAGAAATAGGGATGCAGTTGGCCATTCAGCACCTCGCTCCACCATTCAATAAGATCATGGCTGATCTGATTGTGACCCTAAATCCACTCTCCAGCCTGTCCCCCATAACTCTCAACTCCCTCGTCAATCAATAATATGTCTAACTCAGCCCTCAATATAGTCAATAACCCAGCCTTCATGGCACATTGGGGAAGGGAGTTCCAAACACTAACAACCCTCTGAGAGAAGAAATTCCTCTCCATATCCATCTTAAGTGGGAGACGCCTCATTTTTAAACTGTGTCCCTTTGCTCTAGATTCCCCCACGAAGGGAAGCATCCTCTCAACATCTCCCCTATCTAGCCACATCAGAATTTCATATGTTTCAATAAGATCACCTCTCATTCTTCTAAATGAGTACAGCACAATCTGTTCAACCATTCCTCGTAAGAAAAAGCCCTCATCCGAGGAATTAGCCTAGTGAACCTTCTCTGAACTGTTTCCAATGCAAGTTTATCCTTCCAAAGCAAGGTGACCAAAACTATACACAGTACTCTAGGTGTGGTCCCACCAATGCTCTCTACAGTTGTAGCAAGGCTTCCCCCTACTTTTATACTCAATCCCCCTTGCAATAATGGCAAACATTCTGACTGCCTTCCTAAGTACTTGCTGTACCTGCATGCTGACTTTTTGTGATTCACAGGTGCCTCTATACTACAGCATTCGATAGCCTCTCTCCATTGAAATAATATTCTGCTTTTCCATTTTTCCTGCCAAAGTGAAAAGCCTCACATATTCCCACATTATACTTCATCCGCCAATTTTTTGTCCAAACCTATCTATATCCCTTTGCAGGTTCTTTATATCCTCGTCACAACTTGTTTTCCTACTTATCTTTGTATCATCAGAAAATTTAGCTGCAACACAGTTGGTCCCTTCATCCAAGTCATTAATATAAATCGTAAATAGTTGAGGCCCCAGCACTGATCCCTGCTGCACTCCATTAGTTACAGTTTGCCATCCTGAAATTTTTTTATATTCGTTCATTTGATGTGGGCGTCACTGGCTAGGCCAGCATTTATTGCCAATCGCTAACTGCCCTTGGAAAGGTGGGGGTGAGCTGCCTTCTTGAACCGCTGCAGTGTAGGTACACCCACAGTGCTGTTAGGAAGGGAGTTCAAGGATTTTGACACAGTGACAGTGAAAGAATGGCAAAATATTTTCAGTCAGGCTGGTGAGTGACTTGGAGGGGAACTTGCAGGTGGTGGTGTTCCCATCTATCTGCTGCCCTTGTCTTTCTAGATGGTAGCAGTCACGGGTTTGGAAGGTGCTGTCTAAGGAGCCTTGGTGAATTCCTGCAGCACATCTTGTAGATGGTACACACTGCTGCCACTATGTGTCAGTGGTAAAGGGAGTGAATGTTTATGGATGGGGTGCCAATCAAGTGGACTGCTTTGTCCTGGATGGTGTCAAGCTTCTTGAGTGTTGTGGGGACTGCACTCATCTAGGCAAGTGGAGAGTATTCCATCGCATTCCTGACTTGTGCCTTGTAGATGGTGGACAGGCTTTGGGGAGTCAGGACGTGAGTTACTCATCACGGGATTCCTAGCCTCTGACCTGCCTTTGTAGCCACAGTATTTATATGGCTGGTCCAGTTCAGTTTCTAGTCAATGGTAACCCCCAGGATGTTAATAGTCGGGAATTCAGTAATGGTAACACCATTGAATGTCAAGGGGCAATGGTTGAATTCTCTTTTGTTAGAGATGGTCATTGCCTGGCACTTGTGTGGCATGAATGTTACTTACCACTCGTCAGCCCAAGTCTGGATATCGTCTGGGACTTGCTGCATTTGTACATGGACCGCTTCACTTTCTGAGGAGTCGTGAATACTGCTGAACATTGTGCAATCGTTAGTGAACATCCCCACTTCTGACCTTATGATGTAAGGAAGGTCATTGATGAAGCAGCTGAAGGTAGTTGGCCCTAGGACACTACCCTAGGTAGTGATATTCTGGAACTGAGATGATTGACCTCCAACAACCACAACCATCTTCCTTTGTGCTAGGTATGACTCCAACCAGCAGAGAGTTTTCCCCTGATTCCCATTGATTCCAGTTCTGCTAGGGCTCTTGATGCCACACTCAGTCAAATGCTGCCTTGATGTCAAGGGCAATGACTCTCACCTCACCTCGGGAGTTCAGCTCTTTTGTCCACGTTTGAACCAAGGCTGTGAGGAGGTCAGGAGCTAAGTGGCCCTGGCAAAACCCAAACTGAGCATCAGTGAGCAGGTTATTGCTAATCAAGGCCACTTGATAGCAATGTTGATTACGCTTTTCATCACTTTACTGATGATCAAGAGTAGACTGATGGGCAGTAATTAGATCGGCTAGATTTGTCCTGCTTCTTGTGTACAGGACATACCTGGGCAATTTTCCACACAGACGGATAGATGCCAGTGTTGTAGCTGTACTGGAACAGCTTGGCTAGGGGTGGGGCAAGTTCTGGAGCACAAGTCTTCAGTACTATTGCCAGAATATTGTCAGGGCCCATACCCTTTGCAATATCCAGTGCCTTCAGCCATTTCTTAATATCACGTGGAATAAATCGAATTGGCTGAAGACTGGCATCTGTGATGCCGGGGACCTCCGGAGGAGGCTGAGATGGATCATCCACTCAGCATGTCTAGCTGAAGATTGTGGCAAATGCTTTAGCCTTATCTTTTGCACTGATGTTCTGGGCTCCTCCATCATTGAGGATGGGGATATTTGTGGAGCCTCTTCCTCCAGTGAGTTGTTTAAATGTCCATCACCATTCACGACTGGATGTGGCAGGACTGCAGAGCTTAGATCTGATCTGCTGGTTGTGGAATCGCTCACTTCTGTCTATCACTTGCTGCTTATGCTGTTTGGCATGCAAGTAGTCCTGTGTTACAGCTTCACCAGGTTGACACCTCACATTTTAGGTATGCCTGGTGCTGCTCCTGGAATGCCCTCCTGCACTCTTCGTTGAACCAGGGTTGATCCCCTGGCTTGGTGGTAATGGCAGCATAGAGGATATGCCGGGCCATGAAATTACAGATTGTGTTTGAGTACAATTTTTCTGCTGCTGATGGCCCACAGCGCCTCATGGTTGCCCAGCCTTGAGTTGCTAGATCTGTTCGAAATCTATCCCATTTAGCATGGTAGTAGTGCCATACAACGCGATGGAGGGTATCCTCAATGTGAAGAAGGGACTTCATCTCCGCAAAGACTGTGCGGTGGTCACTCTTACTGATACTGTCATGGGCAGATGCATCTGCGGTGAGGATAATGTCCAGTATATTTTTTCCTCTTGTTGGTTCCCTCACAACCTGCTGCAGACCCACTCGGTCAGTTCAGTCTGTATTGATGCTACTGAGCCACTCTTGGTGATGGATCTTGAAGTCCCCCACCCAGAGTCCATTGTGTGCCCTTGCCACCCTCAGTCCTTCCTCCAAGTGATTCACTAGCTGAAGGGGGGGTGCGGGGTGGAGGTGGGGGGCAGGAGGTTTCCTTGCCCATGTTTGACCTGATGCCACAAGACATCATGGGGTTCAGAGTCAATGTTGAGGACTCCTAGGACAACTTCCTCCTGACTGTATGCCACTGTGCCGCCACATTGGTGTCTGGGACATTTTCTGTAAGGTAGGATTCCATGAGGATGACCATGTCAGGCTGTTGCTTGACTACTCTGTGAGACAGCTCTCCCAATCTTGGCACTTGACCCCAGATGTCAGCAAGGAGGGCTTTGCAGGGTCGACAGGGCTGAGTTTGCCATTGTCGTTTCCGAGGTCTGTCCGCTTCCAGTCCTTTTTGACTTTTTAGTGATTTGGTGCAACTGAGTGGCTTGCTAGGCCATTTCAGAGGGGATTTAAGAGAAAACCACATTGTTGTGGATTTGGAGTCAAATGTAAGCCAGACCAGGCAAGGCTGGCACATTAGTGAACCAGACTTTTAATTCCAGGTATTTATGAAATTTAAATTTCAGCATCTGCCCATGGCGGGATTCGAACCCAGGTTCCCAGAGCATCACCTTGGGTCTCTGGTTTACTAGTCCAGTATGCCATCGCCTCCCACTCATTCATCCCTACTCTTCATTTCCTGTTAGTTAGCCAGCCCTCTATCCATGCTAATATATCACTCCCAACACCGTAAACTCTAATCTCATGTAGTAACCTTTTATATGGCACCTTATCAAATACCTTTTGGAAATCCAAAAATGCTGCATCTACTGGCTCCCCTTTATCCACCCTGCCTGTTGCATCCTCAAAGAACTCTAATAAATTTGTCAAACACAATTTTCCTCTCATAAAACCACATCGACTCTGTCTGTTTGTATTATGTCCCACTATTACCTCCTTAACAATGGATTCTAGCATTTCCCCAAAGACAGATGTATGGCTAATTGGCCTATAGTTTCCTGCTTTCTGTCTCCTTTCTTTTTTGAATAGAGGTACTACATTTGTGACTTTTCAATCTGTTGAGACCTTTACAGAATCTGGGGAATTTTGGAAAATTACATCCAATGCATTCATTATCTCTACAGCCACTTCTTTTAAGACCCTACGATGCAGGCCATCGGGTCCAAAGGACCGGTCAGGCTTCAGTTCCATTATTTTTCTCAATTACTTTTTCTCTAGTGATAGTGCTTTGTTTTAAATTCCTCTCCCACTTTTGCTTCTTGATTTTTCTACAATTCTCGAGGTGTTTTTGTGTCTTCTACTGTGAAGACAGATACAAAATACTTGTTCAAAGTCTCTGCCATTTCTTTCTTTCCCACTATTAATTCCCCAGTCTCACTCTCTAAGGGACAATGCTCACTTTAGCTACTCTGTTCCTTTTCATATACTTGTGGAAACTTTTATTGTCTGTTTTTATACTTCTTTTGTGAAGGAATAAATCTATAAATACAGTGCTATAAGATTGAAAAGAGTGATTACCCTATGAAGTAGGGATTAAAAGTTAAAGGCAATTCATCTGCTGGGCAAAGGTTCAGAAGTTTAGAAATATGCCTGGACATAACTATGTGCTCAAGGACACCAACATCCTATGACATAGGAGATAGTATATCCTCTAACACAAGGCAGTTCCTGGAAAAACAGAAACTGGCCTCTACATCACCTCAGCAAGTCACTGATAAATCATAAAATACTATAATCTAACAATGTATAACCTTAAGGATAGCCGTAAATTACTTGTCAACTGAATGCTGGAAAATGAGTGTAGCAAGGAAGTGACCACCATCTGCACCTCTCAGTATCCTGTTAACTAAAATGAAGAATGTTGACTAAAACAAAGGATTCTGTCTACTATGTGTGCACAACATGCTTCCTGCTGGTGCAGTTCTTTTGTGGTATAGCTTTTGGAACCACACAGTGGAATTTTTAGATTTGTTAGATTCACTCCAGTGTCTCTCACGGTAAAGGCGTAGCTACTGTAGCGTAGGGACGATAGTTCTCCCCTTAATTAGGACAGAGGTACCTCACTAGACTCTGTAGCTTTCTACTCAAGGATTTAAGGTAAATACTACTTTAAATATTGATAGATATCTTAAATACATCTCTGTAACATTATTCAAACCTGGATTCTCTAACAGAAACAAGATTTTACTTTATTTTCCTAGAACTATCAATGTTGCGTTTAACTTACCATCAAATGTGAATTGCATATTCAGTTCTTTAATAAAATTTGATATAATTTAGAAAGTATATTGTCTCATACAGTCTTCTGTATCCAAACTCGAGAATCAATCTCCATACACTCTTCTGTGTAGAGGTATATTATTGATGAAAAATGCCCGGGCCCTCATAATATCCGGGTTGTTATAATCTGGCTAAAACTTGTTTAAAAGGCTATCGGAGGGCAGTAATATTTTCTGGTGGCACTTTTCCTTCAGGGAGAGTTCTTCAGACCCATTTAAGTGTCTGTGAGGTCTGTCTTTCTCAATCTTAAGTGAAAGTGATCTTCCAAGGAATATGCTTAATCCAGAATAATCCCAAAAAGGGGATAGGATTGTAATCCACTTCATTTGTTAGTTTTCTCTTATATTCCAATTTCTCCCTCTTTATAATTCTTTTAGTTATTATTCATTGGCCTGTAAAGTTTTTCTCATCTTCTGGCCCACCACTAATCTCTGCAGCATTATACGATTTTTCTTTCAATTTGATACCACCCTTAACTTCCTTAGTTAGCCACAAATGGTGCATCCTTTTCATATTGCCTTTCTTTCTCAATGGATTGTATCTTTGTTGAGAGTTATGAAATATCTCTTTAAATGTCTGCCACTACTACCTTACTGTTTAACCTATTTACCCAGTCCACTTTAGCCTACTTGTTTTGTACCCTTGTAACTGCCTTTATTTAAGTTTAGGACGCTAGTTTAAGGACCCACATTTCCCATTCTCAAATTGAATGCAAAATTTCACCAGGTTATGATCACTCTTGCCTACACGGTTCTTTACTATGAGGTCTTTAATTAATCCTGTCTCATTACACATTACTGAGTACAAAATAGCCTGAGGAAATAGTTTATTTCTATCTACCCTATTAAAACCTTTAATCATGCTAAACACCTCAATCAGATCACTCTTAATCTTCTATACTTACAGGAATACAAACCATTGTATGCAACCTATCCTCAGAATTTAACCCTTTTTTTAGCCCTGGCATTATTCTAGTAGATCACAGCCAGTGTGCTTTGTGGATCTGTGTCCATCCAGGACTAACAGCAGTATAATGTAAATGCAGAGAAGTAAATTCCACCAAGGAGAATAGTTCCTGTCCCTTTTCATTGGAGGATGTAACCCCTCTTTCAACATGTGTGACATCACATAAATAGGCTAAGGGTCCCTTTAAAAAAGGGTCTGAATACTCGTCCATGATTCTTTGAATCCGGCATTTACAGGTACGCAATTAGTCCTGAATTTTCCTTCCCAAATAAAAATACAAGTTACTGAACAAGAAGCATTTTGGGAAAATCCAGTTGGTTGTGGTTTCAATTCCAAAATAATGTGATAAAGGCCATTGTAAGTCTTTTTTTAAATAAGAAAGCAGACTAGCAGGTCTAATCGTTTCAAGTAAGCAATAGTCTCAGGTCAATCAGAGGTTAACTGCATTTGGGTAGTTTGCAGAACCAGGTGCTTGTAAATTTTCAGCTCCAGTTCAGATTGCAACCTCCCTCAGCGACAGCCATCGACCTCAGCATGAAATGGCTGCCTTTTCCTTGCCCATTTTGTAAAATATATTTTTAAATTGTTCACTTAGGATTTGTTGGGGCCAATGTCAATGTCGCTGATAGTCATTCTCAAGACTTCTACATAAATAGATTGATAGACTGCGCAGGGCAAGGTTTGTACAATCAACCATCCTACCTTTAGCTGTTCAGGTTGTCTTGATGGTAAATGTCGGGTATTCACTGCCAGACCACAAATGTTCAATTTACTACATTTATGAGTTTTAATTTACTGCCCTCAGTAATTAAGCTATTAAATAGTGACCTTCCCATTACTTGTTATGAAGCAGAAGTACAAGATAAAGAACTTCCTCCAATGCACTGGCAAAAGAAAATTGTCTGGTTGAAGATTGTTGTCTTTCCACATCATAAAGCTCAACAATCTTAGTGTTCCACTTGCACCACTGATATTGTTGAGGACACATCAGACAATATCACCACAGAGAATCCTGCAGAACTGCATCCAGGATTGGTCATGGTGCCAACTGGGAAGCATCCAAATCAGGAAAAGATGGATCTGGCCACACAGTACTATCGAACAATATAAACTCTCCACAATTCATCATTTGCTTTAACTCTTAGTTTACTCAAACTCACTAACATTCCTTCGGTTAGAGGCTGGCATGTCTACTTACCTTTCTGTTTGATGGGGCAAAACATCTACAGAAGTGGCATGGTCAAGTTCACAACTCCACCATGTCAACCTTGAGCCCTCGACATTTTACAGGCTGACAAAAATTCTTTCGTAATCACTCTTTAATCAATCAAGTATATCTTTTTTATAAAAACTACTCCCATCTCTGAAATGGTTATCAGAAACAGTGGGGACGGGGGAAAAGTTTAAGTTACTAAAACTAGAAAATAAATGTTTAAAAAAGGTTGAGCAAAAGGTATTAAAGAAAATTGAGTACTATATTAAGAATTAAGCTATTGAGTAACTATTACTGAGTTTTCAGGATTGTATTACTGTAACTATGAATATTTTACATCAATTACTGTTTTATTATAGCTATTCAATGTTTTATCATTATTATTGGCTATTCAGTATATCGCTATACTTCCCGTAATATTGTGCTAATTCTGCTTTTTAGCATTTTATGATTGTATTTTATCAGCATTCTATAATTGCTGCTCTTCTTTAAAACATCAGTTCTTTACCCAGAGAGCGGTGGGAGAATGTGAAAATTGGTGCCATATTCAGTGGCTGAAGCGAATAGCATAGACATGTTTAAGGCGAGGCTTCAAAAATATATGATGGGGGAGGAATAGAAGGTTATGTTGAGAGGTTTAGTTAAAGCAAAGAGTGGGAGGAGACTCATGTGGAGGATAAACACTGGCAGAGACCTGTTGGGCCAAATGGTCTGATTCTGTGCTGTAAGTTCTATGCAGTCGCAACAGGATGATTTTGCCCTGCATCATGAATGTCTGGATGCTCTGTGACACATTGACAGTTCTTAAAACATTTTAAATCATGTAATGTTTTCTTTTAAAATAGAAGGGATGTTATTTTTCCTTTTGTGTACATTGGATTCTGAAGATATTGTGCAACAGTGCTCTTTAGTTCCCTTCACAGAATGAATAGATTTTCTTCACATGCAGTGAGGTGCAATGTTATGCTGAACATTACAGAGTGACCACAAATGACGTCACCTCATCCCGGATACAGGGAGAAGTAATGACTGCTTCCCATGATTGTGAGTCATAACGGACTCGAAACATTAACTGTTTCTCTCTCCATGGAGGCTGCCAGATCTGCTGAGTTTTTCCAGCACTTTTTTGCCTTTGTTTTAAGATTTCCAGCATCCACAGCATTTTCCTTTTATTCCCTGACCAGTGAGATGATTTCATGCCCCAAGTTGTATTGCAGTGGCGTCTGGTCACACGCTGAAAGGGGAGTGGAGGCCCTCCTTTTAAATAAGGTTTCATTGGGCAGGTCTTTGAAAGAGGGCAGGAGAGTTACAAGGCTGTCTAAAGTTGTACCAGAGCTGGTGACTGGACCACAGAGATAGAAGTGGATTTTAAACTTTCTGCATTGGTAACTGCCTAAATTTATTTCCACAGACGTCAACACAAAGGGTGGTTTCTACAGCAGGATGGGCAGGGTTGGCTGGGGGTGGGGTGGAAACGTCTGATCTACAATGGCAGTTTTACTCCCAGCCAGCAATTTGTCAATAGGTCAGATGGTTGGTTAAACTAAAGGAGGATAAAGAGACACAAGAACAGAGCAAGCACATGGGATTAGTTCTACTGCTGGTGGAGGGTAAAGATCAGCACAAACTGGCTGGGCCGAATGTCTGTTGCTCATGCTGCATTTTCCGAGGGAAAGTAGAACCACATCCCAAAAAAGCAAAAAGTAGGAGAAATAAACACGAGAGGACATGGCTTTAGGGTGAAAGGGGAAAGGTTTAGGGGGAACATTAGGGGGAACTTCTTCACTCAGACAGTGGTGAGAGTGTGGAACGAGCTACCATCTGACGTGGTAAATGCGGGCTCACTCTTAAGTTTTAAGAATAAATTAGATAGATACATGGATGGGAGAGGTCTGGAGGGTTATGGACTAGGTACAGGTCAATGGGATTAGTGGAATAATATTTCGGCACAGACTGGAAGGGCCAAATGGCCTGTTTTCTGTGCTGTAGTGTTCTATGGTTCTATGATTATTTTGAGAAGAGTAAAAGCTCAGAGGAGTCATTTTTCTCACTCCGCTGTCAAATAGATGCAATATTGCAATGTTTCAGTGTTTTCATTTGTGTTGTGATGACTTTGCACACTCCACCCATTCAACACGAGTTACATCACTGCGCCACATTGTGGCTTTACCATCATGTTTCCTACGTTATAACAGTGGCTATACTTAAAAAATACTTCATTGGCTGTAAAGCGCTTTGGGACATCTTGAGGTCATGAAAGGCACTATGTAAATGAAAGCACTTCCGTTCTTTCTTTCCCTACATGACCAGCAAGATAGCCCCAGGACAGAACTGGCAGTGTTGTCGTCCTCTAAGAAATGTGAAATTCATTATGATTTTACCATATTTTGAAGCAAATATGTCAATCTGGGTTCATTAACGTAAGTGAGCTCAGATGAAAACCCTCTTCACCACTTCAGCGCTCATCAAAATGTTACCACATTGATACAAAACTACCTCCCAGTAAGATGGTAGAGATATAGCCAGTCTGAATAGAACACAAGTTAATGTAAGGTTTCTACACTGATAAGTGAGGTGGAAAGCTTCCCTGACTAGCATAAACAGCCAATAGCGTGAATCCAAACTTGCGGAGCTATGAGCTGACCAAACCTTTAGTAAGGCACTAGACCAGATCTTCAGATTCAGGCCAGCTTTGGAGGCCTTTAAAAATGGCAAGTGGGACCCAATTCCAGGATTCCCACTGCCAGTGGGGGATAAGGGTGCTAGTAGCAAGCCCACACCTTGCATTCCTGACTTGGCTGGTTCCATTGTGGGGCTAGGTATCTCAGCCAAGCATTCATAATGAGACCATCTAAAGGAACAGATGTATGGCCATCTGTTTCAATTGATACAGTTCACAGATGGCCTCATTATGAATGCTTGGCTAAACTCCAAGGTTTATTAATGGATTAGCTCAGCAGGGGTCTGCTATCACAGGTGGCAGTAGAGTGCTTGCTTTAATCAATTGGAATCTTTATATGGTTATAATAAGTTATTCTTTCTTTGAACTGTTTCTTTCCATGTCTGTATGTTTATTAGGACAAGATTAAGAAGTGTTAAGCGAGGTTAAAAGCTTCCATTATTGATACTGCAATGGCTCTGTCTGATTAACACTTTTATAAGGTTGTAATAGCGATAGTTATTTTCAAAGGAGATTTTTGAATCGGTGTTTTTAAGTACATTTCAAGATTTGTCGTTGTCAATATATGGCTCGTTGGTTCTATAGTGCATACTGGGTGAGTGGCCATGGAGGTGGCAAGAAGGGTGGATGGGGGGGATAAGGGGGAGATGGCTAGAGGGCCAAACAGACTTTAACACAACTGGGACAAAGTCTCAGGGAACCAAGACGGAACTTCTAACCAGCCCGCCTCGGCATCCGCCCTCCTCTGGCCACATCCAAGCTTCCAGGGTTGGCAGGCATGACTCTCTCCTTCCCACTACCTCTCCAGAGTGGAAATAATGCATGCAGGGGCTAGCTGTCTGGAGACAGGTTTGCCTAGTTGGGAAATTTCCTGGCTCGAGCTTCCTGCCTCATAAGGGAAAATCCAGCTGACTGTCTCAATCACCAATCCCAGGCGTTTCCAACACAACACATCATCGCACCAAATCTTTAAAAGTGCTGCGTAAAGACCCGTTTACTCATAGATTTTCCCTAGGTGTTGCACATTCAACTCGCCAGAGAAAAGCTATGACAAATAATAAACACAAATTGAGAAACAATTTGCATTTTTATCACATATTTCATAATCTGATGATGTCTCAAAGCGCTTTTCAGCCAATTAAGTGCAGTTTGAAGTGTAGTCACTGCTGTACTGTAGGAAACAGGATAGCCAATTTGCAGACAGCAAGATCCCATAAACAGCAGCTCTCTTTAATCAAGTTGATTGATGGATAAATGTTGGCCAAGACACAGGAGAGAAATACCTCTGCTCTTCTTCAAGTAGTACCATGAAATCTTTTACATTCACCTGGTTTAAGAACCCATCTGAAAGATGCCTGCCCTCAGTAGTGCATTGAACTGTCAACCTATTTTATAGACTCAGGACTCTGAAATGAGACTTGAACCCATAACGTTCTGACCCAGAGGCGAGAGTAGTACTACCAAACAGGCCATGGCTGACACTGTATTCCAAACCTGACTACATTCAAATAACATTGGCAGGAATCTAACGCCTTGCCTTAAGCAAACATACTAAAAAAAACAGTGTAACTATTTTCTCTTTAAATCATTTTAATGAGCTACTATAGCAGCAATTGTGTGCTATCTTGTGAGGAGATAATCTCTACCTACCTCAAGAAAGGCCATTGGAGTAAGAGTCAGAGACCCAGGGACTCGCAACACAAGTCCACATGCCTTAGCGAGACCTGGTATAAAGTGGGCAGAGGTATACTTGGTACTAACCTGCCAAAGGATGCAAATAGGGATTGCCTCTTGGTCTAGCTAGAAAGAAAAATACCAAATTTTGTTTAATATTTTCAAAGCATCCTTCCTTGTAATGAGGCCATGCAAGAGCGGTGGGGTGGGGTGGGATGGGATGGGCAGGGTGAAGTTGGGAGGAGCTGTTAGTGTGTTTGAGTTGAGGACTCAAAGGGGCATTGGGATGTTTTGTTTCAAAAATGGTTAAGAGTTTAGAAAACAAATAACCTATTTTGCTGTAGGGGAAAATGTGGTTTAAGCCAGTTTTGGACATGCAGATGAGGTCAGATCTGTAAAGTGTGCACATTCCTATGATCTGACCATAAATATGCTGAGGTAAAATAAAGAGAGGGGGGGTTTTCCTGCTATAAAATTGGCACAAATGAGTTTATGATGTGGAAAAACCTTTTCTTATTCTAAGTGTGACTGTATCTCAGTGGTAGCCCTTACAAACGGCAGCTTGAGCTTATATAAGACAATAGTTAGACCTCAGCTAGAGTATTGTGTGCAATTCTGGGTGCCACACTATAGGAAGGATGTGAACGCATTGGAGAGGGTGCAGAAGAGGTTTACGAGAATGGTTCCAGGGATGAGAGACTTTGGTTATGAAGATGGATTGGAGAGGTTGAGACTGTTCTCCTTGGAGAGGAGAAAGCTAAGAGGAGATTTGGTAGAAGTGTTCAAAATCATGAGGGGGCTGGATAGAGTGGCTAGGGAGAAACTGCTCCTGCTCTTAAAAGGGTAGAGAATGAGAAGGCACAGATTTAAAGTGTTTTGCAAAAGAAGTAAATGTGATGTGAGAAAAAACTTTTTCACACAGCGAATGGTTTGAGTCTTTAATGCACTGCCTGGAAGTGTGTTGGAGGCAGGTTCAATCGAAGCATTCAAGAGGGCATTGGATGATTATTTGACTAGAAACGATGTGCAAGGGTACGAGGTAAAGGCAGGAGAATGGCACTAAGTCATAACGCTCATTCAGAGAGCTGATGCAGACGTGAAGGGCTGAATGGCCTCCTCCTTCCGTAACAATTCTTTGAGTCTGTAATCTAAGCTGATACATCAGTGCAGTATTAAGGTAGTGCCGTGCTATTAGAGGTTCCATGGTATAGATGCTTAGATAACCTATGATCCTGCCCTACCTATTCAGGTAGATATAAAAGATCCTCAAGGAGCTACTTTGAAAAAAGAGCAGAGGATTTTCTTGGAACCGTCTTCATTCCTGAACTTGCATCACCAAAAACTGTTAAAATGGTTAGCCGTCTCATTTTCTACTTGTGGGACCCTGCCATATGTAAAATAATTGTACATTTGCTTAATGAACAACAAATGACTGACCTATCACTTTCTCTGCCTTCCTTTATCTAAGGTTCTATTTATCTTGCTGTAACTCAGCACATTAAAGGATCACATTGAATAGAAACTGAAATTCAAACAAAATATGTTTCTTAAACAGAAACTGAAGCACGTTCACTTCTCATTTTAAATATAGAATCAGTGGGCAAATTTACAGACAAATAAAGGTAGTCTCAGTTTGACGCATTTCACATCTGCTGATAAACTGATTATTTTGCCACCTGTACAAAGTATATCTTCAATTCAACATTTCAATGAGTTTAATGGGCAATGGTCCTCCAGCTATTTCATAAGCTTAATAGGCCATCCAGGACAAAGCAGTCTGCTCATCAGCCTTAAATATTCATTCCCTTCACCACTGGCGTGTCATTGTTGCTGTGCACACCAACCACAGGATGCAACTCGCTTAAGGCTTCTTCGACAGTACTCTCCCCCAAAATTCCAATCTTCACCATCTAGGAGATGATTGAAAGGCAACTGTATCGGAATACCATCACCTCCAAGTTACCCCCTAAGGGACGTACTATCCCAACTTGGACATGTATCATCATTCCTTCATTGACGCTTTGTCAAAATCCTGGAATTTGATATCCAACAGGACTGTGAGAATATCTTCATCACACGGATTACATTGATTCAATAAGACATCTCACCACCATCACCTTCTCAACAACAATTTGGAATGGGCAATAATTGCTGACCTTGTTAACCTATTTTTCCAAGACTGAATTTTTTTTAAATTAGGCAATGGATGAATGCTCAGTACAACTCCTATCTCATCTCAAGTCTTTTGTAAATTTCATTTAAAATAAATAATTCCAAACTCCTTTAGCACACACGCACACACACACACACACACAGACACACACGGTACAAGAATCAAATTCGTGATCCAGCCAGTAATGCAGTTCACAGCCTACATGGCTTTTTATCCATTAAAACATGTGGCTAGGAAGGAATACTGGTTGGATGAGTTGACTCTATTGTAAAATCTATTTCATTCTTTTTACTAGACTGCACTGAACCTTGAAGAACACATGGGGGACGAGGAGTGAGATGGGATTACATTAGATCACTCCAGTGCAGAGCTGCAAAAGCTGTAATCTCTATGACTCTGTGACATTTGGTAAATCTATGAGCAGGATTTTCAGGTTGTCAGGCAGGCGTGGTGGACAGGCCTGGGAGCGGCCGGGAAGTGGTCCACCTCTCACGATCGGCCCCCGACCGCGATTTCACGCTGACTGGCCAATTAACAGCCAGCCAGGGTGAAAGGTGCACTGAAATGCTCAGCACTTCCGGGGTGGGGGTGGGAGGAGGGCGAGTGCTGAAGTCCGCGCATGCGCGGGGGAGTGCGCAATGAAAGCTCCCCGAAGGCAGAGAGCTGATTCAGGGAGCTGAAGAATTTTAAAACCAGAAATAAAGTTGATGAAAGTCTGAAAAAATTGTCCCCACATAGGACTCACTCACATGCACATACACATAATAAAATTTATGTCAAAACATTTTAATTTAAAAAAAGATTAATGTCGGAAACTAAATCCCGCCTGTGGATGTGGCTTCCTCAAAAATGCAAAGACTGCCTGGCCAATTTGCCAGCCCACCAACCGCACGTTGGACGGGCAGCGAAAAAGTGACACTTAATTAATAAATTAATGGCCTTAATAGGCCTCTTAATTGTTGGCGGGCACACTGACACTCGCGCGTGCCCGCCGACCGAAATATTGCACAAGTGCGCACTGATGTTGGGACGCTCAGCCAATGTCATCGCGCCCTATTTTACACCCAATCAGGTTGGGCGCCCTATGAAACCAAAGCACACTGGAATCCATTTTTGGGAGAGGTTTCCCATTATTCTTCGCAGCTCACCCTACATTCTTTGGATAATTCACCAATGGCAGATTCTGGCATTAAGGGTTTTATTTTAAATGCAATTTCTCTTCACTTTTCATGAGCTTACTGCCTTAAAAGTAAATTTACTAACAAATTTGAAATTATTATTGAGTCACTCTACTAATTTATTGATCTCCTAATGTAATCAGCCCCTCCTCAATCCACCTCCAATAGTTCCCAGACCAGCTGAAGTGACAACATGATAGTCAGCCTATTATACCTGTCATTGTCTAGGAAATAATGAATACACAGATGTCGTGAGATGTATAATACCAATGATCAGTGCTGAATCTCCCAGTCTCAATCAGCACAATAATGCGGGTGCTTCTACTGAGTTGAAAATCCCAGGGCTGCAGAGGGAACAGTTGGCCACAATTCCAATTTCAGACTCCTCTCCGTGGGCAATCTGGTAATGATAAGTCGCTGGGTCAAAATCCTGGAACTCCCTCCCTAACAGCATTGTGGGTGTACCTGCACCACATGGACTGCAGCAATTCAAGAAGGCAGCTCACCACCACCTTCTCAAGGGCAATTAGGGATGGGCAATAAATGCTGGCCTAGCCAGTAATGCCCACATCCCATAAATGAATAAAAAAAAGGTTGGGCTCAGCTGCAGTGCCTATGTGGTGAAGCAACCTGCCAATACACTCACGTGAAGAATGCTCACCTGGGTGGAATACAGTGCTGCCAATGCTCAATGAACTACACTGCACCATGAGGCACTGACTTCAGGAAAGGAGAGAAAAAGCAAGGAATTAACAAAAATTCTTGGTTTTATTTGGCAGATTGGCAACAGTCATAATGCTAAATGAATTAACTTTACTTAGCCCAAAGAAAATCAGTCGCACGAAGAATATGTATGTATTTCTTTGCCATCCTGATCTTTATGGATTTTTGCACCTTCTCAGCAAAGTGGGCTAGCTGGCTGAAATTTTCCAGCAACGCTATGGTGAGTTCCCCCCAGCAAGCCATTGAAATCTCCATTCACATTGGTGGAACCAGAAGATCTGGCTGGTGTGGGGGGCTGTAAAATTATGCCCAGTGAGTCAGTGTATGGAATTAAAAGGAAAACCCAATCCAAACATGCCCATTGTCGATAGATGGAACCTCCCAGTGACATTGGATGAAAATTAATCAAATTTAAATGAGCTGAAATATATGTCTTTCAAGAGACAGGCTGACCCTTGACGGACCCTTGCTGAAAATCTTAGCTCCTATTATTCAGTGATGTACAGTGCATAGCTTGATTTTAAACTGTAAGCACAAATAATATGCCTTTGAGAGAAACGTACTTGGGAGAATTACTAGGCTCTGCCGTGCAACAGAGAGGAGTCGCTTTCATGCCTAGGTTTCTGTAGCTCCTCTGTGACCACCAGCAATAGGTTGACTCTCACCCCATCCAACTGATTGACTCAGTGATTCTCCTCAGAAGTTTACAGTTGAGTCCTGACAACCTGATCAAAGGTATTTTAATAGAAAAGAAACAAAAGAAGAGGACTAAACTTAGGAAATGGAAAGTAGCCTCTCTGCTCATTGTTCGAGTTTACAATCCACAGTGGAGTAGGCATCCAACTTTATTCTCCCAGCAACCCATAATTTTCATTTTTTACCAAAAGTGTCAGTGTTGGCATTGGCAGAAACTGCTCTTTCAATGAGAAAGGTCGTGTAGGATCTTGAATTGTAACTTCACTATTTCGTAACCCCCTTATTCTGCCAATCTCTTCTGAGAAATACATTTGTATTGCTCACGATACAATTGCTTTTTTTTAATTGGAAATCGCTATTCTATTCTTTTTGACATGTCAATGCATTTCATTATCAAACATGCCACAATTGTGTTCCTTGTGCCTTAATGCTATTTTATTGCTTTAGTGCTTCAGTGTATTTAATAGCTTTTAATCCATGGTGACAGGGGGGAGTGGTATATTTATGAGATTATATTCCCATTTGGCATTGTACATTTAGAGCCTGCACTAGCTTTTAATTAAAAAAATACAAATCCCTTTTGTAACAATTTCAAAAGTACAAATTGTTTTTGGAAATTCTAACACAAACTCTTCTGCATGGGCTATATGAAAGACACGAGCAGCAACACAATAGAATTTTTAATTAAATAATCAATGCAGTGGTTCAGGGTTTTCCAATAATAAACAGCCGTCACATTCTGAACAGATGCAGAAGTCACTGTGATAACAACTATTTACCACAGCGATGCTAATCTCCATGCATGTCGTACATCTGCAACAAGTTCTAATGTGAAAGCAATGCCGGACACAGTGCATTGATCAAACAGAACCCCCCTCCACCCCCCACCTCAGGTTTGACTGAAATGCAAATTAAGAGAAGGGAAATGAGGAACCAGTGACACTGATCTTCAAAACGCAGAGAAACCGCAGTTTAAACCGTATGAAAGTTCATGGGGAAGAAAAAGGTGCTGGAAATATCAGCTTTGTTGCTGATAGCATACTTGAAGCACATTGATTACATAACATGGTACACAATACTGCTGAAGGTACTTAACAACATTTGGTTTGTTATACAACGCTGGGAGGTCTTAGGCAGTCTTTTCATTTAAACAAGCAACATCAACACCATAGCACCACTGACAAACAAGAGTTAACAACACACCAACTGTGCTTACCATCATTTATATATCAACCATGGTAAGCTGTGAAATTGAAATCAAAATCTTTGGAGGTTTATGATGCTGTCCAAGAGTAACCCCAGTCCTACACCGAAGGGTTGATTTTAGCTTTTGGCATTGCCCGGAAAGGGAAGGTGTCACTTTGGCTGCTTGTTTTAAACCCTGCACGACGTTGGGAGAAAGATTAGGTAGGGAATATAATGGGCGCCTAATCTACTACCCCCCCAGTTTCCAAAGCCACCAGAGGTTTAAATCAGCCCTTAATTTTTGACTCCTAATATCCTCTGATGTTGCCACGCAGCTGGTTGTAAAAACAATTGGGATAGAAGAGAAAAACAGAACACTGCAGATGTTGGAAATCTGTAATTAAAAACAGAAAATGTTGGGAATGCTCAGCAGGTCAGGCAGCTTCTGTGGAGAGACTGTGGTTGACTCTTAACTGCCCTCTGAAATGGCGTAGCAAGCCACTCAGTTGTCAAGTGAAATTATGGATGGGCAACACATATTGACCTTGATACCCGCATCCCATGAAAGATTTAAAAACTCTGTGGAGAGAGAAACACAGTTAACGCTTCAGGTCAATGACCTTTCGAGAGCTTTGCCCAAATCCTAAAGACAATTGAAATAAAATCAATTTGTTTAAAATTATTTTCCAGTTTCACATTGGGATCCTAAATGAGCAGCACTGGCCTCCCTCCAATAACCCTCTCCTTCTGATTCAAACTAGGGTACTGGATCAGTGGCACCAACCCCCATCTAATAACTCTCCTGACCCACTCTGGGATTCTGCATGAGTAACACCAACCTCCTTGGCATTCTGGGGCCCTGCACCCAGTAGCCCGCACCCAATGTGGATATTCTCCACATGGCAGCCTTGTGCCAATAAGGAAACCTTCCACCCGAGTCCAATTCTGGCTTCACCCAACATTTACATACACACATCTTCATGCAGGGAACACTTGACAACAATCAGGAGAGGGAACCTGGACTGATTTTTCCCCTGATCCAAGGGTGCTCACGTCATTTCTAGCAGCCTTCTTGCTGTCCAGGCTGAGATCGTCTACTGTAAGGTTGGAGTCTTTCTGGTCTTTGTAGCTCCATTACCACACTGAACCACAGCTCCATCAACTAAGCAATTAAGGAGCCCCCAGTAATGTTACGACTTAAGTTTGCTTTTGAATTAAAAAAAAAATCACAATCTATAGGTTGTGCAACCCTGAAAATTAACTGTCACAGTGGGTGACTGGGCAGAGCCAGGAAAGCAGATGTCCAACTATTAGAGAAACACAACCTAAATGGAGATGGTAATACCACTTTACCTCTGAAATGCCACAATGGAACAAACTGTGGTGCCAAGAAAAACTGTGGCAGTTCAAAAATTGAATCATACACACGACAGCACAGAAACAGCCTATTTGGCTCATGCAGTTGGTGCTGGTGCTGTTCTTCAAAAGGAGTTATCTAATCCGGTCCTTTTCCCCTTCTCTTTTCCCGTATGCTTTGATGTTATTAATGTGAGCACCAAGAACAGGAGTACATCATTAAGCCCTATGTGTTCATTTTGTTCCGCCATTTGATTATATCGAGACTGATCTGTACTTCAAACACCAAGTCACAATACTTTGATCCATATCCCTCAATACCCTTACCTAACAAATTATCCCACTCCCATTCTTGAAAATCCACAACCTTTATGGCAAGGAATTCCACATTTCCACCACCCTTCGGATCAATAAGTCTTTCTGATTTCATTCCTGAACAGTCGAGTTTTAAAATTATGCCCCCCTTATGGTGGATTCGCACACCAGAGGATTTAGTTGGGGCGAGTTTCAACCTCTCCCAAAATAAGTGGCTTTGGGTTGGAGGAGGAAGTTAAAATGTTAAAAAATCTGAATCCCAACACACCTACTTCCAGTTTTAACAGAGGTTGGATGGCAATTTAAATATTACAGTGAGGCTGTGGCTCATAATTAACCACCGTTTTAAATTTAACCCTGGCCTGCCAAGTTTTCTGGGCCTCAGGAAACCCAGCGCCTAAAGGGAAGCGAGAACTGCTGGACTGATGAGGTAAATGCATTTCCACTTACTTGTTGGAACCAGTTTCACCAACCCCCACAATCAGACACCCATCCCACTTACTCTTCCCATCTTTACCCCAACTCTGGCCTTCATTCTTCCTATATGGCCTCTGGTCATGCCCTCGACACATCTGATCTCCACAGGGCCTCCGATCTCCCCTTTCCCCAGCCTCAGATCATCCCTCTCACCTCCAATCTCCCTCTTGCTCTAGCCTATGGTCTTCCCTCTGATCATTTTGATTCCCTCCACCAAGCCTCCGATCTCCCCTTTGCCCAGCCTTTGAACTCGCCCTTTGCTCCAGCCTCCAGCCTTTCCTCTGGCCCAGGCTCCGATCTGCCTATTAGCCTCCAGTCTTTGCACTCTCTCCCACCAATACCTCCAGCCTTTCTAATCCCTCCCTCCCTTCTCTCCCTTGTTGCAGTCTGGTGTCAGAAGTCCATCTACCCAACAGCCTCTTTTACCTGGCAAGCTATAATCAGAAAAACAGAAATAAAACTGCTAATGGCATTAAATTTGACAGGATCTGCGGGAAACCCTTCCTTCTGTGTTTTCCCATCCTCAAAGCAGCACCCCACCACCCTCAACCCACCCCACCAACCCCGCTCCTGAGTTAATATCCAGCCCTGTTTCTCTATATCTACTCTATTGAATCCTTTTATCGTTTTAAACATCTCAATTAGATTGCCCCTCAGTCTTTTAAACTTATGGAAATACAAGTCAAGTTTGTGTAACCTGCCTCAGAGGTAAATCTGGTATCACTCTGATAAATTTGCACTGTAGTTTCTCTTGTGGCACAGTGGTAGTGTCCATACTCCCTGGCTAGAAGCCCGAGGTTGAAGTCCCACTTCAGAACTTGATGGCCATGGAAGGTGTATGCATAACCTGGCCAAACAGGTGGGTTACCAGCCTGTAAATCCTTCCAATATGGCAGCTGGGAAAGTTTCCTGGTCAGCCATACTGCAGAAGGCAACAGCAAACCACTGCGGTACTTTGCCAAGTGTAATCATAGGCCAATCCAAGGGAAGTCCATGGTCACCAAGCCTTTGTAGGGCATGGTATCTGGAGGAGGAGGAGCAGGAGTCCCTCTAAGACTAACATATCCTTCCTGAGGTGTTCAAAACTGAACATAATTCTTCAGATGGGGTCAGACAAAGGTTTGTCCAAACTTTTCAGATTAACCCTTCATTCAAGTTGTCTAGTAATACATTTTTTTATCATTAATAGTCCCATATTGTCTGTTATGTTACTTAATTCAAACTATTGCACCATTCATATCTATTTAGTGCCTATAATGACTGTATTAAACAAAAGTCGACAGTACTGATCCAATTTCCTATTAAATGCTCTTATAGTTTCTGCTTCAATAGACACTTGTGCTGAACATTCCATGGTCTAATGCCACTCTGTGTGAAAACAAAATTCTTCCAACAACCCGTGACGAGTACAAATTATCAACAGATTAGCACCACCCGTCAGTCAACAGTTTAACTCCCAGTAGTCTAATCGACATGAAGTTGCTCATTGTCTACCTCAGTAGCTTATTTTCTTCTAATGAGCCATTCACTGGGTTGCGCAATACATCAACAATTCACCACTTGGCCATTTAGGAATCCATTGGTCAATTTAGACAAATCAGTTGACAAAACTTGCCAAAAACAAAATTTGATTCTATTCATGGTCTGTGTTTTGTTTCTGACAACTAGGCAGTAGGGATTGGGCCAGGCAATTGAGAGTAATTTCTTCCCTTACATAAAGGGAATTGTCACACATTTTGAATCAGGCAATGGAAATTTCACAGCAAAGTGGGAATCTAGCACTAACAAAATTGAAATGATCAGTTATTTTGAATGAAGCAGCTTTAAATTGTGAAGAGTAGCCTACTCCTCAGCCACAAAAGCAGACATCAAACATCAGGTGGTGCATTTTCACATTCCCATCACATGGCCAACCAAGAAAGTGACTTCACTGACATCAAAACATGGCCAGTAAGCCGCTCACATCAACTCTGCAAAGCCCTCCCACCTTGAGAACAACAAACCATGGCTAGAATTCATGACTGCAATCAGCGTTCGTATTATATAAATATTCATATCAAACCCTATAGCAAAACAATTTGTCTGCCAAGGCTTGACTGACATTTTTAATCTGCACCTCACTGGAAAGGAGGCACACACTCATGGCCTGTGCTCCTTGTCTTTATTCTATTCTCAAGGTTTGTAATTGTAACCTCCTGTACAAGGTCAAACTCTTTCCCTTCATAATGCGGTCCTTGTGAGTTGTGTCTCCCAAGCTCAGAGCCTGTACAGTTCTCCTGATGTTACAATGAAGTTCTGTACTGAACAGCATGGTTGAAAGCTAATTTACAAAATGTTGAGGAGGAGGAGGAGGAGGAGGAGGAGGAGGTCATCAGCAAACCAAATTGTATTCAGCGTATTAGTCTGCAATTATTTTTTGTGGAATGCACTCACTTCAATTTCTAATCTCCATTTTAATTTTCACAAAACCATAACTGCATTGTTTCCTTTGAATCAGAGAGTAAACTGCATGTAATCAGGCTCTGAAGCCCATCTGCAATTAACGCTCAAGCACAACGCCCTAACAGTTTCAATTCTCACTCCATTTAAAACATTTAAGTATACTCCTTTCCACCGCCACTCCCCCCATCACCCCACCTTTCATTGCTCATCGCCACCTCAATTAGATTTTACATTTCAGGTATGTAGAATGACTGCATTTCATTATCTCCTGTTTTCTACCTTCCCTGTCCCTTGCTGGGGTACAGCTCCGCAGGCACTGAATGACTGTTCATCAATACATCAGCTAAGTAGCCACTATCCATGTGAGCTTTGCCAGTGAGCAAAGGGACATGGACAGGGTGGATAGGGAGCAGCTGTTCCCCTGAGTTGAATGGTCAGTCACGAGGGGACATAAGTTCAAGGTGAGGGGCAGCAGGAGGTTTAGGAGGGGATGTGAGGAAAAACTTTTTTACCCAGAGGGTGGTGACGGTCTGGAATGCGCTGCCTCGGAGTGTGGTGGAGGCGGGTTGCTTCACATCCTTTAAAAAGTACCTGGATGAGCACTTGGCATGTCATAACGTTCAAGGTTATGGGCCAAGTGCTGGTAAACAGGATTAGGTAGGTAGATAGGTCAGGTGTTTCTCATGTTGGTGCAGACTTGATGGGCCAAAGGGCCTCTTCTGCACTGTGAGATTCTGTGGGCGTCAGTAAGCTATTCAACTATGGGAGCATCACAGATCACAGCCATGTACAATGCCCCCATCCAACCCCACGTGTCTGGACTTTCAGCAGGATTTTCTCTTGAATAGAAATTGTGAGGGGGACACCTGGCTCTTCATTACCTTGCCTAGCCATTGGTAATGAGATCAATAGGATTGGCCCTACTGTCACTCCCACTGATAACTCAGTACAGATGGAGGGTGGAACCTGGGATCTTGCCATTTTTTACAGCCGAGCTACTCACTCACTGTCTGAAGCTTAATGACTGAGGTTTGGGGGCTCTCAATATTGGCACTTAGAACAAAGACATCCCCCTCAATGGTTAAAATCATTGGAAAACAGCTCTGTGATTAATCACATTGATATTAGAAAATGAATACCCTGCGGGTGATATTGGTCTTTGCCAGTTCTGGAAAACAGGCTCAGAATGAATCAGCTTCCAGCTTTAAACTGTGACTGGTTTCCTTTTCCTCTGAAGTCTACTTATGTGTGTAAACTAGGCCGTTGATTCGCTATGAGCACATTCCACACCTACTGGCAAAGACTAAGTGCCCCCTTTTATTGTTCAATTATGACAGATTTAAATAAACCATATGCACAATGTTCATCTAAAAATCTGCGTATTTATATTAGCCACTATATTATCTAGACTAGACAGTACCGCTTGTATTACTTAAGAGAAATTCACCATCAGCACGAGGGATGCCGCATGACTGTGTGCGGAGAAGCAAAGTAGCACAATTACACACAGGAAGGCTTTCAGTCAGAAAACACAAGGAAAGAAATAACACTGCAACGCAATTTTTGAAGTGAAGAAAAAAAGTTCTAATTTACAGGTCCTAGTCTTTGCTACTCATCATTGTCATTTGGGAGATGAATTCTGTGTCCATTGATGAGATGGACATCATTGCTGTGGAAAGGGCGTTCTCCTGCCAAAATTTTGGCCTCTAATGTTACTGCCAATTGCTCCTGGATCACCTGTGGCTTAGGGTAAATGCAGAGTAAATGAAACTCAGCCTGCCACTCTTAAAAGTTGTGCCATGTTCAATCACTTGTCATGGACAGGGAGAGATATGGGATCATTTTCCCCCTCGGCTGACTGCAATAAGATGTATTTTAAGATGTGTTTTGACACTTTGAGTGCTATGACTTTAAAGAACAGACACAAACAGGCTTTCTTGTAAGTTTAAATCAAAAGAAACGATAAACCTTTATTTCCACGACACCTGAAATGTAAAGCAACAAACACCCACAAGAAAAGATGATTTCTAGATGTGTAACAAGCACTTAGATTACTAGAAGGATAAAACAGAAACAAGACACTTCTTTCCAGACCTTAAGATAGTGGTTTAAAACATTGCAAGCCTGAAGGATTCTCTCTTGTTCCTTGAAGACAAATGGGAATTGAAAGTCTTTGGCTTTCCAGCTGAAATTGTGGTCAAGCCTCTGCAGTGAAGAATTGTAATCCTGCAGGTAAAACAAATTAGCCCCTCTTCCCTGCCTGAGATGACTTTCTTTTCGAGGAAGTTATTCTTTCCTTGTGCTGGGCAAGGTCTCTCCATCTGACGTGCTGATCCCAGACTGCCTTACTGGGCTGCCCTTGTGATTAATAAGGTATCAGCTCCCTCTACAACCAGTTTCAGTCATTTAACAGCAGAATCGATGCATTCCATTCATCACACACCATCGACATTCCAACTATGATCATCCTCACTGAACAACTTTATTTGAAATCTCATCTTGATGGGGCCAGCAGCTTTAGCAGCCATTGTAATTTTAAATCTTTTCCATTGAAATAATGAGGGGTAATCAATTAGCACTTGACAAGGCCATTTACATTTTAAATAACTTCCTAGAGATATGCTCAGACATGCCTGTGCAGAATCCACAAAAGAGATCATCTGACTTCCTGGAATCTATTTTGTGAAGGTACAGTGTCCTTATTTCATGTTGCTTTTTAAAAAACCAAGCATCCATCTTTCAATATGCTTTACGGGCATATGATGTGACCATAATGCACTGTTACTCTGTCACAGTACGGAGACTGTCACACCAGAGTAATACACTGCATGCAACAGCTTCGCTCATGGGCTCTGGGTGAGACTGGCAATGTAGGGGGGAAAAAAAGAGCTTGCAGGTATTTAGCACCTTCACAACATCAGAGCACCCCAAAGCACTTTACAGCCAATGAAGTGTACTTTTGAAGTGTGGCCACTGTTGTAACATAGGGAAATGTTGCAGCTGATTTGTACACAACAAGCTCCCACAAACAGCAAAGAGACAATGCCAGCTAACCTGGTTTTGTGATGTAAGATAAGGGATAAACATTGACCAGGACACCGTGGTGAACTCTCCTATTCTTCTTCACAATAATGCCATGGGATCTTTTATGTCCATCAGGCAGGGCAAACAGGACTTCAGTTTAATGCCTCATCTGAAAGACAGCACTTCCAACAGTGCAGCACTTACTCAGTATTGCAAGAAGTGCCAGTCCAGATTATATGCTCAAATCTCTGAAGTTTGACTCGAGCCCACATTCTTCTGACTCAGAGATTAGAATGGCACCACTCCTCCAAGGCTGACCATTTTGTGCAAATCATTTAATTACCAACAAGTTTGTGCTGTGCACTTATATTCCCCTAGCAACCTACCTGAGATAACATAAACGCAAGTCATTTATAGAACGATTGGGAACGATGTAAATAAAATAGAAATGCAAACACTGGAGTCTGAAATAAAAACAGAAGATGTTGGCAAGCCCAATGCAGAGCAGGACAACCAGCACTCAGAAAGAGCTGGATCCTTCATCACCGGCTAACAAGGATTATCCCCGAAATACCAACTTTTCTTTTCATTTCAGGTGCTGAAGGTCAGTTAAGGCATCAGTTTTTTTTTGATTTCTGAGTTGGATTCAAACCAAGGTACCACAGGTGAAAAAGAATTATAAAGGACTACAGTCTCTGTACTGGAAATTTTCACAGAGCAGAACCTAACAGCATCATCCTATTTCACCCTGGTGATGCTCACACAATGATGCTTAGCCTTTCTCCCGTGCCATTGATAGAAAGGGTCTCTAGTTTTACCATCATTTTAACAGAAGTCTGCTAGATCGTTCAAGTAACCCAGAGCATCATAAAGAAGCTAGAAAATTACAAACTTCTTTCTAGGTTTTGAATTACTACAAATATTTTACTATGACCTTCTGTAGATGATTTCGACACAAAACCCATCAGAGGCTATTCAGCCACAGTAGTCTTTGTAACTGGTGTACATGTAGCAGTGGTTAACTGGACATGTGTCCAGGAACTATCCAGCTCTGAGTGACAGGTGAACATTGGGTAAGACTTGCTAGTTCCCAAGTTATTCTGGCAGAGTATTGTTTAACAGTCTGTTCATAGGTCACAATGCTCCGAGTGTCAGAGGAAACCAGAGAGACCTGTTAGCAAAGGAATTAACCTCCAGTCACCCGCATATTCTAGATCACTGGCTGTGAGTAACTACCAGCAATAAGGCACATGCTGGGATATACATAGCATGGCATCAAATGCAGATGACAGTGTTGCAGTGTTTCCAAGACACTTGGTGAGCAGCAACATAAGATTACTCTGTCGCTGACCTTCACTATGTTGGCCGTGAAAGCAATGGTTTGGCACAATCAGAGCAGGAGTCAGGAGCCTCACAGAGGGCTTACATTATATAACCATCATGTAAAAAATCATAAAATAACCAGGACATTACCGACTGTAGAAAGCTTTTTACAGTATGACACTTTAGTTTCATTGTACTCTGAAGAACTGGTGCTCATCCTCTGTGGTTTAAGGCACAATATTGCTCCATTAGTCAGACAGAAGAATGCAAACATATGCAAAGTTAGACAATGTGTCAGTTTTTCCTCAGGTCAAAATGTCTCTTTTACTGGATCAGACTGGTTTATTAGTGACCAATATAACCTCCTCCCCCTGTAAATGTTTGGAAAATCCTAGTCGCCAACTCACTAGGAACAATTTACTTTGCAGTTTTAATGAATTGGAACTTGGTTTCTTAGTAATTACTACCATTAGTATTTTAGTTCAAAGTGAATTGATTGACTGTCATGGAGTAAATCAGATTCAGCTCAGGGGTAGCCATTACGACAATGATGCTTCTGGTGTCCAAATGCACAGTCGCACCCCTCTGATGATCTGAAACCCACAATGTGTCCACCTTTGGCAACATCCTACCCTATCATCCGTTGTATATATCGGTCCTCACTCACACAGAAATTTTACTGGTTTCTTAGATAAAATGCAAACACTCAGTATCTATATATAAGGCAGCTTAGTCAGCTGGTTAAAAGTTGTGGTTTTGAACCCCACACCAGAACTTGGGGGCATGGTTTGGGTTGACACTTGAATGCAGTACCAAGGGTCTGCTGCCTTCTCAGAAGTGCTGTCTTTCTGGTGACACATTGAGCTGACACTCTGTTCCACTGGTTCAAATGGACATAAAAGATCGCAAGGGATTACTCAAAGAGCAGAACCATCTTCTTCTGATGTCTTTGCCAAAATCCCCCCACAACCAACACAACAATATCAGACTAACCACTAACTTCATTTAATTCGTTCTTTGGGCTTTAGCATGTGCAGCTGCTGTATTTTACTTTGGGACATCTGAGATCCAGTAAGGCATTACAAATTCTTCCTTTCTTCTATTGAATATTGAATAATAAAAAAGTTACCCAATTATTTTTCCTTAAAGCAACACAACAACATAGAACAGGTTGGCTATACTCAGTATAGGTGAATACGTTGAGCTCTTATCATGATGCCAAGTCTCTCCATGTCCCGAGCTCTGGTTAGGGCAGAAATTCTTTCCACTGACTAACTTCTTACTGAATGGCCAACTGAAAACGCCCAAACCAGAACTTTACTGAGGATTTGTACTTGCAAGTCCAGTTTGATTAATGGAGTATAACATTTTATAATACAAAATGTGTTTATGTTATGTTACCTATGTTACATTACCTGCCTATTAATAAAAGCAGCTTTATTAGATCTGAAACCTTTTTGTAAAATATGTCTATATGCAATGAGCAAAAAGTTATTTCAGACAGCTAGAGAGACCAAAAAAGGTTTTACTTCACATATGGATTTAGTAATATACATATCTTCAATCTGCAGCAAAGAGAACACACTGCCACATAATGATACCAACAAACTATCATTACCATTACAATGTAATAGTCAATGGCCTCATTGGAATGTGAGTTCCAAATTCTGATGCTGGTTGTATTTATATAAAACCTTGAATAACACATTCTGAGGCATTTCATAGGAGCATAATAAAATAAAAAAGCAAAAATTACAGATCTGGAAATCTGAAATAGGAACGAAAGCAACTAGAAATACTCAGCAGGCCAGCCAGCAACTGCGAGGAGAGACAGAGTCAACATTTCAGATCGATGACCTTTCATCAGTTCAAATGAAAGACCTTCTTGACCTGAAATATTGGGCTGAATTTGGCATGCTCCCAGCGGGCGTGCTTCCTGTGGGTGGGGGGGCAGGTAAAATGGAGGAGGGGGGCATGTAAAATAAGCGCTTTATGGCTGAGGGCCACTTTGGCGTGGATCATGTCTGTTGGCTCCACGTCAATGTATTTCCGGGGGAGACATGTCATCCTTCGACACCCCCCTCACCCCCAGCCCCACCCCAAGTATTATTCAGCCCGTTAACTTTGTTTCTTTCCACAAATGTTGCCTGACCTGCTGGCTTTTTACAGCTTTTTTTGTTCTTATTTCATTAAAAGTTGAAATTTGACATTGAGCCATATAGGGCGTTAATTGACCAAAAACTTGGACAAAGAGAACATTTTTAAGGATGGATTCAGGAGGGGGGGATGGGGATGGAGGGAGTTCCAGAGTTTAGGCCTTGGCAGCTGAAGACTTGGACACCACTGATGGAGCAATTAAACTCAGGGATTCTCAAGAGGCCACAATTAGAGGAGCAGAGATATTTTAGAGGGTTATCAGGCTGGAGGAGATTACAGAGATAAGGAGGAAATGGAGAAATTTGAAAACAACTGTGAGAATTTTAAAATCAAGTCGCGGCTTGGCCAGGAGTGATGGGTAAATGGGATTTGGTGCAAATGAGGTCTCAGGCAGCCAATTATGACCTCAAATTAACAGAGGGTAGAACGTTGGAGACCGGCCATGGGTGCATTGGAATAGTCAAGTCCAGAGATAACAAAGGCATGGTTGAGGATTTCAGCAGCAAATGAGCTGGGGCAAGGGCAGAGTCAGGTGGAAATAGGCTGTCTCAGTGATGGCACAAGTGTGTGGTCGGAAGCTCAACACAGCATCAAATATGGCACCAAGGTCATGAACAGTCTGGTTCAGCCTCAGACAGTTGCCAAGGAGAGGGATGGAGTCAGTGGCAAAGGAATGGAGTTTGCAGCTAAGACCAAAGGCAGCGGCTTCCCAATATTTAGTTGGAGGAAATTTCTGCTCAGTTACTAATGGAAGTTGGACAAGCAGTCTGGCAATTCACAGACACTGGAGTAGCTGAGAGAGTTGGTAGTGAGGTAGAGCTGGGTGCCAAAATGCACATATGGAAAGTGACCTTGTGTTTTCAGATAATGGCTGGGAGTAAGGGAGTGGGGGGGCATGTCCAGATGAATGTACAAGGGAGGGGTCTGCGGAGTCAATGGCTGCCTCCTGGGGCGCAAACTAAAGGTCAACGTGGTAGAGGGAATGGCGAGTATGAGAGGGGGCAGAATGAGCTGGAAGGGTGGGAGGGTGAGGGTGTGTCAGTAGCAGTAAAAGGGACGGCAAGGGTGGTTGGTGGGGACTTGGAGGCAAACACGGACCCTGGGGATGGGAAGGAGGAGGTCGTGGAGGTAACGTGAATGGGGGTGGGATTCTCAGGAAGGTAGGGAACGTGCACATTCACCTGGACATCCTGCAAAGAAAAGGGTTGGATTTGGTAGGTGATGGTGGGGAGGTGGAAGGTGATGCCAGGAGGATCAACAGTGATAGGGGAAAGGACATGGGTGACTGGGAGAGGGGAGAGGACAGGGAAGCTGATCTAAAGCTTCAAAAAGACCATAGTTGTCGAAATCGAAAGTAAGCGGAGCCTCGTGTTGGAAGGGTACATGTGCTGCGTGGGAGTGTGATCAGTGGGTGGGCGGAGATGCAGGTCGGCTCAGATGGACAACTGAAAGCCAACCCCAGCCGGCAGCACTGAGATGAGTGTGATTGAGGAAGGCTCCCCGTGCATGGGAGAGTGCTTACACCAGGCTTTGAAAGGTTCTGCCGCACACACAATTCTCCTTCCAGAATCTCTCATGATCCAGCTACGTGCAGCTGAACTGCTAATGGGGGGAATGCAGAGGGAGGACTCGCGAAGGCTGTAAATGAAGCTGAAAGATAACATTACACATTATTCAGTGAAAGTGGATATATTTTCAGATTATAAAGTGGTAAAATGTGTTCACCCATGCAACCACTTGTCATCAGAATTTCTTAACTTTTCTAGGTCTACCACTTCTTCTCGGTGCTGCCCTGATATCTGCAGCAGGGGTGGAGACAGCTTGTGCAATGGTTGGTTCTGTTGCCTCTGATGACTTCGGCGTGTGTCCTTTGGAGATCCAAGGCCTTGAGGGCCCCAGCTTGCTTTGGCTGTCCTCCTGTGGGCCAACTGCTCCCTCTGTGGTGACAGAGGACGAGGTTGAGGGGCTCACAGGCAAAGGGGACTCAGAAGGGGAGCACAGCCTCTGAGATTCCTGAGTGGATAACCCAGGGGTGTCCAGCTGCCTCTCCTCCTCCCTTCGGGTGGCCGAGGGTCCTGGCCTGACTCCTTGAGGGGAAGGAGCACTTGGAGGGACATCGAGATACCCTATTTCCCTCTCATATTGCCACTGCAGGAACTCACCCATGGCCACCACGATGGAGTGCAGGTCTGCAAGCATCTCCATGTTCTGCTGGGCCAGGGTCTCCATGGCATCTGCCATCCTTCCCATGGAGACCTCCATACACACACATGTGGGCACCACTTCATCAGAGAGCAGGCAGACGCACTCCTGTGACTCGAGTGCCCCTCTGTTGAGGGCTTCTGGCAGCTCTGTGTGACGTTCCCCCGCCTTCTGCTGACTCTACAGGATGAGTTGGAAGGCCGAATCCAGAGGCTCGTCATCAGACTCGAATCTCACAGCTGCCTCATCCCTGCAGCCCTTAAGAGCGCTGGGGAGCTTGGCTGAACCTGCCTCCTCCTGCTGTGGACACATGTCCGTGTGGTGACCACCAGATTGTGAACTGGAGCCTGCTCTAAATCCGAGGTGTGTGTCTCTGCGCTGGTGCAGGGTGTGGGTAAGTGCTGTGATGGGCCTTCCAGGCTGCTCATTTCCAGCTCTTCAATGGAGGAGGTGTCCTCTTGGCTGGAGGTGAGGATGGACGGACTGACTGGCTGAGGGTGTTGGTCACTTGGCAGAGCTCCCTGTGAACCAAAGTAGAGATATTTAGTGCATGGCAGCAGAGTCAAAAACAAGAGAGAGAGCACTCACAGTTGCACTGTGAGAGGGAAGGTGTGGTGCAGGATCCTCATGTGGTTGTTTGCTGCCGACCTCACCGTCCCCGTAGGCACAGTCCACATCCTCACCAGTCAGTGCGATGGCACGCTCCTCAAAGTGAGTGAGGGGCCTAATGTGGGCCACTCCACCCCCGGTCTGGGACCTCTCCCTGCTGTTGTGAGCCAGCTTCTCCTGCATGAAAACAGATGGAGAGAGTGTGAGCAGGACACATGGCACTGAGTGGAATGTTTGTGTGGTGAGTAGAGCCATGGACGGGATGAGGATGTAAGCTCCAGAAGATATGAGCCTGATGGAGATGTGAGGGTGTGCGTGAGAGTTAGTGGCGTTGTGCCTTGAGGTGTGAGATCCCTGTGGATGTGTGATGGGCTTGTGAGTGTGTGAGTTGAGAGTGATGAGGTGGTTGACTTACCCTGATGGAACAGATGAGAGCACTCATCCTCTTCCTGCACTGGATGGCATTGACCGCCACTCCCACCGCCTCCCAGGCCGGATTGGTAACTCTGGTGGACTCCTGCAGCCAGAGCGGGGACAGAGGATATCGCGGTGGTCTTCCACTGCATCCAGCAGGTACCCAAGAGAGGTGTCACTAAATTTGGGGGCCGCTGTCATCTTTGCTTTCGGGGCCATCTGTCGCCTGGAGCAGTCCTGGTCTGAAGACATGAAGTAGGCAATGCGCTCTGGTGCGCTTTAAATATGGTGCCCGGAGCAAGGAAATGCTGAGGTCACAAAGTGGTGGGCAAATCCAAGCGCACCCACCAGTGATCCGGCGTGTTCCCCGTGAATGCATTATTAATGAGGTGGGACATGTCGGCAATGGGACAATGTGAAAAGCCGCCATGGCGGCTGGTGAGTAAAGCATCCTTCATCCCACCCACTACCACACTTAGTGCAAATCTGGAACGATTCCTCTCAATGTCACTGAGGAGCAGCGTTTAGAAGAGAATTACAGGAGGAGTGGGGGGAGGTAAGGATAAATCATTAGTAGACACCAGAGTTGACAGTGCGAAAGCTGGAAGAGAAGCCATTGAAGATGATTCTATAACTACAATCCTAAAATTAAAGAATCGTACTGAACAGAAGAATGTCAATCAGCCCATCATGCTGAAAGAGTTGTCCAATTACTCCCCTTCTCTGTCCTTGTATTCCAGCAATATTTTCCTATTTAAGTATATCCAATTTCCACTTGACAGTTACTATTGAATCTGCTTCCACCTCCTTTTCAGGCAGCATTATCCAGGTCATAACAACTCATTGCATATTAAAAAAGAAATCGCCTCCTCTTCCTCTGGTTCATTTGCCAACCATCTTAAATCCGTGTCCTCTGGTTACCTAACCTCCAGTCAGTGGTTACATTTTCTCCCTATCATTCCCCAAATGCTATTTTGAACCCCTCCAGCTATTTGGAACCAAGATAAGGAGAAATTTCTTCACTCAGTTGGTAATGAATCTTTGGAATTCTCTGCCCCAGAGGGTTAGGGGTGCTCCACCATATATTCTAGGCTGAGATGGGTGGATATTTCACCCCTTTCCTATTTCTACTTAGTTCTGTTGAAGGGTCATGAGGACTCGAAACGTCAACTTTGCTCTTCTCCGCCGATGCTGCCAGACCTGCTGAGTTTTTCCAGGTATTTCTGTTTTTGTTTTGGATTTCCAGCATCCACAGTTTTTTGTTTTTATATCTGAGATGGGTGGATGTTTGAGGCAATGGAGGGATACAGGAGTGCCTGGGGAGTGGAGCTGAGGCAGAAGATCAGCTGTGATCATATTGAATGGCGGAGCAGGCTCAAGGGGCTGTATAGCCTACTCCTGCTTCTTATGTTCTGATGCTAATTCTTTATATTGTCAATTATAATGGTGAAAAGCAGCTATTTTAATTTACAACCACAGTTCACAGTCACATTCTGCACTGGCACTACAAAACCCTATCCAGAATAGGTTTTAATTTAACAGTCAACTAGCAATCTATCAGGGAAAGTTTTACTTGGTGTACATGTTCTACAGCGACCCTGCTTTACGCTTAGTATCAGCATTAGCACCTGCACCCATAATGCACATATAAAATCTTTCCCTTTGACTTAATGAAGTTATCCACTGATGGATAATTAATTTGGTAATGTAAGAGTGCCGTCACCATATGGGGCTCTCGAACATGTAAGTAAACGGCATAAATTAAAGAACATCACCAAAAAAATTAATAAGGGAGAAGTTACAAGGTTTTTTTTTTCAAGTGCAGAGGGTTGCTTGGTTGTGGAATCGTCTATCAAAAACAGTGCAGGAAACAGATATGGTAGTTTTTAAAAAGAAAATGAATAAATATTTAAGGAAACAAAAATCTTTTGGGGACATGCAGGGGGGATGGAACTAAGCGAGTCACCCATTCAGAAGGCTGGAAAAGGTGTGATGGACCAAATGGCCTCATTCTCTGCTGTAAGGGTCTGCGATTCTCATATTCCATGAACATTTCTTGGATGTCTGTAAATCCCTCCATTGGATGTGATGCACAGAGAGCTTGGGGGGTGGGGGGAAAAGCCAGTGAATTGTGTGCAGTGAAGGTGGAAATCAAATCGATAATCTCATTGATGGTCTCTATCTGCCATTTCGCAACACAGAACAAATAGTTGTATCTAGTTGTAAAATTCCTGATCAAGGCCACATGCTCACCCCTGTTGTTATCGATATCCTGTTCCAAATATTTTCCCCTGGTGTGAACATCTGGCCCTTCATGCATTTCAATGGCAAGAATCCATTTTACTGTTAGATACCACCAGATGGGACACGCAAGCCCCGTGCCTTTCCTTTCCACCACACCCCCTTCCCTCCCCATACCTCCTAGTTTTGAGGAAGCATCCACAGTCTCAGGCACGTTCTCAGTACTTCTGCCTTCCTACAGCTTGAAAGGAAAGACTCTCTGGACAGGAGGAGCCTGTGTTTAGATGGTCTATGTGGAGTTAGGACTTTCTTTCTGTTGAGGGTACATTTAAAAAAAACTTACATTTCTTGCATGACCTCAGGACAACCAAAAACACTTTACAGTCAATTAAGTGCCTTTGAAACGTAGTCACTACTGTGATGTAGGAAACAAAGTAGTGAGTTTGTGCACAGCAAGCTCCCACAAACAGCAATGCTATAACAATCAGATAATCTGTTTTTAATGATGATGGATGAAGAATAAATATTGGCCAGGGCACCAGGAAGAACCCTCCTAGATACTTATCTTCAAAATACAACCATGGGATCTTTCATGTCCACTTGAAAGGGCAGATGGAGCTTTGGCTTAACAGCTCATCTAAAAGAGGGCAGCTCCAACGTTGCAGTACTCCTTCAGAGAACCTTCTGGCTCAGCTGACAACTAGATACACAATAGTCTTTTACTGTCACCAGCAGATAAGGCCCAAAATAAATTCAGTGCAAAGTTAGTCATTGCGTTTCATTTCATAACTGAATGCCATTTCCAAATCTGTAAAATCATCTATATTTGGCCACACATTTCAGAGCAACATTGCTTTCAATATTTAAAGTCTGGAATGCAGAACTAATTTTGAATACAAGTCCTGCACCAAAGGGAATGAATATTATCAATCGATCTATAACCAGCTGTCTGAGGGGTCAAAATCATTGAAACTCAGTCATAGTTTCAGGGATTTCCAATGTGGTAATCCGCACAGCTCCCTGCAGCTCAGCTAAAAAAAAAGCTGCTGCACGGAGCTATGGGAATTATCAATGAGCATTTATTCTGTGATATCGACCCGAGCACAGAGTAATTTGAGACAGGCAGTACCTTGTTTACATCACCCAAGTCAGAAAAAGCATTCTCGCAGCTTGCAAAGAACTACCCATTCCCAGCTGTAAGCTTGACGTGTTTGAAGAGAGTGCAAAGGGGCATCCTCATTCTCCACACATCATTTAAAACAAAGCTCAGCTTTCGTCTATAAAATGCTCAGGAGGTTCTAGACCTAGCAAAACAACTGAAAAATCTAATGTAGAAATTCATAAAAGTTACAACACATCGAAGAGGCAATTTGGTTCAGTCAGGCAAATGGTTCTAATCTCAGCTAGCCACCCTGTTCTAATATCCCTTCAATCCCTTTTTCCTTCTTTCAGCTACCCTATCTCATCTAGAATGTTGACATAATTTCTGTCTCAACCACAAACCCGGGAAGTGAATTCCACAGCCTCACAACTCTCTTGGCGCAATGAAATATCTCCTGCCATCTGTTCCCAATCTCTGGCTTTTTATCCTGAATCTATGGCCCCTCATTCTTGACCCCTCAACTACTGGAACCAGTCTTCTTCTATCTTGTCCCATCCGTTTATCATTTTAAACACTTCCAGTACCTCGCAATGTGTTCCAATGGAAATATTCCATACTTCAAACATTTCTTCATATTTGCATTTTCTCAACCATAAACATTTTGTTTAATCCCATAAAGGTTATTTTTCAAGGTTTTGGAGTTGGACTACACATATGGTGCACCCAGTTACATGCTCAGTCAGCCTCGTGTATTAAGATTGGCAGTTTACACCAATAAGTGGGCAGGTCTATGCTGTGCATCACATGACTGAGGCTGGTATCAGAGCACAGTACTAGGCCCAAACCAACAGCCATTAAACACCAAATCCAGTGTCCTGACAGTAGATCACAGCCCCAAATTACTTGCAGGCATATTGAACTTTTTAAAGGAAGATATGTGTTTAAAAAAAAAGACGTACAAGCAAGAGCTGGCCGAGCATGTAAAGTAACCACTTATTGGAAAATTCCGATGTGGATTATATTTGACCAACTAGTCCAGAGAGAGCATGGAATGTTGCATCGAAAAAGATGCCTACTTCAGGCAGAGACATTTGAAAGGAAGAAATGCGATGCAAAAGACTCAATGTTAATCTCCTGTGATTGCGGAAACAATGGAGACTGATTACCACATCTCAGCAGAAATTGTCTCTGGTTGAGTTATATTTCAGAATGTGGACATGATCCACATTGAAAGAAAGCAGATTCTGGGCAAAATACATGTTTGTTTTTCCCTTCCAGGAATACACAAGAAAAGGGGTTAAAAAGGCAGCTGCAAACCTGATCTGGGTGTCCTAGTTTTTGGTGTGCTAGTGTAGGCTGTGAGGGTCATAGCAGAAGAACATCAACCTGGCATCCCTGCAGTTTGCAGGTCAAAGTCTCTATCTCTTTCTCGATGGCTGGATGAAAGTCAACAAAGCCACAGTCAAAAAAGGAAACAGGCCAACTCCTTTAGCTAACCTGCAGAACCCAGTGTGTCCAAACCAACTGCTCAACTGCCAAGGTCAGCTCTACCGGAATCACCCAACATAACAGCCGCAACGTTTCACCATCTACTCCTCATGGATAAGCCAAAGGCTGATTCATGTATCTGTTTAACTTTTATTTTCAGACTCAGCTTCTCATTTCTAATCTGTGTGTATGTGTGCTGCATTTTTATTATTTTTGGGGGAGTTTTAGTAATTAATAAACTTACTCTTTCTTTGACTCAAGAAAGCCTGTTCAAATTGGCTCCGTCGAAAACATAAATATATTTGCACTGTGAAAAGGTATCCACAAAGGAAGGGATCCCTTTTAAGTTAACCTCGTTGCAACCAACTGAAAGGGTTGAATAAAGTAGGGGAGCCAATTCGTTCCTCCCCATCTGTGAGCAAAATAAAATTAGGGTCCCATTCAGGAAGTTAACAATTTGGGGTATTTCGTCCGGGATCAGGAGAGATGGTGGCATAATGATATTGTCACTTGACTGGTATTCCAGACACCCAGGGTAATGGTCTGGGGACCTGGGTTCAAATCCCACCATGGCAGATGGTGAAATTTGAATTCAATAAAAATCTGGAATTAAAAGTCTGATGATGACCATGAAACCAGTGTCGATTGTTGTAAAAACCCATCTGGTTCACTAATGTCCTTTAGGGAAGGAAATCTGCTGTCCTTACTTGGTCTGGCCTACATGTGACTCCAGACCCACATTAATGTGGTTGACTCTTAAATGTCCTCTGAACAAGGGCAATTAGGGATGGGCAGTAAATGCTGGCCTAGCCAGTGACACCCACATCCCAGGAACAAATTTTTTTAAAAAACCAGGGGAGACCTCGCCTGGGGGACCGGTCATAACATCAGCCAAGAGGCTTTTGTTATTATTACCAAGAGTGGGTCCAACCAAGCACTGTCACAAAGAAACTCTGTTTGGGTCTATTTTGACATGTACTGTCCAGACACTGCGTGTTTACTGTTGAGATAGAAGGCAGCAGCATTCCTGATGGACAACTCTTAGATAACCACCACAATTCCCCCTCCCCCACCACCACCACCCCTCCACCCATAGCTGCAAGAAGACATACACACTGGTGAAGACCACACCTGGAGTGCTGTGAGCAGTTCCTGTCATCATACCTTAGGAATGCAATATTGGCCTTGGAGAGACTGTGTAGATTGACCAGAATGATACCTGGACTCCAAGGCTTAAGTTTTGTGCAGAGACTACACAGTGTAGGGTTATATTCCCTAGAATCTAGACGTTTAAGAGGTGATTTGATTGAAGTATTCAAGATATTAAGGGGACAGATAGGGTAGATAGAGAGAAACTGTTTCTGCTGGTTGGGGAATCGAGGGCACGGAGGCAGAATTGGAAAATTAGAGCCAGGCCTTTCAGGAGTGAATTAGGAAACACTTCCAAACAAAAAGGGTGGGAGGGTTGGAACTCTCTTCCACAAATGGTTGTTGATGCCAGATCAGTTGTTAATTTAAAACCTACGATTGATAGATTTCTGTTAGCCAAAGGAAGGGATAAGGGGAAAGGTGAGGTTATGGAGTTGAGCCATAGATCAGCATCATTGAATGGGAGAACAGGCTTGAGGAGCTAAATGGCCTCACCCTGTTCCTATATTCCATTCTGGGGGCTTTCCTCTTTCCCACCTCCCTCACCTGGCCCTTTACCTGTAGCTTTTCTCTCACATGGTATTCTCTCTTCCCTCATTATGCATGTTTTCTCAAAACATTAAAAAATATCAAAAATAGTTTTACAATACCACCAGGAGTCTCTATAGGCTATTTGGGTGCTATTAATACAAATTTTTCTTTTGCATAGGACTGGAGCTATACCATACCAGGTGAAATATGCATCCCGCGAGTTATGGTTTCACTGCTGCTGCTTCAGGATCAGATATCCAATCTGACTCCTTCTGCGTCAATGCACGCACAAAACCATGCTGTTGCCATAGTGATCGTACAATAGTAGCTTGCAGCTATCCAAAACCTATTTCATATTATCCCTATACACCCAGCAGGGAATAGATCAGTTTCATTCACGGATTCTTGCTTCATTCAGATTGAAAATGTGAAAGCACAGAGCTCTGAGACACTTACATTCATAAAAGAAATTTGAATGTTAAACACAATTCTATCTATTTCTAAAGCCTTACTTACTGACAGTAGAATTAGCAGGCTATAAATTTAAGCCCCACTCCAGCACAGCTGCTTTGTTGGCGGTGTAATATTTTGGGTAAGATATTAGGCAAAAGCCCTTTTTGCCCAACAGGTGAATAAGGAAGATCCCATAGCACCAGTAAAAGAAGAACAGAGTCCTGGTATCCGAACCAACATTCCTCCTGCAATCTAAAACAGATTCTATGGTCATTTATCCCATTATTGTTTGCAATAGCTTGCTGAGTGAGAATTGTCCACTGCATTTGTCTACCGAAGAATAGTGACTACACTTCAAATTAATCCATTCATTTTAAGGTGCTTTTAGACATCCTGTGGATGTGATAAGACATTCTATAAACTGACTGCTGAGAATACTGAAACAATCAGACGTCCAAACTTAAAGTCAATAACCAATACTAAAAATTAAGTTTACGAACAGCTTTCCTGTGTTTCTAGACCATTCCTGGGGTGGAATTTGACAGCCCCATCGTGACAGGAGCAGGGTCTTAAAATGCGGCGAGCCTTTCAGAGGTCCATTGACATTGGCGGGACTGTAAAATCCTGCCAGCGTAAAATTCCACCCCTGGAGTTTCATTGAACACTGCTGTCCTCATAAAGTATGGGGATAATTTTAGACACTGATTGAACGCTGAGTCCCGCTGCCCTTCTTTATTCATTCCAGATCTTCACACGCACACACTTTCCTCGTTGGGAATAATGGGGAAGTGTTTGGAAGGGATGGCAGATGATTATGAACCTGTTGAACAATGTCACGAATACTCCTTCTGTGGCCAACAAGTCCTGGAATGGGACTTGAACCTGGAGCTGCTGGATCAGGGGCCAGGGCTTGACCTTCTGATCCACAACATCTCTACCCAGTGCCCTAATAATGCTTTATCTGCAGCAAACAAAATAAAAACTTATTTCAACTCAAGGCTGCTCTCATGGCCCATTCCCAGCCTCACTGAGTCGTGACCTGATAATAGGTTAGCTGAGTTCAGATAAAAGAAAGAGAAGTGTCAGTTAGGAGGGGTGGTGTACAATTCCAATTAATTTAATTTTTAATTCTATGCCTGACTCAGATAGGCAGCAACTCCCTTCTCAATAACCAATACTTGTCTGAATCGCCTTTCGTCGCAGGAACACTCCAAAAATTAATGCAGCCGGGCTGTGGTGTTGGTGCAAAGACAAGGAAACAAGAGAAATAAATTAATTACAAGTGGAGGTTACGCTTCAACATGACAAGCAACTATTCAGTGAGGTCAGCAGGTTTAAATCCATAATGTGGTGTTTCTTTATGTGTGTCAGCTCTCTTTGGAAAATTATTTTAGCACAACTCAAAACGCTCCTCAATAAACAAATCGGTTCGTGGTCCACTTTCTGCGCTGCCTGCAAACATTCTACTACATCAGAAACATACAGAAGTTGTCTATTGCAGTCCATACTAATCTCTCCAGATTTCCTAAAGTCACACAGTGATCTAGTGAATAGCAGGCAGCATTCCCTTGTCGTACGTCACATTTAAATGGATCGGGTCACCCAAAATTATTATATTAAGGAGGGTTGCTTTAGAAAGAAGGAACTTGTTTCGCACATTACTCTGAAAATGAAATCGCATCCCATTTTCAGACATGGGCTGATGATAATCTTTATAGGTAATAACAATTATTCTATATTGCTGAAAAAAAAGGCATTTTTTGTCGAAGCTTTTTGTCTTGCACTCATCAGGACAATCACAAGAAAACACCAATGTCCACACACCAATTATTTTATACAGACCTTTAAATCTTCACTTTGAGAGATTGTACAAATCTTTCCTTTTTGTTCACTCATTTTCAGGATGTGGGCCTTGCTGGAAAACCCAGCATTTTTTGCCCATCCCTACCTGCTGGTTTTTTGATCCATCTGGGTCTTGCTCAGCCACCTCAGAGCAGGGCATTTAAGAGTCAACCATGTTGGTGCACTTCTGGAGTCACATATAGGCCAGGCTAAGTAAGGGCAGCAGGTTTCCAGGGCGTCTGTGGAACCAGAGGTTATTGCAACAACCTGGCAGCTTCCTGGTCTCTTTCATTGTTACCAGCCTTTAAAGCAGAATTTAAATTCTCAACCTGTCATGGTGGGATTTAAACTTTCATTCTCTGGGTTATTACGCCGCTAAAATAAACACTTCACTACTGCACCCCATCATTTGATAATAATGTCGATAAACTGATCAATATACACAAATGCTTCTTCAATCAACCCATTATGGAGGTACCTGAACAAGGTCTTGATTTGCGACAGTAGACTATATATCTTCAAGGGCCACCATGCTAAGCAATGTGTTGATTCCTAACAGCATTTCCACAATCAGTAACACCATTTACTCAGAACTTTCGGAGGAGGAAAAATAGTTCCTATAAATGTCCTGAACAAAGTGGCAAACAACGTTCAAACGTTCAAACTCCTGCTGGCCACAAGTGAATTTGCTGAGGGACAGTCTAAGGTCTTCAAGAATACACAACGCAAATGATCAAGCCTAACTGCATGTCCATCACCAAGGGTTAACCAACTGAAACTGACTACATTTATGGGCAGCCTGCTGGTCGATCCAGACAATGTCAGATCTCAGGCCTTGCAAAATTTTTGAGATGTCTCTAAGCCTAATGCAAGTGGGGGAAAATTCAGATATAAAACATTTGTGAAAGTCTCTGCTAGCAACTACAAATACCTGATGCAGACAAAAATGTGAACTTTCCAAGATCAATGAACAGACAGTTTAATTCCAAATTTGGGGTGTGATGATTGCATTGTGCGGACAGTTGCACAAAATAAATTGCCCACCTTTAGCCCTTTTAAACCTTACTGATAACCCTCTATCCCCTTGGTTGCCTAATTCTTTGTTCATTTTTATTCTCACAGCTTCCCCTTTGATTTACGTTGTTTAAGGTATTAAGAACAGTGTGCCTAGTGTCAGGAAGGCTTGACTGATTGCATGTAAAATTTTGCATTTATACCTCATCCCATCCTTAGGATGTCCCATTGTATTTACAGGCAGTGAATTACTTTTGAAGTGAAGTCACCATTGTTGCAAATATTGAGACAATTAAACACATCTTGCAAATAGCGAAGAGATAAGTGAACAATGAATCTGCTTTGGGGGTGTTGGTTGAGGAGGCAATATTGGCCAGACACCAGAACTTCCTGCTTTTCAAGTAGTGCCATAGGACCTTGTTCATGCACCAGAACAGACACGCAATGTTCTCACAGTTCTGATAGACAGTGCTCTTTCTGCGCTGCACTGAATCAGCCGACAGTGTGTGCGCCAGTCCTGGAGCGATGTTTCAATCCACAGCCCTGCTGACATGGAGGTAAGGGTGCTAACAATCAAGCTGAGTTGAACACGTGTTCAAATACTATACTCGAGTAACACTCACACTTGGACTTCTCTTGGGGAGACAGCCTTGGCAAACTCAACTGATTCTTCTGGGGTAGGAAGGTCTCTGTCAAGAGTCCTCATTTCTGTATTCTATCCTCCTGATGGGGAGGAGGAATAAGGGGCTCTATTTGATGGAGCCTCACGTTAATTACCCACTTAAGGGCCTCAATTGACCATTCATGGCCCATGTGACATCACCACGAACAACCTTGTCTTTTAGTTGGGGAAACTCTGAGTTAATAGCACCAGTCTATGAATTCCATGGGCCAGAAGTTTCTGACCCCATTTGTTCCCCATCGCTAATTTGCCCATGAACTTAGTGGCTTTCTAGGCCATTTCAGAGGGCATTTAAGAGTCAACCACATTGCTGTGAGTCTGGAGTCACATATAGGCCAGACCAGGTAAGGGCAGCAGATTTCCTTCCCTAAAGGACATTAGGAAACCAGATGATAGGATTAGGATGAAACTATCAATGATAATTTCATGGGCCTGGGTTTTCCAGCCCTGTCAAGGCAGGATCTGCCACAGCAGGTTCGGTGGCCCAGCCAAAAGTCCATTTACTTTCAGTGAGACCGGATGATCCTGGCGGTGGGCGGAACCACCCACGGTCACCATTACTGAGACTAGCTTTACATTCCAGGTTTATTAATTGAGTTTAAGTTCCAACAGCTGCTGTAGTGGGATTTGAATGCAGGTCCCCAGCATATCAACCCGGCCGATGGATTACCAGTCTAGTTACATAACCACTAAGCCACCGGCTAACCTCCTCCCCCCTCCCCCTCCCCCACCAACAACCCCCCTCCAATATGTTTTAAAATGTATTAAATGCAAATTCAACAAACATCAATAACAAAGTTGCTTTGTTGTAATTCGAGGGGTGGTGAAATTGGAAGCACATTGCAAATGCTTCCATAAAAATTTCTACTGAACAATCCAAAGGCTGTACAAAATACAAATCAAGTTTTCACCGTGATCCTGGATATTTTTCAGAAAAATCACCGGAAAGTTCAAGAACAACTGGCATCAATGGCCAGAATCTTTTGCGCAGCGGCCAACCCGAACGAGCATAAAATGACGCACGTATTCACACACTCGTGCGATATTTCGGTTGGCGGACGCATGCGGGAGTTGGCAGTGCACCTGCCAACAACTAACAGGCCTACTAAGGCCATTAACGTACCAATTAAATGAAATTTTTCGCTGCCCATCCAACCTTACAATTGGCGGGCAGGTGAAAAGATCAAGCAGCCTTTGGATTTTTTAGGAAGCCTCATCCACGGGCAGGATGAGGTTTCCAACAGCAGTTAAAAATTAAATTAAAATTTTAACATTTCATTGATAACATGTCCCTGCTCATGTGACAGAGTCACATGATGGGACATGATTTTTAACATTTTAAAATTCTTTTTCATTTTTTTTATATCTTCAGCTCCCTGAGACAGGCTCAGTGCATGCACGAACTTCCGAGCTCCCCCCCTACACAGGCAGCGCTGCAGCCTGCATTTCACGCTGGGCAGTTGCGGCCCGATAGCGGGCTACAGTCGGCTTCCCGACCACTCCCCCTCGCCCCGGCTGAGTCCACCCGACGAGGGCAAGATTCTTCCCAATGTCTTATTAGCTGACCATAAGGTGGGGACATAGCGGCAAGGGGTCTGTTTGGCCCACCTATCTCAGAGCATGTACAGGGTTCATTTAAACAGTGTCGTCTCCTAATGTTGGTCAGGAATCTGCCCACTTCCTTTTGGAAGATTTCATTGAGTCTATATTCAATAATCTATGTAATAAATTAAGGAGTTTAGAAAATGAAATACATGCGGTCAATTTTACTAGATAATTAGACCTTTCATCTTTAAGGAACGTTGAATGCCATGGAGATCGGTTCTGGGCACTGGTTCTGAAAAGAATATACTGGCCTTGGAAGGAGTTCAGCATAGATTCACCAGAATGGAGGTTACCATGGCTCCAGGAGTTAGGTTACGAGAAGAGATTACATACACTAGGTTTGTATTCCCTGACATATAGAAGGCTAAGGGGCGATATGATTGAGATTTTTGGGATTTTGAAGGGAGTTCATAAGGTAGATCAAGATAAACATTTTTTGCAGCTTGGGGTGTCTAGTGCAAGGAGCCACAAACTTAAAATTAGTGCTTATCGGCCAGAAACTTTTGGCGGAATTTTACACCGGCAGGATTTTACGGTCCTGCTGAAGTCAATGGACTTTTGAACGGCTCGCTGCATTTTACAGCGCCGCCCCCACCGCAACAGGGCCATAAAATTCTGCCCATTAACTCCGTTGCTCTCTCCACAGATCTTGCGCCTGACTTTGAGCGTTTAGATCATTTTCGGTTTTTATTTCAGAGCCAGTGCTTATAGTCCAATTGGGTTGAAAGTTTTTATGGATCTGTGATTTCAGAGCCAAAATGTTTTGCACAAAGCAGTGAACGTGGACAAAGTCACAGCAAAGGTTTAGCAAGATATGCCGAACTGCAGTGAGCATCTGCTCAGTTAGTATAATAAAACCACCAGATGCTGGAGGCGCTGGGCATTCCAGAGGCCACTAACTTGTGAAGGTGCACACATCGTTCTTAACTTCCACCAGTTACTCCAGAAAATTTTGACCGGGGAGCTGCTGCCTTGTCTTTTAGTTGGGGAAACTCTGAGTTAACAGTACCAGTCTATGAATTCCTTGGGCCGCAAGTTTCTGACCCCATTGGCGTAGGGTGGGGGTGGGGGGAGGGGGTGGGGTAGGGGGTGGGGGGGTTGAGGGGGGGACAATATGGCAAGGCCAAAAATCAACTTCATGCTTTCCTGAAACCAGTCCGCGATCATCCACTCCACTCGTCAATGGTGGACTGCGTTTCCCACCACCGCATGTCAGGAACCTAATTTCAATACTTTAGCATCTCATTATAAGCCCTGCTCACCGGTAACATCCCCCCCACACTGGATCATGCAGGCACGTCAGCGTGATTGCATGTTTCACAACTGTACATAAGTGACGTGCACCCAGCAGGCTGCACTGCGCCCGGGGCTTTGTTTGCCAACCTTGCTTCGGGCAGCATTTGAGGTCATCAGCGCCAGGCTTCACAGGCAGCACCACATCACTTTTAGGGGTGGTCACGGACAGGTCTCTACCTACCAGACCAGCCATACGGCGAGGGTGGTTTTTCAATGGCTGCAGGGCTAGGGCTTGCTTGGAGAAGGGGGAGAAGTGGCCTCAGGCAAGGGGAGAGGCTGCAGGGAGAGGGTTGCACTGGGGAAGGGGGGTATCCCGTGAGTGTATGGGAGCACATGTTGATCTGTGCAAGTGGCCTCAAGATGGTGAGGGTTGAGGAGGCAGTCTCCAGAGGAGGTGAAGCCAGATGGAGATGTGAGGGTGTGTGTGAGAGAGTGAGTGGTAATGTCCATTGAGCTGGCAGTGAGTGAGATGCCAGTAAAAGTGTGATGGCCTTGTGAGTGTGTAATTTTAGAGTGATGAGATGGCTGCCTTACCCTAGCAGCATGGATGAGATCATTCATCCATTTTCTGCACTGGATGGCCGACATCTTGTGTGCAGCATTGGCACTGACCACCTCTGCCACTGCCTCTCAAGCCAGAGGGGCGAGACTGCTGGGCCTCCTGCCAACAGAGCGGGGGCAGAGGACCTCACGGCGGGCCTCCACAGAATCCAGAAGGTATCCCAGGGATTCGTCACTGAATCGGCGGGCTGAGCTCCTCTTGGCGTTTGGGGCCATGCCTTCACTGGAGCAGTCCTGGGCTGCGAGGATTGAGAATTGTGTGCGTGGCTGCAGTTTAAATATGGCGCCCGGGGTGAGGAAGTGGCAAAGCATCAACGTGGCAGGCAAATCGATGGCCACCCGCCAGCGAGACGCCGTGTTTCCTGCGGCTGCATTATCAATGAGGCGGGAATGGAACGATACGGCGCGAAAACCCACCATTGCGGCCGGCGGGTAAAATGATTTTTTTCCCACCCGCTACCGTACTTTGTGCAAACCTGGGATGATTCCGCCCATGGTACCTTCTGTTGTATGTTATAACTTACAGCATTGCTTCTGTAATAAATGATGCAGCACTTTGAAACGGTTAACTTGTAACTTGCATTCATTGCTTTCGAGATCAAAATATTTTAATCTATGCCGCTCATCAACATAACTATTTGATATCACAGTGGTCTTTCCAACACCATTAAGCTCCCAGACAGGAAGCTTGGCACACTGACTTCTGAAATCAACCAAAGTGGGTTGGTGTGAATAACCCAATTTATTCTATTACCTTCTGAATTTGGCTTGGCATCAGTGGCTGGTACAATTGAGATGAAAAAGAGTTTTCTTTTCAGCAAGTAGAGCAGATGGATTGTAGCCGCACATGCATTGAATGTGGGCTGTATAAGTAGCTTTTTTAAAAAGACATATCGAAGACAATATGAAAGAACACTTAGGACTCGTCATCACCGATTTTCTTTATGGAAATGAATAATCCCTGGGAATTAACAGTGTCTTCCGAATCATTCCCGAATGCAGTGGCAGCTGCTAACTATTAGGAGCTAATTCACATATGTATGTTATTGTTTCTATTTTCCACTCATGTACATTATCACGTCACTGGGAAATGAAAATGAAATACAGCTCAATGAGCAAAGCCTCCCTGCTTCAGCTGATCATTTTTTGTGACATTTTTAACTTGTTCATTAGACTGGATTCAGGAAGAGAATGCACTCCAATATGTAAGCTAATCAGCCAGTCTCCGGCTGTAGCTTTTACCTCTCTTTAAACGAAAAAAGACTTGCATTCATTTTACACCCTTCACAACCTCAAGATGTGCCAAAGTGCTTCAGAGCCAATGAAGTACTTTTGAAGTATAGTCTGCGACGGCCACTGTTGCCGGTAAAGATAATTCTGCAGTGGACTCTGTATTTTTTTTTAAAAAGGAAGAAACATGGAATAATGGGCACTGTGCCCTCTCAAAATGGCTGTCAGAAAGTCAGGTGACTTCCCTTTTGTGGACAGAGAAAGTCAATAAGTCTGGGAAATTATTTAAAAATGCAAGTGGATTTTCCAAGTGCCAATTGGCTGCCCTTCTCACCTCAACGGAGGAATTTTAACAGACAATGGTTGCCAGACCTGTCTGGATCTTGAAAATGGACAATCAAATAAAGTATTTCAGTGAGCTAATCATAAGTGATATGTTGATGGGTTATCAATCACTCCCCCCTTGTATATCAATCACTTGGGCTCCAACCCATTACGTGGACAATGGGTGGGGTGGTACTGAAACCTGCCATCACATGATTGAAACTAGCTGAAGGGGAATTGAAACCGTGTTACTGCACAGGAGGGCCCAGCAAGGTAGTCTGGGAACCAACAAGACAGGGAGATCATCACCCAGCAACAGGATCATCACCCAGCCTTTATCACAAGAGGATTTGAGTACAGGAGTAGTGAAGTCTTACTCCAATTGTATAGAAGCTTGCTTAGACTGCACCTGGAGTACTGTGTGCAGTTTTGGTCCCTTTACTTCAGAAGGGGTATTATTGCCATAGAGGGAGTGCAACGAAGGTTCACCAGATTTGTTCCGGGGATGGCAGGATTGTCTTATGAAGAGAAATTAGGCCTGTGTTCTCTAGAGTTTTGAAGAATGAGAGGTGATCTCATTGAAACCGACAAAATACTTAAAGAAATAGGCAGGGTAGATGCAGGTAAGATGTTTCCCCTGGTTGGGGAGTCTCGAACCAGGGGACACAATTTCATAATAAGGGGGAAGCCACTTAGGACCGAGATGAGGAGAAATTTCTTTACTCAGAGCATTGTGAATCTTTGTAATTCTCTACCCCAGAGGGCCGTGGAAGCTCAGTCATTGAGTGTGTTTAAGGTAGAGATTGTTAGATTTCTGATTAACAATAACGTAAAGGGTTATGGGGATAATGTGGGTAAAAGGCATTGATGTGTTCGAACAGCCATTATCATTTGAATGGCGGAGCAGGCTTGGCGGGCTGAATGGCTTTCTCCTGTTCCAATGTTCCTAAATTATATCAAAGTTTATTAAAGAGCCAAACATGCAATTCGCATTTGATAGCAAATCGATCGCAACATTGATAGTTCTAGGAAAAGAAAGTATAATCTTGTTTCTATTAAAGAATCCAAGTTTTAAATAATGTTACAGAGATATATGTAAGATATCAATCAATATTTAAAGTAATATTTGCCTTAAATCCCCAAGTAGAAAGCGACACAGGCTAGTGAGGCACCTCTATCCCAATTAAGGGGAGAACGATCATTGCTACACTACACCAGCTATACCTTTACCTAGAGAGATGCTGGAGTGAAACCAACAAATCTAAAAATCCTAAGATAAAAGCAAAATGCTATAACTCTCTACTTGGAAGGCCGTGTAAAATATCAATGGTGTCTGTCCAGACTGGTTTTGGGTCCTACATATATATTCTGACTTACATCACACAAATACTAATCAACTTTGGAAGGGAAATGGTTGACTGTTTTGAATTATTATAATTCCTTCTTTGGGTGAGATATCATACAAGTGTTAGATCTAAAAATCCTACTGTGTGGTTCCAATATTTATACCATAAAAGAGCTGAACCAGCAGGAAGCATATTGTGCACAGGTGCTGGGCAACATCCTTTGTGCAAGCAGGATACTGAGAGATGCAGATGGTGGTAACTTCCTTGCTACACAATTTTCCCTTCAGGTTAGAGCTCATTTTCCCAGATTTAGTTGACAGTTGATTTAGGGGCATCCTTAATATTTATCCATCGTTAGATTGTGATAGCTTACAATTTATCAATGCCTTACTGAGCTGATGTATCCATGATTTTCAGAGGCCAGTTCCTGTTTGTCAGGTACTGCCTTGTGTTAGAGGATATTCCGTATTCTATGCCACAGGATGTCGGTGCCCTTGGACACACAATTATGCCCAGGCATGTTTATGAACTTTTAAACCATTGTACAGCAGATGAGCTCTATTTTAATTTGTCATTCTTACGTCCTAGAATTGCTCTTTTTAATTCATAGAATCACTCTTTTTAATCTTATAACTCCTCATTATAGCTAGATTCTTTCACACGACAATGACAGCCTTGGTTGCATGTCAGCCTGTGGAGGGCTTGCCCCTCCACGCTGATGGCCTAACAGCAGTGGCCATATGTGTTTGTCTTAATTTTTTCCAATGCTGCAGAGGGTGCCTCCATTTTGAGGCGCCCTCATAGTCCCCTCTCCAGCCACCTCTCCAGCAGGGCTGCTGGCTGGTCATCACAGCGGGCCCTCTGATTGAGTTTGGTAATTCACTGGTCCACATGCAGCTTCTTAATTGGCTGCCTCCAAGAAGATTGCAAGCGATGTTCTGCCACAGCTACATTTAGGGTACCTGACCTGGAACTGGGGCCAACGTTGGGATTGTGACCCCACCGGGAAAATCCAGCCCTCTGTGTTGATCTCGGTCAGGGTGATAAGGAGGACAACAACTGGTCTCAACATTCTTAGGCTGAGGTGGTAGAAAATCACCCACACCTGGTGGTTATCTAGTGATCACCCATTTGAAAATTGAGTTTGGAGGATTACTCAGGTGAGGGTTACATCAGATTTGGCCTCAGTTTGGGATTGACTACCAATACTTTGAGCAGAAATACTGAACAAGGCTTCTAATGTGATGGGGTTAAGCCAATATCATGAAATAAGAAAAACTATTACCAGTCTTTAGCAAAATATTAGAAGGATACTCTCAGGATGGTTTCAATATTGGATCACAAGTCTTAAATTATACACGAAGGCATAGACATCATGCTGTCATAGTATTGTAATGGTCATAATACCGAACCAACGACCCAGGTATCATTAATTCAAACCCTACCACAGCACTAATGTCCTTTTCAGGCACACTGCCTGGTCAGGGATACTTGTGACTACAATCCACCATACATGGTTGACTCTGAAAGTCTTCTTAAACAGTCTAGCAAAAGCCACACAATTAAACAAATCATCCTTACTGAAGAAGCAGTTTCATTGCTATCTGAGCAGTTACTAAATAAGATCTTGTTAACATACAGCCCACATCCACATTTTTAATTTTTTAAGAAGCAAAATTTTTAGAAATACAGCATCCTTATTGGTGGGGAGAAGGAAAATTAGGACAAGGAGGAAAAAGGTAAAAGTCTAAGTGCAGAGACATTTTAATGACACCGACTTTAAACGATACAGCTCTGAAACAGATTTATCGTCGACATTCTAGGCATTTGAATGTTTGTTATTCATCCCATGGCTAAACTGCCTCATTATAGGAGCAATGTTATCTCATTAGATGTGAGGCTTTTTGGAACCATTTTAGAAACACAGTCACACCCAAAGTATTCAATGATAATGCCTTCCATTAGTAGTTACAATAAAACAGACTGCATATTTAATTCTGAATCTAGCCAACGGCTCTGGGCAAAACATTTTCTCTGTAAGTAATATAATTGCTCAGGATGTTTTGCCACCTATGAACCAGTTAGTATTTCAAATTTGGAAAACAAAGGAATTTTCCCGATAACTTGTTTGATAGAAACCCAACTGGTCCAAGTATAAATCCAGCGCTAGCAGTTCACTGAAAAGTTTTGGAAAATAACAAAGCACAAAAGCATCTTCAGGTTAAAACCTGACCCATGTAAACAGAGGAATAAAGGCATTTTTATTTTGCTGGGCAGGAGTCTGTCTCCAAGCTGAGAGGCCACAGCAGGTAAGACGTTAACAAGATGCAATGAGTGGCTCAACTTGTGAACTGCTCATGTCAAACTACAAGAAGTAAGTGTAAATGTAGTAATTTACAGAATTTGTAATATTTGCAGTAAGGTCAGGATACTACATAAAGCAAACCCTCTCCAGCAGGCTCCACTGCTTTTGACTTTCTGGACAGCAAGTAATTCCAGAATGATTTACTACCTACTTTACACAGCTATTTCCATGGTAATAAAAATGAAAATAAGGAATCAAATGAAAAATAGGGAAGCAAAGGACCAGTGCACCTACCAAGAATGTCTTACAATCAATTAAAAGCAACTTACAATCACCTCCTCCACATTGTGTTCCAAGTTTCTTCAGTAGTTTTATCAAAAGCAATGCACTCTTGGCCATCCCTTGTTCCGTAAGTGGTCCGTAACTCACATCCCTACGAGGTTCTGTGCACCAAAAACGTTACATGCTATGTCATTACTTGGTGCAGGCACCCATAATCATCGCAGTTTGAGTTTCCGTACATCCATATGGAAACCAGAGGTCATTCTCACCCTCGCTATGATCGAATTAAAGTACAAAGACAGCCATTTATTGGACGTATAGGTTGCTGACCAGGCCAGGACATCAGCTTTTCTTCCCTAAAGGACATTAGTGAACCAGATAGGTTTTTTACAACAATCATTGGTAGTTTCACAGTCACCATTATTGAGGTTAGCTTTCAATTCCAAATATTTTATTTATCAATTGAATTTATTAATTAACTGAACTCAAATTCCACCAGCTGATGTGGTGGGATTTGAATCTGTGTCCCTGGAGCTGGCCCCTGGGTTACTATTCCAGTGATATTCCCACCATGCCACTGTTTCCCTAGTCTAAAAATGCCTCCTTAGGTGTAGTGGTTCTGGAAGATAGGCATCATGTGTCTCTGGTATGGTCTGACCAGCTGAGGCTCCTTTCATTCTGTCTTCTCTCTCTTCTTCCAGAAGCAAATGTGTGGAGTGAGAAAGTCCATTTTATGCACAGTCTGAAGAGAGCTGGGCAGCCTCCATAGGAAATAACAGAAGGGACGGTGGTGAAGTTATTGGCAAGTGCCAAAAAGACAAATCCTCCCCCAAAAAAATCAAATTTACTTTGGGTATCTGGATTGTGCAAAACTTTAAAATAGCTGTGCCTAGCCCTTTAAAATACTTTCACCTTTTTTGTAGCAATAATGGGCACTATTACTGCTGACTGTGAGGTGAGAATGCTTCATTTAAGTACACCCACCAGTGAAATGTGGGCAAACCCATAGGAGCATGAGGGAAAAAATGGGCAAAAAATAGTTTTTTTTTAAATTGTGCAGGTGCTCAAGTTGGCCTTCTTCCATTTACATTCTCACCTGATGTAATACCACCCAAGAATTTGCAGGGTTCATAAGAAAATCGAGGCAATGGAGTTGAAAAAAAATGCTTCATTGTTTACCCCAGAGGCTGGTATCACCCACACATTGTAAACACAAGCCTTGAGAGTTATTAATCTCAGCGCCAAAAATACAATTATCCTTAAATCAAACATATGGTGAATGTGGTTTAAGGTAAAATGCTTCTTTTACATTCAAACTTGGAAATGGGATATTGGTGCCCATCAAGTGAAAAGTTTATTTCTCCTTTTGTTGTGGTTGAGTTGAAAAATTAGACAATGATACAATCATCAAAACCTGATATCTTTACACAGAGAATCAAATCACTACAAAAATCAATGGATGGTAGGCTGAGTGGCCTAGTCATGCTCCTAATTCATACGTATGTTCGCATGTTGGGCTCAGGAGCACGAGTCAGGCCATTTGCCAACTTCAGTAACCCAAGCCCGTCACCTCTGCCCATATCCATCATATTTTTCTCTGCTGCAGCAGTCAGGACTTGGGTTTCCTGAGGCAGTGTCGGAGGGGTGCAGGTGCCAAGGTGGAGTGGTTGGAAGGCTGTCTTGGTTCGCTGGGACATTGGCCCAGCTCTCCAACACAGTCTTTATGTCCCCAACACTGACCCCTCACCCCCCCCAACTCACACACCCATCCCCCCATACCTCCTCATATCTCCACGTCTCCTCCATTCCTTCTCATATTCCTGATATCCTAAGACAGCCCATAATTGCCAGTTCTTTCTTTTAACAAGTTAAATACTTCCTTTTTGCCTCATCCATTCCTAAAGCCATAAAATGAGAACTTCATTCTCCACCGTGCTTCTTTTAATTATATCCTTTCACCAAAGGGCTTCTTACTTCAATTAACTTTCCCAGATCTGAGAGGATTGGTGTTTCTAGATCAAACCTCAGTAACTGGCCCATCATTAAACAGAATTTTAGGCAAACTTTCAGTTCAAATTGTCACGTATGTAAAATTAGCTCAAATCGCCAAGTCACAGTGCATGCATTTTTACATTATCTCCTCTTCCACAGCACAGTGCTTTCCTTTTAGACTTTCCTTTTTGCCAGCTAGGAATTGGGTTGCTACGGTGTAAATATATTCAGGCAGGATTTTTACAGGCAAAGAAAGAGGGGAGGAGACTTCCATTCATCAGGTTGGCTTACACATGCCCCAGGGGTCCAAGGGCAGGGTTCGTACACACTGAAATACCCAGCCGGTTTCCCCATTCTTCTCTCCGTAAAACATGCCCAAACCAGAAGTGCCAGCGACAGTGACAGATGTGATCCTGGAGCTAGCCACATCTGCCACTATTTCGGAAACAGCCTGTGAGGAAAGGTTTGGCAAGTGCACAGCTGCAGTCTGCTTGGCTGCAGTGTTGAAAATTCGGGAAGCTGCAGAGTAATCTTTCCGGCATTCTTTTCCAGTGCAGTACAGGCAGATTGTTGGGAATAGGCTTGGAATATCAGTCAGTTTTTATGATGAAGCTTATAGCTGTACATGTTAGTCTGACATTCCTCCTTACAAATGCCGTATGACTTGTACATTTAAAGCACTTTCTGCTTTTCTTAAATGCTTAGTGCTGTCATACTGCAAATGTTAAGCAATCACAGCCTACAAAAAGAGCCTACGGAATAATGTTATACAATAGCAGGAAGACTGTATGTGTGAGCATTTTGTATCTCAGAGTTATTTGAATTGTTGTCAGGAACAAATGACAATATGCAAAATTGTCCACAGTTAAGCTTATTTTCCAGGGAGCTATCTGACCAAGTCAGTTCCCTGCAATAATATGCCAGTGCTCATAATTTAATTGCTTCAAAAATTAGCTCACATTTTTGAAATATTAATTCATGCAAGTCTGCACAATGGGGAGAAGGCAAAGCCCCCAGAGGCCAATTTTTCTAGTACCACTCTGTCTCACTTAGTGTCTTAGACACGTAAAGGCCTGTCTCTTCTCCACTATTATGTTTAGGTTAATTACTGCTCCTGTTCTCAGCTGATGTCTCCTTCTAGTTGATTGTCCAATGTGCATCACCAGGTTGTCATTAAGCAGCTCCTGGGGCAGTGCTTTGAGTATTGAGGGCTGAACATATAACCCAACAAGTTAGTGAACAAGACAGCTCCTTCAACTACCACGGTTGTAGCATCATCTATTCAGCTCGTTGAATAGCTTGTGCAGATAGCTTGAGGGATGAGGGGGGCGGGATTATCTATATGACAAAATAGCAAACCCATTTGTGCAGAATATGTGTGAATGAGATCACAGAATGGTTACAGCACAGAAAGAGGCCATTTGGCCCATCATGTCAGTGCTGGCTCTCTGAAGGAGCAATTCACTGCGTGCCACTCCCCCGCCTTCTCTCCGTAGCCCCGCACATTTGTCCTTTTCAGATAATAATCCCATTTTTTCTTGAATGCCTCCTCCACCTTCTCAGGCACTGCATTCCAGATCCCAGCCACTCACTGCGTGAAAAAGTTTCTCTTGTCTCCATTGCTTCTTTTACCAATCAACTTAAATCTGTGCCCTCTTATTCCACCAATGGGTCATCATGTCTCAAACTGAAATGCAGAATGTTATTTTTGATGCGACTTCAGATTTACAGAAGTGCAAATTTGGAAATTGGTTTAGCTTAGCTGTGCCAGAGACTCAAGAGTAGATTTTCCAATTAACAAGGGTCACATATGAATGTTGTTACACAAGTATTACAGGTGTTAGCCTATGATCACCTCAAAATAGTTTAGAGAAAAAGGTCATAAAAATTAGTGACATTAGGATTAACTTTGTTCATCAGATTTTACCTGAGAACTTTTGTGTTGGTGAAAGGGAAAAAAGACACGTAAAACCACCTTGAGATTAAAAAAAGTCGAGGTCCATCCGATCAAACCAGTTCCCCTGAATGCTAACATTTTCCGCATCAGGAATGATCTCAGGGTAGATTCTAATCCAAACCCAATGGAAAATGAGCAGATGGGGGGGCGAGCGCATTTGCAGGCCGAAGTTTGAGGCCCATGCTATTTTAGCTCTCAGGCCTCATCGCCCATGCTGCTTGTGAATTAACTGCAGAAAGAACAAGACAGCTGATGGGCAGGTGGGAGAGGAAGTTCAGGCAACCACAGGCTGTTCACCAGCACCAAACGATGGCTCGCTGGCAAGCAGATAGGTTGTGCAAGGTGGCGGAGGTTCAGGATGTTTCCGAGAGAGGTAAAGAGAGGGAGCCTGAGGCATGGGAGGCTATGGGTTTCCTTGTGGGATCTGGAGGAGCAAGGCTGTTCCTCCTGGCCCCATAGAGGAGCATTTTTAAACTCACCCAGAGGGTGCTGCTGGTCTGCCTGGTTTCACCTGGTGGGAAAGCTGCAGAGTCCTCCCCAATCCAAACTGAGTTAAAATGTGACCAGCATCCCATTGATGTCATGCGATCCCAATATTCACGTGGCAGCTGCACAGGTTCAGTGCTGCCCATCACCTAACCAGTGGGAGAAAAATGCAAAAATGGCAGGAATGTAACAGAAATGTTTAACTGCTGGCCCGCTGTCACCGCCAAGCAAGGCAAATTAAATTCACTTTCCCTTCATGTTCTTGAAATGTTAATGCACGTAGGTTTGCAGTCTGGGGAAAAAACCTATAGGCCTGAATTTTTCGGATGGCGGGGTCTTGCTTCCCGCGATCTGAGGAGTCAGCGGGGAACACATCCCCACCGACTCCGGCTGCCCCACAGCCACCTCACTGGGGAGGAAGTCCCGCCTTAGGGCCGGTAGCTCTCCAGTCCCTGTAGTGGACAGAAGAGGAAGTGCATGAGGACGCCTGAGACTAAGTCTGGGCACCGGAGGCCCAGGTAAATTTAAAGGGTCCCAGGGCGGGGAGGGTAGAGAAGGCTTGTGGGGGTTGGGAGGGATGGGGCACGAAAGGAGCGATTGGGGTCTTGGGGAAGAGGCCAGGGGAGGAGGGAGGCCCGGAGGCCACTGGACCTTAAGGGGTGGGATGCCCGACTTCTGAAGGGGGCTTCTGCTGGAGGCGTTCCCTTCCTCTCTCCCCCACTCCCACCAAACCTTCCCACCCAAGATCGAAGTCCATTGATTTTCGGGCTTCCCCCACGCAAGGGCAATCCTCCAGCCAGCCTAAAACTGAAGGCTGAGTGCAAAATGGCCCTTAAGTGGCCAATAATTGGCAGGTTTGCCGTTTGAGGCGGGGCGGCCAGGAACCTGGAGAGAATCCCATTCCTTCAATTTCACGCTCCCCCCACACCCCACCTAAAAACCTGCCAGCAGGAGAGCGTGAAATTCAAGCTATAGATCGTTGTGCGTTGTGGATACTCAGTGAATGAGTATAATGAAGACTGAGGTCAGGAGACTTCCCGACACTAAGAGGGAGAAACGAATTCACATAGCACCCCTTCAAGCGGCACTACGCAGACATATCTTTATTCCCCAGAGGGTTAGACAGGCCACTATCTTCACAATCCACCCAGGTTTCATCATTGAAATCATTGAAGAAAGTTGCACAGTCCATGTGGGTAATGTCCCACAGCGCTCCTAGCATTCCCCACACGTCCCAATGCCCCGGAGGAATTGGTGCGTCTGCATTGACAATGCTATGGGAATGAATTCCTGCTCTGAATTAAATCAAGGAAGATGGGGATAGTGTGAGAAAGTGGAGTTGGAGTAGACAAACAGCTGTAATCTTATTGAATGGCAGATGCAGGCTCAAGGGACTGTTTGGCCTACTCCTGCTCCAACTTATGTTCATTGAGGCTGATTTTCCCAGGTAGGAGCAAAGATCAGGAAAAATCCTGGGATTTGCAAGAAAATCAGTGGGTTTGAGCATGCACCTGTAAAAGGCTGAAGCCAATTGCTCCTGCGGTATGTGAGTCTAGAAGGGATGCACCCCCCTACTTTGCTGCTGTTGCCCAATAATGGCGCCCAATCACAGGGGTGGTAGAAATGGACCGTTGCCCCTGTGACCTCTTCAGTTCAGAGGGTGTGAGGGAGTCAGGGAGCAAGACAGTGGACAACGGCAAAAGTAGGTGGGGCAACTTTCTCCTTCAGCCTTCCAAAAGATTTGGAATGGCCTAGAGCCTTTCTATTTGCTTTAAGCAGCAACTTCAACAGCTTCAGCTACCTCAGATCTGTTAATAACAAGGACCACAAAGTCTGGGGTGCTCCGAAGTCCAAACAGGCCAAGTACAGCTCAGATGTGCGTGCTGTTTGTCCAGTGGCTGAGCAAAGGAAGATAATGGGTTAAAGAACCAAAGGGGAGATGAGAAGATCATTTTTACATGCAGCAAGTTATGATGATCTGGAACACATTGCCTGGAAGGGAGTGAAAGCAGAAACTTTCAAAGGGAATTTGATAAATATTTGAAAAGGAAAGATTTGTAATGTTATGGGGACTGAAAGGGAGGAGTGGGACCATTGGGTTGCTCTTCCAAAAAGCCACCATAGATACAATGGGCCAAATGGCCTCCCTCTGTGCTGTATGATTCTGTGAAGAGGTGAAGACAGGACATTTGACCCAATTATCTCCAATGCCTGAAGCATCAAAAAAAAGTCCCACTCAAGTCGAAGTGAAAATAATCTGTTGTTTGAGCCCTTGGCAGATGAAAGAGCCCTGGTGATTTGTGTTAGACTGTTAATTATTATGTCCTGCCAATATTTGTATGATGTCTTTGATCTTATTTTGTTGAAACCTCCCTCTGGAATCTTAGAGAATTTACAAAAAGCCGGGAACTTTCCCCGAGGACCTCAGTTGCCAGATTCAACTGTCTGTTTCCACATGAAGTGGTGAATACAGGTTCCATGGAGATCAATTAAAAGACTGAAAAGAACTCTAAGGATTTTGGGCTCCTGCGTTTGAGTAAGTATGGGATAATATTGTCCCGCTACTTCCTTAATTTGCATTTCTGCTTCAGATAGTTGTCTCTTTTGTAAATGAAATGGGCCATTAGTTTTGGGCCATGTGTATTTGAGTGGAGAGCTGAATGTGATGGACATCGTACATTTCTCTGGTGGACAATACCATGGCAAAAGGGTAAGTGTTAGTTCACCAGCACTTTATCACATTCACATCTTGCAGAAGCCTGCCAGTTCCGACAGCTTGCGTTCGTAAAGCGCATTTAAAATAGAAAAACATACCCAAAGGCATGAGATGGGGCCATTATCAAAAGATGAGGTTCGAGTGACCAAAAGAGATGGGTTTTGAGAAGCATCTTAGAGGAGGCACGGGAGGTAGAAGGGCTTACAGAGGGAATTCCAGAGCACTGGACTTGGCAGCTGAAGGAACAGCCGGCAGTGAAGGGCTAACAGGAGTGAAGGGGGAAATGCCAGACGACAGAATCAGGGAGGAAGAGCAGATGAGATAAAGAGGATCAAGGTCACAAAGAGATTTTAAACCCAAGGATCAGAATTTTTTATCCAAGGCATTGGGGGGCTATGAGCCAAGAAAAAGAGAGATATGCATTTTCGCACCTTTCACAACCTCAAGACATGACAAAGTGTTTGGCAGCCAATAAAGTACTTTTGACATGTAGTCACTGTTGTAATGTGGGGGAACATGGCAGCCAATTTACATACGGCAAGGTTCCAGAAACAGCAATGAAATAGTCTGTTTTCTAGCCATGCTGGTTAAAGGATAAATAATGGGAAAACCTCTCCTGGCTATTCTTTAAATAGTGCCATGTGATTTTTTGCATCCACCTGAACAGCAAGACAGAGTGTCAGTTTAATACCTGATCTGAAGAATGGCACCTCCAACAGTGCAGCACTGCCTCAGTACTGCACCAAAGTATCAGCCTGGATTTTGTGCTCAAGTAAAAGCAAAATACCGCAGATGCTGGAAATCTGAAATAAAAAAAACAGAAAATTCTGGAAAAACTCAGCAGGTCAGGCAGCATCTGTGGAAAGAGAAACAGGGTTAATATTTCATGTCCAGTATGCTGCAGCAGACGGACAGAAGTAAAGGCAGTGTGGGAATGCCACATAAGTGAAAGTCAGCAGCCTTCAGTTCATAGGAGTTTCATTTCGGCTTATTATTCTACCTTTTTACTGTGAATTTGACTTTTTAGTGTGAGACAGAACCCAAACTGTAAAACTGAATTTCTGATAATGTTACACATACAACGCAGAGGAAAATCAGCTCCCTCAGTATCAGGAATGTCACATTTCTGCTTGCGTCTTTGTCATTAGCCAGGTAGACACTGTACAGTCTGACCTTTGTTTTGAGGAAGAGAGCGTAGTGTTTCTCCAAACGTTATCTCATTTGTTAAAGGCACCAACTGCTTTGCCAACTTCAGCTGATAATTCTTCCAATATTAGCAGTGCTGCACATTATATTCCTACGATAGTGCCAGTGCTCTGTAGTGTCTCTCCCGTCAGCTTGGTGTCATTATTGCTGTCACCCATTCCAACCTTCACGGCCTTCATCTTGGTCTGTGACTTTTATTTCGACTCAATGCTTGGTTTTGTTGACAATGCCCTTTTTCCTTTGGTTTTTGCCAACATCGCCAAATCAACTGTGAAATCCAGACCTCCCAAGTTTTTCCACCTTCAGCTGCAGCTCATGGTTTTGACCCGTGTATTTCCAGTCCATATAACACAAGCATAATGAGATACTTGTCTGCTGCTGGCCCAGTCTTTACTTTGTACCACTCTGGTGTGGTATCCTCCCTTTAATGCAGCTTTCTCTCACACTGGATAATTTCTCAGTGATACTTATTGTACTTTCTGGGGAAATCTGCAGCACAGTGCATCATTTGCCCACGTGTAAGTTTAACAATTCTTTTCAAAATCCCTACAGTTAAGGATTAACCAGATACCTTAATACATTTTGCTACGATATTATTAAGCATAAAGGTTTGATCACTGTGTATTTCACTTTGTATTTCTAAAACCAGTCTGTCTCTACAAATCTTTTTATCTACAGCCATACTAATCCTGTTTTCAGCAGCATGATATTACATGCTTTCTGTGGTCCTGTAGTTAAGTCAGCTCACAAAACCGTACGACAGGTCTCCTTTCTTTTAGTTACCTTTTTAATTAGGCTTCCCTTGTGATGCTTTCCTTGCTCTTGTACATTATTTAATAATTTACCATTGTATCCTCACATTCTTGAACATTTAAGCTGCCAATTTGTAAGCTCAGAAATTACTCTCCAATCATCTTTATGGCTTCCCTGGTTTCTTTAAGTTTTCAGCGCTCCATTTGTATCTTGGGTCCTCTTAGGTTCTTTCTGGAATATTTAGCTTTACTTGTGGTTAAGGTCGGTTAAGCGGTTAACTATCGTGAACAGATTGAAAATTTCTAGGGTGTTACTCTTTTCAGTCGCAAACACCTTTAAAAATGAAAGTCTAGCAGTTTCATCAAGCCATTTTACGCTTTGAATAAAAAAAGGGGCAAGGGGAGAAAATTATTGATCTGCAAGAAGGACAACAAAAGCCCACATAAAGAGATTTTTCCCAACTGTGTTCTCCCAGCCCTTTGTTTTGACATCCTAATAGAAGTCAATAGTTACAAATGGATTTGTTAATGTTAAGACAAAAGAACCAGAGAACAGCTACATCATCACGACCATCTCCTTCTGAGCACTCTCCTGCCTTGAGGTCATTCTTGTACTATTGTGCAGAATGTATCCGAAGACCATGTACCACAAAATTAATGCTCCCAGCACTATGAGTTGATAGTGAAAATAGACGTCACATTCCTAGAAATCTCCAAGCACATAGAACAGATAAACATTTTAGTGTTCTCATGCCACAATATTAGATCAAAACAGAGCAACATAGCTTATTGTGAATAATGAGAAAAACAGAATTGAAGGGCAGAAGAGTCCCAGATTTGGCCCCTAAATCACGCCTCAACCTTGAAGTCCAACAGGTAACCCTGGTGAACGCTCCACAATGTTACTCACCTCTGAGTTCCCCTCAAAGTGCAGCTCGCCAAGTGCACGCCTTTTATATGCTGTTGTGAAACACGTCGGTGTGCAATCGCACCAACATGGGCAGACGATCCAGTGGGGTGGATGATTTCGGCGAGCTGGCCTTATAATGATATTCTGATGTATTACAATGAGGTTCCCGACGTCCAAAGTCAAACTGGTCTCGCGGCGTCGTGATTTTTGGCCTTCTTGCCATATTGTCTGCTTACACCACTGAACACGCCTGATGCCAATGGGCAGGGAAAATCCTGGCCAAAGTGACCAAATACGGCAGAAAAACTACCAATCAGACCTACAAAACTACTCAAAAATAAAAAGCCCCATCATGGTATGCAATCTAGTAAAGGAACATTTTTGACTTGCAACTTCCTGCCAATGCAGACCAGGGGTGCAATAATTATTTCAAAAGAGAGGTCAGACTGTTTAAGGCTGCCACAGTATCAATTTCAAGCAAGGGCCGATATCCAGCGACTTTTCTTCATTCTTATAAGAGCAAATGCCAGAGCTAACACCAAGTCTGTTGCACAAATAGTAAGCCACTGTTTAACTTTGACATGATCTGCAAAGAAGGAGACCAAGGCCATATTGCCCACCGTTTAATACATTTAGTGGCAGCAGTTTTGCGTTTCAAGCCAAAAGCACCAACCATTTATTTGTCCATGTTTAGTAGCACTCTGAGCATTATCCAAAATGGCAAATTAATAACAACTGGAAGAAAAGGCAATTGTGTGCTAGTTAAGATCTTGTTCAAGGCCAATCCTGGGAAATAAAAAAAATTTCTGCAGAGTTATGTAGGGGGGCAGAAAATCAAACAGTTTATTCCAGGTCATGGATAGCATCAGTGAACTTAACAAGTAGGAATATTTCAGGCCTCTGACACAGCCAATTAAATTTATGTCTATGGGGAGCACAATCTCCCTTCCTAAGCAATATAAAGCCAGAAGCAACTGACCTCCCATTTGTAGATTGTAGATTGTAGAATGTGATTATAGAAAACTGACAATTTAAAAAAACACAGATAATAAGTATAATTTACTTAAAGCAAATTCAGTTAACTTTTTTTCCAAGTATTATTTCACTGAGCTCCAGCCTGTGCTGATTCTTCACAGAATCAGAGGAACCTAATGGCACAGAAGGAGGCCATTCGGCCCATCGTGTCTGCACCAGCACTCCAAATGAGCATTATGACCTAGTACCATTGCCCTGCCTTTTCCCCGTACCCTTGCACATTGTTTCTATTCAAATAATCATCTAATGCCCTCTTGAATGCCTCGATTGAACCTGCCTCCACCACACTTCCAGGCAGTGCATTCCTGACCCGAACCGCTCGAGGTGTGAAAACAATTTTTCTCATGTCATATTTGCTTCTTTTGCAAATTATTTTAAATCTGTGCCCTCTCATTCTTGATGCTTTGACAAGCGGGAACAGTTTCTTCCTATTTACTCTGTCCAGCTCCCTCATGATTTTGAAAACTTCTATCAAGTCCCTTCTCAGCCTTCTTGTCTCCAAGGAAAACAGTCCCAACTTCTCCATTCTGTCCTCATAGCTGAAGTTTCTTATCCCTGGGACAATTCTTGTAAACCTCTTCTGCACTCTCTCCAACGTGTTCACATCCTTCCTATATAGTGGCACCCAGACTGTACACAATTCCCCGGCTGAGGTCTAACGAGGGTCTTATATAAATTCAGCATAACCTCCCTGCTCTTGTACTCTATGCCCCTATTAATAAAGCCCAGGATACTATATGCTTTATTAACTGCTCTCTCCATCTGTCCTGCCACCTTCAATGATCTTAGCACATATGCACCTAGGTATTTCTGCTCCTGCACCCCCTTCAAAATTCCACCCCTTATTTTTATATTGTCTGTCCATGTTCTTCCTACCAAAATGCATCACCTCACACTTCTCTGCATTGAACTTCATCTGCTACCTATCTGCCCACTCCACCAACTTGTCTATGCCCTCTTGAAGTTCCACACCATCCTCCTTGCAGTTCACAACATTCCCAAGCTTCGTATCATCCGCAAACTTTGAAATTGTCCCCTGCACACCAAGATCTAGATCATTAATATATATCAGGAAAAGCAAGGGTTCCAATACCGACCTCTGAGGAACTCCACTATAAACCTTCCTCCAGCACGAAAAATAGCCATTGACCATTACTCTCTGCTTCTTATTTTTCAGCCAATTTTGTATCCACGTTGCTACTGTCCCTTTTATTCCATGAGCAATAACTTTTCTCACAACTCAGTTGTGTGGCACTGTGTCAAATGCCTTTTTAAAATCTATGTACACCACATTAACAGCATTACCCTCATCAATCTTTTCTGTTACCTCTTCAAAATACTGCAGCAAGTTAGTTAAACACGATTTCCCCTTTAGAAATCCATGCTGGCTCTTCCTTATCAACCCATATTTTTCCATGTGACTACTAATTCCATCCTGAATAATTGTTTCTGGAATCTTGCCGACCACTGAAGTTAAACTGGAAAAACTCAGCAGGGCTGGCAGCATCTACGGAGAGGAGCGTAGTTAACGTTTTGAGTCCGAATGACCCTTTAACAGAACTCAAAACGTTAACTTTGCTCCTCTCCGTAGATGCTGCCAGACCTGCTGAGTTTTTCCAGGTATTTTTGTTTTTGTTTTGGATTTCCAGCATCTGCAGTTTTTTGCTTTTATCTTACTGAAGTTAAACTGACTGGTCTGTTATTGCTGGGCTTATCCTTACAACCTTTTTTGAACAAGGGCGTCATGTTTGCAATTCTCCAGTACTCTGGCACTACCTCTGAGTCTAGGGAAAACTGAAAGATTATGACCAGTGCCCCTGCAATTTCTACTCTCACTTCCTTCAATGCCCTTGGATGCAGCTCATCCAGTCCCGGTGTCTTGTCAACTTTAAATACTGACAGTCCATTCAACACTCCCTCCTTATCAATTTTGAACACTTCTAGTGACAGAATTTCCTCATCTGTAACCATGGCCTGGGTAACAGCTACCTCCTTGGTAAAGACAGATGCAAAATATTCATTTAATACCTCAGCCATGGCCCCTTCGTCCATGTGTAAATTCCCTTTTAGGATCCTAATCGACCTTACTCCTCCTTTTACCACCCTTTTACTATTCACATGCCCATAGAAGACTTTGGGATTCCCCTTTATGTTGGCTGCCAGTCTTTTCTCATAATCCTTCTTTGCTTCTTCACCTCCCCTCTGAACCTTCTGTATTCCTCTTGGTTCTCAGTTTATTTTCTACCTGACACCTGTTTTAAGCACACTTTTTCTTCTTTATCTTAATTTCTATTTCCTTTTTATCCAGAGAGCTCTGGATTTGTTTGTCCTACCTTTCCCTTTCGATGGAATATACCTTGGCTGTGCCCGAACCAATTCTTTTTTGAAGGTAGCCCATTGTTCAGCTACAGTTTTTCCTGCCAATCTTTCATTCCAGTCTATCTGGCCCAGCTCCATTCTTGCCCCACTGAAGTTGGCTCTCATCCAGTTAATTATTTTTACTCCGGATTGCCTATCATCCTTTCCTATCATCATCCTAAAATGTACAATACAATGATCACTGTCTCCTAAATGTTCCCCCACTGACACTTGATCTACTTGGCCCACCTCATTTCCAACAACCAGGTCCAACAGTGCGTCTTTTCTTGTTGGATTGGACACGTACTGCTGTAGAAAATTTTCCTGAACACAATCTAGGGACTTTTGCCCCTCTCCGCCCATTACCCCGTCCCAGTCTACAATTGGGTAATTAAAGTCCCCCATTATAACTACTCTATAAAGCCCGCATCTTTCTGTAAGTTCCCTGCAGATTTGTTCCTCTACATCCTTCTCACTAGTTAGCGGTCTATAGACTACACCGAGCAATGTAATTGTGCCCTTTTTGTTCCTTAGCTCTAGCCAAATTGATTCTGTCCTTGAACCCTCTGGGACATCCTCTTTCTCCAGCACTGCAATGCTCTCCTTAACCAATACTGCCATCCCTCCTCCTTTCCTTCCTTTCCCATCTTTTCCAAACACCTTGTACCCGGGAATGTTTAACACCCAGTTCTGCCTTCCTTGAGCCAGGTCTCTGTTATCGCCACAACATCATATTTCCGCATGGCAATCTGTACCTGTAACTCCCCAATCTTATTTGCGTTACTCCATGCATTCACATACATGCATAGTAACCCTGATTTAGATTTTGTTACTTTCTCCCTTACCCTGGCTACCTATTAACTTACTATTCTCTATACTAATGCTATCTGTCCTTTCCAGTATTTTGTGCAGCCTGGTATTCCTCTCTAATATTTTTCTTGGTTCCCACACCCCTGCTGAATTAGTTTAAAGCCTTCTTTTTCAAGTTCTTTTCATGTGAAGGGGTAAAAAGAAGTTCCTGTCCTTTTTATTAGGAGGTGGGGGAGGGAACAAGGTCGCCTGTGAAATGGAGAGTGTGAAAATGATCTATTGAGTTAGTGTGAAAGGGCAACCTATTTTCTAACCACCTCAAAGTATTTTCCACTAAAGTCAATGATTCTGTGTGAATACAAGTTCCATCTTTCAAAACACTGTAACATTCTGCTTTATAGGAAAAAAGCTTGACTGTGTACTGCTGGGTGGGAGCCTTGTTCACCAGAACCAGTGTACACAGCCCATAAATCCCCCATTCCCAAATGCCACTTCCTGATTTAGACAGTAGATTATGGGGTGGGTGCATGCAAGCAATTTCCTTGCATGTGTTTCTCGTGGTTCCTTATATGCAAGAAAGAATGTGCATTCATATAGCACCTTTCATGACCTTAGGACATCTCAAAATGCTTTACAGCCAACAAGGTATTTTTGAAGTGTAATCATTGTTGTAATCTAGGAAACATGGCAGCCAATTTTGCACACAGCAAACTCCCACAAACAGCAATGTGATAATGAGCAGATAGGTTTTAGTGGTGCTGATTGAGGGGTAAATATTGGTCAGAACATTGGAGAAAATTCACTGATCATCTTCAACATAATGGGATGTTTTATGTCCATCAAACAGACAGCACCTCAGGTGGTGCTGTACCGAAGTGATTTTGGTTCATCACCTCAGAATACCAGCAGCTAGGACTGACCCGCGGCCACTTCAACCGAGTTCTGTATAAAAAGCTCTCTCACATTCGGAAGGACTGAGCTCAGAAACGTAATGCTAGACAGAGTTCAGGTGAAGCCAGTAATATGGCTCTATCATCACACCACTGGCCCCTGTGGAGCTAAGCTCAACAGACCAGGCAAGGTCAGTTATCTGTGATAAATTACTGTGATGCTGGGTCAACATGGCCACATTCATCAGCCTTGGAACTTTCCCAGCATGAAAAAGAGGGGCACTAGGCACAAAGAAATAAAGAATCCTGCATTTATATAGGACCTTTCATGTCTTAAAGTGCCTTACAGCCAATTAAGTGCTTTTGAAGTGGAGTCACAGTTGTAACACAAGAATCTCAGCCAAGTTGCACAGGGCAAGCCTCTAAGCAACAGCAATGCAATGAATAATCAGTTAATCTGATTGAGGGATAAATGGGAGAACTCCTCTTCGAACAGTGGAATGGGATCTTCCACCCCCACCCAAGGGAGCTGAGGGGGCCTCAGTTTAACATCTCATCTGACAGTGCAGCACTCCCTTAAGGCCAATAGACAATGTCACGAGTAATATCTCACAGAACTAGATAGAAATGACCGAGTTAGTCAGGCTAGTTCAGAACCAACAATAATAGGAGGAGGTGGTGGTGCTGTGGTAATGTCCCTGGACAAGTAATCCAGAGACCTAGGGGCTAATGCTCTGGGGACATGGGTTCAAATGCCACGACAGCAGCTTTTGAATTTAAATTCAATTAATAAATCTGAAATATAAAGCTGGTCTCAGTAATGGTGACCATGACATCTATCATTAATTGTTGTAAAAAATCTATCTGCTTCACAAATGTCCTTAAGTAAAGAAATCTGCCATCCTTACCTGATCTGGTCTACATATGACTCCAGACCCACAGCAAAGCGGCTGGCCCTTAATTGTTCTCTGAAATGGCCTAGCAAGCCACTCAGTTCAAAGGGCAATTAGAGATGGGCAACAAATGCTGGACTTGCCAGTGATGCCCACATCCAATGAAAGAATAAAGGTAAAAAGAGTGAACTCATTCACTGTTGAGCAGACAGATGGACCTGAATCACCTAATCGGCCAATGGCGCACGGTGACATCGGGTGTGCATCCCGACATCACCGCACATCATTCGATCTTCAGTTCGGTGGGCACACAGCGGAGTCGGCTGCGCACCCGCCAAATTGTCAAAGGCCTATTAAGGCCATTTAAAAACTAATTGAGCTGATTGTCTGGGCTGCCCATCCAACCTTAAGGTTGGCGGGCTTGCGAAGAGCCCAGGCGGCCTTCGCATTTCTCATGAAACCTCATCCACAGGCGGGATGAGGTTTCATGAAGGGTTTGTAACTTTATTAAAAATTTTTAATAAAATTCATAGACATGTCCCAGTTCATGTGACACTGTCACAAGAGGAGACATGCCTGAATAATGTTTTAAAATCTTTTTTTCAGTTTTTCACACTCAAATTAATCTCCCTGAGGCAGCTCCATGCCCCGTCTCTCCCTCCTCTCCCCACCTGCACAGGGAGCACTGAGCGCTTCCAGGTGTGCATCACGCTGGGCGGGCCTTAATTGGCCCACCCATGTAAAATGGTGGCGCGCAGCCAATCACAGGCGGCGATCGGCTGTGCACCTGCCTACACCCACTCCCACCCAGCCTACACGACAGGGAGAAAATTCTCCCCATGGGAATTATTTAGGAGGAGTAGGGGTGAGAATAGCTAAACCCCCCGGAACTCCATTAAACATGCTGAACTGCATTTAGTGTTACATGACCAAGTTTCACCCTCTGCCACTGTAAACTGTGTGATTTACACATTCCAAATCAATGGCAGAGTAAACTAGACCCACCTTAATTATTGTGCGCAGAGTGGGCGAAGGGAGACGGGGAATCTCTTATTGAAGACTGGGAATGTTGTGCCCAGTTTTGCGATGTGGATCTCAACTGCACAAAGTCGGGAAATTACTGATGTGGTCATATTCCAGTATAAAATAGCAGTGGATTCGTGATCCAATTTTCCTGTGACATTGAACACATTCCTTTCCCAGGTGGTCATTGTTTCCCCTCCTTCATCTCACCCAACATTATCTCCCTGCATCGCCTGCCAACTGCTGCTGATGGCATCTTACCCACATTACCCACAACAAATGCATTTTACTATTTTATTTTACACACTCACACACTTCACTCCGTGAATTGATGCAAATGTTTTATAAAATAGTGATTTTCTACTCAGGATAGTTATGGTTGCAAAACTATCCAACAGAAAACAGGCCAGTTCTACTCTATTCACTTTTTGATCTGTGAGGCAAGGCAAAATCAAAAGGAAAATGAACATATCTTCCCACTAGCTGTGATGTTCCACCCACACCTTTCTGCTTGGTCAGTGTTCGAGCTCAGGAGCGTACAAGTATTTGAAACAGGGATTGGCACAAACCGCCCAGATTGCTTGAAGTAAGGACACATCACTGCAACAAATGATAACAATAGTTAAGCCACACATTTGCATCAAGCCCTAATCGAGAGGCATAACTTGCCCACTAACTTGTAAACTGGGGGAAGGGGAGAATTCCATCCTGTATCTCTGACACATACTGGACTCCAACATTAGAAATAGCACAGATCTCGATAAACATTCTGCCAGAGTATTTATAGTACTTTTCATCTCATTGCAGACAGATACGATCAACTCATATGAACATATTTGTAGTTGCTGTTATGGCAAAGCTTTGGCGAGTGCACAAAGCAGTACACCTTATTCCTTATTCCATACAGGACACAGTGGGATAGATTGTCATCACCACCAGCTAGAGATAATCTGGCTGGGTGGATCCCACAGGTTTTGTAGGACCTGTCTGATTGATAAAGCAAAAAACTGCGGATGCTGGAAATCCAAAACAAAAACAAAAATACCTGGAAAAACTCAGCAGGTCTGGCAGCATCTGCGGATAGGAACACAGTTAATGTTTTGAGTCCGAATGACCCTTCAACAGAACTAAGTAAAAATAGAAGAGAAGTGAAATATAATCTGGTTTAAGGGGGGTGGGGGGGGGAGGGGGGTGGGAGCAATGAAGGTGAACAAGTGTTTAATTGACTGCCACTTCTCTTCAAGGAATGCCTACCTTGAAGAAGTTTTGTTCTTCTCTCCGTCAGGATTTTCGTATCTCTCCTTTTGCCTTGTTCACCTTCATTGCTCCCACCCCACCCCCTTAAACCAGATTATATTTCACCTGTCTGATTGACACTGCATTGAATTCAACATTGCAGCCAAACCCACTGGGCAGGATTCTGAGGGCGTTGAGCAGGCGCGGTGGGCAGGCTCGGGATTAGCCGGGAAACGCCAGCGGCCCATGACTGCGATTTCACGCTGGCAAGCCAATTAATGCCTGCCCAGCACGAAATGCAGCCCCACACTGGTCGGGAAGGGGCAGGCGTGGGCCCGTCAGCTGCTGGGTCCAACGGCGACCCGGCAGCCGGTTTAAAAACAGAACAGCCCCTGAAGGACGGGTGTTCAGCATTCCCAATGGAGTTAAATGCAGCTGGGCACAGCAGGTCAGGTTCCCCAGTTTTCGGATGAGTGCCTTGCCATCCTTATGGAGGAGGTGGCTGCCAGGAGGGACACCCTTGTCCCCGGAGATGGGAGGAGGAGGCTACCACACCTCACAAAGAGAGCATGGGAGGAGGTGGCAGCAATGGTGAGCAGCCATGACGTGGTGCGGCGCACATGAGTGCAGTGCCAGAAGCACTTCAATGTCCTGCTGCGCTCAGGAAGGGTGAGTACCGTGTTGGCATGGGTCAGTGTGCTGAAGTATTAAGGTGTGCAGCGCAGGGGTGCTAGAGTCTGAATGCCAACTGTCAATGATGCCGGAGCTGGCCAAGGGGGTGAGCCCTGGCTGCTTGGACTGAGTGCCTTGCGGCTCGAGGGCCACGACTTGGATGTGCCCTGCAAGGTGTTCCTCAGGTGGGGTTGGCCAGGCTGCAATGGCGCTGCAGGTAGAGAGTGAACTAATCAATGTTCCTCTGTCCTTTCAGGAGAAGACAAGCCATAATCAAACAGAGAGGTCATGGATAGGCGGAAGGCAGCCCAAGCTCCTGCTGCTCAGCAGGTTCGATCAAGATGTCCTGGAGCTCGAGAGCCGGCAAACTCCAAGTGCAACTGGGCATGGAGAGGCGGGGGTGCCAGACAAAGCTAAGAGTGCAGTGCACAGAGGTGAGAGTTTTGGATGGTGCAAACAACCTTGTGTAGTCTAATCATTGATGGGAGCCTCAAAACTGGAGTCCCCATTGATCATTGAAAGACGGTGGCACCATGATGCAGATCTCAATTGTTTCATCAGGGTGCCTGGCATGCACAGTGACAGGGTGATGACTTAAACTAATGGCATGTCCTTGTTCTCCATTTTAGGTTCACTGGCAGGCACTCGCTCTGCAGACCCCGAAGGGCCACACGTGACACTGGAGGGCCCTCGAGCTTCTGTTATACCTGAGTCACACCCGCTCTCTGAAGCAGGCACCGGCGCAGATGCCAGCATCTCGGTAGGCATTAGTTCGGCAGCTAGTATCCTAGTGCACATCAGCAATGGCACTTCACACTCGCTTGAGGTGCAGGCGGAGGGAGAGAGTGCCCAAGGTTCCAGCAATCCTGGGGACTAGGACGATGCTGAGTCGAAGGCAGGTGATGAGCCTCTGGAGTCGTCCATTAGGCGGCAGATGCTGGATGTCCAGCGGGATGTGCGGGAGGATCTGGCGGAGATCCTTGAGGGTATGCATGTCATGGTATCTGTTATGGAGAAGTCCACGCAGAGCATCAGCACTGTGTTGACCCTCATGGCCGAGCACACTGCCTCCTCCATTGAGAGAGTGGCGACTCTCATGGAGAGGCAGCATCAGGGGCAGGATCAGGGGTTCCTGGGGTTGCGGTCAGACCTCACAGGGGCATTGATCTCAGCTGGTCAGTGCCAGTATGGGAGATGGATGAGGTACCCAGTATCCCAGCTGGGTGCCCATCCATAAATGGTAAGCAGGGAGGTCCAGAGCGACCTCACGTTGGCACAAGAGCTGCTTGTTGTCTCTGCGGGCTCCTCTCTGGGCGCTCTGGATGATGGCAGCAGCTCCTCCGCCCCTCTGCCAGTGATTGTGACATCTGATGAGACTGCGATGACTGGGGAGATGTCAGCCTTGGCACTGGCCGCTCCCTCCCAGGCGGGGCCAGCACAGGCTCCACTGGACAGGGGATGACCTCCGAGGTCATCAAGGCCAACAAGACAGCCGAGTCAGCAGGCTGCCTTCAATGCCACTGCCAGTGGGGGGACGGGGATGTGTTTGTGTGTGTGTGTGCATGGGGGCGGGGGGCACCGAGATGTAGCACCCGCAAGCTTAAGTTAAAGGCACCATGAGCACAAGAGGGACAGGTCATGGGTGATTTTATGACCATTTCTGTTTACTTTATCTATACTGGTCTGGGAATGAAGACCAGAGAACTTTATGTAAATAGTTTGGAATTTTCAAAATGAGATAAATTTTGTTTTTGTCATCATGGCCTGAGTATGCTTCACCTTTTTATTTCATTGGTGCAGGGTAGGCCAGTATGTAATGCTGGATGTAAATGGCTCTGAACTTTATTGCACAGGTACTGGGTGTTCTTTGTGTTCAAATGAAAGGGTCCTTTCAGACACCCGGGATGGAGGAGGCAGCCCTGGCGTGCAGTTGAAGCTGATCTTTGGCAGCCTAGCTGAACGAGCGTTGGATCAGGGGTCCCTGGTGTCCCTGCCTCCCTAGAGGTTACCAAAGTCTGGCTCCACACCCTCAGCATTCTCCCACCATGCTCCTCTTCTGACTCACTTTTGGACTCATCCTCTGTGGCCTGTGGAGCTGCATCAAGATCCTCTTCCTCCAGTGGGTCCCCCCCACCTTGCCAGTGCCAGATTGTGGAGAGTGCAGCATGCAACCACTATCAGTGACACCTACTCGAGGGGTATTGTCGTGCTCCCCATGAATGGTCCAGGCATCGGAAGTGCATCTTGAGAAGGCCTATGGTCCTCTCTGCCACCACCCTTGTGGAGGCATGACTCCTATTGTAACACTTCTCTGCCTCTGTTCTTGGGTGGGGGAGAGGCGTCACGTGCCATCTCTTCAATGGGTAGCCCTTGTCACCCAGCAGCCATCCATCCAGTCGGGCTGGAGCACTGAAGAGCCTCGGCACCTGGGAGTGTGTGAGGGTGTAAGCATCGTGGGAACTGCAAGGGTACCTTGCACAGACTTGCAGAGTCTGCATCCTGTGATCACACACTGTCTGCACGTTCATGGAGTGGAATCCCTTCCTGTTGACAAAGGCACCCGGCTGACCCACTAGCGCTTTGATAGCCACATGTGTGCAGTCGATTGCACCCTGGACACGGGGGAAGCCAGCAATGGACGCTAAGCCTCTGGTTCGCTCAGCCTGGCTGACCTCTTCCATAAGGGAAAGAATAAAGATCGGTACTCGCCTGAACACAGCTTCTGTTACCAGCTTGACGCAACAGCAGACAGCTGATTGGGACACTCCACACTGACCCCTGGAAGGAGCCAGAGGCATAGAAGCTGAGGGCCGCTGTGACCTTCAGAGCCACTGGCATGGGATGTCCATCCACACAGTTGGAGGTGATCTCAGGCCCAATCATCTGACAAATGGAGGTAGCTGCATTGCCACCTGTAAACCCTGGCAGTAGGATAGTGGCATCTTCTGTGGCCCCTTACACCTGGGACGACCTGCTGGCCCTGCACCCCTATTGCCTGCATCTCTCCTCCCACAGGTCCCTCTCCTGGAAGCTGCATTGGGCCGCCTCTCCTGTCTGCCCGTTTTGCCCGTGCGTCGAGCGCGAAATCGCACAGGCAACAAAAAATCGCCATCAATTGGACTGTCAATGTCCTTAAGTGGCCTGTTAATTAATGGCGGGCACGGCTCTGGCACCCACTCGTGCCCACCGAGCGAAATATTGCACGAGCGCGAAATGTCACCCGGTGTCATCGCCTGCTATTTTACGCCCGATTGGCGCCACCCTCCCGTGGGATGTAAAATTTTGCCCACTGTGTCTGGATTTCTGTTGCATGTTATAATGAGGAATGATTGCATTCATAAATGTTGTTTCTCTCAGGTAGTCTGCACTATACAAGAGGAGTGATTAGAATTTTGATCAAAGCCTGCGAGCTGGGGGTGGGGCAGGGTGGGTAGAAAAATAGGGATTGATCAGGAAAATCCACCAATGACCTACCCCTTGGCACAGATGGTTGACCAATGACTTGAGTTCATAGTAGAATATTCCCAAAAATCCAGATCAATTGGCAGTCATTAGTTATAAAAAAAAAGTGGTAAGTATGTTTTAATGTTAACATAGGATACTGTAATTAAAGGTATTCTCCAAAATACAAAAGATGAAAACTTTGAATGCAGTAGTTGATTTTACTCTATTAGGATTTGTTCGCTTTACAATTTCGGCATTGAGTGAAGCAGTTTCACCTTTGCACGAACAGTAAACTCGAGTACCATACATCACATCCAGGAAATCTCACTCCTCGTCACTCCGTTCCGGAGTTGGGGCTTCACTCCAGTTTCAGGTTGTGATGATAGTGTGAAGGAAAATCGCTTCACAGCAATGCTGTGTTGTAATTTAAATGCATTGGAAATTGATATTGCTGTGATTTGCTGAGACACATTTAAGCTATCGCCATGGATTAATGACATACTCGATATGCTGAGAAAAGCAATAGGATTCCCATCCGCCCCACTGTCTGGAGAGATCCGCTCACCTGAAGGCATCATCAGGACCCTGTAAAAATGCTTTGTAGGTATAGTTTTTTTAATTTATTCATTCATGGGATATGAGCATCGCTGTCTAAGCCAGCATTTATTACCTATGCCTAATATCCCTTCAGAACTTCAGAAGGTGACGGTGAGGCACCTTCTTGAACCGCTGCATAGATTGTGGTGTAGGTACACCCACAGTGCTGTTAGGAAGGAGTTCCAGGATTTTGACCCAGTGACAGTGAAGGAACGGCGGTATATCCAAGGATAGTGAGTGGCTTGGAGAGGAGCTTGCAGGCGGTGGTGTTCCCATGCATTTGCTGCCCTTGTCCTTGGTTTCGAAGGTGCTGTCAGAAAACTCTTGGTGAGTTGCTGCAGTGCATCTTTTCGATGGTACACACTGCTGTCACTCTCTGTCAGTAATGGAGGGAGTGAATGATGAAGATGGTAGATGGGGTGCCAATCAAGCAGGCTGCTTGTTCTGGATAGTGTCAATCTTCTTGAGTGTTGTTGGAGCTGCACTCATCCAGGGAAGTAGGGTGTATTCCGTCCTGACTTCTGCCTTGTAGATAGTTGACAGGCTTTGGAATCAGGAGGCGAGTAACTTGCCCCAGAATTCCTAGCCTCTGGCCTGCTCTTGTAGCCACTGTATATATATGGCTGGTCCAATTCAGTTTCTAGTCCATGGTAACTCTCAGGATGTTGGTAGTGGGGGATTCAGCAATATTAATGCCATTAAATGTCAAGGGGAGATGGTTAGATTGTCTCCTGTTGGAGATGGTCTTTGCCTGGCACTTGTGTAGCGTGAATGTTACTTGTCACTTAACAGCCTATGCCTGGATATTGTCCAGGTCTTGCTGCATTTGGACATGGGCTGCTTCAGTATCTGAGGAGTCGCAAATGTTGCTGAACATTGTGCAATCATCAGTGAACATCCCCACTTCTGATCTTATGATGGAAGGAAGGTCGTTGATGAAGCAGCTAAAAATGTTGGGTATAGGACACGACACTGAGGAACTCCTGCAGTGATGTCCTTGGGATTGAGATCATTGACCTCCAACAACAACCATCTTCCTTTGTGCTAGGTATGACTCCAACCAGTGGAGAGTTTTCCCCGATTCCCATTGACTCCAGTTTTCCTAGGGTTCCTTGATGCTATACTCGGTCAAATGCAGCCTTGATGTCAAGAACAGTCTCTCTCACCTCACCTCTAGAGTTCAGCTCTTTTGTCCATGTTTGAACCAAGGCTATAATGAGGTCAGGAGCTGTGTGGCCTTGGCAGAACCTAAACTGGGCATCAGTGAGCAGGGTATTGTTGAGTAAGTGCCACTTGACGACACTTTCCATCACTTTGCTGATGACCGAGTGGAGACTAATAGGGCAGTAATTTGCTGGGTTGGATTTGTCCTGTTTTTTTGTGTACAAGACATACCTGAGCAATTTTCCACATTGCCCCTGAGCAATTTTCCGCATTGCTAGGTAAATGCCAGTGTTGTAGCTGTACTGGAACAGCTTGGCTACGGGCAAGGCTAAGTCTAGAGCAAAAGTCTTCCGTGCTATTGCCAGAATATACAGTTCCTTCAACTGCTTCTTCATATCACAGGAAGTGAATCGAATTGACTGAGGGACTAAAGGAGGAGGCAGAGATGAATCATCCGCTCAGCACTCCTAGCTGAAGATGATTGGAAACGCTTCAGCCTTATCTTTTGCACTGATGTGCTGGACTCCCCCATCATTGAGGATGGGGATATTTGTGGAGCCTCCTCCTCCAGTGAGTTGTTTACTTGTCCACCACCATTCACAACTGGATGTGGACTGCAGAGCTTAGACCTGATTCATTGGTTGTGCGATTGCTTCCTGCTTCCGCTGTTTGGCATGCAAGCATTCCTGTGTTGTAGCTTCACCAGGTTGACACATTTTTAGGTATGCCTGGTGCTGCTCCTGCCATGCCCTCCTGCACTCTTCATTGAGCCAGGATTGATCCCCCGCTTTGATGGTAATGGTAGAGTGGGGGATATGCCGGGCCATGAGGTTACAGATTGTGGTTGAGTACAATTCTGCTGCTGCTGATGACCCACAGCGCCTCATGGGTGCCCATTTTTGAGTTGCCAGATCTGATCGAAATCTATCCCAGTTAGCATGGTGGGAGTGCTCCACAACACGATGGAAGGCATCTTATGGTTTTTAGTCTTCTTGTTTTACAAGTAGTGTGAAGTGAACCTCTTAAGGCCTTCAGGTGTATTTGACAAAAACAGCACTGTCATTTTTGACTTATAGTAATTGTTATGTCAATCATAAGGCAATTAGGTATCAGCACGGTGTAACCATGGCATGGCAGGAATATAAAGTGTGAAACTTCTTGTTAATGCTTGAAAACCCCCTTGCTGCACAAATGCTTGTGGGTTTTTGTTTTTAAGTACAAAAAGATAATTATCCAAGTACTTGAGATGAATTTTCCTCTTCCAATTGCCTTTGTTTATGAAAACATTAGATTTATCCATCCCACGTGCATCTTGCAATTAGGTCAAGGCACTTGGTTAAAAATACACTGCCTGGCATAGAGAGCTGTATAATGTTTTCAACATTAATTAGTTAGGCTTCCCTTACCCTGTTATTTTTCTTTTGTTTCCAAAACTTATGCCCACCAACACTATTGTTATTTTGGCCAGCAGGAAAAGGGCAATAAGAGATACTTCTAGGAACAGTCGAAATCCTGCCAGCTCCTTCTCTCTCCTTTCCTCAAGAGATATACGCACTCGTATACTGCACAGTGTTGCAAGTGTTCAAAAGGGAACTAAACTAGTCCCCACAGGTGGAAGACATTGAGTGGTAGAAGCTAGATGGGTTGACAGAGTGATCCCAGTCACCCTGATCTCCCAGGGATTATCTAGAGGGTTCAGAGAGAAATTTCCCAGTGATTTGTATCCCCAATTTTCAAGAACAAAGAACAAAGAAAAGTACAGCACAGGAACAGGCCCTTCGGCCCTCCAAGCCTGCGCCGATCATATTGTCCGTTCCCTCAGGAATTGGTGCCACTTGCCTGAGAGAACATGAACAGAGTTTAACAGCATGATTGGGTTGCAGTCTGAGGAATGAGACAGAATTGACGGACCAGCTGTATGTCCGTAACTAGAAGTGATTTAAGCTATGAGAGCAGGCAAGTTCGAAAGCCAGTTGAGGCAGAGATCAGAACTGGAACCCCTTACCTAGCAGTCTAATGTTTGCCTATTGTGGCTATCAGTGCACCCTAATTTGTATGACTCAGCAACAACAGCAAGACAAGGCAGCGCTAATTTAGGAAAAGCAGAAACCACAGAAAACACAAGCATCACTTTTGTTATTTAACATCATACGGGGCAAAATAAACAAACATGGGCTGAACTGCTTTGCAATAACTAAAAAATGGTAAATAAAGGCCCATCTGTTCTGTGCCTATGCATCAGGAAGATACTGTTTAGGATGATGAAAGACTTCCATGCACAACCACGCTGGCCCACAGTGTGACCTGGAAAAATAAACCAAGGAGCCTGATGTCTTCCACATTTCATCCCTGCAGACTCCAAGAGGCAAAGGCACATGTGATACACATTACTGCATGTAAAACCAGGCCCTCTCCACAACCCAAAGCGCCCAAGGCGGCCAGTTGTAAATGTAAACACTTGCAAGCAAGTGGCCCTCTGCTGGCGACAAATGCGCTCCTAAGCCAGGTCTGTGCCCCTCATTGAAACACATTTAAGTATGCACCTATCTGCAGCAGTCAAAAAGCAAGGGACTGCATTTCTTGACGTGCACTTGTACCTTGAATTGGATTTATGAAAATTATAATGGAATGGTTTAACTTAACAGTGCTAACTCCAATGCAACCTTAAGCACGTATTCCATAATTAACATTGCAGTGATTTTAAAGCCAGTTGTTCAATGAGAAACTTAATGCACAAATTACTGCCAGCAAGTATCTAGGAATCTTTCAGTAATTTCATTGATTATTTACCCACTCTATACATTTCAGTATGTTTAATGATATAAAATGATTAAGGTCGGTGCACCAAAAGCTTCAATGTAGTCAATTATTCCAGACCTTATGCAATTGTCTTTTAAATAAAGGAAAAAAATACTTGCATTTATATGGCATCTTTCATGACCTTATGATGTCCAAAACACTTTACAACCAATGATGCACTTTTGAACTGTAGCCATAGTTGCAATGTAGGAAATGCAGCAACCAATTTACACACAGTAAGGGATCACAAACAGCAATGTAATGATAAACAGATCATCCGTTTTCTTTTCAGTAATGCTAGTTAAAGGACAACACCAAAAAACTTCCCTGCTCTTCATTGAAATTGTGCCACAGGATCTTTTAGGTTTAGGTCCACCTGAGAGGGCAAATGAGAGTTTGGTTAAATATCTTATCCAAAAGACTGCATCTCCAACAGTGCAGCACTCCCTCAGTACTGCAATGAAGTGTCAGTTTAGAAAGTATGCTCAAGTGCCTGAAGTGGAACTTGAACCTACAACCTTGTCATGTGAGAAAAATAAACACAATTTACAGATGAGTATCTATGTACTAAATGGTATTTTGCTTACCTTTGCTTATTCTAATGCTTGGACCATGTCCAACAATTCAAAATAGCAGGTGTATCTGTAGCAGTTCTAAAAAATTAAGGATTAGTAGACACGTAATGGTCTCAAAATAGTTTGTGCCTCAGATATTTAGTACCAACCTAGCTGGACAGAATTTCTATACAAATGTTTCAGGCCTGAATTGTATATGCTGACAATAAGGTTTCCGTGGGCAGTAAGTTATCAAGTACAAGTATGCGGTAATAGAGCTGACTGACACACGTCAGTGAGTGTGGAGATCGTGCATCTTAAAGGGATAGTATCCACATAAAAGCTTAGATGATTAAAAAAAAATTCACAAATATGCTTCATGATGTGAATTCTGCCGAAGGAGATCAGTGACCAGCGGCATTTCACTGAGTGGATTTCCTGGCTCAGTATCCTCAGTATGTTTGTTATATAATGCAACGTTTATTTTTTAGTTTTTGCCAAGCTTGCAATGACCAGGTCGCACAGGGAAGAAAAATCAAGAGAAGAAAAACTGAATCTCTGAGATACATGATCTCTTTGATGTTTTCTAACTGTCCTGTGGAGAATAACCAGTTCATTTTTGGCATAGAGTCCCACACAGATGAAATGCGCATTGGGAGCAAGCGTGAAGTGAATCAAATATATAAGTAGGATTAGCATACTCAATCCCTAGTATAAAGGGAGTCTAGTCCAGATGGTTCCTAGCCTTAATACACCTTCCAATTAAAGACAGAAAATTTCTAGGAGTTGACATTCGCATGGAAAGTACGTGAACAGAGTACGTGAACAGGCTGATGACACGTGGTGTGAGGAAGCTGCTGTGCACATAGTCTAAGTGCAAAGATCCAAACTGCACATTAATTAATTTCTTCCTACTACCTAACATATATCATCTGCATGAAGCAACAGATCCCACTGCTCAATCGCATGGCTTCTTCGAAAGCATGTAGTCAGGAAATGTGACTAAAACGATCTGCAAAATTACTATTAATCAAGGAGGTATTGCAAGAGAGGCCATGTGAAAACATAAGACATGTTCTTAAGTTATGTTGTGCAATGGGTCCAGTGGCTTAGAAATAGGGGGCAGAATTTTACCCCCGTTGGTAGGGGGGTGGGGAGGCCTCCGATCAGTACCCCCAACTGGGGGCGCGCCGCCATTTTACATGGGTGGGCCAATTAAGACCCGCCCAGCGTGACTTCCGCCAGGACGCGCTATGCGCTCCCTGTGCAGATGGGGGGGTGGAATTCCTAAGCCGGGAGTGTGCTCTTTCGCACGTGCGCGCAAAAGAGCGCACAGATCTCCCTGAGGCTAAGCAGGGAGACTGGCACCAAATTCAAAAATGTTAAAAGTAGAAAAATAAAATTTCCCTGACATGTCCCCTCATGGGACACTGTCACATGAGTCGGGACATCTCCATCACTTTTAATTAAACTTTCATTAAATTTTTAAAACCTATATGAAACCTCATCCCGCCTGTGGATGAGGTTTCATGCTTGTTCTGAAGCCCGCTAGGCCTCCCGGCCTGCCCGCCAACCTTAAGGTTGGACGGGCAGGTCTTTTAACTAGAGCAATTACTTTTTAAATGGACTCAACTGACCGTTGGTTGACAGGTCGGCGGGCGCACAGCTGATTCGGCTGTGCCCCCGCCAACCTGAAAATTGAAATGAGGCGGGGTGATGTCGGGAGTTCTGCCCAACATCATCCCGTGTCATTTTACACGTCGGCGAGTGCCCCCCCCCACCCTCCACTCGCCGACCGGGAAATCCTGCCCAGGGAGGGTGGGACACACAGCTGAGCACAAATCCCAGCCTTAATTAAAAATTTACACCATCACAGGACGAGCCTCAGTCAGGCCATTAAATGGAACACCAAGCAACAGCAGAATTCTCCCGTTCACAAAAGGAGGAGGTGGGGTGGTGGGCGGAATGCAGACTGCAGACGGACCGATCCTAGCACATGAATATCCCCTCTACTTCCTCTCTGCACAGCCACAGAACAGCCATGAGTACATGCTCAGCTCAGGCTAGCAATTTTCCTAGCAGAATACACCACAGCAAACATTGCAGTAGTGGAGAAAGAAATATGGCTAATTTCATGAGTGTGAGGCCCAAAATCAGGTTTCAATGTGAGGTCAGAGCCTTGTGAACCTAGCCAGGAATATGTTGCCTGTAAATGGAAACTAAACGCGTCAAATTGAACACCTCAGCATCATTTCCTTTGTCAGCTTGTATTAAATTCATGGCTTGGGCTAAAATTCAAGCTTCAATACATTGGTCAAACTCCACTACCCCCTGATATCCCCAGAACATAAGCAGACAATTAACCCGAGGATAAGCCGAAAGGGTTTCCTTTCTTTTTTCTTTAATCTTAGGTACTCTTCAGCAAAAGAAGGAACTCTGAAAAACAGTTTGGAATCATTGAAATTGCAGGATGGAAAGTTCCAGTCAAGGTGTTGTTCAAATTCAGGATTAGGCTTTGAAGCCAAGTCAATATGATGAAAACCACCAGGCTCTACACAAATTAACATTCAACAGGCTAAATCCAGCACGAATCTGAAACATAATCACCATTAAGCTGACAGTCTAACTCAGGTAAGTAACAGAGGATAGCTGAAGCAGAAGAGGGCATAGTTCTGAACTAAGTGGGGGTAGTAGAGCATATTGTTGAGGCAGAGTAGAAAGAGCTTTGGTCTCTATCTTTTGCCAATTCTGCATGCAGCCTACCTACTTTCTGAGCCTATTGCTCCACCTGCAAAACTCCTTTGGGTATTTTGTTGTGCAAAAGGGCAGATATAATTGTACAAAGATGGAGTGCAAATAGCAGACAATGGTGGAATCGTCCCAGTTTTGCACAAAATGCAGTAGTGGGTGTGATAAAAGACGTTTTTACCAGCCGACTGCAATGGCGGATTTTCGCGCCGTATCATCTGCTTCCCGCCTCATTAATGATGCAGCCGCAGGAACCAGGCCATCTTGCTGGCAAGCGGCCTCTGAATCGCCTGCCACGCCATTACCTCACCGCTTCCTCACTCCGGGTGCCATATCTAAACTGCAGCTGCGCACACAGTTCTCAATGCTTGCAGCCCAGGGCTCTCCCATGAAGACATGGCCCCAAAAGCCAAGAAGAGTTCAGTGAAGCGTCACTGGAATGCCTTTTGGAGACCACCGTGATGTCCTCCACCCCTGCTCTGGCCACAGGAGGTAGAGCAATCTCACCACTCCAGCTTGGGAGGTGATGGCAGTGGTGGTCAGTGCCAGTGCTGCACAGGAGAAGTTGGCCATCCAGTGCAAAAAGAGGATAAATGATCTCATCTGTCCTCCCAGGGTAAGGCAACCATCTCACCACTCTAAACTCTCACACTCACAAGGCCATTCACTGGCATCTCACTCATTGCCAGCTCAAGGGACATCACCACTCACTCTCTAACACCCTCACATCTCCATCTGGCCTCATCTCCTCTGGAGACTGCCTGCTCAGCCATCACCATCTTGAAACCACTTGCACAGATCAACATGTGTCCCCACCCTGGGATACCCCCCCTTCCCCAGTACAGCCTTTGCCCTGTAGCCCCTTCCCTTGCCTGAGGCCACTTCTCCCCCTTCCCCAAGCAAGCCCTAGCCCTGCAGCTGTTGAAAAGCCACCCCCACCTTCTGGCTGACCTGGTAGGTACAGACCTGCCCGTGAACCCCCCTAAAAGTGACATGGTGCAGTCTGTGAAGCCTGGCACTGATGGCTGAGAGTGTTGCTCGAAGCAAAGTAGGCAAACAAACCTCGAAGTCCCGAGTGAAGTGCAGCTCGCCAGGTGCATGTTGCTTATGGACAGTTGTGAAACACATTGGCATGAATCACCCCGACATGCCCAGATGATCCAGTGTGGGGGATAATTCCAGCGAGCAGGGCTTACAATTAGATGCTAAATCATTGAAATTAGGTTCCTGACACATGGCGGCATGGAACATGGCCCACCATTGACTGGTGGGGCAGACGATCGCAAACTGGTTTCACAACAGCATAAAACCAATTTTTGGCCCTCTCGTGGTATTGGCCTCTCAAGCCCGCCATGACACCCACTGCCAATGGGACCGGGCCATTCTGCCCAATGCGTTCTATTCCCCAACTCGCAGCTCAGTGTGCGCTAATCAATGTTTGTTTTCAAAGCACTTGACAATGCAGATCTGGGAGGAGTTCCATTCTCAGTGAAGCACCTTGCAAAAGGCTTTACAATGGATTTCCTTGCCATATGTTTGGTGATGTAATCATAAATTCAATAATCTAATGCGCCCGCAGATAGTGCTCAAGGTTTTCTGCATGCACCACAAGTTTTTTAACTTTCTGGTGGGTTCTTTATCGGAATTCAGTATATTTTTTCTGCATAAAAGCGGGGTCACTAAAGCAGAGGAACAACAAAACTGCAACACTGCAGTCAAAAGACAAGCACAGACGTTTTAAAGTTGAGCCCACTCAATCCATAATTTCATTCAAAAAGTGCCTGTAGCATGTGACAAGGGCAATCACTCGATGGCCGTTTTGGAGTTAAGGTAAACAATGTAAGGACTAAGCGCTGTGGGTTTTGCCGCTGTTCTTCACATATACATCTGTGATAGTTTTGGCCCCTAATGAATGCATGAGCACCAGCAGGCCCAGAAGACCTGGTCTAAGAAGTTACACGAGTATCATGGGAGCTAGGTTCATAAGACCATAAGATCAGAGGAAATAGGAGGAGGAGTAGGCCATTCAGCCCATCCAGCCTGTTCTGCCATTCAATTAGACAATGACTGATAAGATTGTGGCCTTAACTCCACTTTCCTGCCTGACCCCCATAACCCTTAACTCCCTTTTAGATCAAAAATTTGTCCAACTCAGCCTTGAAAATATCCAATGACCCAGCCTCCGCTGCTCTCTTTGGAAGAGAATTCCAAAGACTAACGACTTAAGAGAAGAAATTCCTCCTCATCTCTGTCTAAAATGGGAGACCCTTTATTTTTAAACTCTCTCACCTGGTTCTAGATTCCTGACGAAAGGAAACATCCTCCCAGCACCTGCCCAGTCAGGCCCGCTCAGAATCTTATATGTTTCAATAAGATCACCTCTCATTCTACTAACCTCCAATGAGTATAGGCCCAATCTCTCAACCTTCCCTCATAAAACAACCCCTTCATCCCAGCAATCAGCCAAGTGAGCCTACTCTGAACCGACCCCAATGCAACTATGTTCCTCCTTAATTATGGAGACTAAAACCGTATACAATACTCCAGTTGTAGTCCCACCGATGTCCTGTACAGCTGCAACAAGGCTTCTCTACTTTTATACTTCATCCCTCTTGCAATAAAGACCAACATTCCTTTGCCCTCCTACCTGACAAAGTGGACAACCTCACATTTTCCTACATTCTACTCCATCTGCTAATTTTTTGCCCACTTACTTAAACTATGGGGAGGATTTTCCCCTCGTCAGGTGGGTGCGGTGGGCAGGCCTAGAAGCGGCTGCAAAACGGTGCACTGCCCGCAATCAGGCCCTGACTGCGATTTCACACTGGCTGGTCAATGAATGGCCAGCCAACGTGAATAGCGTGCTGAGAGCCTCAGCACTGCCAGGGTGGGGGCAGGAGCAGCACGAGCGCTGAAGTTTACACATGCGTGGGGGTGCGCTCACTGCAAGTTCCCTGAAGGCACAGAGCTTGTCAACTTTTGGCCCCATAAGTTTTCCTCCTGCTTTTTTCTCTAGTAATCATGATTGTTTTTAGTTCCTCCCTCCTTTTTGCCTCTTGATTTTCTAATATTTCTGGGGCCCTTTCTGTGTTTTCTGCTGTGCACACAGTTACAAATTACTTGTTAAAATTCTGTGTCGTTTCCTCGTTTCCCATTATTAAATCCCCAGTCTCACCCTTTAGGGATCAGCACTTAGTTTAGCTACTCTCTTCCTTTTTAGATACTTGTAGTAGGTTTTGTCTTTTTTTATATTTCTTGCTAGTTTTCTCTCATACTCCAATTTCACCCTCTATTTTTCTTTAGTCATCCTTTCCTGGTTTCTGAGTTCTAAGTTACCACTAGTCTTTACAGCATTGTACATCCTTGTTTTCAATTTGATACCATCCTTAACTTCCTTAGTTATTCATGGATGCCACATCCTTCTCGTACTGTCTTTCTCTCTCAATGGAATATATCTTTGTTGCGAGTTATGACATGTCTCCTTAAATGTCTGCACTACTTCTCTACTGTCTTACCTTCTCCCCACTTCATTTTAACCAACTCTTCATATCCCTGTAATTGTTTTAATTGACGTTTAAGACAGTAGTTTCAGATCCAACTTTTGCACCCTCAACGTGAATGTGAAATTCTGTCAAGTTATGATACTCTTGCCTAGAGGATATTTACTATGAGGTCATTCATTAACCCTGTCTCTACGATAGCCTGTGCCCTGGTTGGTACTAGGGAACTATCCAGAATACACTCTAGGAACCCATCCTCCAGGCTGCTTTTGCTAATTTGATTCATCCAATCTATAAGGTGGTCCAAATCTCCCACAATTATTATAGCGTCTTTCTTACACGCCATCATTATTTCTTGATTTATACTCTGTCCCATAGTGTAGCCAATCTCAGAGGGCCTATAAACCACTTACACTAGTGCCTTTTTCCTTTGCTATTTCTCATTTCCACCAAAACTGATTCTACATTTTGATCCTCTGAACCAAGACCATTTCTCACTACTTTACTGATCTCATCCTTTATTAACCGAGCTACCTTTTCCATTCTTTTGTCCTTTCAAAATGTCAAATATCCTTGAATATTCAGATCCCAGCAATGGTCACTTTGCAACCATGTCTTTGTAATGGCCGTCATATCCATATTCATTTTTTCTATTTGTGCTATCAATTCATCCATTTTCTTACGAATGCTGCATGCATTCAGAAAAAGAGCCTTTGAATCTGTCTTTTTATAATTTTTTTCCTATTTTGGCCTTATTATCTGGTGCACTATTATATTTGCACTCTCTGTCCCTTCTTGTCACTCACTGGTTATCATTATCCACATCAATAGCCAGCACTAGTACCTTGTCCCTTCTCTTTAACTTTCAAAATCTCACCTACAACCACCCCACCCCCCCGACAATTTAGATCAAAGCCCTCTGTACAGCCCTAGTTAAACACTTCACCAGGACACTGGTCCCAGCATGGTTCAGGTGAAAGCCATCCAAATGGTACAGCTCCCTCTTTCCCCAGTATTGTTGCAAGTGTTACATGGATCAAAACCCATTTCTCCCACAGTAGCCTTTGAGTCACACATTCAACGCCCTGATCCTTCTTATTTTATGGCAATTTGCTTGTGGCACAGGTGTTAATCAAAGATTATTACCTTTGCAATTCTGCCCTTTTAATTTATTCCCTAGTGGCTCATGCTCCCTCTTTCTTATGCCTGCCTATGTCATTGGTACCCAAAAAAAATGGATCCTTCATTTCCCACCCCAACGTTCTCTCCAGCTCTGAAGGGATGTGCTTAATCCTGGCACTATTAGTCAGCACAGCCTTTGGACTCATGCTCTCGGCTGCACAGACATTATGAAATGTTTTGTCGGTATCTTTTACAGGGTTGACCACACCCCATTAACATTGGGTGAAGCTTATAAAAACCCCAAAGTTTTGTCACCAAGAGCAGGATTTTACGCCCCGTGGGCAAGCGTCCTGATGTCATCGCACACTCATGCGATCTTTCGGTCGGCGGGCAGACGTGAGGGTTGGCAGCGCACCTGCCGACAATTATGAGGCCTATTAAGGCCTCTTAAATTTGTATTTTTTGCTGCCTGTCCAACCGTTTGGCTGGCGGGCAGGCGAATCGGCCAGGCAACCTTTGGGTTTTTTATGAAACCTCATCCATGGGCGGGATGAGGTTTCCAGGAGTAATTTTTTTTTAAAATGTTTAAACATCATTTTAAACATGTCCCACTTCATGTGACTGAGTCACATGTGGGGATGTGTTTCTCTCATTTTTAAAATGATTATTTTTGTGTCTACAATTCTTCAGCTCCCTGAGGCAGCTCGGTGCCCTCAGGGAACTTTCAGCGTGTGCTCCCCTGCTCATGCGAAGACTTCTGCGCTCGCACTCCTCCCACTCCCACCCCAGCAGCGCTGAGCTCCTCAGCGCGCCCGGTCGCAGGCGGTGGACCATTTCACGGCCGCACCCGGGTCCGTCCATCAGGCCAGTCTGTCGCGCCCGCCCAACAGCCGGGAAATCCTGTCCCAAGTTAATGCATTCAGTCCTCTGTGTGTTTACCTTTGCTACAATAATACCTCTTTTTATACTGCAATGAGATATGTTTTTTTTTAAATTCGTATGCAATTCTTGAAATGCTTTGAAATAGGAAGTGGCAGAGGACCCTACCTAAAAATTTTAACATCATTTTTGCTTTCAAATGTACTCAATGCTCTCAATTTGACATCAAAAGCTCTAATTTGGAATGAATTAAAAAAACAAGGAAATTAATTATTTAAAAAATTTATTCATTGGATGCGGGCATCACTGGCTCAACCAGCATTTATTGCCCGTCTCTAACTGCACTTGTTCACAGGGCATTTAAGAGTCAAGCACGTTGCTGTGGGTCTGGAGTCACATGTAGGCCAGACCAGGTAAGAACAGCAGATTTCCTTCCCTTTTAACAACATGAATGGTTTCATAGTCATCATCAGGCTTTAAATTTCAGATTTTTATCCATGGCAGGATTCAAACCTGGGTCCCCAGAGCATTACCCTGGGTCTCTGGGATACTAGTATAATGACAATACCACTATGCTACCACCCGCCCTCCCTGTCAAATAATTCCTGAATTTATTCAGTTTTTCATTTTGTCCAAAAAAAAAATCATTCTGCTATACAGTATATGCTTGAGAACACCGCCTGATCCCCAGCAGTTCTTAATTCATTTCGTCAGGGTCTATACTGCCCACCCATTCACACCCCAGGTCTCAGGGTCTAAATTCTCCAAACTCTCAGGGACTAAACTCAGTCTCCACCAACCCTCCCCACCCCACCCCACAACCTGCCTCTTTCATGGTAAAAACTGGACAAATATTTGAGGTTCAGAAACAAATGGGCCTATGAGGTAAGAGCAAGGAGCAGCAGAGTTAGTTCTGGATTGCTCCCATAAAGAGCCAACACAGATACAACGGGCTAAAATGTTTATTAATGCTTTGCAAATATCCAAAAACAATTAATTTCCCTACTACTGTAGACATAATTTCTTTTGTTTTTTCGAAAAAGGGCTGCTGAGTTGAGCAGAAAATATCCCACCCACTATTTGAAGAAGAGTGGAGAACTCCCCGAGTGTCTCCTGGTCAACATTCCTCCCTCAGCCACCACTCATCTGATTGGCTGTTCACAGGACCCCACCATGTACAAATTGACCACTGCTTTCCCCTTACATTGCAACAGGATTCCACTTCAAATAACTAATTAATTAGACATGAAGCACTCAGGATGTCCTGAAGGTGTGATAAAGCACTTTAAAAATGTATGTCTCTAACTTCCCGCACCAACACGTGAAGGGAAGCCTGCTTTAATATTTGTTTGGTAACTCTCCCATATATTCTGTTCAACAGTTCTCAGAACTGGCACCAGCTTTCAATGTAACAGCCAGTAACTTCTAAAAAAAACATTTGCTAATCTAATGACTTCCTCACATGCAACACTTCCACGAAAGCCTCTGTTCAAAAACAAACTAACATTACAAGCAGAACTGAAACTTCATTACTCCTTTAATAATAACAAGTTCCTCACTAACAGAATTCCTGGGTCCAGCAGTCCCAAATAATGTGGGTAAACCCAGATCAGGACACAGCCCTCATTCCTGCCTAGCCCTTGACAATACTGCATAAGAGGAACATACACAGCACAACGTTGTTAATGGAGTTATTTTAAGGCTTAGTTGCAGTGCAAGACAAACAAACAAAAATGTCTGGCACAATAACAATTAACTTGTACTGCATTACAGAGATTTTGCCTTTAGGAAACAAACTGACAACAGTGCTACACCAATAGGTGGAGGGAAGCATATTTTATCAAGCTGAGAGGACAAAACATGGCATTCAAGTTTCCCAGAAAAGACATGGTTTTAGGCCGGACACTATTTGTCTATACAACTTCAGCTAGCCGATATATTGTAGTCCAATCTGGAGATGTACAGTTGCCTTATGGACTATTATCAATGGTGAACCTTTGAAGTAAGGAGCCAAGAGAGGGGAAAGGTAACATTTTCACATTTTGTGAACTGATTGTCAAAGTCAAAATGGGCTTCTGACTCCCTAAAGGCGTAATCTCACATCATTTTCATGTTGACATAGCGTATAAATCTAGTAAGATGTCAAACCTGGGGTACAAAATGCTCAGAGAATGCTGTGGAATCTTCTTTCCAATCCATCCGCCGCTTGGCATTTATTAACTCACCACAAATCTAATTTTAAATGGATAGAGAGCACATAGTCTTCATAGCATCAGTTGTGATTCAATGATAGTATTCTTGCATCTAAGTCTGAAGGTTGAGAGTTCACAGTCCCGCCCCACAGACTTGAGCGCAAAATCTAGGCCGACACTCCAATGCAGTACTGAGGGAGTGCTGCACTATCAGAGATGCAGCCTTTTCAATATGATGTTAAACTGAGGCCCGGTCTACCCACTCAGGTGGACATAAAAGATCCAATGCACTACTTCAAAGAACTGTAGGAGTTCTTCTGGTGGCCTAGCCAACATTTATCACAAAAACAGATGATCTGGTCATTATTACATTGCTGTTTATAAGAGCAGCCCATGTGCAAATTGGTTGCTGTGTTTGCATTATAGCAGTGACTGCACTTCAAAAAAGTACTTAATTGGCTATAAAATGCTTTAGAACTTCCTGAGGTCATAAAGGTGCCATAGAAATCCAGGTCTTTCTTTCTCTGCTCTCCATTTTTAACCAGTGAGAGATGACTCTGCCCGGCAAGTACCAGGCATTTCAAAGACAGTTGGGCCTAGTCTTGAACCAAAATTCATTTGTGGGTTGTCGGCATCTCTGGCTAGGCCAGCGTTTACTGCCCATCCCTAACTGCCCTTAAGAACATGGTGGTGAGCTGCCTTCTTGAACCACTGCAGTCCCTGTGGTGTAGGTACACCCACAGTGCTGTTAGGAAGGAAGTTCCAGGATTTTGACCCAGCCACAGTGAAGAAATAGTGATATATTTCCAAGTCAAGATGGTGAGTGGCTTGGAGGGGAACTTGCGAGTGGTGGTGTTCCCATGTATCTGCTGCCCGTGTCCTTCTAGATGGTAGTGGTCGTGGTTTGGAAGGCGCTGTCTAAGGAGCTTTGGTGAGTTTCTGCAGTGCATCTTGTAGATGGTACACACTGCTGCCACTGTTTGTCAGTGGTGAAGAGGGAGAATGGGGTCAAATAGATTAGTCTAGCAAAGAGGCAACAAAGACATAATGATCCAATTCAGCCATTTCTGTGCAGTATATATACTTCAAAGGAAACCTCACGGGTTAAAGGAGCCTGACTTACAATGTGTGGTGGTGGAGTGAGTGAATGTTTGTGGAAGGGGTGCCAATCAAGCAGGTTGCTTTGTCCTGGATGGTATCAAGCTTCTTGAGTGTTGTTGGAGCTGCACTCACTCAGGCAAGTGGAGAGTACTCCATCACACTCCTGACTTGTGCCTTGTAGATGGTGGATAGGCTCTGGGGTGTCAGGAGGTGAGTTACTCATCGCAGGATTCCCAGCCTCTGACCTGCTCTTGTAGCCACAGTACTTATATGGCTAGTCCAGTTCAGTTTCTGGTCAATGGTAACTCCCAGAGTGTTGATGGTGGGGGGATTCAGCAACGGTTATGCCATTGAATGTCGATGGTTAGATTCTCTCTTGTTGGAGATGGTCATTGCCTGGCAGTTCTGTGGCACGAATTTTACTTGCCACTTGTCAGCCCAAGCCTGGAAAATGGATTCTGTCAGTGATAAAACTGCTGCCTTTTAATTTTTATAGTCAAGCTTCTCTTTAAATGGATCAACAATAGCAAAAATAAGAGCTTCCTTTGTTGACTGCAATAATTATATGAAGGCATTGGAAGTACATATATCCTGTAAAAGATGATAGCAATGATATGACAGTAAAAATTGTAAAACATTGCATAAAATTCTTTATAGTTCTCCCATCTTTTTGGAACTCTGTTCCACTGAGTATAAACGAGCTCTTACAATGTCCTCACTACTCCCTCAGTTAGATTTGTTCCGCCAAATAAAAACATCAAATGCATACGTTTCTTCTTCAAAGTGAAAGGAACCCTTTGGGATGCTTTTCCACATGGAGTAGTTGAGGCAGAGGCCATTGTATCTTTTAAGAGAAGATTCAGAACATAGGAACAGAATATGGCCATTCAGCCCCTCCAACCTGCTCCAACATTCAAGTAGATATTAGATCATGCACCCCACCTCCATTAACCTGCCATTGCTCCATATCCCTGGATATATTTTTACTTCATAAAAATATCTCTCAGTCATGAAAGCTTCAATTGCTCCAACTTTCACAGTCTTTTGGGGAAAGATAACCAGATTTCTTCGTGAGCTTCCTGATTTTGCTCCTGAATGACCCAGCTCTTATTTTAAGATTATCTCTCCTTGTTCTTAATACCCCAGAGGAAATTCTTTCAATCTATTTACCCCCGCAACTCCTTTAAACATTTAAAATACCTCAGTCAGATCAGCCCTCAAACCTTCTAAAAGTTTGTGTAATATGCCTTCAAAACCTAACCCTCGCCGCCTCATTTGTAGCAGAGGAAATTACAAGGCTATCAGGAAGAATGGGGTCAAACAGATTAGTCAAATAGATTCATTGCTCTAGCAAAGAAATAACAAAGGCATATTGATCTAATTGATCCATTTCTGCGCAGTATATATACTTCCAAGGAAACCTCACGGGTTAAAGGAGCTTGACTTACAATGTGTGGAGTCATTTGGCCTGCCTTTGATACACGCCTCCTTCTGCTGATACTTCGCTTCACACGAGGGAGCAAGCGGAACCTTGCAAAATGAGCCATGTTTGCTGCTCCAAATCATGTATTTAACAGTTACAAACACCCCACGAAATACGCATTCCAGCTTTTTCGTCTGTAGACTTGCTCCGTAGAACATGTTCCATTTACGATGAAAAAAAATCAAGCATTCACCTGTGTGCTTAAATTACAGCAATCGAAGAGCAAATATGCAAAACAGCATTGTAAATGGACTTTATTTGATGCAAAGGTCTTTGCAACCTTTGCTGGAAAGACTGAATGTTTGTTATAAAACATGAAACAAAAGCTGGAATTGGCCTTGACATCACATTCTATAACCAAAGGGTTTTATGGTCGAAGTTGTGAGTTGTACTTTCTGTTCAAGTTAATTGCCGTTTAAGTATGCATTGTTTGCACTTTGATCACAAAGCAGGTGACCTCAGTCTCCTTCACACTTTTACATGGCAAAAAAGACAATCTCACAGCTAAGTGCTTTGTGCCTTCCGTTATTGCCAGTACTTTGGCAAGTGTACAGAACAGCTTGTGCTGTCGGTTTTATTCTGTTTACTTTTAAAAGAATATTCATTATGGGGTAGTGGCTTGCTGGCATTGCTAGCTGACTGGAAGGACACAAGTTTGCATTCTGCTCCCTCCTGTGGTGATCAGAGCCAAGGTATTGGAGGAACCCAACCAAGCTGAAGAAAAAGGGATTCTCCCCAGCTATTGTGCAACTCCTCAAAGCTACAGCCAACCCAACCTACTTGCTCAGGGGCACAATTTCCCATCTTGGACACGCCTGGCATGGAGCTGTGCCCATGGGGAATGCTAGTCAGGTCTCACCTCTAGAAGATGGAGACAGTGGTGTAGCGGTAATGCCACAGGATTAGTAAGCCAGAGGCCTCAGGCTAATGCTCTGTGGACAAGGGTTCAAATCCTAGCTTGGCAGCTGGTGGAATTTAAGTTCAATTAATAATCTGGATTGGAAAGCTCATCTCAGTAATGGTGACCATTATTGATTGTTGTTAAAAAAACTCATCTGGTTCACTAATCACCTTCCTTACAAAAACAGAATTACCTGGAAAAACTCAGCAGGTCTGGCAGCATCGGCGGAGAAGAAATCAGTTAACGTTTCGAGCCTTCATGGCCCTTCAGCAGAACTGGAGCATAGTTAGAAGAAGGGAGGACTATCTTCTAACTATGCTCCAGTTCTGCCGAAGGGCCATGAAGGCTCGAAACGTTAACTGATTTCTTCTCCGCCGATGCTGCCAGACCTGCTGAGTTTTTCCAGGTAATTCTGTTTTTGTTTTGGATTTCCAGCATCCGCAGTAGCTTTTAGCTTTTTGTTTTTACCTTCCTTACCTGGTCTGGCCTACATGTGACTCCAGATCCACAGAAATGTAGTTAACTCTTAACGCCCTCTGAAATAGCCACTCAGTTCAAGGGCAATCAGGGATGAGCAGTGAATGCTGGCCTTACCGGTGATGCCCACATCCAATGAAATAATAAAGAAAAAAAGATGAAGGGGAAATTAGATGCCGAGCCAAAGGGGTAGATGCTAGAAATGGTGACCCAAAAATTGGTCAAAAAGGGAACTTGAAGGAAGGAGCAGGCTCGAGGGGCCGAGGGAGCTGCTCCTGTGCCTGTTTCTCATGTTCTTAGGAGGCGGAAGGGTTTAGGTAGCTAATTTTTTTCTATTTATTCATGGGATGTGGGCTTCGCTGGCTGGGCCAGCATTTATCGCTCATCCCTAGTTGCCCTTGAGAAGGTGGTGGTGAGCTGACTGCCCTGGGCCTAGGTGGCTCATGACACAGCAACTAATTGGTGGGGCAAAAGAAGGATGTCAGAAGAACCAAGAATTTAGAAGAATGTGAGGTGATCTCCCATTGAAATGTATAAAATTGATAGTAGGCTTGACAAGGCAGATGCTGAGAGGCTATTTTCCCTAGCTACAGAGTCTAGAACTAGGGTCAGAGTCTCAGGATAAGGGGTCGACCATTTAAGACTGCAAGAGGGAGTGGGTTGTGAATCTTTGGAATTCTCTACCCCGGAACTTGTGGATACTCAGTCCTTGGGTATAATCAAGACAGAGATTGATAGATTTTAGGGCACTAAAGGAATCAACTGATCTTGGGATAAAAGAGGAAAGTGGAGTTGATGTACAGGTCCAGCCATGAACTTGCTAAAGCTCAAAGCACAAAGCAATGGCTTACTCCAGCTCCTATTTCTTATCTTCTTATTTTGTTGCACTGGAGATGCACAGAAGGGTGGGGTCACGAAGGGGTCTAAATGTGCGAATGAATATTGTAAATAGCAGGCATCAGTGGAACTAGGTGCCAATGCAGTAGGTCAGTGAGAACAGGCTGATGGGTGAGCAGGTGTGGGGTAGGATACAGGTCGCAGAGCTATCAATAAGCTGTACTTGACAGAGACAGCTAGGCTGGTGAAGTGATTCCTGACATAGTCAAGTCTGGAAGCAACAAAAGCTCAAGAGGGTTTCAACAGCAGGTGGGCTGAGGCAATTAAAGAGGACAAGGACATGGTCTTTGTGATAGACAGAATTTGAGGTAAGAAACTCAGCTCAGAGTCATCAGGGTACAGTATTTGCAAACAGTCTGCAGTAGCCTGAGGTAGTGGCTGGGATTGGGGTCTAACTCGGTTTCAACAGTATGATGTTTGTGACAGGGCCTAAAGGCAATGGCTTTATTCTTTCCAAAGTTTTGCTGGAAGAAGCAACGGCTCATCCAAGACTGGAATAATACTCACTTCCAAGCACCTCTTTTGTGCAGCGAGAAGTTAGGATTTGAATGCTCTGCCTGAAAGTGTGGAAGTTCCCCTCCAAGCCACGTACCATACTGACTTGGAATATATCACCATTACTTCAATGTCGCTGGGTCAAAATCCTGGAACTCCTTCCCTAACAGCACTGCGGGTGTACCCACACCACATGGGCTTCAACGGTCCAAGAAGACAGCTCACCACCACCTTCTCAAGGGCAATTAGGGATGGGCAATAAATGCTGGCCTAGCCAGTGACGCCAACATCCCTTAAATGAATAAAAAAATCGTTATATCCAATCAAAGGGGAATTGGATAATTATCTTGAAGAGAAGATATTTGCAGGGCTACTGGGAGAAGGTGGAGGAGTGGGACTAGAGATGCTCTTCCAGAGAGCAGGTATGGACATGTTGGTTCGAGTGGCCCCCTTCAGTGCTGTAACCATTCTATGATTCTATTCTTTCTTCAGATTATGAATTTCACTCACACCCTCCAGCTCTGTAAGAAAGCCTTGCACTGTTATCTAGAAACCAAACATAAATTCACTCTTTGGTAACGCCTTCTCGGGGTCTAATGCCATTTGCTATGTTTCTTATCTTGTTGACAAGGCCCATTGGAAAACTATTTCACATAGTTAGACAGATCAAACACTGACCCAAGAACTTTTAAAGGGACAGCTTTGTCTTGGTGAGTCTTTGTTATGTTCGGAAACAGAAAAGGACAAGATAGAATTAGAAAATACAGTTCAGGAGACAGCCATTTGGCCCACAGGGCCTGTTCCCAGTGCTAGATCCCCAACAATAATTATGCAATGTAATTCCATTTCCCTGTCACCTTTTTCTTTTAAAGAAACAATTTATGTTGACATAACACCTTTCGCCAATTCGGGATGCTCCAAAGTGCTGCACCATCGAATAAGTCATCACCGTTGTAATGTAAGCAAAGTGTGGCAGCAAATTTGCATATAATAAAGATCCTAAGATCAAAACCGACCAGATAATCTGTTTTGGTGGTATTTTGCTGGAAAAATGTTGCCCAGAAAATTTATCTTGTTCTTCTTCGAACAACACTACGGGATCTTATATGTCCACCTGAGAGGGCAGACCAAGCCTCAGTTTATGTCTCAATTGAAAAGCACACCTCTGATGATTCTCTCCCTCAGTACTTAACCAATTCCCAATCTTAGAAAGACAGGAACAGCATTCAGCTCCTTAAGTCATTCAATTAGATCATGACTAATCTGTCCATTTACCCATCTTTGCTCCATAACCCTCGACACTCTTATGAACAAAAATCTATCAATTGTAGTCTTGAAAAGTTCAATTTTTTGGGGGGAAAAATATACTTTATTCATAAAATATCTGGAAGAACATTCCAAACCATTTCAAAATCACCATCACAAAAGTACAATCATATTCAACTTTTACAACATGTATCACGAGGTGCATCAATACAATCAATGAATATTACAATCATTTACAGACATTCATTTTGAGTTGTACAGGCCGAGGGGCTCTCAACAGTTCCCAGTCCCTCAGGGCCCTATGGCAGAAAGGTCATGGACAGCGACCCTTCCCCATTGCGCCTTTGCGGTGGCTGCCCCAGTCTTTAGTGCGTCCCTCAGTACGTAGTCCTGGATTTTGGATTGTGCCAGTCCGCAACACTCAGTCGGGGACAACTCTTTGCGCTGGAAGACCAACAAATTTCGGGCAGACTAAAGAGCGTCTTTCACTGAGTTGATGATCCTCCAGCTGCAGTTGATGTTTGTCTCGGTGTGTCCCTGGGAACAGCCCGAAGAGCACAGAGTCCTGTGTCACAGAACTGCTCGGGATGAACCTCGACAGAAACCACTGCATCTCTCTCCAGACCTTCTTTGCAAAGGCACAATCCACAAGGAGATGAACAATGGTCTCGTCCCCACCACAGCCACCTCGAGGGCAACGTGCAGAGTGGGTGAGACTCCTGGCGTGTTGGAAGGATCTGACAGGGAGGGCCTTTCTCACCACCAGCCAAGCTAAGTCTTGGTGCTTGTTGGAAAGTTCTGGCGATGAGTCATTCTGCCAAATGACTTTGACAGTCTGCTCGGGGAACCATCCCACAGGATCCACCCTCTCCTTTCCCCACAGGGCCTCTAAGACGTTACGTGCTGATCACTGCCTGATGAACTTGTGGTCGAAGGCGTTTCTCTGCATAAATTTTTCCACGAGGGACAGGTGGTACGGCACGGTCCAACTACTTGGAGCGTTCCGCGGCAGCATGGCCAGACCCATCCTTCGCAACACCGGGGACAGGTAGAACCTTAGCACGTAGTGACACTTGGTGTTTGCATACCGAGGGTCTACGCACAGCTTGATGCAGCCGCACACAAAGGTGGCCATCAGTATGAGGGCGATGTTGGGCACATTTTTTCCCCCTTTATCTAGAGGCTTGTACATCGCGTCCCTGTGGACACGATCCATTTTCGACCCCCAGATAAAGCGAAAGATGGCTCGGATGATCGCCATAGCGCAGCTGTCTGGAATGGGCCAGACCTGCGCCACGTACAGCAACAGCAAGAGTGCCTCAAACCTGATGACCAGGTTCTTACCCGCAATGGAGAGGGAGCGTCGTCCCCACATGCCCAGTTTTCTTTTCACCATAGACGCTCACTCCTTCCAGTTTCTAACGCATGCCCCGGTCCCTCCAAACCATATCCCCAGCACCTTCAGGCCGTCAGCCCTGACGGTGAAGGGGACAAAGGATCGGTCAGCCCAGTTCCCAAAGAACATGGCCTCGCTCTTCCCACGATTTACCTTGGCTCCCGAGGCCAGTTCGAACTGGTCGCAGATGTGGATCAGTCTGCGCACCGACAGCGGATCCGAGCAGAAGACGGCGACATCGTCCATGTACAGGGAGGCTTTGACCTGAGTGCCTCCACTGCCTGGGATCGTCACTCCTCTTATGCCCGGATCCTTCCTGATGGACTCAGCAAAGGGTTCTATGCAACACACAAACAGGACAGGGGAGAGAGGATAGCCCTGCCTAACTCCAGATTTAATAGGAAAGCTATCTGATTCCCACCCATTGATTGAGACTGCGCTACTGATGTTAATGTAGAGCAGTTGGATCCAATTGCGAATTCCCTCCCCAAACCCCATTTTGGAGAGCACATCCACCATGTAGGTGTGCGATATTTCAATTGACCCAGCATTCACATCCTTAATATGGAGAAGAGAAGGGCTCCTGTTTACTACAACCTGCTTCCTGATTTCACTTTCTACCTTTAAGATTTTGCCCCCTTGTTCTGGATTTGTCTACCAGAGGAAATCATTTCTCTGTATCTATTCTATTGATTCCCTTTTATAATTTTAAAGACCTCAACTAGATCATCTCTCAATTTTCTAAACTCAATGGTGTAGAAGCCAAATGTATTCGTAATTTGATCCTTTCAGCCCCGGTGTCATTCTGGTGAAGCTTTGTTGCACCAGCTGTAAAGTTAATACATCTTTCTTGAGGTTTGGTGCCCAGAACGGAATGCTGTACTCCAGATGGGGTCTGAACAAGGCTCTATAACTGAAGCATCATTTCCTCACTTCTTTATTTACATGACATAACACCATGTGGCAGGAAAAACATTTCAACTCCTCTAGTGAAAAGGTGGAGTTTGTGCCCCGCTTATTACGGGTGACACTGTGTAGGATACCCCTGATGAATACTTCCTGTCGTAGTTTATTTGAAGAAAGACACACAAGGATTTGTGCAGCAGAAGTCACAGGGCCTGGTTCAGCACAAACCTTTATTGCTGAAATTTAATACTACGTCCAAGTTTCTCCCAGAAGCTCAGTGTGCTTGAAAACTTCACCAGGCGATAAAGCCCCTTTACTCTCTTCTGTGCTAAGTGACACAAGACGACTTCCACTGTTTTCACATCCAGTATCAAAATCCTGGGGGTTACCGTTGACCAGAATTCTAACTGGACCAGCCAAATAGATACTGTGGCCACAAGAGAATGGAAGGCAAGCACTGAAAATCCCAACGAAGTTAGCTTTTCAAAAAACCCTCTGCTGACAGTTTCCACAATGAGTGTCTTTTTTTTTGCTGCTGTGTTTTCTATTTGAATTTTGCATGCCAATTCTGATGTGCCTTCCATCTGTCCACCATATTCAAAGTAACCCACCTCAACAAGCAAGGCTTGTTTAAGGCTTCCAGTTCATATGGGAGCACAGCAGGCAGTGTCCACATAGGCTGCCAGTAAAATTGCCAGCAAAAGGTTAAAATAACAAGGGCTATTCACTTCCATCACCTACAAAGAATCCAGTGCAATTAGCAGAACACAGGATCCGACAGCACATGTGTAACTGTTCTTGTAAAACCAAAGCACCTCACTCCAAAATCTTAACTTCTCTTTTTATACTTGCCACTAATTAGTATATACTTAAATCCAGGTTGTTGTTGATTACTGTAACCATGCTGATAAAAATTATATTCCCCATTTAATGCAGCTCATTTAACAAAATTCCTAGCATTCACTAAATCACAGCTTTTTACTTTTAGAAACATGTATGCTTGCTGCACTTCTACTTGATATCCCCCCGCCCCCACTCTCTTTCACAGCTGGATAATCCCCTGTAGAAGACACGATGAGGCAGACTGACTAGATATAAAATTCAGGGCCAATGTAAAATGAGCCATCACTTTTGCGGAGATAATCAATCTTTTTCCTCGGCTGAGAATGGGACCAACATGTCCTCTCAGCTGATGTGATTTCCATTATGTCCGTCTGGGAGACTGAGCAGAACTCGTAGGGAATGCCAATTGAGAGCTAAATCAACACAATTTGGGAACACTCAGACAACATTTGTAGGGCACAAGTGGGACAGAATCCTGCTGGAACTAGGTTCTGCATCATTTCCTGATTTGCCTGGCCAGAGATACTCCGAGTTTTTGTCTTGAATGGAATTTTCAGGGCCTAATTATTTGAATATTGAAGCAAGGTGTTTATAGTTGGAAAGTACACTGCAGTCTGAACTAACCCCAGTCTTTGAAATTTCATGACAAGAGAACGGGTACAACATGCACATTGATTGGTAACTCCTCTCTCTGCTATTTCAGCAGAGGTATTTATGCATTTAGCTTCTGCTTAAACAGAATGAGGAAATTCCAATGGAACACTTGAACTCACGCTACCAGTATGTACCACAACACACTCATTGTGATGTCACCACACACTGGGACATTACCAAATTATATCCCCCTGACATCATCACATGGCGTCAGGACTATATCACCTGCCTTTGCAATGTTAACTGCAAGCTACAACGGGTGGAATCAGAATGTATCTAGACAGAAGCAGTGAGAATGGCACCATGACATTTGCAGGCGTTCTCTATAAGACCTCATCAAATTTATAAAGCAAACATGGGAATCCTGTAAATTATAAGACAGGTGTTACATATTAGTCATTGGGAGGGAGCTTTCAAAATATTTCTCAAATGTGGCCTTTGACTAGATGGCTCAGATAAGTCTTCATCGTGGCAAAGAAGATATGATTCAGGAATGAAAGCAGAAACTGCTGGGAAAATCTGAGAAAGGAACTCACGCAAACCAATGCAGCTAAATGTATGATTTACTTAAAAGGATCATTTCTCATTACCATTTCTATTGTGGTTCTTTTCTCCTTTCCTACAAGCTCACATTGTGTGAAAAGCACCATCCTATCTGTTATTTATTTACTTTGATGCTGTTCATTCATAGAGTTTACTTAATATAACTATTTAACTATTCCTCGAATACCACAGTAACGTGAAGATAATGGTCCCAGGGACAGACTATCTTGTCCTCTGAGCCACCAAGTGAAATGTCCACCTGCCCTAGCCTCAGGCGAAAGACCCCCACCTCAAATCTCAGGGATGGGATCACTTGTATGGTCAAAATTAGATCTAGGCTGTCCAGGGATGACATCAGAAAGAATCTTGTCACACAAAAAGTGTCGTGGCAATCTGGAACTCTCTCCCTAAAAAAGCTGCTGAGACTTGGGTGGGAAGGGGAGGGGGTGGGGGAAAAGGGTCAATTGAAAATTTCAAAACGGAGATTGATAGGTTATTAGGAGACAGTGTTAAGGGCTAAAAATACAAGGTGAGTAGATGAAGTTAAGATACAGAGCAGCCATAATCCAACTGAATGGCAGAACTGGCTCCTGTTCCTACGTCTCTAACGTAGCTGGGTTCTGGCTCATATTCAGGAGAAATCAGAACTTCTACCAACTCACAGCCCAGAAATAGTTTTCACACTTGTACCCCAAAACTGAACTTAGTTCATTATTATTTCATGCATCTAGTGAGTTGTTTTAGGTCTAATTGGATTTATAGATAACTTTTCAGTTGGCTTTGTAACGCAGCCTTGGAGAGCGAGAGGATACTGTACACTGTGATGGTACAAGTCAAAAAACAGACTATCCTTATTTGCACAAAGATGCCCCAGCATCACTCCACAGGCTGGTGATCCACAAGCTGGCTTAAGGTGACCTTCACTTTACATGCAGAGCCTCATTATCTCATCCCTCAACCATATGCTGGCTGCAATCCACTTACCTCAGCTTTTGGCATTTATCTGTTTCTGATGATAATGTGCAGGTTCCAGGTTATCCTCTAAGGCAACAAAAGAGGAAAATCTTGAAACCAAGCTGTAAGGTGGGGAATGTAGTAACGTAAGAATCTGTGCCAAGCAAGATGGTCAGTTAATTAGCTCAAATCTGTCTAAGCACTTGTGTGGCTGGTAACAATCTTGAGAGAGGAGGAGAAGAAAGACACCTTAAGTCATATTTAACTTACTCTTCATTCACTTTTGTCTTTGCACCCAAGCCAAGCTTGCTGTGTTTTTCTATCAGTTCCCAAGGTGTTAAAACAGTCTATGTTTCTCTGAAATATCTGCTGTCATTGCCCTCTGTGCTTCTACTGAGCATGTATTATGGTAGGAAAGAGCCTCCATGCCTCCCCTGCAATGGGATGCCCGACCGTGTCAACAGGAAATGGGCAGAGCTAGAGATAGAACTCAAGAACCAATGTAAACTGGGTTTTAAACCCACGATCAGCATGCACCTTAATCCCCAATATCCTGAGAGATTAATCTGGCTCTGTTAAAATATAAGCCTGTGATCTGGCTTTAGGATGCAGAATCCATGTTGGATCCCTCAGTGGAACTAATGGTTATGTCAAAAACTAGATCTGTGTTCAGTTGAAGCAGAGTAAAATTTGACACTGGCTGGATCATGCTGACCATGGAACCTGAGGCGTGGAGATTATGGAGAAACTGAATTGGACAGTCTTGGTAAAGACAATTTGACATTAGCTGTGATTTAGATTTGGTTTCCATCAGCACCGATTCAAAGTATATGGAGATAGGCATACTCTGCCTCACCACTACTGGTAGGAGAGTGTAACTACACCATGAAAAGTTTACATAGGATGTTTCCATTATCAGTGTATAAATAGGGACTTAGACTGGAAATATAAAGAGAAGGGCAGAATGTTTGATTTCAAAATGGGATCTGAAATACATCTTCATGCTCTGGTCCATTATCCCACTCCCTCCATCCCCAGTTAACCTGAAGACTGCATAAGGCCCTAAATCCTCCTGCACAACGCCATGGAGATAGATTAACAGGTTTTTATATTGTTTTGAATTTAAACTATGTGGGTGCAAGATCACTTTCTTCAGCACTCATCTGCCAAGTGGTGGCCCATCCTAGGAGCAGCAGTGGTGTGTTTATGAAAGGAGATGCAGCTGGCCACAGTGGGTAATATGGGCAGGGGGGAATGAAGAAGCATGTATCGAGTTGCAGTTCCACCATGACACCACAGCACCAATAGTCATTATCCAATTTTGTTTCCAATCAGGCCTGATTTTCATATTGTAATTAATTCCAGATCCACATTAGAAATAAGCAACACATTTGCAAATCACATGGCACTTTGCAGCTCAACAAAACTTGTTAAACTTGTTAAGCACTTTGATTAACCCTTTTCTTAGTTATAATTTTCTGTACATATCAAAGTATCAAATTATTTAAGTTGTTTGGCTTGATACAATCCATCCCTGACCAACTTGTGCTTATACTTGGATTGCAGCACTGTTTCTGACTGTTGCCATGAAGGAGAACACCTCATGGTATATCTGTCCATACCACCAGCCTGCACATTACTAATGTTTACATAAATTACACCATGTGTGAAAATATTTGGAAGTGGAAGGAAACAAGTGCATTTGAGAATGGCCTGGTAACTGGAGCAGTTCCACATTGGAATTCAGGCAACCTAAGCCCAGATGCTAATGTTCCTCTAACCCGAGGAGCTCCATAAATTGGAAAGTGCAATTATCCAGGAGGTACCAATGGAAATCTCCAAGATTTTCCTGTTTATTGTGAATGTCAGGCAGTGCATTTATATAGGACCAGAAGGTCACAAATACTGCAAAGTTATCATGGCCATTTTCCTATGTGCATTGAAGACTTCATTGAGGATCCCTTATTCTAAAATGACGATCAAACACTTTACAAAGATACCTACTCTGAGCATCAGAGCATTATTGTTACTTATACACAGGTAACAGGGAATGAAACTGGAGGAAATAGTTTTATTTCAAGGGACTAGCACATTGCCCTTTTATCTCTGGGACCAAATCCACCTCAGGCTGATAAGTTGGCAGCCTCTCTTTCTTCAACTGTCATCTTGGCTCCATTCACGTTACCTCGCCTCGACAGCAGAAGGTTGTGGGTTGAAAATCTCAGCCCAGGATTTAAGTGCTGTATCCTGGCCAACATTCTTCCCTCGGCCAACACTGGCAAAGAAAACTGATGGTTTATCTTACTGCTGTTTGTTGGACCTTGCTGTGTACAAAATGGCTATTCTGAGTGCACTTCAAGGTAATCTGTTCTAAGTGAAGAGCTTTCTAATGTTTTTTTTAGGGGATGCTAAAAGGCATTATACCAATCCAAGTGCCTCCTTTTCCTCTTCTGTCTATCGTGAAATTAAATTAGTTTGGCACATCTCGAACCAATGCTCAGTGGGCAAAGTGCCAAGTTTATTGCTATAAATCAGCCTGAATGGATGCCATGCCAGAACCCTCACGAAGAGAGTAAGCCTGGCTTGTCTGGAATCCATGCTCTAGTAGGGGGCGCTCTTTTTGAGGTTTGGAATCAAAGGGCACACTATTGGAAGCCGAAAGCAGGGAGTCTTACTTTGCATTTGGTCAGAAGGTGCTTGATGATAATGGGCACAAGCAGTGAAAAATCTTACCGCTTTTTGCGAAGATCTCTCACGCTGTAGAAGCAAACAGAAAACACAGCTATCGTAGACATATAGACACCCAGAACAGCACCATCTGGTGCATGGACAGGGTCATTAATTATTATAGATGTCTAGAAATATCACACATCTTTATGACATCTCAAAATTGACTGAGTCAGAAAAAGCTTTCGAAAATAAAGTGTTCATTTATAAATAAAGCCTTTTTCTTCCTCGATGGTGTGAAATTTCAAGAGACATTAAACACGTTGGCCCTGAAATTTCCTGATGGGGCTATTAAGAACAAAATAAAACAGAAGGCAAAGGAATTGCATATGACCAGACAAAGCATTTGCAGATTAAGATCAAAAAATGAAAATGTCAAGGCCTTCAGGAGCAAAAATACAGAAAAAAAACAAAGCGTTTGTCTAAATAGAAGTAAGATTGTCAAATATTCAATGGCCAAGAAACTTGACTCCTCTCTTAAATGATAGGTCCACAAAATTTCATTCATGCAGTGTTGCAGCAATATTGATTCATTTGGTCCTCATTTGAATAGGTTTTCCATGGCCATCTGTGAAGCTCTGATTCAACAAAGAACTATGAATGGAAGCATTATCAAGAGGCAGCAGCATTTCTACCCCCTATCCCCACCTCCCCACACCAAGATACCTCCATGGGCAGCCATACTTGATTTTCATCCATGTAGAGGTTAGCTTCAGGAAGCGCCTTGGGACAGTCCATGATCTTAAATGTGCTATATAAATCCAAGTTGTTGTAGCAAACAACATACAACAGATCTCAGTTAAATGAAAGTTATGATGTGATCATTACCATAATATTAATAATGTTCCACTGCAGGCTTGCTAGAGATAGGTCAACGTTAAGAATTTGCAGAATCAGGCAGAAACATCTGTTAATCCTTTTTCTCCCCCACACATACTTGTAGTTTCTCTGAAACCAATTAACAATAAATGGTGATACAAAAGAAAAACTTCCCATTTGTAGCTAATTTGCAAAATATCACCCTTATTGACTACTAGTGACCTTTACCCTGCACACTGAAAAGCTCACATTCTATTTTGTTTTACATTCTACCTCCACCCCTTCTTTTCCCAAAGATGATAACTTCGGCTCCAATATAGTTCCACAGACATTGACAGCCCTCCAAGTAACTCGCCTGAGAAGCTATTCTTAATGTGTGATTACATGCAATGAGCGCCATTATTTTACCATTGGAATATCACAGTTTAGCCTGGTCCTGCCGTGCACTTTCCAGCCATATCTGATTTCCTCTTTCCCTCAAACCAGGGCACTGGGGGCAACTGCTGTGTCCCACTGACATTCGAACTGAGATTGGCCTCTTCAATATTAATCCTTGGTGTGAATGATCCTAAGTTTCCGTTAATGAATAAACTAGTCAGGAATACAAAAACAGATTGTAAGCTCTTTTACAAATATCTAAAAAGGAGGAGAGTAGCTAAAGTAAACATTGGTCCCTTAGAGGCAGAAACAAGAGAAATTATTACGATGAACGAGGAAATAGCAGAGACGTCAACCAAATATTTTGTGTCTGTCTTCAGAGTAGAAGGCACAAATCACATGTCAGAAATAGAGGGAAAACATGGGCTAATAACAGTGAGGAATTTAAAATAACTAATATCAGCAGCAATATCAGAAGGAATGTTCTTAAGCTCGGTGGCAGTGCATTGGCCTTACTGGAGACAGAAGGTCTGCTGCAGGGACTTGAGCACTCAAATGCAGTACTGAGGAAATGCTGCACTGCCGGAGGTGGATGAGCATGAAAGCAAGGTCTTGTCTCCCAGGTGGAGGCATATGATACCATCACCCTATTTCAAACAAGAGCAGTGAAGTTCTCCCTGGAGTCTTGAGCAATATTTATCCCTCAACCACATAGCCAAAAAAAAAATTATCTGGTCATTATCACATTGCTGTTTGTGGGACCTTGCAGTACACAAATTGCCTGCCAAGTTTCCTGCATTACAACAGCGATGACACAACAAAAGCACTTCATTGGCTGTAAAGCGCCTTGAGACATAAATTCATGTATTTCTTCTTTTGAATCATCCTGCTCTGCCTGGTCCAGTAAGACAAGATTCTTCAGACTTGTTAAATTAAAATTATTCTCTGAGTGAAAACTGGTGAAAGATGTATTTGAACAACATCTTCCTCAGTTTTGTGACAAATCTACCCTGTTGAGTTGGCAGCGCTAGGAAACTCTGCAAGTAAATTCATAATTTCTCTGGCTTTTATGGTTCTGTATGATCCAGAGTTCTGTGATGTAACCTCTTAGGAAGGCTACCATTAAACGGTTCAAACAAGCTGGTTAAAAGATTATTTCAGTGCGGCTGTTTCACACATATATAAAAGGTTCAAATATGTGCACAAGAGTAAGAAACAAACATGTTTATCTCAAATTAAGGTGCGCCAGAGGATTTTGTTCAAAGAGATCAAATGATGCTGGCTGAAGGAATCAGAATTTCAATAATAAAGTTTTGCCCCCACCCCTCAAAAAAAAACAGTTGTCTGAAAACAGCGGAAGAGTGTGCACGTGCTAGCAGTGTGTTTACACTGGCTCGAGGATTTACTTTTAAACTTTAAAAGAAAACACTTCACTTACTAGCTGATCCCCCATGGCAATGCACCTGGAATAAGTTATTTTATAACAGGGCTGCGTTTAACAAGTGTAATTGGGAAAGTGCACAGTTAGCAAGATTTGTACGCATGCAAATAGGGCTATGAGGTTGCAGTGATTTGATACAGTATTTTTATTCATTCACAGGATGTTTTGGCATTGCTTTTATGGCCTATCCCTAATTGACCTTGAGGAGGTGGTGGTGAGTCACCTCTTTGATTACAATTGCATGGCTTGCTCGACCATTTCCATAAGACCAGAAGACCATAAGACATGGGAGCAAAAATTAGGCCACTCGGCCCATCGAGTCTGCTCCACCATTCAATCATGGCTGATAAGTTTCTCAACCCCATTCTCCCACCTTCGCCCCGTAACCTTACACTCAATGACCTGGCCTCCACAGCCTTCTGTGGCAATGAATTCCATAGATTCACCACTCTCTGGCTAAAGAAGTTTCTCCTCATCTCTGTTCTAAAAAGTCTTCCCTTTACTCTGAGGCTGTGCCCTCAGGTCCTAGTCTCTCCTACTAATGGAAACATCTTCCCCACGTCCACTCTATCCAGGCCTTTCAGTATTCTGTAAGTTTCAATCAAATCCCCCCTCATCCTTCTAAACTCCATTGAGTATAGACCCAGAGTCCTCAAACATTCCTCATGTGTTAAGCCTTTCATTCCTGGGATCGTTCTCGTGAACCTCCTCTGGACCCTCTCCAGGGCCAGAACATCCTTCCTGAGGTACGGGGCCCAAAATTGCTCACAATATTCTAAATGTGGTCTGACCAGAGCCTTATGAAGCCTCAGCAGCACATCCCTGCTTTTATATTCTAGTCCTCTCAAAATAAATGCCAATATTGCATTTGCCTTCCTAACTACTGACTCAACCTGCAAGTTAACCTTAAGAGAATCCTGGACTAGGACTCCCAAGTCCCTTTGCACTCCAGATTTCTGAATTCTCTCCCCATTTAGAAAATAGTCTATGCCTCTATTCTTTCTACCAAAGTGCATGACCTCACACTTCCCCACGTTGTATTCCATCTGCCACTTCTTTGCCCATTCTCCTAACCTGTCCAAATCCTTCCACAGCCTCCCCGCCTCCTCAATGCTACCTGTCCCTCCACCTATCTTTGTATCATCTGCAAACTTAGCCAGAATGCCCTCAGTTCCTTCATCTAGATCATTCATGTATAAAGTGAAAAGTTGTGGTCCCAACACTGACACCTGCGGAACTCCACTAGTCACAGCCGCCATCCTGAGAAGGACCCCCTTATCCCCACTCTCTGCCTCCTGCCAAACAGCCAATCTTCCATCCATGCTAGTACCTTGCCTCTAACACTGTGGGCTCTTATCTTACTGAGCAGCCTCCTGTGCGGCACCTTCTCAAAGGCCTTCTGGAAGTCCAAGTAGATAACATCCATTGGCTCTCCTTTGTCTAACCTACTCGTTACCTCCTCAAAGAATTCTAACAGATTTGTCAGGCATGACCTCCCCTTGATGAAACCATGCTGACTTTGCCCTATTTTACCATGCTTCCAGATGGCGGTTAACAGTCAACCACATCGCTGTGGACCAAGTCACATGTAGGCCAGACCACTGCATTTGAATGCTCAAGTCTCTGCAGGAGGAGACCTTCTGACTCCAATAAGGCCAGTGTGCTACCACTGAGTTTAAGAATAGCTCTTCTGATATCTATAGGTTTTCTTCCTAAAAACACATTAGTGAGCCAGATGGGTTTTTACAACAATCAATGATAGTTTCATGGTCATCATTACTAATACTAGCTGTTTATTCCAGATTTATTTAAACCAATTTAAATTCCCCAGTTGCCATGGTGGGATTTAAACTCATGTCTCTGGATCATTAGTCCAGGCCTCTGGATTGCTAGTCCAATAACATAACCACTACGCTACAAGTACCTCCCTGAGGGAAAACAAAAACAGAATTACCTGGAAAAACTCAGCAGGTCTGGCAGCATCGGTAGAGAAGAAAAGAGCTGACGTTTCGAGTCCTCATGACCCTTCAACAGAACTTTTTTACCTCCCTGATGGGTTGCTAGGCCACTAGAGCAGGAAGGAGTCAGCCACATTGTTATGGGGCTGGAGGCTATAGGCCAGACTAAGTAAGGGCGGCATGTATGAAAAGACATTAGTGACCCAGTTGGATTTTTATGTTAGTCTGACAACTTCATGGTCGCTTTTACTTACATCAGTCTTTTATTCCCAGATTTCTTTTAAAAACCGAACTCAAATTCTCAAACTGCCACGATCAGATCTGAACTCCCGTTCTCTGGATTACTAGTCCAGTAACATAAGTACATCATTACTGCATCCATAGAGTGCTTTCACCCTGAGCTCCTTACGATGAGCTGATTATCTTCTGACTTTGTGTGTAATTTGTAATGAGCTGTACTGCAACCAACTGCTCTTTTCATTGTTTAACAGATTTGTTGCACTCACAATGGGTGTTCAATCATTGACTAATGTAGTAGTTTCAGATCTCCACATGAGATTTAGACATCTCAGAATTCCTGCTTCATTTGGAACAGCAAGCACTAAATAACCATAGCACAAATCAGAATTGGTGGTGGAGGGGGAAAGCTGCAATAGCCAATTGTCTTTTTGCATTATTGGATGGCTCAAATCAATGTTACATGTGATTAAACTTTCCCTGGCAGGCAGGTGGTGGATGAAGGTGGTCCACAAATATTTTTGATCACTTCTCACTCAGAATTTTAATCTCAGGACCACGTTTCATGTGCTGTTGCAGGCCATTCACTGACATGTGCCACTTGGAATATTTTGGGCCGTCTGCTACACTAATCAGTTGTTGCACCCTAATCTTAACCCAGTTGGCAGCACCAAGTCAGAAAGCTCAGGTTTCAAACAAGGTTCCAGAGGCTTAAGAGCCTAATCTAAAGTTGATATTTCAGTGCAGTGCTGGCTGAGTGCTGCATCGTCAAAGATATTGACTTTTGTGCAAGATGCCATGTTCATGTGGACCTAAAAGATGCAAGGGTGCTATTGGAAGAAGAGCAGGCAGCCCTACCAGCTTTTTGGTCAACATTCCCATCAAAACTGGCCATTCATCTCATTTGCCATTGGTGGGACTTTGCTGTGCACGAATTGGCTGCTACACATCTGCACTGTCTACATTTTAAAAGTGAGTTCTGAAGAATAATCATATTGGGCTCAAAACATTAACTCTGTTTCTCTCTCCACAGATGCTACCAGGCCTGCTGAGTTTTTCCAGCACTTTCTGTTTTTATTTCAAATTTCCAGCATCCGCAGTATTTTGCTTTTATTTTAAAAGTAGTTTATTTGGTTGTAGAGCACTGTGGGACATGCTGAGGATGTACGTTTTAAATGCAAATTCTTTCTTCTTGTACACTGTGGTAATTGGAACTATAAGCACTAATTTCACGGCCATTCATATGGTTCCAAGGTGAAAAAAAACAGAAGCAGAACTTGTTCAGGTTTGGTCAGCTGGTCCACCTGCAGTGACTGAGGCAGGTTACATAAAAATAATGTAGGGTTGGAGGAAGAGAACAGGAAGAGGGAGAGCAGCATGTTTTTCAAAGCACTACTGGGACCCAAAACTCATCTGTCATATAACCATTCATTTTTGGAGGTGACAATTGTCACAGAGGTTTCAAACCCAAAAACAATTTCAGTGGCCATTTTTGATAAAGAACAGCACAGCATGCCATTTCATTTTCAACAAGGGTAATGAGCTGAATGCATGCATGATCCACACACACAATCCCTCAAAATCACCTCCCAGACAACAGTTCATCACAACAAATATAATATACCGGTGTTTTCACAGGGATATGCACTGAATCCAATTCTGACCGTTCCAAGAACCTATTTTTGTGCCACTCACAAATAATTGTATCTTTTTCTCAAATAAATCCCAACAAGCCACTTGCTGCATCACTGGGACTTGTGAGAGATTATCAGTAAGTTGCTTAACATTTTGATTTACAGCGTAGATGCTGGTCAGTTACAAGTACAACGAATGTGGAATTACTTGTGACAGAGGCGCCCAGTATGCAGCCTACGGGTCACATCAAGGCTCCAAACTGTGGTAACCTGGCCTTAGCCGCATTGGTCACTTAACCCTAAATGCAGTTGTATGCCAGTTTGCCCTGTTTGAAATTTTGAACCTGGAGGTTTAGAAAGAGCTGCACATAGCACTGCTGTCTCACTGGCGGTTAAAACTTAAATCAAAACAACAAGATCTGTTACCATCAGCAACTTATACGTATGCAAATTAGTGAGCTCATGACCTAAACCTTTTTATATGTGGCCCGTGAGGTTCTGGCATGTATCTACAAATATGGCTCATGAAGACAAAATTTTGGATATATCCGATTAATAGCACTGAAGGTAGGAATGGACACATTGCTGATTCAAAAGGGAAAGATGGTTGTGGCATTGGGAGCAGGCTGGCAATGAAAAATGATCCTGAAAGCTCTGAAATACAATCTATGGACTGGGTGAGCCGTATAGGCTTTCTTGTTTTCCACATTCATATTCTTATCCCTGTTCACCACCCCTTACATGTTATCGTCACCACTTCAGTTGGTTACATGACATACAGTTCAATATATTATATAAATAGCTTTCCTTAGTTCACACTAAATTGAGGATAAGGGAATTGTACACAACAAACTGCAGATCATTTGATTTCCTGCATAATACAAGTCAGTCTAAAATATGCTTACATACGCTGATGATGTTTATCTACAACTTTCACAGCAGCTAACTTTGGACATGTATCCCAAATTTGGGAATGTAACACGGCATCTATTAACTAGTCTAATTTGACCATCCATTGGACTGTTAAAACATTTACAGGATCTTAGAATCCTCTCGCACAGGAGGAGGCCACTCATCCTATTGTGCCTGTACCTGTTCTTTGAAAGAGCTATCTAATTAATCCCCTCCCCTCCTTGCTCTTCCAACAAAGCCCTCCTTTTCAAGTATCTAGCCAATTCCCTTTTGAAAGTTACTATTAAATCTGCTTCCACCAACCTTTTAGGCAGCACATTCCAGATCATAACAACTTGTTGCGTAAAAATAAATTCTCTTCATCTCTCCCCTGGTTCTTTTGCCAAATACCTTGATTCTGTGGCCTCTCTTCCTGCCAGTGGAAATATCTTCTCCCTATCTACTCCTGGTTTTCCAGATTTCTCTCCTAAAGGTATCAGTGCAGCAACACTTCATGCCCCTATTAAACTCACTCTCTGGGACTCTCCGGTGATGCCCTGCCTCTTCCTGACGAGTTTCACCAGCATGCCTTTTATACTCACTGGATTGGTTTTACTTTGAAAATGTCCGTAAAAACTGCCCTGAGGAATTGTTCACCCGAGTCTGCTTTCAGTCCTTGAGAGGTGCTTGATCACTTTGCCAATGTGAAGGTGTCATTCCTGCTAACTAATTTTACCGAATTATTTATCGTGGGGAGTGGGGGGGGGGAATAAGATTAACAAATATATTAAATTTAGAGAGGCTGGCAAATTTGGTTATTTTAAATACCACCTTCTTATCTTTTCTTTAACCCACTATATCTACATTTACCCAGGAGCTTGATTCCATCAAAGGGTTAGTTAGTCTGCACCTATTTTCCAGGTTGCACTGACACCACAGAATTAACTCCATCTGGAATACTCATTCAGGAACGAGTGTGGCTCCATTCCGTGCATTGCACTAAGCACCAGAGCTACAATAAAAGCACTCTCACACCAAATGTATGCTAGCAGCTGTTTGCAATGACTGTTTTTGCCAAAATCTGCACAGAAATGATCGGCTGCCAGTGTATCCATATAAAATATGAGCCACTTGCACCTCAGTTGTCTTTTTATGCTGGAAACTAGAGGAATGACGCAACTAAAAGTTACATTACACTGGAGTTTGTAAAGTTGCTGCTATATCCATGTGAAATAGAAACTGCACATCTCCAAGTTTACAAGTCAAACGCAACAGGTCATCTTGCTGCCTCAGACTCGACTCCAGGCCATTGAACTGGTGTCTCTCTCACTCTCTCTCTCTTGTTGAACTCTCAAGAAAGTTTGCTAGATTTCACCACCGCCCCCCCCACCCCCCCCACCCCAGCCAACCAACAAACTGTGCACACCCAGCATGTTACAAAACATGTGTGTAAGTATAAAAGAGTGACAACAGTGAACTAGTGAATGGTATGCAAGCAGGAAACAGTAGCCAGAGAGTTCCTGCTGTGAAATTATAGGGTGATTTCAAAAGGAACAAAGCTGGATATCAAGTCCAAACCAGGCAGATGGGTTGAAAGTCTCTTTTCTCTGTTGCAATGAGGGTCCTAATCAAAATAAGATCTGGAAGTCTCTGCCACAGAATGTAGGATATTAAAGGAGCCACAAATTGGCACTGCACAGTTCAGTGTCACTTAGGCCCCAAGGCTGATGATGTGGGAAAAGGAGAATAGAAAATCACACCACTGCAAGTGGGCTAGAGATTTATTTTTCAGGATATTAATGGAACTGCGCAGATTCTTTGCCCCATTTTACAGGTAGGCTGACTGAACAACTAATGCAATAAAGTCAGTACTCTAAAAAAAAAAATCGACTCTTCCCAAGTTTTAAACTGTGCATGGCATGAAAAATAAGACAGTAGAAATGTTTCAAATAATTCTCATAGTTGACATTCATTATAGTTCATATTTAAAAGTGTTAGCAGACTTTGTAACTACTTAAAGGCTCCATTCAACAACTCCTTTATGTACTAAATTTGTGTGTTAACCATCCGTTGCAGAGACTAATTTCAAGGCCAAACTTGCTGAGATAAACCCGTGTAGGTTCATTCACTGATGAAGTCAGGCCTACACAGCCTACCTGGGTGCACAGGACCCTTTATTTTAAGAAGTCCTACCTTACCAAAAATATGGAAGCACAATGTGACAAAAAATTATCTCCATGGTACTTTATAACTAAGATAGTTCAGCACTAGATTTCACCAGGCCTTCAACACCTCTGTGGCCTCCAAAGAAGCAATGAAACCTTGTTTAGTACAAATTCTACAAAGACATAGGGGTAAAATTCAACTTTTCTAAATGTTCAAAATGAACAGTAGTCAACAGGTTGTGTGTTATACACTTCAGCAAGAAGGAAAATTGGATGGGCTGCACAACAGGAGGTTGATCCACTATACGACATTACCACCTGCACTCCCATCGGGGAAGTTGTATTTTATTCTCTCACAAGGCCAACCAACTGCTCACAAATTTTGCCCTCAATAGCTACAATCCAATAACAGTTATGGTCTCACTGACCAGAACATCTGTAGTGGGAGTCAGGGGAGGCATATAACAGATAGTAGGGGACCAGGGCAGCCGACTGTTACACACCCACCCGAATGTCCTTTTCAATGAAGTCAGGTGAGCAGGAAATTAGGCACGGTATATGACAGGTGGTTGATTCACTTCCAACTGTCACATCTCAGACTGAAAGAACAACATTCGAAGGCATGGATTTAACTGCAAGAACATCATAATTTAATCAGCCATGCTGGTCAACTCCCTAACATGTGCTATCTGACCTTCAAACTTCCAGGTCAGGTGACCCCACATGTAGTGCAAGGTGTACCTTATTGCATCTTACCCGGGTACAATGTAGTATCTACTACTCAAGTCCACCCACACAACCAGCTATCATTGTGACACCGCCCATTATACGCCACCTGCTGAATTTGACAGTCCTGCCCAACATCTCATCAGCTTTGAATTTGTATCCTTTTCAACTTAAACAGTGCAATGTTCCCTACAGTAAAATATTCCACAACTTCAATAACCCCTTTTATGGTCAATTCTTAATGGTAACTATCTACAAAGCCAAGTTCTCTCCAAAATTTGAACACCATGCTCATGTCTGGCATCTTCTGTCTACTCCCAGGCAGCATGTAATGAAAAGCTTCGTGTCTAATAGCCAAATTGGACCTCTTCCCCTCTCCACCCTCCTACCTGTTGTTTTGTTATTCATTTCTTCCTTTTCACTGAAACCTTTCTTTGTTTCTCTCTTTTATTCATTCATTCATAGGACCTGGGTATTGCTGGTAACACCAGCATTTATTGCCAATCCCTAACTGCTCTCGATAAGGTGGTGATGAGCTGCATTCTTAAATACAACTGAGTTACTTGCTAGGTTATTTCAGTGGACGGTTAAGAGTCAACTACATTGCTGTGGGTCTGGAGTCACATAGAGGTCAGGCTGGGTAAGAATGGCAGATTTCTTTTCCTAAAGCACAGCAGTTGGGCTTTTAAGACATTCCTGTAGTTTCATGGTCATCATTGCTGATACTGGCTTTTTAATTCCAATTTTTCTTTTCAGAAAAAAAAAATTATTCGAATTTACTTTCCCAAGCTGCTGTGATGGAATTTGAACCCACATCACTGGATCATTTGTCCAGACCTCTGAATTACCAGTCAAGTAACTGCTTGCTACTGTTCCCAGTTTACTGTTACCATTATGGCCAATGTCCCTTTCAACTTTCTTCTCTTGTTCTTTTTTTAAATAAGTGAAACTTTGCTTCTTGATTCACCTTATAATTTAATTTATTCTGGTTACTATTCTAGGGCCTGACTGTAGTCCTCTGACCATGGTTTCCCAATAACAATAATAAGAGATAATTACACCAAAACACACGTTTCTATATGAGGGAAGAGTGATATACTCATTATTAGCATAATTCAGCCCATATGATCACATAGCTCAGAGCTGGTTATAGAAATGCATTTATGTTGGAAATGCACGAACTAGTTGAACATCAAATCAAGAAGTCTTTTACCCTTCAAATACGGCTAAACCAAGTTTACACGGAGATGAGAAGAAAAATAACTTGTACATACCCTCAGGGCAACCCAAAGCATTTCATCACTACTGAATTATTTTCAAAGTGCAGTTAATCTTGTATGTAGGCAGACTGTATGAAGGCATAAGACTAGGCACAAGATAGTGGAACAAGGACATTATCAAGCTTTCAAATTTGGGGGGATGGAGTTGGAGCCAGGGTCCTGATCATTACATCACACCATGATGAGTACGGTTGAAGGTTGAGGTGTCAGTGGGGCTGCAGGGGTGGGCAGGTATGATGACGTGCATGAAATGCCGGATCACATCATGACAAATATCCTCTAATGTTAATCTAGTCACTTCTCTTCTTTGCAAAGTGGTAATTGCTTTCTCTCTCTCTCTCTCTCCCCTTAAGACACCTCTGAAGATCTACCTCTTTGACCAAGCTTTTGCTCATCTATCCTAATATCTCCATATGAGACCTGATGTTTTGATAATTGCTCCTGTAAAAGTGTTTTGAGATACTTTATGTTTGATGTGTTAAAACAAATAGAAGTTGATATTTTCACGGCGATAACATTCTGCTACGAGGTGTAAAACACATCACTTGCTTGCATTTATTTTCTTTTGTAGTCAATATACATATGGGTGTAAGGCTGTACATTTACAGTCAAAAATTTATAAATATTCTGTGGTTCTTTTTGAACATTACAGAGGCACTTGAAACTGCAAACCTCCAGTGGAATAACAACAGCGAGAGTCTTACAAAACCAGCCACGTCCACAGCAAGTCTCCAGCAAGTCAAATTACTCATCGAGTTCCAGAAATAGCCTTTCTCATGTAGGATGCTGAAACCCATAAGAGCTGTTTGGGGTCATTAGGTGGAAGGGTGTTGGGGTGGGGAAGAATGTAAGTCAATGTAGTTTTTTACACTTCTATTCAACCAATATAACAACCATTTCTATTTTTATAGCATCTTTCATTGCTGTAAAACATCCCAAGGTGTTTCACAGGACATCACATAAAGGAGGAGAGGTATATAAAGAGAGGAGTGAATTTCCCACAAAGTTTCCGCAAATTTGCGTGAATGTGGAGCAGGAGAAGCACCCTTGGGACCAGAGGGTAAATATCTGAAAGAACTCTCCAGAAACAGGATCCAGCATGCATGCCCATCACATGAGAAGGCGCAGGTTGGGAGGAAGGCAATGAGATGGGAGATGGAGGGAGATACATACACAAGCTTCAGATTCCGCATTCCCCGCGGCCAAAGTCAGCACAGTCAGCTTTCATCCTTCAAACCCACGTCCTTGTGTAAGTTATGTTGAGAATATTCCATTCATGTTCACCTTTCCTTAGCCAAAGGCAGCTCTCAAATACAACAGGGAAACCAAATGAACCTGCCCACCTTCCCATGTTGTTATTGGTAAAAATAATAAATAGTAAAAATAATACATGGCGACAAGGCACTATATGATATTTGCTGATGAAGTTCAAAGTCTACCTGAAGACACATGCCACACAAGGTCCTGCTAGGTACAAGAGAAGCACTGGGCACGCATATGGATGGGGATAGCACAGTAGGATGAACCAGCCAGCCAGTCCTAAGGGGAGCAATAGTTACATCATGACCAGTGACTGCATTATGCTCAATATTGGGTGATTGTCTCTTTAAACATTGCAGAATAGATCTACATCTTCCTTACGTTTATCTAGAATACATTCCAGGGAGTGACCTCATAATTATGTTTCCATTGGGTACCTTTGCAAGGAGCAGATAGGAAAATGACAGGACGTCTTCAGGAGTCAGCGAGGAATTTTTTTCCCTAAATTGACCTCAGGTTATTTTCCTTGTCTCTCCCAGGAGATTGATTGGCCTTTGGGATAGAGGAAGTGGAGGATGAGATAATGGTGTGCACCAGTTACACAATGACAGCATAGGACAGACTCAACAGGCCAACTGTTTTTTAGCTGTCCTTTCAGATGTGCTCATACATTCTCATTTTAGCAGATTATGAAGGCCTGACTATTGTCTAGGGTTGTACTTCGGAGGACATGTTGCGAGAACTGGAAAGAGATTATTCAGAAATGGCCACATAAATATTTATGGACTGACAGTACAAATACTGTTCGAGGGAAGAGCACTTTCAGTCATAATCACATGCAATTCAAGGCAGTGATGCAACATACACTCCTGACTGTGCCCTTCATTTCAGCTGGAACTAATCTAAGCACTAGAAGGAACAAGTGCCTGTTTGAATTCTGAAAGGGTCAGGGCCACTTTATGTCTGAAAATCAATGGCACAGAAATCCATTGGGTACCATTCCCAAAACTTACTCTTTAGAAACTCAAGCTTGGTTCTCCTTAAGTGTTTTGTAATGATTCTGTAATAACATTGGGAGTGATGAAAGAGTTGATTACACCCCTCTACACAGTAATAGCACCAGATTACAGTAAATCATTCTAATGTGATGATGCATTCTTGACCACACACAAGTGGCACGAAAGAAAGACTTTTTTTTGAGCTTGCAAAGGCTACTTTTGCAAAAGGTAGATTGCCAACAGTTCCTGCAAATACACTTTGGAATTTATTGATTCTTTTGCACGCTTTTATGACAAAACTTTTGATCAGTAGTTTAATCACTATCAATGGTTCATTATCCACAAGTCACAACCCGTAATACTTAGTCACTACAAGAACCAATTTCATGTCCTCGCTGGTTATTGAAGTACAGGCGGCCCATCACCCAAGATGACAATGGGTTGTATTCCCAAAGCATAGCTTTATGATCCCTCAATCTCTCAGTCCCAGCACCACAGCCACACTTGAAGCTAACATGGGTCACTCTGCTGCTCATGGTTTACTGGGGTAGATTTTACATTCCTGATCTTGTGGGGCAAGAGCATTGTCAGGGTTTTGGGCATGAAGATGGGGGGTGATTCTTCGACACCCGATCCCAGCACGGATCAGAGAAAATCAAGGCTACAACTTTGTGGATCTATCCCTGGCCCACATTACATAAGAACATAAGAAACAGGAACAGGAGTAGACCATTCGGCCCCTCGAGCCTGCTCCGCCATTCAATAAGATCATGGCTGATCATCTTGTGTTCTGATTTCTACATTCTCATCTAACCCGGATAACCTTTGACTCCTTTGCCTAACAAGAATCTATCTGCCTCTGCCTTAAAAATATTCAATGACCCCGCCTCCATCACCCTCTGAGGCAGAGAATTCCAAAGTCGCACAACCCTCTTGAGAGAAAAAAAATTCTCCTCATCTCTGTCCTAAAAGGGCGACCCCTAATTTTAAAACAGTGCCCCTTAATTCTGGACTCACCCACAAGAAGAAACATCCTTTTGATATCCACCTTATCAAGGCCTTTCAGGATCTTGTATACTTCAATCAAATCACTCCTCACTCTTCTAAACTCCAGTGGAAACAAGCCCAGTCTGTCCAACCTTTCCTCATGAGACAACCCACTCATTCCAGGTATCAATCAAGTAAACCTCCTTTGAACCGCCTCCAATGCAATTGGAGACCAAAACCGAACACAGTATTTGAGATGTGGTCTCGCCAATGCCCTGTATAACTGAAGAATAACATTCTGACTTTTATGTTCAATCCCTCTCGTAATAAAGGATAGCATTCCATTAACCTTCTTAATTACTTGCTATACCTGCATTCTAACTTTTTGTGACCTAGATCCCTCTGCACTTCAGAATTATGCAGCCATTCCCCATTTAAGTAATACTCTGCTTTTTTGTTCTTCCTGCCAAAGTGAACAACTTCACATTTTCCCACGTTAAACTCCATTTGCCAGATCTTTGGCCGCTCAACCTATTTATATCCATCTGCAACCTCCTCATGTTCTCTTCACAACATACTTTCCTATCGACCTTTGTGTCATCTGCAAATTTAGCTACCATGTCCTCATTCCCCTCATCTAAGTCATTGATGTAAATCATAAAAAGTTGAAGCCCCAGTACAGACTCCACTCGTCACTGCCAATCCAAAAGAGAACCGTTTATGCATACTCTCTGTTTTCTGCCAGCCAGCCAATCTTCTATCCATGCTAATATGTTACCCACTACACCATGCGCTTTTATTTTCTGTAATAACCTTTGATATGGCAACTTATCAAATGCCTTCTGGAAATCCAAGAACAGTATGTCTACAGGCTTCCTTTTATCCAGTGTGCATGTTACTCCTTCAAAAAACACCAATAAATTGGTTAAACATGATTTTCCTTTCACAAAACCATGCTGACTCTTCCCGATTGCCTTGAGTGTCCAGCTGTAACCTCCTTAATGATCGATTCTAATAACTTGCCCACAAGCTAACTGGCCTATAGTTTCCTTTTTTTTGCCTCCTTCCCTTCTTGAATAGAGGGGTTATATTTACTACTTTCCAATCTGATGGAGCCTTTCCAGAATCTAGCGAATTTTGGAAAATTAAAACATTAAGCGCATTGACTACCTTATTAGCCACCTCTTTTAAGACCCTAGGATGTAGTCCATTGGTACCCAGAGACTTGCCAGCCCACAGCTCCATCAATTTGCTCAGTATCGTTTCCTTAGTAATTTCAATTTCACCAAGTTCCTTTCTCCCGTTCGCCTCCTGATTTGCAGCTATTACTGGAATGTTTTATGTATCCTCTATAGTGAAGACAGAAGCAAAATATTTGCTCATTTCTTCCGCCATTTCCTTATTATCTACTATTAATTCCCCACTGTCACTCTCTAGAGAACCAACACTCACTTTACTTACTCTTTTCCTTTTTAAATACCTGTAGGAACTCTTGCTATCTGTTTTTACATTTCTAGCTAGCTTCCTCTCATACTCTAATTTCTTTCTCCTGATTAACCTTTTAGTCATTCTCTGCCATTCTTTATATTCTGTTCCAATCACCTGTCCTGCCACTCATCTTTGCGGAGTTGTATGCTATTTCCTTAAGTTTGATGTTTTCCCTAACTACGAATGGTAGGTCCTCCCCTTAGGATTTTTCTTTATACAGGAATGTACTTATTCTGAATACTCTGAAATATACCCTTAAATGTCTGCCATTACTTCTCTATTGATCTATCCTCTAGCCTAGTTTCCCAGTTCACTTCAGGTAGCTCTGCTTTCACCCCCACATCGTTGCCATTATCTAAGTTTAAGATACTAGCCTTAGACCCACTCTTCTCCCTTTCAAACTGGATGTAAAATTCAATCATATTGTGGTCGCTGCTACCTAGGGGTGCCTTTACTCTGAGGTCATTGTCATGTTACGCAGTACGAAATCTGATATAACCTGCTCTCTGGTTGGTTCCAGAACATACTGCTCTATCTCAAAAGCATTCTAAGAACTCCTCATCCAGGCTATTACTGCCAGTCTGATTTTTCCAGTTTATGTGTAGATTAAAATCACCCATGATTATTGCCATCCCTTTATCACAAGCACACAATATTTTCTCTTGAACACTTTGTCCTACACTATGGCTACTGTTAGGGGGCCTGTTGACCCACTCCCACTGATGACTTTTTTCCCCTACTATTCCTCATCTCCACTCAAACCGATTCTCCATCCTGATCTCCTGAACCAAGGTCATCCCTAACTATTGCACCAATGCCCTCTTTGATTAACAGTGCTACCCCTCCACCTTTGCCTTGCTTCCTATTCTTCTTGAATGTCATATACCCCTCAATATTAAGGACCCAATCTTTGTCATCCTGCAGCCACGTCTCTGTAATTGCTATCAGATCATATTTATTTACTTCAATGTGGGCCATCAATTCATTTACTTTGTTATGAACACTACATGCATTCAGATAGAGAGTCTTCAGTTTTGTCTTTTTGTTACCTTTGTAACATCTAGTCTTGACTGTTGATGTATTCTTAATTGGGTACCTAGATCCTCATACTGGCTTTTCAGAACCTCTTTCCTAGTTCTACCTATGTCATTGGTACCTACATAGACCACGACAATTGGATCCTCCCTCCCCTTCCTACTGCAAGTTCTTCTCCAGCCCTGAGCAGATGTCCCGAACCCTGGCACCGGGCAGGCAACACAGCCGTCTGGACTCTCACTCTTTGCTGCAGAGAACAGTGTCAATCCCTCTCACTATACTATCCTATACATTTTTGCTCCTCCTGCTTGAATGGTTTCCTGTACCACAGTGCCATGGCCAGTCAGCTCATCCACCTTGCAGACCTCACTTTCATCCACACAGGTTGTGAGCACCTCAAACCTGTTTGACAATTGCAAAGCTTGAGGCTCCTCCACAACTGTCTGCTTGGTCCCATTACCTGCCTCACTGAATCACATCCTCCTGTCCCTCACTGCTGACCAAAACAGATAACCCTCTTCTAAGAGGTATGACTGTCTTCTGGAACAAAGTATCCAGGTATTTCTCCTCCTCCCTTATGTTGCGCAACGTCTGCATTTCGGCTTCCAGATCAATAATCCTGATCCGGAATTCCCCAAGCTGCTTACACTTCCTGCAAATGTGTTTGTGATGGATTGCCTTGGCGTCCAAAAGCTCTCACATCTCACAGCTGCAACATAGCACCTGTCCCGCCATTCTAACTATGTTATTTGGTTAATTTACTTTAATTACTTTCTTCCTATGTATGTTACAATTTACTGTGTTTATTGAATGCTAGTACCACTGACAACTGAAGGTTATATGCTTCTTAACTACAAGGTGTGTGTTTTAGATGTTTGTTTAAATTACTTTATTTTTATTGCTTTTTTATTTATATTGTTTGATTTTAATTTTAAAGTTTTCAAATTTTTGTCTATTATTTTAAAGTTTTCGTTCTTTTTATTTATAGATCTACCTGAACTCACCTGTCTAAGCTGGTTTCTCACACACTGTCCCTTAGAATGAGCACTTACCGGCCAATCAATTTACTAGCTTCCTGTGATGCCACAATTGCTTTTTTTCTCTTTTTAACCGGACTGCAGCCTCACAGCAGCTGGAACAGTGAAACAGTGGAACAGCCGCTCCTCAGCTCCACTCCTCAATCGAATCCCCGGTCTGTATTTATAGGTGCTCCTCAGCTCTGCTCCCACTCCCAGCAAGGTAGGCCGCTCTTCAATCCCTGGCCTGTACTTATAGGCGCTCCTCAGCTCCCGATTGTCCCCCGCAGGTCCGCTTCACTCCGACTCCCAGCAATGTAGGCCACTCTGCAATCCCTGGTCTGTATTTATAGGCACTCCTCAGCTCCCGACTGTCTCCCACAGGTCCACTCTGCTCCAATTCCCAGCAAGGTAGCATTAACTTCGAGTGTAGTTAGTCTCCTGGAATTGAGAGATTGACAGATCGCCACTGGCATGTTTACAAAGCTATGCGGTGGGAATGTTAATTTGTAAAATCTGCTCCATTCTCTCAGATCATGGGGAAACCTATATTTTGATCATCACTTAGGACCTGAAATCAGTCTCGGAAAAGTAAGAACAGTTCTGTGTTCTACAAGCCAGAGCTACGTTTGCAGTTGTTTACATCCTAACACCATTTCGGATACCTGAGAAGATCATAATGAAGCCACACTTCACTACACCCAAATGCTCAATCACCTTGTGCCATCTTACTGGTCTCAGTTTTAAAGAATTCTATGCAAACAGTTGCTTGCACGTGTTCATGTGCCAACACAAAAAAGAGAAAGTTTACTGGCATTGAGATATCCCACTGAGAATGCAAAAGCCCATGTTTTCCTCACCTTATTACAAAAATGTCACTACACATCAACATCTGAAAGGAGAAAAAAAAGTTAAAATGGAGTTAAGGGTACTGTATATCCAGGCATTGTGCTCAAAGGCAATAATGGAAACAAACTGCAAAGAAACAACCCTGAGTAAGAGCTTGCTCATGCCTCCAAAGCTTTGTTGAAAAAAAATGGTGCCCATCTCCTGAGGACATAATGCGAACAAGCTTTCCTTTCTAAACATCTGGGCACTAATGTGTGGGCAAAGATACACAACTAGTGACCATTTCGATAAAACACTATTATCTTGCGACAACTAACCACTGGCAGTCATCAGCCAACCCTGTCACCAAAGCAGCTATATCTTCCCTAAGTTCAACCTTTTTATCAACCTTGAGCTGAATGCTGTGACATTCTGCTGTTTACCTTTCACGATAGCTTCAAAGGGATCAACCAGGATAGCCCTCAAGGGAACCCAACATGACAACTCACAAAATGCAATGAAACTGAGGCTGGCCTGTCAGTTTTCAATTATGGTCATGAAAATTCCTTTCATTCTCTAAAACTACTACTTAGCCCCTACTTTTGGCCAGCCTCACGATCCAACTGACAATTACTCAACGATCTTTCAGCTGACAAGGCAGCAGTTCTTAGCAAGTAGAAGCAAAAAATATTCAGAAATGATTGATTCTTTTAATTTGTGTGTTTCGGAACCTCACAGAAATGCAGTGACTGACAAGTAAACCATAACATTATCCTCATCATGTGAGGTTAGCATCAGAAATGCAGCTGTGGGCTGCCCTGGTGAGTATTCTGAGGTGCCCCTGAGGTCAGTAATGAGGTTGCTATATGCCAAAGGCCATCATAAGAGGTTCTTTGGTGGATCTTAAGGAAGAAGAGTTACTATTGAAGACCAATGTAAGTGGTTCTTGTAGAATCTTATGGAGAAAGGACTTTACTGAAGGTTATCATGGGTATGGTAATTCATCAATTTGGTCATGAAGGAGCTGGAAGTTGATAGCAAGACTGATCTCAACCAATTAAAGTCTAGCTGAACGCAAGCAGCAAAGTTAGGGTGGGGCCAACCATATTTACAGTTAGATGAATGCACAAATTATAAGGAATCAGCCAGGAAGTATGGACATTTCCTGCTTGCTCCCTCCATTTTGTTGACTGAACCACCAGAATTATGATTTTTTTTCTCACTCTTCCAATAGTTAAGCAGCTTAGCCACTCAGAGAGCAAAGCCAGAATATATCACAGGTGCTCACTGATTAAGTACATCCAGCAGAAAGCAACCATAGAATATTTTCATCACTACTCCCTTAAGGAGGAAAAACCAACAAACAAAAAAAGAATTGGATATTTGAATGTTATTCACACCCAAACACTAATCAAACTAAACATCACCTTACCCCATGATAGCTCAGTCTACCTCAGAGAGATTGAGGGAATACATGTGGTAAAACATGGAGATATGACCCAGAACACAAAAAACTTTCATTATTACACTCATATTTCAGTTACCATGCTCATATATATAGGGTAGTGGGAGTCAACTCATGTAAGGAGCAGCTAACCAAGTTACTTAAGGAAACAACACTAAACAGGAGTGGACACCACTGGCAGACCGCAAATCATAATTTTTTTTTGGAAAAATATACTTTATTCATAAAATCTCTGAAAGAACATTACAAAACATTTCTAAATGGCCATCACAAAAAGTGTAATCATATTCAACTTTTGCACATGGATCACGAGGTGCTTCAATAAAATCATAATACATTTAGTATTCACTACATACATTTATTATGAGTTGTACAACCAGAGGGGTCTATACAATTCCCAGCTCCTCGGTGTCCTATGGCAGAAACGTCTTAGACAGCGACCTTTCCCCATTGCGCCTTTGTGGCGGCTGCCCCAAGCTTTAGTGTGTCCCTCAGCACATAGTCCTGGACCTTGGAATGTGCCAGTCTGCAACACTCAGTCGGGGACAACTCTTTGCACTGGAAGATCAACAAGTTTCGGGCAGACTAAAGAGCATCTTTCACTGAGTTGATGATCCTCCAGCTGCAGTTGATGTTTGTCTCGGTGTGTCCCTGGGAACAGCCCGTAGAGCGCAGAATCCTGTGTCTCAGAACTGCTCGGGATGAACCTCGACAGAAACCACTGCATCTCTCTCCAGACCTTCTTTACAAAGGCACATTCCACAAGGAGCTGGACAACAGTCTCTTCCCCACCACAGCCACCCCGAGGGCAACGTGCGGAGGGGGTGAGGCTCCTGGCATGTTGGAAGGATCGGACGGGGAGGGCCTTTCTCACCACCAGCCAAGCTACATCTTGGTGCTTATTGGAAAGCCTTGGCGATGAGGCATTCTGCCAAATGACTTTGACAGTCTGCTCAGGGAACCATCCGACAGGATCCCCCATCTCCTTTTCCCGCAGGGCCTCTAGGGTGTTACGTGACGACCACTGCCTGATGGTCTTGTAGTCAAAAGTGTATCTCTGCATAAAATTTTCCATGAGGGACAAGTGGTACGGCATGGTCCAACTACTTGGAGCGGTCCGCTGCAGCGTGGCCAGGCATATCCTTCGCAACACCGGGGACAGGTAGAACCTCAGCACGGAGTGACACTTGGTGCTTGCGTACCGAGGATCTATGCACAGCTTGATGCAGCCGCACACAAAGGTGGCCCTCAGGACGAGGGCGATGTTGGGCACGTTTTTTCCCCCTTTATCTAGAGGCTTGTGCACCACCTCCCCGCGAACACGATCCATTTTCGACCTCCAGATAAAGCAAAAGATGGCTCGGGCGCAGACCGCAAATCATAATACTTCTGTACCAGCACAGTATGAGCAAATAAATGGGGCAGATCTTCATCTCAGTAAAAGTCACCTTATTCTGGCATTTACTTTTACATTGGCACTAGCTATCACAACACAAGGACAAATTGGCTAAAATGTATTAGTTTCAGTCAGTTCAGCCTTGATGTTTCAAAGTATTTTTACAAGATGATAAAAGGTGGGGATTGTATTCACAAAGTTTCCATTTGCACCTCAATTGAACTTTAGTGAACCTTACCATTGGATAACAAGGAGCAAAAATACTGGATAATATTTCTCATAATTCTGGATCTGTTAATAGCTGTCTTTTCAGTAACGGGGATGTGGTACGTGTAAACAAGCTGATAAGTTAAAACGCTCTTTCAGAAATGACAGGGCTTTTGACTGCATTTCAATAGGTTGCACCCACTTACTGTTTGTGAGGTCTAAGGAGGTGCTACAAAAAATGTGGCAGTGACTCTGACCAGCACATTTGAGGTGCTTCTTTCACATGAGATGTTGAACTGAGGCATCATGTGCCTGTTCAGGCAGCTGTATAAGATCCCACAGCACAATGCCAAGAAAAACAGAGTTCTCCTGGTATCCTGGCCAACATTTCTCTCTTAACCAGCACCACTGAAAACTGAATAGTTGGTTATTTATCTCAATTACTGTTTGTTGGACCTTGCCATGTGCAAAATGCCTGCCATCCATGCCTACTAAACCACAGTAACTGCACCTTGAAATACAAGAGAGAATTATTTATTTGAGGAAATCCTGAAGATGTGCTAAGGTATTGTATATAAATATGAGTCTTCCTTTCTCATGGCAAAGTGTATTTGCCCTACAGAGGGTGTAATGTACAATTTCTGAGAATATTAAGTCAACAACAAGCTTATTTAATTCTTATCTTCATTTCAACGCAATCTAACACAACAGCATGAAATCATGTTGAAGACTTTCAGCAAGGTTCTGACTCCTGACTGTTATCTGGCAATGACTGCTGGATAGTGCATGGATGTACAGATCGGCTACACTGGAATTGGTCCATGTGTGGAATGCTGCTGATAGAGAGGGTCCAGATTCACACTTGAGTGGCAGACATTTGAGCGAGATAGCCATCAGCATGAGCCACTGTCTATTGGAGCGGGTTGGAGGTGGGGGGAGTGTGGGGGGCCGTGGGGTTGTTGGTGGTGGCAACAAGTAAAGGAGAACAAAAGGGGTTTGTATTTTCCAACACATACCTGAGGGGTCACCAGCTGAGTATGCACTAGTTTATTTGTTCACTGCCTGCTTCTATTGAAAAACTGCACTTCCCGTGATATTCCACTGGAATTAATGGACAAAAAATTCATAGGCAACGTACTGGCAAGCATCGCTGCTGCTAATTCACGCTAATACATTCGTGACAAATTGTCTATAGGCTATCTGATATATGAAATTGCTTTTGCCGACAAGAACAACAATTTTGCTGCACTTTCCTTTTAGCTGATTTTCCACATTGTGGTGTATTTCTGTGGAGGACACAAAGCCAAAATCCCAAGCGAATACAATGCCAGACTCTTGTAACAATAATACAGCTCTGAGGTGTTCCAGTGCTGGAACGGAATTCAAAACTAATTACCTTGAACCATTGCTATCATGACGCAGGGGACCACTCAGGCCACTGCAGTCATGCGGTGCAAGCTTTGCAACTGGAGCACACTCCTCGAACACACTTCTCTGTTCTTTCCCCAACAGAAGCAGAAGATGACTAAGTTGTGCCTTTGGGCCCAGCTAAACAGTTTCAGGCTCCTGCTAACACCTCTTGCAAATATAGGATCCACAGTAAAACTTGCCATAAAGTTTGACTGATTGGAACATCAGAATTCCATACCTTCAGAGATATTCTAAACTAATTTTTGTTTTCTTTTCTTCACATTGCTCAGAGGTCCATCTCTTCAACTTTCCCAGATTCTTTCAATTACCTGCCCAGCATTCTAGCTGGTTTTGTTCTCTTTTTTGACTGCTGCGTTCCCATTTGGCTCCTACGGCCTGACTAAAGGGCCATTGTTGAGTGAGGCAGATTCCTCTCCTTCCAGCACAGAAACAGGCCATTTGAGCTATCTGGTCTGTGCCAGTGTTCATGCTCCACACAAGCTTCCTCCCATCCTACCTCATCTAACCTCATCAGCATAACCCTCTATTCCTGTTTTTTTTCCACATGTACTTATCTTGCTTCCCCTTCAATTGCTCTCAGCCTGCCTGTCTAAAAGTGCAGCTCGGTTAAGATTAGCCCAACAATAGCACTCAATTTGATACACCAGCATCCGACAAATGTTTCAAATGAGCAAACAAGGTTGCCAACGAAATCTCATGGATCAGACATAAGAAAAGTTAAGAGAATGCTTCTGCCTATAAGTATATCCAGATTTCCCATCCAGTGTGAGAAACACAATGCAGATGGGAAACCTGCTGCCAACACTGAGCCTCTGCTACAGTTTTTAAGAGCAGATATTCCTGAAACTCTCAGGGGCTGCGAATGCTTGGAAACTCCCCAACATAGTTAACACAGCCCACGCAAGGTTTAATGCCACAGGACACGGTACAGGAGCTCTGTAATGGACTTCTGAATAGAGTGAGACAGAGTGGAGGCAAGAGTCATAAGCCATTTCATGAAAACTGGACACAGTGGCCTGTGGCGTCTTCCGACCTTGCCTGCCTCTTCTGTATCTTGTTATACAAGGCAGATCATGGATAATTATAAAGCAATATACAAAGAGGAAAATAAAACACAAATATAGCATTTCCACTTTCTTACAAAATGTATTTGCATCCACCCTTTAGGCTTTTTAGTGATCTGCATTATTACTTAAAAACATGCAGAAATATACCATTCAGAAAGGCTTGGGAAAGAGGGGAATGTATCATCCGGACTACTATTTCAGATTACATTCCGGACAAAACCCCCAAATTTTGTTACGATCCGGTTCAGGACCAGCAACTTTTTTTTGTTAAAGTAGGTGAAATTTGAAATATGAGGTATTTACTAGGAAAATAAAGCCATGAGATTCCAAGATTTTAAACAAAAATAAATTTTACTGTACAAAAATCATCAAAGCAAACAATCAGCACTATCTATTTTATACTCTAATATCCAGAATGAACATGAGGTAAACCTAAATTAACAGGCAAACTGTGATCAAATACAACCACAAGCTGCACATTAAATAGCAGACACAACCAAAACAACTGGCTGAATTTCTCAGCAATCCACCCAAACATCAGTCACCACTGTAAGTCACAAAATTTGTTTAAAGGCTCTGACTTCCTCTTGAGAGATTTTAGTTCCTCTCATTCAAAGCTGATCTCCAGCCAACAGCAGCTCTGCTCTACCCTAGTTCCATGGGTGCAATCTTAACCCAAAAGGCACACTATTCCAGATTTCCCTCAAATCAGCTCATGGGTCCAGCTTTCTTGGTCTTCTTTTCCAGCTGAGCTGATCTCCTACAGAGACTATGTTCCCCGGTGTTGGCCAGGCTACACTCCAGCACCTAAACACAGACAAGGTCCCAGCTTCTCAGCCATGCTGTTGCCAACAATGGCTTCTGGCTTCCCTGAGCCCCAACTCTTAGCAGCATGGAGCTATCAATGGCTTCTGGGGCTTCTCTGAGCCCCAGCCCCCTCAACTGCAGAGCTTTCAACAGCATTTCAGTTACATGGAGCTAACCCTCCTCTATATCTGCTCCCTATGGGCTGCTGTTCACTTTGCCCCTTGAACTGATCTGTGTGACATATCAATGTTTCCCAACAGGGTTCCACGCCTTGCTCTAAGGCAGGGTCAGATGTATCAACCCTTGGTACATTCTGTACCTTAAATATTACAAACTCCAATCAACCAAAGGTCACCCCCACAACTAACTCTCAAAAATACACAGACAAAAAAATTCAAAAAATATTGATTCCTTCACAATGTATACACACACGCACACACACAAAACATTCTTTTGTTCCATTGCTCTGTGTGTTACGGTATGCTTTGTAGGTTCTGTTGTGGCTTTTGGTAGAACCTGAGATTAAATTTAATGCAATTCAGCTCATTTTGTAGAGAACAGAAAAGTGCAAATAGGCATAACTTTCTAGATAAAATGGAGCCCATCAATACCTCTCATTTTCTAAAGATTGACAGGTGATCTGATTCTTTTGAAGCAGGGTGTAAAAAGGGGAAAGTAAAAAGGAACAAAAACAGAAAATGCTGGAAAAACTCTGGCAGCATCTGTGGAGAGAGAAACAGAGTTAACGTTTCAGGTCCTCTTCAGAGCTGGTCATATGGACTCGAAACATTAACTTTCTCTCTCCATAGATGCTGCTAGACCTGCTGAGTTTTTCCAGCATTTTCTGTTTTTGTTTCAGGTTTCCAGCATCCGCAGTATCTTGCTTTTATCAAAGTAAAAAGGAGCTTGTGTGCTGTAGCACCATCTGATCAATGACAAGAAGCTTCAAAAGAAATACTGATAACAGTATTCAGAGCACTGCCCTACCCTGAATTATGGCCACACACCACACATCACTAGCCAGGTTCACCACTACAAAAAATCTTCCATATTTTCACTGCTCTGCACTAAATTGACATTTACATCAATTTCTACCTGAGAAAAAAATAGATTCAATATGATTCTTAGAGATTTTTGGATCAAGTCCTCTGCCACAATGTTTATTCTGATTGACTGTTTTCAACTGAAATGCAACAACATGCCTCTCAGAGACCAGAATTTTGAAGAAACTGCCTTTCACAACTGGGATTTGTGTTGGAATCCAACAAGACTGAAGGAATGAAAATGCTCTGTAGCTGTTAAGATTCAGCATGCAATGAGCCAGCATTGCATGACAGTTACAGGTCTAAGTACTAAGCCATCTACAGCACAGCACAGTTTTGTCCAAAAGCAGCAAGCAACCCATCAGGGAGGTCATAGGGCTTGTTTATGTAGGATATGGAAAGGCTCACACTGTTGCGTTACGGATGACCTTCTGAGCTTACGGGTTAAGGCACAATCTCGAGGATAGAGCAGGATTTACACTGCATCTAATCATTTTGTATCTGACCCGAGAGTGCTTGTTGCTGATGCCCTATAGGAAAGGACAGAAATTATGATCAACAAGGCTTTTTACCCAAATGCCGAACACGCTTGTACCAGTTTTCTCTTTCTGCTATTATAATGGAAGCATTTACTCACTTAAGATACACATTTATATGTATACATAGGACTGAACCTTTTACCCTGAAATTGGAAAGTATTCCATTTCCCAGCTTTAACATCCCTTCCCTTGATGACTACGAAAGCTCACTCAATAAAGGGGGAGGGGGAGAAAATGCAGAATTTAGACCTCCTACACATTGTGATTCAAAGCAGGCTAAAGTTCCATTGGCATTTTGAACATACCTGTAGGTAAAGGTGTCAATCATTTTAAAACCAAGTCAACATTATAGAAAAGTAATACAAGATGCTGTGTAGACCAGAGATGAAATTCAAAGCCTTTTATAGTAAAGGTGTGCTGGAGTTGAGAAAAAGTTAGTCTATTTGTTGGCGGCCCAGAATTTATTTTGGTTCCATTCAATTTGGGCTTTGGACGACATACGCTGGTAAGCTCAGCTCAGCTAATTTCAATGGCAGGTTCTTTGAGCATAGGTGTTGGAACTTAACACTAAAGCTGCTTTACAAAAAGGTGAAGAGCACACCAGAGTCTGTCGTTCGGATTCAGGAAAACGGAATTAAAGTTCAGGCTGACTCTATCATATTTATCACTAGTCCAGGCACAACTGATTTTTAAAGTTACACTATGGATCTTTACAAAACATCATTTTAACATTAAGCAACAATACAGCTTGTTGACAGCACTCATCTCTGAATCAAAATTCCACGAGCACATAATCTTGGTTAACACTCCAGTGCAGTACTGAGGGAGTCCTTCACTGATGGAGGTGCCAGACTTCAGATGATCTTTCTGTTCAGGTATGTGTAGAAGATCAATGGTTTTGATCAAGACCAATTTGAAGAGGAGCAATGAGTTCTCCCAGTGTCCTGACTAGCATTCCTCCCTCGACTAACTGCACAACCTTATCCCTGTGTTTTTGGTGCTGCTAGTTGCTGTTCATAAGAACTTGCTCTGCACAAATTGGCTGAAACGTTTTCCCACATTAACTTGACTTAAAAAGTTATTAATTGGCTATTAATTACGTTGAGACATCCTTAGGGTATGATAAGGAATTATATAAATTCAAGTTCTCTCATTCTTAATCCATGCCAGATTCGGTTCTCTTTAGTTCATATGATGAGAAAATCTATTTATAGATATTAAATTAAGTCAGGGTAAGACAGTACCATGTGTACATTGCAGCAAGAATATGCACAGTGAATCTGCCAATTAGTTAATGTGGTTTTGAAAATTATGCCATGCAATATTAGCACACAAGTGCTAATGGGGTTTGTACAGAATCCTTTTATGCCTTACTGGAACAGGAACGCCTTACACTATGCCACATAATTTCAAGGTTGCAAGTATTGTTTGGAGAAAGATGAGGTCCATTATAAATCACCAGCTGAAAGTTCTTAGAGGTTGACAGGGGAGGCGTCTGAGAGAGACAGGAATTGCCTTGGTCGCTCAATGTAACAATGCTGTAAATGTATCCATAAGGGCATTTTTTCCACTCAGTATCTCTAGCAAATGTGTTTTTTTGGAATAGAGTCAATGGCTGTACAGACCAGGGGATATAATACACTTATGACATTGCCACATAAAGTAACATGAGGAATTCCTCCTACTGATGCTCCTCAAGGTGCTACGCCATATATTTTTGTTTGCTATTCTGTGCGGTCTCACATCCTCTCATATTCTCAGAGCCCTCATTTCCTTTGCATCATCAATGGTAACAGCAAGAAGTAACAACAGCAATGGAAATTAAAACCAATGCGAGGTTACATATAGAATTAAAATGCTGGGCAGAGGCAACAAAATTGCAGGTGATGACCCAGACAAGCAGTGTGGATGGCGAACAGCTCAGTCAACTGGACTACTGTCTTGTGATTCTCTCCCATCCATACAGCATCCACTATAAATTGCTGGTTATTCTGCTAATCACAGTTTTGGCAGTGCGACAATGCCAGTCATGGGACACCATACACTTTCAGCTCCTACGTCAACATCATCTTTTATTACCTTGTCAGCTAGTACAGGTCACATATAGAGCGAGTACCAAATCCACTAGAAAATAGATGAAAAAAAAACAGGGCTACAGAATAAAGAATACCAAATCTCTGTTAGTGAGTTTAAGGCAGTAATTCGACCTTGTGCTTCTGCTAATGTCCATAAACCACTCAGATTTTACCCTCAAATGTCACTTAAACTGCTCAAATGAATTGTTATCTTAAAACTAATTGTCAGCTCATATGTGACACACATGTCCCAAGTCTATCAGTCTGGAAGTGGCAGTACAATGAAGGTCAGCCACAGCACACTGCACTAAAGATACATTCAGTGAGAAAACATCCACAATGAAACAATGATGTACTTGTTACAAATGGGATAGAGGGTGCAAACAACTTTATTAAAGCAGTCGACGTTTCTGTACTCGGTTGTCATGGTCAAAAAACAATTCTTTTGACTAACCCACTACTGTCAGTGCTCGCATTATTCAATACTGCATATGTTAAAACATAGGTTTTCCCAAAGGTGAAAAGGTAAACGTCCTCCTCCCAGATGACTGCACGTTGTAAAAATACCCAATGCACAGCAAGATTTAGACTTTGTCCAAAGGTATTCATTATGTGTTAAATATCACAGCAATCTATATGCTTACAGCTGACAGGGGCCTGCATTTAACAGTTCAAGCTTTTTGAACTAAAAGCTTCTACAGAGAACTGCTCATTGTAGAAGCTTATAAAAATCAAGTGGACAATAGAAATATATGTTTGGAATTTTTAATATCCCTATGCCCTTTCTATTTGACCCATAAAGACTTCCAAGATTAGTAAACATTTTCATGTCTTTCCAAATGCTAGTCAACTCTGTGTGAACAAAGGGATGATTACACCTTAAATCAAAATACTTCACTGCCTAGCAGATACAAAAAGCTGAATGAACATAAGTTGGCCAAACCACTTATTTTTCTTGAGATTAGTGTGTATTTTTATAATGGCACAATAGAGATAATCCCTTCATACTACAAACAGTAATTATTGCCTCGCTTCTTCTAGCGCTTTTCACACTGTGTTTAATTTATATCTGCTTTTCAATACAAGCTAATTCCTCACTCTGGAATCCCATGCCCCCAGATTTCGTTTTTTCTCAGGTCATTCATGAAAAGCACATTTTGTTAAACAGACTAAAGTAACTATTTATCATTTGCAACAAAAGAATCCCTCTCACGTGTCAAAGAATGTAAAATGTAAATACAAAGTTCATTATTATTTTATAAATCGTGTCCTTTTGGATGTTTACAACTCGATGGGAAATGGTTTGTGGGCTTGCATACCATTTAGTATTTAGAACTATGTTTTATAATGAATTTCCTCTTCTGCCCTATGAAAATATTTATTTCCCCTGTCAGGTGTGCTATGGTTTTTTTGATAAATCACAGCTGTAGACGGGGATAATTTGGCCCTAATTGGTATTTCAGATGAAGGGGATTTGAAAGTTAAATACAATAACATGTTTCTATAATTTCCCTTTGGGTTCTCGTAACTCTACTAGTATCACAGTTATGTATATTTAACCCTTTTCAGTCTCCATGTACAGAAGCATCTTAAAAAAATCAACAGAGAAATAGATTATATTCAACGAGACAACTCAATTATTACTGTAGAAAGACTCATTAAAGGATTTTACATTATTGTGCAAGAAAATGCACATTAAATAGGGAAAATTAGAAAGTCATTTGTTGAGGATAGAGGCCATAAGTCAGCTCAATAGTGATTGGATTAGACATTTTACATCCATATTTCTTTGTAAATAATGTCTCAATAAAGTGGCTAGCATGTGCCATGTAATTTACACCTTAGCTTCCTGGCTGTCCAGGTAAATTAACAGTGTTTAGCTGCTCAATGAAAAAGTCTTACCTGTTCCCTCTGAATGCACGGGAGGGATGTCCTCCTGTGGGGTTTGGAGCCCAGTTGAGTGTTGGAAATCTCGGCGGCAATGACTGAACTGGATCTCCTCCTCCTCTTGATTACTGGGATCTTCTCCTCCGTCCCAGCCGCCTGCACGGTGCCGGGCAGGATGTGCACGGCGTATCTGGCCAGCAGGATGCCCAAAATGCCCATCAAGTAAGCCAGGAAGGGTCTCCAGCTGGCGCGGACCCTGTCCAGGGACAGGAGGGAGATAGTCCTCAGCAGGCTGGTGAAGATGATGGTGCAGACTCCCTGGCTGACTCGGAGCAGCAGCAGAGTAGCGGCGGCCAGGCAGCTGAGCAGCACGGCGCTGGCCGGCACCGACAGCAGCTGCTCCTCGCCCACCAGCGAGGCTTGCAGCAGGGTCTCGCCCAGGCAGCAGGCGGCCAGCAGCCGGGGGGCCAGCTCGCCTCTGCCGCAGCGGATCAGGTACAAGCCGAGCCAGAAGAAAGCGCTCAGCAGGCTGAAGAGGGGCAGGGCGCAGTGCAGCAGGGTCAGCAGCCCGGAGCTGGAGGAAGGGGAGAGCTGGCCGCTCACCACCCCGTCTCCCCACCTCAGCAAGACGGCCAGCAGCAAGGAGAGGGAGCCGAGGCAGGCGGCGGAGGAGAGCAGCCGGGCGCTCCACAGCAGCCTGCCCCACACAGGGCAGCCCTGGTCCCGGCCGAGCGGGCTCACACAGCCCCTCACATAACCATTGCGCTCCCCGGCCTCAGCTTTACTCCGGGGGGAAGCCGGCTCCGACCTCATCGCCATCATCTCCTGCAATGTTATTAGAAAGTTTGTTTTCCTCTCTCTCCCCCTCCCCCCCCCCTCCTCTATATATTGAAGATCAGACTTTAGTCAAACAAACAGCTTCTCTCTCTCTCTCTCGCTCTCTCTTGGATACAGGATGGGAAAGTTGTGAGGTTTGTTTGGGGGGAGGAGGTGGGGGAGCCGATGCCACTTGTTCACTTTAACACCACAAGGTAAAGCCAGGTCGCCGCTTGCCCCTGGCCAGAAAAGCCCCGAACATGACAGCCAGAGCCCGCCTGACAAGCCAAGTGCTGCCCTTCACTGATCTCGGCCATTTAGCTGCACACTACAAACTGCTCTCCTCTCCCTCTCCCTCTTCCTCCAGCTCCCCTCTGCCTTCGCCCCCTCCCCTTTCACTCCTCCTTGCCCCATGCGGAATACACAACTTCATCAGCTGCTGCCTCCAGCATCTTCTCTTCAGTTGCTTGCCTCCTCTTGCCTCTCTCTCTCTCTCTCTCCCTCTGTCTCTCTGCTGCTCCAGGAAGATCAGCGATGCTGAACGAGGCAACAGCCAGCTCGCTTTGCAGGTCCAACCTAAAACAGCCCAACATTGCTGGTGCTTCGCTTCATATCGGGCGACGCAATGAGCGGCTCAGGAGGACAGGGGGCGATTGAACCCGTTCCCCAGGCGCCAGGGAAGTGGTGCCTGGTTGCCAGCCTGCTGAAAGCTATACCCAACCTTCACCACCCCCCCTCTCTCTCTCTCTCTGACAGGGCTTTTACATTCATTTTATCTTGCATTCCCAATGATTGACCTCCTGGAGTAAAGCTTGACCCAGAAACGTTGGAGCCAAAATAAACTGCAAGTTGGGAAACAAGCAAAGACAAACTTTTTTTAGTATTGGTCCAGAAAAAAAAAACATCGTGTGGGCTCTCAATTTCTTTAAACAAAAAAGAAAAAGTACTCGTGCTATTATTGCAGCAAGTGCCTTTTCAGTCAGATATTGATGTCCCAGTCTAAATGCTCTTGGTCCCAGTTCTTTGCTTTTGGGTTGTATTTTGCTGCCAAAATAACGGTGATGCTGATCACGCACTTCATTATTTGTAAACGGTTAAGTAAATTCAGACGAGGGATAGATGCACGATTAAGTGCCAGAAACCTAAAGTTGCTGTTCGACTTGCCACCCCTCTAATAGCTTCACAAAAACAGCATGTCGCTGGCTGCCTCACCATTAAAATGTATTGAATGGATTGGAGTTGCTATATTTGTGCCGTAAAACTGGCAGAAATATTTAACCATTCTAAATTTACAGTCTCATTCCTTCAGGTTGTGAATTGTTTCAAGAGACTCTAAAAATGTCAAACTTTGAGGTTTTTCTTTCTTGATTTTGCTTGCTATTTCTTTTTTTTCTCTCCCTCTACCCTTCTCCTTCAGGTGCCATGCCCCAAGAGGGCATTGGCAACCATGAATCATTGGATTGGTCCTTGATTATGCTTGGCAAAGTTCTGTAGTGGTTTGCCATTGCATTCTGCAGTATGGCAGACCAGGAAACTCCCCCACTCTTACCACCTGCCATCAGGTGTATTGAAAGGATTTACAGATGGATGATCAACCTATTTGGTCATCAAGTCCCAGAGCGGGACTCAAACTGGAAGCTGCTGGCCCAGAGGGTGGGACGCTACCATTGTGCCGCAAGACCTCCCCTCTCACAATCCAATTTTTTCTTTCACTCTTTCTGTACCTGATTTGATATTGAATTCACCCCCTTTCATTTTACCTTCCACCTCAGTCCTTTCTTTGTGTATTTCCCAATTTTTCAGGATGATTGGTTAAACATACACACAGTTGGTTTAACTGTCCATTCAGTTCCCAAATGTTTTGAGCAGAAGCAGTCATCGCCAGATGCCTTGCTACAGCAAAATCCAGGCCTTTCCTTTATGGTTAAGATTCTGAGTGGCTCCAAAGACCATTTATTTGCCTGGAGACAGCCTTTGGGTTTGATTGTGAGCTTTTAAATTAGAAGCTCACACCCAAGGACTTTCAAAATGGAAAACATTTTTTGACATTCAGTCCTAGTTGAAACGTTTTTTATAAGACTTGAGGTAATTTGGGATATTCAGCCAAAGAATTGGAGGTGGGAGAGAGTTGGATTGAGGAGAGTTTTTTTTAATGCAGCAAGATGTTGTGTTCTGGAATTCACTGCCTGAAAGGGTGGTGGAAGCAGATATTTTAACAGATTTTTAAAGGGAATTGCATATATACTAGAAAGGAGGAAAAATGCAGGATTTTGAGGAAAGAGCAGGAAAGTGGGACTAATTGGAGAGCTCTTTCAAAGAACTGCACAGACACGATGGACTAAATGGCCTCCTTCTGTGCTGAATGATTCTACGGCCTAGATTTTTGCTCTCAGTTGAGTAGCTGAAGCTGGGAAATTTCCCGGCATGGTGCACCCACCTTGAGAAGAGGTGCCCCGAATGGTGGGATCTTCGTTTTGGGGGTGGGGGGGTGGTGGATGCAGGATGGAGTCGGACCCGCCACCCCAGATGCAGATCAGAGGCAGCAACGGGAGCTTTTGAGTGCCAAGGTAGGCTGTTTAAATGGCCCGCCTCAGCTCTTTAGGACTTCATCCCAGTTGTTTTGTTAAATGTTAGGCCCTCTAGCCCTCACCCCTCTCACTCCGTCACCCTTCCACCCACTCCCCATGTCCATGCATTCCTTCTCATGCTATCCCATTGACCCCCACCTTTTCCCATGGCCCCTTATAGACTCTATGGCAACTTAGTGCCAACTCATGACTCCCCTATCGATCCCCATAGCACCTTTAGCTTCTATGCCAACTTTAGTGCCAACTTATGCTGTCTTACACCTTCCATGCCAACTCACCCAGTATCCATCATTGGCAGACATTTGGAGCCGTGTTGAGATTAAATAAAATAAAGGTATAAATATCTATTACCGAGTTCACTATATAAAAAAACACCCCCATTCATGAAAGTCCAGTCAAAACATTTACATCTCCTCAAGTACTTGATCTCTTATAAAACAAATATTTGTAATTAATCTCTTATAAAAACAAACATCAAAGACAGCTAATCATTTAATAAGCTCTTTGAGCTGTCAATCAAACTGTGAACTTTTCTTTTAACTTACAACCTCCTCACTCCCTAATGCTATACTGATAACACTTACAATTATGTCAACAAACAACTACCGACATTTCTAGAACAGATTTTTTTCAACTCTCACAGACACAAGCACACAGTTTTATTATCAATTTTGAAAGGGCTGGCCATTTGATTAACTTTTTCCAACTCTCACAGACAAAAGCAGGCAGTTTTCCTCAATTGTTAAAGGACTGGCCATTTAAACAACTTGACAGCTGACAGTTCTATAGATTTTGTCTGCCTTTCAAGAGAATCTATAACTTCTCTAAAGATTTGTAATTCACACACTGCAGCATAAAACCCTTGTTCCAGTGAAAATGGTGTCTGTTTGAACTTGGACCTGAGTTTAAATGGCTTTGCTAAGTTTGGGATTCTCACATGTGAGAGTCACATCCTGCCCCATTCACCCCCTCCCCCTCACCAGTGAAAATAGGATCTGTTGGAAGTGGGGGTGGGATTTTTGGATCCAGAGTGGGCTCGCCATTTTGGAAGGTCCCCAGAGTCTCCACGACCCCACAAATATCCAGGCCTATGATTCTAAGACTGTCAAATCATTTCATATGTTCGCTCAAATAGACCTGGATTTTATTATTAGACTAGTTGGAAAATTGTAACGTTTAAGAAAATATTACAAATAACACAAGAGAAAAAACATTTCCAACCTTCAGAAAAAGTGACTTCCTTTCCAGTTGTCTGACATGCATTTGATCCAGTGCCATGGTGTTGAAAAGAAATGGGATGAATCCTCCAACTGCTATTATCACTACCACCAACAGGATTAAGGCCATACAGGGACTAAGAAATCGAGTAAATCATACTCTCATCAGTGTGATCCTGTTTCCCTTGCGGCTTTATACACATACAGTGCATACCTGTCTTTCTTGAATGCGAGCTTAATGATACATGTGTAAGGCCACAAGCCTCAAATTTGACCTGAAGTCCTGCCCAGCAGGATTTGCTGTTAAGGAGAAGCAGATGATTGAATATCTATTTTAAAAGGAACTGAAAAAAATGTTTATGTAATGAGAGAGGCAGCAGAATTATTGTTACCAAGAGTACAGAGGAACTGGCTATACTGACGCCACAGGAACGTCCTTCAAAAAGGCAGCATTGACGAAGTATCTTACATACTATCAATGTTCATACCACTCACTGTGCACATCTGCATGTAACTGGATTACAGCGCTCTTTGACAAGTCATTTTTACTATACTGCTGAGAATCAAAGAGAAATTCTCCACAGATTTCCTGATATTGGTCAGTTCCATCACTCCTGCCCTAGTGTTATTTGAGTTTGTTCAAGTGTGTGTTACTTAGAGTTGGAGGGGAGGGCACATAGATCATACCATCTAATGGATAGGGTGAGAATTTATGGGCCTGATGATCTTTTCCTTCCATTTAGTTTGTTCCTACACCAGTGATATTTTCTCTGGAGATAAATGAAAGACATCACGTAGACAATGTTTACAGGTATATGGGGCAATGGTCCCCAGTTTGCAGTATAACTTTGGAGGCCCATCCACAGGCCATGCATATTGCAGGCTTATGACCCCTGTTTTTGCATACCCACAACTTACTGATATGTGCAGCTGTTGTGTGAGGTTCCACCCTATTAGCATAAAATTATCCCTGCAGACAAGATCTAAATGTTTTTTTTATTCTGATATGCTACAAGTAGTATTTATTTTAAAATACAGTTAATCACTTGGACGAGCAATGGCATTCAGATCTAGTTGAGCAAATGTGCAAAACCATTTGACAGTCTTCCAAAATGTTCTCCCACTTCCCTGGTGTATACAGCTCTGTTTTAAGTTCCATTGTACAGAAAGGCCAGCGGTGTCTCTTTCAAGTTCCATAGGCCCTGAATTCGCACCACAAAATCCTACCAATAGGAATGTTCATCTCATTTGTCTAAAAGTCCCCTCCCTCAGTTTGTACAATATCTACTAGCCCATTTAAAATAAACATATCCACTGCAATAACTGAGGGAGGGCTCCAGACTAATATTGTCAAAGCAACCATAAACTCGTATGCCTCAGTGTAATTTAAAGGCATGAGCTAAATGTTGTGGATGATGGTCGTCTGAAATAAAAACAGATAATGCACAAAAACAATCAGCAGGTCAGGCAGCATCTTTGGAGAGAGAAACAGAATTAACATTTCAGTTCAATGCAGAAGTTTTTCCAAAATTTTCTGTAATATGTTGGCCTTTAAAAGAATATCATAATTCTTTTCCAAAGGAGTGGGGGTGTCCTCCAAAGGAGTGTCAGTGTAGTGAATTAAATACTATGTTTATTTGATTGCTTTAGGCATTTTTTCCCCATATGGGTGTAATGTTCTCATTAAGGTGAGAGATGAAAAATAAAACTTTTCAACCTTTAGCTCCTGACTTCAATATGGAATCATTCAAGATTAGACACAACAGGTTAGATGAGAGGAAAACGCACTCTGCTTTTCCTCAGCACTGAGTGTAACCTTTAACTTCAAAAGAACACCCTCTACTGGGTCAATGTGAAATTTCCTTTTCAGACAGGAGTATCCTGTGGTCTCTCGGAATTAAGCTGCTGATCTAGTGCCAACTGATGCCAAATTGGCTTGAGTCCACCCTAGCTCAACTCACTACTGCAGGAGGAGAATACCATCTCATCAGACACAACATAAAGGCCCAAAAACATGCAGCCCCACTTTATTACATGATCCCAATTTTAAGGAAGAAAAAGATAGTCCTCTCCACAATCTCTCAGCCTGCCATCTCATTGTCCCAGTATGATATAACCACAAATTATTTTGTCATAGAGTGTCAGAGCACATTTCTTCATCCAGAAATAAAACAGAAAGAACTTGCATTTATATAGCACCTTTCACAATACCAGGAGTTCCAAAGAATTTCACAGCCAATGCGGTACATTTGAACAATAGTCATTGTTGTAATGCAGGAAAGGTGGCAGCCAATTTGCTCACAGCAAGCTCCCACAAAAAGCAGCATGATAATGAACAGAGAATCTGTTTAAGGGATGTCAGTTAAGGGATAAATAATAAATATTTTACCATCACCAATGTGACATTTCCAATTCCCATATCAAACATATGAAATTGGATATCTTACTTAATGCTGAACGTGTGCAGAGGCCTCATAACATTAAACTTGGTTGCAGTTGGCCAAGCTCTTGACTTGAACATGTCTAATCTTCTGAAAAAGGAGGCGTCTATTCCAGTTGTCTGAAATGCATTTTATCCAATGCTCTGGTGTTGAATAGAAATGGGCTGAATGCTCCAACTGCTATTATCTCTACTGCCAGCAGGGCTCAGGCATGTGGGGACTAAGAAATTGGGCAACTCAGGGCGGAATTTTGGGCGTGATAGACGGGCCACGTTTCCTGCCACCGTTTGTCGGGAACCTCATTGTAATACATAAGCATATCCTTATCAGGTCATCTTGCCAGGCTCTTCCACCCTTGCTAGATCATGTGTCCATGTAGGCAGGAAAGCACGCCGACATGCTTCACAACAGCACATAAGCAACGTGCACTTGACGGCCTGCACTTTGGATGAACTGGAGGTGAGTGAACAGCAACGTTCTGCAGAGCTCGCCAGGGTCGCCTGTTGCTTTTCAGGTTTCAGGGGAGCCGGGGGGTCATGGTTAAGTGCCAGCCTGCCTTAGGAGTTGACTTTTGAGGGTGAGGATGAGTGGGGGTGGGGGGCGGGGGTAAGTGCCCCCCTGCTTCGGAGGCATCTTTGAGGGGGAGTGGGGGCAAATACCACTGCCTCTGGGGTGGGGGGCTAGGGAAACCCTGCCGTTGAATATAGCATTCGGGGTGGGTGGGGGTAGGATGGGTGAGGGAAGTGGCCACGCATTCGGGAAACCTGTAGAAGTGACCATTCCTCTGCAACTGAGACAGTTCAGGCACAACCACATTGATATGATTGGAATTGAGCTCCTAGCTTATCTGCCCAGCCAAGTGACGTAGAGGCATCAAAGTGCCACCAAGTTCTGCAGAGACCCCACTCCCAGCACAGACTGCAAATTCATGAGCACTTTAGTAGAGTGCAGAGCAGTTAGACTGCACACGTTGTACAATCTCCTCGCTAAAGCTGGCCAAGTAGCTGTCGCTGCTGGAGGTGCTCACAGCCTCTTGCAATGTCAACATCCCGGTTTGGACCAGTCTCTCCCATGGTTCAAGCTAACAGGGCAGCCTTGCAGCGCACTAATCTCTGGCCATCCAAGTGGTGGCCAGCACTTTCCAGGAAGCATTAAGGGGCCATCACGCTTAACCAGGACAGGTTCTTAGTACACCCATGCTAACCACGTGTCTCTCTCTTTCATCCTGCAGGAGGAGTACATCAGGATCATGGAGCCTGGTGAACTAGCTGTATACCTGATGGTCTACAGAGCATGAAGAAGATGGAGGAGAGAGCGACTGAGGCTCCTGGCTGCGCAGAGGCAGGAGCAGCAACCTCAGGAAGAAAGGGTGGCTGGGGCTCCCGCACACACCGTCCAAGAGCCACAGTGAGCCGTCATTGTCGGCACCTAGCGACACCCAGGGTCTATAGACGCCGCCTTTCATTCCTGCAGATGACCGATAACCAGTCTTGCTGAAGACTGCGAATGTCTAGGGAACTGGTCAGTCACATCTGCCAGCTACTGAAGGATTTGGCGCCACGGGGACATGGAGGGTATCCACTGCCAGTGGCTGTGAAAGTGACCACGGCGTTCAATTTCTACACCAGTGGCTCCTTTCAGGGCTCCACAGGTGACCTCAGTGGGATCTCTTAAGCCTCCACCTACAAGTGCATCTATGTGGTCATGGATCCCATCTTTGCGAGGGCACACAACTTTTTGCATTTTCACCGGAACCAGGACAGCTAGGATGCAAGAGCGATTGGATTTGCCCAGATCTTGGGTTTCCCACAGGTGCAGGGTGTGATCAACTGCACTAATATGGCGCTCAGATCTCTATCACAACACATGATGGACTACATCAACCACAAGGGGTTCCATTTGCTGAATGTGCAGCTGGTGTGTGACCACCACAAACGCTTCCCACAGGTGTGCGCACCATTTCTAGGCAGTGTGCACGAGGCCTACATTCTCAGTCAGTCACAAGTCCCTGGAGTCTTCCAGGGTCCACAGAGGCTGCAGGGATGACTCCTCAGGGACAAGGGCTACCCGCAGAGGCCATGGCTGATGACACCTGTGCGGTACTTCAGACTGCAGCAGAGAGACAGTGTAACAAGGCTCATGCTGCAGCTCACAACTTGGTGGAGCAGACCATCGGGTTGCTGAAGATGAGGTTCCAGTGCCTGGAATTACCTGGAAAAACTCAGCAGGTCTGGCAGCATCGGTGGAGAAGAAATTAGTTAACGTTTCAAGTCCTCACGACCCTTCGGCAGAACTGGCAGTTCTGCTGAAGGGTCGTGAGGACTTGAAACGTTAACTGATTTCTTCTCCACCGATGCTGCCAGACTTGCTGAGTTTTTCCAGGTAATTCTGTTTTTGTTTTGGATTTCCAGCATCCGCAGTAGCTTTTAGCTTTTTGTTTTTATTCCAGTGCCTGGATCGGACTGGTGGAGCCCTGCAATACAGTCCGCAGAGGATGTCATGCATTGTCATCGTCTGTTGCGCCCTTTACAACCTGGCGCTCCAAGGGGAAGATGAGTTGGCAGAGGAGGAGATGGAGGAAATGCACGTCTCCTCCGCTGGGGAGGATGCTGATGGGGATGAGGGTGAGGAGGTCCTTGGAGGCGATATTGATGGGGATGAGGCCCTCGCACTGGCTAGACGAGGCAGGCATGCTCGGGAGGCCCTCATAGCTGCTAGATTTGTGAAGGGTGATGACGACATTCAGTGAGGTGACCCCATAGTTCCTCGCATCGCATCTGTGAATGTTTGACTCCAGCCTGGCTTATGGCAGCGCGAATACCTGCTGTGAGAATGCTCCAGCCATGGAGATGCAGCAGAAGCCCTAATAATTGCTCGATTGCAGGAGGATGATGACAACATGCAGTGAGGATACTCCATAAATCTTCAAAAACCTCTGAGAATATTTCACTCCTGTCTGGCCGAGGGCATCTCGCTTGCGCTCTGCGATCAGGGTCATGTCATAGAGATACAGCCATGAAACCTTAGAAGCATCTGATGCTTTGTCTGTCTTCACTACCTGGGCCCTTCAGAAGTTAGAGTACAGTGTCAGTGGTCACAGATGCTGAAGAGATGGGGGTCAGCCTCTCCTTAAAGGTGCTGAGAGCACACAGAGAGAATGAGAGCACTCTGTGGTGCCTGCCCACTACGTTCTGGCAGCAATGACCAGCACTGCCAAGGTGCAGGCATCAGTAATGTCTCCAGGGAGTGTGAGGTTGGACCATCACTTTGGTCTGAAGGCTGCACAGAGCACAGGGAAGAGGCCCTGCACTGAGACACCTGCCTTTATCTTGTGCAGAAAGGTTTCACATCTGAGTGACACAAACACTGCTCATCAGAACAAGGAGCCATAGGCAGGAAGACATTCTTGGGAGTGCATTGACAATAGTGAACAGTATGTACAAGTGATTAACACCCATGTCCAGGCTGTGCAACTAATTCTCCTTAACTGTCCTAACCTTGCCGCTACATCTTGGTGCTCCCTGGACATCCACAGTGGAGCTGGAGGCAGCCTGCTGACTGCGACGCCCTGTCTGTGATGACCTTGGCGTCCTCTTGTGGCATGAAACCCGGCCTGTTTTCAGGGTCCAGCTGTGCAGCAGTGGCACCCTCCTCGGCCTGTGGAGCTGGAGTTACTGAGGTCACAGGAAGATGGGAGTCGGATGGGCCGGACACTCTCAGAGACACCTGGATGAATGGGCCCAGATTGTACATCTGTGGATCCTCCTCCCTATGGGTACCCGAGGGCCCCAGGCTGACTCCATGAGGAGCAGGGGCAGCTGGAATGAGATCGAGCTGCCCAGTACCCCTCTTGTGTACACATTGTTGGAGGCCAACTATGGCATCAACGATGAAGTTGAGCCCACACAGCAGCGCAGAAGCAAACTCCTGGACCAATGTCTCCAAGGCCACCACCATCCTGCCAGTTTTGACCTTGGTGTGTTGGCAATCGAGGAGTGCAGCGGACATCCCTTCCTGATGTTCCTGAGCTTGCCTTTGCAGCCCCAGCAACTGTGACATGACTGAGTCCAAAGGCTCATCATCTGACTTGGACTCAGCAAATTTCTGACCTCCAGCAGTCCTCTGAGTGCCAGAAACCTGGGAAGTTCCTGCCCCCACCTGCTGTGGATCAGGCAGTACGAGGTGCTCACCAGATTGTGATCCCGGGGCTAGTCTAATGCTAGGTCTCACTGAGATGTGTGTCTCTGCGCTGCTGGAGGTGTGGGTGAGCGCTGTGACAGGACTTCAGGGAGCGTACCTCCAGATTCCTCTTCAGAGGTTTCTACAGGGCTTGATTGGAGGCCCTGGGGCATGGACTATGTCGGCTGTTTGGCAGATGTACCTGCAAAAGCAAGGGGAGATAATTAGTGCATAGCAGTGGCCTGTGAGAGAGGACACATCACTCACAGCATGATTGTGTGATGGACGTTGAACTGCTGGATCCTCACTTGGTAGAGCAGCGCCGACCACAGCATCCAGCAATTGCTTGAGGGGCCCATCATTAAACCGGGGAGGGCTGCAGTCTTCTTGCCTTTGTGGGCCATGTCTCCCGGGCAGCAGTGGTGAGCTGGAAGCAATGAGCGCTGTGCTTGCAACTGGCCTTTAAACATGGCGCCCAGCGTGATGGCGGGCGAGCAAATGAGGAGCCAGTCCACTGTGGAAATGGTGTGTTTCCTGGGAACACGTAAATAATGAGGCGGACTCGGGACGATACTGCGTGAAAACCCGCCATCGCCCTCGGTGGGTAAAATGTCGTTTTACCTGTCCGCTACCGCACTTAGTGTAAATCTGGGAAAATTCCGCCCTCAGACTCCCATCTGGTCCGTACCTGCATTTCACCAGGTTTCTGTTTCCTGTGCACACCTGCTCCTCTTCAACACAATCTTAAATATACATGCAGAAAACATACTGGTGACGGCAGTAAATCTGCCCCTTCAAATTTGACCTAACATCCTGCCCAGCGGAATCTACTGTTGAAAGGAAGCAGCTGTTTGAATCTCTACTTTAAAGGAACTGGAGGACAGAATTCTGAAAATGTCCTTATCATTCTTTTTCCATGGAGGGAATGTTTATATAATGAGAGTAGCAGTAGAATGATTTTTAGCGAGAGGAACTGACCCGACTGAATCTGTTTGCAATAGGAAAGTTCTGTAAAAATGCAGGATCGACAAAGTAGCAAGTTTCAAACTGTACCCTCATCACTGGCTCAAAGTTCTCCAAACTTCCCATCCAGCAGCAATGTGGAGTACCTTCACCACACGGACTGCAGCAGTTCAGGAAGACTTGCCACTGCCGACTCAAGGGCAAATAGGGATGGGCCATAAATGTTGGCTATGACAGCGATGCCCACATCCCAGGAATGACGTTTTTTTTTTAAATCTTGCTATGCGCATCTGCATTAACTAGAAACTAGAAGAACTCTGATGCTCTTTGACACGTGTGGCCTTACTGCGGAGAGTGCTGGGCAGCACTCTAACCAAGTCGCCACTTTTAAATGGCACAAAATGAAAGAAGATACGACAGGGAGATCAGAGGCAAGTTAATAGCACCTACCATGAAGTTGACTATATCTGTAGGATATATGGCACCAACCCAAATATGACCCAAGGGAATTTGGCCCACAGGCTTGGGGTCAGCATAAAACTAGAGGCTGAGCTCTTCCATCTGCTGTAAGGATATATTCAGCTAGCCTACACTATAGGATCAGCATCATCAGTGACAGGCAAGGTTATCTGAACATTCAAATGTTTTGATTCTGGCTCTTTCCTGTCTAGCTCGGGGATCATTTGCACTGTCAGCTAATGTGCTGCTCTTTATGCGTGATGCAACCAGCCGGCACATCAGTAAACGAAGCCAGCTACTTCATCTCCTTCCTTACTGCCTATCAAGAAGAAAATGACACTGTCACTTATTGCTTACTGCATTGCTGCACTTCGCAAAGTATAGAGGCAACCATCAGACTTCTGATCCTTCACAGGTACTACACAGGATTAGGCCATTGGGTCTAACTGGTCTGAGATGGTGTTTATGTTCCACATGAGCCATCTTCCCCTACCCTTCAACTAATTCTACCAGCCTATCCTTCTATTCTTTTCTCCCTCATCAATTTATCTAGCTTCCCCTTAAATGTATCTCTGCTATTCACCTCAGCCACTGGACATGTGGGTAGCAAGTTCCACATTCAAACCACGTCTTCTCTATGGGAAAAATTCCCCCCCTATCGGGGGGGAGGTGTAGGAGCAGTGCGGGTAGGTGCGCCTTGGGGACACACCATTTTACATGGGCAAACCAATTAAGGCCCACCCAGCGTGACATCCGCCAAGAAGTGCTATCCGCTCCCTGTGCGGGTGCAGGGGGGGGATGCCCTCAGCCGGGAGTGCGCTCTTTCACGCATGCACTGATCTCCCTGAGGCTAAGTGCTGCCTCAGGGAGATCACCTCGGAATTAAAACTTTTAAGACAAATGTTTAAAAAATTTCCATGACATGTCCCCTCATGTGACACTGTCACATGAGTTGGGACATGTCCATCACTTTTACTGAAACCTTTATTAAATATTTAAAAACACTCATGAAACCTCATCCCGCCCGTGGATGACGTTTCATGCTTTTTCTGAAGCCCGCCAGGGCTCCTGGCCTGCCCGCCAACCTTAAAGTTGGACAGGCAGCCTTGTCCATTAACTAAATTGGTTTATTAATGACCTCAATAGGCCGTTGACAGGTCGGCGGGCGTACAGCTGACTCGGCTGTGCCCCCACCGACCTGAAAATGGAAATGACACAAGGTGACGTCGGGAGTTCTGCCCGACGATTTCCCGCGTCATTTTACGCGTCAGCAAGCAGGCCTCGCCCCCGCGTGCCAACCGGAAGATCCTCCCCTATGTCTATCCCATCAAACTACTAGCTCCACCTCACCTGTAGCCTACCTTATGTCATCTCTTCAAGCTTACTAACTGCATTCTCCCTATTTGCACTGTTACTTGCAATAGCTAGTGACAGGGATGCAGGGTGCTGTGAGGTGGGCTTGGTGTTAATCCAGTATTGGTGTTGGACGGCTACAATTCTGCTTTTGCAGAGAGCCAGTGCAACATGACAGGTCGAATGGCCTCCTTCGGTGCTTTAGTTTTTCTACTATTCTATGATTCTAGGCCGACTACAAATGATGGAAAAGCAACAAACTTACCGTGGTGGCTTCAAGAGGCATCTTCCAGCAGGTAGTGTGAGTGAAACTCTTTGAAGAGTGTACCAAGGCTTTCAGTTGTAAGTTACAGCTGAAAATATATGCCCTATAAGAATGTGTGCTCATCAATGAGAAAGGTAGGCACTGGATAGTAATAAACATAAACCCAATTGCCAGCAACATTTTGTGGTGTGCATACATGGGCCATGTACCCAGTGAATGGAATGCTCAGGTATGATTCGTTTAGCTGTGCACTCTACTTATATTGTTCCTCCAGGCCTGGCAGGTACTGCATGTAGAACAGCTTCAACTCTTTCCAAGCATGGCTGCCCTGAACCAATCCAGTTCACATCCACCTTGTACAGCAACACTTCACCAGCCATTAAACAGGGGTGAGGATGGGATGGATTCTGGCCTCTATGTTTATTATATCAATCACTGTTTGCCCAATATAGCTTTTGAAAATATTTCTACCTTCATAATAGCTGACACAATTTTTGAACATTGTATGTATCCAGTTATCTTGAAGTGACTTGGGGGCACAAGGGAGGACTGGGAGTTGCTGAGACTAGTATTTCTGTGGAATAGCCTTCTTCCAATCGCCCAGGTGCAAATCCTACTGTTCTTCCCTCCCAATAGGCCCTTCATCCAGAAAATAACCCTAACTTTCCAAACAAATACCAAGCCTTCATCTCTCCATTCAGATCCTGAATGTGCATCTGTTGTGTCTTTACAAGAATAACTATTTGTAATTATAAAATTGGTGCACATAGGTTTACCAATGACTTTTTAAATTTTTCTTTCATGGGATGTGGGCATCACTGGCAAGGCTAGCATTTGTTGCCCATCCCTAATTGCCCTTGAACTAAGTCCTTTGCTAGGCCATTTCAGAGGGCAGCTAAGAGTCAACCACATTGCTGTGGGTCTGGAGTCACATGTAGGCCAGACTGGGAAAGGATGGCAGATTTCCTTCCCTAAAGGGCATTAGTGAACCAGATGGGTTTTTACTACAACGAATGATAGTTGTCATGGTCACCATTACTGAGACTAGCTTTCAATTCCAGATTATTAATTGAATCCAAATTCTACCAGCTGGCATGATGGGATTTGAACCCACACCCCCAGAGCATTAGCCTGGGCCTCTGGCCTACTAGTCCAGTGATGGGCATTACCACTACATCACCATCTCCCCATATTGTTAATATAGCAAAAAGGGAGGTTGTGTGGGATAGTGGATTAGAATATTCATTTATCACTCACTCTCCTGTTCGAATCAAACCCAGAAAGGTGGCTGTAAGAGTACGGCTCCTTTATGAAGTATGTCTACCCAGTCTCAACTAGTTCCTAACAAATGTGGGCCCACAGAATAAAAATGCCTATAATTCAGAACAAATTGGAAATCTCACTCAAAGACTGCATGGATGCATAGTCTGGAAGTTTGATATGTCACAATGGAGCAGCACATAGTGTTCTTCTGAGACTGCGATTAAAGCACATTGTTGGGACACAGTACCGGAAATTTTCAATACTTAATCTGAAAGTTCTTAAAGCTGACACTGCTTGTTCCATTCATTCCCTAATACTGACATCACCCACCTCAGTAAGCACAAAAATTCACCTCAAATTTAAAGAAAAGTGAAAAAGCCATCTTGTGAGTGAATTTGCCATTCCCCCTCAAAAAGATAGTGTCCCTTCCATTTTCTCATCTCCTCTCTTGAAGGTTTTGTAGTCTGTCCTCCAGGAACTGGCTCAAGTTGGAGATTTTTGTCATGCTAATATCCCAGTTCAGTTTCTTTTGTGTAATTGGCACAGTTCCATAGAATGATCTACTCTAAGTTTATCTTAGAACTAGATTTTTGGTCTCTAATGCCTACAAGGCTAATATATTCTTTCTCCAATCACTAACCAAGTATACCACCAAGAACACTGAATAGTAGAAATTCATCTTGGGCAGTGACACAAAACAAGCGATATTGGACCTGTTATACACAGTGCCTGATACTGAGTTCCACTGATGGCAAAGAGTTTGAATATCAGTGACTGCAGATACAGGGCGTCCAATCCAACATTGCCTGTTTCCGAGCACTACCTGAGATGGATTTCTACCCCTTATAGTCCAAACCCCATAACATCTTCCCAGGCATTTACTACCTTCTCAACCAAAGACTACAGAATTGACGTAGAGAGAAGGGGAAAGGACAATGCTAACTCAGAGGGTAGAAAATATGGGCAAAAACAAAACAGCTTCAACACCAATTTCCGAGGTTCATCAATCGACCAATTTCTCACAATGGCTGACGAATATGATGGGCTGCTCCAACCCTTTCTCATTCACCATTTAGAAGCGTCCACGTGAACCAATGAACTCATGGGTGGAATTTTATGCTGGCGGGATTTTACGGTCCCGCCAAAGTCAATGGACTTTTGAGGCTTGCTGCATTTTACGGCCCCACCCCGCCATGACAGGTCCATAAAATTCCACCCCCATGGGGAGAATTGTCCCCCCATTGAGGGGGGTTGTGCGGGGGTGGGCGGGTTCCCAATCAATGCCCCCGATTGGGTCCGTGCTGCCATTTTACGTGGGTGGGCCAGCATGACGCGCACCCAGAAGCGCTGTGCGCTCCCTGTGCAGGCGGGGTAGGGGGGAGTGTTCCCTGAGTCGGGAGTGTGCTCTTTCACGTACACAGAGGTGACACAAAGGTTTAAGTTTGAAAAATTCTAATAAAGAAAAAAAAAATTTTAAGACATGTCCCCTCAGGTGACAGTGTCACATGAGCTGGGACATGTCAATGAACATTAATTAAAAATTTTATTTAATTTATAAACCCTTCATGAAACCTCATCCCGCCTGTGGATGAGGTTCCATGAAAAATGCAAAGGCTGCCTGGGCTCTTCGCCTGCTGCCAACCTTAAGGTTGGATGGGCAGCTTCCTCAATAGTTAATTAATGGCCTTAACAGGCCTTTGACAGTTCGGCGGGCGCGCAGCTGCCTCGGCTGCATGCCCACCAAACTGAAAATCTAAATGCCTGACGTCAGCCCGTGTCATTTTATGCCTCAGCAAGCAGGCCCGTTCGCCTAGCCGAAAATTCTCCTCCATGTGTGTATATCAGACTCACTAAAATAGGATGAGTTTGCAAGTGCTACAGAGAGGAGGGGGCTTAATTTAAACAGACCTGATTTCTCCTCTCACCACCTACCTGTAAACAGAAGAGTGTTTTGACTTTGATTTTCCCCTTTACAAGCGGTGGCATATTTCCCAACCCTCAGTTTTGGTGTGATGCAATTTCTATTAATAACCCCATACCACCTCAAGGGTAAACTCAGAGGGTTAGTCTACTCGTGCACACTCAAACACGAAAGGAGGGTCACAACATAGCCTCCTTTTCACTCATACAATAAAAGAGGGAGGATTGAGAAAGAGAGATTTACATGGCAAAGACCACAGAATAAAGAATTATTGTTTCATGTGAGTCCAGAATCCAGAACCAATGCAGTTCTGTATTCCTTCGCAGTGATTGGCGGGTTGAAACTGATGCTGGATAATTCACTTTTCCAGTAGAGATGACTTCCATGATGAGATAGGCATGCAGAGGTGAACTAATCTTGTAGGTGATGGTATAGAAAAGTTTAGAAGTTCCAGTTGAAACAGTGTAGATGGGGGCAGGCATTCAAACTTGGACAGAGACCCTTTTTTGAGCTACAGCTTGGGAGATGGAATATAGCAGACAGAGTTTTGTAGCTCCAGAGGCAATATTACATGTTCCCCAGCTAGGGGGCCATTTCACATGACTCCCACCTCTCCATTTTGGCTTTGACAAAGGGTGTATATTCCTTTGGGTTCCTGAGATTATGTTCCAATTACTAAGAATTTGAAAGGAGGTTGCAGGGTCCTTTGTCCTAGCAGACTAGGAGACTCCGCTGGCCAAACCTGGCTTATGAAATGTAGATGACCTTTGTATCATTCCCGTTCAATTTGGCCTCTGCAGCCATAGGGTAATTAGCATCTCTTCAGAGGTAAAGAGGAGCAAATGTCTTCAATACTGCTAGATTAGCTCCTATTGTTCAATGGTCACAGCCATACATGGCTTCAGTCATTTTTAAAAGGTTATTGTCCAGTTGTAAAATTTTAGGAAGTAGCCATGACGATTATATATGTATATATATATATATATAGTGTGAGGTCATAGAGCTTTGTTACACAAGAATTTCTTCAACCATTTAAAAATACCCTCTCAGGTTTGTAACCGGACTGTTTGAGTTAGGAACTGTTTTCCGGTGAGGTCATTTAATGACATAATACTAAGTCAGTATTCATTTCCAATTATAGTCTTCTGACCAGAAGAATGCTTTACCCACTTCATTGTCATGGGACAGGACTGTTGTGGGATAGTGTCCATTTTCCCCAATCCATTTAGGTTTGGCTGCACTTCACCCAACAACCACTCTCCTGCCAACCACACCCACCCCCACAACTGCCTGCTCACCTGACCCCCTTAGTTCCGCCAATATAACAATCCTGGTGTAGCCCTTCAGTCATCTTGATGTAACCAGCCCAGGGCATCTAATTTACTTGAGCTTGTCATTCCATGCATGACTAGAACATAAGAAGATAAGAAATAGGAACAGAGGTAGGACATTCGGCCCTTTGAGTTTGCTCTGTAATTCAATACAATCATGGCTAATCTTCGACCTTAAATCATATTCCCAATCTATCCCCATATCCCCTAATCTCTTTAGCATTCAAAATATATCAATATCTGCCTTGAATATGCTCAATGACTGAGCATCCACAACCCTCTTGGGTAGAGAATTCTGAAGATCCACAACCCTCTGAGTGAAGAAATTTCTCATCTCAGTCAGGGAACAAATGTGAAAAAGAAACCCTAGTAGTTTTTGCTGTACCTTTTCTGATCCTAAGAATAATTTGGAGAATTGAAAAAAGTAACAAAGAGAAGCAAACAATTATCAATCTAGATAACCTTCCAATAATAATTAGCTGCTAATTGAGCCCAGGGTCCATTTAATTTCAACAGTGACCTTAGAGTGACATGTTAGGTTAGCAGCTAAAAATTACAAACCTGCTCCACAGTGCAGACTACCCACAGTAGCATGTCATGGATGATCACCCAACATTTTTAAAGACCAACTTTTTCTTGGTTAAAAGCTAACTACATTTTTAGTGAGAGCAAAGATAACTTTGGTTAAAGAAGACAAAAATCTTGTTTGTTAACTTTGACCTATTTCTCCAGCACAAGGTTCAGACTCGTGCCTGTGATTCAATAAATAGTAATATCATTCACATACGTCACTGTGTGATCTCCAGCTGCTCATAAATTGGAATCCACAATTCTGGCAAGTGCCGATCGTATTTTCAATTTTGAAGGGCATGTTATGGCTGGGATTTTCCAGCCCCATCGTGACGGGACCCACTGTGGGAGATTCAGCGGCCCAGCCAGAAGTCCATTTTGGTGGAACCAGATGATCCCAGCGGCGAGCGGGGCTGGAAAATCCTGCCCTATGTTTTGTATTTCTATGTTTGCTTAATAAAAACTTATCAATCTCACCCAGGACTGGTAAGCAAAATGTAGGTTCAGTTTACTTGAAGATGTAGTACAGGGTTGCACAGCAGACAGGTTGACCATAAAGATTCAACAGCTATTGTTAACAGAAAAGTACAGCTACAACTCCTTCACATCACATGCTGCTAGATAAATTGAAAGCTCCTCTGAACAATGTCTGTTGGTTACATGGTTTACATCCTGGCTACTTATCATTAGCATATTCTCTCTTAAAACAATATCTCAGCACTATGAACTCAAATAACCCAACTGGAGCAATTAAGCATGGAATACATCTATGTTTCTGTGCTTAAGAAGACTTGCACATATTCTTTGGTGAAATGGCATTGTGACGGTCCCAAAATTTAGCAAGGATCACCATTGTATGAAGTAGAGAGCATGCATTAGTTTCATGCTGCAGCTGTATAGAACCTTGGTTAGGCCACACTTGGAATATTGCGTGCAATTCTGGTCACCACATTACCAGAAGGATATGGAGGCATTGGAGAGGGTGCAGAGGAGGTTTACCAGGATGTTGCCTGGTCTGGAGGTTATTAGCTATGAGGAGAGGTTGGAGAAACTCGGATTGTTCTGACTAGAGCGACGGAGATTGAGGGGCGACTTGATAGAAGTTTACAAAATTATGAGTGGCATGGACAGAGTAGATAGTCAGAAGCTTTTTCCCAGGGTGGAAGAGTCAATTACTAGGGGACATAGATTTGAGGTGAGAGGAGAAAACTTTAGAGGAGATGTGCGGGGCAAGTTTTTTACGCAGAGGGTAATGAGTGTCTGGAATTCGCTGCCAGAGGAGGTGGTGGAAGCAGGTACGATAGTGGTGTTTAAGAGGCAGCTTGACAAATACATGAATAGGATGGGAAATGAGGGATATGGACCCCGGAAGTGCAAAATATTTTAGTTTGACAGGCAATATGATCAGCGCAGGTTTGGAGCGCTGTACTTTTCTTTATTCTTCTTTGTTCTTTGTTGTTCTCATTAGTTTATTTAATATTCTATAACCTATGCAGAACCATCCTTAGGATTGTGCACTCTGAAGCACAGCTGGGCTTCTTCCAAGTTGGATGTACCAAGTTTAATTTTCCCACACTCTATTTCTACTGTTCTCCCATTAATCACAAAGGACTGGAGAGAGAGAGTCATTGACTATACCACTATATATTGAGATTACAGTACCCTGCATAATCAACTTTGCTTGGGCAGTAACTATGCAGCCTGTTAACTCAGTTTATGCAAAAACTGTGAAGTTAAATAAATTTCTTCCAGTGAAGAACATTGTTTACACTCTTCTACATCAACAATGTCACCCTGCTTCTGGGTGGTAGGTGGAAAATTAATTTGGCACAGTGGGGAGTTACTTAAAACAAATAGCTTCTACAAGTAGCACAAATATCATGTAAAAGCAAAATGCCATGGATGCTGGAAATCTGAAATGAGAAAAAATGCTGTAAGGTCAGGCAGCATCTGTGGCAAGAAACAGATTCTCTTTGTCGTATATTTTATATATTTGATTTTCCTCAGAGCAGTGCAGAGATTACACTAATTTCTAAGTGAGCAAGAACATTATTTACAGAATTTTCTTTTAAACAATGCTTCAAAATGTCTACTATCTCATGCTTCCAGCTCCTTCTGTGGTATCTGTTTACTTCTTCCCTGAGTCCACAGCCAGAGTTAACCAATCAAGAACAGTGAACAACAAAGGTAAACAAAATAAAAACAGAATTACCTGGAAAAACTCAGCAAGTCTGGCAGCATCGGCGGAGAAGAAATCAGTCAACGTTTCGAGCCCTCATGGCCCTTCAGCAGAACTGAAGCATAGTTTCAACAAGGGAGAAATATAAATTGGTTTAAGGTGGGTGGGGGGGAAGAGACACATTGAGGGTGTGGTGTGAGCAGATAATCAAAAGATGTCAGAGACAAAAGGGTCAAAGAGGTGTTGAAGGTGGTGGTCTTTGTCTGAGAAAAGTGCTAATTAAGAATGCAAGACAGGATATTCAAAGTACAGCTCTAGTGGGGGTGGGGTGGAAAGACTAAAGGTTTTAGTTTTAGATTTAAAAATAATGGAAATAGGTGGGGAAAGAAGAATCTATATAAATTATTGAAAAAAAAGGCGGGTGGGGGGGGGAAAAGAAACGGGGTGGGGATGGGGGGAGGGGGGTTTAAGATCTAAAGTTGTTGAATTCAATATTCAGCCCAGAAGGCTGTAAAGTGCCTAGTCGGAAGATGAGGTGCTGTTCCTCCAGTTTGCGTTGGGCTTCACTGGAACAATGCAGCAAGCCAAGGACAGACATGTGGGCAAGAGAACAGGGTGGAGTGTTAAAATGGCAAGCGACAGGGAGGTTTGGGTCTTTCTTGCGGACAGACCGCAGGTGTTCCGCAAAACGGTCGCCCAGTTTGCGTTTGGTCTCTCCAATGTAGAGGAGACCGCATTGGGAGCAACGAATGCAGTAGACTAAGTTAGGGGAAATGCAAGTGAAATGCTGCTTCACTTGAAAGGAGTGTTTGGGCCCTTGGACGGTGAGGAGAGAGGAAGTGAAGGGGCAGGTGTTGCATCTTCTGCGTGGGCATGGGGAGGTGCCATAAGTGGGGGTTGAGGAGTAGGGGGTGATGGAGGAGTGGACCAGGGTGTCCCGGAGGGAACGATCCCTACGGAATGCCGTCAAGGGGGGTGAAGGGAAGATGTGTTTGGTGGTGGCATCATGCTGGAGTTGGCGGAAATGGCGGAGGATGATCCTTTGAATGCGGAGGCTGGTGGGGTGATAAGTGAGGACAAGGGGGACCCTATCATGTTTCTGGGAAGGAGGAGAAGGCGTGAGGGAGGATGCGCGGGATATGGGCCGGACACGGTTGAGGGCCCTGTCAACGACCGTGGATGGAAAACCTCGGTTAAGGAAGAAGGAGGACATGTCAGAGGAGCTGTTTTTGAAGGTAGCGTCATCAGAACAGATGCGACGGAGGCGAAGGAACTGAGAGAATGGGATGGAGTCTTTACAGGAAGCGGGGTGTGAGGAGCTGTAGTCGAGGTAGCTGTGGGAGTCGGTAGGCTTGTAATGGATATTGGTGGACAGTCTATCATCAGAAATTGAGACAGAGAGGTCAAGGAAGGGAAGAGAAGTGTCAGAGATGGACCATGTGAAGATGATGGAGGGGTGGAGATTGGAAGCAAAATTAATAAATTTTTCCAGGTCCCGACGAGAGCATGAAGCAGCACCGAAGTAATCATCGATGTACCGGAGAAAGAGTTGTGGGAGGGGGCCGGAGTAGGACTGGAACAAGGAATGTTCCACATACCCCATAAAGAGACAGGCATAGCTGGGGCCCATGCGGGTACCCATAGCCACACCTTTTATTTGAAGGAAGTGAGAGGAGTTAAAGGAGAAATTGTTCAGTGTGAGAACAAGTTCAGCCAAACGGAGGAGAGTAGTGGTGGATGGGGATTGTTGGGGCCTCTGTTCAAGGAAGAAGCTAAGGGCCCTCAGACCATCCTGGTGGGGGATGGAGGTGTAGAGGGATTGGACATCCATGGTGAAGAGGAAGCGGTTGGGGCCAGGGAACTGGAAATTGTTGATGTGACGTAAGGTGTCAGAGGAATCACGGATGTAGGTGGGAAGGGACTGGACAAGGGGAGAGAGAAGGGAGTCAAGATAACGAGAAATGAGTTCCGTGGGGCAGGAACAGGCTGACACGATCGGTCTGCCAGGACAGTTCTGTTTGTGGATTTTGGGCACCTTACGTCACATCAACAATTTCCAGTTCCCTGGCCCCAACCGCTTCCTCTTCACCATGGATGTCCAATCCCTCTACACCTCCATCCCCCACCAGGATGGTCTGAGGGCCCTTAGCTTCTTCCTTGAACAGAGGCCCCAACAATCCCCATCCACCACTACTCTCCTCCGTTTGGCTGAACTTGTTCTCACACTGAACAATTTCTCCTTTAACTCCTCTCACTTCCTTCAAATAAAAGGTGTGGCTATGGGTACCCGCATGGGCCCCAGCTATGCCTGTCTCTTTATGGGGTATGTGGAACATTCCTTGTTCCAGTCCTACTCCGGCCCCCTCCCACAACTCTTTCTCCGGTACATCGATGATTACTTCGGTGCTGCTTCATGCTCTCGTCGGGACCTGGAAAAATTTATTAATTTTGCTTCCAATCTCCACCCCTCCATCATCTTCACATGGTCCATCTCTGACACTTCTCTTCCCTTCCTTGACCTCTCTGTCTCAATTTCTGATGATAGACTGTCCACCAATATCCATTACAAGCCTACCGACTCCCACAGCTACCTCGACTACAGCTCCTCACACCCCGCTTCCTGTAAAGACTCCATCCCATTCTCTCAGTTCCTTCGCCTCCGTCGCATCTGTTCTGATGACGCTACCTTCAAAAACAGCTCCTCTGACATGTCCTCCTTCTTCCTTAACCGAGGTTTTCCATCCACGGTCGTTGACAGGGCCCTCAACCGTGTCCGGCCCATATCCCGCGCATCCTCCCTCACGCCTTCTCCTCCTTCCCAGAAACATGATAGGGTCCCCCTTGTCCTCACTTATCACCCCACCAGCCTCCGCATTCAAAGGATCATCCTCCGCCATTTCCGCCAACTCCAGCATGATGCCACCACCAAACACATCTTCCCTTCACCCCCCTTGACGGCATTCCGTAGGGATCGTTCCCTCCGGGACACCCTGGTCCACTCCTCCATCACCCCCTACTCCTCAACCCCCACTTATGGCACCTCCCCATGCCCACGCAGAAGATGCAACACCTGCCCCTTCACTTCCTCTCTCCTCACCGTCCAAGGGCCCAAACACTCCTTTCAAGTGAAGCAGCATTTCACTTGCATTTCCCCTAACTTAGTCTACTGCATTCGTTGCTCCCAATGCGGTCTCCTCTACATTGGAGAGACCAAACGCAAACTGGGCGACCGTTTTGCGGAACACCTGCGGTCTGTCCGCAAGAAAGACCCAAACCTCCCTGTCGCTTGCCATTTTAACACTCCACCCTGTTCTCTTGCCCACATGTCTGTCCTTGGCTTGCTGCATTGTTCCAGTGAAGCCCAACGCAAACTGGAGGAACAGCACCTCATCTTCCGACTAGGCACTTTACAGCCTTCTGGGCTGAATATTGAATTCAACAACTTTAGATCTTAAACCCCCCTCCCCCCATCCCCACCCCGTTTCTTTTCCCCCCCCCACCCGCCTTTTTTTTCAATAATTTATATAGATTCTTCTTTCCCCACCTATTTCCATTATTTTTAAATCTAAAACTAAAACCTTTAGTCTTTCCACCCCACCCCCACTAGAGCTGTACTTTGAATATCCTGTCTTGCATTCTTAATTAGCACTTTTCTCAGACAAAGACCACCACCTTCAACACCTCTTTGACCCTTTTGTCTCTGACATCTTTTGATTATCTGCTCACACCACACCCTCAATGTGTCTCTTCCCCCCCACCCACCTTAAACCAATTTATATTTCTCCCTTGTTGAAACTATGCTTCAGTTCTGCTGAAGGGCCATGAGGGCTCGAAACGTTGACTGATTTCTTCTCCGCCGATGCTGCCAGACTTGCTGAGTTTTTCCAGGTAATTCTGTTTTTATTTTGTTTTGGATTTCCAGCATCCGCAGTAGCTTTTAGCTTTTTGTTTTTAACAAAGGTAAACAGACTCACATAATCTTGTCATAAGCTTGCTACCCTTAATGTCCCCATTAGCACATTCCTTAGATAATATCACCACCGTCAACACCCCTTTGTCCTTTTGTCTATGACATCTTTGGCAATCTCTTCTTTGCCTCCACCTATCACTGGCCCCCGATCCAGCTCCACATGTCCCACTCCCCTCAACCAGCTTATATTTCACCTCATTTCACTATTTCCTTAGTTCTGATGAAGAGTCATATGGACTCGAAATGTCAACTGTATCCCTCTCCGCAGATGTTGTCAGACCTGCTGAGTTTTTCCAGCTACATTTGTTTTTGTTTTACATAATCAAACTTTCCACTTTCCACAGAAGCTGCCTGACCTGCTGAGTATTTCCAGCATTTTTTCTTTTGAACAAATATAAACAATAGTACTCCAAGCTGTCCTTCCTCTATAGCTCTAGCAAAATGATTTTTGGGCAGTTGCAACTTCAAGAGAATGTCTTGATGTCATATCAAGAAAACCCAGATTGAAGCAATCTCTAAAAAAAAATTGGTATCGTGCTATGTTAGGTTGGGAATCCCAATTCTAATGGGAAGCCTTGGAAATTGCTGTTGTTTTTTTAAACACGTTTTCTTCTTCCCAGATAGTTCCCTCCTACAAACTAGCACGTTGAGTGATAGTTTCCTCCCATTAGCAAACTTAGCTGACAGGATCGGGAGTTAGAGCCTTTCAGTATCTTCCTTCAATTACCTTGGGATTACGTCCCAATTGTCCAGCAATGTTTATCTTGTCTTATTGGTGAGTGAGCCATTAATTCAGTGGCAGCATGCCCACCTCTAAGTCAGAAGGTGCAGGGTTTGAATCCCAGCTCCAACTCTGAATTCAGGGTTGACATCCAGTGAGATACTTGCATCTGGTAGTTGCAGGAGGTCTCTCCTCATCATATAGGCTTTTTGGAGTCCTTAAAATCCTCCCACTGTGTAGGGCTAACTGCCCTATTGTCTGGTATAAAAATGGTTACAACTCTGGAAGTAATGTCGAGGAAGTAGCCTGTCACTTAATAATCAACCTGCAAATCCTTCTACTACTCCACACTATTCTCCAAGAGAAGCACGTGAAGATAAACAAAAAACAACAACAATCCAGTGGTAAATGGCAGCATAAAAATTAAGGCTACTTGAGGCTGATTGGAATACAATTTAAGATTGTCCCTAAGTGCTGATACATGGTCCTCTATTGCTCCCTTGTCCCAAGGACAGTGAACTGTTTCTTTTTAATTAATTTTACAGATATGGGAATTTCTAGCAAGACCAGCATTTATTGCCCATCCCTAGTTTCCCTGGAGGTGGTGTTGATGGTGTGCTTCCTGCTTGAACCATCACAGGTCTCGTGGTGAAGGTGCTGGCACAATGTTGTTGGGTAGAAAATGGCAAGATTTTGACCCAGCAATGAAGGAACAATGATATATGTCCAAAACAGGATGGTGTGAGACTTGGAGGGCACTTGGAGGTGATGGTGTTCCCATGTACCTACTACCGTAGTCTTTCTGGTGACAGGGGGATTTGGGAGGCGCTGTTGTAGGTCTGGTAGGTAGTACATACTTTACCACTGTGTAGTGGTGGTGGAGGGAGTGAATGTTTAAGGGGTGGATGGCATACCATTTAAGTAGATGTCTTTGTCCTGAATGGTGTTGATGTGTCTTTTGTATGGTTCTATCTGGGCTTGCCACCCTCAAGTAACCAAGTTCCCATATTTCATGTGTGTTATGATCTGGTTAGTGACCGTTAACATTTGAAAATAAATCCAAATACCTAGTTTTAACCAATTGTTAGGCACTCAAGTTTATTTCCTTCTTCCCCAGGAATTCTCTTACAAGGCACATCAATCTCAAAATTATTTACTTTTGTGGAGACCTCCCATAAGCATGCTGCCATAGTCCTCTGGAGAACTTTCCTCAGCTTCAGCTATTCTCAGAGGTAAAATTTTCATTTACCCTCTTTTGACTGTGGAGGCCTGAGTCCCTTGTTCTGGTTACTTTTCCAATAATTCCAAACTAATCTGCTGGTTACTTTCTTTAGCAATAAGACATTGTGAGGCCTACTGTAGATTCTCCCACTGGCTTCAAACTAGACAATCTTCCATCTTCTGTTCCTCACAACATTCAAACTGAGATTAAGCCTCATCTGCCTTCCATGCAGTCAATTATAAAATTAGTGTTTAACTCCACTTACAGCAGATCTGTCTAACTGTCATTTATTTTGGTTAAATTCCCTCAGTAATCTGCAAACCACACAAGGTCCAAACTGCAACTAAAAACCTCTCCCATCAAATACTCAGATAAATTGAAACCAGCGAGTCTACCGAAGCTCCACTCATCTCCATGACAACGTAGCCTGCTCTAAACTACCCTTAAACCAACCTTTAATCTAATTATCCCTCATTTACAATTTCTCCAGCTAAGTAAGCCCACCTGCTGTTTTATGGCTCCATCTCTACTATTCTGACTCTATTAAAAAAAACATGGATAACCTTTTGAACTTCCATTTCTTTAGGTGTCCTGTGAATCACTGAAGCTCAGCATTTAATTACCTTACCTCCACAACAATAATCTTCCCAGAACTAAATGTTACCTCTAAAATATTAACAGGAACCATGAACCAGATATTCGCAACAGTGTCTAGCCAGTAAATGTTGGACAGCTTTTAGTCGTTGAGATCAGTAATTACTGGAGGGGGTGCAGAGGAGATTTACCAGTGTGCTGCCTAAGCTAGAGGGTCTGAGCTATGAGGAAAGGTTGGATAGGCCGGTGTTGTTTTCTTTGGAGCAGCAAAGGTTGAGAGGCGACCTGATAGAGGTGTATAAGAACATGAGGGGCATAGATAGGATGGATAGGAAGGCACTTTTTCCATTAGTAGAGGGGTCAATAACCAGGGGGCATAGATTTAAGGTAAGAGGCAGAAGGCTAAGAGGGGAGTTAAGGAGAAATGGTTTCACCCAGAGGGTGGTGGGAGTCTGGAACTCACTGCCTGAAAGGATGTTGAGTCAGAAACTCTTGTAACATTTAAGAAGAATATAGACATTCACTTGCGTTGCCATAGCCTCCAGGGCTGTGGGCCAAGTGCTGAAAAATGGAATTAGTGTAGTCAGATCTTTGTTGACCGGCGCAGACACGATGGGCCGAATGGTCTCCTGCTGTGCTGTAAACGTCCATGAGTCTATGAGTCTATGAGTAATACTTGAGTATTCTATGTAAAGGAGGCGATGAGTACCTTAAACAGTAAATATACCTAATAAATGGCATTTTATTTGGTACAGTGTGAAAAAATTGCCTAATTATTAATACTTTTGTTTTTGCTGGAGATGGTTATAATATTGTTATAAATTATTCACCAACTAAATATACAAAGAGCTCAAAAAAATCAATGAAGAAAGCCACAAAGTGAACCTTTGTTGGAATTGAATGATAAATATTTGTTTCATTAACTATTAACATTCTGAGTGTTGCCTCCTTATATTTAAGCGAAGATACTCCTTCAAGAATAAATATTAAGTATATCACAATAAGGTTTGGCTTATCCTAGTCTCACACTATTACCAGCTTTCACAAAGCATAACCACCTTTACTATGTACGTATTTTCTGTTAACCTTTCCAGTGTGCTTTATATTAGTTTCGTCAAATTATAATCCATCTGCTGCTCCTCAGCACATTTGCTCAATTGGTCCAGATTTTTTAAAAATGATATCAATCTACCTATGGCTCTACAGAGTAACAGAAGTATTACTTGAGATCAGCCCTTTGGAGAGTGATGAGGAACCTACAGATCTCAGTTATACTGCTGGCTCCACCTGGCCTTCTGGCCTGAAAAAGCAGAGCTTTGCGCATGGGTATATACTTTTAAGCTATATCTGTAACACTCCTTAGAATACCTTAGACATATAATAAAACTGTAACAAATCGATTATTGTTGATCAAACCAATTGGAATGAATTTCAAACATTTTCAGTGTCCTGATAGTTTCCCATTCTTCCACCACTGCCAAAGCCCTCCTCATTCATCAGTCACAATGGGCATTTTATCCTGTTGACCAACATCAAGAACCCCTTCTCATTAATCCTCCATGGTGGGCATTTCACCCAGTCTGCCCATCAGCGTCCTCCTGTATCCATTCTTAGGGCCCTGCTCCATTCCAACCAATCCAATCCAAAGTTGTCTAGTTCCAGATTCCACTTCCTTTTCCCACTTAGGCGTGCTTCATGAGCTTTAGGTTTGCTCCCTTGCATCTCCCCTCCTCTTGCCATCCCCAGCTGAAAATCTCTTATCCAGGATGTGAAGTCCTTGGGCCAGGAACAGTTATATATTCAGCCAGAGACATTTAGGACTAGAACTTCATGAGCTGTTAAACATGGATGCTTGATTATGTACACCTAGCAGACTCCCTCTGCTGGCATACGTGTATATGGTAGCCTCAAATAGGCAAAATGCACAATGCAATTTTCAATACACCACACAGGGCCAGTTCAAGCATCCCAGCTTTGGTTTCTTTCCCTCCTGCAATAGTTTAGAAGTATGACAACTGCATTCCTAGATCGCCAATCGTATTCCTGCTGCTTCTCCCTGACTTGGGAATCAGTGGAGTGCTGCTGCATATCAGAACTGCCAGCTCTGAGTAGGAAGGCAGCCTCACCGAGATTGAGGATTAGCCAAACTAGCAATTTCACTTGGTATGGAAGGATTGTTTGGACAGATCAGTGTTTTAGTCCATTCACACTGTTTGTGCATGTTTCACTTTTGCTGGTGTGTAATTTTTGTCTATGATTTCCTCTTGCAGGAAACACGAGGCCCAGTAGTTCAATTGATTTGCCAAGCACAGCTCCTGAAACGTAAATGCGAAGCAGCGTGATCAGTATTTGGAAACCATCTGATCTACTGATCCTGGCTCTATCTTAGCCTGAGCTATTTTAACACTCATGCTGCTAGCCTGCAGTAGCACTCTGCCTTGTCCTTGATTCTGACACTGGTAAATATTTCTCAGCTCTTCCCCTTTAACATTGACAAATGTAATGGCCTCTAGTTGATCTCTATTGAATCTCTCACAAAAGTCTGTTGATTCTTGCAAACCTGTGTTTCTCTTCAAAATTCAAATTCTGTATCTTGTGCCATGTATCTATTTGGCTTTGTGTGTGTCTCTCTCTCCCTCTCTTGTTGCTTCCAACATCAAAATTGCACATTGCAAAAACCCCTAATCAACAACAACTTATATTTATTAGCACCTTTAAATTAGGTTCTTCACAGGAGCAGCATCAAACAAAATCTGGCACCAGGCAACACAAGGAGATTTTAGGCAGGTGGCTAAGAGCTTCATCAGGAAGGTAGGTTTTGAAAAGTGCCTTAAAGGAGGAAAGGGAGAAGAGATTTAGGGCTAGTCTAGTGTCTAGGTGACTCAAGGCACAGCTGCACATCAGCCGCACACCATTTCTTCTCAGGCCAGGCCATAGCACTACCACTTCCTCCCAGCTCAGGCCTCGACCTCTGGTTTAACTAATATGCATATTCCCTCCAAGATGGTGTCTCCATGTAGCCAATCCTCAATCCTCAGGCATATTCCATTATAAGGACTATTCTTTTAAACATGGCTGGACCATTGTGGATTAATAACAGAAGCAAAGTAGCTTTACAAGAGAAATAATTCTCTTTTCCAATTTGAAAGAGAAATTCTTCACCTTGACTAAAGAAAACTCATGGCTCAGTGATATATTGGTTTGCTTATCTCAAGAATGTCCAAAAGTTTGAACAGTCTAAAATACATTTAATTAAAAAATCAAGTGTTTACAATAGTCTGGTTTAAACCTGATTGTTGAGATATTAAAGTTCCAGCACATTCATCTTACGCACTTTTCTAACTCTTCAGGATTTTATCGAAAACATAATCCAGCATATTCAACAGAGACTGTTAGTAATATGAAAGATTTGCAAGCCAACACAATTATTCTGCACCATTTTTTTCTGCCAGTAAGCCAGGATATGGAATACAACTCAAAAGAAAAACAGAGACAATGATTATTTATTTTCAACAATGAAAATTTAGAAAGCATTTCATCTCATTTTATCGTAGGTCCATGAAATGGCAACTTTAGTCACTTTTGCTCTCAAGCTCTAAACCAAACACAACTGTTAAACTTGAACCTTTTTTTAAAGTTGTTTGATGTTTTTGAAGTTACTTTGGATTTAAGAAAAATCAAATTTATTCAGAATATTTTGAACATTGTTGTTGCTCTAGGAATTTGCATAAGGTTAAGGAAATACAATGAATGCTTAATTACTCTTTCAATAAAATATTAATGTTTCAGAGAATACATCCTACTTCTAAAATTCATTTTGAACATATTATTCAGTCCCATTTCCAGATCAGCGTTAATAAAAATCAAACAAAACACAATGACGGTTTCTAAATCCTTTTGCACGCAGACTGTTTCTGCTTTCATTTCAATCTCAACTCCTCAAACAGGTAAGAGAAAGTTTGGATAAATGAGGAGAATAACTTAATATTTCTAACACAAATGTGCTTTGGCTGTTCAATACTTTGGACCTGCAGAGTGCACCAAACCAGTGGTTCTCTTCATCCTGTCTGAACAAAATTGTATTTTTAGAATTGAATAAATTAAATTCAGTTGTTATTTTCACTGAAGCTTTTTAAATGGTCAGATCATAAAGTTACTCCAAGTGAGTCATTTAAAAATAAAACCACTTGATCAAAAGCAACTTGATTCAGATGCTATGGATCCAACAACAACTATTTGCTGTCATATAGCACCTTTAACATTGGAAAATGTCCCAAGGCATTTCACTGGAACTTTACCAAACAAAATTTGACATTGATCCATATAAAGAGGTATTAGGGCGGTTCACCAAAAACATGGTCAAAGAGGTAGGTTTCAAGGAATGTCTTAAAGGAGGAAAGAGAGATCAAGAGGGGGAGAGATTTAGGGAGGGAATTACAGAGCTGAGGGCCTGGGCAGCTGAAGGCACAACCACCAATGGTGGAAGTAAAGGCTATAATTAGATGAGTACAGGTTTCTTGGAGGGTTGTGGGGCTGGAGAAATACAGGGAAAGGGAGGGGTAAGGTCATGGAGGAATTTGAAAACAAGGACAAGAATTTTAAAATCGAGGCGTTGCTTAACTGGGAACCAATGTAGGTTAGCGAGCACACGAGTGATGAGTGGACAGGACTTTGAGCTAGTTAGGACTCTGGAAGCAGAGGTTTGGATGAGCTCCAGTTCACAGGAGGATGCAGGTTGGAAGGTCATGCAGGAGAACACTCAGATAGTCAAGTCTTGAAGTAATAAAGGCAGAGATGAATATTTCAGCAGCAGATGAGCTAAGGTAAGGGTGGAAATGGGTGACATTACAATGATGGAACTAAGTGGTGTTGATGGAGCAGATGTGAGGTTGGAAGCCCAGCTCAGGTCAAAGGGATACCAAAGTTGGGAACAGTCTAGTTCAGCCTCAGTTAGTGATCAGGGAGTGGGATGGAGTCAGTGGTTCGGAAACAGAGTTTGAGATAGGAACCAAAGACAATGGTTTTGGCCTTCCCAATGTTTAATTGGAGGAAATTTCTGCTCATCCAATTCTGGATATCAGACAAGCAGCCTTACATATCAGATACAGTGGAAGGGCCAAGAGGGGTGGTGGTGAGAAAGAGCTGGGTGTTGTCAGCGTGCGTATGGAAGCTGGTAGGGAACATGCACACCTACATCACCTAAGCTGTACAAAGGAGATGGTCCTCCACATTATGGGCTGGCTGTGACAGAATGGATTGCATCTAGCATCACTGAGCATACCGAGGATGGTGGTATGTCTCTGCCTTTTCCCCTTCTCAACTCCCAGCTCACCTTCATCCTGCTATCTGACATGAAGTGCAAGTTGCTGACAATGATGTGACCATGGACCTCTTGTTTTCTATCCAATCCCCATTCCCTCACCCCAAACCTCCGCTTCTGATATTCTGCTTTCAAATACCCATGAACTGCCACCTGCCCAGTCATAACAGCCTCACAGGGCAAGACAACACTGCGCCACTGTTGAAGAAGCACCATCACTTGATCTGCCACTTGCAGGTATAGCTCTGATATTGGGCACTCTGTGGACTCCAGAGGGTAGTATAAAGTCGGGTATCTGTACAGGGAGCTTCACTGGTCATGAGTGGGCTACAGCCAGGCCAGGTAGAAGGATAGTTTGTGTGCCAGTTCTCCAGAGGTCACACTCTGTGGTTGGCATGTGTCAGTCTAACAGCCAACAACTTTAAACTTTTGGGATGGAAAATCAAAGAGACAATGGGCTGAATTTTCACCATGGTTGGGGGAAACAGGAGCTTTGAGTCAGGGTCCCATCTCTGATGGGGAACTGATTGAAGTTCAGATTTCCATGGGGGTGAACCATTAATTGATACGGAGATGGGTTTCCTTTCCAATTAGACCCAGTGGGGGCAGGAATGAGGGTGGGTCGGATGAAATATGGGACTCATTTAGACTCCCCATGGCAGTGATCACAGAGGCTGCTGTTTGTGGCAAAGTCATCCACTTCACCAGAGAGAAGTGAGATGTTACAGAGGAGCTGGAGGCCTGGAACCTGGGGCAGGGCTGCTCCTTGTTCCATTGATGCCGATCTGGATCTAATTTTGGAGGCCATGAGGGAGATGAGAAAGGTTCTCTTCCCGGACGGTGGGAGGAGGAAGCCACTTCATCATGCAGCAGGTGTGCCTCTCTGTTTGGTATCACATGAACAAACATATGCATGTATGAAGTCGGAGCTGGAGTAGGCCATTCAGCCCCTCCAGCTTGTTCCACCATTTGATAAGATCATGGTTGATCTGATTGTGACCTCAGCTCCACTTTCCTATCTACCCCCTTCCCTTTTCTTTCTCTTGTCAATCAAGAATCTATCTAACTCAGCTTTAAAAGTATTCAATGACCCTGCCTACACAGTTCTCGGGGGAAGAGAAGTCCATAGACTAATGAGCCTCTGAGAGAAAAAAATTCTCCTCATCTCCATCTTAAATGAGAGACCCCATTTCCCCTAGTTCTGGTCTCTCTCATAAGGGGAAACATCCTCTTGGCATCCATCCTGTTAAGTGCCTTGAGGATCTTGCATGTTTCAATAAATGCATTCTAATTCTTTTAAACTCAAATGGATATAGGCCCAATCTTTCCAACCTGATGAGCTGTCTTCCACCAGGACCTCACCATTCTCAAGATCCACACCTGGAGAAATATGTTATGGAGAGAGCACAGCAAACCAGCACAATGACTGAGACCCTTACAAGAGGGTACTGGAGGGCACCACCCACTGGAATCACATCTCCAGAAGCCAAGTGGCCTGCTCAAAGGCTGACCTGCTAAGCAGGTGACATCGATTGTATTGTCTCTGTGCCTCCATCCAGGGCTTCAGTAGAGGGGGTCAGTGGCCATCTCTTCAAGGGATTTCCCTTGTCCCTCGGATACATCCATACACTTTGGGAATTGGGTTGACGATCTGAGGCAGCTTGGGCTGGTGAAGGATGAAGGAGTCATAGCAGCTCCAGGGAAGTGAGCGCATACATGGAGGAAGCTCTTGTTGTGGTCACAGACCAAGTTGAACTTTGAGGGAGTGGAAGCCCTTCCTGTTGATAGGTTTCACTAGCCGGTGACTTGATGGTCACATGGATGCAATCGATGATGCCATGCGCCTGCGGATGGTGCCAAAACCCAACCCCCACTGTCCCTTCGAGGCTGTGTCTGTTGTTAAATGGATGTGTTCCAGCTCTGGCAAAAAGGCCTCATCAACCAGTGAATGGTGAACAGCTATTTTTGAGATGGCACTATGGTCCACCACTGATCCTTGGAAGAAATCAGAAGCATTAAAGTTCAATGTCACAGTGACTTTGACAGCCACTGCCAGGACATGACAACAGTGCTGTGAGGTGCAAGGTCTTCGGTGAGGATGGCACAGATCTCCATGACCATCTGCCTGGAGAGTCGCAGATTCCTGCGGTACTGCTTCCTGTTTATCTTTAGGTAACCCCATCTTCAGCAGCCGATTCAGTGTTGAGGAATTGGCCTCCATTTGTCTTCCTGCCTTTTTTTCCTTCTCCCGTGTCTTCCTGATGCCTGGGGTCCAGTCCTTCCTATGAAAGATTTTACCCCTCATTGTCACCGGGGCCCAAAGTCTGACAGTTGTGCCCCCTTTGCCAGCAGGAGCCATACTTCCAGGCAGGTCCTTGGCAGCTTTGCTCCCTGTTTTTCTGCCCAGGCGCTAAATGCCCACTCTCTCTGCTACCTGTGCAGCCCTAAGGGCACCCCATACCAAGTGTCCAGACCCTGTTTGCCCCGCTACCCTGTTATGGGGCTGGGTAGTGCCCTGGGGCAATTACAACTGGTTCCCCACTCTTCACCCACCTGCCTTCAGCTGGTCAGTTTCTGAAGATGTGTTACCTGGCCACTTCTTGAAAAATTTAAACTCTGCCAATTGACAAGCGCTTATCTAGCTTTTTTAGTTATTTAATTGGCCTCAGTTGTCCCACCTTTCCCCTGCCCTTGTCATTAAGCCGGGATTAGTGCCTTGAAATTAACATGCTCCCCGGCACTGGTGTTTTCAAGACACCCCCTCCCCGCCACCTCAGTTCCTGCCTTCGGGGATCACCAAAACTTCAGCCCAACACTTAGAACCATAGAACCGAAAAAAAGTTACAGTACAGGAAGAGGCCATTCAGCCCATCATGTCTGTGCCAGCTGAAAAATAAAAAATAAAAAACGAGCCGCCCATCCTAATCCCACCTTCCAGCATCTGGTCCGTAGCCTTGAAGGTTACAGCACTTCCAGTGCAGATCCAGTTAAGGGTTTCTGTCTCCACCATCAACCAGGCAAAGAATTCCAGACACCCTCCAACCTCTGGGTGAAGACGTTTTTCCTCATGTCCCCTCTAATCCTTCTACCAATCACCTTAAATCTGTGCCCCCTGGTATCTGTGACCTCTCCGCTAGGGGAATCAGGTCTTTCCTGTCTACTCTATCTAGGTCCCTCATATCTGTCAGCAAGGAAGAAGATTGCAGAGGTATCTAAAAAAAAGAGCATGAATTAAGAGGACTCCAGGCCTACTCCTGTTCCTAACTCGTATGTTTGTACGACTCATTCTCTCGCATCAATTCAACTGCAGCTTGGATTTTCACTGCTCCCATTCAGGGAACAGTGATTTTAACAGTGGGGTGAAAGCTCTGTACCCAGCTTCAACCTGTAATGCCTAAAGAGAGGTTCAAGCAAACAGCTTTCTGCCTGTCATGTTTGTCTTTCAGCGATTAAGCATTATGTTGGTCAAAAACACAATTATGATCTGAATCCTGTGAACTGAGTGTTCTGGGATAAATAAATACAATTAAAAATACATCAAAATCAACCACGAGTCAGAACAAAAAAATACCTACACTTTGGAAATGTAGCTGCTTTATGTAAGAGCTGAATAAAAATAATTCATTTGGCTATGAGAATAAGGAATAGAAAAATATTTACACTATCACTATGGAAATGATAGTGAAAACATAAGGATCCTGATTGACTGAGGAACGATTGTTCTTCATTTAACTGTGCTTTGAACTCTTTGCCACAATGACAGAAATGTTTACATTCAGCAGTTTGGCCAAAGAGTGCATCACTCTTTGAGGTGAGACACCCCAGTGCTGATTCTACAGGTACCAGTTCACAGTGAGATCTTCGTCTCCATATCGTGGTATTGTGGGCACACTTCCCACATTCATCTGTTACTATTATTGGACAGAATATTGTGCAAGGTGATACTCAGCTGGTTGACAGGTGAGAGTCCTAGCGAGCAGCAGGCATTTGTAAAGTCAGCACTCATATCCAATGTGGCAAAAACAGTCCATAAACTCATTGGTGAATTCAAGTCGCAGTTTGCGCCAGGTCCCAGCTGTACATCCAACATCCACACAAATGTGAATTACTGATACAATTCCACAGCCTCATGCTTGAGTTATAGGAATGAGAATTCAGTTTTCTTGGAGGTTTGGCTCTACATTCAGTATAATGATCAATGCAGCAATTTTGCAAGGCGAGTATAAGCTTCTGGGCATTAAAATTAATCACTGGAAAATTTGAAGAGCTGCAAATCAAATGTGTTGATCTCTACATTTAATTCTCTGATCAGCCATCCAGTCTGAAGTTCAGCTCTTTCATAAGGCTAAATCAAAAGGTCTGATTCTCATCGCACAGGGGCTGGTGCACAAGCCTTCCTAAACTATCAGCACACATGGACACATTTTGCCCCATCAAAGGAGAAAATAGATGTTGAACTTCAGGTACCACCTGTCCATGATTCAGTTATCGTAGAAACAGGGATAATGTCTATCCATTGCAAGGTACTTCTTTAATCAGTCTGTTTTTTCCTTATTGTTCATTATTGCCTCAGCTGCACCAGTCCTTAATGCTCTCACATTTTAGCTCGATACTTACCTCCTAACTTTAATGGGAGTGAAATTTGGAACAAATGTAATGTGGCTAGTTAATCTGATATCGCCCATTGTACACTATTGGTCAAAGTTAAAATGGCCCCCGTTGTGTGGGTTCCCCCCTCCCATGTGCCCTCAGTCAGGACGCCTGCACTTAGACAGATGTGACTTTGGGGAAAACAAGGTTTTTAAAAATTCTTTCAAGGGATGCGGGCTTCGCTGGTGAGGTCAGCATTTATTGTTCATTCCTAATTGCCCTTGAGAAGGTGTTGGTGAGCTGCCTTCTTGAACTGCTGCAGGCCATGAGGTGTAGGTACACCCACAGTGCTGTTAGGAAGAGAGTTCCAGGATTTTGACCCAGCGACAGTGAAGGAAAAGCAACATATTTCCAAGTCAGGGTGGTGAGTGGCTTGGGGGGGAACTTCCAGGTGGTGGTGCTCCCATGCATCTGCTGCCCTTGTCCTTCTAGATGGTAGTGATCGTAGGTTTGCTGTTTAAGGAGCCTTGGTGAATTCCTGCAGTGCATCTTGTAGATGGTACACACTGCTGCCACTGTGCGTCGGTGGTGGAGGGAGTGAATGTTTGTGGGTGTGGTGCCAACCAAGTGGCTGCTTTGTCCTGGATGGTATCAAGCTTCTTCAGTGTTGTAGGAGCTGCACTCATCCAGGCAAGTGGGAAGTATTCCATCACCCTCCTGACTTGTGCCTTGTAGATGGTGGTCAGGCTTTGAGGAGTCAGGAGGTGAGTTACTCACCGCAGGATTCCTTGCCTCTGACCTGCTCTTGTAGCCACGATATTTATATGGCTAATCCAGTTCAGTTTATGGTCAATGGTAACCCCCAGAATGTTGATAGTGGGGGATACAGCGATGGTAATGCCATTGAATGTCAAGGGGCAATGGTTAAATTCTGTCTTGTTGGAGATAGTCAATGCCTGGCACTTGGGTGGCGCGAATATTATTTTTCACTTGTCAGTCCAAGCCTGGATATTGTCCAGGCCTTGCTGCATTTGGACATGGACTGCTTCAATACCTGAGGAGTCACGAATGGTGCTGAACATTGTGCAATCATCAGTAAACATCCCCGCTTCTGACCTTATGATGAAAGGAAGGTCATTGATGAAGCAGCTAAAGATGGTTGGGCCTAGGACACTACCCTGAGGAACTCCTGCAGTGATTTTCTGGAGCTGAGATGACTGACCTCCAACAGCCACAACCATCCTCCTTTGTGCTAGGTATGACTCCAGCCAGTGGAGAATTTTCCACCTGATTCCTATTGACTCCAGTTTTGCTAGGGCTCCTTGATGCCACACTCGGTCAAAGGGCAGTCACCCCCACCCCACCTCGGGAGTTCAGCTCTTTAGTCCATGTTTCAACCAAGACTGTAATGAGGTCAGGAGCTGAGTGGCCCTGGCGGAACCGAAACTGAGCATCAATGAGCAGGTTATTGCTAAGCAAGTGCCAATGGATGGCACCATTGATGACTCCTTTTATCACTTTACTGATGATTGAGAGTAGACCGATGGGACGGTAATTGGCCGGATAGGACTTGTCCTGTTTTTTGTGTACAGGACATACCTGGGCAATGTTCCACATAGCCAGGCAGATGCCAGTGTTGTAGCTGCACTGGAACAGCTTGGCTAGGGGTGCAGCAAGTTCTGGTGCACAAGTCTTCAGTACTATTGCCGGAATATTGTCAGGGCCTATAGCCTTTGCAGTATTCAGTGCCTTCAGTTGTTTCTTGATATCACATGGAGTGAATTGAATTGGCTGAAGACTGGTGTCTGTGATGCTGGGGACCTCCAGAGGAGGCCGAGATGTATCATCCAATCAGCATTTCTAGCTGAAGTTTGTAGCAAGCGCTTTAGCCTTATCTTTTGCACTGATGTGCTGGGCTCCTCCATGATTGAGGACGGGGATATTTTGTGGAGCCTCCTCCTCCAGTGAGTTGGTTAATTGTCCACCACCATTCATGATTGGATGTGGCAGGACTGCAGAGCTTAGATCTAATCCATTGGTTGTGGAATAGCTTAGCTCTGTATATCACTTGCTGCTTATGCTGTTTGACACACAAGTAGTCCTGTATTGTAGCTTCACCAGGTTGACACCTCATTTTTAGGTATGCCTGGTGCTGCTCCTGGCATGCCCTCCTGCACTCTTCACTGAACCAGGGTTGTTCCCCTGGCTTGGTGGTACTGGTAGAGTGGGGGCCATGAGATTACAGACTGTGGTTGAGTACAATTCTGCTGCTGATGATGTCCCACAGCACCTCATGGATGCCCAGTCTTGAGTTTCTAGATCTGTTTGACGTCTATCCCATTTAGCATGGTGGTAGTGCCACACAACACGATGAAGGGTATCCTTAATGTGAAGGCAAGACATTTTTGCCTTGATGCCATGCGATTTCATAGGGTCCGGAGTCGATGTTGAGGACTGTATACCACAGTGCCGCCACCACTGCTGTGGGATAGGACATATGGTGGTGTTTGGGAGGTTATGATTCCGTGAGGATGACTATGTCAGGCTGTTGCTTGGCTAGTCTGTGAGACAAATCTCCCAATTTTGGCACAAGCCCCCAAACGTTGGTAAGAAGGACTTTACAGTGTCGACAGGGCTGAGTTTGCCATTGTTGTTTTCGGTGCCTAGATCGATGCTGGGTGGTCCATTTGTTTTCATTCCTTTGAGGCTGTTTAGCAGTTTGATACAACTGAGTGGCTTCCTAGGCCATGTCAGAGGGTATTTAAGAGTCAGCCACATTGCTGTGGGTCTGGAGTCACATTCAGTGAACCAGATGGGTTTTTACAACAATGGTTTCATGGTCATCTTTCAACTTTTAATTCCAGATTTTTATTGAATTTAAATTCCACCATCTGCTGTGGTGGGATTTGAACCCAGGCCCCCAGAGCATTACCTGGGTCCCTGGATTACTAGTCCAGCAACAATGCTGCTTCGCCACTGCCTCCCCATTTGGTTAAGTCATTGCTGACACTCAGTTACAGATAAAGAATGGCCTCTTGGATGAGGAACTAGAGGGGTGAGACACAAGCAACCATCTCCAAAGGAAATTTCTGAAAAACAATGTATGCATCTGTTATTGTGGCTCCAAGCACAGAGGATGTTCATTCGCACATTCATGGCAGCACAGAAATAGTTCAGTGTTGGGTGTGAGTGTTGCCTGATGGAATGCAAAGGAATGGAAGTTAATGTTATCCAAAGCACTGGTTAGACACCATTTGGAATAATGTGTTCAGTTCTGGATACCGCACTTCACCTTAGAGTGAGGGCGCAGTAAAGATTCACCAGAATAGTACCGGCTAAAAGGGCTGAATCATGAAGACAGGTTGCATAAACTCGGCTTGTATTCCCTTGACTACAGAAGATTAAGAGGTGATCTAGCTGAGGTGTTTAGGTGGAGTTCATAGGGTAATAGAGAGAATGTATTTCAACTGATGGGGAAGTCCAAAACAAGGGCATAAACTTAACGTTAGAGCTAGGTCATTAAGGGTGATGTCAGGAAGCACTTCTTCACACAAAGGGGGTTAGAAATCTGGAACTCTCTCCCCCAGAAATCCATGTTGTGGCTGGATCAATTGAAAAACTGAAATTGACAGATTTTTGTTGGGCAAGGTTATTAAGGGTTGTGGAACCACAGTGAGTTGGATGGAATTAAGGTACAGATCACCTATGACAGAACAGGCTCAAGGAGCTGAATGGCCTCCTCCTGTTCCTATGAGTCAAACACGGTGCAGTTTTTTAAAACCAATTCAGATCGATCCAAACCCCAAATAATCTCAATTGAACAAATGAAAATGGTCAGAAATGAGCCGCAGAATGGGGCAGAATTTTCCCTGTGCGCTTCTGAACCCTGCTGTTAGGTTGAAATGTGGGTCAGATGTCCACATTGTGTGGAGAATAATCGCTTATTGTGACTTTCCCCAGAGCAGCTAATTAATGGCCAGAGAGTGGAATTAAGGATGCCGGATGATGTGGAAAAGCTGGAGAGCCAATCAAAGGCCTGAAAGCAGCAGCAGGCTGTAATAGAAGGTAAATAAAGGAGCGGGCACTCTGGGGTTGTGGCATTCTTTCTCCAACTTTTTTTTTCAATTTAAATTTTAAAATGTTTTTACAGCCAGGCTACCAATGTGGGGTACAGGGAAGTTCCTCCACAAGGCGGCCTGTGGCTGCTACAGCACCCAAGCAGGCACGAAGGTGTTGTTAGAAAATCCCACACAGCCTCCATTAATTGGCCTGAAAAGGCCCTTAATGAGCTATGTTAGCTACCCACCCACTGGGTGAGGGGAGGGGTTATCCCTGCCACTGCCCCCATCCCACCTCTGCAAAAAAATGGCCCACAGCGGGATGCAGCCAAGGAACTGGCATGCTAGCCATCAGGGCTATTTTTAGCTCCTGCCATCTCCACCCTGCAGCAGGGACTAAAAATATTGCCCTATATCTCCCTGCTGTGTTATCAATTTACATTTAATTCTTGTTCATAACTCTGTTATGTTTCCTTTTATTTGCTTTGTCACTAAAATAAGCAAGTGGAGGAACTGAGTATGTCTTCCAGGCAAAGTTGACAGGAGTATATATTGGTCAACACCTACGGGAAAAAAAAACCTGGATAAATACATGGTTACAAACAAGAGGCAAGAATTGTAAAGATTAAGGGCAAATAGAGATAACCATGAGTTGTGTGGAACAGAGCGGTTCAAGAGCTGCCACAACCATTGAGGTTTCACAGCAATTAAGTCTTAAATATACAATCGGGCTGAAAAGGTGGACAGGTATTCTGGAGGGAGAAACAGGATGAAATTTCACAGAACGTATGCTTAAAGGATTTATGGGACTGGATATTATTTATAGTAGAACGAGCTGTGATCCTTGGATGGGGGAAAAGGCTTTTCTCTCGTTTCATGTTTTCTACATCTGTTTTTTCCCTTTGCCTCAGAATGTTCCTTGTGGGACTGCAGGACCTTATGAGGAACCTCAGGATTTGGAGCCACACCCTACCTCCCTCACAGTTCGGCTTGCTAGCATATTGGCACAGTCTAATTGGTGCCATTTAGAGATGCTATAATAACTGGTATTTACATAGCAGTTTTAACTTAAAGATATGTCCCAAAGCATTTGACAGGCAAATGGAAAAGGATGTCAAACAAGGAAGGGGAAAGGATCACTGAAAGCTGGGTTAAGAAGATTGGTTTTGAAAAGATGTTTAAAGGTGGTGAGACAATATATTAATGCAAGGAGATCCAGTTGATGGGTGTGTCAAATGATGGGATGAAGGGAGAGGAGGAGGGAAATAAACAAAAGGCTGGCATCAGTGAAACAAAGCACTGAGAAGCGAAATAATCAAAGCAAAATTCTGAGGATGCTGGAAGTCTGAATAAAAACAGAAAGTTCTAGAAATACATGGCAAGTCTGGCAGCATCTGTGGAGAGAGAAACAGAGTCAATGGGAAGAATTTTCCCGTCGGCGAGTGGGGGCAGGGCCCTCTCGCCGACGCGTAAAATGACACGGGGTGACATCAGGCGAGCGTCCCAACGTCACCGTGCATCATTTAGATTGTCAATTCAGCGGGTGCAGCTGCGTGCCCACCGAACTATCAAAGGCCTATTAAGGCCATTAACAAAGTAACTATAGCTGTTAAAAATGCTGCCAGTCCAACCTTAAAGTTGGCGGCAGGCGAAGAGCCCAGGCGGCCTTTGCATTTTTCATGAAACCTCGTCCACAGGCGGGATGAGGTTTCAAGAAGGGTGCATTAATTATATAAAATTTTTTGAAAAAAATGAATGGACATGTCCCAGCTCATGTGACAGTTTCACATGAGGGGACATGTCCTTAAAACTTTTTTTTTATCTTTATTACATTTTTCGAAACTTAAACTAATCTCCCTGAGGCACCTCCGTGCTTCAGGGATATTTCTGCGTATGCCTGAAAGAGCACAGGCCCCGACTAAGGGAATCCACCCCCCCACCCCCCCGCCTGCACAGGGAGTGCACAGCGCTTCTGGGTGTGCATCACGCTGGGCGAGCCTTAATTGGCCTGGCCATGTAAAATGGCGCGTGCACCCCGATCGGGGGCGCCGATCAGGTTTGTGCTCACTCCCGCCCGCCCCCGCACAACCCCCCCGATGGGGGGAAATTTCTGCCCAATGTTATGAGTTGAATATGACTCTTCTTTTGAAATTGATTAAAGTAACTCATACAATGACAGTTGAATATTTTCCAACAACGTTTTCCATAGGAGGCCATGTGAGAAGCCTGAGCCTTGAGTTAATGCAGGTTACCATGTATCTCTAAAAGGCATTCGATAAGGTGCCACTTCAAAGTTTGCTACACAGATGAGAGCTGATAGGGTAATTGAGTGAGCAAAAATTTAGCACATGGAGTATAATGTGGGAAAACGTGAGGTTGACCACTTTGGCAGGAAGAAGAGAAAAGCAGAATGTTATTTAAATGGACAGACACTGCAGAATGCTGCAGTACAGAGGGGTCTGGGCGTCCTGGTACATGAATCACAAAATGTCAGCATTCAGATTCAGCAAGTAGTTAGGAAGGCAAATCTGGAGTGTTGGTCTTTACTGCAAGGCAGATGCAGTGTAAAAGTAGGGAAATCTTGCTACAGCTGTACAGGGCATTGGTGAGACCACACTTCGAGTACTCTGTACAGTTTTGGTCACCTCAATTAGGGAGGGACGTATTTGCATTCGAAGCAGTTCAGAGAAGGTTCACTAGGCTGATTCCTGGTTAAGCAAACCCAACTTCTGAAAAACGGCCCCGAAAGTTGGTATTTTCATTTGGTGAGGGCCAGGTCGTGCCCATTGCCCCTGGAAAGAGTTTGTAGACAGTATAGAGGCTGTTGGGTACGGTGGGCTGGGCGAAACGATGGCCTCAGTGTTCCAGGACTTTGTCCCAGCTGTGAAAAAAGAATGAAACAAAAAACATCCCTCCAGCAATCACCCTTTATACCCCCCATGCGCCTTCCGTGTCAACCCATGCTATCTCACCCCCCTATGGCCCTCCATGCTAACCTACACCCCTCCACCAACCTCCCATAGATCTTTATAGCCCCTATGCCAACTTAGTGCCAACTCATGCCAGCCCATGCCTCCCCACTCACCATCCTTTGCCCTTACACCCTCAATGCCAACTCATCCAGTATATACCATGGGCAGACCTTAGGATCCATGCTGAGATGAAATACAGTTCTTAATTGTCTATGGATGAATTCACTACTTAAAAAAACACTCTCATTGCAAAAAAAATCCATTCACTACATTTAATGACCTTTAATCCCTTATAAGAACAAACATTTTTAGTCAGAGTCCCACTTCAAAAACTTTATAAGCACTTGGACCTGTTAATCAAACTGTGAAGTGACAGGCACCACATTGTGATAATGATAGTTGTGAAATAAGACTCGCAATACTAATCCTGTAATAGTAACCCTCAGTCTTATGTCAACAGACAGAGTGAAATAGCAAACACTGAATTTTTTTTCACCACTGCATGCAGTTTATTTTTCAGATATTTAAAGGGCAGGAAATTTAAATGCCTTGACAGCTTGATAGCCCCCTTTGACAGTCCCTTTTGATAGCTCCTTTTGACTGTCCCAGTGAGCTTGACAGTTCCAATGAGTTTATTCACTTTTTACATATATTCATGTCTAATTTTAACATACCCTGAGGGCACTTGACCTCTCCCAATCATGTTCTGGGACTATATCCAAAAGGGTACACTATCTTTTTAAAGAACTCTAATACGTTTAGACCCTCTCCTACCAGCTATAACAGGCACAAGTCATATTTCCCACTCCTTGTGAAAATCAGATCAGACAGAAGGCAGCTGCACTCTAACATGTGCAGCATCCTCCATGAGCCAAGGATATCCAAAGCTCCGACTTGCTTTGTTTCCCCCACACCCCTGTTCCCTGCAGAAATGGTGGGGGCCAGATTCGGGGGCGGGACTTCTTCATTCAGATCTCAGGGACCATTTCCGTGCATACGGAGAGCCTCTCTATCTGCTCAAAAATTCAGGCCAAAGAGCTTATATTTTTAGGATTACTGGAGTTGCATTTATTTTATTTGTCTACGTTAAGAACTCAAAATAATAATTATTCATATACAAAGTAGAACATTCTGTTTCATTAATTAAGTTTAAAGGGAGGCTCTCATCTAAACATACATTTTTAATTATAATGTTTTGTTAACAGTAAATACTTGTTGAAATGTTGCTTCATGAAGAAAGTTTAATTTAATCTTTATTGTTGTTTGCTATACAAACGTAGAGCTTAAACAGATTGACAATAAAGATAAGAAGATTTTCCCCCCATATCACGGGGAATTGTGGCATCTATTTGTTTTTCTACATGAAGGAAAACACAATTTACTTATTTTCCATTGGCTCTGAACAGAAGGCGGGATTGCTTCTTTCCACGGTCATTCACTGGAGATATGTATTCCTCTCCATTTGTGCAACTTAGCACCGCCTACTTTTTCAAGAACATAAAACTCTGATTTACCAGTGTCATAGAATCATACAGCACAAAAGGAGGCCCTTCAGCCCATTGTACCTGTGCCAGCTCTCTGAAAGTGCTATCTAATTAGTCCTAGTGCCCCTGCTCTTCCTCCATTATGCAATAATTTATTTTCTGTTCATCTATATACCAGTACTGTTCTGTAAGTTATTATTGTATCTGCTTCCACCACCTTTCCAGATCATAACAACTCATTGTGTAAAAAGAAACATTCTTCACCCCTCTCTTCTTTTGTTAATTATCTTAAACTGGTGCTCCTCTGATTATAGACCCTCCTGCCGGTGGAAATAGGCCCTCACTATCTAATCTAGCAAAACCCCTCATAATTTTGAACACATCTATTAAATTTCTGGTTAACCTTATCTGCTCTGAAGAGAACAATCCCATTTTCTCTAGTCATTCCATATAACTGAAGTGCCTCATCCCTCTCACCAGCCTAGTAATTCTCCTCTGGACCTTAGCGAAGGTCTTGATGCCCTCGTTAAAATGGAGTGCCCTGAACTGGACACAATATTCTTGCTGAAGACCAACTAGTGTTTTACAATGGCTCAGCAATGCCATAGAAAATCTGTTGCTTTGGAGTGGGGTGAAACTTTGCCAAACTTACTCTTGAAAGATTTATGGGGTTGAGTGTGATTGATAATACAGTAGGTCATTTTCTGTGGAAGGATGAGGATGATGGGAGAATGTTTTCACTTTTTGTTTCAAACTCTTTTCCTCCTTTAACTTGGCACCTCCTCAGAATGCTCCTCGTGGGGTTAGGAATTCTTGTGGTAAAATAATAAATAAGTTTATTTCATTAGTTAAATCATTGCCAAGAGAGTATAGCACTTCTTTTTCAATCAATAACTGCACATCCACAACACCTGGCGATACATCTTAGATTTAATTATATTTTAAAAGTCTTTCTGGGATGGAATTTTGGGAATGATGAACTGAATTAGAAGCCCAAAATGGATATATGAGGTGCACCCAGATTTGTTTGAAAGATCTGCATATATGGATTAGGCTAGGAGCTGTGTTTGAATTATCAGTAATAAAGAAGGGTGCTCATTATTTTAAAAATCTATTTAGTATTTTCTGATACTTCAGTAATGCTTATGTTTTGGTTTCTAACTTTAAACGTAACCTTGGACAATGTAACTTCCACCCTGATGAAGCTTGGAAAGCTGAATGGCATTCACAATAAGTCACTAACACATCATGAAAAGTCTAATGCAGAAGAGCCCAGCTTTGATCCTCTGCAAAGCTCATAGACAATCCTAAAACTTGGACGGGGAGGCAGTGGAGGTCAGCAAACGTAGGGGTGATCAGTGAATATGATTTGGAACGAGTTAAGATACGGGCGGCAAAGGCGTGGGTGAGTACAAGTTTATATAGAATGGAAGATGGGGGGGTAGGGAAGGAAACATTAGGATAGCCAAGTCAACAGATAACAAAGGCATGGATCAGCAGTGGATGGGCTGAGGGAAGGTTGGAGTTGAGTGATGTTATGGAGGTGGAAGTAGGCTGTCTTGGTAATGGTGCATGTAAGTAACTGGAAATCAAAAACAACGCCGAGGTTGTGAATAAAGTCATAGAGTCCATAAGACCATAAGACATAGGAGCAGAAATTAGGCCATTCGGCCCATCGAGTCTGCTGCGCTATTCAATCATGGCTGATAAGTTTCTCAACCCCATTCTCCCGCCTTCTCCCCGTAACCTTTGATCCCCTTACCAATCAAGAACCTATCTATCTCGGTCTTAAATACACTCAATGACCTGGCCTCCACAGCCTTCTGTGGCAATGAATTCCATAGATTCACCACTCTCTGGCTAAAGAAGTTTCTCCTCATCTCTGTTCTAAAAGGTCTTCCCTTTACTCTGAGGCTGTGCCCTCGGATCCTAGTCTCTCCTACTAATGGAAACATCTTCCCCACGTCCACTCTATCCAGGCTTTTCAGTATTCTCTAAGTTTCAATCAGATCCCCCCTCATCCTTCTAAACTCCATCGAGTATAGACCCAGAGTCCTCAAACGTTCCTCATATGTTAAGCCTTTCATTCCTGGGATCATTCTCGTGAACCTCCTCTGGACCCTCTCCAGGGCCAGCACATCCTTCCTGAGATACGGGGCCCAAAATTGCTCACAATATTCTAAATGTGGTCTGACCAGAGCCTTATAAAGCCTCAGCAGCACGTCCCTGCTTTTATATTCTAGTCCTCTCAAAATAAATGCCAATATTGCATTTGCCTTCCTAACTACCACCTCAACCTGCAAGTTAACCTTAAGAGAATCCTGGACTAGGACTCCCAAGTCCCTTTGCACTCCAGATTTCTGAATTCTCTCCCCATTTAGAAAATAGTCTATGCCTCTATTCTTCCTACCAAAGTGCATGACCTCACACTTCCCCACGTTGTATTCCATCTGCCACTTCTTTGCACATTCTCCTAACCTGTCCAAATCCTTCTGCAGCCTCCCCGCCTCCTCAATACCACCTGTCCCTCCACCTATCTTTGTATCATCTGCAAACTTAGCCAGGATGCCCTCAGTTCCTTCAACTAGATCATTAATGTATAAAGTGAAAAGTTGTGGTCCCAACACTGACCCCTGCGGAACTCCACTAGTCACCGGCCGCCATCCTGAGAAGGACCCACTTATGCCCACTCTCTGCTTCCTGCCAGACAGCCAATCTTCTATCCATGCTAGTACCTTGCCTCTAACACCATCATGGGCTCTTATCTTACTGAGCAGCCTCCTGTGCGGCACCTTGTCAAAGGCCTTCTGGAAGTCCAAGTAGATAACATCCATTGGCTGTCCTTTGTCTAACCTACTCGTTACCTCCTCAAAGAATTCTAACAGATATGTCAGGCATGACCTCCCCTTGATGAAACCATACTGACTTTGCCCGATTTTACCATGCACTTCCAAGTATTCTGAAATCTCATCCTTAATAATGGACTCTAAAATCTTACCAACGATCGACATCAGGCTAATCGGCCTGTAATTTCCTGTCTTTTGCCTCACTCCCTTTCTAAACAGGGGGGGTTACATTAGTGATTTTCCAGTGCTCTAGGACCCTCCCTGACTCCAGTGATTCCTGAAAGATCACCACTAACGCCTCGACTATCTCTTCAGCTGTCGCCTTCAGAACTCTGGGGTGTAATCCATCTGGTCCAGGTGATTTATCCACCTTCAGACCTTTCAGTTTTCCTAGCACCTTCTCCTTGGTAATGGCCACTATAGTCACCTCTGCCCCCCCGACTCTCTTGAACTTTGGGGATGTCACTCGTGTCTTCCACTGTGAAGACTGACGCAAAGTACCTATTCAGTTCCTCCGCCATTTCTTTGTTCCCCACTACTACTTCTCCAGCGTTATTTTCCAGTGGCCCAATGTCCACTTTTGCCTCTCTCTTACCCTTTATATATCTAAAAAACTCTTGCAATCTTCTTTTATATTACTGGCTAGTTTACCCTCATATTTAATCTTCTCCATCCTTATTTCTTTTTTAGTTGTCCTCTGTTGGTCTTTGTAGGCTTCCCAATCCCCTGGTTTCCCACTGCTCTTCGCCGCATTGTATGCTTTATCTTTAGCTTTTATGCTGTCCCTGACTTCCCTTGTCAGCCATGGTTGCCTCGTCCTCCCTTTAGTATGCTTCTTCTTCCTAGGGATGAATTTTTGCTGTGTCTCCCAAATTACTCCCAGAAACTCCTGCCATTGCTGTTCCACTGTCTTTCCTGCTAGGCTCATCTCCCAGTCAATTCTGGCCAGCTCCTCCCTCATGCCTCTGTAGTTGCCTTTATTCAATTGTAATACCGTTACATCTGATTCCAGCTTTTTCCTCTCAAATTGCAGGGTAAATTCTATCATATTATGGTCACTTCCTCCTAAGGGTTCCTTCACCTTAAGCTCCCTTATCAAATCTGCCTCATTACACATCACTAAATTTAGAATTGCCTGTTCCCTAGTGGGCTCCACCACAAGCTGCTCCAAAAAGCCATCTCGTAGACATTCCACAAATTCCTTTTCTTGGGATCCACTACCAACCTGATTTTCCCAGTCTACCTGCATATTGAAATCCCCCATGATCACTGTAACCTTGCCTTTCTTACACACCTTTTCTATCTCCTGGTGTATCTTGTGCCCCACATCCTGACTACTGTTGGGAGGCCTGTACATACCTCCCATTATGGTTTTTTTACCTTTGCGGTTCCTTAACTCTACCCACACGGATTCTACATCATCTGACCCTACATCATTTCTTGCTATGATTTAATTTAATTTCTTACTAACAAAGCAACCCCACCCCCTCTGCCAACCTGCCTATCTTTTCGATAGGATGTATATCCTTGGATATTTAGCTCCCAGTCCTGATCCCCTTGCAGCCATGTCTCCGTGATGCCCACCACATCATACCTGCCAATTTCAATCTGCGCCACAAGCTCATTTACCTTATTTCGTATACTGCATGCATTCAGATACAACACCTTCAGTCCTATATTTCCCGTCCCCTTTCTCATTGTTGTTCCTTTTTCTGATGTGCTTGAAGTTAGATTCCTAGCCCTTTCCAAATACTCTGTCCTATTTTGTGTTCTGGAGAATTTAATAGCCTCTCCTTTCTTTTCAGTTTTTTCATAATTTTCCATGACGTTGAATCCACCCCCCACACACTAACCTGCTGCTTTGTTTCCCATTATTCATACTTCTTGGAGTTTTACCCTTCCCTCCTCCCCCACTTTCTAGTTTAAAGTCCTGTTGACCACCCTATTTACCCTGTTCGCTAGAACATTGGTCCCAGATCGGTTCAGGTGGAGACCGTCCCAACGGTACAGATCCCTCCTGTTCCAATACTGATGCCAGTGCCCCACGAAATGGAACCCCTCTTTCCCGCACCACTCCTTTAGCCACGTGTTTACTTCCCTTATTCTCGCGTCCTTATGCCAATTTGCACGTGGCTCGGGTAGTAATCCGGTGATTATAACTCTTGAGGACCTGTTCTTTAATTTAGTTCCTAGTTCCTGATAATCTCCAAACAGGTCCTCTTTCCTAGTCTTATCTATGTTATTTGTCCCGACGTGGACCACAACAACTGGATCCTCCCCCTCCCTCTCCAATATCCTTTCAAGCTGGTCAGAGATGTTCCTCACCCTGGCACCATGCAGGACTCTCGATCCTGCTTACAAAGGAAGCTATCAATTCCCCTAATTATAGAATCCCCTACAACTACCACTTGTCTTTTTGCTCCCCCCTCTTGAATGGCCTCCTGTGCCACAGTGCCATGGTCAACTGGCTCATCCTCCCTACAGCCCTCTTCCTCATCCACACAGGGAACAAGTACCTCGTACCTGTTGGACAAGGTCAAGAGCTGAGGCTCCTCTGTTCCTGAACACAGGATCCCTCTACCTGCCTCACTTGCAGTCACACCCTGCTGACCCTGACTACTGACCGGACTTGAGGTACTTAATCTACTATTCTTTATATTTAGAAAATCTTAATGCAATCACGCAAGAGTCAACATGATATCGTGAAAGGGAAATCATGTTTGACTAATTTATAACTCTTATAAATGTTCTTTGAAGAAGTAACAAACAACATTGTTAAAGTGGAACTTGTAGATGTGCTGTACATGGATTTACAAAGGCATTTACTAAGGTGCCACAACAAAGGTTACTACACAAAAATAAGAGCTCTTGGTGTAAGGGGTAACATTTTAGCATGGATAGAGGATTGGTTAGCTAACAGGAAGCAGAGAGTAGGGATAAATGGTAATTTTGGGATGACAAGCTTTAACTTGGAATGGCAAAGGGATCAGTGTTGAGGCCTCAACTATTTGTAATCTATATCACTAACTTGGATGAAGGGACCAAATGTATGTTTGTTAAATTTTCTGATGACACAAAGATAGGTAGGAGAGTAAGTTATGAAGAGGGCATAAGGATTCTGCAAAGGTATATAAATGAGTTGTCAAAAATTTGGCAGATGGAGTATAATGTGGGAAAATGTGAGGTTTTCCACTTTGGCAGGAAGAATAGAAAAGCAGTATTTTACTTAAATGGAGAGAGATTGCAGGACACTGAGGTACAGAGGGATCTGGGTGTCCTGGTACATGAATCACTAAAAGTTAGTACACAGGTACAACAAGCAATTTGGAAGTGAAATGGAATGTTGTTGTTTATTGAAAGGGAATGGAATGTAAATTTAGGGAAGTTTTGCTACAGTTGTACAAAGTAATAGTGAGCCCACATTTGGAGCACAGTTTTGGGGCAGAATTTTACATTCCCCTGTCAATAGGTTTGTAGGTGGGCTGTGACCATAAAATTTCTCAAACAGCCTTCCCACCAGGTTCGTGCCCGTCCCCTCCTCTCTGCAATTTTACACTTCGACGGGCGAGACCTAGTCCGACCTTGCATGAATTGAGGCCCTTAATTGGTCAATTATTGACTGCTTAAGGGTTATTTCCCACCCACCCTCAATTTTCAGGCTGGCAGGAAGAGTTCAGGGGAAGTCGGGGAGGCCTGAAAATGAACATGTTCAGGCCTCGGGCAAGAATGGGGGGTGGGCGCATCCAACAGCAACCTCCTTTTAACATCCGATGCCCCTGCAGGGTCTCCTTCCCCACCGCCCTGTCACGGTCTCTCTACAAACTCCCCCACCCTCCTCTGCCTGCTCCCCTGGGCCTCATCCCCTCCCCACCCTGAGACCCCCACACTTACCTGGTCCTGGAGTCCTGGGACTTAGGCTTCAGGAGCTGCATGCAGCCCCAGTTCTGTCCACTGCAGCTTCTGGCGCTGCAGGGACTACAGAGCTGCCAACCAATCAGATTAGCCGGCGGCTCTCAGAGATGGGTCTTCCTCCCGAGTGAGGGGCCGAAGTTCCATCTCCAGCCACACGCCTGTTGGAGTGTGAAATGGCTGCAAGGCAGTCAGTATCGGTGGGGGGGTGTTCTCCGCCGGCTTTTCAGATGGCAGGAAGGGAATGGCAGTCTGTGGAATTCTCTTCCCCTGAGAGCAGTGGAGGCTGGGTCATTGAATATTTTTAAGGCTGAGTTAGAGATAGATTCTTGAATGACAAGGGAATCAAGAGGTATAAGGAGTAGGCAGGAAAATAGCGTTGAGGCCACAAACAGATCATCCATGAGCTCATTGAATGGCACAACAGGCTCGAGGGGCCAAATGGCCTACTCCTGCTCCTAATTCATATGGTTGTATGTAAGTTTGTATGTACACTGCTGTACTTCCATATTTGGCACTTTACTTGCCAGGAGATGCGCAATATTTGTCTGAGGCAGCAGAGGTGGAAGCTGTTCAGCCATTTTTCTTGGCTTGTGTTAGTTGTCCATGCCTTGCTACTGTAAAGAAGGGTGCTGAGAACACAAGCCTGGTACACAGCAAGGTGGGCCACATGAAATATATTACACATGATGTTAAAGATATCAATCAAAATGGTCACCTCTGGACTGTAAAAAGTGGGAGACACAAGAGAAAGAAAGCCCCTGGATTATTCCAATTGCATTAGAGTGATGTGCTCTGATTTCTCATGAACTGCCTCTCTCACATTGCTACCCAGAGGACAGCAGAAATACTTGAATGCCTTTAAATACAAAACAGAGTGGAAGTAAAATGTCTCGTGAAGGCCTATAGGCACCACATGGCCAGGTGCATCTCATGACTTCTTGCCATTTGTTGATCATGGCCACAGGTGTAATCATGGTTATTAAAGTGACGCTGCATCCATAAAGGACACCGTGGAGGAAAGGGAGCTTCCCCACTGATACAAACCATTGAGCAATGAGCAAACAGAGTTCATCTTTCTACAAGGGAACCCAAAGAGTTGGACCACCTCTGGAAGAATCTGCTTCTCATTAGAGTCAGTGCTCCAACTGGATGTGACCAGGAGGACTGGCTTTGCCATCTGGGAGAGAGCTGGATCTCGGTCCTCATCTCATGATCCAAGCAAACGGTGAGCAAGGTGATGGCTCTGTGCCACACTCACTGCCCTCTTGTTTGCTGGGGCAGGCAAAAGCGGCCAGCAAACAAGAGGGCAGTGAGTGCTCCTCTTCCAACAGCAGGGCTTCGGAGCCATCATCAGGACTGGGGGAAGTGAAGATTTCCTTGCGTGGTCTGTGAGGAGCACTACTGCACCTTTTGGCCCAAAGGAGTGCTAAAAGGAATAGACCTTGTACTTACCTAAAAGAGCTGCTTGCTTCCACTTGAGATCTGCTGCCAGAAATCTCATCCCATGGGCATCCCCCCCAACTTGCACATGGCTGGCACCACATCTTTTGAATATTAACAAGGCCCCCGCCTGCCTTTTGGGGGAAAATTGTTAATTTGGGTTTTTTAATTTGAACAGTTGGAAATGGGATTATGTTGCTCGATCCTGATATTTTAATCTATCCCCCTTGACCCTCTCCTGCCTGCCAAGGGGTTAAATTTAAGGCCTCTGTTTCTCTGGGGTCTTCCCACCCACCCACCTCTCTGGTTCTATTTTGGAAGATAGTTTTGGCTACAAGCCTTTTCCATTAATGTGGTGATATATACTCTTTCGAGTTATCAACAGTCACAGATTGCAACTCTTTGAGTACAATCACAGTTCTTGGTTTTCCGGGAGTAGGGACATGAACCCACAACCCTCTGATTCAAAGGCGAAGGTGCTATGAACTGAGCCACAGCTGACACCTCTCCTGTTGTGATATATACACGTCCTCCCTGCTGGCTGTGAGCTAATCACTCCTCGTTGATTCTTAATTGCTTCACTCTGCCTCATTTGAATTATTGCCTTTGATCAAGAGATAATTCAGGAACTAACCATAATCTTTCAGACTGCCTGCTGTCTCTTGGTTCCAATTCAACATGATTGCAAATCATTTTGCTGTGCAGTATTCTACAGCCTCTGTCTTCGGCCTGAAATTTTTAAAAAGTTGCATTTCTATGGCGCCATTCACAAAGTTCCAAAGCACTCTAAAGCCAATTAAGTACTTTGTAGCCGTAGAATCGTATGACACAGAAGAAATCCATTTGACCCATCATTTCTGTGCCAGCACTTTGAAAACTTGTCCTTCTCCTGTATTCTTTTCCAATAGCTCTAAAAATATTTCCCCTTCAAGATTTGTCCAATTCTCAATTTGAAATTCAAGATTGAAATGGCTTCCAGCACCCTTTCAGACAGTGCATACCTGATCATAATAACTCATTGTGTAAGAACATTTTTCCTCATGCCCACCTCCGGTTCTTTGGCCAATGACCCTAACTCTATATCCTCTGGTAGTCACTGTTGTAATATAGGATACAGGGCAACCAATTAGTGCACAGCAAGGTCCATAAAACAACAATGAGATAATTGCTAGATAATTTGTTTTAGTGTTGTTGGTTGAGGGATAAATATTGGCCAAAACACTGGAGAGAACTCCCCTGTCCTCCTTTGAAATGCTACCACAGGATATTTTACTCACGAAGAAGCCATTGGGTTTAACTAGCCATCTGAAAGACACTACCTTTAACAGCACAGTATTCCCTCAGCAAAACACATTAGAGTGTCAGCCCAGATTACATGCTCAAGTCTCTGGAGTGGGGCTTGAACCCATAACCTTCTGACTCAGGGACAAAAGTGCTACACCTGAGCCACAATACCTGGAACAGAACTGCTTGTGAACTCATTTCTTCCTTGTTTCCATCGGTTGATCGCACTTCCCAAACCTAGTCTTCACACACCCAGAAACATGTTTTAAATTCTAAGCAACACTGCTTTACCATTGTAATTGCCCAGGGCAGTCAAAGCAGGCAGAAAAGAAAACCTCTTGGTTTCCTTGCCATAAGGATATTTCAATGCACTAGTACACTTGAATTTCACTTTGCAGTCATGTTTAATGAAACAATTGTAAATCACTTTCTACAGGTTGATTAAACTATTGCATGTCTCTGCCCCACCCCCAACTGAGGCCCTGCTTCCAGGCATCCCAAGACACTGGCAGCCGTGTATTTGAATGGGTACAGCATGCTGGCACATAAAGCTGCAGTGCCTTCACAACTGGCACAAGTTGTGCAATTTATGGCAAGTTGGCACACATTCATTCTGAGGACCTTCAATTGTTCACTTTGCTGTCATTTTCTTTGTGTCTCTGACCTCCTTCAGCAACAGCACAAATAGGTTGAATTGTCAGCTCATCTTACACCATGACCACTCTCCCCACCCCTGTGCCCCACCATTTTCTATTCCACTGGCTTGAAATCTTGAAATCAGCAGCCTTAGGGGCTAAAAGTTGTGAGGCAACAACCCCAGTGTGAAAACTTGCAGGAGTCAGAGATAAGGCTACAACACTGCAGTCCAAATCTATGTTTCCCCACCTTTCTAGCGAGGCTCCTTACTGGCAGTAGAGCTCATAAATTCTGTCCAATAGACCAGGTGTTATTGGTCATGCCAAACATCGACATATTCTCAGAAACAATAGTCTCGTGTTCCTGTTCAGGGTTGCAGAAAGTGAATGCCAGCAGACAGACATGGCCAACCTTAGTAGCTAATGCTCAATTGGCTTAACACTTCCTGACCAAAATGTCCAGGAAATTGGTGGGAAACAACTGCCCGGCATTAAAATTGTGTCAGTTTGAGGCAGCTGTTAAGAGCAAAGCCAGGAATTTTCCAGGACTATCATTGAATCATAGAATGATTACAGCACAGAAGGTGGCCTTTCAGCCCATCATGCCTGTGCTGGCCCTCTGAAGGAGCAAATCACCTATAGCCACCCTGCTGTCTTCTCCCCGTAGCCCTTCATATGCTTCTTTTTCAGATAATAATCTAATTCCCTCTTGAATGTCTCAATTGACCCTGCCTCCACTGCACTCTCAGGCAGTGCATTCCAGATCCTAACCACTCGCTGCATGAAGAAGTCGTCATTGCTTCTTTTGCTCATTACCTTGAATTTATATCCTCTGGTTCTCGATCCTTCAACCAGTTGGAACAGTTTCCCCCTATCTACTCTATCTGGACACCTCGTAATTTTGAATACCTCAATCAAATCTCCTCTCAACCTTCTCTTCTCCAAGAAGAACAGTCCCAACTTCTCCTGTCTTTCTACGTAACTGAAGTTCCTCATCTCTGGACTTATTATTGTGAATCATCTCTGCACCCTTCCGTAAAGCCTTCCTATGATATGCCCAGAACTGGATGCAATACATCAGTTGAGGCCAAACCAGTGTTTAACTTCCTTGTTTTTGTACTCTATGCCCCTATTAATAAAGCCTAGGATGAAGTATGCTTTATTAACCATGCTCTCAACCTGCCCTGCCGCCATCAATAATTTATGCCTATATATACCTAGGTTGCTTTGCTGCTGCACTCCTTTTAGAAATGTACCCTTTATTTTATATTGCTTCTCCACATCCTTCTGTAGAAGACTTCTGAATTCCCTTTTATGTTAGTTGCCAGTCTCTTTTCATACTTTCTCTTTGTTTCTCTTATTTGCTTTTTCAATTCCCTCTGAACCTTCTATGTTCAGCCCAGTTCTCCATTATATTATCCACCTGATATCTCTATCTCTTTTGTCGTCCAGGGAGCTTTGGATTTGTTTGCCCTGTCTTTCCTCTTCCTGGGAACACACCTTGATTGTGCTCAAACTCTTTCTTCTTTAAAGCTAGTCCATTGTTCAGTTAGTCTTGCCTGCCAATCTTTGATTCCAATTTATCTGGGTCAGACCTATTCTTACCCCATTGAAGTTGGCTTTCATCCTGCTAATTATTCTTACTCTGGATTGTCCCTTGTCCATTTCCATAGCCAACCAAACCTTATGATATTAATGATCACTGTTCCCCTAAATGTTCCCCATGATGCTTGATCCACTTGGCCCACCTCATTCCCAAGAGCCAGGTCTTCAGTGCCTCCTTTCTCATTGGACTGAAAATATATGGCTGTAGAAAATTTTCCTGAAAACATTCTAGGAATTCCTGCCCCTCTTTGCCCTTTACACTGCTACTATCCCAGTCTATATTTGGACAATTAAAGTCCCCCATTATAACTACTCTATAACTCTTGCAACTCTCTATAATTTCCATGCAAATTTGTTTGTTTACATCCTTCCAATTTGGCAAAGTATGAGGGAGAGTGGAAGGGAAGGAAATCCCAGTCAGTGGTAAGAACTCTAGAGGAAGTCTAAGGTTTTCTTACCTGAGAGCACAAAAAAACGAAACAAATATATAACTTCCCTTACACGTCTGGCCCTTTCCCCTGTTCCTGGCAGCTTTAACCTGGGGGAGAAACCACCACTGCTCCCCTCTTAAAATCACAGTCTGGGCTTGATGATGTAATCAGACTCATCTGCATATTTATAGAAGACACAGCAGCTTGAGGCAGGTCTCCTTGCTTCCTACAATTTAATATTTCAGTTGATTATAGCGGGGTGGGAAAGGAGTGGTTATGTCTCCTGCTCTGCTTTACTGCCCCTCCCACCACCAGGTTTGTCAATTCAAACTGAAGCCAATGTTGCTTGGGATAAATCGTTTCACAGATCACTTTCTTTAACTGTAAGCTGCGCCGCTTAAAAAAGGAGGAATTAATTTCAACAAGAATAAGAATCAGAGGAGATGTCAAACGGGCTGCTGACTCACTTTCACCCATTATACACCATCACACAAAGGCAAGAGTTACCTAGGCTTTATAGGCTTTATAGCTGGGGTTATCAGGAGCCTGAACCCTGGTGCCCTCTGTGGCTTTTGGAGGCATTTAGTTGTAGACAGGGTGAATACCAGCACAGTGTAAAACTAGAAATCTGTACCTTAATCCAGCATATACTTCAGCTCTTTTCAAAGATATATTGTCACTCCATAGGTGCCTTTGGCACTTGCTAAATATTCAGAACCAAAAGATTTAAATTATTACAAAATATTTACAGTGCAGAAATAGGCCATTTGGTAACTGGTCCATACTAGTGTTTATGCTCCACAAAAGCCTCCTCCCACCGCTCTCCATCTAACACCATCAACACGTTCTTCTATTTCTTTCTCCCTCATCTGCTTTTCTAGCTTCCCCCTGCATCAATGCTAGTGCCTTCAAATACTCCTTAAAATGGCAATTTCCATACTCTAACCATTCTCCACGTAAATAGGTTTCTCCCAGATTCTCTAACGGATTTATTAACAACTGTCTTAGATTTATTGCCCCAGTTCTGCATCGCAAGTGGAAACATCTTCGATATGTCATCGAAGCCTTTCATAATCCTGAAGACCTCAATCAGGCCATCCCTCAGCCTTCTCCTTCCCATCTCACTCCCACCCAGTCATTTTCCCATCTGAATCCCCCTCAGCCATCTTTCATCTCACTCCCTCTCAGTCATAGCAGAAGTTCAATAGAATTCATTATGAACATGGAACACGGGAACAGGAGACAACCATTTTGTCTTTTGTGCCTGTTTCACCAATCTATGAGATCATAGCTGATCTATCACAGTATCTTTACAGTGCAGAAGGAGGCTATTTGGCCCATTGAGTTTGCACTGGCTCTCTGAAAGAGCATTCCACCTAGTCCCACTCCCCCGTCTTATCCCCATAACCTTGCACATTCTTTCTTTTTAGGTAGCAATCCAATTCCCTTTTGAATACCTCAATCGAACCTGCCTCCATCACCCTTTCAGGAAATTTGTTCCAGACTTGAACCACCCTCTAGGTGAAAACATTTTTCCTCGCATCACATTTACTCCTTTTGCCCATGATTTTGAATCTGTGCCCTCTAGTTCTTGATGTTCTCTTGAGCAGGAACAGTTTCTCACTATTTACCCTGTCCATACCCCTCAGGATCTTGAATACCTCTATCAGGTCTTCTCTCAGCCTTCTTTTCTCCAAAGAAAATAGTCCCCTGTCCAATCTATCCTCATAGCTATAGTTCTTTATCGCTGGAATCATTCCTGTGAATCTGCGGTCTAACTCCATATACTAACCTTTGCCCCATGTCCTGTAATGTCTTTGGATAACAACATTGATCATTCTCAGATTTAAAAGTGATCTAGTGTCAACTGTCACTTGTGGATCTGAGTTCAAAACTTCTACCACCCTATGTGCATAGCAGTGTTTCCTAATTTCACTTCTGAAAGGTCTGGTTCTAATGTTAAACCCTAGTCCTAAATCCCTCAACCAGCGGAAACAATTTCTCTTTATCTATCCTATCTGATCCACTTAATATCTTGAAAACTTTAATCAAATTGGCCCATCTTCTAAATTATATGCAACTAGTCCAAGTTTTCTCAGAAAATTCTGGAAAACCAAATAATCTTCTTTAAATGTTTTCTTCAAGAGAAAGAAAGTTCAGGTATTAAAAGAACTGTAACACATTATCTGAAGCTGGAACAGTGATCTATCTAAGATTGACATTAGCAAAATAGGTCTTCAAACAAACCTTGTGTCAATGATGATCAGTACAAAAAAATTGCAGCCAAAGGCAGCAGGACCCTAACAGAAATGGAGATGAATCATCAAAAACCAGAGATAAAAGACAATGTTGACTGCCAAAAGCCTCGTTTATACCTGGAGGGGCTCCAGTTATGTACAGCCATTAGTTCTGTAAAATGGCTTCAACATGTAAGAGACATAATAGCAAACCTGCTCTTTGCTTGCACTAAAGATTTGAATCTCATGCTAACATACTCTGGGGGAAGCCACAAATGGTGTCTTGACAATTGATAGGATCCTAAAATGAGAAAACATCGGCAATGCCATGCAGTGACTGCTGTTCAGCCAACAAAGCTCGGAAAAAGCTGTAGTTGCATGAAGCATAGGTAACTGAAAGATCCATCTTTTGGAAATGACACATCTCTCCCATTAAAGATCTTCACTAGAGCCCAAAGCACATCACAGGCAAAAGCAAAAGCAGCTGAATAGCAAATAAAGTTGAAAGAGCATGCTAATTTAGAGCAAAATCTCTTGCGAGTATCCCAGGAACCACAAAGGACAGCAGTGACATAGAAACCATAGCCACAGGACGACATCTAAAATATCAAAGTGCATTTAAAGAAGCTTGAGCATCAATCATTTGCAGAGTTGCCGATACTTAAAGTTTATTAGAGAAATTGGGAACAATATTGGATGTTGTAGATTTTTCATCATAACTTCTGTACACTTCAAGGTAAGGATGCTGACACTGGAAAATGAAATGGGGCCAATTCATGGGGTAGGGGCCAGTGTGAAAAGCAAAGCAGCATATCTGAAGCTCATCATTTGAATGTTGGCTACTCAGCCGTGGGATTCACCACCCGCTACTGCTCCCTGCTTTTAGACAGGCTATAGTGAAGCCTGGGCACTGAACTGAGTTGCGATTGCCAGCTTCACAAACTGCATGAAGGTAATCGCTCCAACTGGGCAGAGATTGACCTTTTTATGTGTTTGCTGGGTATGGGGGTCACTGGCAAGGCCAGCATTTATTGCCCATCCCTAATTGCCATTAAGAAGGTTGTGGTGAACTACCTTCCTGAGCCGCTGCAGTCTATGCAGCGTACGTACACTTACAGTGCTGTTAGGGAGTTCCAGGATTCTGATGCAGTAACAGTGAAGGAACGGTGTTATAGTTCCAAGTCAAGAAGGTGTGTGACTTGGGGGGGAACTTGCAGGTAGTGGTGTTACCATGCACCTGCTGCACTTGTCCTTCTGGGTGGTAAAGGTCAGTGGTTTGGAAAGTGCTGTCGAAGGAGCCTTGGCGAATTGTTTCATCTCTGCCAACTACACACCATGCATCATCTGCAGTGCTCCCACTCAAAACAACCAAGAGCCTATTTTTAATACAAAAAATGCAAATTGTATCAGAATTAGCATAGGCCTGATTTTCTGACAGGTAATACACCAGATTGTCCGTTTATAACGGTCAATCGAGGTCAGCCACATATTGAGCTCAGAATGTCTCCATTTAAAGGCCCAGCAATTTAATTTGGATCCTATATGAAAATGGATTTTAAATTCTGGTGTCGTATCAGATCTGACCCAGGTCTTGACCACCAAGATTTATCATTCAACATTGGCCCAGAGGGTTAAATTATGGGGACAGTTGCATAAACTTGGCTTGAATTCCTTTGAGTAAAGAAGATTGGGGGAGCCAAGTAATCTGATCAAAGTGTTTACAATGTTAAAAAGATCCATAGGGTAGATAGAGGGGAACTATTTTCTCTGACAGAGATATCAAAAACATGGGGACATAATCTTATAATTAGAGCTAGGTCATTTAGGAATGAAAGCAGTAAGTACTTTTTTTGCACATAAGCCAATGGAAATCAGCAAGTGTCTTCTGCAAAAGGCTGTGGTTGCTGGGTCAGTTGGAGTATTCAAGACTGAGATCGATAGATTTGGTTCACTACGGGTATCAAGGGTCATGGAGCAAAGACCATAATTTAATTGAACTGAGGGGCTGAATGACCTCCTTGCTATCAAGCCAGAAGTTATGCATCCAAATCCAATCTTGGCAAAGATTTAAACTGAAACCACTAAATCTAGGATTCTGTGAAAACTCCCAGATTGTCATAACTGGTTCATTAATGTCCTTCAGGAAGCTCTGGTCTCATTGGAACTTCAATCTCACATTTTGTAATTGACTCAGTGGCAACGAGGAATGAGCAATAAAACTGCCTTGTCCGTGTCACTCACACCCCAAGTACATTTTGTTTTAAAGTTGCCTAGGCCCTACGCTCTGGAATTCTATCCCTGAACGTCTCCTACCTCACTTTCCTCCTTAAAATCTACCTCTTTAACCAAGCTTTTGGCCAGCTAACCTAATATCTCCTTGTGTGCCTGGGTATCAATTTTTGTTTTATAATGCTCCTGTGAAGTACATTGGAACGTTTTATTACATTAAAGGCTCTATATAAATGTAAACTGTTGTTGTTATTTAGATCAAGTTGAATATTGAAGAGGATTTTTTTCCACGTCAGCCATTAAGGCACTAGAACCAAGGGCAGAGTTTTCAAGGGCCCGTGGATTTAGCTCTGCTGGCAGACGGGACTGATTATGGGAGGGAAATCCTGTCAGGCAGACTCTATGACCGTTCCCACCCCCTTGAGATTCTGTAGGAGGTGGGGTGACAGCAGGACTGGCCAGTGGGTGGCCATTTAAGCCCCTTCAGGCCACTCTACCAACACTGTCTCGACTTTCCAGCTGGGTTATGGGCTATGGAGGCCACCCCAGCAGCAGGCCAGGCAGACATCAGAACCGAAGGCTCCATTCATACTAAACAGCTGCAACTGTGGCAGTGACCATTACTGTGAGTGGGTTTTACCTCTCCTGTTCAATGACCCTTTTGGCCCTTGTTTTGTCCCCATTTATGGCTAGTGACTGGGAATGGGAGTACACTTGTGCCTCCCTACATCAGCACCCCCACCTCCGACAGTGAGGCTGCCAACCTTTCAGTGCTGAATAACCTCCTGTTTTCCCTCCAGACTCAGGAGCCCGCCCTAAATTGCATGGGGCCCCTGGAGCTGGCCACTTAACCCTTCGGTTCCCACCTCGCATTTCACCCCAACAGTGAGATTGGGACCCAGGAATGACAATTTGACCACAAATTCCTGCCGGCATCATTTGAAGGCTGAGGTCATCCCATTTAAATAGCGCCGGTGTGAATCTGATATGACCACCAAAAGATCACACATCGCAACATTCCCACGATAATGGAATCAAAACAGAAAATGCTGGATAAACCCAACATGTCGGACAGCATCTGTGGAGAGAGAAACAGTTAATGTTTTGAGTCCAAATGAGCTCGAAGAAGAATTGAAAAGTTAACTCTGTTTCTCTCCCCACAGATGCTGTCAGACCTGCCGAGTTTTTCCGGCTTTTCCTGTCTTTATTTCAGATTTCCAGCATCCACAGCATTTTGCCTTTATTCCCATTATAATGGTCTTATTGTGTTACACAGATAATGGCTTGCTTTAAAAACTCACGGGAAAAAAATATATAAATTGAAATTAGTTTTAGAACAAGCATGCTGATTAAACATAATTTTCTAATTTTTCTAATTTTCTGCAAAAGGATCATTCTCAATACCTGCGCTTCCTGAGAAACAGTCAAAGGTATCCAACACGAACTAAACTGAAATTAAGTATTTAACAGTCACAGGAAATGTGCCATACTTCCACTCTACTTTCTGTTGCCATTCCTTTTGATTGGGCTAATTGGTAAGGACTGGAAATAAGTGAGAACAACTGTTCAAAAAATATGTCTCAAGAGATTAATCATTCGTAAGTGTCTCAATGTGTAACAGTTGTGTCGGGCTCAGATAAAACCAATAGTCGAACCAGACACTACAGGCAAAGGACAACTATGTTCCATCAAGCATATTATGGCACAGCATCAGACCATCTTGTTTATCTTTACTAAGATTGTAGGTCCATTTATCTAGACTGGGAGGAACTTTCAAAGTTTGTTTGCTTTTAATAATGATGGATGCCCGGCTAATGGCAGATTAATACAGTCTTGTGTAATATTGTGTTTTGGGAACTAGAGACCAGCTCTTAAAGGCTCATGTTTTAACAATTCCAAAAACAGCTTTATTGTGCAATATCCTTTTAACTGTCTAATACTCCCCTGCTTTATAACTACCCAGCACATAGTGATTAGAAAGTGCATTAAAACCTTCTACATTCTTTTCTTCTGGCATGCTCTTTATTCATTTTGTGCATGACTAGAGTTTGGAGGAGGAGAACAGAAAATCCTTTGACATACAACCGCTAAGATATATAAAAAAAAGGTTCTTTTGATTATCATGTGTGGATAGTGAATGTGCTTAAAACTCATCAGCCACTACACACAGGGGCAGCTGATTATCTTTTGACATTTTGGATTAGAGCAATGCTTTCGATGGGACAGTTTAGTCAGGATAGCTGGTATTCAAAAAAAAAAGATGGTTACAGAGAATATGAGCATTTCCAGTAGAGGGAAATCATTAAACGGGCTCAAACTATCAATCATTCGAGGGAATAACATTGGTTGAAGGATTATACTGGAGCGCGATCAGACTAAGACCAAGGCCTTACTAAATCCTGACTAAATGGGTAGGGATTATTTTGAAATTATTCCTTGGCGTCAGAGCTTAAAGCGATATTTAAAGAAGTGACACTGTATTGGGCCTGCTAAAACTTTTACATTATTAAAAAATAAATAAATCTTTGGATCCCCAAATACAAAGGATCCGAAGTTCACACATGCTGCCCAACCATTTGAGAAAGATACTGGATACACTATGATACAATTTGATCACAATATAAGGCAACACTTTCACGAAAAGAGGAAGAAAATAAATCTATACATTTGAAACAGTGCAAGGTTCAGCATGTTATTTCTCTTAAAACAAAATCTCTCGTGAATGAGATAAGTTAGCAGCAGGCTGGCTGGTGTACTGTGTTGGGCACTCGCCTTTCACCCCTGGGACCAGGGTTTAAATCCAACCCTGACTGCTGGGCAGAAAGGGGGAAAGTTGGCTCTGTCTGCTTCTGTTAGCTGGCCAGTCCTGAGTGAAGTGAGTTTCTGAAATACAATACTCCATATTGGGCATAGGCCCATGGCATAAGCCTGTCCCTAATGTGGTAATCATGCTCAGAAAGGTCATGGGATGTCTGGTGCGAGAAAAGTCAATGTCACCCTAGCACAGTCAGAGATATTCTCTAGAGTTGACGCTGAGGCACATTTTATGGCAGCTTGATGTAAACACAGAGTGCCTCAAAAGGAAACTTCTATTCTCCAGCAATAACATGCTTCACCCTGGAGAGCTCAAGGTTCATGCATAGTGCTTTATGCTAATTCAAATAAAGTTCCCATGGATCCAAACCTGATTTTAATAAATACACTACAGTACACACTGACACCATTGTACCACACCTCAACACTGAATACAACCATGCAAAGTATCTACAGGAAAATTGCTGCACCATTAACCAGATGTCCTGGTTTAGTTTCCCAGTTTTGTGTTAGGTCATTAATTTCTTTAAAGAAACAAACCAAGTTCACGTGTGATTTACGCACACCACTTAGATCATAAGCATAAGTATTGTTGCTAAATGATTCCCTGTTCGCTCTGACAATCACTTTTATCTGCATTCTCCGGTTGCGCAGAAGTGAAGTTTAGATCAGCTCATTTATCAGCTAGTAATAAAATGTTAATTGTTAATACGCCCACAACCATTATTTTGCCGACTATGTTTACAATAAGAAAGCAAGAAAGAACTTGAATTTATACAGCACTTATCATTCTGTTGGGAAAGTAGTTCACACTCCAATTAAGTACTTTGTGGATAGGAGGTTAGAAGAAGTGGCTTTGCCCAATAGGAGGAGAGTATAGAATTATATTCCTTAAATGTTGTTGAATTAGAGCCTATAATGCTTTCTTAAAGTGATCTTTGCTTGAAAACGATTGATGTTAAAAGGTGTGAGGAGCAATCAGGAGTGGAATCGGATTAGCTGACTCAAAGAGAAAAATATACCAGTGAAGAATAAAAGGGATGATTTCTATCCTGTGACATTCTATGATTATATAGCTTAGATTTCTTTGCTCAGGTGAAATGTATTGCACAACATACTTTTCACCCACCTGGTATTGTGACCCCTTTCTAGCCCCTGAGATCAGCCTGATTTTAGCATTTGTACCAAGCTCTCGGTACTGTGACCACCCCTGGTTGGGAATTCACTATGAGGGCAGGGATTATGATGTTGCTGTACGATTTAAAGGCCCACAGCAGTTTAGAAGAATTCACCACAACCAAAGTGTTCAGCCAGCAGATAAACTTCTGTCTCTTCCGAGTAACCGAGAGCCCTAAGATTAACGAATGAAGCAGTAGAAGTATTTCTTTCTGATGTTAGGCAGAGGAGGAAACCAAGGCTTTTATTTATTTGGGCCATAGACCTCAGCAGAGAACAAGAGGCAGGAAGTGACCAGGGCAGTGTGCGTCATCCCATAAATGGCAGAAAAGGTTTTAATTAACCTATGAAAGCACTCTCACTGCAGGAAGTGTCTTAGACAATATTTATCCCTTAATACATATCACTAAAACTGATTAACTGCTCATTATTTGATTGCTGTTTGTGTTGTGTGAAAATTAGTTGTTCCATTTCATAAATTACAGCAGTAACTACACTTCAAAAGTACTACTTTTGTAAAGTGCTTTGAGATGTGCTGAGGTCATGAAGGGTGCCCTTACACTAAAACACTCAGATAATTATGACCAGCTTCAGGTTTATGATGACCTTCTGCTTTCCTTTCTCCTCCCCTCTTCATCCTACTATATTCTGAAAGCAGCCAAGCTGTAATGAAGAGTGAAGAGAGGTAGAGCTTGCTGTCATCAGCGGACACGTGGAAGCTGATCCTATGTCCTAACACGTTGTGTAACAGATATTGTATCCCTCCCTATAGAGAGCTGAACGTTAAAGGAATTAGAGAGAACAAGCCATAGGGGACTGGGCAGGGTAATGCACAGGACAAAAACCAGAAGAAACTGTGAGTATGAAGAGGAGGAGGAAGATGTTGATGCTCAGAAATGCTGGCACCATTTAATTTGCTTTCAATGGTCATGCAGAAATGGTGCTCAGCTGCTTTCAAATGAATTGAGAAAGTGGTATCCTTCCCAGCTAATTTACATGTAGGCATTGATTGAAGGGGACAAGTGGCCGCATGGAAACTATCTGTAACTCCTTGGACCCTTGGTAATCTTGCGACTTTGTAGAATTGCATTCACATGTCGTGCTGCTGTTGGTTGTCATTAGAAAGCTGGTTTGGTGCATCTTTGCACAGTTGTTTGGTTTATGTTCTGGGAATTCTCAGTGGCAGCCAGAAATGACCTTGTAGCTGCAACCAGAACAGATACTGCTGGAGGTGGGCTACATTCACTTATAGTGTGTAGCATAATTTGGTCAGAGCTTCATTTGGAAAGCAATGTTTCCTTAGGCAGCACTGTTTGGTTTAATACAGGGTGGAGCGCATCTTCCTGCATACTCTGGTGTGGTGGTGGAGGGGAGAATAGATGTTATCTCAATCCAGTGTAGCTTTAACCAGCCTAGTCTCCTTTCCTAAGAACAATAATAGAGTGGAATTTCCAAAGGGAACATTCATCATGGCCAGTCTGAAAAGTTGTGGTGGAGGAAGCTGAAACAAGGCAGGTGACAAAATAAGTGAAAATAACAAGAAAAGCAACAAATTAAGGCCATTTTTGTTCTCACTTCCCACTTAAAAGTTATTCTGAGCAAGTATGCACTGCAGTTTTACACTGGAGTTGTAATGATTCAGAGCCAAAGGAGGTGGAGGAAGATGGAAAATGGGGTGTGTGATATTATCTGCTCATTACCTCCTCATTTGCTTGGACCCACCATAAATAGGGCATGTATTGAGCACCTCACTCCATTTTCTGCTGCCTCCCTGCAGCCAATTGACATCACAAAGCTGTGAGCAGAAAGGCCCGACTTCTTTAAAGACCCGTCTGGCTGCTAAATTTCTTACAAAGGCTTCACCAACTTAATTTAAAACCAGTTGTGACCCAATGGTAGCATTCTCAGCTTTATGTCAGGAGTTTGTGTGTTCAACCCCATCTCAAGAAACTTGAGCACATAAGGCAGACTGAGCCTTCAGTGCAGTACTGAGGGAGTGCTGAACTGTCAAAGGTGCTGTCTTTTGAATGAGATATTAAGCCAAGGCACCATCTGCTCTTTCTGGTGGACAAAAAAATCTGGCGACACTATGCCAAGAACAGCAGCATAATTCATTGGTGTCCTGGCCAACATTTATCCCTCAACTGACACCAAAAACAAATGGTCTTATCATTTATTTAACTGCTGCTTCCTGTGTGCAAAGTGGCTGCCATGTTTTCCTACAACAGTGACTACCTTGGAAAGGGGAGATGGTGGTATAGTGCTAATGTCACTGGACTAGTAATCCAGAGGCCCAGGCTAATTCTCTAGGAATAAAAACAAAAAGCTAAAAGCTACTGCGGATGCTGGAAATCCAAAACAAAAACAGAATTACCTGGAAAAACTCAGCAGGTCTGGCAGCATCGGCGGAGAAGAAATCAGTTAACGTTTCGAGTCTTCATGGCCCTTCGGCAGAACTGAAGCATAGTTAGAAGAAGGGAGAAATATAAATTGGTTTAAGGTGGGTGGGGGGGGGGAGGGAGAGATAGACATTGAGGGTGTGGTGATTGTGGAGATGAGCAGGAGGAGAAGGCATGAGGGAGGATGCGCGGGATATGGGCCGGACACGGTTGAGGGCCCTGTCAATGACCGGTCGTTGACAGGGCCCTCAACCGTGTCCGGCCCATATCCCGCGCATCCTCCCTCATGCCTTCTCCTCCTTCCCAGAAACATGATAGGGTCCCCCTTGTCCTCACTTATCACCCCACCAGCCTCCGCATTCAAAGGATCATCCTCCGCCATTTCCGCCAACTCCAGCATGATGCCACCACCAAACACATCTTCCCTTCACCCCCCCCTGACGGCATTCCGTAGGGATCGTTCCCTCCGGGACACCCTGGTCCACTCCTCCATCACCCCCTACTCCTCAACCCCCACTTATGGCACCTCCCCATGCCCACGCAGAAGATGCAACACCTGCCCCTTCACTTCCTCTCTCCTCACCGTCCAAGGGCCCAAACACTCCTTTCAAGTGAAGCAGCATTTCACTTGCATTTCCCCTAACTTAGTCTACTGCATTCGTTGCTCCCAATGCGGTCTCCTCTACTTTGGAGAGACCAAACGCAAACTGGGCGACCGTTTTGCGGAACACCTGCGGTCTGTCCGCAAGAAAGACCCAAACCTCCCTGTCGCTGGCCATTTTAACACTCCACCCTGTTCTCTTGCCCACATGTCTGTCCTTGGCTTGCTGCATTGTTCCAGTGAAGCCCAACGCAAACTGGAGGAACAGCACCTCATCTTCCGACTAGGCACTTTACAGCCTTCCGGGCTGAATATTGAATTCAACAACTTTAGATCTTAAACTCCCCCTCCCCCCATCCCCACCCCGTTTCTTCCCCCCCCCCTTTTTTTTTTCAATAATTTATATAGATTCTTCTTTCCCCACCTATTTCCATTATTTTTAAATCTAAACTAAAACCTTGTTAGTCTTTCCACCCCACCCCCACTAGAGCTGTACTTTGAATATCCTGTCTTCCATTCTTAATTAGCACTTTTCTCAGACAAATGTCACCACTTCGACACCTCTTTGACCCTTTTGTCTGTGACATCTTTTGATTATCTGCTCATCTCCACAATCACCACACCCTCAATGTCTATCTCTCCCTCCCCCCCCCACCCACCTTAAACCAATTTATATTTCTCCCTTCTTCTAACTATGCTTCAGTTCTGCCGAAGGGCCATGAAGACTCGAAACGTTAACTGATTTCTTCTCCGCCGATGCTGCCAGACCTGCTGAGTTTTTCCAGGTAATTCCGTTTTTGTTTTTAATTCTCTAGGAACATTGGCTCAAATCCTGTCATGGCAGCTGGTGGATTTTAAATTCAATTAATAAAATCTGTATTGAAAACTAGTCTCAGTAATAGTGACCATGAAACTATTTGCTCTGAAGAAGAGTCCTACAGACTCAAAACGTTAATTCTGTTTCTCACTCCACAGGTGCTGCCAGGCCTCCTGAGTTTTCCAGCATTTTCTATTTTTATTTCAGATTTCCAGCATCCAGTATTTTTCAGTTATTTATGAAACTATTGTTGATTTTCACAAAAACCCATCTGGTTCACTAGGAAATCTGTTGGCCCGGCCAGAATGAGGCTCCAGATCTACAGCAATGTGGTTGACTCTTAGCTGCCCTCCGAAAAGTCCCTGGCAAGCCAGTCAGTTCAAGGGCAATTAGGGACGGCCTTACCAGCGACGCCCACATCCCATGAAAACATAATTTTTTTAAAAAGTGTTTTAGTGTGCTCTGACTTCATGAAACGTGCTATATAAATGCACCTTCTCGGAGCCTAAAATGTTAGCTTTAGCTATTTAAGGGAATATGCGTGGAAATACAAAGTGTTATTTCACATCTCGCCCCAGCAGTAAGGCTGCTCTAGATTACTTTTGATGACATATTTAAAGTAAATAAATAGTGAATTTTCTCTACACTAAAAAAAGATGGAAGTGCAATGTTGGAATTTACCCATGTTTATGTTTCAGAGTTCCAATGTTGAGTCCTGCATTTCTTTAACCCTTGGCCAGCTGCACATGGATTTTTTTCTGCACATTCAAACCAGAGTATGGCAGTGCTATGGACCAGTAATCTAGTGGATGAAAGTTCAAATCTCGTTGTGGTAGACTGGGAATTTGAGTGCAGCTTAAACATTTTAAAAATGGTGCCCAAGAAGCAATCGGATTTTAGCAAAAGCTCAACTGGCTCACTAATGTTCTTTAGGGAAGAAAGCCTGTTGGTCCAGACCATATGTGACTCCAGTACCACACCAGGATGGTTAGCTGTCCTCAGGGGTGGCTTTAATTGTAACCGTGGATGGGCACTGAATGCCAGTGTGCCCACTTCGCAAAATTGAATGTGGAAAAGATTTTCAGATTTCCAGCTGGCAAAAGAAAGAGAAAAGGTTTTAGGGGGCCAACAAAGCCCTTTACAGCCAATGTAGAACTTTTAAAGTGCAGTCATGGTGGAAATGTGGCTGCCAGTCTGTGCACAGCAAGATCCCACAAATAGTGTTGCAGTAAATTCCCAGAGTGTCTGTTTTAGGTGTTATTTGACCTCCAGCAACATAGAAGGACAAGGGCAGCAGATACATGGGAATGCCACTACCTGCAAGTTGCCCTCTAAGCCACACACCATCCTAACTCTGGAACTATATTTGCCAACCGTTCCTTCACTGTCATCGGGTCAAAATCCTGGAACTCCCCCCCACCAACTGCACTGTGGTTGCACCTAAACCATATGGACTGCAGCGGTTCAAGAAGGCAGCTCACCACCACCTTCTCAAGGGCAATTAGGCATGGGCAATAAATGTTGGCCCAGCCAGCGATGCCCACATCCCACAAACGAATAAAAAAAAATTTGAAGGATAAATGTTAGACATGATTCCAGGAAAACTCATTGCTCTTCTTTGATTTTTATGTTCACTTGAGAGGGTATACAGTTTAACATCTCAGCTGAATGACAACACTTCCAACATCACTGAAATACCAGCCTAGGTTATGTGTTAGAAATTCTAACAGGCTAATGGTTAAACAATAATTTACTAAATTAAAGTACAACTAAAGTAAAACAAGTCCATAGCAACAAAGTCACCTATATTGCTCATAAAGATTCGACCCCTACATTAAAGCTGGCACAAGAACTTTGCACTCTCTTTTGTGTCAAATACTCCTAACACCACCTCCACAACTTTCAACTCTCTAAAAGCCCTCGTCTATCCAACACTGGAATATCACTCCCATCTGGTGAGTCATTCCTAACACACCTGGAAAGGATACAAGAAAAAGATTGCCATCTCCCACACTATCTCTATCGTAAATGCAATCTACAATCTATTTGCCGTTGTCAGAATCTCTCTGTTCTCTCTATTATAACAGTTTTGTCTCTGAAGTCTTGCCTTTTGTTTCTTCTCCTTAATGCTACTCCTTATCATCATCACCATATTGAAATCAAGGCTCTGTGTACAATGTGTTTCCCTTTCTCCCTTAGGACTGCAAAAAGTATGGAACTCCTTCCTATACTTTTGCGGTTTGTATTTACTTCTTTTAACTTGGAGCCATAATCTCCCATAACAGAGCACTTACCAATGTCTGCCGTTAGTTAAAATGGTCCATGCATGTTTAGATTTCTTAATTTTTTGGTGTGGAAAGTTGCTGGAAGTGCAAGCTGATAATGGCACAGTGAAGGAAATAATACATGTAGGACCAAGTGAAGAGGGCAAGCAATTGTCTATTTCCTTAACTAATCAGATTGAAGGATTGTGGCAACAAAATGAGAAGGAATTGTAAATTAGATTGGGTGAATTCAATGCCAAATCTGGTATGGAAAAGGAAATAAAGAGAGGGAAAAAAGATTGGATTAAGAAAGATAGAGAGAAAAAAAGAGACAAAAGGCGAAGTAAAGAAATAAAATTTTACATTTAAAAAATCTCCAACAACAATTAAAATCTGAAAGAATGAGACTTCACATTTGTAATAATTATTTTTTAGTGCCTGAGGGGTTGGCTGGCAGTAAGTAACACTTATCACATTGGTAAAAGGGTACTTAGACTAGAATGGACAAGACTTAACTTTCTGTGGTGAGTTTAATTTATATGTACTGTACAAGTAGAGCCAGCTTAATGTCATTTAATACATTTCAACAGCGAGGCAGAAATAAAGTGATATGTTGCTTTTATAAAGTTGTTGAGGTATTGAACTCCAAAGTCCAAGATACAAAAAAAGACTGTTTTTTAATCTAATCTAGTAACACAGCTAACAACACTTGGGAGACTCAAATCAAGGAGGGGTTCAGAGAATTTGTATAACAGCCTTGACACGCTGGTATCATGACCACCAGGAATTCCCCAATAGGCTGCAGATGGAAACAGAGGAACAAAGGAGTTAGTTTTTAATCAGCACTGTACTTTGTCAACACTTGTTTTTGGGAAGTAACAGAAGAAGCACTAAACATTCAGTCTCCAGGTAGCAATTATTATACTTAAATAAATAATTCTTGTTATTATTTGGAACAGATTTCCCTTTTGCTCTGGTGAAAGTCCACCAGAAGTAATTTGTGGCTATAATACTTGTGTATTATGGGCCTTCAACACACAAGAGATCTGTCATAGTCATTTTCATGGCTGAAGACTTTATACACATAATTGCCGTAGATCTAAATCCTTGGGCTACAATCTGTGTGCAAATACTCCAGTCACTAAACATGGAAGACCAAAGAAGCAGGGGTGCCAAGACTTGGGGGCACGGAAAACAGTGTCTTTGGGCTTAATTTTCCCAGCCCTGTTCTGGCTGTCTTGGAGATGGGAAGAGGGGTGTGAGAAAATAGAGGGGAGCCACAAATGGACAGCTGCCCAATGCACTCCCACCACTGGGGAACTGCCATGGAAATTCCCTGCCAAATATCTTCTATTTTCTTCCCAAACACACAGGAACTACCTAAACCAGCTCAGCCATCAAGGAATCCAAAGTACACAGTTCACAGAAATAATTCACAGCCATTGGTCTGGTTAACCGTCCACCAGCAAACTCTTAGACTCCAAGGCTAGAGATGCCTTCTTCACAGCCGCACCCTCTGTACACTTCATGACAATTATGGCCTTCCTAATCTGAGTATGACCAGATATCTAGGTGTGGAGTGACTGAATGAATTTTTCCACTCTAGTGTGATGAATTTTAAGGCCTACATTCTCAGTGTTAGCAAGCTACTTGGAACCTAGATGGCAGGGGTCCTCCACACATTGTAGAGTTTTAATTGACAGGCTTGACTTAGAGGTGGATGGGAACCAGTTGGTGAAGGCCAGAGCACACCGTGCTACTTCTAGCTCCAAGGGTCCAAGGTAGTAAAATTGCTTACTTACCTTTTTGGTAGCAGCCACTTTCACAACTTGGCTGCTGTGTACCTGAGAAAACTGACTGCATGATTCACAGAGCCTGTCAGAGGGGCCTGGAACAGGCTTTAGGCCTCCTCCATTTACATAGGCAGTGGGCCTAACAGTCGTTTTAGACAAGTGTCCTGGGTGATTGCAAATTAACATAACGAACCAAATACCCACAGCGTTCAGTTATAAACTGCCTTAAATGTTATAGCAAAAAATCTCAAGGGGCTTTGCAGGAGTGTTTTTGAATAAAATTCAACAGCGAGCCACATAACAAGATTAGAACCAGAAGATTTGTTAAAGAGGTAAGTTTTGGCGAGTGTCATCAAGGAGGAAGGTGAGGTAGAGAAGTGGAGAGTTTTAGGGAGGGGATTCCAGAGTTTAACAACCCAAGCATTTGAAGACAAGGCAGGGGATGTGTTGATCAGGTGAAGGGTGCGAGCATAGGGCAACTGCCAATCCTGGGGTTCAGGTAGGTGTTGAGAAGAAATCGGAGGTCTCAAGGAAAGGTTGGAGGGAGGTGCCCGATTGTGGGCACCGATTGCTCAGGGAGGTGCACTGGACCCAGGAGGTACATGTAAAGGCACTCAAAAAAAAACTCACCTTTGGACCCTCCAAGTTCTTGCCTGGATGTAGCAACTGGGTTTCCAAATCTTAGGAGACTCAGCTGACCACAATTGAACAGCTAGATATGCATTTGAGATGCAATAGCCTACAGGGCTGTGGTCCAAGAGCTGGAAGATGGAGGTAGACTGGTCAACTCTTTCTCACATGATGGGTCAAATGGCCTCCTTCTCTGTCACAAATTTTTCTATGTTTCCAAAGTTGAAAACATTCTGAATCACGACAAGGTTCGCACACTCATTATAATATTTAAGGTGCTAACCCACCTTCTGGAAGTGGGTTGGTCATCCACCCAAATGCCCACTTCCATTAAAGTCAGAAGTCAGGGACATAATCTCAGGATAAGGGGCAGGCCCTTTAATATTGGGGCGAGGAGGAATTTCTTCACTCAAAAGGTGGCGAATCTTTGGAATTCCCTACCCCAGAGGGCTGTGGAACCTGAATCAGTGAGCATGTTCAAGACAGAAATCAATAGGTTACTGGAGACCAATGACGTCAAGGATATGGAGTTAGTGCGGGAAAGTGACACTGAGGTAAATGATCAGCCGTGATCAAATTGAATGGTAGAGCAGGCTTGACGGACCGAATGGCCTACTCCTGTTCCTATGGCAGGTTTGGGTCAAGAATCTGACTGTTCGATAACTTTTCACCAATTCAAATGCATCCATTTTTTAGGTAAAATTCTCCCTCTGCATCTGAATTCCCTGCAGGCTGTCTCTTTGCTTTCTTAGCTGGACAGGAAAGCAAAAACTTGACCTTTGCCCCTCCCCAGTTCAGCAAGCCAGGGGATTCGTCAGTTGAGCCTTTTACTGCTCCCCAAGGAGAGGGCTCCTTCCCTAATTGCCCTTGGACTGAGGGCAGAGGGCAGTTAAGAGTCAATTACATTGTTGTGGGTCTGGATTCACGGGTAGGCCAGACCAGGTAAGGATGGGTTTAAACTCCACCAACTCCATGTCCTGGGTTTAGCTGGGTTTCTGGATTACTAGCCCAGTGACATTACCACTACACCACCATCATCCCCCTAAACAAACTTAACAAACCTCCTACATCTTAAGCTGAAGTGGTATACGGGTATGCTTCATTTGCATTCGAATCCATATTCCCCAAAACTGTATGTTGTAGAATTGACCTCTTGGAAGCCGAAGTTAATTTATTAGCATCACCCAACATGGATTAGTCTAAAATCTGTCTTAGGTCAAAATGGTCAAAAAGCATGGAGCACAGCATCCAGATCTGCCAGTCTTCCTGGTTGCTGGAGACTATAATAATAGAGCAGCCATGCTGGTTCCTGGAGGGGACAAAGGAAACAGTCAGAATAGAAATAAGGCATCATTGAAGGAAAATGGTTTGGACATAGTTCATAACCATGCTGGGAGCAAATTAGATTTGTTTACCCAGCTGATGAATTGAACTCTATCACATGGAGGAAGAGACATGTCATCTTCAATTTGAATTGGGGTTAACAATTTGTTATGTTATTTGTTATCTGTTTTGCTATTTAGTTTCTAACTTTTACCTTGACTCCATAGTAAGCCTGCTGCAGATAATGAAAAACTAATATTTTTATTTATTTATTGGCTGTGACCCCTGGAATATCTTCAAGATCCTCAGCTTAAGGCAGCAAGGAAGAAGAAAGCAATTGTATTAATCACATAAATGAGTTGACAGTGTCGTCAGGCCTGCTCTGATAAGATTCTAGCTTTCTTCCTTTTTGCTGTTTCCAGACTGCTATAAATGTGGGAGGCCAAAGCATTGAATGAAATCTTTCTGAAAAGTAGCACAGAAGCATCATTTGACCCACTTACCGCTGATTCCAGTCGGAAGCAGATAAGCCACATGCAGCTAAAATGATTCAGGACTCTTGCAACTTGGACAGCTATTGGTATATAGTTTGGGTGAGTGCAAGTTGTACCTCAGTAAATATGTTTCTCACCTGTACTTTCTGCTTACAGGTGAGAAAACATCCTCCCTCCAGCTGCGTTGCTTAGCCAGCGACTTCACAATAAACTGTGTCCTCTTCAGGTTTGTTATGGCTGCAGAAATTGTGACAAGTAACTCAGATGTAATGAAATGATATAAATTGCATCATTGTATTTGAAAATGTCACAAAAATTAGGAAGTTTAGATACAAGTATTTCCCTTTACAGAGGGACATTGACCTCCAGAATAGATTACCAAAATATGTGGCAAATGTGGGTTCCTTACAGTCCTGCAAGAGGAAGTTGAGCACATTTTTGAGAGTGGAGAACTTCTCAAATTGTAAAAGAAAAGTAAGGACAAGCTGCTGTCTCCTGGAACTTGCTTGATTGTGCTCGGGGCTTAGAATTTCCCAAAGTGTTTTTCCTGAATTGGTTGTGCCTTTTTTCTCTGCATCTTTGTTTTGTCTTTCCCCATTAGTTTGTATGAATGGACAGGGAGAGCAATGGACTAATGATGAATGAAGGTTTCATCACATCCTGGGAGGCAGTGGCACAGAGGTATTGTCACTGCCCTAGTGTCTCAGAGACGCAGGCCAGGATTTCCCGCTTGGCGAGCGAAGGGGCGGGGGGGGGCTCAGCAGAATCAGCTGTGCGCCCGCCGACCTGTCAATGGCCAATTGGAGGCTATTGACAAAGTAATTAAAGTGCTTAATGGACCTGCCCGTCCAACCTTAAGGTTGGCGGGCAGGCCAGAAGCCTTGGTGGGCATTAGAAAAAGCATGAAACCTCATCCACGGGCGGGATGAAATTTAATGCAGGTTTTAAAATTTTTTAAAAAGTGTTAATGAAAGCAATAGACATGTCCCAACTCATGTGACAGTGTCACATGAGGGGGCATGTCAGGGGAATGTTTTTTTTCTATTGTTAACATTTTTAAATTTGGCGCCGATCTCCCTGAGGCAGCGCTTAGCCTCAGCACTATTGGTTTAGGGTCTCCCCCCCACCCCCCCACTCTCCACCCGCACAGGGAGCGCATAGCGCTTCCTTGCGGACATCACACTAGGCGGGCCTTAATTGGCGCGCCCCCGATTGGGGTCGCCGATCGGAGGCACGCCTCCACACACCCACTCCTAAACCTCCCCCCCCACAACGGGGGGAAAATTCTGCCCCCAGGGTAATGTTCTGGGAACAAGGGTTCAAATCCCACTATGGCAGATGGTGAAATTTGGATCCAATAAAAATCTGGAATTAAAAGTCTAATGATGACCATGAAACCATTGTTGATTGTTGTAAAAACCCCTCTGACCCTACATGTGACTCCAGACCCTGATGCTCTACATGTGACTCCAGACTTGGAATGTGACATAGCAATGTGGCTGACTCTTAAAAATGTCCTCTGAATGTGGGCAATTAGGGATGTGCAATAAATACTGGCCTAGCCAGTGATGCCCACATCCCTTGAACAAATCGGAAAAAAAAGGCTCAATGGTCTTTTCCTGCCTTATTTCCATATGTTTACATGGACCTATTCCTCATATTCTGAATCTGAACTGAGGAGCATAGGAACAGATTTGTGCCTGGAATTCCAGAGCGGCCTTGAGACAGTGGGCACTGAAAGGGAGGCAGGACTGTGGAAAATTGGTCCAATGTTGGTGCACTTCAAGTGCCTCTACTAGCTCCAAGCTGAGATAGTAAAATTGCTTACTTACCTTTTGGGTAGCCGCCATTTTCAAACTTTGGCTGCTGTACACCCCAGTAAACGGATTGCACGATTCACGGAGTGTGCCATGAAGAATTACAATCCAGTTTGGCAGAAGGACCTGAAACAGACTTTAGGCCTCCTCCATTCACATAGGCAGTGGGCATAACTCCCGTTTTAGACGAGTGTCCTGGGTGATTATAGAGTAACATAACGAAACAACAATAACCATAGCTTTCAGTTATGTGCTGCTTTTAATATCGTATCAAAACATCCCAAGGGGCTTTACAGGAGTGTTTTTGAATAAAATTTGACACTGAGCCACATTAGGAGATGTTAGGGCAGATGACTAACAGCTTTGTTAAAGAGGGGTAGGTTTTGGGGAGTGTCTTGAAGGAGAAACATGAGGTACAGAAGTGGAGAAGTTTAAGGAGGAGATTCCTGAGTTTATAGCCAAGGCAGCTGAAGCTAAGGCCACAAACTGTGGATTGATTAAAATTGAGGACGTGCAAGTGGCCAGAATTGGAGGAGCATGAAGATCTCAGAGGGCTGTAGGGCTGTAAGAGGTTACAGAGATGGGGAGGGGCAGCACCACAGATGGATTTGAACACAATGATGAGAACTGTAATAATGGGGGCCTGTTGGACTGGAAGCCAGTGCAGTCAGTGAGCACAGGGGTGATAGGTGAAAGGGAATGAGAGCGGGATTTTCCGGACCCGCTGCTAAATTCCCACCCAAAGTCAATGGACTTTTGGCTGATCTCTAAATTTCCTGGTCCCACCCACGCCAATTCCCATCACGGGCAGGACTGGTGTCGGTCAGGACATCAGCAGCAGAGTTTTGGATGAGTTCAAATGAATGGAGGGTGCAAGGTGGGAAGCTGGCCAGGAATGAATTGGAACTGTCAAATCCAGGGGTAACAATGGACGAGGGTTTCAGCAGTAGATGAGCTGAAGCAGCAGTAGTGGCGGGCGATGTCATGGAGATGAAAGTAGGCACAAATTTGCTGCACACCAAATTGGATGCATCCGCTTTTGTTTCTCAGCCATAAAATGGCTGCTGCACAATGAAATTGCTAGGTCAAAGTTTTTGGATGATAGATGGCAACAGGCAGGCCGGACTTAATTTTAACTTTCAGTGTGGGGTGAAATTGGTAATATCGGTTTGGCTGCCTTTATACACCTCACCGAGTAGCATTGGAAATGGGAACTGGGCAAGACGTTTAATGAATGGCCAATCAGATATTCCCTATGCCATTACATTAAGTTAAAATGACCCTTAATATTGTTTGTACAGGTGATGCAATTAGGCCATAGAGCCCGCCCAAATTAATAAATAACTCATGGTTCAACACCAATGGTATCACATAATTTGAGCATTTACGTTTTTTTTGTTGTTTTTTAATGGTAGGTACAGAAAGCTCCCAAGAGCTTTTAAAGCTTAACTAGAAGAATGAGGATGTGGCAAGTCCTCTTGCCTTCAGGCGCCATGGTGACGTCTTCACTGCAGTACTTGCGAAACTTCCTCTTAAAAAAAAGGGTGTTTCAATTTTCCCACAGTGAAGAAAACTGCTCAGCAAAATGCAAACCTGTTCTACTGATTAATGCAGTAGAAAGTAGTTAAAAGTAAAACTCTTTCCCACCCAGTATCTGTGTCAATCTATTGAGGAGATTCCTTCTGAGGGTTGCTGGTGACCATTCAGGGATAAAACACATCCTTTTATCTTAAGGCTCTGTTACCACTTCAGGATTCTATTAATTTTTGCTGAAAAGAGAGAGATGTTGCTGAAGCTTTTCGTCTTGCACTGATCAGGACAAATGCAAGGATGCCAAATTTCAAACCATCGCAACAATTTCTGCTAATTGTATCTGTTTACAGATCTTCGAAGAGGCTCTTAAAATTAAGCTGTGTTTATCCGTTGCAAGGACACTATTCACTATGTTTTAAAAGCTTTTAAATACTATTTCTTTTAATTCACTAAGAAATCAACACATTGTAACTAGTAAATGATACTGGATAGTTTTTAAAAAAATACATTTTCAGTTATTTAAAGTTGGGTTAAAGGCGGACTAGATGCCCTGGAGAGAATTTCCCCCCTGTTTGGGGAGGGGGGGGGGGGGGTTGTGCGGGGGCAGGCGCAGACCCAATTGGCGCCCCCGATCAGGTCTGCGCCGTCATTTAAGTCAATTAAGGCCCGCCCAGTGTGATGCGCACTCGGAAGCACAGAGGTGCCTCAGGAAGATAAGTTTTAAGTTTTAAAAATTTTAATAAAGAAAAAAAAAAATTAAGACATGTCCCCTCATGTGACAGTGTCAATGAACTTTAATGGAACATGTCAATGAACTTTAATGAAAAAATGTACTTAATTTATGAACCCTTCACGAAACCTCATCCCGCTCGTGGATGAGGTTCCATGAAAAATGCAAAGGCCGCCTGGGCTCTTTGCCTTCCCCGCCAACCTTAAGGTTGGACGGTCAGCTTTCTCAATAGGGTTAATTAGTTAATTAATGGCCTTAACAGGCCTTTGACAGTTCAGCAGGCCCACAGGCTGTACGCCCACTGAACTGAAAATCTAAATGATGCACAGTGACGTCGGGGCGCATGCCCAATGTCACCCCGTGTCTTTTTACACCTCGGCGAGCGGGCCCCGCCCTCGCTCGCTGAGCCAAAGATTCAGACCCCGGATTGAAATGGTTATTTTTTGTGCAAAACCCATTTTCAGCTGTATTAATAAAGCTGCACCAGGTTGCCACTTTTAATCACCAAATATTGCTTTTTTTCTTTCATGGGATGTGGGCATCACTGGCAAGGCCAGCATTTGTTACCCACCCCTAATTGCCCTTGAACTGAGTGGCTTAATTGCTAGGCAATTTCAGAGGGCAGCTAAGAGTCAACCATGTTGCTGTGGGTCTGGAGCCACATGTAGGCCAGACCAGGTAAAGACAGCAGATTTCCTTCTCTAAAGGACATTAGTGAACCAGGTGGGTTTTTACAACAATCAGATTGTTTCATGGTCACCATTACTGAGATTAGCTTCCAATTCCAAATTTATTGAATTTCAGTTCCACCAGCTGCCATGGTGGGATATGAACCCATGTCCCCAGAGCTGGGGCCTGGGTCTTTGAGTTAATCGTCCAGTGACGTTACCACTATGCCACCGTCTCCCCATACAAAATATTGCTTAAAGCAATTCTTTTAAAAACATAAAAGTTACATTTAAAAGTAGTATACAAAAGCACTGGTTCATAGAAGATTTTGCTTTCAATGATAAGTAAATAACTTTGAATGGAAACTTGAGGGGAGAAAACGCTTAACAAAACAAGGGCAATTTTGAGCGTAGTTTGTGCCCAGATTGCTGAATGCTCTCAGTGAGGAAACTCTTGGCTCACTTGTTTATCTAATACAACTTAGCAGGCATTAGATATACTCATTGACCAATTTGACAGGAAATACAGCCAAAGAGGCCTGCAATGGTAAATTTTAAATTATTTTTGTGGGGTTTGGAGATGCAGAAATGCTTTTCCGGATCCCACAAAAATAATCAGATCCAATGCCCACACCGGTCTCTCCTTGCTCTCCCCATCACGACACAATTGGGATGGCAACCCAATCCCCAGACATACCTATCCAACCAGATTGATGACCTCAAAGTCATCTGATTTTGGGCTGGTCACAATCCAGAAGATTCCATTTGGTATTTTGTTTGGCACCCGCAGCTCACCAGTTCCATTTATGTAAGACTAGTGCTTAAAAAGATGCAGAAGGCAAAGTAGGTTGGAATGCTACATTTAGTTAATGTATAGGTCAACTAAACTATTTGCAAATGACATCAGTTATCCATTTGTGCAACAGCATGCTGGTTCGAAAAGAATCCGGTTTAAAGTAGATTTTTAATTGTGCCAAAAGCATTAAACAATAGATAGTTTTAGATCTTAGATGTTTACAAGCAGAAATTTAATCCAGCACATTCGCTGGTGGGTGTTGTCAAATATTAATACTTGGTAATCATAATCAGAAGTTTAAGTCCAACCCTGTTAGGTTTTACGTCATCTAGCAAGGAGTGGCTTGGAGTCACTTACCACATTGAGAGGGCATTACTCAGGTCTATTAGAGTCGGCTGACTATCCAATGGGGCTTCAGTTGTTTTAAAAGCAGCATTTCTTTTCAATGTTGTAATTGTAAGTTTCCTATAATAGGAATCCCCTGTTCTTGCCGTCAGGTTATTTTACAGTTAGCCAATGCAAGTACAGACAAAACTATAACAATACACTGGTGACTTTCAAAGATTCATAATGAGACGTCAAGAGTTGCACATTGATTTGTATTTTTCCACACAGTGCTAGAGTACAAAGGGCTAATTGACTGGTTGCTGGATCAGTTATTGTGCAGAGTGAACAATCCAAATTTGGGATGTGTCAATTATGATTGATCTCGTAACTGGAAACTTTCCTGAGAAAATTCATGCTTTGCGAGTTGTTCTTTTAACTTTGTGCCTGTTGAGTTTTGCTATTGATTTATATGGATTTAGTGTACAATAAACCATGGTTACTATTTGAACATCCACGGTTAATTAAGGCCCAGAGGTTATTTTTATGGTACAGTAACGTAAATCCTGGCTCTGTTTAAAGTTATGGTGCAGGATACACACTTTGAAACTAAACAGAACTGAGAAAAACAAGGGGAAAAAATATATCAAAACATTGACAACACATCATTTTCAATTTATTTGACAATTCTTTTTAGCCTAGCTCAATAATCGTGCGTCTCTATTGATCCACTTCCTGATCACAGTTCAGTGTCACCTTTACTTAAGTGTGAACAAAGATGGTAATCACTATCTATTCCTGAGCAAAACAAATGCATTGGGAGACAGAGTGAGACATGTTTGAGCTGTTCTACAGTGTGACAAGTTGCAGATTTAACCCTGTGCAATAAATATTTAATATTGATTAAACTGTCAGGGGAAGATGGGATGCAAAAATTAGGAACTTTGTTCAAGTTATGGAAAAAATCAGACACGGAACACCTCAAACAGCTAGCCCAAGAGTGACCCAAGTGGACGCCTGGCCAGGAACCAGGATGTAGAACATGCTACACAGGGTGATAATAAAAGAAAACAGTACATGACACAGGGGGGCAGTTTCTGTCTCTCCTCTGTCCAGATTTCCAACTGTAGAAAGTGGTACAGCTTGAGGCACACCACTTCGCATCAAGCATGGCTGACCAGGAACCTCTCCCGCTCTTACTGCCTGCCATTGAAGTGTTGGAAGGATTAGCAGTTCAATTATAAACCTGTTTGGCGGCATTATGAATACTCCTTTTGTGGGCCATGATGTCCTGGATTTGAACCCAGACCTGCTAGCTCAGAGGCAGGCGAGCTACCTACTGAACCACAAGATCAGGGAGAGGGCAGAAGAATGGAAATCCAATGGAAATCAACCTCCTCGATTAATCTTTGAGCCAACCCTAGAACAGGCACCTGAAGCTTGGCAAGAGGTTCATTAACATAGTTAAAAGGACATAAGGGAAAACTCATGCCACTTTGGGGTATGTTGGGCATTAAGTCTTCAGCATGCCTGTGAAATGATGAGCCTCAACCTAACCTGTAGATGAGAGGACATTTTAAAGGTCAACCACACTCAAAGGTGCATTAGGCCTTCTTTGTAGTTATTATTTTGTTTTGAACTAGCACCTTAGGCTGTTATGGCCAAGTGCAGTGAATTGTTTATTTTGTCCTGAGCTTTGTTTAGTTACAGAGAATTTTCCATCAAGAATCCTTTGGGCTGAGGTCTTCAGAAGAAATTGGACTAGTGAAAGGATGCGAGGCACTTCAGGAGGTACTTAGGTCTTCCCACTTACATCTGCATCTCACTATGACACACAGAAACATAGCAATTTTCTGGAGAAAGTTAAAAGGTATCTCACTCATTAGTATCCTTTGTCAAGGGTGAAGGCATTTGGGGATTAAGAAATGGTGGGTTGGGATGAAGAGAAAAGGACCAACAACAACATCAACAGCTTGTATTTATACAGCACCTTTAACATAATAAAACATCCCAAGGCACTTTCAGAGAAACATTAAAAAGCAAAATTTGACATGAGTCACAAGGGTAGATAGCCAAAAGATCAGCCAAAGAAGTAAGTTTTAAGGTGTGTCATAAAGAGCGAAAGAGAGACTTACGGAGGGAATTCTAGAACTTTGTACAGGAATGAGCCTGCAGAAGAGTTCCAGGACAGCTCAGCACTTGCTTCATCTCTGCTCGTTGCTGAAGTTAAGGTGGTGAACCAATAGATGTTTGTGAGGTGGGCTTCCGTCTGTGACAGTGTGCAACACCATCCCATTGCACCAACAGTAAACCTACAAAGGGGTGCCATAGAAAATATGGGGTGCCACATGACATCAGTGATGAAGAAGTACACTCTATTAGTTTGTTCCCTCTGAGGAGATTTTCTTTCTCATTTTGTACATTTTCTATTGCAGTCTTCAGGGTGTCCAATGTTATGAGGGATTATTATTATTTTTTCTTTATTTATTCATTCATGGAATGTGGGCATCTCTCGCCAGGCCAGCATTTATTGCCCATCCGTAATTTCTCTTGGTCACAGGGCATTTAAGAGTCAATCACATTGCTGTGGGTCTGGAGTCACATGTAGGCCAGACCAGGGGCAGAATTTTGCCCTTGATGGGCGGGGGGGCCCCAGCAGCTCAGCGGTGGGCAGGCAGCCGATCGCCACTGCCGAAATGGGCCCTGTCACCATTTTAAGTGGGCGGGCTGCCTGACGGGAAGCGCTATGCGCTCCCTGTGCGGGGTGGGGGGGGGATTCCCCAACTGCCAGAGTGCGCTCTTTCACGCATATCCCCCTGAGACTAAGTGCTGCCTCAGGGAGATCACTGACAGTGTTTGAAATTTTAAAAATAAAAAAATTATTAACATGTCCCCCTCATGTGACAATGTCACACGAGATGAGACAAATTAATAAATATGACAGAAACTTTATTAAAGTTTTTTAAAACCGACATGAAACCTCATCCCGCTGGTGGATGAGGTTTCATGTTTTTTCTATTCCCCACCGGGGCTCCTGGCCTGCCCACCAACCTTAAGGTTGGACGGGCAGGTCCTTTAATTGTTTTAATTATACTGTCAATGGCCTCCATTGGCCATTGACAGGTCGGCGGGTGGACAGCTGATCGCGCTGTGCCCCCGCCTACCTGAAGATTTAAATGGGGCGGAGTTCCCCCAACGTCATCCCGCGTCGGTGAGTGGGCCCTGCTCCCAGCTCACCAACGGAAAAATTCTGCTCCAGGTAAGGACAGCAGATTTCCTTCCCTAAAGGGCATCCCCATTTTTACAGCAATCAGCAATGGTTTCATGGTCATCATCAGACTCTTAATTCCAGAAGTCCAGATTTTTATTAAATTCAAATTTCACCACCTGCTGTGGTGGGATTCGAACCCTGGTTCCCAGAGCAATACCCTGGGTCTCTGGAGTACTAGTCCAGTGACAATATCCCACTATGCCACCACCTCCCCATTATTCTTACAGAAGCTTAAAGAAGAATGACAATAGGCTGCTCAGAATGAATAGAGATCACATAGAATCATTCCTCATCTCAGAGATGTTTCTTTGATATCCTAGAAAAATTACCTCCTATAATTTCATAAATCTAACCGCTTAGACTTATAAAAGGACAGTAGGACAAGTATCACCTGAATCGGCAGTATTGTTTTTCTCTCAAGCCTGTAACTGACAGAAACTTCCATTTTATTGAGATGAGCTTGGCACAAGAATTTAGGAATGTTGGAAATAGGAGCAGGAGTAGGCCATTCGTCCCCTCGAGCCTGCACCACTATTCAACTAAATCATGGCTGATCTTCTACCTCAAAGCCATTTTGCCACACTATCCCCATATCTATTGATGTCTTTAATAACTAGAAATCTATCCATCTCTGCCCTGAACACTCAATGACTGAGCCTCCACAGCCCTCTCAGTTAGGGAACTCCAAAGATTCAACACCCTCTGACTGAAGAAATTCCTCCTCATCTCAGTCCTAAATGGCCTACCCTTTATTCTGAGGCTGTGTCCCATGGTTCCAGACACCCCCCAGCCAGGGAAAAAAATCGAATTGTTAGTTTTAAAATTGTTTTTATATTATAAATGGACTTAAAAGGAACATCAACCAAGTCACAACTAGACAAAAAAAAAATAGTTCACCTATTTACAGAAAGCAAATAGTTTAAGTGCAAAGATTACAATAAAAGTAGATATTTCTGATCAGGCGCCGTGACCTTGTTAATGCTATGATAAAAAGAACAAAATAGGGCTATCTTTACAGACGATGTATCCTGTAATTGTGAAGTTCAAACCTGGTTTATGTTTCTTACAGCTGCTGGGTTGTCACTATGGTCAAGCTTATCTGACCTAGTATTGCCCAAACCAATATGTGACGTTATTCATCTTGGCACTAGAGACTTTCTTTATTGAAATGGCATTTTAATTTCCTCAAGCGTCCTATAGGCTCCTGGGCAGATACGACAGAATTTCTAACCTGTAACAGTCAACAAAAATCAAGGCCGTGTCTAAACCTGTGGAGTAAACTAGTAATCAGGTTTTGTCTTAAAATATTTACAGACTAAATCACTAGTTTAAACCAATCATTTTACCTCCCTCAGAGCTTGCATTGTCCTTCTTCAAGGCATCCACAGGCTGCAAGCTGTCAAATGTTAAAAAACTACAATTTTCAACTTACAAGCCCCAAAGGAGAGGCAAAGGAGGATCATCATACTGGATAAAAGCACTCCAAATAATGAGGCCTAATGTCAGTCACATCCCAGTAGGACATTAGTTATTTGCGCTGAGAAGAGACTTATCAACAATGAAAATGTTCACACTCCCACTCTTGGCTGAGCAGCCTAAGTAGGAGAATTTAAGTCTGCTTATTTTGGATGGGATACGGAATGGAATGGCAGATCTATTGCTCTTTAAGTTGAGTGTTGAACGTTGAACAATGCTTTATTGGCTGGGAAAGTGGAGAAAGATAGGCCTGGCACAAGCCAGAGAGAGTGTCACGTTGTTCTTCATTTTTTCACACATGATAAATATTTCTGAATCTATGCAATAGTTATCTCATAAGATCTTGCATAGATTGTTGCAAAGTCTGCCCGAGGCCATGGCTGAATTTTATGCTCCCCCGCTGGTGGGTTTGAAGGTGGGAGGTAGCCTACCCTCTGCCACCTGTTCAGCCCCGACCTGACTGAAATTTTACGGGGTCAGTGGAGGCGCTGGGCGGCCAGACCACCCTTGGGCCTGTAGAGTTCCTTAAGTGGCTAATTAATGTCCATTTACCGGCCTCATCCCACCCCCACCGGTATTCAGCCCATAGCGGGGTGGTGGGGGGGCGGTGCCCACGCTAAACTTTAGCTGCATGGGTTGGGGTCAGGCAGAGGGAGACGATCCTCTTTTGTTAGTCCCGTGGGCCTATCAGAGGCGCCCCCACCCCTCTCCACCCCCACCCCCGGCCAAGGTCACCCCCCCCCCCTCTTTAACTGTCTCCCAGGTCTCTTGAACCAAGCCCCCCGACCCCTCACCCTGCTTGTTGAGACCCACAACCCAGGGCTTAACTGGGCTCCTCGGCATAGTGGGACTGCCTGTAGTCCCAGCAGGGGCCATCACTACCTGCTGGCACCGCTGGAGCTACAGAGATGCCGCCATCCAAATGGTCGGAAGCTCTCTAAGGCAGGGTTTCCTCTCGAGGCAGGGGTAGAAGTCTCTTCTTCAAACAATTAAAGCTGCTCCCAGTGTTAAGTTACAGCGGGGCCACCATCGGGATTGTGAGCGGGGTCCCCCTGACATTTTAGCTGGGGTTGGGGGGTGGGTGGCGGGGGTGGGCGCGTGAAATGGCGGGGATGCAACTCCCTATAAAATCCAGCCTCATATTCCAGTGTGGGTTGTTCTGGCAATCAATTAAGCAGACCACAAAGTCAAGAGCTTAAAATTGAATAAGGGCTCATTGACTGTAAAACACTTGGGATAAAAGTGCAACTGAATCTACATGATAAAAGAAAGATTATTCCTTCTCCTCTTGTCCTGTGGGAACTGGGCTAATCTTTGTGATTAAAGTTGGTAGGGTAAAACAGGGAAAAGCACATTGAATTGATAAGAAAATTGGGTGGTTTGGTGATTCACTATTGGTCATTGGTCATTTTGTGCTACAGGTTCTGTACCTCAAATCCAGCACCCCCGGGACCGAGGCCATGCCAGGTTTCGGATATTTCCAGATTTCGGGTCAGGTGGTTTGGGCTGTGGGCTGTTTGGGTCAAGCAGGGTCATGTGGGGTCAAGGGTCACTTGGACCATGGGATAGAGTGGTGCGGAAAGTAGGAAAGCTGGTAACTAGTCTGGGGGGACACCGCGCCAATGCAGAGTTGACCAAATTGCCCAAGTAATTTATTTTTTTGTTTTAATTTTACTTACATAAAATTGTCGTGCAGTAGATTATAAAAATGTCCGGTTTTTGGACATTGCCTGTTTTCAGGTAGCCTGATTTAAAATACTCTACCTGGACTGCCCAAGATTAATTTCACCTCCAGTGATTTGGCCCCGGCTTGGTGGTGAATTTTGTGTTCCAGGACTTGTATTATGGAGCATCATGTTAGCCTGGATGACTGGTTATCAACCTCTCAGGATCTCAGTCAACCTCAAAATTGGGCAGTGTCTAAGCTTGTCCATTAAAGCAAATGTGCATGACTGCAAATAACTGGAGTGTCGGCAACAAATGGTTTTGGTATGTAACAGCACTGCAGTCATAATGCAAATGTAGCCTCAATCAGCTGTCAAGGCTTAAGCAAACCTAAGTGGATTGGGACCCCGAGAGTGGGCCCACTAAGACATAGCTAATACCTGTGGTGTAACATATATCATTGGAAAGTGCCTATAAATGGAGACCTAATGGGGGTGTAAGGGGTTCGATCAGTGCTCCTTTACACTTACTGTTAGAAGGACAAACATACAGAGACACAGGTGTTTAGACTCAACCACAAACTTATTCATTGACAGAACACCTCCACTGCCCTGAATACAGGAGCTCTAAGCTAGTGTAATGACACCACACAACACTCTAAACCACAAACTCATTTCTAAAACTCCACTGAAAAGTAGAACCACAGGCAAAACTCCACATTTCTGCCCCAAAACTTACTCAATCCAACTCAAACTCCCTTTCCGGATTTAGTTACTACCCTTTAAAGCTATCCTCAATTCTCAGCACAAAAATCCATGGATCTGGCTGATACTTCCAACTTCCCACACGGTTGGTCGTTCCGGTGCGAGCTGTAGGTCCGTGAATCAAGTTGACCGTTCCTATCCCCCTTGGTGACTGCAGTGCCAGACCTTACGGCCTTGGCCTTTTTATTACAACTCTTGTTTATAGTATCAAAGTACATTTCCCGGAACACATTCTGTTTGGATGGTCGGTGCTTAGCGCCCCTTAACCTCTTTAGGGTGGTTCCTGCCTTGATTCAGACAACCCATTCATTACGATGTTGTTTCCATGACTGAAACAACAGATCCCATCCCAGTATGATGTATCTGGATCTCAAGTTAATGTGCATGTGATAAGATCCATTTCTCCTTGGCTGTTGTCGATGTTTGTTCGTGTGATGGCTGTTGTCTAGGCCCATCTGCTGTGATGGTCTCCCAATTTCTTTAATTGAATTGTGTGATGACACCTGCTTTGTGTCTTTGAGGTGATAATGTCCCTGTATCTTTACACACTTTCGATTTGGTTTCGCTATTGACGTGTTTGAAGATTAGCCCCTTGTGGTGCAGCCTGTGTCTGTGTTGAGGTTTGGCCTGTTTTGTTTTGCAGTGTTTATGTCCATGAAGCAAGGTCTCTGGGACTTATATATTTAATAAAGTCCAGTCGGAGGGGATTCCGGTCCTACAAGGGTGAACCTTTGTGTGACAGAAAATGAAAATTAAAGTGCTTTTATTGATAGATGTATTCAAAATAATGAGGGGTCTGGACAGAGTAGATAAGGAAAAACCATCCCCACTCATGAAAGGATCGAGAACTAGAGGGCACAGATTTAAAGTAATTAGTAAAAGCAATAGCGATATGAGGGAAAACTTTTTCACGCAGCAAGTGGTTATGGTCTGCCTGAGTGCGTGGTAGAGGCAGGGTCAATTGAAGCATTCAAAAGGGAATTGGAATGCTTTCTAAAAATAAGGAATGCTCAGGGTTATGGGGAGAAGACAGAAGAGTGGAATTGGTGAGTTGCTCATTCAGAGAGCCGGTGCAGACGCAATGGGCCAAATGGCTTCCTTCTGTGCCATATGTGATTCGGTGTGAGATACAGGAGCTTTTTCCATCTGCACCTCCTCTCAATTAATCTATTAAGGAAGCACTTTGCTTTGAAAATACATCCCCTAAGCTCTGCATTGCTATTAGCATGAAGCAATAGTGTCACACTTATTCACATTTTGCACACCTTGTGCGTGCGCTAGTTAAAAAAAAAGATAATCTTTAGACAGTTAAAAGTTAAGGTAGAATTAAGATGAGATATAATGTAATGCTTTGAAGGATGATCAACCTTGGAACAAGGAAGATGATCCTTATAAATGACTCAGGCATGAATTTTTGCTCTCATGTCAGAAGTGTAGAGTCGGGAGAATGCCTGAGTTCTGAAAAAGTGACCCAGAAGTTTGGATTTTTGTTCCAGGGTGCTGGGGCTTATGGGGGTTGGGCATACCACCCCGTCAAAGAGTTTGTAGACAGTATAGGGGCTGTTGGGCGAAAGGTCAGCTTCGGTACTCTGGCACTTTGTCCAAGCTGTGAAAGAAAGATTGAAATAAAAAGACAGCACTCCAGCACTCACCCCTCACACCCCCTCACCCTTGTACACACTTCCCATATGCCACCCATGCCATCCCATGCCCCCACCCACCTCCCATTTCTTTCATACCCTCAATGCCCACCTATGCACCTCCATCCACCCCCATGGCCCTTTGTAACCTTCATGCTAACCTCTGCCCCTCCACCCAACCACATGGCCCTTTATAGCCCCTGTGCCAACAGTGCCAACTCCTATCAACCCATGCCCCTCAACCACCACCCATTTCCCTTACACCTTCCATGCCAACTCATCCAGTATTCACCATGAGCAGACCTCAGGACCCATGTTGAGATTAAATAAAGTTCTTAAGTGTCTATCAATGAAGTCACTATTAAAAAAAAAACTGATAAAAATTATTCCCTACACTTAACTTCCTTTAATCCCTTATGAGAACAAACATTTGTATTCATAATCCCACTTCAAAGACTTTATAAGCACTTGGAGCTGTCAAACAAACTGTGAACCGACAGTCACTCCTCTGTGATAATGGTAGGTTGTGAAATCAGTCATGCAGCGCTAATGCAGTAATGGTAGCCCTCAGGCTTATGTCAACAGAGAGAGTGAAGTAGCACACACTGATTTTTTCAACACTGCAGCAGTTATCTTTTTCAAATATTTAAGAGGCAGTAGGGTTAAATGCATCACCAGCTTGACAGCTTCCTTTAACAGTTCCTTTGAACACAACAGTTCTAATGAGGTTATCCACTTCTTAAGCACATTCATGTCTACTTTTAGCAATCCCAGAGAGCACCTCACCTCTTCCAAAGGGCACCTTACCTTTCCCAAAGGGGGCCTCGCCTCTCCCAAAGGTGTCCTGAGACCATTTCCAAAGGCTACCCTACCTCTCCAAAAGGGTACCCTACCTCTCTAAGGAGCTCTGGTAAGTTTTTACCTTCTCCTACCAGATCTAATGTGCACATGTCATATTTCACACTCCCTCCTTGTGAAAATCAGCTCAGACTGAATGCGTCTGTACTTTAACAAGTGCAGCTGCCTCCGTAAACCACAGATGTCCACCCTTATTCCCCCATCCTGCCAAAATGGTAAGGGCCAAATTCAGGGACAGGATTTCTGGATTCAGGCCTCCAGCGCTATTTTCACAAAGAGCCTCTCCGCCTGCGTGAAAATTCACACCTCAAACTGGAGTGACATATTTATATTCGATGGCTAAATGATTGCCTTGTTATTATTCTCAGATATCTAGTATTTCCAGCTTATATTCACTTGTGACTACTGCGAATAAGGAGTTCTCTTTATTGTTGACAATAGTCTACCATGGCACGCTTGGCTTACAACTTCCTTCCCTTGTATAATTTTGATGGTGTGCGGGCCATGACAGAAGTAAAGCAAAATAATTTCCAGAATCACAAAATTACGGAATTGCTACTGCGCAGAAGGAGGCCATTCAACCCATCGTGTCTGCACAGGATCTCCGAATAAGCAGTTTACTTAGTTCCATTCCCCCACCTTCTCCCAATAACCCTGCACATTGTTTCTTTTCAGATAACAGTGTAATTCCCTTTTGAATGCCTCAATTGAACCTGCTTCCACCATACTCTCAGGCAGTGCATTCCAGGCCTTAACCACTTGCTGCGTGAAAAAGATTTTTCTTACATCACTCTTGCTTCTTTTGCAAAATACCTCAAAACTATGCCTCTTGTTCTCAATACTTTCATGAGTGGAAACATTTTCTCCCTGTCTACTCTGTCCAGGCCCCTCATGAGTTTGAACACCTCTATCAAATCTCCTCTCAGCCTTCTCTCCTCCAAGGAAAACAGTCCCAACTTCTCCAATCTATCTTCATAACTAAGTTCTTCATCTCTGGGGCCATTTTCGTGAATCTTTTATGCACTGTCTCCAATGCCTTCATATCTTTCCTAAAATGCAGCATCCAGAACTGGACACAATACTGCAGCTGAGGCCATACTAGTGTCTTCTACTAGTTCAACATAACTTTCTTGCTCTTGTACTCTATGCCCCAGCAAAAATATAGCCTAGGATACAGTATGCTTTTTTTAACCACTCTCTCAACCTGTCTTGCCACCTTCATTGACTTATGCACATATACACCCATGTCCCTCTGCTCATCTCCTTTGTCTCTCTCCATGTTCATCCTACCAGAAAGAATCACTTCACATTTCTCTGCACCTGCCACTTGTCCACCCATTCCAACAACTTGTCTGTCCTTTTGAAGTTCTAGACTAGCTTCCTCACACTTCACAATGCATCCAAGTTTTGTATCATCTGCAAATTTTGAAATTGTGCCCTTTATACCAAGGTCTAGGTCATTAATATGTATCAGGAAAAGCAAGTGTACCAACACAGATCCCTGGGGAACTCCACGACAAAACTTTCGCCAGCCTGAAAAATATCCATTAACCATCACTCAATGTTCCCTGTCACTTAGCCAATTTTATATCCATGTTGCTACTTTCCCTTTTATTCCATGAGCTATAACTTTGCTCACAAGTCTGTTCTATGGCATTGTGTCAAATGCCTTTTGCATGTGCCTATACACCATATCAACAGCATTGCCCTCATCAACCCTCTCTATTACCTATTCGAAAAACTACAGCAAGTTAATTAAACATGATTTTCCCTTAAGAAATCCATGCTAGCTTTCCTTAGATATCCTGCATTTCTCCACCAAAGTTAAACTGACTGGCCTGTAGTTGCTGAGCTTATCTTTACACCATTTTTTGAACAAGGGTTTCTAATTCTCCAGTCCTCTGGCACCACTCCTGAGTCTAAGGAAGACTGAAAAATTATGGCTAGTGCCTCCGCAATTTCCATTCTCACTTCCCTCAGTATTATTGCATGCATCTCATTTGGTCTCGGTGCCTTATCAACTTTAAGTATAGATACCTATTTGTCATGACCCAGCAGTTGGTAAAGCTGAGTTATTTAAAAATCCCAGAGGGAAATTATGAACAACTCTCATAACCAATATTTTAAGTGGTATGTTTGAGATGCAACTCTAAATTCAGGAATCAGACCACCAGTGCTCGAGGGGTTTTATATTAAACTAACTGAAACATTTTACTAATTTACACAAGTTAAATATGTACACATGGCTACAAGTTACTACTATCATAACTTTTAACAAATTCCCAAATTAATCTCCATTAAGGCAAGAGCAACCCATAGACTTAACCAGACACTAGGCAAAGCATTTTCACCTTACGAATTCAAAATGAGGTTCTTTTCACTTTGGTTCCTGTGGAGACAGTTGTAGGCTTACAGCTGCTTTGATCTTACATTGCCTCTGCCTGCACACACAAAACTGCTATCGGTTATATCCAGTACATCTCATTGAATGTAAATTCTCATTGTATCACCAGCCTCTTTGAACTCCACCTCTTCTAACAATAAAACACCTTTCATAGTACCAATTTTATTAGTAATATAAACATTGCTTGGTCTCTGCTAGCTAGGTACCAGATTTCACCCCACTTCTTGAATGGTCTATTCAACAAAATGCAAATGCACCTCTACTTTTCTGTTTACATCTCAAAACTAGTATACATCAAAGCACCCAGGCTAGCTGGTTTTAATCCAGTGAAGACACGCCCACAAACTAAATCTCTATTTTAAAAGAAAAATATTTTCCAATAATATTTTATACATTAATAGCTTCATGACACTATTCAATACCACCAACTTATTAATTTTATCCCCTTATAGTGTCTGAATTACCTCCTCCTTCACCATGGCCTGGTAGCATCTTCTTCTTTTGTTGAGGCGTTGAGGTTACATTCAAATCAGCCATGACCTTGCTGAATGGCAGAGCAGGCTCCAGAGGCCGAGTGGCCTTCTACTGCTCCTAATTTGTATGTTTATATGTTCATATGCAAAGACAGATGCAAAGTATTCATTTAGTACCTCAGCTATGTCTTCTGCCTCCATGCATAAATCCCCTTTTTGGTCCCTAATTGGCCCTACTCCTCCTTTTACCACCATTTTATTATTTATATGTCTATAGATGCCAGTGTCTTTTCATACTTTCTCTTTGTTTCGCATTTGCTTTTTCACCTCCCTTCTGAACCTTCTATATCTAGCCTGGTTCTCAATTGTATTTTCTACCTGATGTCTGCCATAAGAACATTTTTTTCCTTATCTTTTTTTAAATTCATTCACGGGATGTGGGCTTCGCTGGCTGGGTCAGCATTTATTGCCCATCCCTTGTTGTCCTTGAAAAGGTGGTGTTGAGCTGCCTTCTTGAACTGCTGCAGTCCATGTGGTGTAGGTACACCCACAATGCTGTTAGGAAGGGAGTTCCATGGTTTTGACCCAGCGACATTGAAGGAGCGGCGATATATTTCCAAGGCAGGATGGTCAGTGACTTGGAGGGGGACTTCCAGGTGGTGGTGTTCCTATGTATCTGCTGCCCTTATCCTTCTAGATGGTAGTGGTTGTGGGTTTGGAAGGTGCTGTCGAAGGAGCCTTGGTGAATTCCTGCAGTGCATCTTTTAGATGGTACACACTGCTGCTACTATGCGTTGGTGGTGGAGGGAATGAATGTTTATGGATGTGCCAATCAAGCGGACTGCTTTGTCCTGGACGGTATCCTATCTTTTTATCATTCAAAGAGCTCTGGATTTGTTTGCTTTACCTTTCCTTTTTGAGGGAATGTACCTTGTCTGTGCCTGAACTATCTCTTTTTTGAAGGTAGCTCATTGACCAACTTCCATTTTTCCTGCCAACCTTCGATTCCAATTTATTCGGCCAGATTCGTTCTTACCCTGTTGCAGTTGGCTTTCCCCCAGTTAATTATTTTTACTCTGGGCTGTTCTTTTTCCTTTTCCATAGTCAGCCTAAACCCTTTAATATAATGATCACTGTCCCCTAAATGTTCTCCTATTGACACTTGACCCACCTGGTCAACCTCATTCCCACAAACCAGGTCTAGCAATGCCTCTTTTCTCATTGGACTAGAGACATACTGCTGTGGAAAATTGTCCTGAACACAGTCTAGGAACTCTTGCCCCCTCTGCCCTTAACACTACCATTACCCCAGCCTATACTTCGGTAATTAAACTCCCCCCTCTATATTTTTTGCACCTCTAATTTCCTTGCAAATTTATTCCTCTCCATTCTTCCCACTAGATGGTGGCCTATAGATTACACCAATTGCATCTTTTTTGTTCCTTAGCTTTAGCCAAATAGATTCTCTCCTTGCTCCCTCTGGGGCATCTTCTTCCTCTAGTACCGCAATGCCCCCCTTAATCAATATCGCCACTGTCACTAAAAGCTAGCATGCAGGTGCAGCAATGAATTATAAAGGCAAATGGTATGTTGGCCTTCATTGCAATGGGATTTTATTACAGGAGTAAAGAAGTCTTGCTGCAATTGTATAGAGTCCTGTTGAGACCGCACCTGCAATATTGTGTACAGTTCTGGTCTCCTTATCTAACTAAAGATATACTTGACATAGAGGGAGTGCATCGCAGATTTACCAGACTACTCCTTGGGATGGCAAGATTATCTTAGGAGGAATTGAAGAGGCTGGGCCTGTATTCTCTGGAGTTTCGAAGAATGAGAGGGGATCTCATAGAAACTTATAAAGTTCTTACAGGGCATGACAGGGTGGATGTAGATAGGATTTGTACCCTGGCTGGCGAGTCTAAAACCAGGGAACACAGTCTCAGAATAAGGGGCAGGCCATTTAAGGCTGAAATGAGGAGGAATTTCTTCATTCAGAGGGTGGTGAATCTTTGGAATTCTCAACCCCAGAGGGGTTTGCAAGCTCAATCACTGAGCATGTTCAATACAGAAATCAATAGATTTCTGGATACTAATGACATCAAGAGATATGGAGACAGTGCGGGAAAGTGGTGTTGAGGTCGATGATCAGCCATGAAATAATTGAATGACGGAGCAGGCTCGATGGGCTAAATGGCCTACTCCTGCTCCTATGTTCCTACCCCTCCCCCTTTTCTTCCTTTCCTATCTTTCCTGAACACCTTGTACCCAGGGATATTGGTCACTCAGTCCTGCCCTTCTTTGAGCGAGGTTTCTGTTATGGTCACAATGTCATATTTCTACATCAGTCTGTGCCTGTAACTCATCAATCTTGTTAACCGCCTTCAGTGCATTCACATATATGAACAGTAATCCTTTCTCCACTTCTCTGACCCCACCCATTAACTTGCTATTCCCTACTCTAGTGCTATCTCCCAGCATATTGTGCACCTTCATATTCCTTTCAGATATTATCTCCTGGTTCCCGCACCCCTGCCAAGTTAGTTTAAGCTCTCCCCAATAGCACTAGCAATACGCCCCACAAAGAACTCAGTTCCAGCTCTGTTCAGGTGCAACCTATCTGGCCTGTACAAGCCCCATCTCCTCCAGAAGTTGTCCCACTGTCCCAAGAATCTAAAACCCTCCCTCCTGCACCATCTTTCCAGCAACGCATTCATCTGCTTTATTCTCCTATTTCTATGCTCACTCGCGCATGGTACTGGAGGTAATCCAGAGATTACTGCTTTAGAGGTCCTGTTTGCTAATTTCCTACCTAGCTCTCGAAATTCTGACGGTAGGGCCACATCCCTCTTTCTACCCATGTCATTCATACCAATGTGAACCACGACTGCTGGCTGTTCACCCTCCCCACTCAGGGTGCTCCGCAGCCATTCACTGCTACCCTTGACCCTGGCACCAGGGAGGCAACACACCATCCTGGATTCATGTCTGCAGCCACAGGAATGCCTATCTATTCCCCTAATCATCAAATCACCTATCATTCTTGCTCTTCCAGTCTTTCTGTGTAGCTGAGCCACCCGTGCTGCCATGGACTTGGCTCTGGCTGCACATTTCGCGTGAACCATCATACTCATGTATTCAGAACTGAATACTGGTTAGACAGTGGTATGCACTCAGGGGACTGCTGTACTACCTGCCTGTTCCTTTTTGACATCTGGTGCTCATCCATTTCCTCTCTCCGTGCATACTCTTAAGCTGTGGGGTGACCACATCTATAAATGTGCTATCCATGAAGCTCTCAACCTCACAGATTCACCACAGTGATGCCAGCTGCTGCTCAAGTTCTGAAACCTGGAGCTGAAGCTGCTGCAACTGATGACACTTCCTGAACAAATGGTTATCCAGGACACAGGAAGCATCCTGGAGTTCCCATAAAGCATGGGATGTGCATTTTGAGTTTGGAGCAGCCCTGCCATTTCTCTACTTATAAACTGATAATCTTGTTACTGCTAATAAATCTTACTACTGGTAATAAACCTTACCAATAATAAAGCTTTACCAATACTAATAAAATTTACTACTATTAATAAACTATATTAATAGTGATAAACCCGAATACTTAGTACACCTTACTAGTGGTAATAAACCTTATTTAAAAATAGAAGTTAAGACTCACCAGCTACTCACATGTCACTTGTTATTAATACTTAATATTTTAATTTTTTCTTAAACTCCCACTTGTTTAGACATTTTATTTAAAACACAGGCAATGCAGATCACTTTGTTTACAACACAGGCCATTGATTCACAGACCTATCAGGTTGCGCCCAACTTTAACACTACCAGTTCCCAGTTTCTGCTCAGGTTCATACAGCTCACATGTAGCCAATAACCAGGATTCATACATTCATGGAGATATGTAGATGAAAATTACATGCAAACAAACCCTTTGATGTACCTGAGACCCTTATTTCAGTACATTTGGATGAAAGTTATCAGCAGGAGGAACATCCCTATCTAGTTATTGCCTCAACATCCCAAATATGGCACACTTTGGGCATCCTATTGATACCCATGTATGCATGACCAAGAATGGAATTGCATTATTATTGTCATAACATTACTTTCACATGGCATGCAGCGTATATCTCAAAAATCTCATTTGTACACTTTTACAAATAGCTTAGAATTAGAGTCACTTGTAAGTCCAGCCAAAACCCTAGATCATTGGCTTCAGCCCATCGAGAGTAAACATGTTTCTGATTCTTGAGCAGAAATTGTTGTCTAAGAGAAGTGTTTTGAGATTCAGGCAACTTGATTAGATGCTTTTTATCTTTTGAAAGGTTCATCATGATGACAAGAGGACATCACTCGTCTTTTTCATCTCCCGATCAAAATGGTCAAAAAGGCTGTTTTCCAACCTCTCCTGTCATTATAATGGTTACCACCACTGTGGACAAGCTCTAGAAGTGTCCAAACACTCTTGAGAGAATAGAAGCAGACAAACTGATTACCTCTCTAGTGATGCTCGTTGCTTTAAAATGTTGCATATCCAGGGTTGATTTCTTTAAGTTTAGTTCTTATTTAAAGTTTCTCAAATTAGAATTACACAAGGGTTTTCTTATCTATGTCATGAATATATGTAGTTACTGAATGTGCAAAATAAATACAATAAAGAATAACTTCTGTTGAACTTAGGTATTAAAAACATTGCTAAATACATAAATGATTTGTGTGTACTGTGACCTTTAGGAACCATGTTCTTTTCATTATCTTTAGCTGTCAGTACAGTAATTGCCTGTGTTCTTTGGCCCAGAGCAGACTAAGTGTTTTCTGCCAACATGCATTCTAACTTCATTCAGACTCAGAGTATTTAGAAGTACCAACTGGAATCATAACACTGAAGTGACTGAATGAAACACATTGAGCAATCACATGAACACCAGTGACTTCTCAGTAAGGATCCTATAGATTTAATTTCCTTTCTGGAATACACTATCAATAGTAAAAGCTTATTCTGCACTCAGCTAAGGTCAAAAGTACGAGTCAATCCCAGTTGCCATTTTAACACTTTGCAAGAGGCAGAATTAAATGAAGACTCAAAGGTTGCAAAGGTTGTAATGTGTTACTGTGGACCTGAATGGAATGGATTTTTTACGTCTGCACTTGTCAATGCAAGATTGTCCACTTATGACAACGAATCGGTGGAAAATATGCAGTGAACACGAAAGATCGTAGTCCACCTTCACTTGCGTCAATGTTCAAACATTGTCCAAAAGGAAAACCTTTTCTTCACCCCTGATAATTGTACAGATTAATTTCAAATTAAGCCAGCCTGTCAGAGCCAAGATGTTGCAATCACACAATTCTACGATACTGGCTATTTTGGGAGTTATACATAGCAATCACTCAGTCAGCAGGCCTAACCAAAGACACTTAAGGGAATCCAATGAGGATTTAAAGCAGGTTAAACTGATGTCATGCAATACAGCTGCAGCTGCTCGAGGAAAGAGTAGACCTTGAATTTTCCCAGAAATGTTCATTAAAATTGTATTGGAATATACCAAAGTACAATGAATCGCACAGGTGCATCATTTCAACACAGGTTGCTGAAGTAACAGTACGGACATATAGTACTAATGAATGCTGAGTTCAATTAAAGTGTTGGCAGAAGCACCAGGGAGCTGTAATGGACCACCACCTTGGAGGTGGTGGGATAGGATGTTGGGGCCGCAGGGGGTGGTGTGGTGTAGGAATATGGCAAAAAAAGCACTGGGACAGCCCTGATGTGTTCCTCCCTCCTTTTCATTTTTACTGGAGGCAACTTCATAGTGGCGAGGGTAGCAGCGGCAGGAAGCCGCTAAATTAAGGTAGTCGAGAAAGTCAATCACCAGGGATTTTCATTGGATTTTCTAATCTTCCTTGAGGTGAACGGGATCTGCACAGTGTGCAGAACTCAGCATCTCACAAGAGGTGAGCTCAAAGCAGGAGATAGGAGCATAGGAGCAGGAGTAGGTCATTCGACCCGTCAAGACTGCTCCACCATTCAAACAAATCATAGCTGATCATCCATCTCTACGCCATTTTCCTTACTAATGCCGTATCCCTTGATGTCACTGGTATCCAGAAATCTATCGATTACTGTCTTGAACATGCTCAATGATTGAGCTTCCACAACCCTCTGGGGTAGAGAATTCCAAAGATTCACTACCCTCTGAGTGAAGAAATTCCTCTTCATCTCAGTCTTTCATGGCCTGCCCCTTATTCTGAGGCTGTATCCCCTGTTTCTTGATGCCAACAACTTGACATCTACATGCAATCTAACCTTTACGTGCCAAAAGCAGAAAGACAGCTGTCATTTTCAGACACAGGCCTGCCATTGACCCAATCACTCTCAGAGACCCAAAGAAAAGCCTTCTGGTGCCTTCAGCCTGATCTCCCTTTCCTTGCTCCCTCCTGTGTCCCAGGCACTGCAATTAGTTGCTCTCCCACTGCAGGCACCATGAAGGCAGCCAGCCTCCCTCACATTTCGGCTACTGATTGACCCTCCCACCTCCTCGGCCTGCCCGCTGTCAACAACTGAACAACAATCCTCTCCCATAAGATCGGACCTGAGCCTACACTGCTGCAGTGAATGGGGTTGGGACCCAAAAATGGTCCCGCTGCCTGAAAATTTTCTAAGTTCAGGAGATTCAGCCCAGTGCCTCAATCGTAATTATACCCGAGAGAAGCAAGTTCTCAGTACATTTAGACATCACTTTGCTGACTGTATTTCAAAAATTTTTACCACAGAATTCACAGAACTGGTACAGCGCAGAAGGAGGCCACTCAGCTCATCGTCTCTGCACCGGCTCGACAAATGAGCGATTTACTTAATGCCATTCTCTCGCTTTCTCCCCTTGTTCCTTTTCAAATAACAGTCTAAAAATTGTTAAAGTGCTGCAAGTGCAGTGTAAATGCTAACAGAGGTCCCATGGCATTTCTCATGTTGAGTCAGATTAGCAAGACTAGGGGAACTGTGAGTGGGAAAGTGTCAGAGGAATGTAGCATGAGAATAAAGGAAGTGCATGTTATAAAGAATTATTTTTGATATATGATCTAATAATTATTCATCGCTGGAACATTCAGGATATGGGCCCAAATGGAAGTGAAATTTGGGGCAAGAGAAATTAAGCAGAGTGGATGAATGGGGAACATATGGAAACAGGGAAAAGAATTTTAAAAATGTAGATAAAGGAATTGCTTACTTATACATGCAGCATGGTTAGGCTAAGAGAATCTAAAAAATGCACGTAAGTAATATTTGTTTATAAATGCAAAGGGTTGGATGTGAATGGAGGGAGCGTGTAAAATGTATTTTTAAAAATAATGTATTTGTAATTTGCACATGGACCATTCTGGAGATGAAGAGGACAAAATGGAGTTGAAAATGGGAGAAGAAGTGGGAGATGAAAGGAAAGTGTTGAGTATACAAAAGTGGGATAGATGGGAATGGTAAGATAAGTCTTAAAAAAGATACTAACAGCAAATTTACAGTGGCTGGGAGTATAGGGTAAAGGGGCACTAAAATATCCAGTAACTCAAAATGCAAAATTACCAGACATTATTAAAGTTATGAAGGAATCATACAGTTCTGGCCAATGTATTGTATTTATCTTCTTTTCTGTCTTACCTACTCTTTGTTTCTTCTTTCTCATTTGTTTTAATGATGTGGCTGTACATTGTCCTGAGAAGTCCTTTCTCCTTGTGGTGGTGGTGGTGCTTCCAGCATTATGTTAGGAAATTCTAGGATCCAGTTACATTGAATGGACAGCAATGGTTTGTCTGAGTCTGCGATAGTGTGAAACTTGGAAGGGAACTTAGAGAAGATGGTGTTCCCATGGCATTGTTGCTGCAATCTACCCATTTCAACGCTCGTAAACTTGAGGTCATCCAAAATGCAGCTGCCCATGTCTTAACTCACACTAAGTCCCATTCGTCTATCACCCCTTTGTTCGATGATCTACATTAGCTCTTGGTTAAACAACATTTTGATACTAAAATCCTCATCCCTGTTTTCAAATCTCTCCATGGCCTCACTCCTCCCTGTCATCTCCCCCGGTCCCATAACCCTCCGAGATATTCTGCGCTCTTCTAATTCTGTCCTCTTGAGCTGGCCATTGGTGACTGTGCCTTCAGTAGCTTGGTGAATTGCTCTTGTTTCGAACCCACCCAGGATTACAGGTATCTCCGGGACATAAAACGTTTCTCGGACTGCTGTTCCCGTCGCATTCTGAGATCCACACTCAGTGCCATGCGCCGCCATATGAACACACTCGACCTCTCCCTCCAGCAGCACCGCCGCACCCTTTTTCAAAGCTGCGCGTGCCCCCAGTTTCATTTTATTCTTCGCCTCATCCGTCGCCTCAACAAGAAACTTTTTCTCTTTCTCTCAAGTGCTAAGGAACGCAAGCTCCAACAACTCATCGACTCCAACACCCATCGGGGACCCTCCACCCCTGCTTGTCCCTCCGTCCTCACCCCATCTTCCAATCCCAGCCCCAGCCGCGTATTCACTATACCCCCTGACCTTCCCTTCTCTGATGCTGAACGTTCAGTGCTCAGCAAAGGACTTAGTTTCATACCCTTACGCCCTCATCTCAATGAATTTCGGGCTCGGCATGATGCTGAACTCTTCTTCCGCCGTCTTCGTCTCCGTGCTCACTTCTTTGGGCAGGAGTCCTCTCTCCGTTCAACGGATCCTTTTACCCACCTCCAATATTCTCCCTCCACTTGGACCCCTCCCTCTGGATTCTTACCTTCTCTTGATCTTTTCATTGAGAACTGTCGGCGTGACATTAGCCGTCTCAATTTCTCTGCTCCTCTCACCCATTCTAATCTGTCTCTCTCTGAACTCACTGCACTCCGTTCTCTCAGGTCCAACCCCAACATTGTCATCAAACCCGCTGACAAGGGTGGTACTGTTGTTGTCTGGCGCATTGACCTCTACCTCGCGGAGGCTGAGCGTCAACTCGCAGACGTTTCCTCCTACCTCTCCCTGGACCATGACCCCACCACAGAACATCAAGCCATTGTTTCCAGGACTGTCACTGACCTCATCTCCTCTGGAGATCTTCCTCCCACAGCTTCCAACTTGATAGTCGCCCAACCTCGGACGGCCCGCTTCTACCTCCTACCCAAAATCCACAAACAGAACTGTCCTGGCAGGCCGATCGTGTCAGCCTGTTCCTGCCCCATGGAACTCATTTCTCGTTATCTTGACTCCCTTCTCTCTCCCCTTGTCCAGTCCCTTCCCACCTACATCCGTGATTCCTCTGACACCTTACGTCACATCAACAATTTCCAGTTCCCTGGCCCCAACCGCTTCCTCTTCACCATGGATGTCCAATCCCTCTACACCTCCATCCCCCACCAGGATGGTCTGAGGGCCCTTAGCTTCTTCCTTGAACAGAGGCCCCAACAATCCCCATCCACCACTACTCTCCTCCGTCTGGCTGAACTTGTTCTCACACTGAACAATTTCTCCTTTAACTCCTCTCACTTCCTCCAAATAAAAGGTGTGGCTATGGGTACCCGCATGGGCCCCAGCTATGCCTGTCTCTTTATGGGGTATGTGGAACATTCCTTGTTCCAGTCCTACTCCGGCCCCCTCCCACAACTCTTTCTCCGGTACATCGATGATTACTTCGGTGCTGCTTCATGCTCTCGTCGGGACCTGGAAAAATTTATTAATTTTGCTTCCAATCTCCACCCCTCCATCATCTTCACATGGTCCATCTCTGACACTTCTCTTCCCTTCCTTGACCTCTCTGTCTCAATTTCTGATGATAGACTGTCCACCAATATCCATTACAAGCCTACCGACTCCCACAGCTACCTCGACTACAGCTCCTCACACCCCGCTTCCTGTAAAGACTCCATCCCATTCTCTCAGTTCCTTCGCCTCCGTCGCATCTGTTCTGATGACGCTACCTTCAAAAACAGCTCCTCGGACATGTTCTCCTTCTTCCTTAACCGAGGTTTTCCATCCACGGTCGTTGACAGGGCCCTCAACCGTGTCCGGCCCATATCCCGCACATCCTCCCTCACGCCTTCTCCTCCTTCCCAGAAACATGATAGGGTCCCCCTTGTCCTCACTTATCACCCCACCAGCCTCCGCATTCAAAGGATCATCCTCCGCCATTTCCGCCAACTCCAGCATGATGCCACCACCAAACACATCTTCCCTTCACCCCCCTTGACGGCATTCCGTAGGGATCGTTCCCTCCGGGACACCCTGGTCCACTCCTCCATCACCCCCTACTCCTCAACCCCCACTTATGGCACCTCCCCATGCCCACGCAGAAGATGCAACACCTGCCCCTTCACTTCCTCTCTCCTCACCGTCCAAGGGCCCAAACACTCCTTTCAAGTGAAGCAGCATTTCACTTGCATTTCCCCTAACTTAGTCTACTGCATTCGTTGCTCCCAATGCGGTCTCCTCTACATTGGAGAGACCAAACGCAAACTGGGCGACCGTTTTGCGGAACACCTGCGGTCTGTCCGCAAGAAAGACCCAAACCTCCCTGTCGCTTGCCATTTTAACACTCCACCCTGTTCTCTTGCCCACATGTCTGTCCTTGGCTTGCTGCATTGTTCCAGTGAAGCCCAACGCAAACTGGAGGAACAGCACCTCATCTTCCGACTAGGCACTTTACAGCCTTCTGGGCTGAATATTGAATTCAACAACTTTAGATCTTAAACTCCCCCTCCCCCCATCCCCACCCCGTTTCTTTTCCCCCCCACACCCGTCTTTTTTTCAATAATTTATATAGATTCTTCTTTCCCCACCTATTTCTATTATTTTTAAATCTAAAACTAAAACCTTTAGTCTTTCCACCCCACCCCCACTAGAGCTGTACTTTGAATATCCTGTCTTGCATTCTTAATTAGCACTTTTCTCAGACAAAGACCACCACCTTCAACACCTCTTTGACCCTTTTGTCTCTGACATCTTTTGATTATCTGCTCACACCACACCCTCAATGTGTCTCTTCCCCCCCACCCACCTTAAACCAATTTATATTTCTCCCTTGTTGAAACTATGCTTCAGTTCTGCTGAAGGGCCATGAGGGCTCGAAATGTTGACTGATTTCTTCTCCGCCGATGCTGCCAGACTTGCTGAGTTTTTCCAGGTAATTCTGTTTTTATTTGGTGAATTGCTGCACTGCATCCTGTAGATTGGAAATGCTAAAAGTCAGGGTACACTGATGATGGAGCGGAGGGGGAGGGGTTGGATATTGTGTCAGAGGCAGGGCATGGCTCCAGTGAAATGCTCTGTTCTGGAAGTTGTAGAGATTTTTGATATTGTTGTGCTTGCCACAAGCATGGCAAGTGTCCCATCACACTGCTAAGCCTCGTAGATGGTGGATGGGATTTGAGGTTTGCCGATTCTTCTTTATTCATGTTTCTTATTCTTTCCATTACAAGTGAACAATGAAGTAAAAAATACCTGATGTGTGACTGACTGAACAGCACTTGTAGCATTCTTCCCGAGAGTATTTGTAAAATGCTGCTGCGGGTGGAAGTGACTTTTTTAAACTTGCAGTAAATGTAAACCTGTTATTAATCCAGAGATATGTTGTAGAGGGTACCTACGCTTAAACATTCCATGCTGACCAAGAGATTCTGGTTCCACTTGAAACACAGTTCTGCTGTTGATTTGCTAAGAACTTGCAAGGCAGGGATGCTACTTCTTCATTCTATATTTCTACAAAGCATGGGTTGGAAATGAATGGAGGAGTGAAATGGAGAAGCTGCTTTGGACTCTTTGAAATTGGATGTTGTTGTGAAGTGAAGAGTACAGGAAGAAGGAGATGATTGACAAAAACTGTATTTAAAAAAGCCAATGAATAGGAACTTTGTGTAGGTAAATGGAGGCAGCAAATGAAGGAGAGAGCAACAGTAAATGGTGTGGAATTGAACAATTTTAACATTTATAGTCTTACCGGCAGCAGCTCAAACCAGTGAAGAGCACGTCAGGGCAGGATGGACTGAGAGTCAGTGCTGACCAGGAGGTAAAGAAGACAGCCTCTTTGGCAGATAGAATTCTGAAAATAAATCTTGCAATGCAATCTGTTGGATGGGAATAGAGAAAGCATTTGTTTTAAAGGTTAGAATCCAGGATGAAGGCTCTGTTACCTAAGCTATGAAGCCTTCTCTTTGGTGACCAATAGTTCTGGTCCAGAAAACGTTGGAATTTCAGCACTATTAGTCTTAGTCTCTTTGCTCTAAAACAAAAATTAATTTGTACCACAGAGAAGTTTTGACAGGGAATGGTGGGCAATTTGCCAGGGCCAGAATTTAGGTGAGACCTCAGGCTCTGCATATATAGTTCCCCATTAAGTTTTCAGGTAGACATGATGGTCAGGTTAAAAGACTCAGTGCGGAAGAGGGGGTTTAGAACAGGAATAATATCGTCTGCCATCTTTCCTTCACCCACATAATGTACACCTGCACATAACAGGTGATTCAGCTACAACTTGATGATGTGTTCAGGAGTAGTTTCTTTAACATGAACTGCAGACAGCTAAAGTTATCCCACATTTATTCCGGCTGGAACATTTTTATTTTGCTTTGGCGTTCCTGGAACTTTCAGATTTGTAGTTTGAGAGTTTCAGGCTACATATTGGCTGATTTTAGGATATTCCATTTCCACCAAGCAAACCACAACCACCCCACCCCCACCCCCTCCCCCCACCTTCCTCAGTCATAAATGTGATGCCCTCTCCAGACCCAGGAATTGCAGGGCCCATTTTTCATCATTTGAGGAATTATGAAGGCGAACTTCTTCAGGAAAGGATAAACAGAAATAGATAACAGCTGACTTTTGTTTTCTGACTTGTTTCTTAGGATAGTGAAATGAGTGAATCATTCATACCCCAGGCCTGTTCTGCCATTCAATTAGATTATTGCTGATTTACACCTCAACACCATTTTTCTCTCTTTGCCCCATTTCCCTTGATACTCTTACCCAATGAAAATCTGCTCACTCCCAGCCTTGAAAAACTACAATTTTCCCCCAGCATCCACAGCCTTTTGGAGGAGAAAATTCCAGATGTTTCACACGATATTTGCTCAATCTTTAAGGTGGACATCATCAGTGATGTGGAATGATCGTTTACCCCTATGATAGGCAATGTCACATTTAATAATGAAACACAACAGAAATAGAATCTCAACTTTCTCTTTGAAGAATAAAATTTAGAATCCATCACAATTTGAAGCATTGAAAATATGGCAAAAGAGAAAGTAAAGTAGTCATTTCATGATGTTTATTCTGGCCTGGCACTCTGAGTTCAAGCTCTTGCCAATCTTGCCAAAATTCCCTCAACAACAGAAAATTCACCTCTAGTTTACCTCAGGAGATCCTGTATCAGGGTTCCGTTCATGTCACTTGACCCCTATCTCTGCCTCTAGCCTCCCAAATTACAACCTCTCCTTGTTAGCCATCTAACCCTTATTCTCTGGTATTCTCTCCCTGAACCTTTCCACCTCTTCACCTTACTGTGTACTCCTTCAAAGCCTTCCCTAAAACCCACCTCCTTAAACAAGTCAATCCTTCTGACAATCCCCCTTTTTATCATTTGCACCTCTGTGAAGGGCTCTGGAATCTCTTTCCATGCTAAGTTGATAAGCAAATGTAGATTCTTGCTGTTAAAGTATTTGTCAGGTTAAACCAGGCTGTACCTTAGAAAACAGATAATACATTATTAATTACATGGTATGCGCATCTGTCATAAAACAACATATCACCTGGCTTACTGTAAGCCATGTAGCAAGAGGCCATCTAATAATATGTTATAAGAAACATAAATTCAGTCTTGGATGATTGTCATAAAGCATTTGAGCTTCACGTGCCTAGTTTATTTTGTCACCTGAACTCCATGATGAGATTATTGTCTTCTAATCATTGTCAAGTATCTATGATCTTCCATAGCACATATCATATTTTTTGAAGTGTTGTCCATTCTTTCAGATCAATCATTAACACATTTAAAACAATGGAATCCGTTTCTTCTTTCAACAAAGAGAGTTCCCACGACACTCATATAGTTCTTCTCCTCTTAAATGATATACACTGAAGTTTGGTCCATGAATGTTGACTACCCTTGGTACCTCAACCAAGTGGCCACCTTCATTTGTAAGCCTGCTCGTTGAGAATGGGGCTTCCCATTTCTGAAGCTGCCTGTGTACAATTTTTCATGAAGATCAGGCTAGCCAGAGCAGAAATGGGAAACCTGGGCATGAGGGGCAACAAGCTGTTCAAGTAGAGAAAGCACCCAGCGTGACTTGTGCACATGCTCCATCAGAGGGTCATTGAACAAAACAAGTTTCATTTTGTCTCCTCACCAGCTGAGGCAAAAAGAGCAGTTACAAAGGTCTTACTGCACAGAATCAGGCCACCAGGTTAAGCTGATCTATAGCAATGTTTATGATCTACACAAGACTTCTTGCACTCCTCTTCATCTAACCCCATCAATGTATCCTTCGATTCCTTTCTCACTTGTGTGTTTATTTTGTTTCCCTTAAATATGTCTATGCTACTCAACTCAACCACTCCTTGTGGTAGTTGGTTCCATTTTTTACTTTGGGTAAAGGAGTTTCTCCTGAAGGGCTATTGGTCATTCAAGTGGATTACCATCCAAATTCCCACTAGCAAGCAGCTGCTCCTATCCACCAGTGAAAGTTCACCATTGCAGGAACTGAAATGATGGAAAACCACCCTAAAGGGACAGAAAAACACAACGCGTGGATCATTATCTGGTATTCCTCCTCTCCCACAAAACTGCGTCATTTTCAGGTGGAGTGAGGAGTATCTAAATACTCTGAGCTGCAAGGCAATGCAGCCATGTAGGACAAGCTGCAAGGACCGGGGGTATTTTCCTGGCCATCATTGTTCATATGCTCGTAAGACTTTGATTGCTGTCTCACTGAAGGCCTCAACTTAGATCGAAGCCATCAGCAGGTAAGGACTAGAATGGAAGCAGAAGAAGCCCCACTAGGACTTCTCCCTCCATTAGGGAAATAGGCCTGTCTTTCTGCCACTACCACAGAGACTATCACCAGCATTCACTTTGTGATGCCAGGGAATGACAGAAGATGAGTAAATGAGGAGGAAATAGGTTGGGAACTCAGGCTCCACGCTCCCCTCTCTGCAGGGGAGGATTACTGCACTAGGCCAATGACCTCATACCCAGGATCTCCAGCGCAATAAAGGGCTGAGGTTAAATCCACGAAATTGCAAATAGACTGCATACAGCCACTGAACTGATTTAATTTAAGTGTGTGAAATTGTGATGTGATTTACCTCATTATTGTGGTGTGTAAGAATTCTACAGGCTTATTTTTTCAGACCTGCTGCTCTGTTTTGATGAGGTTGGGGGGGTGTTGTGCAGGATTGCAGGGGGTCCCAAGTGTTGTTGCTGCTCAGAGCCCCATTCTGCTGTGCCTGCACCAGGATTTGCTTGTACTGGGTTCCAAATGGAACATCCAATAGCTGGAGCCCTGGCAGGGCCGGGCAAAGGGAGATTGAAGGCAATGCAGCAGTCGGCCTCACTGCCAAATTTTGCCCCCCTCTTCTGGCATTGGCCCATCCAGTTTTGGCATCAGATGAGGAGGGAAAATCTAGCCCATTAATCCCCGTTGCCAGTTACTAGGTATGGAATACATCGCGCTAGTTGTGAGTTTAATGCTGTACATGTATGATAGGATTGTATAAAGCTTCTTCCAATAGCTCATACTTGCAGTTACTCAGGTTGAAAATTAATCAGTTCACGTGCCACAACTGTAATAGTATCTCTTCCTCCCTTATCCCTTGTGGTCTGTGTGTTCTATTTTGGAGGACCATGTTCACACACAGCACTCTTATTGACGTCAACACAGCAATATGGCTTTTAATTTTCGTGGGTGTTACTGGCAGACTCAATCAGGCTCAATTGAAATGGCAGAAAACAAAATTGTTTAAAATATTTATCTTAATTTACAGCTGGATCCAGAGAAAAAGAAGAAAAATAAAACACAAAGGCTGGAGGTCAGGCACTTACCCAGTGGCGATCACCTTCACTTGTCACAAATTACAAAAGATGGCAGTAGTCAGATATTGTACAAAGTTACTGCTACAGCCACAAAGAATGGGGCAGTTGCATCTACTAAGGTATAATATTACAGACTGATGGCAGTAAATAGCACAAACAGGCAAAAGTGGGAGGTGTTTATAGAGGCTGAACCATTCCTTGTGGTTAACAACAATTTAAGGGCGACTTATTCATGATCACAAAAGAGCAAAAGCAGAGATGGGCCGTGACATCCCACAATGCCAGTTCACCAAGTCTACACCATTGGGATTCTGATCCCTCAGCTCTATTTCTGGAGGCACAAAAATGAAAGGTCTGCTATTTGCTGCCATATTAGACTGACAAATATTTATCCCTCAGCCAGCATCAATGAAACTGATTATCTGGTGATGATGTCACTGCCGTTTAGTGAGACCTTGTGTATGCAAATTAGCTGCCTAGTTTCCTACATTACAACAGAAACTACACTTCAAAAGCACCAGTTGGTGGCAAAATGGAATATCCTGAGGTTGCGAAAGGCACTTTCTTCTCAAGTCTTTCTTTTCTTTATACTGGAAATGGAAATTGGTGTTCAAACACTACCCAAATATTGGTGCCTTCTATATGACAAGTCAACAGCAACTGCTTGTATTTATATCGCACCTTTAGTGTAATGAAACCTATCAAGGTGCTTCACTGACACAGAGCCACACAAGGGCCAGGATTTCACGGTTGGCAAGCGGGGGGGGCGGGGCCCGCTCACCAATGCATAAAATCACGCGGGATGACAGTGGGCAGAACTCCCAACGTCACTCCGCCCCATTTCAATTTTCAGGTCGGCGGGGGCTCAGCAGAATGAGCTGTGCACCCGCCGACCTGTCAATGGCCAATTGAGGCCATTGACAAAGTAGTTAAAGTAACTAATGGACCTGCCCGTCCAACCTTAAGGTTAGCAGGCAGGCTGGGAGCCCTGGCGAGCTTCAGAAAATGCATGAAACCTCATCCACAGGCGGGATGAGGTTTCATGTAAGTTTTTTAATTTTTAATAAAATTGTCAATGAAAGTGATGGACATGTCCCAACTCATGTGACAGTGTCACATGAGGGGGCGTCAGGGAAATTAATTTCTTCTGTTTTTGAAATTTTTTCAGACTGAGCCAATCTCCATGAGGCAGCACTTAGCCTCAGGGAGATGAGTGCGCTCTTTCATGCGCATGCGCAAAAGAGCACACTCTCGGCTCAGGGAATCCGCCCCCCGCCCGCACAGGGAGCGCATAGCGCTTCCTTGTGGACATCACGCTGGGCGGGCCTTAATTGGTCAGGGGCGCCGATCGGAGGTGCACCTCCACGTGCCCGCTCCTAAACTTCCCCCCCAATGGGGGGAAAATTCTGTCCAAGGTGATATTAAGACAAATGGTCAACAGCTTGGTCAAAGAGGTAGATTTTAAAGAGTGTCTTAAAGGAGGAAAGGGAGGTAGTGATTTGGAGAGGTTTAGGGAATGAATTCCAGAGTTTAGGGCCTTAGTAACACATGGTGGAGTAATTAAAATCGAGGATGCTCAAGAAGCCAGAATTCAAGGAGAGCAGATATCTAGGAGGCCTGTGCAGTCTGCTGAAGTTAGAGAGGTAGGCAGGGGCCATGCCAGGAAGGGATTTAAAAACAAGGATGAAAATTTTGAAATTCAGGTGTTGCTTTACCGTGAACCAATTATAGATCAGCAATCACAGGGGTAGCAGGTGAACGGGACTTGGTGCAAGTAAGGGTGCAGGCAGCAGAGTTTCGGATTATCTTAAGTTTACATAGGGTAGAATGTGAGAGCCTGGTCGGGAGTGTGTTTTGTGCAGAGACACTTCAAATATTTGGGTCCAAAAAAATACTTACTATCATGTTTGACTATTGACATCAGTCAAGCGGCATCATCATTTGAGTCAGGTAAAAGATCAGAATGATAAAGTATACATCACATCCATGTGAAGTGATAAACAATCTTCAGTAATAGACAAAAGCCATCAAGGCAGTTTCAACACCATTAAACTACATTTTCATCCCAAATAGGTATTGTATCTACACAGAGGCAAACAATTGGATTTGGTTTGCACGGTTCAGAAAACAGAGTTCACAGCCTGCTTTATTGATCTTCAGTTGTGCAAGTACTTGCTAGAACCAGAGTTGGGGAGAGGCTATCTTTAGAACAGTGTCTGAATTTTGAAATTGGGCCTTTGTATTGTCAATATCAAGCAGCTGATCAGCCGAAAGTATCTATCTCCTAACGGTTACTTAGTCCCTTCGTACTGGAGAATCTTCCACTCCGATAAGTAAGAGAAATAGAGTAATTGCAAGTATTATTATCTTCAATAAACAGGAAGATATGACATTCAAATGGTACTGGAGATTTTAGACAAAAGATTGGTAAAAATTATTTACATTGGTATTGCCAAATTCTACTCTCTTTGCTACCAGTGTGAAAATTCACAGTACAGGGTATTTTACTTCTTTGGTTAAATATTGCTACGGATTATAAGTACTAGTGTAAATATTTTGCCTCAGAGACTATTTATTCCCAGTTAGAGTTAATATTGGAGCTATAGATTAATGGCTAATGTGAGAAATCTGTGTTGTGGAATTATATCCGCTGGGGACTTCTTAAATTCGCCAGCAACATATCTCATGTGACCTCTGACATCCACCAGTGATGGCTGCCAAATAGCTGATGATTTCCAGAGATCTCAAAGACTTGTTTAAAGCTTCAGCATTCACCACTGCAATGAGACATCAAAAAACAAACTGTTTATATCATGATTAAAAAGCTGCAGGATCTTGAATTCTGCCAGTATCTGGCTTTATTTCAGCACTAAAAAACATTAAACAGTCTAAATTTAATAGATACAATAGTTATAAACTGAGATGACAATGGTTTAGACCATAAGATCATGAGAAATAGGAGCAGGAATAGGCCATTCGGCCCCTCAAGCCTGCTCTGTCATTCAATAAGGTCATGGTTGATCTGACTGTGCTCTCAATTCCACTTTTCTGTCTGTCTCCCATAACCTTTGACTCCCTTGTCCATCAAAAATCTGTTTAGCTCAGCCTTAAATACCCAGCCCCCACTCTCTCAGTGATAGAAAATTCCAATGACATATTACCCTCTGAGAGAATAAATTCCTCCTCATCTCTGTCTTAAATGAGAGACCCCTTATTTTGAAACTGTGACCCCTAGTTCTAGATTCCCCCATGAGGGGAAGCTTCCTCATATAATCGACCCTGTCAAGCCTCTTCAGAATCTTGAGTCTCAATTGAGTCTCTCATTCTTCTAACCACCAATGAGAATAGGCCCAACCTCTCAACTTTTCCTCATAAGACAACCCCTTCATCCCAGCAATCAGCTGAGTGAACCTTCTCTGAGCCGATTCCAATGCAGGTATATCCCTCCTTATGTAAGGTAACCAAAACTGTACACAGCACTCCAGCTGCAGTGTCACCAATACCCTGTGCAGTTGTAGCAAGACTTCCCTACTTTTATACTGTGTGTTTCATATCCTGGTTGCATGGCCTATCTCATCTGGAGTAACTATAGTCTGACGCAGGTAGTTACTTCAAACTGGTTTATTTACATTATATACATGATGAGCTATTAGGTAAGCACATCTCTCTTGGATATACACTATTCCATCTGCTGTACAGAGTCTGTAGTACATAACTACTGATGTCACTATTACACCATGATCAACATCACTCATTGCCATAACAATTCTATTAACCCATTATGCTACACTCCATTCCCTCTTATAATAAAGGCCAACATTCCATTTGCCTTTCTAATTATTTGCTGTACCTGCATGCTAACATTTGTTAATCATGTACAAGTACAGCCAGATCCCTCTGTATTGCAGCATTCTGCATTGTTCTTCCTGCCAAAATGGACAATGTCACAATTTTCCACATGATATCCCATCTGCCAAATTTCTGACCACTCACCTAACCTATCTATATCCCTTTGCAGACTCTGGCCCAGATTTATAAGACCATAAGACCATAAGACATAGGAGCAGAAATTAAGCCATTCGGCCCATTGAGTCTGCTCCGCCATTCAATCGTGGTTGATAAGTTTCTCAACCCCATTCTCCCGCCTTCTCCCCGTAATCTTTGATCCCCTTACCAATCAAGAACCTATCTATCTCAGTCTTAAATACACTCAATGACCTAGCCTCCACAGCCTTCTGTGGCAATGAATTCCATAGATTCACCACTCTCTGGCTAAAAGTTTCTCCTCATCTCTGTTCTAAAACGTCTTCCCTTTACTCTGAGGATGTCCAGAGCGTCCGGAGCTCGGACTCCAGCTCATCAATTCTGAGCCGGAGTTCCTCCAGCAACCAACACTTGCTGCAGATGTGGTCACTGCAGCTCACAATGGGATCTGCCAGCTCCCACATCATACAGCTACAGCACATCACCTGCCCAGACATCTCGACTTAGATAACTAATTTATTAATTAGCTTTGCAGTGTTTTTTTTTCAAATTTGGTGCAGATTTCCTACCAACCAATCAGGTCACAGCTTTCCTGTGATGTCACTTTTTCAGTTTTGGCGTCAGTTACTCTGTGTCCCGAGGTCACCGCTTCAGTGCTCCTCCCTCCGAGCCTGCTCCCTGGAGACAAGGCCGCGAATCCCTGAGGTATGCTAGATTTATACTCATCGCTCCAGTGCTCCTCCCTCTGAGTCTGATCCCAGGATTTACTCACCAATCAGCTGCTTTTTCTTTAAAATCCACTTTCAGAAGAGTGTCCCTCACAGGTCTGGTGCACTCCTGAAGGCACTGCCTCTTCCTCTCTCTCTTTTTTTTAGGTTTGAGGAGGGAGGGAGGGATGGAAACACTACAGCAATGTAATGGTTGAGGCTATTCCGTTCTTTGACAGTGGGTCCTCCTCAATTCCCTCCTGAGTTGCGGTGACTTCTCCCAGAATGCTTCAGTCACTTCCCACCAGTGCTTTCTGTTGGATGTCACAATGGAGAGGCTCCCCATCATGGCAAAACCCCCAGAAACGACCAGAAAATCTAATTTCCACCCCAAACATGGCATTTCCTATTTTCACAGGGGCGGGACTGGAGTCAAGCCAGGGTTCACACATGCACGGTTTACAGAGCCAGCTGGCCAATTAAATCACCAGCTGCCTCCACTGAAGTGGAATTTTGGTAGGTCAGGAGTGTGAAACCCAGAGTACGCAGATTAGACCAGGTAAGAGGAGGTTTGAACTTGGTGTATTCATTTGGATAGCCAGGGTACCCCTTTGGGGAGGTAATGTACCCCTTTGGGTATGGTCCTGGGACACTTTTGGGAGAGGTAAAGCACCCTTTGGGAGAGGTAAAACACCCCTTGGGATTGTTAAAAGTAAACATGACTGTGTACAAAGTGCAAAAGCTCATTGGAGCTGTCAAAGTTGTCAAGAAACTGTCAAAGAACTTTCAAGCTGTCAAGGAACTGTCAAAGCTGTCAAAGAACTGTCAAAATATACTAGGTGAGTTGGCATGGAGGGGGTAAGGGAAACAGGTGGTGGGTGTGGGTTGACATGAGTTGGCACCAGTGATAGGGGCTATGAAGGTCCATGGGGTTGTGGGGAGTAAAGGGTCATCAGGTACCATGGGGGTGGGTAGTGGGGTATGTGTTGGCATTGATGGGGCATAAGGAGAGTGTGGGGGCTAGGGAGGTGAGGGGTGAGAGCTGTACGGATGTTTTTTGTGTTATGGACAGGACAGAGACAGGCAAGTGGTAATTATTTCCTCTCACTACCTGTCCATGTCTCTCCAAACCCTCAACTCCTGTGATCCAATTTAATAACAACCTGCAGCAAACCCATGCTATGATGAACTTAGAAGGTCGGTGTATTGCACATTCAAAACCTGGGGAATGAGTGTTCACAACTGCCCTCTCCAAACACGCGAACGCACGCACACACACACACACACACACACACACACAGTAAACGGGACAGAAAAAGGAGTTTTACAACTATGGATAGTAACAGTACATGAGCCACAGTTCATGTGATTTTGAGAGTCCAGAGTCAGGGTCCAATGAGGAATTCTTTCACATAGAAGTTCAATTTCAACTGGCCAAAGACCAGAATTGTAGAATTTACTTTACAGTTGGTGCTAGTACTGCAAGTTGAAGTAGATACACAGAGGCTGGGCTAGTTCTGCGAACGATGGTAGGAAATCTTCCACCAGAGGTAGCCTTGAGGAGCAGACTGTTGTTCTGCCTGGAGGGTTGCTACTTGGTGGTTCACCAGTTAGATGTTAAACAACAGGCTAAAGATGTAATGTTCAAACTGCCCAAAAAAGCCAGATGCTTGGGTCATGTAAATTATAGCATAAATGGTTAACTTCAGCTAACAATCAGTTTCTGTGCTTTTGGCCAGAATTCCATTATTCCTTCTTAGGAGAGAGACGAGATGGTTATTAGCATTTCTTCCAGTATAATGAATCTTGATCTCTCTCTTATGCGATAGTTCAGGTTGGGGAGCCAGTTCATCTGCGCTTCCTCTGCTTTCGTTGATTACAAGGCGTCTGTACAATGAAGTGTGAGATTCCACCGGCAAACTGAAGAATTCTTGAGTGCTTGTAAGTTCTGGGCCTGCATTTCACATTTGGCGTGTGCACCAATTCGGTGGGAGTGGAAGCAGATGTGAAATCCGCTCCCAGCCGCAGTCACGTTGCAAATGCAATTTCATGCTGGATGGCCAATTAAGGACCACCCAGTGTGAAATGCACCCTCTCAATGGGCGGGAAGGGCTGGGCGGGAAATTGTCGGGCGCCGGGTCCAATGGCAGGTGCTTTGAAACCAGCAGAGGTAGCACCCTGAAGGCTGCCAGGGGAGAATCTTCGGAGTCTGTCCAGGGGACTGGAACAATGACCTTGCCAGCGGCTGGAAATGTCAGCTGATCTTCTCTGGGTAATTACGCCAGTAACATAACAAAATGCTACTGTACCCTTGGGGAATCCCAAAGATCAAGAATTTTCTCAGTGCAGCTCTCACACTGCTCCATGCCTCTTGCTGGAAGTGTGGCAGAAATCTTGTTTAATCTCTTCGAATAATTCCTCCTTCATGTCTTTTCTTTAGTTGCCATATTCTCCATTTTACCACCGAAACATTACAAATCACTTTTGTGCAGGGTTGCTCCAATTTGTTAGAACAGAAAATGTGAAGAATTTCTCAGTTAACTTATTGTGGTAAGTTAAACTCTGGTGAAATTAAATCTGTGGTCAAATCATTCAGCCATTGGTTAATGAAGCAAAGCTAACTTAAGTGCCTTTACTCTCCAGGTATTTTCCCCATTAAGTTTAAGGATGAATAAAATTATGAATTTGGTTCCACCTGCTTATGTTAGGTATGTTCTGCTATATTTTGTTTATCTGTTTACATATTGTTATGTTCATTTGATGTGAGTGCCAACATGATATAAATTTTGCTCTTGTCTTAATGGCCTGAATATGCCTCATTTGTTTTATAGGTGTAGGGCATGCCAGAATCTCATGCTGGATGTGAGTGGCTCTAAACTTTATTGCACAGGCACTGAGTGGACTTTGGGTTCAAAGAAAAGGATCACTTCAGACAGCCCTGGCATGAGATGGAAGCAGATCTTTGGCAGCCTAGCTGAAGGAGCGATGGATCAAGGTGTCCCTGGTGTCCCTGCCTCCCTGAAGGATCCAGAGGTCTGTCTACTCACAATGCCAATGCTGCTGACCCTTTTTATCCCACCCTTGGATGAGGTTTTGTTAAAAGTGGGCTTCCCGCATGCCTGTTTTGCCCATGTGACGAGTGGGAAATCACACGGGCAACGTAAAATTGAGTACAATTGGCTTTTTAATGGCCTAAAGTGGCCTTTTAATTGTTGGCAGGCGTGGCTCTGACACCCGGGCGCACCCGCTGACCTGAAGATTGCTCACGTGCGCAATGATGTCGGGGTGGTCGCCTGACATCATCTTGTGCTATTTCACATCCGTTCAGGTTGGGCACACGCCCGCCTGCGAGATGTCAAATTCTGGCCCTGGCGGTAGCTCCCAGGACAAAGGGCCAGCCCTGTGGTAATGTGACTTGTAGCAGTCATCATATTTGTTCAGCAGAAAATGCAATTTGTTTTGAATAGCAAGAAGAATAACATTATTGAATTGGGGTTCTTTCCATGTCATAGGAGCCCAACATATGTTATAATCTTTTTATAAATAACTTAAACAAAGTTCCAGAGCATAGAGGCCGGCCTTCCACCCAGCCTGCCTCTGCAGCCACACTTGCTCCGGGGGTGGTTCGGCCCGACTACAGGTCCAGCCTGCCCCCCTGGAACGAAAATCAGAACTGCGGGCGGCCATTTTTAAAGGTCAGGTCCGCAGAGCTGGGATTCTCCCATCTCTGCGCACCCAGCCTGGGAGCAAAAATCTGGGCCTCCTTGTATCCTCCTTACAAGCTGTTTTTCTACATATCTTTGTATTATCAGAGAATTTGGCTACAAAACGGTCAGTGTCCCTTCATCCAAGTCACTAATATAGATCATAAACAGCTGAGGCTCCAGCACTGATCCCTGCAGCACTCTAATATTTATAGTTTGCCAACTTGAAAATGACACATTTTGAATAACTCTCTGTTTCCTGTTAGCCAATCCTTTATCCATGCTAATATATCACCCCCAGCACCATGAGCTCTCATCTTGTGTAGTCACCTTTTATGTGGCACCTTATCGAATGCCTTTTGGAAATCCAAATAATTACATCACCTGGGTCCCCTTTATCCACCCTCCCTGCTGCATCCTCAAAGAACTCTAATAAATTAATCAAACATGATTTCCCTTTCAGAAAACTATGTTGAAAATGCCTGATTGTATTATGATTTTCCAAATGTCCGGCTTCTACCTTCTTAATAATGGATTCTAACATTTTCCCAGTGACCGATGTTAGACTAAATAACTAACTTAGCAATAAAATAACTATATTTTCTGTGGTTCAGAACACAGTGCTTTTAAGCTCTTTGTACCTGGGAATATCCAATGTTTTCACGACCTTTAAGTTAACCGACTATTTTTCACTGCATTGAGAGCAGCCGGAATAAAACTAAAACAGCCCTTGTCCAGGCCCCTCAGAGGTTAAAAGTAAGGTCAATAATAGAGAAAAAGGGTATTGTACACTGGTTGGTTCTTTACTCATTTTAACTTGCAATAAGTTAACTTCTTTAACTTAAACATTAGCAACAAAACTACTGTAACAAGAACAATATCACTTTAATATTAAACATCAACAGCCAATAAGTTACCAAAAATGACCATAATCACAATAAATGGGCCTACGTGGAACTAAGGGGGTTGAATTTCTTTGGCCATTCTGTCAGTGGAACAGTTTAAAAATAGGCCAGAATCTGGATATGATCCTGAGCTGAGATCAGATTTCCACCATGACTGTAAAGGGTGGGACATCCACCCAGCACTTACAAGACCAGTAACACAAAGAGGACAAGAACTACATATTGCACCTATATGGTACCTGGCCTACATCTGGAGACCAGCATGCTTGGTCAGGTGCCTGTGTTCCTGAAAACATGGGGCTGTTGGTCACTCAAGATGTGCTGCCAGTGGTGTAGGTACCCATAGGGGATGGCCTGCAGGTCAGGCCCATCCACTGATTCTGTCTCCTCCAGGCAAAATTGGTGTGGGAGGACAGTGGTGGGCATGATCCTGGGGAAATTGGTTGTGGCCTGTGGACATCTGGTTCCTGAGTTCTTAGTTGAGTTGCTCAATTAGCCAATTTATCACAAACACAAGAAATAAGAAAATATCAATTGTGTAATCATACATATATATTTTAATTATACATATACACTTTCCATTTCTTCATTGCCATGCCAGGCATGCCTGGCTATAACTATAACATGCAGATATTCATTGACGTTTTTGTACATTAATGGACATGACCTCTGGGTGTAGCTGTGTGAAAGACACATGTCTCAAGACTGATGCAACATAGGAAGATGGGAGGGATTGTACGACCGATAGGGAGGTCAGAACTCCTCATAGCCTAAAGGTGGAGTGAAACATGTGGCAGGAGTTTGGTTTCAAACCTTTTTCGGGAAAGATGGAAAGTACCCTGGTTTGGCACTCTCGCTCCAGCTTAGTGTAAAACTTAGTGCAAAAAGTGATCAGGGCCTCAACTGAACTTCCTGGTACTTATGAAGGTATGTGTAAATCTTCAAAATGTTTTCAGAAGGCGAACATAAACTGAATGGCTTCCTTGGCCATTTCAGACGGCACTCAAGAGTCAACAACATTGCTGTGGGTTTGGAGTCACATGTAGGCCAGACCAGGTAAGGATATTAGATTTCCTTCCCTGAAGGACATTAGTGAGCCAGATGGGTTTTTATGCCAGTCAACATGGTTTCATGATCTCATGATCATTATTAGATTTTTAATTCCAGATATTTTTATTGAATCCAAATTCCACCATCTGCCATGGTGGGATTTGAACCCAGGTCCCTGGAGCATTAGCCTGGGGGTCTCTGGATTACTTGTCCATTGACAATACCACTACACCACTGCCTCCCCCAAAAATAGATGGGGGGAGGGGGTTTGGGAGAGGTGGGGGGTTGGTGTTGGTGGGAAGCGGGGGATAGTATTACACCCCATCTCACCAATTTCCTGACAGAGAAGTTAGATTAAAATTGCCTTCTAAGCTGGAGTCTGATGCTAATTACTTGATGCTTGGGTGCAATTAATTAAGTGGCCGAAATAACACTTGCCTTGCTACGAGCACAAACACAAATGTTTTAATTTGTTTACAAATAAATAAGGTGAGCTTGATTTTTAGACCTCACTGATTGGATTGGAGGCACTCGAAGGCTAAAAAAAGGTTACTGGTCCCTATAACTGGATCTTAACGAAATTTGGGGGTGTCATCCTGGATCGTACCAAAATTTGGGAGTCTGGTTTTGGATCATAACAGTAAATACCTGATATTTAGAAATACAGGAAAGGACTAGACTTTAGCTGTGCTGGGTGAGGGGCAAGGTGTTAGGTGGAGAGAGGAGGTTAATGATCCTGAACCTTGGCAGATCTGAGATCACAGTGGAAAAGGAACCTAGGGTTTGGTACATTATACCCTTGTGTGCAGCATAAAGCTCCTATAAAAATAAGCACATTGCCAGTTCGCTGGCACTGAGCCACCCCAGGTCATTGTTGCAGAGGTGGTATGAAATGGGGGGAGAGGGGGGTGGGGGGAGTGGTTGGGCAGACCGGGAGCTGACACAGCTCATTAAGGCCCACTTAGAATAATATAACAATATAATAGGTGCATCCATCTTGAAGTGGCCCCTCCCTTACCTAACCTGCCATTACAGCTCGCTGCTCATTTCAAGTTAGAAGGCCTCAGGTTGGTCCTCCAGCTTTGAAAGCCTGCTCGCTGTCCTTAATTGGAAGACAAACCTGCCCTCTGGCCATTAATTGGCCACTCTGGGAAAACTCACAATGAATGACTGTTTCCAACACTGTGGCAGGTTTCTGACCCCCATTTGAGACTGACAAGGGGTTTCAGAAGCCAGCAAAGAAAATCTTGCCATGTTAGGCCATAAGACATAGGAGCAGAAGTAGGCCATTCAGCCCATTAAGTCTGCTCCACCATTCAATGAGATCATGGCTGATCTGATAACCCTCAACTTCACTTTCCTGCCTTTTCCCCCTAACCCTTGATTCCCTTACTGATTGAAAATCTGTCTATCTCAGCCTTGAATATATAACGTAACACTAACAAAAGAGAAAATGCATTCTAGATACTGTTATGATCCCAGCTGAGGTTACCCATGGACAAGCCTGATCCCAGGGTGGAACCCAGCCTGATAGATCCTAACTTTTATTTGTTTGTTTAGATAGGTGGAGAGGAGCTGCTGAACAGAGTCACAGAAATCAGGTGATGAACTTTTAACAAAAGAATAAACTACTTATTTAACAAGAAAAGATTAACTATATTACAATACTCCTTCACCCCTAACTATACCTTTACAGATATATATAGATTTGTAAGGATAACACAAGTTACAAAAGCTATCTTATATTCTAATGTTCACAACAAGTATATAGTCCATGTAAACCAAAAAGTGACCTGTGGTCAGACACACCACATTATGAAACCAAGTGACAAATGCCACCTCAGTCAGATGCTATGGATCTCTCATCAACTCCTCCAAGATGCTTGTCCCACCATGAGCCAACCAGTCTCATCAACCTCTGTCTTTCACATGAGGGTTTCCAATCTCCAGTCTCCAAGAACTTGCTTTGGACCCTTCTCCCAAACCAACATTTTCTCTCAGACGCCTTCTGCAAGGGTTCACCTCCAGGGTTCCGAAATCTCCTTCTGATGTTTCTCTCCCCTGGGTCACCACATGCATTCAAGCTTTCTTCCACGTACTCTCTTTCACTGGCTCAGCCATCAACAGTACACCACTGGTTCACACGCCCTTAGCAAAGAGTTACAGGCCTTCAGCCATCTCTTTGGACCTTCTGGCCTCTAGTAAGCTGTTCTTGGTTTAAATCTGCTTTCTGCAGCATTTCTCTCTTTAGATCTGAAGCTTGGAGCCTTTCTCTCTTCCCTTCACTCTTAACTTCACTTAACAGGGCCTTTTCCAGATTCCTGTCCTTCCTTTCACTAGACGGTCTTGTTGGGACTTTCTCCTGTTCCACTTTCCTGGGTTTTGGGGTATTTTCTTTAGCTTGGGACTGGCTATCTGTCCCCTTTGCTCCAGTCTCTCCTGACAGCTACTTTCAAAACCAACTGAACTCAAACAGCTTCCAAATCAAACTGCTGTTTCTAGTTTCTTCTGTGTTTGTGTCTGTGGGAGGGACCTGCCTCTCTGGACCCCTGTTGCTAGGCAACAGCCCAGTTTCTCTACTCTTGTTTATTCAACTTAGCTGCAACAGTTGTAAAACTCTCATTAGAAATGCAGCCACCTTTTAAAGTGAAACTAAAACTCAGCTTGACCTTTCTTAACACACAAATACAGAAATACAAATCAAACTTGAACTTTAAAGCTAAAACTCATTCCTAACACCTACAAATACCAATATAACTTAATTAAACTGTCTGTATTTCCTAACAATACCAATGGTGAGTCCGCTGGATCAAGAAGTAGAGGTTGGGTGATTCAGTTAATATTTCCAAGGATCACAGGAAAATATGGTGTACCAGCATTGGTGATGCGAATTCAGAACTGGTGAAAAGGTTGAGGAGTCAGTTTCTAGTGCTCGAAACTGTGGGGGTAAAACTTGACTTCAAAGGAAAAGGAAATGAAACAGAGTGCAAAGTGAGATGTTGATTCACTATTGCCGCTCTGCACTGCTGCGCAAACTGAATTTTTCCCCTTAGACCATAAGATGTAGAAGCAGAAGTAGGCCATTTGGCCCATCGAGTCTGCTTCGCCATTCAGTGAGATCATGGCTGATCTGATATTCTCAACTCCACTTTCCTGCCTTTTCCCCTCGATTCTCTTATTGATTAAAAATCTGTCTATCTCAGCCTGCAATATACTTAACGACCCAGCCTCCACAGCCCTCTGCGGTAAAGAATTCCACAGATTCACTACCCTCTGAGAGAAGAAATTCTCCTCATCTCTGCCTTAAATGGGCGACCCTTTACTCTGAGATCATGTCCTCTGGTCCTAGGCTCTCCCACAAGGGGAAACAACCTCTCTGCATCTACCCTGTCAAGCCCCCTGAGAATCTTATATGTTTCAATAAGGTGGCCTCTCATTCTTCTAAGCTCCAATGAGTACAGGCCATACCCGGGATCAACCTAATGAACCTTCTCTGGACGGCCTCTAATGCCAGTATCCCTTTCCTTAGATAAGGGGACCAAAACTATTCACCGTATTCTAGGTGTGGTCTAACTAGTGTCTCATATAGTTTTAGCAAGACTTCCCTATTTTTATACTCCATTCCCTTTGAAATAAAGGCCAATATTCCATTTGCCTTCCCTATTACCTGTTGAACTTGTATGTTAGCTTTTTGTGATTCATGCACGAGGACCCCCAAATCCTTCTGTGCTGCAGCTTTCTGCAGTCTTTCTCCATTAAATAATATTCAGTTCCTCTATTTTTCCTGCCAAAGTGCATAACCTCACATTTTCCCACGTTATATTCCATCTGCCAAGTTTTTGCCCACTCACTTAACTTGTCTATATCCCTCCATTGACTCTTTGTGTCATCCTCACCACTTGCCTTCCCACCTATTTTTGTGCCATTCACAAACTTAATGATAGTACATTCACTTCCCTCATCTAAATCATTAATATATATTGTAAATAATTGCAGCCCCAGCACTGATCCCTGTGGCACTCCACTAGTTACAGGTTGCCATCCTGAAAATGCCCCCCTTATCTCAACTCTGTCTTCTATTATAAAAGTAAAAAACTGCAAATGCTGGAAATCCAAAACAAAAACAAAAATAAAAATACCTGGAAAAACTCAGCAGGTCTGACAGCATCTGCGGAGAGGAATACAGTTAACGTTTCGAGTCCGTATGACTCTTCAACAGAACTAAGGAAAAGTAGAAGAGAGGTGAAATATAAGCTGGTTTAAGGTGGGGGTTGGGACAAGAAGAGCTGGATAGAGGGCCAGTGATAGGTGGAGATTGCCAAGAGATATCATAGACAAAAGGACAAAGAGGTGTTGACGGTGGTGATATTAGCTAAGAAATGTGCTAATAGGTGACATTAAGGGTAGAAAGCAGGACAAGCAAGGTACAGATAGCCCTAGTGGGGGTGGGGTGGGAGGAAGGGATAGAAATAGGCTAAAAGGTAGAGATAAAACAATGGATGGAAATACATTTAAAAATAATGGAAATAAGTGGGAAAAGAAAAATTTATATAAATTATTGGAAAAAAGGGGGATCGGAAAGGGGGTGGGGATGGAGGAGAGAGTTCATGATCTAAAGTTGTTGAACTCAATATTCAGTCCGGAAGGCTGTAAAGTGCCTAGTCGGAAGATGAGGTGTTGTTCCTCCAGTTTGCATTGAGCTTCACTGGAACATTGCAGCAGGCCAAGGACGGACATGTGGGCATGAGAGCAGGGTGGAGTGTTAAAATGGCAAGCAACAGGGAGGTCTGGGACATGCTTGTGGACAAACCGAAGGTGTTCCGCAAAGCGGTCACCCGGTCTGCGTTTGGTCTCTCCAATGTAGAGGAAACCGCATTGGGAGCAACGAATGCAGTAGACTAAGTTAGGGGAAATGCAAGTGAAATGCTGCTTCACTTCAAAGGAGTGTTTGGGCCCTTGGACGGTGAGGAGAGGGGAAGTAAAGGGGCAGGTGTTACAGCTTCTGCGGTTGCATGGAAAGGTGCCGTGGGAGTGGGTTGAGGTGTAGGGGTGATGGAGGAGTGGACCAGGGTGTCATGGAGGGAACGATCCCTGCAGAATGCCGTCGGGGGGGTGAAGGGAAGATGTGTTTGGTGGTGGTATCATGCTGGAGTTGGTGGAAATGGCAGAGGATGATCCTTTGAATGCGGAGGCTGGTGGGGTGATAAGTGAGGACAAGGGGGACCATATCATGTTTCTGGGAGGGAGAGGAAGGTGTGAGGGCGGATGTGCGGGAGATGGGCTGGACATGGTTGAGGGCCCTGTCAACCACCGTGAGTGGAAGACTTTGGTTAAGGAATAAGGAAGACATGTCAGATGAACTGTTTTTGAAAGTGGCATCATCAGAACAGATGCGACGGAGGCAAAGGAACTGAGAGAATGGGATGGAGTCCTTAAAGGAAGCAGGGTGTGAGGAGCTGTAGTTGAGGTAGCTGTGGGAGTCAGTAGGCTTGTAATGAATATTGGTGGACAGTCTATCACCAGAAATTGAGCAGAGAGGACAAGGAAGGGAAGGGAAGTGTCAGAGATGGACCATGTGAAAATGATGGAGGGGTGGAAATTGGAAGCAAAATTAATAAATTTTTCCAGGTCCAGACGAGAGCATGAAGCAGCACCGAAGCAGTCATCGATGTACCGGAAAGAGTTGTGGGAGGGGGCCGGAGTAGGACTGGAACAAGGAATGTTCCACATACCCCATAAAGAGACAGGCATAACTGGGGCCCATGCGGCTACCCATAGCCACACCTTTTATTTGGAGGGAGTTTAAGGAGAAATTGTTCAGTGTGAGAACAAGTTCAGCCAGACGGAGGAGAGTAGTGGTAGATCGGGGTTGTTCGGGCCTCTGTTAGAGGAAGAAGCGGAGACCTCTCAGACCATCCCAGTGGGGGATGGAGGTGTAGAGGGATTGGACGCTCATGGTGAAGAGGAGGCAGTTGGGGCCAGGGAACTGGAAATTGTCGATATTGTGTAAGGTGTCAGAGGAATCGCAGATATAGGTGGGAAGGGACTGGACAAGGGGAGAGGGAATGGAGTCAAGATAGCAAAAAATGAGTTCCGTGGGGCAGGAACAGGCTGACATGATCAGTCTGCCGGGACAGTCCTGTTTGTGGATTTTGGGTAGGAGGTAGAAGCCGGCCGTCCAAGATTGGGAGACTATGAGTTTGGAAGCTGTGGAAGGAAGATCTCCAGAGGAGATGAGGTCAGTAACAGTCCTGGAAACAATGGCTTGATGTTCAGTGGTGGGGTCATGGTCCAGGGGGAAGTAGGAGGAAGTGTTTGTGAGTTAACGCTCAGCCTCTACGAGGTTTTTTTGTTGCTGTCTTCTATTAGTTAGCCAGTCCTCTATCCATGTTAATACACTACCCCCAACACCATGGGCTCTTATCTTATTAAGGAGCCTTATGTGAGGTAACTTATCGAATGCTTTTTGGAAATTCAAATATATTACTGTATCCTTTATCTATCCTGATTGTTACCTCCTCAAAGAATTCTAATAAATTTGTCGGGCATGATTTCCCCTTCATAAAGCCATGCTGACTCTGCTTGATTACATTATGATTTCTAAATGAGCTGCTATTACATCCTTATAATAGACTAACATTTTCCCAATGATGGATGTTAAGCTAACTGCCGATAGTTACCTGTTTTTTGTCTCCCTCCCTTTTTGAATAAGGGTGTTAACATTGGCAGTTTTCCAATCCTCTGGGACTTTTCCAGAATCTAAGGATTCTTGGAAGATTTCTACCAGTACATCCACTGTCTTTGTAGCTACTTCATGTAATATCCTAGGATGCAACCCATCAGGTCCAGGAGATTTACCAGCCTCTGGCCCCATTAGTTTCTCTAGTACTTTTTCTCTGGTGATAGTTATTGTATCTATTTCCTCCCCACCTTTTGCCTCTTGATTATTTAGTACTTTTGGAATGCTATTAGTGTCTTCAACCATGAAGAGTGATGTAAAGTTTTTGTTCAACTCCTCTGCCAGTTCTTGGTTCCCATTATTATTTCCCCACCCTCATTCTCTATGGGCCGATGTTCACTTTGGCCTCTCTCATTCTTTTTATATATTTATAAGAAGTTCTTACTGTCCATTTTTATCTTACTTGCTAGTTTACCCTCAAGGTTTATTTTCTCCCACTTTATTTTTTTTGGTCATCTTTTGTTGGTTTTTAAAATTTTCCTAATCCTCTGGCTTACCACTAATCTTTGCCACATTGTATGTTTTTTCTTTCAAGTTGATACTATCCTTAACTTCCTTGGCTAACCATGGTTGGTTTATCCTCTTCCTAGAATCCTTCTTCCTCACTGGGATATATCTTTGTTGTGAGTCATGAATTATTTTCTTAAACGTCTACCATTGTTCATCAACTGTCTTTTCTGCTAAACACCTTTCCCAGTCCACTCCAGCCAAATCTCCCCTCATTCCTTTGTAATTACCCTTATTAAAGTTTAACACAGTTATTTCCAATCCAAGTTTCTCACTCTCAAACTGAATGCTAAATTCTACTATGTTATGGTCACTGTTTCCTAGGGGATCTTTTACTCTGAGATCATTTACTAAACCTGCCTCATTACTTCATTACCAGATCCAAAATAGCCTGATCCCTGGTTGGATCCACGACATATTGTTCTAGGAAACTGCCCCTAATATACTCTATGAATTCTTGCTCGTGGCTACCTCTGCCAATTTGATCTTCCCAATCTACTTGAAGATTAAAGTCACCTATGATTAATGTACTGCCTTTTTTACATGCCCTCATTTTCTCCTGATTTATTCTCTGTCCTACAGTGTAGCTACTTTTAGGTGGCCTATAGACTACTCCCACCAGTGTCTTCTTCCCCTTGTTATTTCTTACCCCCACCCACATGGATTCTACATCTTCTGACCAAAGATCAAGACAAGTCCCAGCATGGTTTAAGTGAAGCCTGTCCCACCGGAACAGATCGCTTCTACTCCAGTATTAGTGCCAGTGCCCCCTGAATTGAAACCGATTCCTCCCACACCAATCTTTGAGCCACGCATTTAACTCCTTGACTTTATTTACCCTATGCCAGTTTGCCTGTGACTCAGGTAGTAATCCCGTGATTATTACCTTGGAGGTTCTGTTTTTTTTAATTTAGCTCCTAACTGTTCAAATTCTTTCAGCGGAACCAAATGTCATTGGTACCAATGTGAACAACAACAACTGGGTCCCTCCTCTCTCACTCCAAGTTCCTCTCCAGCCCTGAGGAGATGTCCTTAACGCTGGCACTGGGCAGGCAACACAGCCTTCGGGACTCTCACTCACGGCTGCAGAGAACAGTATCTATCCCCCTAATTACATTGTCCCCTACCACTACCACATTCCTATTTCCTGCCCCCCAATTGAATGGCTCCCTGTACCACGGTGCCATCATCAGTTTACTCATCCTCCCTGCAGTCCCCGCTCTCATCCACACAGCTTGCAAGAACCTCGTAACTGTTGGACAATTGCAGGGGCCGAGGCTCCTTGGATGCTACCCCCTGGGTCCCCAAATCTGCTTCACTTGCAGTCACACCCTCCTGTCCCTGATTACAGACAAAACTTGAACTACCTAATCTGTGGGGAGCAAAGTGTCCAGGTAACTTTCCCCCTCCCTGATGTGGCGCAATGTCTGCAGCTCAGACTCTAGCTCCTTAACTCGGATCCAAAGTTCCTCGAGCTGCAAACACTTATCACAGGTGTGTTCGTTCTGGATCACCTTGGTGTCCAGCAGTGCCCACATGCTTCAGCAGCAACACATCACCAATCCTGCCATCACTATTGTATTTTATTTATTTAATTGATTAATTTCTCCAGTATCCCTGCTCTTCACACTTGAGGAATTCCCTGCTCTTCATTCGTTATTGTAATTATTTTTTACACTAGTACCAATCCTATATTTAACAAGCTATTTTAAGAAAAAAAGACTAGAGACCTAAACACAAACAAAATACCTTGCTTTTACTTTAAAAACTATAAATACTCACCAATCCAATTCACCAATCAGCTGCTTTCCCTGCACTCGCATCATGTTGTGGGGGGTTCGTGACGTCTCTCTGCCGTTGGTCTCACATGAACTCGCCCAGCTCTTTTTTAAATGAAGTCTTCCCGCTCTGCCTGCTCTTCTTAAAATGAGGACTCCCCGCGCTTTGTGCTCCTTTTAAATGAAGTCTCCCCACTCGCCACACTCTTTTTAAAATTTGGGAGTAGAATCAGCATTGAACAGCTTCCTCTTCCTGATTGTCATGGATGTTCTAACCAAACAAGTGAGACAGGAAGTGTCATGGTCAATAATGTTTGTCGATGACATTGAGCTATGTGGTGGGGTGATGAAAGCATGACTGAATAGCTGGAGAACTGGAGCAAAGTACTGAAAGACAGGGGTATGAAGATCAATAGACTAAGGACCTAATTTATGGACTTTCAGTTTGAACCTTTCGGAAAGAGGATTGGAGTGAATGTGTAAAGATTTGGGTGAAAACCTGGAGAAACCTGAGGAGTTTAGAGGATCTGAGGTCAGTGGTGGGAGAAGATGGACTTGTGGGAATGGAGATTATGGGAAGAATTTTCGCCCCGTCGGGTGGAGCGGGAGCAGAGCCAATCGCTGCCCTCGATCGGCTGCGTGCTGCCATTTTATGTGGGCAGGCCAATTAAGGCCCGCCCAGCGTGATGCGTGCCCAGTAGCGCTCAGTGCTACCTGTGCGGGCAGGGGGAGGATGGAGAATGGGGGGCCTGCGTTTTTTCGTGCATGTGTGCGTAGGAGCACAGAAAAGAGGCAGCTCCGAGCCTCAGGGAGATTAAGCTCGGGATGAACGTTTTTATTAAAGACAGAAGAAAATTATTTATACATGTCCCCTCATGTGACAGCGTCACATGAGCTGGGACATGTTTATCAAATGTTTGAAATTTTTTATTTAATTAACAAACCCTTCATGAAACCTCATCCCGCCCGTGGATGAGGTTTCATGAAAAATGCAAAGGCCGCCTGGGCTCTTCGCCTACCCCCCAACCTTAAGGCTGGACGGGCAACCCTGACGATTTGTTCAATTGGTTGATCAATGGCTTTAACAGGCCTTTGACGGTTCAGCGGGCCCACAGCCGACTCCAGTGCATACCCGCCGAACAGAAGATCAGAATGACGTGCAGTGACGTCAGGATGCACGCCCGATGTCACCGCGCATCATTTTACGCCTCGGCGTGCAGGGCCCGCCCCCGCAGGCTGAAGAGAAAATCCTGGCCTAAGCAACAGAGTAGTTCTGGTTGGAGTAATTGGAAAATGTGCAATGGGGTGTTGTGTGATAGAAAAGTACCACTGAAACTGAAAGGAAGAGTCAATAAGACAACTGTGAGACTAGCCTTGTTAACTAATGCAGAAACTTGGGCAACATCAAGAGGAACAATGACTGGATACTAATGAGATGCGGATGCTGAGATGGATGTGTGGAGCAACGAGAAAGGACAAAGTCAGGGACCAGTACATCGGAGGGTCAGTGAAGATTGTGGAAGCATCAAAGAATGTCGCCAAGAAGAGATTGAAATTGTATGATCATCTGTTGAGGAGAGAGAGAGAACATGTGGTGAGGCAAGTGATGGAGATGGGACTGCCAGGAAGGAGAGGACGAAGGCCCAAGTCCAGAGGGACAGGTGCGGTGGTGAGAGACTAAAATGCAATGGGATTGGAAGAGGATTGGGTGACTGAACAGAGGAGATGGAGAAGGATAATCAAACAGCATTGTGGCGAGCCCAAGTGAAATGGGAGAAGCTCAAGAACCATAAAATGTTACCACACAGAAACAAACAATTCAGACAATCAAGTCTACACTCTTTTACTTCACATGGTCACCCGCTCTCCTGGCTGCTTCTTAATATTTATCCTAAGGTGCTTCACAGAAGCATAATTAAATAAAAACAGGGATGGAGTGGGGAAATGGGACTGACTGGATTGCTCTACAGAGAGTTGGCATAGATTTGATGGACTAAATGGCCTCATTCAATGCCATTTTGACTCTATGAGAAGGTGACAAAAGTATGGACGAGGATTTGAGCAGCACATGGGCTGAGGCAGGGGTAGGGGCAGAGATGGGTCACTTTACAGAAGAGGAAGTAAGCTTTTTTGAAGTGGAAAGGATATGGGATCTGCAGCTTAGCTCGGCTTTCACTATTCTTCTCTCCCTGTGAAAAAACTCCTCTCTCTCATTGCCCAAACCAGCTCACAACTTTACTGCATGAAGAATTGAGAGTATGAAACTATAACCTATGACTGAAGTGTTGCACATTAGCAAACCAAGGATCCACAGTGCAACATTAGAATAAAACATGCTGGAAAAGCTGTTCTGGATCAATAATAGGAGACTGAAACAGCTGCAATTTGATTCTCTTCCAAGTGTCATTTGGCAGTTAAGCAAAATTTATACATTTCTTCGGCCATTTATGTTTCTGTTTGAATGCTTAAATTTGAACATTGACATTTAGCAAGACTTGTACAGTTGTAACTCTATTTAAATAAATACCAATATTCAGCCAAACTCAATGTTTGGATAAAAACCTTTGAACACTGTGGCTTGCCATAGTCATGTGATTGCTGATATCATGATGTGTAAATAAATGTTTTAGGCTAGCAGCCATTTTGCACATCAAAATGGTGTCAGAAGTGTGAAACTGGGATTGAGTGGATTTTGATAGCTGTAATAGATCCAGCAGATGTGAAAAAAAAACAGAGAATAATTAAAACTTTGGTCTGCAACTTTGTACATCGACAGCTGGGTGAGTCATTATGGCTCTGAATTTTCCAATATCTGCTGCTCTGGAGAGGAAGGGAGATTTGAGAGGGAATTGTTAATTCTTCCAGACTCAATGGCAGAATTATGAGATTGCCACAGAGCTGAACAAGAAGCTTGAACAAATAAGAGTAACAACTCTGTTATCAGTGGTAAGGAGTTAGTGCTACATGGTGTATTGCACCCTAGACTTCACTGAGGCCTTGAAGGCCCACTTTGAACTTTCCACTAATGTCATTGATGAACATTATGGGGGGGTGGGTCATATTTTGCACATCTGTGGCTCACAGAGGAAGCTCCAAAAGTGAAGCTGCCTTGAAACCGATGCAATTTTTGTTAGAGGGATGTGGAAAACACGACACGTGGGCATTAGACATTTGAGCAAAAAGTCTAAAGCTGACTGGGTCATTTGGAGAGTATGCATTGAGTATGTGTAGGGTATGCTTTTGGAGAGGTAAGGGACTATTTTGGGTAGGTCCTCCCCCTTTGGGGGAGGTCAGGTACCCTTTGAGAAGGTAAGGTGCCCTTTGCTATTGTTACAAACAGACATGAATTTACATAAAAAATGGATAAGTAAGTGGAACTGTCAAGGCATTTAAATCTCCAAGCCCCTTAAATGAACAAAAATAGTCTGCTCTGGCTGCTTGCAATTTCACTATGTCTGTTGACATAGGCCTGAGTGTTAGCATTATGGAATTAGTGCTGCATGACTGATTCCACAACCTATCATTACCACAGTGGAGGTGGGAAGCGGCCGGGGGAGGGGGGGGTGGTTTATGTTCAGTTTGATTGACAGTTCCAGTTGGTGATAAAATTTTTGATGTGGGGTTATGAATACAAATGCTTGTTTTTGTACTGGATTAAGTACATGAAGGAAATGCTTGTTTTCATAAGGAATTAAGTAGCTGAAGGAATTTAAATGTATTGAATGGGTTTTATCAATAAAAGTGTTTTTTTTAATACTGAAGTCATCAATAGATACTTAGACCTTCATTTTATTTCATCTCACTATGGCCTCTGAGATCTGCCCATGGTGGAAATGGGTGAGTTGTCATGGAGAGTATAAGGGCAAAAGATGGTGGGTGTGGGGGAATGGGTTGGTATAAGTTGGCACAGGGGCAATAAAGGGCTATGGGAAGTGGGTAGAAGAGTATAGCTTGGCATGGAGAGTATGAGGGGGCATTGGGGTAGGTGGGGGAATGAGGTGGCATAGGGAGTATGGGATGTGGCAGGGTGTGAGGGCTGTTTTTTTTTTCAACAGCTGGGACAAAGTCCCAGATCAATGAGGTGGGTCTTTCACTCAGCCCACCTCGGCACCTGGCAGCCCCTGTGGTTGCCTCTGCACTCTTTTTCCAGGATGGCAGGCCTAACTCCAGTTATCATCCCACACCCACCCAACAAAAATCCAACTGCCCAGGGCACTTTCTCCCCAGTTGAATTTTCCCGACTCTGCGCTCCCAATTCGGGAGTGAAAATTTAGCCGTGTGTGTTTAACACTGGAGTTCAGGAAGGGAGGGAAAATATTGATCAGTATGTGACGGAGATGACTAGCTGAGTCTTGAGTTTGGGCAACTGAAGCGTGATGTCACCAGAGACAGGATATCTTAGCAACAAGAGATCCTGCTTTGAGAGCATGTCTGCTGAGAGAAGAGAAACTTACTCTCAAGAAGGCTATTGACATGCGCAGAAACTGTGAGGTTGTGAATCATCAGCTGAAAAATATTGATAGGAGAACTGATATGAGGCTGTGCACTATACTGAGAGGCAGTCCGAGCCTTCCAAGAACAAGTCAACGAAGAAAAGGAAGGACAACATACAAAAGGGCCAGCAGAATGATTAATGCTGGAGTACTGGATATAAATACTGTGGGGGGCACCACTAGATTGAAAAGGAAGCATGTCTAGCATGGAAAAAAGCAGTGCTCTAACCACAAGAAGTCGAATCACTTTACAAGCAAGTGTTTTGCTTGAAAGAAGGGAAACAATCACCCTACAGCCTAGAACACATTGGCACTGTAAAGTCTTGGGCTAAAAAATTATTTGTTACTGTTAGAATGGTGACTGTAGAAGGAGAGCATGTGACGTGTCAGATAGGCACTGATGATACGCGCAACATCATGAGCTTCGCAGACTTATATGAATTTGCTCATGATGGTGACCTGAAAATGAAGCCATCAAAGGTAAAGTTGATGCTATCTGATGGAATGATGCTCAGTTCAGTGGAAAAACTAAGCTGAGAGCCCAATGCAATGAATAGAAAGAAGATCTGCAGTTCCAGATAGTGGACACTAAGCAAAATCCTCTCATCTCAGCTGAAGCCAGTCAAAAGCTTGGACTGATAACCCTTCATGTACCGGAAGAGATTTGCAATGTTTCACATGACACCAAGCCATTGATTGCTGATAAGATCCTGGTAAGTGTCTTGCTCAGATCAAGCAAACTACACAAGATGTAGCTCTTCAAGTGCTCCAGGAAACTGTGATGAAAGGGTGGCCCGAAACCAGAAGAACACAACAGTTTCAGTAAGAAAGTAGTGGGAATTCAGAGATGAAGTGATTTCCCAAGATGGCATCTTGTATAAAGGGACTCGGGTCATAATCCCTAAAGTGATAAGAAAAGAGATGCTGAAGCACATCCAAGCAAGGAATCGAGTCCAGTCTGAGGAAGGAAAGAGAAGTGATCTACTGGCCAAACATGAACAAAGTGATTAGGGACCACATCAGCTAGCACAGTGTAATGAACATCAAGCTAAGCAAGTTAGTCTCATAACATCCCAGATCATGGGCAGAGTCTTCTGTTCTCGGTGATGGTGAGATTGAAGGTGGAAAGCCTGTTTTCTAGGCGGGGTGGTGGCATACATGAACCCTGCTGCCTTTCTGCCTCCACTAGAATTAAGTGGCCCCACTGCCAATTGAGCCCTTAAGTGGCCAATTAATGACCACTCAATGGCCTCACCCTGCCACCACTGGTATTAACTGGCATGCGGCATGACAATGAACCTGTACATGCCACTTGTCACCTGTGGCAGCACTCAGTGCCAGTCCTTCCATTTGATTGGAGATAATGTGCAGTGCTGAATTTCCAAATCAATCATGAAGTGTCTGAATTCTTCCCTCGTGAATTGAGGGCCGTTGTCACTCATCACAATATCGGGAATGCCATGACGACTGAAGTGTTTTTTCAGGTAGTTCTACGATCTCACTGGTGGTCATTGACATCAACTGATCTAACTCTCAGCAGTCTGAATAATAGTCGACTGTGACAAGATCGTCAGAGTCTGAGAGAGTGAAGAGGTCTACTCTAGGCTTCATTCCTCGGGCAGAATTTTGTTGTGGCATTGGGGGGTCTTGTCTGCCGGCTAGAGAGCCAGCAAGAGACCTCCAGTGTCTCTTTTCAGGAAGACCCGCTGACCCACATGCCAATCAGGCAGTGGCAAGGCCACCGGTGGGACTTCCCTTGGAATCAAGGCCAAGAGGCAGAAGTCCCATGTAACGAGAACTGATGGCCAATCAGAGGCCAGCAGCTCTTGCATTCAGCAGTGCCACTGAGGATGCTGCCGGAATGACAACACCCCTGCTCCACTGAGTCCCAGGAACACGGAGGACCCAGGCTATGTGTAAGTAATGTGTGGGAGGAGGCTGGGTTCTCAGGATGGGGCAGGAAGGTAGGAAGCAAGGGCAGAGTTGTTGCTTTCAGCAGGCCTTTGAAGAAGTGATGAGGGCTGATGAAGCAATGGCATTTAACAAGTGTTGGGCACAGACAGCATTAAAGCTCTGCCACCAAAGTTGGTATTGAAGAAGAGGCAAGATGAAGCAAAGAAATGCCAGAATTAATCAGAGGGCATATGCCAGATTATGGAGGGCTGCATGAGAGAGATGAGTCAATGAGGGAGTCTTATAATGAGGAAAATGGTTTTGAACTTGATGCATCAAAGGCTGGTGAGCAGAGAGTGCATGTGCAAAATTTCAGGAAATTACTTTTGTGGAAACTTGGCTGAAAAATAAAATTTGCAGATTAAAGACAACCACTTCAATCGACATCCCCTGAGGCAATTTCTTCTGTGAACATGCTGTGAATCAACAAAAGTGTGGGGAATTTAGGGTTTAATGTTTTACTCGTAAGAATTGTTGAATAAAACACTTCTGAAAAATATGGACATCTAAAGTGAATTTGTTGGGTCAATTATATTGCAGTTCCTGCATCAACATGGCTTGGTTCTTGTATTTCATCAGTGTGTGAAAGCAATACTCCCCAAAACAAAGAAAATGCTTAGTAATTTTGCTGGGACAATTGAGTTTTAGGCAGAAGATATCAGGCCAAGGCTTGCTACAGCAGATCGTCTCAATGCATGCACTGCCAATTAAATATTTTCCTCCAACCTTCAATTCAAGTTTGTTTTGCACCATACTTTACTAGAACTGCAAGTTAACAACAGTGTGGTGAAAGCAATAGGGCATCTGGTATAAAAACACAAAAGCAAAATACTGCGGATGGTGGAAATTTGAAATAGAAACCGAAAATGTTAGAAACACTCAGCGGGTCAGGCAGCATCTGTGACCTTTGGTACCTGCTAACTGAGTGAAAGATGGGACTAACAAACTATCTGCTTTACCAATACACACAGAGAGGGTTGTTAAGATCTGGAATCCACCACCTTAAAGGATGGTGGAATCAGATTCCATAGGAACTTTCAAAAGACAAATAGACGTGTACTTGACAGGGACTAATTTACAGCCCCATGGGGGAGAAGCTGTAGTGAGGGACTAACTAAATTCAATAGCATTTTCAAAGAGCTGGCACCAACATGCTGGGCCGAATGGCTTCCTTCTCTGCTAAAAGATTCTATGAATTTATGATGGGAGGGGTATAGGCCTTTGGTGGATGGGTGAGCAAAGGTGAATTGAATTTATTTCTAGTTATGTCTCAGTAGAAAAATTGATATCACTCTGGCCTTAACCTAATTGCAACAAACAAGGCAGTCGGTAGTTTAAAAATATATTAAATAAGATTACAGGGAATCCTCAGGGCCCTTATGTTAGTGTTTTTAAAGAACCAATAGAACAGTTGGCTCATCATTAACATTAAAAATTTTGCTAACATTCCAACACTGGTGACCAGAACTCCACACGCAAAAGTACACATGTAGAGCAATGTTTCACCCTGTACAAAACAGAATCATCAGTGCTGCAGACTCCCACCCTATGGAGGCAGTTACCAGGCTTTGCTTCCCTCTTTTCCTCAGCCAATGTCTTTTTTAGCTTTCCTTTTGATCTTTTTAACCAACTGCTTTTCTTTCTCTCCTAATTGGCTCTCCTCATTGCTTTCAGAACCTTGAATCTTTTGAAAGAAGTTCTGAGCAATGGGTGATTCAGGCAGGCTGGAAAGCAGTTAAGTCAGCGCAAAGCAACAAAGTATTTAATTGGGTGTTTGAGACACTTTGAGACATCTGATGATCGTGAAAAGCATTGTATAAATGCAAGTCTTTTTTTTAAAGATTATCAGAGAAGTTCACTGGTGATTTAATGAGCTGGAAGCTTAGTGTTACAAAGTCAGGCCCTGCCACAGATACCTTCCTGAATCCAGTAACATCAGATGATTTCTTACATAGCCTGAGTCTCTTAATTTTACAGGAGTTGGCTCACACTTCCCTACATCTGCTTGAATAACAGTGTTACTCAGGGATGCCATAATATCATTCTTTTGTTTTTGGATTTTGTTTGAACACAAAATAAGTTTACGCTCCAGTGTTGCACTGAGGAAGTGCGACACTGTCAGAGGTGCCACCTTTCAGATAAGATGTTACACTGAGGCTTGGTCTGCCCTTGTCAGGTGGCCGTAAAAGATCCCATGGCACTATTTCTCAGAAGAAAAGGGAAGATGTACCTTGTACCCCAACTAAATATTCATCCCAAAACCAAAAACATTAACTGATCATTGTCCCATTGTTGTTTGAGGGGCTTTACTGTGAAAAAAAATTGGTTGCCACATTTTGTACATCACAATGTTTATAAATGGTCGTTTGACTGTACAGAACTTAAATATTGCACAAAAATATACTTTCGAACATTTTGTCTTGCATTCATCAGGACAGATGCAAGAATGTCAAATTTGAAAGGGAACAACAATTTATACTGCATGAGAAAAGGGTGCTGATTGATTGGCAAGATGGCTCTGATTGGTTGAGGTGCTGCCATGGAGAATGCACCAGGGAACTATTGTCTCCACACTTTTGTTTAATTCAAAAAAGGCAGAATGCCTGGATGTGTTCCTTTTACCTGCAGAGGACAGGTCCCTGCACATGCACATATGTAGTTTCTAGCAAGCATAAGTGAGCAACATTGCGAGCCCAACTGATAATCTTAAATTGGCTGCTAGTGTAATTCTTGGCCCACTCAGGATTGTTCAGCAAGTGCTGTCCAATTGTAGAATCACATCTAACGTTAGACATTATGTTCTGAGTTTTGCAAGCAAGGGCTGTTGAGCACGGTCAGTACTCTGCTTATTGCGGACAACCAAAGGAACATGCCATTCAATACAATCCGCCAGTTGTTGGGACATACAGTCTACAGACCTGGCACCGTAAAAAGACCACTCTTCAAAAGAACTTAATTAGCCATTCAGCACTTTGAGATGTACTAAGGTTATGGAAGGTACTATATTAATGCAAGTTTTTCTTTTTGCGATCTGATCTGATGGGATACCCGGGCCTTCTATATGTGTTTTTTTAATTTCCATGGTGGTGTGAACCAAAAAACAACCAAGACAGATGAAATGTAATATAAGCAAGATGAAGACACATAACATTTATTGCTGAGAAAAATGACATGCTGGTTGTCCTTTGCAAACAACTCATTGTGCCTTTTACAACTAAACAAAAGCTCAGGGGACCGACATTCACCTGTTCATTCCCCATCGCAATGCCTTGCAAACGGTCAGTACTCTGCTTATTGCGGACAACCAAAGGAACATGCCATTCAATACAATCCGCCAGTTGTTGGGACATACAGTCTACAGACCTGGCACCGTAAAAAGACCACTCTTCAAAAGAACTTAATTAGCCATTCAGCACTTTGAGATGTACTAAGGTTATGGAAGGTACTATATTAATGCAAGTTTTTCTTTTTGCGATCTGATCTGATGGGATACCCGGGCCTTCTATATGTGTTTTTTTAATTTCCATGGTTGTGTGAACCAAAAAACAACCAAGACAGATGAAATGTAATATAAGCAAGGTGAAGACACATAACATTTATTGCTGAGAAAAATGACATGCTGGTTGTCCTTTGCAAACAACTCATTGTGCCTTTTACAACTAAACAAAAGCTCAGGGGACCGACATTCACCTGTTCATTCCCCATCGCAATGCCTTGACCAGTCAACCTGCCTTGTTTGAATTTAAACAAAAGCTTAGCAGGTAACTGTTCCATGGTGTATTCTCCATAGCAATACCTCTACCAATCAGAGTTCTCTTGTCAACCAATCAGCGCCCTCTTCTCATGCAGTATAAATTGTTGTTCCCTCTAGATGTGGTATTCTTGCGAATCTGTCCTGATGTGCGCAAGATGAAAATCTTCGACAACGTCTTTTTTTTCAGCAATACTCAAGTTCTGTACTAGCAAACAACATTTATGTTTTGTTTCAACTTTTTTACATATCAATACAGCTTGTCTTTGCATAACAGTACAGATATAGTAAGCATGCTACACTATGGCACTTGACTGGGTTATCTTGCTGAACAGGGAGCTAGTTTTTAACTCTCTTCTGATTCCATCCCTTTCACAGCCTTTTGTGGTCAGACTGCACCACCGTGCCCGCCCGCCCCCCCATCGCCACCTCCAACATTCTATTCTAGAAGTCTGACAACAGTTTCTGCTTTTAGTCGATGATCAGTTTTGAGTTGAAATGAATGGAATTGTTGCAGGAATATTGAAAACTATCTTTTATTGACCTCAGAATGCTGACCCAGGCAACTCATTTAAAATCTAATTCATGCCTATCGCAGCTGCCCTGTTGTGTCCAACTCATTGTAGTATTTTTAACATCTCTCTTGGCATCAAACTCCTTTCCCCGCAGCCAAACTACCTCCTGGGTGAGGCAAAAATCAGTGCATACTGGTTCTACCACGACAGGTCAGATGTCTTCATCATGAGTAGAGTTATGTATCTATTGACTCCTGTTAGTTACCTTTTCTCTTCCTGGCATTTGTAGCATAGATACACTTATATGACCAGAGAAACGCTTGCTTTGGGTAAGTTTTACATGTGGCAAGCTCCATCCCATTTCAGACAGAGAGGAAAAACAAGTGTAGACTTCAGTTCCTATAGAGACAAGAATTTAGCTTGCAGTCCTTTTTGACTGTGAAAGCATTTCTGAAATCTCAACAAACAGCAGTTGAAGAAAACCATGTCTTGGAGGAGACTTGTGGTTGTCTCCTCTACACCTTCCCAACCCTCCCCATGTGCATTTGTCTCACTGAGATCGTAGACTCTCACTCTTTGACTTCAAGATCACAATCTCATGTGTACTTGCTCTGCGTAGATCATTTCAAATATTTTCTTGCTCTCCAGCTAAAAGCAGCACACTGCAGTGAGACCCGCCCCACTCTGCTTCACCTTGAGGTCCATTTAGGCTTAACAGCTGATATGGCACCACTTTGGAATCCGTACAAAGCCAAAAAGAAAAAATGCTTGTGCTATGCTTGCCAAAATCACACCAGTGAACTCCATAAATGCTGCTTCAGACCTGACGTCTAGTCAAAATAAATCGATTCTAGTCCGCAGCACCACTTGTTTGAAAAATAGTTTCCGTGAGTGACGTTGTCCAGACATGGTCTGAAGAAGTTCGGTATGAATTATCATCAGAAGGAAATGCAAATGTTATTGCTTTTCTGGAGCAGTCAGCTGACCCAGAGAGACCTTTGTGGATACTGATTAAATGATGCATCACAGGGTTGAGAAGAGTGGATATATGTCAACACCCCATGTTAAGAAGTGATGGAATGTAGCAGACGGTGAGGTGAAAGTTTAAAAAAAAAGTGTTGACAGAAACCCACAATGAATGCCAGGAACTGATGTTTGAAATGGTGCACAGAATCCCTGCAGGCTTTGAAGGAAGCATTCTGTGGTCAAATGAATCCCATGTAATCTATGTTCCTTATCAACTCAGTGTCTCCTGCAATCATCATGGTGGTGGTAATGTAGCTATGGTCCATGAGAGACCATAGGGATTTCCTCTCTCTTCTAGAGAGGCACAAGGGTTTACATAGCATAAGCCGCACAAGTCCACATCAAGTGTGGGGCAAGGTAAGGAGACAGACCTCCCATGGATTACTAAAACCGGTATCGGGATTGAACACATGCTTTCAGTGTCATTCTGCACCACACTCTAGCTCATCTAGCCAACTGAGCTAACTAAGCCCATGCGCTGCAATCTGGGACTAAGAGCCAGCTTGATGGAGATCTTCATTTCAGTTTTCACACCATGGACAGGTGTGCCCAGAAACATGTTCTCCCTATGTGGAAACTGGGGAGGTTTTAGTTAATTTAATGTGATAATACAACGGATACACACCTTTAATGGGAAGTAATTCTTAGAGTAGCAAAGGGTCAGTATTTTTCAGCTTGAAATTGGCCATTCGCTCCTCAAAAAGCTGTTGAGACTGGGAGTAAATTAAAAATTTCAAAAATGAGATTGGTAGATTTTTGTTAGGCAAGGATTTTAGATGTTACAGAACCAAGGCAAGGAGATGAAGTTAAGATGCATGTCAGGCGTGATCAAACTGAATGGTGGGAAACCGGTTTGAGGGGCTGAATAGCCTCCTGCTGTCCCGATGTCACCGCCTCCCCACAAAGTCTCAATGATCTGTGACTGAAAGTAGAGCAGCAAAAGGAACTTCAGCCAATGGCAAAATATAAGTAAAGGTAAACCATATAGGTAGTAGTAGCAATGGCACAGAATGTACACTGCATTGGGGACTTCAATATCCATCACCAAGGGTGGCTCGGTAGCATAACTACTGATTGAGCCAGCTGAGTGCTGAAGGACTTATCTGCCAGAATGGGCCTCCAGCAGGTGTTGAGGGAACCAACAAGAAGGAAAATCCAACAAGACCTAGCTCCCTCCAATCTATCTGGCAATGCTCTTGTCCAAGACAGTATAGGTAGTGCCTACCACACAGAACTAGTGAAGACCAAGTCCCATCTCCACACTCAGCATACTCTCCAAAGTGTAGTGGGGCACCATCACCGTACTAAATGGGATAGATTCAGAATAGAGCTAGCAACTCAAAACTGGGCTTTTATGAGGTGGCTGATAATTTCAATAATCATATATTGAGGAAAGGATGAATCTGAAGCCAGTCTTATTCCTTAAGCCAGGTTTATTTCCATGGCTACAAAATAAAAGCACAGGTTCCTCCCATTTCCCCCAACACCCAGTGTGAAGTGGTTTTTAAACTCTTCTAATGATTCCCCAATCTTTCTCCAATTGGGGACAGCTTCTCTTGATTACCAATTTAAAGCATGTACTCTATTGCAGCACAATGTCAACATTAACAGCGCTGTGGGCCATCAGTAGCAGTAGAAATGCATTCAGCCACAATTTGCAATCTCATGACCCGGCATATCCTCACTCTACCATTACCATCAAACTGGGACATCAACCCTTGTTCAGTGAAAAGTGCAGGAAGGCATGTCAGCAGCACCAGGCATATCTGAAAATGAAGTGTCAACCTGATGAAGCTACAATACAGGACAACTTGCGTGCCAAACAGCAGAAGCAGAATGTGATAGGCTGGGCTATGTGATCCCACAACCAACAGATCAGATCTAAGCTCTGCAGTCCTGCCATATCCAGTTGTGAATGGTGGTAGACAATTTGAACAACCAACAGGTGGAGGATCTCCACAAATATCCCCATCCTTAATGATGGGGGAGCCCAACAAATCAGTGCAAAAGACAAGGCTAAAGCATTTGCAACTATCTTCAGCCAGAAGTGGTGTTAGAGGCAAGGTACGAGCATGGATAGAAGATTGGCTGTCTGGCAGGACGCAGAGAGTGGGGATAAGGGGGTCCTTCTCAGGATGGCGGCCGGTGACTAGTGGAGTTCCGCAGGGGTCAGTGTTGGGACCACAACTTTTCACTTTATACATTAATGATCTGGATGAAGGAACTGAGGGCATCCTGGCTAAGTTTGCAGATGATACAAAGATGATACAAAGTGGAGGGACAGGTAGTATTGAGGAGGCGGGGAGGCTGCAGAAGGATTTGGACAGGTTAGGAGAATGGACAAAGAAGTGGCAGATGGAACACAACGTGGGCAGGTGTGAGGTCATGCACTTTGGTAGGAAGAATAGAGGCATAGACTATTTTCTAAATGGGGAGAGAATTCAGAAATCTGAAGTGCAAAGGGACTTGGGAGTCCTAGTCCAGGATTCTCTTAAGGTTAACTTGCAGGTTGAGTCGGTAGTTAGGAAGGCAAATGCAATGTTGGCATTTATTTCAAGAGGACTAGAATATAAAAGCAGGGATGTGCTGCTGAGGCTTTATAAGGCTCTGGTTAGACCACATTTTGAATATTGTGAACAATTTTGGGCCCCGTATCTCAGGAAGGATGTTCTGGCCCTGGAAAGGGTCCAGAGGAGGTTCACGAGAATGATCCCAGGAATGAAAGGCTTAACATATGAGGAACGTTTGAGGACTCTGGGTCTATACTCGATGGAGTTTAGAAGGATGAGGGGGGATCTGATTGAAACTTACAGAATGCTGAAAGGCCTAGATAGAGTGGACGTGGGGAAGATGTTTCCATTAGTAGGAGAGACTAGGACCCGAGGGCACAGCCTCAGAGTAATGGGAAGACCTTTTAGAACAGAGATGAGGAGAAGCTTCTTCAGCCAGAGAGTGGTGAATCTATGGAATTGATTGCCACAGAAGGCTGTGGAGGCCAGGTCATTGAGTGTATTTAAGACCAAGATAGATAGGTTCTTGATTGGTAAGGGGATCAAAGGTTACGAGGCGAAGGCAGGAGAATGGGGTTGAGAAACTTATCAGCCATGATTGAATGGCAGAGCAGACTTGATGGGCCGAATGGCCTAATTTCTGCTCCTATGTCTTATGGTCTTTGTGCCGAGTGGATAATCCATCTCGGCCTCCTCCAGAAGTCCCCAGTGTCACAGATGCCGGTCTTCAGCCAATTTGATCCATTCCACGCGATTTCAAGAAACGGCTGAAGGCACTGGAATATTGAAATATCTATGGGCCCTGACAATATTCCAGCAGTGGTGAAGACTAATGTTCCAGAACTAGCCGCAACACGAGCCAAGCCGTTCCAGTACAGGTACCGGTATGGGCATCTACCCAGCAATGTAGAAATTTGCCCTGATATGCTCTTTTAACAAAAAAGCAGCACAAACACAAACTGGCCAATTATCGACCCAGCAGTCTACCCTCCACCATTAGCAAAGCAATAGAAGGTGTCATCAACAATGCTATCAGGTGGCACTTACTCAGCAATAACCTACCTACTGACATTCAAATTTGGGTTCTGCCAGGGCCACTCAGCTTTTGGTCCAAACACCTGCTTCATCAATGACGTTCCTTCCATCATAAGGTCAGAAGTGGGGATGTTTGCTGATGATTGCTCAATGTTGAGCACCATTCACAACTCCTCAGATACTGAAGCAGTCCGCGTCCATATGCGGCAAGACCTGGACAATATTCAAGTTTGGCCTGATAAGTGGCAAGTGACATTTGCGCCACCCAAGTGCCAGGCAATGACCATCTCCAACAAGGGAGAATCTATTTCCCCTTGATGTTCATTGGCATTACCATTGCTGAATCCCCCACTATCAACATCTTAGGGGTTCGATAGACCAGAAATTGAACTGGACTAGCCATATAAATACTGTGGCTATAAAAGCAGGTCAGAGGCTAGGAATTCTGCAGCAAATAACTCACCTCCTGACTCCAAAAGCCTGTCCACAAGACACAAGTCAGGAGTGTGATGGAATACTCTCCACTTGCCTGGATGAGTGTAGCTCCAACAACATGCGAGAAGTTTGACATCATCCAGGACAAAGCAGTCCACTTGTTTGGCACCACATCCACAATCATTCACTCCCTCCACCACCGACGCACAGTGGCAGCAGTGTGTATCATTTACAAGATGCACTGCAGCAACTCACCAAGGCTATTTAGACAGCACCTTCCAAACCCGCTACACCTTCCATTTAGAAGGATAAGGGCAGCAGATAGATGGGAACACCACCAGCTGCAAGTTCCCCTCCAAGCCACACCCCATCCTGACTTGGAAATATATCACCATTCCTTCACTGTCGCTGGATCAAAATCCTGGAACTCCCTCCCTAACAGCACTGTGGGGTGTACCTACACCACATGGACTGCGGTGGTTCAAGAAGGCCGGGGTGGGCGCTGGTGTTGGCTGAGTGCGAGACACAGACACTAACCTAAGTTTGAGACCTTGGGTGCAGATGGAAAAAAAATACCTACATGATGGACAGGGTGGCAGGTGGGAAATCTGGACAGCCAGATTTCATGTAGGCTGGCACTAAGGGAAGACTTACTGCTCACAACCTCAACAACAACAACAACTTATGTTTCTATCACACCTTTAATGCTATAAAACATCTCAAAGAGCTTCACAGGGACATTATGAAACAAAGTGTGACACCAAGCCACAAAAGAAGATAATAGGCCAGATATAACCAAAAGCTTGATCAAAGATATAGGTTTTAAGGAGAAAAGTGAGGTAGAGAGGTTTAGGGAGAGAATTCCAGAGCTTGTGGCCTGGGCAACAGAAGGCATGGCCACTAATGGTGGAGCAATCAAATTGAGGAATGCCCAAAAGGCCAAAATTAGAGGAGCGCAGATATCTTGACGGGTTATGGATTTGAAGAAATTACAGAGATAGGAAGGGGCCAGACCATGGAGGGATTTGAAAACAAGGATGAGAATTTTAAAATCAAGATGTTGTTTGACTAGATACTAATTTAGGTCAACTTGCACAGAAGCGATAGTGGAATAGGTTTTGCTGCGAGTTAAGACATCCGGCAGCAGAATTTTGAATGACTTTAAGTTTACGGAGGGTAGATTGTGTGAGACCAGCCAGGAGCTTGTTGGAATACAGCCTAGAGGTAACGAAAGTATGAACGGGGATTCCAGCAGATGAACTGAGACAGGGACAAAGCCAGGCCATACTACAGAGATGGATATAGGCGGTCTTAGTGATGGTGCAAACATGAGGTTGGAAGTCCATCCCGGGGTCACCTGTGACACCAAAGTTGTGAAGAGTCCGGTTCAATTTTGCCAATGAAAGGCCAATAGTTAGGGAACGGAGTTTGGAGTGGGCCAGTACGTTGTGGGAACATGGTTTTGAAAGGGCTTAGCAAGAAAAAAGGGATGAAGGGGAGATGGTTTAGGAGCTGAACTCCTACTGCATCTGGCTCCATAACGAAAAATTTTACACATACCTTCGTGAGCCCCTTCTGTCTACAAACCAACTGTAGACGTGCTTCAACCTGACAGGAAAACCTAAACGACTCCCTACTCAAGCACTGGTTAAAATGCAGTTGGGGGATCTTTTAGTGTGATAGGGTTCCAATTTACATAAATTCACAAGCTTACCCCTTGCTTTATATGGTGCTTGATCTGACTGCAGACCCCAGCAAGTTAAATGGGAAACCGTGCAAAAGGGCATTGAGTGGGTAAGTAAACTGCTTGTTTCTAACTACCTACAGGCCCGATTTCTGTTCGGTGGGTAAGAGTTACAATTGACCCCAGTATTTCCTCACAAGGAGAGAATGTGCACTCCATATTGGACAGATGGAAAGTCTACCTGTATAGGTTTCTCAGTAGCTTTGTTTGGGACGTATAAATGTGGAGATGGGCTTCTGTGCAAGCCACATTTCAAACTGACCTATAGAAGAGGATCTGCAGTGCATCTATCTCTTTGCCAAAAAGTGCTTCAACCTCCACTGCATGTGATTTTTTTTTTCCTCCCCAGTATGTTATGATATATGGACATTTGAATTCTACAGCACAAAGTTCACAAACAGCGGCTCTAACATCCTAAATAGCTTGAATTTCTGATCTGGGACTAATGCTTATCTCAACTGCCGATGATGATTCTGTTACAGAAAATCTCACTGTCGGCAGATTAAACTGTGTTCACAGGAAGATAATTGAAGACAATAAGAACCACTGATGTATGACAAAGTGTTTGCTTTATCCCTTTAGTTGGCCATTATCATAATTAGGTCATGAGTAATCAACCCTGACAATGTCCTTTATGGTCTGACGGTAACGTCTTTAGTAAAATACATATGTTAATCTAAAATACATGGAACGTCACAAGGTATCACAATATATTGAGTTTTAATTAAAAACAAATGTTTATATATAACAAACACGAGACTATGATTCCGCAGCCCTTTGACATCTGCCTGTTTAGTTTATTGTCCATGACTAAAGAGATAGAGAATGGGTTGCATCTTTTTCACAAAGTTCTAGCGGCAGAATTTAGCAAATGGTTGAAAGGATTCTGGTGTTTTTAACAGAAACAATGAAGGACGCAGCTGGCGAAAAGGGTTGGTCACTATCTGCCCTTTGGAAATTTTGTTTCAATGCTCAACATAGAGCATTGAAATCTCCCTGTGTTTACTGATTGTCATGGTTCACAGTGAGCTTTGGGCACCTCAATATAATAGTTAGAGGGCCCAAGTATCAGGTGTGGTGCACAGGAAAATGAGCCAGGAGGTTCAATCAATTTTTGTGGTGAGCCTTGCTTTATCTTGAATGGTGAACTGCCAGTTTCTAATCACACCACTTGAGGAGTGGGCTGGAAACCTGGAGAATCTGACACTTCCTGAAGCTGGCTGACACCTCTTAAAGAGGAGGAGGGGTTTAGATTGATGGAAATTTAGAACTGTGATTTTGGAGAAGCAGGCACAGTGCTGTAGAAATGCTTATTGAACAAGTCACAGGGATGTACTCGAATTGGAAGGAAGGATCTGGGCTGGGGATTCAACTGTTCACTATATTTATTACCGACTTAGATAACATGATAGAGAGCCACGTATCCAAAGATTATACAATGATACAAATATTCACGGTATCATAAGTAGTGTATATAGACAGGAGTATTAAATTACGGACATATTGATAGATTAAGTGAGCGGAAAAAACTCTGGCAGAGGAATTTCAATTTCAGACAACCTGCTAATTCCAGGTATCAATCCAGTAAACCTCCTCTGAAACAACATCCAATGCATTCACTTCCTCCTTAAATAAGACCAAAACTGCGCACAGTATTCGAGATGCGGTCTCACCAATGCCCTGTATAACTGAAGCAAAACATCCTTTTATGTTCAATTCCTCTCATAATAAAGGATAGCATTCCATTAGCAGGTAAGCGTGTGGCCATTCTTTTTAGACCTAAAAGGATGGATCCAAGTGTTTTTTAACTGGGGAAAAGCTAGGAACAGTGGCGGTCCTAAGAGATTTAGTGATCCATGTGCATAGATCATGAAAATGTAGCAGTCAGGCGCTAAAAAATAATCAAAAATATGAATACATATGAACATACAATAATATAGGCAGAAGGAGGCCATTCGGCCCCTCAAGCCTACTCTGCCATTCAATAAGATGATGGCTGGTTTGTTTGTTTAAAGTTCTACATTCCCATCTACCCCGATAACCTTTGATTCCCTTGCCTAACAAGAATCTATCTCTGCCTTAAAAATGTTCAGTGACGACGCCTCCACCGCCTTCTGAGCCAGAGAGTTCCAAAATTTCTCCTTGTCTCCATCTTAAAAGGGCAACCCCTAATTTTAAGCAGTGTCCCCTAGTTCTGGACTCACTCACAGAGGAAACATCTTTTCCATGTCCACCTTGTCAAGACCATTCAGGATCTTATATGCTTCAAATAAGTCACCCCTTACTCTTCTGAACTCCAGTGGAAACAAATGGAAACAGCCTGTCCAATCTTTCCTCATAAGACAACCTGCTAATTCCAGGTATCCATCTAATAAACCTCCTCTGAACCACATCCAATGCAGTCACATCCTTCCTTAAATAAGGAGACCAAAACTGCACATAGTATTCGAGATGCGGTCTCGCCAATGCCCTGTATAACTGAAGCACAACACTCTTAATTTTATTTTCAATTCCTCTTGTAATAAAAGATAGCATTCCATTAGTTTTAATTACTTGCTGTACCTGCATACTAACTTATGACTCATGCATGAGAACACCTCGATCCCTCTGCACCTCAGAATTTTGCCGCCATTCTCCATTTAAGTAATACTCTGGTTTTTTATTCTTCCTGCCAAAGTGAACAACTTCACATTTTCCCACATTATACTCCATCTGCCAGATTTTTGCCCGCTCACTCAACTTATCTGTTTGCAAACTCCTTATGTCTTCTTCACAACAAACTTTCCTACCTACTTTGTGTTGTTTGTAAATTTAGCAACTCCTCTCATCTAAGTCATTGATATAAATTGTAAAAAGTTGAGGCCACAGCACAGACCCCTGCGGGACTCCACTAGTCACATGCTGCCAATCAGACAAAAACCCATTTATACATACTCTCTGTTTTCTACCAGCCAGCCAATCTTCTATCCAGGCTAGTATGTTACCCCCTACTCGAAGGGTGGGGATCCTTTTTCTTATCAAGGGCCACTCACACATTAAAAACCAACTTTATTTTTTTTTAAGAGAGAATACAGAAACGTTCAACTCACCCACTGCTTTAATGCGATGGCTGAGTTTGTTTTTCCTTAATAAGCAGCACAGCTTCTGTGTCTCAATCACAGGAAATTCAGCTCAACTTTTTTCTCACTTTCCTTTCCCATTCTCTCTATTGGGCGGGGGGGGAGAGAGAGCGGGGTGAGCCGGATGTCCTGCTCCCTTTTTCCCCGTCCGGGTTATTCTCACTTCACCACTCGATTGGTGGCCCGCAGCTTCTCGTTCCTGCTCCTGGATCTCGGGCCTCTCTCTCCCTCTCCCCACAGCCTGGGGCTCTGGTGACCACAGCCAAGGCTCAGGCATCAGAACAGGGTGATGGCTGGCCTGAGGGCGATGGCTGGCCTGAGGGCGATGGCTGGCCTGAGGGCGTTGGCTGGCCTGAGGTGCAGCACACAGGAACGGGACCGGATTTTGAAATCTCCCCACGGGCTGGATGAAAAAGTGCAACAGGCCAGATCCAGCCCCCTGGCCGAGGGTTCTCTACCCTTGCCCTACACCCTGAGCTTTTCTTTTCCGCAAAAACCTTCGATCAAGTTCCTTCTGGAAATCCAAGTACAGGACTTGTACAGGCTCCTCTTCATCCACAGCGCATGTTACTCTTTCAAAGAACTGTGATAAATTTGTTAAGCATGGTCTCCCTTCCATAAAACCATGCTGACTGTTCCCAATCATCTTGTGATTTTCTAAGTGCCCAGCTATAACCTCTTTAGTGATCAACTCTAACACCTTTCCTATGATAGACATCAAGCTAACTGGCCTATAGTTTCCAGTTTTCTGCCTCCATCCCTTTTTCAATAGAATAGTTATATTAGATACTTTCCAATGTGACGGAACCTTTCCAGAATCTAGTGAATTTTGGAAAATTAGCACCAACGCATCTACTACCTCATTAGCCACCTCTTTTAAGACTCTAGGATGAAGTCCATCTGGACCCAAAGGTTTGTCAACCCGCAGCTCCATCAGTTTGCTCAGTACTGCTTCTCTATTGATTGTAATTTCACCAAGTTCCCCTCTCCCTTCCACCTCCTGATTTGCAGCTATTACTGGAATGTTTTTTGTATCCTCTATAGTGAAGACAGAAGCAAAATATTTATTCATTCATCCGCCATTTCCTTATTATCTACTATTAACTCTCCATTCTCAATCTCTGTAGAGGATCAACATACTTATTCTTTTCCTGTCTTAAGTCCCTGTAGAAACTCTTGCTACCTGTTTTTATATTTCTAGCTAACTTCCTCTCATACTCTAATTTCTCTCTCTTGATTAATCTTTTAGTCCTTCTCTGCCATTGTTTATATTCTGACCAATCATCTGACCTGCCACCCATCTTTGCACAGTTATATGCTTTTCCCTCATGTTTGATGCTTCCTTAACTTCTTCAGTTAACCACAGATGGTGGGTCCTCACTTCAGAACTTTTCTTTATAGTAGGAATATATTTATTGAGTATTCTGAAATATCCCCATAAATGTCTGCCACTACTTCTCTACTGATCTATCCCCTAGCCTAGTATCCCAGTTAACTTCAGCTAGCTCAGCTTTCATGCTGACATAGTTGCCCTTATTTAAGTTAAAAATACTAGTCCTAGACCCACTCTTCTTCCTTTTATACTGGGTGTAAAATTCAATCATATATTGGTCGCTGCTACCTGGGGGTGCCTTTACCCTGAGATCATTGATTAATCATGTCACATTACACAATGCCGAATCTAACATAACCTGTTTTCTGGTTAGTTCCAGAATGTGCTGCTCAAAGAAACTCTCTCAAAAGCTTTCTATGAACGCCTCGTCCAGGCTACTACAGCTAACCTGAATTTTCCAGCTTATATGTAAATTAAAGTCACCTATGATTACTGCCGACCTTTTATCACAAGCACCCAATATTTCTTTTTGTATACTTTGTTCTATATGTGGATACTGTTAGGGGACCTGTAGACCATTCCCACTTGTGACTTCTTTCCCTGACTATCCCTCATCTCTACCCAAACTGATTCTACATCCTGATCTCTTGAACGAAGGTCATCTCTAACTATTGCACAAATGCCATCCTTGATTAACAGTGTTACCGCTCCACCTTTACATAGCTTCCTATTCTTCTTGAATATCATACACACCTCAACATTCAGGACCCAATCCTGTTATCATGCAGCCATGTATCCATAATGGCTATCAGATCATATTTATTTACTTCAATGTGCGCTATTAATTCATTTACTTTGTTATGCGCACTCAGATATAGAGCCTTTAGTTTTGTCTTTTTGTTATCTTTGTAACATCTAGTCTTGATTGTTGGATTTTTAGGGTTTTTTTTGCTCTGTCCCTACCTGCCATTCTCCAACCCTCATTTCCCATGTTACTAATTTCCTCTCTTACCTTGTCTCTACTCTTTGATATACCACATCTTTCCACATTTGATACCTTGCCCCCACTATTTAGTTTAAAACGCTCTCTACTTCTCTAGTTGTGCAGTTTGCAAGAACTCTGGTCCCAGTGTGGTTCAGGTGTAGAGGGTCCCAACGGTACAGCCCCCATTTTCCCCAGTACTGGCAGCAGTGTCCCACCATTTCTCCCATACCAATCTTTTGAGCCACATATTCATCTCTCTAATTTCTCTAACCTCTTTCCTAGTTATACCTATGTCATTGGTACCTACATGGGCCACTACAACTGGATCATCCCCCTCCCACTGCCAGTTCCTCTCCAGCCCTGAGCTGATGTCCCAAATCCTGGCACTGGACAGGCAACACAGCCACCTGGAATCTTGCTCTTTGCTGCAGAGAACAGTGTCAACCCCCCTCACTATATTGTCCCCTACTACCATAAAATTCCTTTATGCCCCCCACCCCCACTTGAATGGCTTCCTGTACCATGGTGCCATGGTCAGTTTGCTCATCTACCCTACATCCCCCGCTCTCATCCAAACAAGCTAAGAGAACCTCATCCCTATTGGACAACTGCAGAGGCTCACACTCCTGCCCTCTGAATCCCCTTACCTGTCTCACTCACAGTCACGCCCTCCTGTCCTTGACCACTGAACAACTCAGAAGACCCTATCCTAAGTGGTGTGACTGTCTCCTTGTACAAAGCATCCAGGTAACTTTCCACCTCCCTGATGTGTCACAGGGTCTGCAGCTCAGCCTCCAGCTCAATAACTCTGAGCCAAAGTTCCTTGAGCTGCAAACACTTACTGCAGATACGTTTGCCCTGGATCACAATGTTATCCATGAGCTCCCAAATGCTGCAGCCTTGACACATCACCTGCTCTGCCATCCATCCATAATGTGTCTTAATTAATTACTTAATTATATTATTCGCTTATTTACATTGCATTTTCACATATTTTACTAACTTTACCACCAATTTGTTGGCTATTTTAAACCTTGGGGATAGAATAGAAATTAATCACTTACCAGGTAATCACCAAACCTTTCCTTGTAGTAGAGTAAGAACCAATTCCTACAGGGTGAGAGAGATAGAAAAAGGAAACGAACACCTCCATCCCCCCACCTACCTTCATCGAACTCCCCCACTCCCCAAACTCCAAGTTTGCATTCAGTTTCCTCAGCTGCACTCTGTGTGCCAAGACTACACTAAAGAGGGCTATATTTATGGCCCAACTGAACTGGGGCTAGAGTAACCAGATTCAACCAGTTAGTTAATTAACCACTCAGCTCTCACAACAGAGAGTGAATAAAATGTTACCCTTATATTCTAGCCCTATGGATAAAAAAAGTGGGCCAGAATTTGCTACAGCTATATAAAGCTATGGTTAGACCACATCTAGAGTACTGTGTACAATTCTGGCCACCTTACTTGAGGAGGAGTACAATGCAGATCCACCAAAATATTACCAGGGCTCCAAGGATTAGATTATGAAGAGAGATTACATAAAGTGGGCTTGTATTCCCTGAAATATAGAAGGTTAAGGGGTTATTTGATTCAGACCTTTAGGATATTGGAAGGAATTGATAGGGTTGATAGAGAAGCTTTTCTGCTAGTGGGCGAGTCTCAAGTGACATTAACCTTAAAAACAGAGTTAGGCCATTCAGCAGAGAAGTTAGGAAACATTTCTTCATGCAAAGGTTGGTGGAAGTATTGAACTCCCTCCTACAAATGCAAGACACGCATTTATCATATTATATCTGAAGTCGATAACTTATTACTAAACAAGATAAAAGGATATGGAGCCTAGTACAGGGTTAGGATACAGGATCAGCCAATATATATGCTGTTAAAATGCTAATGATATAGAACTGAACATATCTTAATTTCTCTTATCAGCTAACAATTTTTACTAGAACATCTTTAAGGTCCTCAAAAGGCACTGGACATGGGCATCAAACTTTGTTAGCTTCTATATTGAGTATTAAATCCTCGGAAATTTCTATCTTCAAAGCAAAAATCAGTATAGGAATGCTGATTGTCAGAGACTTTAAATAAATATTAGCCAAAATGACATAAGTAAAAGGGTGGGCCTGCAACATAAAAGATTAAGAAGCACTTTATTGCGCCTGTACAGAATGAGGAACTTGGAATTTAGTTTATTGCACTGTGCCCATGATATGCTTATATTACTGCTTTACTTGATACATATTTTGAAATTGGTAAACACAGATTTTAGATAAAGGTAATAACAAAGCTTGCTTAGTGTATGTTCCAAAGGTCAATTATCCCAGTGTGTCGTGTTTAACATGAACAAATATTTATTTGGTTTAGTGCAACTTCAGACAGTTGCTGGTTCTGCTCCTCTTCATGAATTTTCAATGCATTATACCACAAAACTGATCAGAAATCTAAAGCCACTACGTACAATGCCCATTGTAAATGCAAACAAAAAAATGGGTGCAGTGCTCGAATCTTGAATTCCCATCTCCAAGATTATAAATATATCCTGAACACAAACCTGAAATACCTGTTTGTGACCTTTGGCCAAAATATGAACGGATGGACATATGAAATAGGAACAGAAGTAGGCTAATTGGCCCCTCGAGTTTGCTTCGCCATTCAATAAGATCATGGCTAATCTGTTTGTATTTCGAATTCCACATTCCCATCTACCCCTGATAACCTTTGACTCCCTTGCCTAACAAGAACCTATCTACCTTCGCCTTAAAGATATTCAATGACCTGCCTCCACCGCCTTCTGACACAGAGTTCCAAAGTCGCACAACCCTCAGAGAAAAAAATTCTCATCTCTGTCCTAAAAAGGTGCCCCCTAATTTTAAAACAGTGCTCCCTAGTCCTGGACCCACCGACAAGAGGAAACATCGGGTGGAATCGTCCCAGATTTGCACTAAGTGCGGTAGGGTAGCAGGTGGGAGAAAGGGCGCTTTACCTGCTGGTTGCAATGGCAGCTTTTAGAACCATAGAAAGGTTACGGTGCACAAAGAGGCCATTTAGCCCATCGTGTCTGCACCGGCCAAAAAGAGAAAAAAGAAACTAGCCGCTTATTTTAATCCCACTTTCCAGCACCTGGTCTGTAGCCTTGCAGGTTACAGCACTTCAGATGCAGATCTAGGTGTCTTTTAAATGAGTTGAGTGTTTCAGCCTCAACCACAAACTTAGGCAGTGAATTCCAGACGCCCGCCACCCTCTGGATGAAAAAGTTTTTTCTCATGCCCCCTCTAATCCTCTACCAATCACCTTAAATCAATGCCCCCTGATAATTGACCCCTCAGCTAGGGGAAACAAGTCTTCCCTATCTACTCTATCTAGGCCCCTCATAATTTTGTACACCTCAATGAGATCTCCCTTAGCCTCCTCTGTTCTAAGGAACAAACAACCCTAGCCTATCCGATCTCTCCTCATAGCTGCAATTTTCAAGCCCTGACAACATTCTTGTAAATCTCCTCTGCATTCTCTCCAGAGCAATTGTGGTGACCAGAACTGTGCATGAAATTCCAGCTGTGGCCTAACCAGCATTTTATACAGTTCTATAATTACATTTGTATTCAATACCTCGCCCAATAAAGGAAAGCATGCCATACGCTTTCCTGACCACCTTGTCTACCTGTCCTGCCACCTTCAAGGACCTATGGACATGCACTCCAAGGTCCCTCACTTCGTCAACTCCTTTCAATAACTTCCCGTTTATTGATTTGTTTGCCCTCCCCAAATGCAGCATCTCACACATTTCCAGATTAAATTCTATTTGCTACTTCTCCACCCACTCAACCAAACCATTGATATTTTTACGCTGTATCATCCCAGTTTCGCCTCATTAATCATGCATACACGGGAAACACGATGGCGGCTGGGCTCCAATTCACCCACCATGCCGTCACCTCACTGCTTCATCACGCTGTGCACCACATTTAAAGTGCAGCCTGTACACTTCTCAGTGCTCCCAGCCCAGGACTGCTATACAGAAGACGTGGCCCCAAAAGGCAAGACGACTGCAGACCCCCAGTTTAGTGACACGTCCCTCAAACACCTTTTGGACGCCATGGAGGCCCGCTGTGATGTCCTCTACTCCAGCTCTGGCCACAGGAGGGGCAGCAACGCTACAGCTTGGTGGGCGTTGGCAGTGATGATCAGTGCCAATACTGCACAGAAGAGGTTAGCCATCCAATGCAGGTAGAGGATGAATGATCTCATCCATGCAGCCAGGGTATGGCAACCATCTCCTCACTCTAAACTCTCACACTCACCATCACACATTCACTAGCATCTCACTCACTGCCAGTTCAAGGGACATCACCAATCGCACTCCTCACACCTCCATCTGGCCTCATTTCCTCTGGAGACTGCCTTCTCAGCCCTCACCATCTTGAGGCCACTTACACAGATCAACCTGAGCCCCCAAACATACCCTGGGATACCCCGCTTCCCCAGTACAGTCCTCACCCTGCAGCCTCTTCCCTTGCCTGAGGCCACTTCTCCTCCTTCCCCAAGCAAGCCCTAGCCCTGCAGCTATTGAAAAGCCACCCCTACCTTGTGGCTGGTCTGGTAGGTAGAGACCTGCCCATGAGCCTGTCTAAAAGTGATGTGGTGCTGTCTGTAATGCCTGGTGCTGATGACCATGAGTGCTGCCCGAAGCAAGGTTGGCAAACAAACCCCAAAGCCCTGAGCGAAGTGCAGCCCATCAGGTGCACGTCACTTATTTATAGTTGTGCAATCGTGCTGACGTGCTCGGACGATCCAGCGTTGGAGGGGGTGGGGGGGCGCGGGGTTTCCAGTGAGCTTGGCTTATATCGATATGCAGATGTATTTTAATAAGTTCCCGACATCCGACGGCGGGAAATGCAGCTCACCATTGATGAGCAGAGCGGACGCTTGCAAACTGGTTTCACCACATCGTAAAACCAATCATTGTCCGCTCACGCCACCAAACATGCCCAACACAAGCGGGCACGGAAAATTCCACCCATCATTTCTGCATCCACCTTGTCAAAACCATTCAGGATCTTGTATATTGCAACCAGGTCACCCCTCACCATTCTGAACTCCAGTGGAAACAAGCCCAGCCTGTCCAATCTATCCTCATAAGACAACTCGCTCATTTCAAGTATCAATCTAGTAAACCTCCTCTCAACTGGCTTTAATGCATTCACATCCTTCGTTAAATAAGGAGACCAAAACTGCACAGTGTTTGAGGTGCGGTCTCACCAATGCCCTGTATAACTGAGGCATAACATCCTTACTTTTATGTTCAATTCCTCTTGTAATAAAGGATAGCATTCCATTAGCCTTCTTAATTATTTGTTGTACCTGCATACTAACTTTTTGAGACTCATGTACTAGAACACCTAGATCCCTCCGCACCTCAGAATTATGCAGCCGTTCTCCATTTAAGTAATACTCTGCTTTTTTTATTCTTCCTGCCAAAATGAACAACTTTACATTTTCCCACATTATATTCCATCTGCCAGATTTTTGCCCACTCACTCAACCTATCTATGTTCGTCTGCAACATCCTTATGTCCTCTTCACAACGTATTTTCCTACCTATCTTTGTGTCAGCTGCAAATTTAGCTACCATGCCTTGGATGAGGGGAGCGAAGTCAATGATCAGTCAATAAGTATTGATAAGGTGCAATCTTTGACAATTCTGGCATTGACTATTGCTCCATCATTTTCAACAAGCCATGTACGTAACTAAGCTATATGAATCTCCAGTTGTGACCTCTTTCATGGAGAGATAGTAGCACTTGTGATATATTCCAAACACAGGTTGTGATTGATGCTGAGATGATATTGTGGTTGGCAGAAAAGAATGTGTAGAATATTTAGCCCTATGGGGTAGAAGGTGAAGACAAGGGGGTTCCTGCCATTGTTGGGAGTGGAGGGATGAGAGCTGAACCTGGGAAATGGTTCAAGGTCTATTTAGGCATAGACAAGAGAGAACTTCGATAGAGCAAAAAAGGGGGGGTCATTTCCAATTGTCTGCTGTGAAAAAGAGAGCAAATATTAAAGAAATGCAGAAAGGGATGGAGAAGCAGGGCAGTGAAACAAAACCTAATCCGATTAGCTGTGGGGCTTGGAACAGTTTTCAATTTAGCCGAAAATTTATTGAGGTGGAGAGAAAGATCCAGAGTCACAAATGGACCACACAAAGGTAAGGAACTGACAGAAATAGCAAGCATTGTCCATTAACTTGTAAAGATTTAATTGAGAGCAAGAAACAGCACCAAAACAATCAAAGTAATGCATGAAGGGATCAAAAAAATATGCCTAAATAGGAATGGAATAAGGAGTGTGCGTCACAAATAAAGCATCTTTTCTAAGGTTTAGCATAGTGTTGGCTTTCATAAGATTGTCACAATTCATAAGTGTTAGAAATCAGCACCTCCCAGGAGAATCATATTCTAGATGAATTTGTTAGACACCAACAGGCTTTTGTTGATTTGTCTAAGCCTGGTATCTGAAGGCGGAGTCAACCCATTCAATACAAATACCAATATTTTGTAGAATTGTTTTACATCTGATTGACATTTTTATTTAAAGAAGAAAGTTATTTAAATCATCTTGGACCATTTATTTTTGGAAGCTATTTATCAATCTTTTTCATCTCTGATTCATATCCGTCAGAGTTGATCTATAGCCTTCAAAGAGAGATAATTAGGGCAGATAGCTTCCATAAATGATCACAAAAGTAAAAGAACTGCTCCGTTAAAATATCATTTATATTATAGTTTAGCATAATGTTACAAAGTATTTGTAATTTCCTGCTCCATCAAGGGCTAGCTAAGCTCAACATATATTTTTACAAAAGTTGTTACGTTGCTGCTTGTTTGCTTAGTGTTTAATAAATTAAATTGGCAGTTAAAACCTGAGTCAAAGTCTAGCGCAGTGGTATTCTGCCACCTTCTGAGAAGAAGAAAGTTCGTGTGAAACCAAATGATAAAGCCAGCAGCTGAAATAAACTAAAAAAGTTCTCTGTTTCCTGGACAAGCTATGAATTAACATTGAAATACACTGGATTTACAGCACAGAAACAGGGCACTCAGTCCAACTTGGCCATGCTGATGTTCATGCTCCACACAAGTATCCTCCCGCTTTACTTCAACTCACTCTCAGTATAACCTTCTCTCCCTTTCTTCCTCATGCACTCATCTGGTTTCCCTTTAAATATATCCTTCAATGATCACAACCCAGGTAGACATTGAGGCACTAAGATAAGTCTCAGTACCCCTGACCTAAGGAGGGTTTGTTTATTTGGGGAAATTAAAACACTCCCTCAGACATTGGAAAATGGGGGTTACCTGCAAGAGCTGGCTACAGAAGACAAAAATATCGAGAGTATAAAAAAAAAGAAAGTAAATGCTCCAAGACTAGTGCTATGAAAAGACTGAATAGCTGGGACCAGCATCTGTCCCCAAAATGTTCTGGAACTGAAGATAGAAATGTAAGAGTTTTTAAGTGAGGAAACAGGGGAGGGGGCAGGAAGAGCAAATAGCTCTATGATAGGGTGGAGGGCAGGAGAGATTAAATAACAAAAGATTTCATGAAGCAACAGCCAAAGAGAGTGGTAATGGGTAGAGTAAAGAAACATAGGTTTTGTCCAGACCTCCTCTGTATGTAACAGAATAGCTACATCGCAACCATCTGAATGTAACATGAAGGGAAAGAAAGGAATAAGACAAGACCAACACCCACTTTTTTTTTGTTTTTATTTCAGATTTCCAGCATCTGCAGTATTTTGCTTAGATATGTTTAAAGTTTGGGATTGGAAGATCTATGAATGAGATTAGGTCTGCTATAGTCTAAGAGATAATGGTTGGTATTACAGTTTAAGGAAAAAAAAGACTTGTTTGTATGCAGTATCTTTCATGACCTGCGGACATCTCAAAGTACCAATTAGCGTACATGTTCCCACAAACAGCAATGTGATCATGACTGGTGACTGAGTGATAAATCTTAGCCGGGATCACCAGGGAGAACTCTATTGGTCTTCTTCATTATGACTTGAGAGAGAAGATGGAAGCTCGGTTTAACGTCTCATCTGAAAGATGGCACCTCTGAAGGTGCAGCACTCCATCAGTACTGCACTGAAGTTGAATTGCATCATGATCTTTGCAAAAACAGGACAATAATGCCAGTGCTGCAATTGTGAATATTTAATTTTATATCTGAGTATATAAATAAGATAATTGGATAACTACAGTTATCGTATTTATATACTTAGATATAAAATTTTTAGTTTTAGCATTAAATTATGTAATTACATATTTGTCAAATGGAGGGAATCCAGTCCTGGAGGTAACTCATGTATTAAGATTCTAGAAGACCAACAAATAGTGGAAGTAAAGATTTCCTCAGTATGTAACAAAATTGTAACCTGTTCTTTATAAATAGGTTTATAATTTCATTACACAGCAAAGGGAGGAAATCTTCCATACAAGGTCAATGAACAGAGACACAGGGTGGAACTTAATGTAGGTGATGTGGGTCCTATCCGCCGACTCAAGATCTGGCGAGAGCCCTGCATCACCTCTCTTCAGGAAGGCCCATCGTAATAAGTGCCAACCAGGCACTTAATTGAGCAGGGGCAGACCTTCACTGAAATCAAGGACCCTGGTGGCAGAAGGCTTGCCTGCCAAGAGCTGCCAGCTGCAGATCGGCAGCTCTTTATTGCTCGACGGCGCCACCAGGGAAATGGTGGCTGCTGCCAGTAATGCACCCACCCAAGGCCCAGGATTGCCAAGGGACCTAGGCCACATGTGAGTGATGGCGGGATGGGGGTTACAGGGTTGGGGGAGGGGATCAGCAGCAAGGGCAGGGATTGGCTGTCAGCGGATCCACCCTTCCAGATGCCAGGTCCCTCTATCAGATTCTAACCCTAACTCCCCCCCCCCGCCCCAAGGAAGCCTGCAAGCAACCCTGACATGGTATGCTTTTCAGGCTTCCCATATGGCAAGTCTCCTACATGCCACTGGGTTAATATCAGCAGTGGCAAGATGAGGCCCTTAAGTGGACATAAACTGCCCATTTAAGGGCCTCAGTTGACAGCGGGTTGGGAAAGACCATCCATGAACCTTCCTGCCTCTGCCCCAATTAAGTCTGTGGTGGAAAGGCACCCTACCCAGTACCCTCCCAGCCATTTAAATGCCCCCATACCATCAAACTTGCTGCAGGGGAGGGTAATAAATTCTGGCCACAGTGACCTTGTGAAGTAGTAATTCTCTTCAAACCATTCAAATTCATGCACACAAACTATCACATGGAAAAGGTAAAACAGTTCAAAATGGATAATGCTATAAAAAGATGTAATGGTGCATCTGCATAAAATCATAATTATATTTCAGTGTCAGGAAGGTATAATAATTCTCAATGTTATTGGAATTTATTATAAAATAGAGTAATAGTGAGAGGTGTGTTTGTGTGCGTGAGAGACACTGAATTAGAGGCAGCTAGTCTGGGCACTTTGATGTACAAAGAGAAGTTAGGTTTGAAATGTTAATTAGGTAAACATGGGGTAGTTTAGAAACATAGGTGTCAAGGGAACATTTGCATTTTGAAATAAACCAGACTAGATTGTTTTCAAAAGAGGAAGTGAAATGTGTCACCTAGCCGGGCGAAGTTTAGAAAGAGTGTGTTTACTTTTCCCAAAGTTGACTGGTAAAACTTAGTGCTATGAGAAATTTTTATTATCATAGTAGTACAGTCCAAAGACACAGTGAAACACTGGATATTTGCATTCAAAGGGGAAAATATGTATAAAGGCTGTGTGTGAGGGAAGGCAGTCTAAGATTCAACAAGTGTGAAACGCCTTCAGCCTGTATTTACCAAACTGCTGCCTCCAGGGACTCAAGTTAAGAAAACTCACTCTGAATTCAACTGTTCAGGGTATCGTTTACTTTGCCTGGGTCTTTTAAAATCTATGTATTTTACTGTTATCTTAACGAAAGTGTAACTGGGAATCAGATTAAATAGAGGATTTAGAAGTTATCATAGTAGTAATTTGTAGATCTATATGTGTATTTAAAGTCATTTCTTCTATTAATAATGTTTAATCTAGTTTAGACTTGGGTGATCTTATCACCACTGAATTCAGAGCACACATCTCGAAATTTGTACAAATTGCAAAACCAGTTGTGTGTTTCAAGTTTCCCTTTGGGATTTGAACAACTCAGCATTTACCATCGGTTGTGACATAGCACTCAGTTGAAGTATTATATGTAGTTTGAGGCTCTACACTCAGGTAATAGAACAGGTACATTCTCTACAATGCTGGCTAGTATGAGATAGCACAAATACAAAGACAGTTTCGAAAAATTGTTTTCATTAGAGCAGAGGAGAGTAAAGGGTGATTTGACAGGGGAGTTTAAAATTATGAAGGGATGGGACAGAGTAGATAGAAACACATGGTTTCCTGTAGTTGAGGTGTATAGAATGAAGGGAACATAATTATGAGATGAAATGTAAGAGATTTAGGTCGAACAGCAAGAAAGACACTTTTACACAAAGTTGTGAGGATATGGAATTCACTGCCCGGGTTAGATATTGAAACAGAGGCCATGTTAACTTAGATAGTTGGTTGATGGGAAGAAGGACAAGGAGATTTGGGAACAGGCCAGACACACACAATTAGGGCAACTGCTGGTGTGGAGAATGAATGCCAAAAATTGTTTGGACTAAATGGCGTGCTTCAGTTTTGTTAAGAGAGACAGCAGTTCATTCCTCTTTGTGCAATTGTATCAAGTCTAGATTTTGTGCTCAACTCTCTTGAGTAGGACTTGAACTCACAACCTTCTGACTCAGAACGAGTGCTCGCATTGAGCTATTGCTTACACTGTACCACTAATAGCAAGAGCTAGATAAGAGTCAAATCTTGATGGTAATTTTGAGCTTACAACTCAGAGAATCAAGAACTAAACATTCTGAGGCAATATATATTCAAGTCAGTAAGAAAAGTAGGCTAAGAGAGAAGACAGTTAATACTGCTGTGTCAGTATTTTTTAAATTTATTCGTTCACTGGATGTGGGTGTCACTGGCTAGACCAGTATTTTTTGCCCATTGCTAATTGCCCTTGAGAAGGTGGTAGTGAGCCGCCATCTTAAACTGGTGGAGTCCATGTGGTGTAGGTACACCCATAGTGCTATTAAGAAGGGAGTTTCAGGATTTTGACCCAGTGACTGTGTAGTAATGGCGATACAGTTCCAAGTCAGGATGGTGTGTGGCTTGGAGGGGAGCTATCAATAAAAAGACATGTGGCCATCAGGAGGACCCAGAAGTGTTGTAGGGTGTTGGTTCAGTAGGTCTGAAGAAGTCTTTGTATTCATATGTAGGTTAACTGTAAGTCTTTATTGATCTTAGAACTATTTACAAATATACAGTGAAGGGTTACAAGCTAGGATCTGTCTCCAAGCTTGCTGGTACACATGGTTCTGTCTAACACTAGATTGACCCTGGGTGTGGGTCATGTACCCTCTTTCATTACTGTTTGGGCGGTATTGTACTCCGTTCTAAATTAACCTTTATGTGCCTGACCCTTGTACTACAAAAAGGACTGCAAAGTCTTGAAACAGGTGAAAGGTCCAGAACCACAAGTGTGTGTACTGATAATGAATGAAAATGGAGACAAGAGTGCCAGAATAAGAGCTCACATCTCTTTAATGTTATAAATTGTTGAGGTGAAGTGATAAGATCAAGCTCTTAGTGAGCACAGGTTATTCTGAGTCAGAAAAGGGAAGATTAGAGGCAATTAAACCACACATGCTGGTGTCTGGACAGGGGTTGGGTTAGAAGGAGAAGTGTGACAGAATAAAATGGTGGAGAAGAGAAAGCAGGGGATCATTGAACATTCAAAAATTGCAACTCTAACTACCTGAAAGGAAGGAGTAAAGCTTTTTGTTAAAACAATGGATGAGTTAAGGGTTGTCATAAAACTGAAAACCAGGGCAGCTGGGGTACAGATTGAGCTGATGCTACTGCTGAGAGAGGCTGACACTATATATAATGAGTCCTACTAAAATATATAAACTGCATCAAACATTGACAGCAATGGTCAAAAGAATATTGAATATCATGGGAAGGCTGCTGAGATGTATGGAGTTAGGTCACAAATTAGCCATGGTGGAGCAGATTCAAGGAACTCAATGGCCTTCTCCTGTTCCTATCTTCATCAGTGAACTGGTGTACATTATTAAAAGTCATGTTTTTTATTTTCTGGTGACACCACTGTAAAAGATTGTTAATTGCCCTTTAAAACACTCCAGACAGATGTGGATGAAATGAAAAATTTGCTCATATATGGTGTTACCGTGAGCTGTGAGAGGCAATGGCTGTTGGAAAGATTAACTGTGATGCTGCCCATCTGCATCTCCCCACTGAACATGCCAAGCCTCATCAGCAACCAACATCCAGCTTGACAACCATATCTTAATGACATTATGGAAAAGGTGTGTTAAAATTGGCTTACAATTTTCAAGGAACCATAACTTCACTTGTCTAGTGAGCAGTCAGTGCTTTGAAAAAGCTCAGTGAACCTCTGAACAGAGGCTCTGTCTAAAGCTGTGCTGTACCATGGCCAATGTTTGGCTAATTGGATAGTATCCTTGTACAAAGGCATAGCTCACTCCATTGGCACCTATCCACTGTTCATAAGACATTCATATTTTAAACCTTGAGGGCGTAGAATGTCTGATCTGGCAAATCCCCTGAATACGTGCTATTTAACAGAAATAACAGAAACAGGGAGAACATAAGGACAGCAGAAGGCATTAAAGCTTACTTATCAAAGCGTTTTTTAACTCTTTCATTCACAATAATGGGACGTGGATATGGCTCCTCGCTAGAAATGCAATAATGCTTGAAAATATTGAAAATATTTTGTAGAAGTCATGGTATATATTTCCCACTTCTCCATGTTTCTGTTTCAGAGCCATGCCAAGTCGGATCACATGAGAAAGTGACACCCCTAGCCAATCATTTTCTATTCATTGCACACAGTGGGGCTGTGCACTGTCCTTAACATGCAGGTGCAATTCTACACTATGCCAATTTGGAAAATCAACCCTGATATACCTGGCACAACAAATTTTTCAAGTTAGTTGTTCTCATTCAGTTTGCATGCAATGTTTACCCGAAACACCAAATAGTACAGTGTGGGAGTGTCTGTGCACACATAGATCAAGACTACTGTTGTAAATGCATGAGTAAATACTTTACATTTCACTGGAGGTGGGCAACAAAAGCAAATGACATGTGTGTTGGTGAAGTGACGATTACACTTCACTGCATTGCTGATATGAAGTGTCACCACTACTGTTCATAAATGTGATAGCTGTAAAGTTAACTCAACATCAATAACCTCAAATCAATAGATTTGTGATTGCTCCTGACACACTTCCAGCCTCAGCCAACCACATTCTGCAAAACATGTGCTGTTATCGAGCAGTGTGGCTTCAGAACTGCCTGATACAGGCAGCCTGCCATCATTGCTACAAATCATAACCTAACAACAACTAGGACAGGCCTATTTACTTAAAAAAACATCAGCCACCAAAATCAACTCAGGACAAATAGATAATTCAGCTAATAATTCTTTCAGTTCCAGCATCTCACAAAACGATTGTCTGTAGGGACTATCGTTTTACTTGGGCATTTCAGGTAACATATAGTTTAAGTCAAAGGGATCTTAAAAGTAGAGCCAGATCATTCAGAAGAAATAGCGCTAAGAATTTTTTCCACAGGTTGAAAGAAATCTTGAACTCTCCCGCAAAAGTCCATGGATGCTGGGGGAGCTTTCAAAACTGAGACTGTTCTGTTCAATAAGGTGTCAAGGGATATGAAGCAAAGGTGGGGAATGAAGTTAAGGTGCAGATCAATCATCTAATTGAACGTCATAAGAACATAAGAAATAGGAGGAGTAGGCCATTCAGCCTCTCACACCTTCCCCACCATTCAATAAGGTCATGGCTGATCTGCCCCTGGCCTCAACTCCTCTTTCGTGCCAGCTCCTCATAGACCTCAACTCCCGGTATTTCAAAAATCTATCTACCTCCTCTTTAAATACTTTCAGTGATCTAGCCTCCACAACTCTCTGGGGTAGAGAATTCCAGACATTCACTACCCTCAGAGAAGAAATTCCTTTGCATCTTAGTTTTAAATGAGTGCCCCCTTATTCTGTAATTATGTCCCCTAATTTGAGATTCCCCCACTAGTGGAAACATCTTCTCAACATCTACCCTGTCAAGCCCCATCAGAATCTTGTATATTTCAATAAGATCACCCCTCATTCTTCTAAACTCTAATGAATTAAGGCCTAACCTGTTTAGCTGCTCTTGATAAGTCAACCCCTTCATCCCAGGAATCAGCCCAGTGAATTCTTTTGAACTGCCTCCAATGCCAGTATATCCTTTCTTAAATATGGGGACCAAAACTGTACACGGTACTCCAGGTGCGGCCTCACCAACACCCTGTACAGTTGTAACAAGACTTCCCTATTTTTAAACTCCAACCCCCTAGCAATATAGGCCAAAATTCAATTTGTCGTCTTAATTACTTGCTGCACCTGCATGCTAACTTTTTGTGTGTCATGCACAAGAATGCCCAGATCCCTCTGTGCCGCAGTTTTTTGGAGTCTCTCTCCATTTAAATAATAGTCTGCTTTTTGATTCTTCCTACCGAAGTACATGACCTCACACTTTCCTACCTTAAACTCCATCTGCCAAGTTTTTGCCCATTCACTCAACCTGTCTATATCCCCTTGCAGATTCCTTATATCCTCATCACAACATGCCCTCCCACCTATCTTTGTATCATCAGCAAATTTGGATATATTACACTCTTCCCCCTCCTCCAAGTCATTAATATAGACAGTAAATAATTGAGGCCCTAGGACTGATCCTTGTGGCACTCCATTAGTTACATCTTTCCAACCTGAAAAATACCCATTAATCCTGACTCTCTGTCTTCTGTGTGCTCACCAATCCTCAATCCATGCTAATACATTAGCCCCAATACCATGAGCTCCTATCTTGTGAAATAACCTTTTATGTGGCACCTTATCGAATGCCTTCTGGAAATCCAAATACACTACATCTACCAGTTTCCCTGCCTGTTATATCCTCAAAGAACTCTAGAAAATTTGTCAAACATGATTTCCCTTTCACAAAACCATGTTGACTCTGTTTGATTGCGTTAAGCTTTTCTAAATGTCCTGCTATTTCTTCCTTCATAATGAACTCTAGCATTTCCCCAACTACAGATGTTAGGCTGACTGGCCTATAGTTTCCTGCTTTTTGTCTCCCTCCCCTCAGGGGAGGCATCACATTAGCGGTTTTCCAATCCTCTGGGACCCTCCCAGGATCCAGAGAGTTCTGGAATATTTCAACCAATGCCTCCACTATCTCTGTAGCCACTTCCTTTAAAACCCTTGGATGCAGGTCATCAGGTCCTGGTGACTTGTCTGCCTTTAGTCCCATTAGTTTGTCAAATACTTTGTCCCTTGTGATAGAGACTGTTACAAGATCTTTCCTCCCTTTAGCTCCTTGCTTATCTGACATCTTTGGAATGTTTATAATGTCCTCCAACCTGAAGACCGATGCAAAATATTGCTTTAAATTATGTGCCATTTCCCTGTTCCGTGTTATCAATTCTCCACTTGCATCCTTCAAGGGTCCCACGCTCACTTTAGCCACTCTCTTTTTATTTACCTGTAGAAGCTCTTGCTGTTTATTTTTATATTTCTTGCCAATTTATTTTCATAATCAATTTTCTCCCTTTTTATTAGCTTTTTAGTCATCCACTGCTGGATCCAAAAAATGCCCAATCTCTGGCTTACCACTAGTTTTCACCGCTTTATATGCCTTAGTTTTTGACTGGATACTCTTCTTGACCGCCTTTGTTAGCCACGGGTGGTTCAACCTTCTCATCGAGTCCTTCGTTTTAACCGGGATAAATTTTTGCTGAGCATTATGAAATATCTGCTTAAATATCTGCTGCTACACATCCACTGACCTTCCCCTTAGTCTATTTTCCCAGCCCGCTTTAAACAACTCTTTCTTCATACCTCTGTAATTGTCCTTAATTAAGTTGAGGTCACTGGTTTGAGACCCGAGCTGCTCGCCCTCAAACTGAATTTGAATTCCTATCATGTGATGATCACTACCTCCAAGAGGATCCTTAACTATGAGATCTCTTATTAATCCTACCTCATTACAAATTACTAGATCTAAAATAGCCTGTTCCCAGGTAGGTTCTGCAACATATTGCTCTAAGAAACAATCCCTGATGCAGTCTACAAATTTGTCTTCCATGTTACCCCTACAAGCTGATTTGTCCAGTCGATATGCAGAATAAAATCACCCATGACAATTGTAAAGCCCTTCTCACACACCTACATTATTTCACGATTTAAACTTTGTCCCACAGTGAGGCAACTGAGGGGCCTATAGACAACTCCCATCCGTGACTTCTTCCCCTTGCTATGCCTTATTTCTATCCAAGCTGATTCCACATCACAATCTATTGCACCTATATCACTACTCACCACCGCATTGATATCTTCCCTTATTAACAAAGCTACCCCACCTCCTTTTCCTTTTTGCCTATTTTTCTGGAACATCGAATAACCTTGAATATTGAGTTCCCAGTCTTGGTCACCCTGCAACCACGTCTCCGTAATAGCTATCAAGTCATATCCATATATTTCTGTTTGTGCTGTCAACTCATCTATCTTGTTCCAAATGCTGTGTGCATTCAGATAAAGAGTCTTAAACTTTGACTTTTTATCATTAGTATTCATTCTGGCTCTTCTGCTTATATTTTCTGCCTTTCCCTGTCACACTTCGATTATGCCTCTTCACTATCCTGCATTTCTGCTCTTTTTTTTTGAATTTTTACACTTCCCTTCAATTAAACCCTCCCCCCACTAATTAGTTTAAAGTCCTATCTACAACCCTAGTTATATGATTCGCCAAGACACTAGTCCCAGCTTAGTTCAAATGAAGCCCATCCCAACAAAACAGCTCTCTCCTTCCCCAGTACTGGGTGCCAGTGCCCAATGAATCAGAGCCCATTTCTCCCACACCAATCTTTGAGCCACACTTTTACCTCTCTAATCTTATTTACCCTACGCCAATTTGCACGTGGCTCAGGTAGTAATTACCTTTGTGGTTCTGCTTTTTAATTTAGCCCCAAGCTGCTCGTAGTCCCTCAGCAGAATCTCTTTCCTAATCCTACCTATGTCATTGACACCTACATGGACCACAACAACTTGATCATTCCCCTCCCACTCCAAGTTCCTCTCCAGGCCAGAAGAGATGTCCTTAACCTTGGCACCTTCGGGACTCTGTCTTTGCTAGAGAACAGTAACTATTCCCCTAACTGTGCTATCCCCTATTACTACTACATTTCTCTTTCCTCCCTATACTTGAACGGTGCTGTGGTCAGTTCACTCAGCCTCTCTGCAGTCTATGCCCTCGTCCACACCAGGAGCATGAACCTTGTACCTATTGGACAAGGGCACCGGCTGTGGCTCCTCCAAAGCTGAATGTCAGAGCATGTTTAAGGGGATGAGTTGCCTACTCTGTCCCTAATGTCCCAATTTTGTGGAAAATGGCTTTTTGGTGTAAAGGTTGTGTCATGGCATATCAGATGCAGGCCGGAGCATGCGTGGGAAAATGATGGCCAGGATCTTGTGCTTGCGCTGGTGGTGAGCTTGGAAGCGGAAAGAGCATTTAATTCGGCGGGATGGTAGCCTACTAGAACCCTGCCGCCTTCCAACCTCCACCAGAATTAAGTTCTGGGTGACGGGGCTCATGGTCAACTTTCCCACCCTGTCGCCAGTTAGTGACCACTTAAGGGCCTCATCCTGCAGCCACTGGTATTAACCCAGCTGCAGGTGCACTTGTCGTCATGCAACATGCAAACAGCTAAAACTGTGCAGTAGCTTGTCACCACCGGGTGGGGGTTGTTGTCCTTCGATCAAAGGCATGTTACTTTTTTGGATAGCAAAATCAAAATCAATCTAATCAAAAAATCAGTAGACCCTGGAATTCAGTACCCTTTTAATTAAACTTAAATACTAAAGCAGCAGTTAAATTCATTTAGGGACAATATTTGTTTTCTATAGCGTGATTTTCTTTTAGTGTAACAAAGCTTGGTTTACACTCTGAACAGTGCGTGAAATGGCTTGACATGGCTGGATCATGTTCTTTGATTGGAGACACCAGCTTGCATTTCCCTTCCCTTGTATCTGTTTCAAATCCCTTGGCAATAGTAATTAGAGCAGAGTTAGTGCAAGCCGCTTGTCTTCACTTGCAAAAGTGGGAAAGAGGATTTTCTTTGAAAAGGAGTGACTTATCCCTCCTGGAGATAATGGCCCGGGTGTAATTTTAACCTAACCTGCCCAGTTGGAAACTGGGGAAATCTGATTGGACACCTGATTTACTCCCCGCCCGAATACATTGAAACCAATGAGTGAATGCTCTGGTCACGCTGATTTCCCACGATATTTATCAGTGGAATGCAGTCTAGAATCTGTTGGGTTCTACCCCAGTAGCCTGACAGTTATATAGTTTTTATCATGAGAGGAGATATTAAAAATGTCAGAGTTTCTCTGAGGATACAAATCATACCAAAGGGCTTGTCTATGGTTAATTATAGCTTAGTTTCTTCTCAGTTGTTAAAGAAATCACAGCCTTTCTTAATAGAATGAAGCAGAGTGGCCATTTCAACAGTTTTCACTATTCCTTAAAACTCTGATTCTATTATTCTTAAAGTTTTCTGAGAATTAAATATTCATCACTAGTTATCACTAATTTGATAACAAGGAGGTTAGCTGACACACCTTGAAAAACCTTCCACTGACTGTTGAATAGCCAACAACAATTAACACTGCACTTATTGTAACAGCATATGATTCGGTTATGATTTTGTGCTGTAACATAATTTGGTCTTGTTCACTAATGTCACTCACTTGAGTGTTGATGAAAAAAAGAGACAAGCTGGCAAAGCTTTTAATCTTGCACTCATCAGGACAGATTTGCAAAAATACCAATTGTACAGGGAACAACAATGTTCCCTTTACAATTGGTTTTCTTGCGAATCTGTCCTGATGAGTGCAAGATGAAAAGCTTCAACAGCATGTCTCTTTTTTTCATCAATACTCAAGTCTGTACTACCAAATGACGATTAATATCATTTACCTTTGTGGAAATATGGGGTTGGGTAGGTTACTGACTGAAGGAAAGTTTCTAACTTTTATCTATAGTTTGGCATTCAGGAAAACATTTTGTGATTTGTATTATTTAAATGGAAGTACCATGCTGCTGTATTCACCAGTATGTGAAGAGCTAGAGGTACACACTGAAAACCCCTGACAAGCTGTAACAGTTACATTAAACAATACAGGTAAATCCACAAAGCTCTTCTGCCGGCACGGAGGTTGATAGACATGAATACAGGTCAGTAATGAGGCCTTGAAAACCTGCCGCTAGTTTGTCGAACAATCACGTCTGAAAATTAACGACAAGTTTAAACTGGTCCTATTCTCCAAAGAGTACTAAGACGTCCAGTCTTCAGACAATATCTCGTTGCACCACCGTTAAAAGAAATGCTGGGAATGAGTTCCTGACCTTCAATATGGCTCTGTAAGGAAACTGGGAAAAGGGTGAAAACAGGCAAACATTGGATACTATGCTAATAAGACCAGTCTGTTTGAAAGTCCAGATTTAACGCACAGTTTTGGTTTTAATTGCTCATTACTATCAGATAGCCATTCCTAGCGCTAGCTTCAAGTCCTTTAGCAAGATGGCAGGCATCTTGCGCTAAATGCAGATTAAATTGTCATTTCAGTTTACACCCCATCTTGGCCACCTATTTATCTTTTAGCACCTAAAGTATTTGGTGAAAATGACTCCCCGAGTATTTTACAGAAATACCTGCAGTCGTTGTTTTATATTATATCTGGATTATTATTTATTCAGTCTCAAAGTATGGGCACATTATTGCACATCTCTAGTTACTCTGGGAAGGCAGTGGTTGTTTTTACAGGACACTTCACTGGCAATAAGAGTCAACCACATAGTGAGTGACTGGAGCCACATGCAGCTCAAGCATGTTAAAGCTGGACGTGACTGAAACATTTAGGTTTAATCAACAATCTGGCAGTTTTCATGGTCATTGGTTTCCTGATGTCAGCCCATAAATTGCCAGATGTATTGAATTCAAGTTCCTATTGTCCTTGTGCAGATTTTCTTTTAGCTCCAGTGTAACAGGAATATGGTCGGTCTCGGTAGTCTTGACCTTTAGTGCAGAAAAGAGCCCAGTTATGTGGTCAAGTGTCAAGCTTGGCCCAGTAGTCATCCTCATGTCTGTCTCAGATGAACATAGGTTCAAGTCTCCACTCCAGTGAATGACAGCATTTTCTAGGCTGCCACTTCGGTTGAGTGCAGAGGGACCGCTGCACTGTCGCTGGTTCTGTCTTTTCGATAAGATGTTAAATTGAACCTATGTCTGGCTGTTCAGAGAGATGCAAATGATTCCATTTGACACCATTTGAAGGAGAGCAGGGGTATTTTTCTGGTGTCCTAGCCAACCCATTTTCATCAATCAGCATCACGAAATACAGCTATTTGGATTTTCATTGCGTTACTTTTGGTGCCATCTTGCTATGTGAAACTGGTTGCTGTGCCTGCCTACATAACAACAATGATTGGGCTTCATAGTGTTTCATTGGTTATGAAGCATGTTGGAATATCCTGAGGTTGTGTAGAGTACTTTATAAGATACAGGTTTTCCTTTTTACTCCATGAAGACAGCTAAGCATTGGGTAGTGGGAAATGATTCAAATTTGACTGATTGGGCTGCCTTATTCTAGTAGTAATAGTAATGCACAGTAATTGTGACAATAAAAATCAATGGAAATCGCATAAAACAGAGTAAAAGGTGGCAATCCCACTTTTTCTTTTTAAGAAGCCTTGAATAATGGAGAAAGAGTTAAAATGGAGCTATGAGACATCCATTTCATTACTAAAATGAGCTTAAATTTTCTGTTCCATAAGATGATTGTCGTAACCCTGTTTATTTTAGACAATTTACAAATACTTCAGATTCTTCATCAGTGGTGTGACATAGTTGTAATAAAATTGTACCGTATTGATTTTCTACCCAATAAACTGAGAACAGCCTCCCTTTTAGTTGAACAACAAATTACTGTTCAGCGTGCTTTCATAATGACCGCCTGCGGTATAACACAAAGTCCCTTTCAATTTATGTTCAGATTTTTTTTTTTACATGTTACTTTTTCAAATTCTGTAGAAAACAGGATTGCCAACACAAATCACTAAAATGCTCAATTCTTGCACAGGGCAGACTGTGGTACATGTCATTTATAAGGAAAGATTGACACAAAAACATGTCAATAAATCACCAGTGGTGGCTTATGAATGCCTGTTGCTATGTGTTACCACAACTTCAAGAAAGAAACAAAAAATGAAATGACTGAGGAAAGCCGTTCTGCCCATTCGGTTTTGTTACATTTTGTGATTGGTGATCACTTTTCACTTTATGGAGTTTTGAGACTGAGTTACGTTTATGGTTTGTGTTTTAAAGCAAAACAAATTGGAATTGGCTTTAAAGGAAAGACATATGCTGTAGAAATTGAATATGCATATTGAAGCTAGATGGACTGGCTTGTGCAAGTAACAACTGTTACAATGAGGATTCATGAGCATTATTGCTGGTATACTTTGATGGACTTCTCAGTCGCGCATTATTTGCAATGCAACAGAAAGTGCCGAGTGACAGCAACTAATACACACCCGAGAAACCGATCCCTTTTGTGCATCAGCAAGTAAGGTCCATACAGGGAATAGTAGTTTTTAAAAAAAAGAAATTAAAGGTTCTTTATCTGATTGCGTGGAGTATCCGCAATAAGAGCTAGTGGCACAAATAGAGATAAATGGTTTAAATCTAATGCCATTACAGAGACATGATTACATGGAGACAAAGGTTGGAATATAAACATTCCAGGGCATACAATATTTCAAAAAGACAGAGAGAATGGCAAAAGGAGGGGTAGCTCTGAGAGTAAAGGATGGCGTAAGGACATTCGTGAGGAAGTTGAGTATACATGAAGATTAAGAGTAACAAGAGTCAGAAAACACTGGTGGGAGTAGTTCACAGATCTCCCCCCCCACCCCCACCCCCAACAGTAGTTATACCATTGGACAGAGCAACAAAAGAGGAATTTTTGGAGTGTGTAACAAAGGCAATATAATTGTGGGGGGGGCTTTAATCTTCATGCAGACTGGACCAATCAGATCGGCAAGGATGGTCTAAAAGATTAGTTCACAGAATGTTTTCATAACCGTTTCCTGGAGCAATATGATAAACCAATTTTAGATCATTCTGTAATGAGGCAGCATTAATTAGTAATCTTACAGTAAAAGATCCACTGGGAAATAATGTTCATAATACAACTGAATTCCATGTTATGTTTGAAAGAGACATCCAATCACAAACATGAATCTTAAACTTAAGCAAAGCAAATTACATAGGTAGGAGGTGAGAACTGGTTAAGGTTAATTGGGTAAATAGACTAAAAGATATGGTGGGAAATAAACAGTGGGAAACATTTAAAGAAACAATTCAAAATGTTCAACAAAAATACATTCCATTGAAAATCAAAATGTCAACAAAAAGATCAATCCATGGCTTACTCAGGAAGTTGATATAAAGGGAAAGATAGAATATGTGAGAAAACTAGCCAGGCATATGAAATAGATTATAAGATGTTTTACAAGTGTATAAAAAGAGAGTAGCTAAAGTAAATGTTGGTCTCTTAGAATCAGTGACAGGAGAAATTATTATAGAGAATGAGGAAATGGGAGAGACACTGAACAAATAGTTTGTGTCATAAATAAAAACCAAGTGCTGGAAAACCTCAGTTGGCCTGGCAGCATCTGTGGAGACAGAAACAGAGTTAACATTTCAAGCCCAAAATGACTCCTCTTCAGAAATAGTTTGTGTCTTCACAGTAGAAGACACAAGTTACATACCAGTAATAGAGGGTGACTTAGGGGCTAAAAGGAGTGAGGAAATTAAGAAAATTAATATCAGCAGAGAAAAGTACTGAAGAAACTTGAGGGACTAAAATCCGCCAAATCCCCAGGACCTCTTGGCCTACATCCTAGGGTTCTAAAAGAGATAGCTGCAGAGATAGTGGATGCTCTGGCTATGATTTTCCAAAATTCCCTAGATTCTGTTATGGTCTCAGCAGATTGGAAGTTAGCAAATGTAACAACACTATTCAAGAAAGGAGGGAGAGAGAAAACATGGAACTACAGGCCAGTTAGCCTAACCTCAGTGGTCAGGAAAGTACTGGTGTTTATTATTAACAAAGTCTTAACAATGCACACTTTGTCTGATCATACTATGATTTTCTAAGTCAACATGGTTTTATGAAAGGGGAATCATGTTTGACAAATTATTAGTGTTCTTTTGAGGATGCAACTAGTAACATAGATCAGGAACCAGTAGATGTAGTATACCTGGATTTCCAAAAAGCACTCAATAAAGCAAAATAATGGCTCATGGAGTTGGGGGTAATATGTTAGCATGGATAGAGGATTGGTTAACAGATAGGAAACAGAATAGACATCAATGGGGCATTTTCAAGTTCGCAGGTTGTAACTAGTGGAGTGCCGCAGGGATCAGAGCTGGATCCTCAGCTATTTGCAATCCATATTATTAACTTAGATGAAGTGACAGAGAGTAATGTAGTTAAGTTTGCTGAAGATACAAAGCAAGATCAAAATGTAAGTTGTTTTGAAGACACAGGGCAGCTACAAAGAGATGTAGACAGGATAGAGTATTGTGAAGGAAAGGAGCTCTAAACATGGAGTAATAAGAGAATCCAGCTATAAATGTGAAGATATAAGATTAAAAAGAGGGATTCTCCTATGAAGTTGGGATTAAAAATTCAAAGCAGAGTTCATCTGCTGGACAAAGGTTCAGAAGTTTATAAATATGCCTGGGCATAATTCTGTGCTCAAGGACATCAACATCCTGTGGTATAGGTTCCTGGAAAAACAGGAACTGGTCTCTATATCACCTCAGCAAGGCATTGATAAATTGTAAGATACCACAATCTAACAATGGATAACCTTAAGAATGCCCCTAAACCACCTGTCACCTGAAGCCTGGAAACTGAGCGTAGCAAGAAAGTTGACCACCATCTGCACCCCCTCAGTATTCTGTTTGCTCAAAGGATGTTGATGAGAACAAAGGATCTTGTCCAGCATGTGTGCACAACATGCTTCCTGTTGGTTCAGCTCTTTTATGATATAAATATTGCAACCACACAGTAGGATTTTTAGATTTGATGGATTCACTCCAATAATGTACACAAATGTGGCTAAAAAGGCAGAAAAGGTGGTTTTAGAGGGCAGTTAAAGGTCAAGCATGTTGGTGAGAGACTGGAATCACAAAAAGGTCAAACCAGGTCAGGACTCAAGCTTCCCTCCCTAAAGGACATTAGTGAGCCACTTGGATTTCTGTGGCAATATAACAGCTTCATGGTCAGTTTTTTAAATTCCCAGATTTTTACTGAACTGAATTCAAATTCTCAATTTGCCATTGTGGGATTTGAACTCACTTCCTCTGGATTATAATCCAGACCTCTGGAAAGCTAGGCAGTAACATTACTGCTGCTCTAACAGCACCCAAGTAAATTGCAACTCTGTTTTTGTAAGTCTATTCCTAGCTGCGTCACTGATTTCACTATTTTCCGCTAAGAGTAAGATATATAATATGGTTGCTCAGCATGACTGGCCACCATGACAGGCAGGTCAGAGTCATGGGTTGGGTTAAAAGTGAAAAAATCGGCAACTCCACCCCAACTCTCCGAGCAACTCCACCCCAACTCTCCGAGCAACTCCACCCCAACTCTCCGAGCAACTCCACCCCAACTCTCCGAGCAACTCCACCCCAACTCTCCGAGCACGCTCCTGTTGCCATTTTCTCTTCTAGTGGTTTTTGAGGTGTGTGAGTACTGCACTCTGGAGAGGTGAGTCACTTCATTAAAAGATATTTAAATTGGGCAAACCAAGGAAACCCAGAAATGCAAGGGAGCCTGGAGCAGCTGGCTGCATAAGGTAAATTCCTTTTGCAGCATTCCTCATGGATCAGGAGCACCAGAAGTATTTTCCCTCACCACCTAGACCCGATGGCCTAATTCTCTCTCTATGCCCAAAGGCTGACATGCAACACTCCTTGTTGCCAGGGACCGTCCGATAGTTTTCCCACTGGATGGCTGGCCAATTTGGCTGGCTGCCGATCAGGAAAGCGAAGAATATAACGATTATGAGGTCCTGCCATTAAATTGGACAGGATCTCCGCATCCCAATTCTTCGGCACCTTCACGGCCTCACATGTATCATCTGCCCCGCTCGCCATATTTATTGGGACTTTGGTTTCAGTGCTATTTGAAGTGTTAATTCAGGCCAATTAAACTTAAATAAAGAAACAGTGACACTCACAAAGCTATATATTACTTGATAAACTTTGCACCTTCTCTTCACAGAATACAGACCATAATTTTCAGTATTACTTTACATGTGGACAGATATGAGCTGTAAAGTATTCATTAAAGAAGCCATTTAAGATTATTCCAATCCAGTGAGCAATCCATTCAAGCATTGCAAATCATAATAGCACCACTGAGATGGGCTCTTCCACTCATTTTGTTTGCCAATTTATTAGGGAATGCCAGGATCTGAAGACCCAGAAAGCAAATTGCATATTTTTAAATCCACTGTGCAATCCACCAGCGATCACTAGCAGTGTAACTACAGAACCAAATTACACAATCTTCATTCCAGATCTAGTTACATGGCTTTAAACTGACTGAGAGAAATCATGAGGTTTGCCATGTGAAAAACAGCAGCAGCTTTGGTGCTCTCCAGAGTGTTAATGTGCATTGTTCAGGCACAGCAGGCAAACAGTGTCACTCTGGCATGTCTAGTCAACATTACCTGTCCTGACCTTGCTTGCTGAAAACACTGAGCATTCATTTTTGCATTACTGTTTTCACTCACCCAATTTTTACAGGTCGGCAAAGTACATTCTATGAAGTGAAATTGTATTTTGTTTTATTCTTTCATGGAATGTGAACATCTCTAGCAAGGCCAGCATTTGTTGCCTATCCCTAATTTCCCTTGAGAAAGTGGTGAACCGCCTTCTTGAACCATTGCAGTCCATCTGGTGTAGGTACACCCAAAGCGCTGTTAGGAAGGGAGTTCCAGGATTTTGACCCAGCGACAGTCAGGATGGAGTGTGACTTAAGGAAAATTTGCAGGTGATGGTTTTCCCATGTGTCTGCTGCCTGTGTACTTCTAGGTGGCAGAGGTCGCAGATTTGGAAGGTTTTTTTAATTCATTCACGGGATGTGGGCTTCGCTGGCTGGGCCAGCATTTATTGCCCATCCCTAGTTGCCCTTGGGAAGGTGGTGGTGAGCTGCGTTCTTGAACCACTGCAGTCCATGTGGTGTAGGTACACCCACAATGCTGTTAGGTAGCGTGTTCCATGATTTTGACCCAGCGACAGTGAAGGAATGGTGATATATTTCCAAGCAGGACAGTGAGTGACTTGGAGGGGAACTTCCAGGTGGTGGTGTTCCCATCTATCTGCTGCCCTTGTCCTTCTAGATGGTAGTGGTTGTGGGTTTGGAAGGTGCTATCTAAGGAGCCTTGAATTCCTGCAATGAATCTTGTAGATGGTACACAGTGCTGCTACTGTAGTGTCAGTGGTGCAGGGAGTGAATGTTTGTGGATGTGGTGCCAATCAAGGGGCTGCTTTGTCCTGGATGGTGTCAAGCTTCTTGTGTGTTGTGGGAGCTGCACTCATCCAGTGGGGAGTATTCAATCACACTTTTAACTTGTGCCTCGTAGATGGTGGACAGGCTTTGGGGAGTCAGGAGGTGAGTTACTTGCCACAGGATTCATAGCCTCTGACCTGCTCTTTGTAGCCACAGTATTTATATGGCTGGGCCAGTTCAGTTTCTGGTCAATGGTAAACCCCTGGGTGTTGATAGTGGGGAATTCAGTGATGGTAATGCCATTGAACATCAAGATTCTCTCTTGTTGGAGATGGTCATTGCCTGACACTTGTGTGGCACGACTGTTACTTGCCACTTGTCAGCCCAAGCCTGGATATTATACAGGTCTTCCTTCATTTGGACTGCTTCTGTAACTGAGGAGCCGCGAATGGTGATCATTGTGCAATCATCAGCGAACATCCCCACTTCTGACCTTATGATGGAAGGAAAGTCATTGATGAAGCAGCTGAAGACTGAAGATGGTTGGGCCGAGGACACTACCCTGAGGAACTCCTGCAGTGATGTCCTGGAACTGAGATGACTGACCTCCAACAACCACGACCATCTTCTTTTGTGCTAGGCACGACTCCAATCAGTGGAGAATTTTCCCTCTGACCCAGGATAATGCTCTGGGGACCTGGGTTCAAATCCCTCCACGGCAGATAGTGGAATCTGAATTCAATAAAAATCTGGAATTAAAAGTCTAATGATGAACATGAAACCATTGTTGTAAAAACCCATCTGATTCACTAATGTCCTTTAGGGATGAAAATCTGCCATCCTTATCTGGTCTGGCCTACATGTGACTCCAGACCCACAGCAATATGGTTGACTCTTAAATTCCCTCCGAACAAGGACAATTCGGGGTGGGATGTATTCATCCCATGAATGAATTTTTTTTAAATCCCATCACACTCCTGACTTGTGCCTTGTAGATGTTGGACAGGTTTTGGGGAGTCAGGAGGTGAGTTACTCACTGCAGAATTCCCAGCCTCTGACCTATGTGCCAAATCCTTTATTAGATGACATCAGTCTTGTGCGCATAGAGTTATGACACATGTTCTATACTCTTAAGCTAAATTGAGGAATAGCAATGGTTATATTTTCACTATAACAAAGACTTGTATTTATTTAGCATCCTTCACGATCCTAGGATGTCCTGTTGCACATTTCCACCAATGAAATAGATTAACGGTAATTTATTTCCAATATGGAAGGTTATTCTATTCAATAACAGGGATTGCTAGAATGGGATTTGGGGATTGGGATTTTTTTTTTAAACTCAAAGCTTCTGAATACCAAGTTTTACCATATACAGAAAATTGAGATCAGATGGTGTTGTACCTTGGTAGCTTTTTTCAAAGAGAAAAATAATTATTTAGTGAATCTGTGTTTTTCTGGGGACCTATTGCACTCAGACTCTGAGTCTAATCAATTTAATGGTCTAGCAGCCTGACAAAGAGGTTTTAGATACACTGAGGCTTTGTGTGATCCTGTTTCTCGATTGGAATTAATTTCAGAGCATCTTGAAGGAGTGGGTGGTATCTTACAAGACAGCACCACAGTGTTTGTCTAGTATTTCATGATTAATTCTCAGTGGGCTATTTCTATTAAAAATGAGTAAGCCGAAAAATTATGTGGGAATGTGAGCGTTATTCTAAAATGAATTCTGGGCCCGTAAAAAGGATTTCATTGGGAACACTCGCCCTTTTCATAACACAACGTCAGTTTAACAGGGTGACAGTCTCCTCTCCCTGTCAACTATGTAAAATGAGTTTCAGCGCAGACTAAACCTGTTTTCCGATTGGTGTGGATGCACAAAGAAAATGGAACAGCCTTCGGCATCAATTGGCAGTGGCGATCAAAAGATTTGTAATATAGCGATTTTCACAATCTCAGGACATTGCAAAGTACTTTTTAGCCAATGAAGTACTTTTCAAACATTGAGCTGAATTTTTTTCTGATTCGGGATGACTTGGGAACTCTTTAAAAACGGTGGTCAGGTCCCGATTCCAGAATTCCTGACCCCATTCACAGGATTTCTGATTTTCAGCAGTGCCTTTTAAGGGTGTAGGCTGGTTCAGGTTGCGAGCCTGCACCCTACATTTCCATCCTGGCTGGCTCCATTGCACAGACAGGCATGTCCTAGTCCTCCATAATTTTCATGGAGTCAGGTCAGCTTTTCCAAGATTCATGGTTCGCTGCACCTCAGAGGTGTCGTAAACCATAGTCTGCATGAGGGAACCTTTTGAAAGCTTAGTTCAAAAAGTCCTCCTCATGCCCTGCTCCATGCCAACCCATGCCTCCCATGCCAAGGTGTTTTAGTATTCTAGTGGATGTCTGGGCTCCCAACCAAGAGTACTTAATGAGGCTTGGCTAAGAGCCCAGAAATCCATTAGCCTGTTGAAACACCTGAGCCCCAGGGAAAACATTGCTTGATTGACTGCTCTGCCGCTCTCATCTCTTCCGTCAGGTGCACAATGTTTATTTACACAAGATAGAGGTTTCAAGTGCTTGCAGTTTTGCCTATTGATGCTTGAAAAGGTCTGGACGATTGACACTGTTATTGCATATAGTCAAAACAAGGTTTTATTTTTGAGAAAGTGGAAAATTATCAATGAATGATTTTTTAAAAAAAAAACCTTTTGTACATGCCCTATTGTAGGATTTGTTGGTTCTATAATGTGTAGTGGATGAATGTGCATGGAAGTCCCATAGCTGAGCATTAGGGGCCATAGGAGTTGGCTGGGGGGCAAGAAGTGGCACAGATGGGGCATGGAGAGTGTGTGAGGTGGTATGAGAGGTGAGGGCTGGGGGGCCTTTCTGCTTTTATAATAACTGAGATGAAGACCCACACACTGAGGCAGGACTTTTAAACAGCCCACTTTGACACTGACAGCCCCTGAGGCTACCTCAGAACTTTCTCCTGGGTCGGCTGGTCTGACTGCAGCCTACATCCACCCCTCCCGCAATGAAAACCCCGTCCTTGTGGGCACTTTCTCCCGAGGCGGGTGGGCCATGCCAGGAACTTTCCCAACTCCTGTTACCCGCCTTGAGGATGGAAATCCAGCCTGTGGTCACTGTTGCTATTGATGAGACAACACATTTGTTGCAGCATTTCTGTGGACAGGTCACAAAACTCCTCTGCCCTCTCTGTGTGCCCTATCCAAGCTGGTTCAGTGCAGCTACAACACTGGCATCTACCCAGCAATGTGGAAAATTGTCCGGGTACACAGAAAACAGGACAAAACCGACCTGATCAATTACCGCCCCATCAGTCTACTCTCCATCATCAGTAAAGTAATGGAAGGGGTCATCGACAGTGCTATCAAGCAGCACTTGCTCACTGATGCTCAGTTTGGTTTCTGCCAGGGCCACTCAGTTCCTGATCTCATTACAGCCTTGGTTCAAACATGGACAAAAGTGCAGAAATCAAGAGGTGAGGTGAAAGTGACTGCCCTTGACATCAAGGCAGCATTTGACCAAGTGTGGCATCAAGGAGCCCTAGCAAAACTGAAGTCAATGGGAATCATGAAGAAAGCTCTCCACTGGTTGCAGTCATAATTAGCACAAAAGAAAACAATTGTAATTTATGGAGGTCAATCATCTCAGTCCCAGGATATCACTGCAAGAGTTCCTCAGTTGCTCTTTCGAGACCCAATCACCTTCAGCTGATTCCCTCCATCATAAGGGCAGAAATGAGGATGTTCACTGATGATTGCATGATGTTCAGCGCCATTCGCAGCTCCTCAGATACTGAAGCAGTCCAAATCCATATACAGCCAGACCTGGACAACAGTCAGGCTTGGGCTGATAAGTGGCAAGTAACATTCGCGCCACACAAGTGTTAGGCAACGACCATCTAACCATATCCCTTTGGCATTCAATGGCATTACCATCGCTGAATCCCCCACTAACATCCTGGGGTTACCATGACCAGAAACTGAACTGGACTGTGGCTACAAGGGCTGGTCAGAGACTGGGAATTCTGAGGTGAGTAACTCATTTCCTGGCTCCCAAAACCACCATCTACAAGGCAAAAGTGAAGAGTTTGATGGAATACTCATTTGCCAGGATGACTGCAGCTCCAACAACACTCAAGAAGCTTGGCACCACCCAAGAGTAAGCAGTCCACTTGACTGGCACACCAACCATCACCTTAAATAGTCCCTCCCTCCGCTACCAATGCAATGTGACGGCAGTGTATACTATTTACAAGATGCACTGCAGCAAGTCACCAAGCCTTCTTTGACGGCACCTTCCAAACCCACAACCTGGGAGGACAAGGGCAGCAAATGCATGGGAGCACCACCATCTGGGAGTCCCCCTCCAAGTCACTCGCTATCCTGACTTGGGAATATATCGCCGTTCCTTCACTGCCGCTAGGTCAAAATCTTGGAACTCCCTCCCGAACAGCACTGCGGGTGTACCTGCACCAGAGGGACTGCAGAGGTTCAAGAACATTGCTCATTACCACTTCTCAAGGGCAATCAGGATGGGCAACAAATGCTGGCCTAGCCAGTAATGCTCACATCCCATGAAAGAACGCAAAAAAAGGATGTAGCACCACTCTCTTCCAAATCCAGCAATACCCCAGAACGCCTCAAAAACACACCCCAATGAGTCGTAGCCTCCTCAGAGTGGCAGAGTCAGATTGCCGCACTGTACCCAATTACTTTCTAAATTTCTTCCATTCCTATCTCGCCCGACATTCCGACTCAGGCCGGGTGAGATCCAAGCAGCGCAGCTGTCTCTGAAGCCCAGGGCTGCAGTCTAGCGGAGTCAGATTGGAGAATTCCCCAGAGGAAGTTTGCACTTCTGGGCAACTGCCGTGCAAACCCTTACCTTTGGAGTTCCAAAAGGAATTCCCCAGCGCATCTTTGCACTATCGTCAGGATAGTGAGTGACTTGGAGGGGGACTCCCAGATGGTGGTGTTCCCATGCATTTTCTGCCCTTGTCCTCCCAAGTGGTAGAGGTTGTGTGTTTGGAAGGTGCCGTCAAAGAAGGCTTGGTGACTTGCTGCAGTACATCTTGTAAATAGTATATATAAATAGTAAATAGTCCAACGCTGGGGAGCTCAGAAGTTACAGCCCAGAAGTTCCACAGACTTTGTAAGAGCAACAGTAAGCCAAAAACACCTCACCTCACCTCCAGGTTGGATGACTGGGGTCCTTTAAATAGCACTACTAGGGTCCCTCCTGTAGCTGAAATCATGAATGCTTCCATATGCACACTTGACATGCTCACTATTGCATCCTTCCCACCATTGAGCAGCCCATGGACCACACCAGAAGCAGTGCACAAAACATTTTAAGGGCTTCTGGTTTGCTTAGCACCACCAAGCTGAATTTTGCAGCAGGCATCTCCAACAGTGCAGAACTCCCTCTGCACTGTACTGAAGCGTCAGCCAAGAACATGTGCTCAAGTTTTTGAAGTGGGATTTGAACCCACAACATTTTAACTCCGAGGTGACGGTGCGACCACGGAGCTATAACTGACAGAAATGAGAAAGCACAATGATTGCTGATGTAAGAAGTGGACATGTGACATTTACGCAATGGCAGTCCTTTTTGGAGAATAGGGACGGAATTTAATTCCCTCCCTCGTGGCGAGTTTGGAGGTGGGGTGGACATTTAATCAGGCAGGAGGGTGGCCGCCACCTTCTTGCCTCTGTCTTGATCATGTCCATGGTGAGGCGGCCTGTGGCTGGCCTTCCTGCCCCACTGCCAATTGAGGCCCTTAAGTGGCCAATTAATACCTGAAATAAGGGGTCTCCCATTTAAGATGGAGATCTGGAGGAATTTTTTCTCTTGTTAGTCTTTGAATTTATCTTCCCCAGCGAGCAGTGGAGGCTGGGTCATTAAAAATATTCAAGATCGAGTTAGACTAGACTTTTGATTCACCAGGGAGTCAAGGGTTATGGGTAGCAGGCAGGAAAGTGGAGTTAAGGCCACAATCTGATCAGCCATGATCATATTGAATGGTGGGGCAGACTCAATTGGCTGAATGCCCTACCCCTCCTATTTAAACTCCTTCTTATGTGGGCCACCAACCATTTACCTCCAACCCCCACAACATTGGTGCATTCCTTTCCCATTTCCTCATAAGGTGCATTGCCAGTGGGACCACAATATCCATTACATTGTACACATCACACATTCACAGATTAGGCAGGATGCACAGCTTATACTCTGACCCAGCAACATATCTGAACTCTGGGTCTGGGTTTAATGGAGGTGACCGGGGTTTCATCCACTGGCTGCAGATCCATTGGGAGCTCTGCGCCACCTCATTTAACTGGATAGCAGTGGGTCTTTCCCAGGGTCAAGGACCCATGGCCAGAAGTCCTGTCCCCTGAGAGCTGCCGGTCAATCAGACACTGGCAGCTCCATTTCAAGGCAGCGCCACCAGGGTGGTAGTGGCTGCGGCTGGCACGGCACTCGCCAGAGGCCTGATTATTGCTTGATCCCAGGCCACAGATGAGTGATGGCTGGATTGGGGTTTTGGGGCGGTGAGGGCAGCTCTCAGTGGGCCCTCAATTCCCTGTACCAGGTCACTCGATCAGGTGCCTTTGAACAAAGGACCCCCGCCACCACTCCACCCAGGAGCCTGCAAGCTACCTGACACGGTTTGCTTGTCATGCTCCCTGCATTGGTATGCTCTCCGCCCACCGTTCAGTTAAAATCAACAGCGGCTGGTTTAGGAAGTAGTTCTAGATTTCCCTACAAGAGAGAACACCCTCTTAGCATCTACCCTGTCAGGCCTCCTCAGGATCTCGTTTATGTTTCAATAAGATCACCTCTCATTCTTCTAAATTCCAATAAGTATTGGCCCAAACTGCTCAACCTTCCTTCATAAGACACACTCCTCATCCCTGGAATCAGCTTGGTGAACCTTCTCTGAACTGCTTCCACATCCTTCCTTAAGTAAGGTGACCAAAACTGTACACAGTACCCTATGGTCACCAAATGTCCTGTACAGTTATAGCAAGAAAGGACCTGGCAGTACAGTTAGGAAAGAAGGCCAGCATCTGAGAAAAATTGGCCTTTTGGAGCATAAATCTAAGTGACCCCACTGCAAGACCGGAGCTACCCAGGATAAAAGGTGTTATTTTGTAAATAGGGCTTTGATTCAGTGTCTGCTGTTAAGGTCCATAAGTTGCATCAAGGGGAGCAGTCATAATCTGCACTTGTTTGGGCCCTATGTAGGCCCAACAAGCTTGCTGTTGCTGTGATGTTTCCTTGCATGATAGGCCCAAGAGAATTATGGTATGCTGGATACATCAGGCATCCAATAGGTGTCAGGACACTACAACAAATAATATGGAGAGCTTGCACCCAATGTAGATCAGTAAACAAATGAGTTATTGGTGATGTTGATGCCAAGATAATGCCAATCAAAAATCTAACTAATGTGTTCAAAGAGTGACAGTGTTGCATTGAAATCAATAAAACTCATTCCACTAATATTTGCTAAGTATTAAAAAATACATGCATATATGTAAAAATGTAAACATTTGAGCAACAAAACAATATTTAGCCCATGAAATCTATTCACTCCATAGATCATGCACTATTTACCCTCCAATGATGTCGACCTAACCTTCTCAGCCTTAGGAAGAGGCAACAGTGCAGCTAAGCTTCCATAACAATATTTGGGAATTTCTTCTCCAAACCATAATGTAATCCTTTAAACTAGCAGTGCAACAACAACGAGTGAAACTTTTTTTAATACTCTATTTCAGTGCATGATCCCTTTTAAACAAACAAATATTAATCCTAAAATCATTTTACTCCTTCCTTGTGTTTTTTTACCACGTCTAACCTATGGCTGATTCATTATTCCAAATCCATAATCTTAAATATGTCAAATTACAAGTACAATTGCTTGTTCTAGCACTTCAGTATGGTTCCCCTCAACCAACATCACCATTACCACATTGCTGTTTGGGGGATCTCACTATGCACACACTGGCTGCCACCATTACAACATTGGTCACACTTCTAAAGTACCTCATTGGCTGTAAAGCATTTTGGAACATTGTAAAAGGTACCATATAAATGCAAACATTTCTTTCCTTTAGGTCTGCATGTTGGGAAACATGCTGCCTTTATAGCCCCACAGTTCATCTTCATCCCTTGGGCTAGAAAGCAACAGAACATATGGCTTACAAAAACAGAATTACCTGGAAAAACTCAGCAGGTCTGGCAGCATCGGTGGAGAAGAAATCAGTTAACGTTTCGAGTCTTCATGACCCGGTTTTAAAAGCTTTTAGCTTTTTGTTTTTAGAACATATGGCTTGCCTGCTATAGAACAGCTTCATTTCCATTCACTCAGACTGGTTACCAGGCTGCAAAGGTGAAAATTACTCTCCAATATCTTTAAGGGTGCTATTCTTGTACGTGTATAATCGTAGAATCATACAACACAGATGGAGGCCATTCAACTCACATTGTATGTGCTGGCTCTTTGAAAGAGCTATCCAATTAGTTCCTCTTCCCTGCTCTTTCCATATAACCCTGTAAATGTTTCCTTGTACAAGTGCAATTCTAATTCCTTTTGGAAGTAATCTTTCACCATTCTTTCAGGAAGTGCATTCCAGATCATAACAGTTTACTGAGTGAAATAAATCACCTCATTTCTCCCCAAGTACCTTGCTTTTCATGCAGTAGCACCAGCGAGACTTTATAACATCTATATGAGAAGGCAGATAGTGCCTCAGTTTATGGGTTCATCCAAAAGATCGTATCTCTGACAATACAGTGCTCCCTCAGCGCTGTGCTGAAGTGGCAGCTTAGATTATGTGTTTAAGTCTTGGAGCAGGTCTTGAGCCCAAAAACTAATAGGGAGTCAAACTGACACTTGTGATTGATGCATAGAAGGAAAATCCATCTGACTGTGCTATACCTGACCTGAAAGTGATTAATGCTTTCACTGAATGTCTTAAAAGTCTTGAACGTAATGTACAGTTCTTGTAAGTGTAGACTTACTTTCTGCAACACTTTCCCATCACATTTTATTGATAACACCCTATTGTAATAGAACAATGAATCATATGATTCTCCAAGAGCAACATGGGAGTTTGCTAAAGATGCACAAGTAATTGAAACACCTTTTCATTTTTCTTTTAAACTGCTGAGGTGCATATTTTATTCTGCAACACTCAAAAATAGTGTCTTTGGAGAAGAAAAGATGGTTATTCAAATTAGGCTCAGCAGAAATAGTTAAAGTATATCACATTAAAGTTAAACGCAAACAGGTTCAATGTCTTGGATCATTGAGGTGAAAATGTCATCACTATAGAAATCAAGGCCAATACTATGGAAGCAGGAAGAGGGTGGGAGATACCTTCTAATATGCGCAGCACAGCTGTCAGTGGCTTTTTAAATGCAGCTGCTACATTAACATATTATCTCAGGTTTCCTGAGCAATTAGGATGAACGGGTGTGATGACGACCCAAGAGTTGATTTCAACTCCAGTATTTAAAGAAATACTTTAAACATGAATTTGATGGATTGTGGAGTTGGGAACAGAATGACTTGACAGAAGAGCATGCACGCATTCAAAGGCTGCATCGCATTTTAGAGACCCCTCCTTGGCTGTGGTGCTGGGGGATCTAAGGAGCAGTAGGGAGATACTGTACCCTACTCATAGGAGGAAGAAACTCTGCCAGTGAAGCCAAGATGGCATAGCTGGAGGTTGCCCACGAGGCAAGCAGGAGTATGCCATGCTTATGGATTCAATGCCAAAAGAGTTTAATAACCTAAGCAGGGCGAAAAGGTAAGTACAGCCATAATTCAGCTACATCCTGATGTGTGTACCATGTCAATCCCCTCACTCCGCCTCCTTAAGCCTACTTCAGCACATCACTGCTCACACAAACTTACCTCACAAGTACACCTCTCTGTCTCTGTGTTTCCTCACATCCACCACTGACACACACCCTCAGCTTTGTGCAATGTGTCACCTCCCCTCCATAATCACCCTCAACAAATGCTTTTCAGCCATTCAATTCACACATGCTATTATTCTCATTCATAAATAATCCTCACCTCCTTGCAGGAAAAAAGAGCTCAGAAGACAAAGGAGAGGCAGAGAACCAGAGGTGGCCCTCCATCGGACTCACAATTAACATCTTCAGAGGAGGCAGTGCTGGAGATCAGAGTCTCACGTACCTGTGTGTCAGAGATGGGGGCATTGATGCCACCCAACTACTTAGTGACAGAATTAAATATCAGACAGCCACATGGCATACAACACACACTCATGTTGACAAGATGTCAGTAAATACTGAAATATAGTCATATGTATAATGATTAATTAAAACTTTCTTACTTTGAAAGTTCTAAATTCAAGGCTTTAATCTCCCTCAGGACCTTCAAGCATCCCACAGGTGGTGGTTCAGGAGAATGATGACGATGATATCATCACAGTACTTATGCAGACCATGCACCAGCTCAGATATCACACTTCAGTGGGTCAGGTATGGTGAATAATTGGGGTTTCACCTGGTGGCTCACATATCATGTGAGCAAATGGAGACAGGGACAGCAGTGGAGAGTCTGGGTCCGGGGCTGCAGGATGCTCCAAGCTCAGCTCAGCTGGACTCAGATGGAGAACCTCGGGGGCCACTGACGATGAAGATGGTCCTGGAGAAATGAATGTGTGACATATTGGCAGACATTCCAGCTGCATGATGCACACTTGCAGAAAGATTGGAGGAATCCATCTCAAACATGAGTGACACGGCGTTGTAGGCCTTTGCGATGATGTATTTTTCCGTAGAAAGAGTAGCCATGGGCATGGGCACCAAAATCGGCAAAGACTGCGCCCATGGCTGAAGCACAATAAATGTTCTGTTATTGTTGTTTTTGGTCTTAGAAATAAAAGTCGTGGGTCTGGACTTACAGACAATGCGGGAGGCAATACTGTTAGCAAACATTATCTTTTATTGAATATCATGCTATTTACAAGCTAGACTCTGCAGTGGGCTCTGCATAGAATTCTCTCTTTCCATGTACTGTTATCATGTGATCCTACATCACTGATGATGTGGACTACATATTTACATTTTGAACAGTAACCCTTTATACTACAAATGCCACCACAAAATAGGCTTCATGTAGTCCTAGCCTTGGCTGTTCATCGCCTCACTGACCTACAGCAAAGTGTTCATGGCTAGCAGAAAGAGCAGTTGGGCCACGAGAGGGATGATGGAAAAATGGGACATGAAAGCCAGGGCTCGGCTCAAAATGCTTCCACTTTTCAACTATCGCCACCCTCCCTTTATCCCACATGTTGCCCGGTCTCCCAATGACAGAGTCTGATCCGACCGTTCCTCCTTGGAACTATCTGAAGATGCTCTGCACTCTGCGCTTTGTTCCTCCTGCAGATCATTGCTGCTGCGCAAAGATACACGGAATGCAGCACACCATGGCCATCTGGTTATCTTGGTTGGTGTATACTGAAGGACACCTCCAGATCTGTTCAGGCACCTGAGGCACATCTTCAGCATGCTGACAGTTTGTTTGATCGCACATTTGGGCCTGAATTTTCACTCAGAATCAGGATGTTTTCCGCCTCCAGAAATCAGACCCAAGAGAAAGTGCCCTGGAAGTTGGGATTTTCATTCTGTGATGGCAGGGTTCTCGAAGTCGGGCCGTGTGATCCCGGAACTAGTGCAGAGGATGCCAGGTGTGGAGGTAGGCTGGGCGGAAGACCTGTCCCTGTGCTCTGGCACTGTGTTGAAGATTAAAAAAAAACAGCTCTCCAGCCCTGATCCCTCACACCCACTCACCCCCCCCACCCCAACAAACTCCTTATTCATGCCAACCCACCCACCCTAGTCCCTCGCACCCTCCATGCCTCACACCCACACCCCATGGCCCCTCTTACCCTGCACGCTATGTCATGCCCGTGTACTCCCCATGGGCCTTTATAGCCCTATGCCAACTTAGTGCCAACTCATGCCAACCCATCTCCCCATCCTTTGCCCTTACACTTATCATGCTAATGGCCCTTGAGGTGGTGGTGGTGAGCGGCCTTCTTGAACTGCTGCAGTCCATGTGGTGTAGGTAAACCTACAGTGCTGCTGGGAGGGAGTTCCAGGATTTTGACCCAGTAACAGTGAAGGAATGGAGATATATTTCCAAGTCAGGATGGTGAGTGGCTTGGAGGGGAACTTGGAGGAGAGTCATTTAAAAGGCAGGGGTTTTAAATGCCTTCGACAGTTCCAATGAGCATTACAGTTAATGAGGTTATGCATTTTTTAAATACATATTCATGCCTAATTTAACAATCACAAGGGGAATCTTTCCTCTCCCAAGAGGCGCCTGACCTCCCCAAAAGCTATCCTGAGACCATATCCAAAGAAGTACCCCACCTCTCCAAAGGACTCCACAAAGTTCAGACTTGATCCTACCCAGCATAACCTATATATGTCATACTTCATACACTTGGCTCACCAAAATAAGACATGAGTGGAGGCAGCTGATTTATATTGGCAGCAAAATGTGCATGCATGAAACATGACCAGCCCCCATTCCTGCCCCTGCAAAAATGGTAGGTGCTGTGTCCAGGGGCGGGATTCCCAATTTTTGGCCTCTTCTGCCATTTTTACAACAATGGAGATGCTCTCCATCATTGTGAATATGTTGTCATATGGCTTTCACTGTATTGCTCCTGGGCCTCATTTAATTGTATTCCGCACAGGGGTCATCAGTCACGTTTTAAGTGGGCATCTCCAAGAAGTCAGCCACTAAGTCTGCTTTGAGCTGCCAAGAGATATGGGAGAGTGGATTGCCACAGAACACAAGCATCATGATAGCTGCCTGGGAATCTTAGAATGCCTGCATAAACATTGTTTTTTGGTTGTATATCAGATTTATACTGATGGAGTGAAAGCCTTTGCAGTTGATAAATACTCCTGGGTGATTTGGAGTGCCTTAATTGTCACTTGCACAGTCAATGTCATTCTGCACCTGTGAGGAGTCAGCTAAAGATCCAAGTCCAAGTGCCCATTCACTATGACAGGCATCATCTGTGCCTACATTGACATAATTTGTTTTCCAGGGCAGGGCAGGCAATTATCAGTCACCTGTGTATTGTATTTATGACCTGCAGATTGCAAGATCCTATGAATGTTTCCAACAGTGTCAGAGCCAAAGAGGTTGAGGGTGGTGGTGACTTTGATAGGTAAAGCATAGCCACCAGGTCCAGCCAGGCATGATACGCTGAATTCATTGAGACACTGGTGTTCAGAATGGTCAAAGCAGCTTATCTTCTGCCTTTACACCTTGTGTGCCAGCTGTGGTCTCCTCTGAACTGCATCTCTCTGCTGATTTCTCTCCTTGGGAGCTGCAGGTCTGCGAGGAGCCGACTATTGCATTTCCTGCTCCTGTTGTTGTTTACAGTGCTGGTCATCTTCAAAGCCCATGAACTGTACAAATTTACATTGTAAATGCCATGTTAGTATTGTTGTAATTGAGTGATTTACACATTGAAATTGCCAACCGGCCTCTCCCATGAGTTGCTCCAGCATAGCCTAGCGCACTGCAGTTACATGTAGAAGGCAGTGAAGTGCAACTGACTTCCAGACATTGTCAATTTAATCACTCCACCCACTCCAAACCCAAATGCTCCTGCAAGTTAAAATTCAGCCTCAAATCTGCCAAGAGTAATTCTATAAATAGAATTTTAAACTGAGCAGGAAGAGGAAAAATACTCCTTGCCAAGGTTTTGATAGTGGGTTTCCAGTAGAGAATGAGGCTGTTTCATTGCCTTTTCTGTTGGTCTGCTTATCCTCCAATGACGAGACATATATCATTTGAACTTCTGAAGTTCAATCAAAGGGAATTGCTGATTGAAGTATCTATATTTGGGCCTGTTGTATGCACAAGTATTGGAGAAAAAAACATTTATATTGGGACATGGTCCCTTTAAGAATTTGGTTTCTCTAGGAGTGGATTTCTGGCGAAGCACCTGGCTTCCAGTAAATGCTCATGTGACCAAGTTGCCTGGGAGATAAACAATAGAATAGCAAAGGTTCAATAAGAAGTTAATTATAGGGGAGAGTAGATTGTGGTCATGGCTCTGTTCTAAAAATTAAAAACCCTGCTTGTGATCAATTTGGCTGTAGAGTAAGGAACATCTCTTTTCAGCAGAGTTTATTTGCAACTTGGTATGCTGGCTAAAAGAGTTTAAACCCTCTTTTTAACTGAAGGACTCCTAACAGTGGGTTAGATTTCTGGGATTATAAAATAGCCAAGTTGAGAAGACAGAGAGAGAGAGATATTTCGGACTCGAGGTGGCTACGCTTAAGATTCTAGTGATGAACTGGGAGCCAACAAATGTGAGACGATTGGAGAAGATTCAAAGGGAAAACTTTGCCTGAAGTAAGCAGAAGTCCCAAGAAATCTCAAACCTTCTATGAATCTTTGAAGAAGATGGGGAGGCGATGGCGGAGTGGTATTGTTACTGGACTGGTAATCCAGAAGTTAATGCAGGTGGTGGAATTTGAATTCAGTAAATATCTGGAATTAAAAGTCTAATGATGACCACAAAATCATTGTTGATTGTCGTAAAAACCCATCTGGTTCACGAATGTCCTTTAGGGAAGGAAATCTGTCATCCTTACTTGGTCTGACCTACATGTGACTCCAGACCCATAGCAATGTGGCTGACTCTTAAAAATGTCCTCTAAACAAGGGCAATTAGGGATGGGCAATAAATGCTAGCCAGCAACGCCCACGTTCCGCAAGTAAATATATTTTAAAAACACTCAAACCAACTGGTTAATCTTCCAAATTTTGATAAGTCAGATTGAGTTTTGGGGGTAGAAATCAAATGGGTGTAGAAGGAAATTTGAGTTAAGGAGCTCAGTTTAGAAAATAAGTAACTAAGTTCATTGTACTTTTAATGTAATCTTTAATGTAACTGACCATTGAAGTTAGAGTGTAGCTATGAATATTCATGTTCTAAATACTTTTGAATTTATATCACAAACATTGTGGCTTCATTCTTTTGATAAATACCTGGGTTTTAGATTCTAAAAAGTATATAAATAAATAAACACGTTAATGGCCTCTACCAAGATCATAACACTGTCAAAGGCCTGGTAATTAAATGTAGCATATACTCAACCATATACACAATGAAGATCTAAGATGCAACATATGTCTTGTATCAGGAGATGCCTCAGAAATTTGTGAAGGATGAATGTGAGAGAGATTTATTTGCTGTAAGGGGAATTTCTGCAGCAATGCTATAACTCCTCTCGGTCCCCCTTCCCACCCCCACCATGAAATGGTAGACCTTTTATGTGTTAGTTGCTCCATTTTCCGGTATTTTAGAGTTGGCTTTTATACACAGAGAATTATTTGATATGTACATCACTTCAGATGGCAATGATTGTGAAAAATATGGATGTGGTTAACAAGTTAATGAGCAAAATCCTTCATTTCCTATGACCTTTGCAAGGCCTACACAAAATTCTTCCAAGTTCTGCCAGAAAATATGTTGTATCTTGCACATTTTATCGACAATCAATGTACATAAACAAAAAGCTCATCTTTGTTTAAAGTAAAAGCAGTTTGAGTTAACATCTTTATTTTATTGACAGATTACTGAGTGACTTTGTTTGATCCACCGTAATTCAAAAATTCAATAATAGTAATATAGGAACAGGGGGAGGCCATTCAGCCACTTGAGCCTGTTCAGTCATTCAGTTACATTGTGGCTAATCTGAATCTCATCTCCATCCAGCCAATTTTGCTTCTGATCCCTTGATCCCTTCACTAATAGCATTTTGTTGATATCAGTCTTGAAAATTACAATTGAGTTAGCATCCATAGGCTTTTGAAACAGCAACTTCCAGATTTCCACTAACTTGTGTGTGAAAAAAATATTTCCTGATTTCACTCCTCAATTATCTGGCTCTAACTTGGAGATTATGCCTTCTTGTTCTGGGTTTGCCTACCAGAGGCACTATGTCCTCTGTCTGGCCTATTGGATCATTTTGTCATTTTAAATACCTTAATTAGTTCAGCCATCAACCTTCTCAAGTCCAAGGGTATATAAGCCAAGTTTAGGCAAACTATCCTCATAATTTAACCTTTAGATTTTAATAATTTTTTTTAAAAGCCTGGCTTCATCCTGGTGAATATTTTATTTTCTATACTTGTTCACATACTTTGGATGATGGTACACTGACAGCCCAGATTATGCGCTCAGGTCACTTGAGTGCAACATGAACCCAAAACATAAAATGAGTTACAAACTTTATCATGTGTAAAGCAATTGTAGTATTAGCTTTTATTTGCAATGAAAAATATATGTAAATCATCAGAAGTTATAATATGAAATTATAACAATATTCATTGTATTCATGTAGAACATGATAGGAGAGTTCAGAAACTTCTGTGATGATGTAGTTTGATATGGTAGGAATTTCAGCTTAATTACTATGATTAGGTTAACTGGAAATAGAATGTGGCTTTGTTTCCTTTTTATTTCAATTTAAAGAAACATTGCCACCATGCTCTGGTTGCCATAAATTAAACTTTCTCTGGTGGCATTATTCATTACCAGAATTATAAAGTGGTCAAATATTTGGTTAGATTAAATTGAACAGTTAAGGAATACCAGAAAACATGAAATTCGGAGGGGCTGTGACACCAGTTAAAGCTTATTGTTGTAAAAACCATGGCACAACAGTTTAAAATGTTTGTGTACAGTGCTTTTACTAGTTGAATTGGTAACTAAATTATGCCTCAAACATGTCGGTCGTTTTGCTGAGGACTATTGACTATTTTGTGAGGAACAGCTAGCTCATTTACTGTGGCAGTAAAGAACTATCAAACCTGTTGTGAAGCAGGAAGCATGGCAACCAATTTGCACACAGCACTATGAAATGATTAACAGGAAACATTTTATTTAGCGATTTTTTTTTCTTTCTTTTATTCTTTCATTGGATGTGGGTGTTGCTGGCAAGGCCAACATTTGTTGCCCAACTCTAATTGCCCTTGAATTGAGTGGCTTGCTATGCCATTTCAGAGGGCAGTTAAGAGCCAACCACATTAGCTGTGGATCTGGAGTCACATGTCAGCCAGACCAGGTTTCCTTCCCTAAAGCACATTAGTGAATCAGATGCATTTGTACAACAATCAATCAGTGTCTTTATTTTCCACTTTCCTACCTTTCAGCTTAAATTCATTGCCTATGGAAAGGATGGTTGTGCTCAGCAGACCAAAAAAAAAGAGTCTTCTAAATGCCAGGACAGATCTGATCGTGCAGCTTAGGAGGGTAGGTGCAGCACTATTTGAAGAAGCTTCATAGCATTTCATGAACTCATTTATGAAGGTAAGAGGCAGATGAATGGCACAAAGATGTCTTTGATTGTTGAGGATCTCTTCATAAAGGCACCACAATGATGTGACATGTGCATCAATGATATCAATCTGTAATTTCATTGGCTGATCAAACATATATTGAATTGTTTAAAGGGGACTTTTTAAAAAGCAACAAAAGACACTGACTTAAGATGGTTGGCACAAGTCACCTGACGTCTGATATTGCAAGTTGATCAGTTTCTGGAAAGTTCCAAAGTGAATTACAATTCAGAAATGCCACAACATCCTTCTATTGAATTTCACACCTGCTGATATCAAGAACTACTTCCAAGTATTTGCTGAAACTGTACTGGACCTCACATTTGCACATCTATAAGGCTACCTCTCCAGTGGAGATAGAAAGTCTACTGGAACAATAGCTACAGGGAAAGGTGTTCTGCCTATCTCATCAAGATGGATAATGGATATTTAGGGGTTAATGACTGGGACATTACAGAATCTCATCACCCCAGCCATGGTCAGTTCAGACATCAGCTAAGCAAATACCTTCTGAAATCATTATGGAGAGGGAGGGTCATGTGACTCGAGTAAGCGCTTTTGAATATAGCATGCAAGCTGCTAAGACAGTAGTCTAGAAAAACCTGCCAGCAGGGTAATAATATCCTCCCCTTCCCTTCTTCCTCAAGTTAAGGCCCTATCTTTATTAAAGTTAAAAATCCAGCACAGAGACAGAGTTTTTCATCAAAAGGAATCTCAGGTACAAAAACCATCGACTTTTTGGGAAAGACGGATTAGGTTTTATAAAGAAATTCTCTCTGGCAATTGTAGTTTTACATGGGCTTCAACTCCACTCCTGAAACTTCAAGATCACCGTGAAAAATTTCTGCCGCAGCCACTGATACCAACAAAGCATTCAGAAACAGTGAATTTTTAATTTTTTTTTTAACCCTTCAGCATCGAACTTTAGTTTGGCTAAGGAAGTAACTATCTACAGTGTAACTTGTAAATTTTGCATGCTTGTGTGTGAGAATGTGGGTTGCGAAGGTTGAGATGTGGGTTTACCTTTTTAAATATTTTTATATCTTTATCTGGGTGGGTTTTTAATTCAATAAAAATTAACCCCTTTTTGTTTCAAACTGAAGAAAGCTGACCAGAACAGTTTTTTTCACAACCAGCAAATAAATGGTTCAGCACATTGAGTAAACCCCTTCATCCTTCTAAATTCACAAAAAAAATCCCTGGTACGGTCCACTGTGGAGTGGTAAACTAGGGGAGTCATCTTTACCTCTCCTTACATGGTCATAACCAGGACCAGGGAGAGAAATCATGCCCCCCCCCCCCACCACCCCCCCCACCAAAAACCCTACACTCCAAGCACCTTTAACCCTCCCCCTTACGTTCTTTGGGTGCCCAGAGTTTGGAACCATAATCAGTGTTTTATATAGTTTTTAGCAAAACGTTTTGGCTTTTATACTCTGCTTCCATTTACGAAGCCTGTCGAAAGCTCGGGTTTCAGTATGATACACTTTACAACCATTACACACAATTTGGTCATTCATATTGTGCAACCAGCTCTGCTTCTTTGAACCTGGCCCTGTGCAATATCTAGACAGCAACATCCAAAAGACTTGAACCTCACAAGCATCAAAAACAAGAATCCTATGTACAAATCAGAATATCTTGAACTAACAGTGACATATTCTATTGCCGTATAACTCCTGTTTAAAAATGGCAAAACCTTCCAGTAAATTAGCACCAACCAATTCACCTGCAATAATGTGCTATTTCTATCCATACAAAAGGGCTTTGTTAACAGAAAAAATACATTTTGCATTGAGTGATAAATATTTTCTCATTTTAAATTGAAACTTATCACGCTTACAAATGTGCAGCATAGAGCATATAACAGGAGAGCAAAGTACTGCAGATGCTGGAAATCTGAAATATAAACAGGAAGTGCTGGAAATACTCAGCAGGCCAGGCAGCATCTGTGGAGAGGGAAACAGTCAATGCTTCAGGTACACAATCTGGGCCAGTTCTGATGAAGGGTCACTGACGTTTGTACTCTCTGCACAGATGCCACCAGATGTGCTGAGCATTTCCAACACTTCCTGGAGCAAAAATAACCCCTTTTTCCAGCCCTCCAAAAAGTAATCAGACTTCTTGTGAGCCTCTCATTCCCTTTTAGCAAGAAACCCAGCAGCTGCTGCCTGAGGTCTGGTTTGGCACAACATTGAACATGAATTTTTAAAAAAAAATTAAGGTAGGAAGAAAACATACACATCTTGCTGAGCCCCCAAAAAAGTCAATGTCAAAGCAATACATTGATAATTTAAAAATTAATCAATAAAGGTATTTATTAAAAAGTGCAAAGCAGCAGAGCTAACAAATAAAACCCTTCTTGCCTTTTTATTTAAGAAGCAGAGCTGGAGAGGGACAGACTAGGCCCCAAGACTTGATCACCTGGGAAATGGGAGGGAAACTGGACCAAGCTAAGGAGTTCGGTATAATTGACACCAACTGCGCATTCGCCTCTGATGGTGCAAACTCCAAGCTGGCCTTGTTGAAATTCATATGAAAGTGGGGGTCAGAAGCAGGTTGGCTTTCCGCCTGGGTTTTCCTCCTCTCCTTCCCTGTGTGTGTGTGTCTGTGCCTGTGTGTCTGGTTCACTCCCAGTCTCAGGGTTCTCACTCGCTTTCGAGGGAAGGCAGAGGTTGGGAGGGAACATAGAACCCTTAGAAGAACACATTCAGAACCAGAACCAGATCCACCTATGGAGAAAGTAAAGCCTGAGCCTGCATTGGAGGAGGAAGTTGCTGAGGACCCTGTGGTAAAATCTTCATCCCCTCCACCTGCCGATCCAGCACCTGCTGCGGCTGAGGATTCCAAGACGTTCTGCTTGACTTCAGTAACAAGGAAGAATTTGCCTGCTCATGACATTGTCCTCATTACTGGAATTCCACTTCATGTTGTCAAAGCCCCAACACTAGAGCTCTGATCGAAGGCAATGCCAGAAATATAGATTCCACCCCCAAGGTCACATGATCAGCAAATTAGGGAAGAGCTGGGTGTGTCACCATAGGGCCCCAGGCTAGGTCGTAGTGAAAATAAACCAGGAGATACAGAAACACGGTGCACAATCCGATACACAGTCAATTATTTGTCGGGAGCCTACCTTATTATATTGATGAAAAGGAACTGAAATAATTTTTCACAGGGTACGACAACGTGGTGGAACTCCATATTAACACCAAGAGTAGTGGCCGGAGGGGGTTGGAAAAGGCCTGGTTCACACACCATTGGGGGAAGAGGGTTGGGGAGGGCTGTAGAGGAGAGGCACTAGGTGCTTTACTTCTTAAGAGAATCACAGACCTTACCCTACTCCTTGACTTATTCTTTCTCATTTCTATTTCAAAGAACAATCATCCAAGTAATTCCAAGAGCATTCACAGCTTCTTGGAACTTAGATGGCAATCTTCTGCAACAATTAATGGGTTTCAACAACTGTCCTTATACCCAGGCCTACACATTTGCATATGTACTCTTTTATCCAAAATCCTGCTGAACTGTTCTCCACAGATTGACATTGTACTCAGCTTCTCTGTAGCTATGTCTACAGCCTTGGGCTTCCAGGCCTTTATTTTGCATATAAAATACCTGCAGTAGATCTGTGCCAAATTAAATTGTCATTAGACACCTGGTAGAAGGGCTTGCTGACACAGCCAGCACATAGCATAGATGATACATCCAGGTAGGGAAAGCTGTCAAGGGTGATCAGTCTCCCAGATCTCAATGTACCACTCTTTGCCCCACCTAACTGCAAGGACCTTGGAGGCAGACTCGAATTCCATTTTACGGCCAAATCTGGCAGCCTCAAACTGCCTGGGCCAGCCGCCTCACGCCACTGTTACTGTCTTACTCAGTGCCACCCAACCCTTCGTTGCCATCGAAACCAGCTAGGTGCGCAGAACCAAGAGACGACACAGCAGGAGCCGGGTTTAAATCTCAAAAAGGCCAGGCCAGGAGATGGTTCTAGTGAATTAAAGATTTGAAATGGAAAAGCCAAGCCTGACGAGGAACCCACTTGCCCACACCTTGCAGGGGAAATAGGTGAGGATGGAGGAGGTGGGGGAGGCGATGTGAGAGGCACCTACTTCAAAACAACTGCCACCAACCTGCTTGCACTTCAGCAAGGTCTGAAGATTAAGGAAGCAGCACTCCATGATGAAAGGCCCAAATCCATAAGGTAAGAAAGGAAGGAATCTGGTGTGTCCTACTACACAGCCAATGATTGCTGTTGCTCTGAACTGACCATCCAGATTGACAGGCTACCTGGTCAATGTGCCCCGGCACCCCTAGAGGCATGGACCCCAGTGATTAGGACCAACTACACCCCTTCTCGCGGGCGCTAGTCGTAACAATGGGCTGTACTGCACACTTTTGTCAAATACTGCGAGCTGCAGCCTTTCTCCCTCACCTGTTGGAGGTTAAGAGGAAACTGCCTCAAGGTGCTGCACAAATTTTTGCACAGGATTTGTTAAGTGAAAATGTGTAGTGTTGCTCCAGTTGTCAGTCAAAACTAAAGATGCACCAAAACAGGTGGGTGTGGATTTAGACCTTTTTGAACTTAAAAACGGGGATGGTGGAACACAGTTGGTAAATATTTCACATCGACAGTCTAATCCCTACGGTACTTTCCTTTCAATTAATGGGTTATTTTATAGATGCGCATTTGGAGCCTTCAGATAGCATCTGATATGTCAATTTGTAAAGGGGCACACTGTCTCAGGAGACAAGTTTCCTTACAAACTTTTGTTATTGAGATGACATGCACAAAGATGATTCCAACAGAAAATTCACTCCTTATCTAAATATCAAACATTCAGAGTCAGCAAACCTAGTTGATAACAAATCCCTTCTTCAGTTCTCTGACCCACAGTGCCCCGAGCTTTACCACGGGTAGGGTAAGGAGGCAGTTACTGAATCCACCCAGTCGAAATGGAGATTGAACCCCATGCTGTTGGCACCAAGCAGATCAACACCGGCCAATCAGCCAACTGATCCACCAACACCGCCCCCACAAGGAGTCCAAGTTGCTGTGACTTCATGCACTTTTACATGGATATTGTAGTCCAAAGCTATGAATACTGATGGTAGATGATCCAATTTTCCTTCCATCATGTGGCTGACCAGGAATCGCTCCCACTCTTACCACCTGCCATTGGCGTGTGTTGGAAGGATTTACAAGTTGACACTCAACCTGTTTGGCTGTGTTATGAATGAACCTTCCTTGGCCATCAAGTTCTGGAGTGGGACTTGAACCTGGAGCTTCTGGCTCACAGTAGGGAGGCTAACCACTGCATCACAAGGCCTCCAGGTCAACAAATGGTTTACCTATGAAAAATAAATTAATGAAAACATATTTCTATGTCTCTGCTATGAGGGCAAAAGTTGCTGTCAAGAGTTTAATTCTTTGAAGATTACATATGGTACGAATATGACGAGATTAGTGATCATGATGACAAGTCTAAGTTTCTCTGGGAGTTTCAGTCTCTTCCTAACAAAATGATGTAGATTCAATTCCAGGAAGCAGCAATTCCTGGGGTAATGTAGTAAATGTTAAGCATTTTGCAGAACTTTGAAATATACTTTTTAACTCATGACAAATGTTCATAGTTCAAAAGGTGCTGGCAATTGGGGAAGTTTTTGCTTCAATTCTTGGCTTGATTAAAATGTTACGCTCACAATGATGAGGCCTGAGGCCTATCGGCTCAACTAATTGCTACACCACGTACTTTATGATATTGTTTTCAAAAATTTAGTAACATTATATTATGGATTTGTCTGTAGCTATCATAACAGTTCTATTGTTTAATCGTTAATCCCCTTCAATGAATTACATTCCAATGAGAAATTAAAATACCAAGGGAAGGACCCACCATCTGTGGTTGGCTAAAAAAGTTAAAGATGGTATCAAACTTAAAAAAAACACATATAATTGCGCAAAGAAGGGTGGCAGGTCAGAAGATTGGTAAGAATATAAAGAACAACAAAAAATGACAAAAAGATTAATAAGGAGGGAAAAGTTGGAGTATGAGAGGAAGCTAGCTGGAAATATAAAGCCGATAGTAAGAGTTTCTATGGGCATCTAAATAAAAAAGAGTTAATGTGAGTGTTGGCCCTATAGAAAGTAAGTCTGGGGAATTAATAATGGAAAGTAAGGAGATGGTAGATGAATTGAACAGGTATCTTGCATTGGCCTCGCTATAAAGGATACAAGTAACATCCCAAAAATAGCTGTATATCAGGAAATGAAAGGGAGGGAGGAATTCAGCAAAATAGCAATCACCAGGGAAGTGGTACTGAGAAAATTGTTGGTGCTGCGGGCTGATAAATTTCTGGATCCTGACGGACTTCATCCTAGGGTCTTAAAAGAAGCGGTTAGTGAGATAGTTGATGCATTCATTTTAATTTTCCAAAATTCCCTTGATTTGCAGAAGGTTCCATTAGATTGGATAATAGCAAATGTTACTCCTTTATTCAAAAAGGGAGGGAGACAGAAAGTAAGAAACTACAGGCCAGTTATCGTATGTGATGAAGAGATATTAATGTCTATAATGTTACTGGAAGTTATTTTTAAACTAGAGTTTAGTGGTGTCTATGTGTGTGTGTCTTAATTGGATTAAAGCCAGCTAGTCTGGGTGCTTTGATGTATAGAACCAAGGAGGTTTGAAATAGTAATTAGATAAACATGGGGAAGTTTAAAAACATAGGTGTCAAGGGGGGAAATTTGCACTTTTAAATAAACCACTCAAAAGAATGGGTAAAATTTTGCACCTAGCTAGGAGACACCAAGCAATGTGTTTATATTGCTAATAAAATTAGTGGGATGAAAATGTTATTGTTAGAAGATGTGAAGAAAAGCCTAGGATAACATGGAAAATTTACATTCAAAGGATAAGTTAGGTATAAACAGAAAGAAATTTGTGTGTAGGGCGGAGGCATTTAAGATCTAACCAGTCTGTAAGTCGACAGCTGTGTCTGCAAAGGATCCAAATTGCAAGGAACCTCATTTTGAATTTGTACGGTCTAATGTGCTTTACCTGTGTCTGTTTAAAGTCTACAGATTATTGTTGCCTTGGTGAAGATTTACCTGGGAGTGATTAATTTGGGAATTTGTTTAAAAAGTTATTATGGTAGTAATTTGTAGACATGTGTTTGTGTTTAATTTGTTGTTAAATTAGTAAATGTTTAATTTAGTTTTATATGAAAAACCTTGAGGCTTGTTGGTCTTATTCCTGAATTCAGAGCTGCATCTCAAACATACCAATTGAAAATATAGGTTATGACAGTTGTTTAAGTTTCCCCTCAGGGCTTTAAACAACTCAGCCTTTACCAACTGCTGTGTCATAACACTTAACATCTGTCACTGGAAAAATGTTAGAAGTTAGAAATGTTATAGCAGGGCACTTAGAAAAATTCAAGGCAATCAGGCAGAGTCAACATGGTTTTGTGAAAGGGAAATCATGTTTAACCAATTTATTGGAGTTCTTTAAAGGAGTCACATGTGCTGTGGATAAAGGGAAACCAGTGGATGTACTGTACTTTGATTTCCAGGCATTTGACAAGGTGCCACATCAAAGATTATTGCGGAAAATAGAAGCTCATGGTGTAGTGGTAACATATTGGCATGGATAGAAGATTGGCTAGCTAACAGGAAACAATGGCATAAATGGATCTTTTTCTGATTGGCAGGATATAATGAATGGTGTACCACAGGGATCAGTGCTGGGGCCTCAACTTTTTACAATTTATATTTGGATGAAAGGACCAACGGTATGGTTGCTAAAATTGCTGATGACACAAAGGTGAGTAGGAAAGTAACATGTGAAGAGGACATAAGGAAGCTACAAAGTGACATAGATAGGTTAAGTGAGTGGGAAAAGATCTGGCAAATGGAGTATAATGTGGGAAATGTGAAATTGTTCATTTTGGCAGGAAAAATAAGAAAGCTTATTATCTAAATGGTGAGAGATTGCAGAGCTCTAAGATTCAAAGGGATTTGGATGTCCTAGTGCATGAATCACAAAAGGCTAGTATGCAGGTAGAGATAGTAATTAGGAAACCTAATAGAATGTTAATACTTTCTGTGAGGGGAATTGAATACAAAAGTAGGGAAGTTATGCTTCAGTTGTACAGGGCACTGGTGGAACCACATCTGGAGTACTGTGTACAGTATTGGTTTCCTTATTTAAGGAAGATGTAAATGCATTGGAAGCAGTTCAGAGAAGGTTTACTAGACTAATACCAGGAATGGCTGGGTTGTATAATGAGGAAAGATTGGACAGGTTAGACTTGTATCAGCTGGAGTTAAGAAGAGTAAAAGGCAACTTGATTGAAACCTTTAAGATCCTGATGGGTCTTGCCAGGGTGGATGTGGAGAGGATGTTTCCTCTTGTGGGAGAATCTAGAACTGGGGCTCACTGTTTTAAAATAAGGAGTTGCTTATTTAAGGCAGAGGTAAGGAGAAATTTTTCTTCAGGGTGTTGAGTGTCTTTGGAACTCTCTTGCTCAAATGGCAGTGAAAGCAGAGTCTTTGAATATTTTTAAGGCAGAGCTAGATAGATTCTTGATTAACAAGGAGGTGAAAGGCTAATCGGGGGTAGGCGGGAATGTGGAGTTGAGGTTACCATCAAATCAGCCATGATCTTACTGAATGGTGAAGCAGGCTCACCGGACCGAGTGGCCTACTCCTACTCCTAACTTGTATGTTCATATAATTAAAAACAGAAAATGCTAGAACTCAGCAGGTCTGACAGCACCTAAGCTCTGAAGAAGAATCAAACAGACTCAAAGCGTTAACGTTTCAAGTCTGTATGATTCTTCTTCAGAGCTCAGATGCTGTCAGACCTGCTGAGTTGTTCCAGCATTTTCTGTTTTTATTTCAGATTTCCAGCATCCGCAGTATTTTTCTTTTTCATATGTTCTTATGTTCAACATTTCAAGTTAAACTACTAGCATAGGGACCATGACATCGCCAAGCAGAAGGAAGATTCTTCCCTGCAGCTGGGTGAAATTGTATGGTGAATCATTGGGCGTGATTCAATCTTCTCATCTATCAGTAAAATGTCTATTGATCATTATTACCCTTTATCTAAAACTTGTGGAAAGCCTTAAAATCAGACGCTATCGTCTGAAGTTGGTGACTTCAATTAATGGGTTAAGTATTTGTTGTTGGTCATCTGAGGTCCCATCAAATGATTTTTAAAACAAAACAGTCACAACTAAATCAAAAACCTTGGAGTTGGTCTATCCCAATTCAACATGGTAGGGGAAGAAAAGCCGAGAAAACTGGAGGAAAAAAATCTTGCTAAGGAATGCATTCCGATCCCTTGAAGATTATATCTAGTATGACAAGGACAAGGGCTTTTAAGATTTGCCATTAGTAGTCAAGGTGACAGATATAAACATCTCAGTTTGGTCTCTTTTCCATCACTCCAGATTATGCAGATTTAATTCAACAACATGACATTCAAAAGCACATTGTTATATATTGATGCAAGTGACTCGCATACTGCTGACATTTCCCTTGGCAGCCTGGCGAGAGATGACAATAGATTACTAGACACGGACTCAAAAGTGCTCATTAACTTTCAAATGATGTAAGTACCAAGCCTAGGCAAAAGCATGGTTTAGAAGACTATAATTTTTATATTTTCCACACAATATCATTTTGCAATAATTTCCCAGGCTACATGTGATGAGAAGGGGGTGGGGAGGGATAATTTTGTTGATAAACACAGTTTGATTGTACATGCAGCAGTGAATCCTGGTGTGTGTGTTTTTTTTTATTTAAATTTTTTTTAAATGCACAGTTCTGATGTTGGATTACTGTTCACCTGAAAGTGATACAAGTTCTCCTTTAAAATGGAATTTGTGATAACTGATCATTTTCCCTCAAATGTATCTATGTCTGGTTTGATGAAGCAATGGAGAAACTCTCCACTGGCAGGTGGGTCGGTAACCAAAGGATACAAATTTAAGATAATTGGCCAAAAGCCAAAGGGGAGATGAGGAGATTTTTTTTATACTGTGAAGAAAAATCAAATTCCTTTTTGAAAGTTACTGTTGAATCTTTCATGGAGTATATTCCATTTCTTCATAATTCAAAGGAAAACTTTACAGGGCTATGGGGAAAAGAGCAAGGGAGTTAGAATAATTGATAGCTCTTTCAGAGTGCTGGCAAGGGCCACCTTCTGAATGGCCTCTCTCTGTGCTATATGACTATGATTCTCTGATGGAATAGCACAGTCCCTTTATGATAGTTCTTATCCATTCTGTCTCTTTTATGTGCCACGTGACCCATTTTCCAAGTGCTTTCGTGATGTCAGTACCTTCTTGCACATTGCACATCTCAAAGGAGCCTATTGTCTGTAAATGCTTCAATTTGTTTGGTCAAAAAGGCAGTGGGAGGAATACCTCAAGACATCCGTCCATCTGCATTTGGCATGTAAAATTCTCTTTGACATCTCATTTGAAGGACAAATCTCTGTTCAGAATTTTGGTTATTTAAATACTATGTAACTACAATCAGATCCATCGCGTTTGTCCCAACTTCATAATGCCATAAAATGTTATGGCACAGCGACATTATGTATTCTACAGCATTTATTATAAATTAGAAGCAAAAAAACCACCATTATCACTACATTATAAACTACTTCATTCATTACAATATGCAAATAACTATAGAACTTAATTAGATTTTATTTTTTCTATTTTGCTAATATTTACACATTATGTTTCTCCCCCCCCACCCCACCAGTGGAATTCACTTGCCATGCAACCTATTGCCAGAACTTTCCCAAAGCCATTCTATTGTCAACTGTAGGAAGTACCCGAAATAATGCTGCTGCCTCCCAATTCTTTCGCCCTGTTCCTTCCAGAGGGGGAGGTGGCACTTTATGATTTGTGACTCACCATCTTGTTCATCGATACAAACCTACATCCGCCAACCTGTGCAAAGCCATCGGCTCTCAAATTCCTTTAAATGGAAGCAAGCTTGTTGATCTTTCTGGGAAATACATCACACTTGTTTATACTTTTAAAGCAAAGTGATTATCTGCCTGAATGAGTGAGTCTTATTCTAAACCCCACGAGACTAGACAGTTCTGATAGCTCATTCCTGGTTCCAATTGTGGGTGCAAGAAGGAATGGGGGGTGGGGGAGGGTGTGGGTGACAGTGGGGTGGAGGCTGTATTTGTGGAGGATGGGGGAAAAGGGCATTTCAATATAAACGATTACAAGAATGAACCATCTTTACAAACAACCAGAATTCTTCCCCTCAGGTGAAACAGTTGATAAACCTTCCCATTGTTTCTTGGTTGAACACAAAGCTACACTGCCTTGATCAGAAAGGGCAAACTGTAAAACTCAATCTGTTAAAGTAAACAAATGGTTTCAGTTTGGTTCGATTGGTGGCTGAATCCCCCTCTATCAACATCCTAGGAGTTACCATTGACCAGAAATGGAACTGCATCAGCCATATAAATACTTGTGGCTACAAGAGCAGCTCAGAGGTTGGGGATTTTCAGCAAGTAACTCAGCTTCTGACTCCCCAAAGCCTGTCCACCATCTACAGGCAAGTCAGGAATGTGATGGAATACTCTGCACTTGCCTGGATGAGTGCAGCTCCAACAACACTCAAGAAGCTCAACACCATCCAGTACAAAGCAGCCCGCTTGATTAGCACCCCATCCACCACCTTCAACATTCACCCCCTCCACCACCGACGCATAGTGGCAGCAGTGTGTACCATCTACAAGATGTACTGCAGGAACTCACCAAGGCTCCTTCAACAGCACCTTCCAAACCCGCAACCTCTACCACCTCGAAGGACAAGAGCAGCAGACACATTGGAACACCACTGCCTGCAAGTTCCCCGGCAGGCCACACACCATCCTGACTTGAAACTACATCACCATTTCTTCACTGGTGTGCGATCAAAATCCTGAAACTCCCTCCCGAACAGCACTGTGGGTGTACCTACACCACATGGACTGCAGCGGTTCAAGAAGGCTCACCACCCCGTTCTCAAGGGCAATTAGGGATGGGCAATAAATGCTGGCCTAGCCAGCAATGCCCACATCCCTTGAAAGAATTTTTAAAAGCTCTTGCCTTTGAAGAGTGCCAGCAATTCTTGAGCGTCTCATCTAAACTGGTACTGAGGAAATGCTGTGTTGTCAGAGATGCATCTTCCGGATGGAATATTCAATTGAAACTCCATCTGTCAGTTAAGTAATAGTCTCCATAGCAGCACTTGAAGAGGAGTGCAGGAAGGTCTTCCAGTGTTCTGGCCAATGTTACTCACTTGACTAACACCTCTAAAAATGAATTAACTGATTATTCATCTTATTGCTGCTTATCGAATCATGCAAATATCCCTGCACTTGTCGACATGAGAGTCATGACAATTTAATTAATTTAATGGAAGATACTTTTGAGATGTTAATAGACACTAATTGGATTTCACTTTCAAAGAGCCAGTACAAGCATATTGGGCCAAATGGCCTTTTGTGCTCTATGATTCTATGACTACATCAAGCAAATCATACATGGTATTGAAATAAGATACCCTTGCTTATCTTCGTCTAGTTAGATATTGTCAGAGACATGTGCTACTATTGATTATTAATGGTTGAAGTAACAGGACAAAAGGTCACCTCGTATCAATGCAACTGTTAGTATGGCTTGTTGCTATCAAGAAATTAGTACAATTAAAATTAATAGCAGATACGAATCATTATTATTTGCTCTTAAGCTGATTTTGCAATTCCAGACTTCTCAAACAGAATAACCTTGTCTTATATTCATTTCCATCCTTCACTTTTGAATGACCCCTAGTGGTGGCCTGTGCTTCATACCACTGGAGGCCTCTTGATAGATGCTGCATCGGAATGCCAACAAGGAAAGCCTCATGTGCTACTTCTTATTCAGAAAGTGTTATGAAGTGAAAGCCTGTTGCTTTGAGCATGCTGAGCTTGGCTGTTACAGCAGGCACTAGACCTGGAGCAAACTCAGCTTGTCTCACTACAATATCTCCACTCCTGGTGAGTGCCAGACTCAAATTCATTATCTCTCTCCTGCATCGAGATATCTAACCGTGCTGTGTTATGTCACCTAATGTACAACAAGAATGATAGCAAGATAGTTAGGCACAACAAGAGATGGGGGAGGGGATGTACACATAAAGGGAATAGCTTAGCACTAGCAAGGGGATGTATTCAATGTGAAATGTACCATCACTGGGGCCAAGGGGATTTGACTCAACAAGTTATCTGATCATTGACAATTCTGCAATAGGCAAACCACTATGCTACAATCCAGGGAATATAGATGATAGGAATTCTCCTAAAGAATAAGACATCATAGCCATCATCAGAAGCAAAGGTATAATGACTGCTGCAATGATAAAGCACTTGTATCCTGGGTCACAAGCTGTTAATTCTAATGTAGAAAGAGTAAAGAGACTCAATACACACCGATGGCATGTAGATTTTGTCATTGCTTGGCTCAAATGCTAGCAGGTCATCATGATTTAGGAAGAAATTCATAATGGTATAGAAAGTAAATATATACCTTTTCTGCCTATTTTCCTATTCATGACTGGATTTCAGATTTTCCCCATGTGTTTTATTTTGGATAGATGCACTATAGTGAGGAGGGGGGAGGTGTCCGAATACATCAGCACATGTCTTCATCTTGGAAAGCTAGGTTTGATTCCAGCCCTAAGTAATCATGTGGAAGTCTCTTTTTGCCAGCTGTAGGAAGCTACACAAAATGAATTTGGGCAGTTTCATTCCAGTTTTGAGTGGACATAACTCCATAGCATAAAAACACATTAATCTAGTACAAAACCACCATCTGGGTCTGAGAAGCTGCAGTAGACTGCACTCTACCATAGTGAGGTTGGAGTGAAGCATGTGATTAGGATCGAATAGACAGGGTTACTTTGGATTTGGCCATAATATACGTAATTTGGCAGTACTCAATAGTAGCCTCATTCTCTATAATTAGATGTGTTCAATTCCCTCTCACATCAATAAGCACATCCAAGTTCTCAACTATAAAAATAGAGCTTGCAGGAACAATGGACATGGCTGCACTTCATCACATTAAAATGAATTAGAACAAATGCAACAAGGGATAAGATTTTAAATAAACCTTTCTTTCAAAGGTTTCCCTGCAGCAGACTTTGTCCCCTACAATCTGGAAACTATGCCTTTATGTTGCCTAGCCTTATAGATAAGACTGTGACCTGTGGTTGACAGTCGTCTTAGTTGCAGTTAACTAAGCAATGAAAATGATTTGTCCCATTTTCAATCAATATTGAACAGCACAATAACAAAACAGCAACCACATCATTTACAGACTAAAAATTAACTCAAGTATTTAACAACAAAAGAGCATCCTCAGAACTCTTTCAGCACCTTGGGGCTTATCAAAGCTTCTTAACCCAAAGTGCTTTTGAAGTGTGGTCACTGTTGTAATGCAGGGAAATGCGACAGACAGTGTGTGTACTGCAGACTCCCGCAAACAGCAGTTTGCAACCAAACAGCAGCCGACAGCTGGAAGTCTCGGGCACTGTAACAAAGCAAACAGTGTATTCTTCAGCCGTTAATCTAAGCAGGAACAGCAGTATTTTATCCACACTTTTGCTCATATCAACAAAAGGAGGCAAAGGCTGATAAAGGCATGGCAAGTCAGTCAGAATTTGTAAAAGAACAGGCTAATGTTTCAGAGATAGCCATGAAGCAGCACTCAAGGCAAGTAAATGCCTTAGACTGGTGCTTCCCAAACCTTTTCATCCACTGTGACCCCATTTCAAGGCTTCAAAATTGCCATGACCTCTAAGGGGTGGGGTGGGGGGGTGGGGGTTTGGGGGAGTGGCGGCTCCTCTTTGGAGGTGGAGCCTCTGACGCTAATAACAACCCCCCCCACCCCCCCCCACCCCCACCTCATTTTGCCACAGGAAGGTCATTCCATTGAGCTGGTGGCATCTGCACAACATGTAGGGCCATTCTGCTGCTGACAACATGCCAGCAATCTGCAAACTAGTCCATAATTGGGGGTCTAAACTATGTAAATTGTCTAATTGCCTCACGGAGGCAGCCTGGGTCCTCTCACGCCCCTAGGGAAGTTCCCCAGTGGCAGGACTATATCAGTGAGGTGTCCTGAGGTAACTTTCTCTTCTTTTCTTAGCCTCCTGACATCCAAGCCTGTCACCATCACACCTGGAAAATTCAGCCATCTTGTCTCCACAAAACCTAGTGTTTCAGTAGCCAGAGTATATGTAACAACCTTTTTTTATTTTCTTAGCAATACAAACTAAACAACCACCTGTCCCATTCTCACCCATAAAAAAATATTGGTCCAGGCAGCGGCAGCAACAGTTAGATTGCCGCTGTGCTCGAAACCTTTTCCGACTTGACGCTGATGCGCGTTTCTCCTTGGACCTTCCAATCCCAGCTTTCACAGAAATGCGCAGCGCAGCACAGCATCATTCAGGGAACTCCATCGGTGCAGTTGAGAGTCGGGGAGAGACAGGGCACTACCTGCCATATGGTAAGTTTGGAGGCCCAGTCTTTGAATGTTGGTGAATGGGTGAGTGGATGAATAGTTTAGTGAGTGAATGAATGGGTAGGTGTGAAGGGTGGGCATGTTGGTGAGATGAGTAAAGTTGGTGGGTGGGTAGGTGAATAGGGTTTGTAAGGTGATAGATGGTTTCAGTGGGTGATGGCCAGGGGCTGAGGTGGGTAAAACGGGTAAGTGAGTAGGTAGTGAGGTGATGGGTGGGTGAGGTCAGTAGTTGGGTATCTGGGAGGCTGGGTCGATGGGTAGGGTTGATGAGGTGGACAAGTTGGTAGATGGGTCAGGGTAGCCAGCTCAAGTCAGGGGGCAGTGGGGTGGTTGAGTGAGTGGGTGAAGTGGTGGGTGAGCTGGTAGTTGGGTGGGTTGGTAGATAGATTGCAGAGTAGTTGGGTCAGGTTGGGGGCTAGTCAGGTCACGTAGTTGGGTCTGGGGGCGTTGGTCAGGTCTGGTCGGGAGGGTAGTGGGGGGTCGGGGATGGTTGGGGTAGTTGGGGGGCGACAGTTGTGTAGTTACCAAGATGTTAGACTAGGTTTTAATCTAATATTTCCTGGGTAACTATCCAAGCAAGTCCCATGGAACTCTCCCAAATGAGCAGGGGAACTGCCCATTGGAAGTTGCTACTTCCCAAGCAATTCCCACGTAGGTCTGCATGACAGGACTTCCACAGGGTCCAGATGCACATCTTCTGTCATACATCCGGTCTATGATGATCCGGAGACCAGAAGATTTGACCCATTATGAAACCAGCTGCTCTAGAACGTGAAGTATGGCTAAAGGTACTTTGGACCACCGATGGATATGAACTCATCTGGATTTAATTTCACAATGCTTTATTTGTCCTTAAATTATTCTCTACTTTGAGGTGTTGCATCGAATTATTAAACTCCAACACATCAGACTAGCATTTGATCTAGTCCGAGTGCACAACCAGTTCAACTGGCCAACCTAGCTTCACAATTGCTGCACATTAACACACCATCCTTCTATAATGACTTTGTACTATTAATTGGGATGGGGGTAACACTCGATAAATAAGACAGTTGATTTTAAAGTTATACCAGACACATGTTGCTTAATATCTAAACCAACATATTTAAAGCCCCACAAGCCTGATTCCAAATTATAAATTCTCTAAACTTATAAATTTCTCAAATCCCACAGTACCATCCCATTGAAAAAAATCAGCATGAAGATACCTTAAAGTTCTCCTTTCTGATACCAATAAAACATTGAGGGATCTGATTTTAGTTTAACACAAATTATTTTCAGAAAACAGATCTCACCAAAAGATATTGCACCTTGGAAGCACCATTTTAGGCCATAGATGCATTTGTTTAGTTTCCATAGGTTTCCACCTGTATCAGCTATCTCTAAGCATTTTCAGAAATGCTTCTCTGAAGGTATCCTCTACAGAAATGTGACTTTTATGTTGTTTGACCTACAGTCCCACTAATGTGGCCAAAAGAGCCAAAAATATTTTTCACCCAGTTTCTCTTCTAACCTCCTAGCTACTAACCTCACTTTTGTCTTAAGTCCCATCTGCAAGGATTTCTTCAGTACAAATCCACCATGTGACAAAGCTGATTGATCCTGATCTGGTACCTTGGAATACACTGCAAACTCTGTGTTCTAACTCCCTTTGTTTTGCCTCTTAATCATTAATCCTCAAGTTTAGTGGCAGCCACCAAAACTTCACAATCATGAGGATTTCGATCTCTAGTTCTGTTATCTCATTGTTCTGTGGTTTTTATTTTGTCTAATCTATTCAAATTTTCATTTTTATGTCTGCTGGGGTTCCTGCTGAGATCTCCCTCTTACAATAGCAAATGCTTTTTCTTCATTTCTGATAGTTTTCTGACCCTACTTGCACAGCGCTTTCTTACTCTCCACTCTTTCGCCCCATTCTGCCAGTCCATGGACATCCTGAACATTCAGCCAAAACGTAAACTTACCAGTGACTTATACTGCATGTTCCATAATCATCATATCCAGGGTGGTCAACTCTCGCTGACAAATTTAAGGGACATTCTGGCATTGGGGTCCATTAGAGTGGTGGGGGGGGAGGCAGTGCTGCCAAAGCTGTGAGAGCAGGGGGAGGGTGCCAGAGCTGCAATGTTGTGCAAACAGGGGCAGAGCGGGTTCTGTGCAGGTTCTAAATTTAAAAGTGAGTACTATGGGAAAAATTGCATCCCGGATGCATGAAACACGGGTCAGTGGGTTCAATTACGAGGCGATCCCTAAATAAAGGGCAGTTGGCCACCCTGGTCACATCTCCCCATTCATTAGTCCTCCTGGAACATATGAAACCCGTGTACCCAATGTGAGGAACTGTTCTTTGGATGTCATAACTCTGTATGTGTGTCTGAATCGCTCATATTACCACAGTCCAGTCCTTGATCTACCTTATTCTGTTCCTCAGGACCCTCATCAAAAAAAATCAAACATTTAAGGCACAAGATGTCTTGTTTACTCCTACCAACAGCTCAGGGACAGAGATTTTATAATTAATTCCAATTAATCATGAGGAATTAATCTTAATAGTTTGATTACCATGTTTGACAAGTACTAGCTTACCAACATGTCTTACCAGGGCCTTTCCATTCCCTATGGCTCTCTTCTTTACTATACCAAATTTCCTGGATTGAACTCTACCTCAGATGGTTTAATATGATGCCTCAATGCTCTAAGAATTTTCTTGATACCTCAACCTTGATAAAAAAACCTTTCTCCCTGCATACAAAGCATTTAAAGGCGTAGAAAAAATGGCACTAATTGTAGTACCTTCTAGAGCAGGATGATTATCACAAAGAACAGATGGTAATTTGGGATTGTACCAATAGACATATTGGTTAGGATTATATCCTCCAACCATCTGAAGAGAATTCTTTGCATGAACTGCCCATGCTAGAGCAATTGACAATTTATACTCTGGTCAAACAGCGGAAATTTTATGCATGATGACATCAATCACAGCATGGTTCCTTTCACAAAGCACATTGCTAAAAAGGCTCTCAAATGCCGTATCCATGACAATGGTATTCAGATTCTCACACACATCTCAACTCTTCATTAGCAAATTCACCTCTTATCAGCCAAAACTTTTCCTGGTGTCCCAAGTCCAGTTTTCCATAACTGTATCCATAATAACCTTCTTCCCCTTACTATGTATTAATGTAGAATCGTGTAGCCAGAGCAATAAAAGGAACGATGCAAGCATTTCTGTCTTTGTCCCCTATCTTTATATCCATGGCCTCATTAAAGTCCTACGCTGTGGAAGGCTTAACACAAGACATGGGGGGAGGGGGGCAGGGGGGAGAGGCCAACTGACTTTTATTTTAAATACAAATTTCACAATTCTCCCTAATCTCTATTTGCCTCATCTACTTTATCAACTACACTAGCATTTTCTAGCAGTATTTTTTTTTAACCATTGACAAGAAACAGGAAAATAGTTGATTTGGCAATTTGTTTTTTCTTTTGGTTATTCTCAGCACCTGATACCATTAATACTTGCTTAACACTTTGATGAGAAACATCAGGCTTTGGTGAGGGTTTCCTGGTTGGGTAAACTGTGGATCAACCAATTTCCCAAAAATAATTGCAAAATACTGCGGATGCTGGAAATCTGAAATAAAAACAGAAAATGCTGGAAAAACTCAGCAAGTCTGAAGAAGTGTCATATGGACTTGAAACGTTAACTCTGTTTCTCTCTCCACAGATGCTGCTAGACCTGAGCTTTTCCAGCATTCTGTTTTTATCCCAAAAATAATTGCCTTATTGTGTTCATTAAGTTTCCTATGTACTTTTTTTTAATGGGACGTTTACACATCAGCATAGGTATCAACCTCGAGACCATAACAATATTTATAAAATGGTTTACTCCAGTTATTTTACATGAAATTATCACTCTCAGGATATCTCAAAATATTGTCATTGCCAAACCTAAAGGAAGTAGTACTTCTATATCCCTTAACCTTGCACCAATCATCATTCCATAGTGAATCAAGATAACATTTTAACCAATCTACTCTACATACAGTTGAAGTACATAAACTGTCTCTATTTCCTAACAAGTGTAAGTTAGTTATATTGATATTAGTAGGTATTAGGGATGAATTTTAGTTTTAAAATTTAAGTTTGATTTGTATTTCTATGTGTGTATTAAGAAAGGTCAAATTGAATTTCAGTTTCACTTTAAAAAGGTGCTTGCATTTCTAATAAGTTTTTTTACGACTGTAAGCGAAGGTAAACAAACAGGGATAGAAGAATTAGGCTGTTGCCTGGCAACAGGGGTCCAGAGAGGCAGGACCCTCCCACAATTTTAAGTTCCAGTTTGAAGCCAAGACCACAGAGTGACTGGACACTGGGAGAGGGAGCTGCAGATTTCCCAAAAGAACCATAAGGTTCTAAGGCCAAAGGAGTGAGATGGAAACAGAGGAAGTCCAAAGCAGACCTTCTAGTCAAAGGAAGGACAGGAACCTGGAAAATATCCTGTTAAGTGAAGTTAAGAGTGAGGGGGAGACAGAAAGGCTCCAAGCTTCTGATTTAAAGAGACAATAGCTGCAGAAAACAGATCTAAAGCGAGGACAACTTGCAAGAGGCAAGAAGGTCCAAAGAGATAACTGAAGGTCTGTAATTCTTCAGTATAGGCATGTGAAGCAGTAGTGGTACTGTTGACGGCTAAGTCAGTGAGTGGAGAATGCATGGAAGACAGCTTGAATGCATGTGGTAATCCAGGGAAGAGGAACATCAGGAGGGGATTTCAAAACCCTGGAGGTGAACCCTTGTGGAAGATGTCTGAAAGAAAGCATTGTATTTGGGAGAAGATTCCAAGGTGAGGTCTTGGAGAGTAGAGAATGGAAACTGTGTGAAAGATGGAGTGCAGTGAGCCTGGTTGGCTCACAGCGCGACAAGCGTCTGGGGGAGTTGGAAAGATCCATAGCATCTCGTTGAGGTGGCATCTGTCACTTGGTTTCAGAGTGTGGTGTGTCTGACCACAGGGTGCCTTAGATTTACATGGACTGTGTACTAATTGTGGACATTAGAGTATAAGATAGCTTTTGTAACTTGCGTTATCCTTACAAATCTGTATATATTTGTAAAGGTATAGTTGTGGGTGAAGGAGTTTTGAAATATAGTTAATCTTTTCTTTGAATAAATGTTTTATTCTTTTGTTAAAAGTTCATCAGCTGACTCCTGTGACTCTGGTCAGTAGCTACTCTCCACATATTTAAACAACAAATAAAAGTTAGGGTCTATCAAGCTGGGATCCACCCTGGGCACAGGCTTGTCCAGGGGTAACTTCAGCTGGGGATCATAACACTATATAATAATGCAGAATTAAAGGAGTCTGAAACCAATATATTCATCACAGGATTAAAACACCTTGTAACAGTATAATTTGTTCATATTTATCATTTTCTTCAAAACTGCCTCAGAACTACTTTCCGCATACATCATTTCAGATACTTTGTCTCTTCACTTTGAGCATTTTGCCACATAATGATATTTGGGGTCACATCTAAAACATCTATTAACCTTTTCTTGGGCATCCATGGAATTTATTTGCTGAGTATTGCTGTTAAATTTTGTCTTCTGTTGAGATCATTGAATTTGCTATACATGCTTTCACCACAATTCTGTCCGTCTTTAATCCTTCCATACTTTGTGTTATGATCCTTGGACAGACCCCGGAGTTGTAGGGGGAGATCCGGTTAGGGGCCAATAATGTTTTGTTTAAAGTATATTAAGTTTGAGACTCAGAACGTTTACTAAGCAAATAAAGCCCCAAGATTCCACGGGTTTTGAACAAACAAAAATAAACTTTACTATACAAATTCAGAAAGATAAAACAATTTACAATATCTATACTCTAACATTCAGGATAAGTTTGAGGTACATAGGATTTAATAGTTGAACTGTGGTCATCTTTAAAATAGATGACAGTTGTGACCAAAATAGATGCCATGGACTTCTCAACAGCCCACCCAGAGGTTTGTCACATTGTAAGCCAACCCATCTCACTGAAACTTTGTCTTTCTCACAAGGGTTTCCAATCTTCACATCCGAGGATCACGCCTGGGAATTCTCGTCAAAAGTCGCTCCCACTCGGACATCTTCAACAATACTCACCTGGTAGGTTTCAATCTCATTTTCCAGGATTCTTTTCCTCTGGACCTCCATGTACACTCACCTTCCAAGTACAATGTCAGACCTTCAGCTGTGCCAAGCAGGGCACCATTGCTCCAAAAGGGGTACCTTTGCATCAATGGCTTGCAGCATGGCTTTGGCTGCCTTTCTGGATCTTCAGGGTTTCTCTTGTGTTCAGTTCACTTAAAATCTGCTCTCTGCAGCTCTTTCTTTACTTCAAAGCATATTTCTCTGCTCCTTTCTCTTAACTTAATGGAACCTATCCTGTCCCCCTGTCTTCATCCCTTACCTGGGACTACCTTTTGGGACCAACCCCTGTCCCCCTCGCTGGTTTGGGACCTTCTCCCTGTCCCCCTCCCGTGTCCTACTCCCTGGGACGCACTCACTGGAATGGCGTTCCGTATCAGGTCATCAACTTCCAATGGCCATAGAATTCAAACTCTAGAACACCAGAGAGTAATTATACCTCAATAATTAATTTTTGCTTAATTAATACACACCACTTAATATAATCCATAAGAGGTTATCTGACCTGCCTCTTCGCACCGTTTTCTCTTTTCCCTTACGCATAGGCCTGATCCCCGGCCTGAAGAACGTAAAAATACCGAACTGCAGCGTGCGGCCATATTTCCCAGCTGGTGCATATGCAGGAGACCTGAGCTTCCCGACCTCTGAATTTCAACCTAAGGTAAGTATAGGTTTTTTTTTTTAACAATTGACTCATGCATCCAGTATCTGGAATACTTTAAGACCTGCTAAGCATCGAGTTTTCTATTCTTTGTGTCATAGCAGAATGCTTAATTTGTTCTAAGGCAGCTGAAAGGAATGACTGCTTCCCTAGGATCTTTTTTAAGGTAGCAGAAATCTGATTCAACCTGTCCATATGAGACACCATGGCAATAATCTAGTAATTTAAACATGAGCACCGATCCAGGGATCTGCAACTTGTCAACCTTCTGTACAATTTGTTAAATCTTCCATGGAAACACCATTTGTTTTCTGAAAGCAATCAAATTCTGACCAGGCCACAAAAACACTTAGCAGGTCATCCTTCTTGTGGCCATACCTTCCCGGAATGCTCTTAGCAAGTCAAAACTTGTGTCATTTTCTCACTGTCAAGGCATCCATCTCAGAAAAAAAAATCCTCATTTCTGATTTTATTTCTTGTAGAAAACAATGTCAAACCTATATCCATATAGCAACTTTCTTCTTCCAACGGTCATAGAATTCAAACTCTGAGAACATCAGAGTGTAACTATACCTCAATAATTAATTGTTGCTTAATTAATACCCACCACTTGAATATAATTAACACCCAATTGCTGCACAATTAATAACCACTGAGACGGAAGATCTTCCATTCAGCCTCCACACCCGAGACTTCAGCAGAGAATGCAGGAATTCACACTGTGCAATACTGAGAGATGGCTGTGCTGTTTGAGGTTCCGGCTTTCATATGAGACATAAGGCCCCATTGTGCCCTCCCAATTCACTGTGAAAGATACCCTGGCACTACTTTGAACAGCAGTGGAGTTCCTGATATTTACATTTATTCCTGACCCAAAAACATCGAAAAAAAATTGGTGATTTGTATCATTGCTGTTTGTGGGACCTTACTGCGCACAAATTGGCTGCCATGTTTCTTATATTACAACAATGACTATATTTCAAGAGTGCTTCGTTGGCTGTAATTGGTTTGGGAAGTCCTGAGTCTGTGAAAGGCACGAAAGGAATGCAAGTCATTGTTTACTTCTTGGCCTGAGTATGATATCTCTCGCCTCAGAACTGTTAACTCACTCCAATTTCACACTGGTAGTAGCTACAGTATTACAAACTGGTTTGTGGGTTGGTAATTTGAGGGCATAAATCTAAGATCAAAACAAAGGCTACATAAAGTTGATAAGTCACCGGGACCAAAAATGCATCAGAGGATGCCAAGGGAAGTAAGAGTGGAAATTGCAAAGGCACTGGCCAAAATCTTCCAATGGGGAGAGAGTGGCACAGTAGCATTGCTACTGGATTAGTAATCCAGAGACCCAGGGTAATGCTCTTGGGACCTGGTTTCAAATCCCTCTATGGCAGATAGTGAAATTTGAATTCAATAAAAATCTGGAATTAAAAGCCTGATGACCAAAAAAGCATTTAGCAGGTTATCCTTCTTGTAGCCATACCATCCCGGAATTCTATTAGCAAGTCAAAACTTTCATCACTTTCTACCGATCTGGTTCACTAATGTCCATTAGGGGAGGAAATCTGCTGCCTTTACCTGGTCTGGCCGACAAGTGATTCCAGACCCACATCAATGACTCTTAACTGCCCCCTGAACAAGGGCAATTAAGGATGGCAATAAATGCTGGCCTAGCCAGCGATGCCAACAACCCATGAACAAATTTTTAAAAATCATCCTTAGATACAAAGGTGGTGCCAGAGGACTTGAGAATCTTGTTCAAAAATAATGTAAACCAGTCGGTTTAACCTTGGTGGTGGGAAAGTTTCAAAAAATGATAATCCAGGACAAAATTAAAAGTTACTTGGACAAAAGTGGATTATTTAAGGAAAGCCAGCCTGGATTTGTAATGACCAAATCATGTTTAATTAACTTTCTTGAGTTTTTGGGTGAGGTGACAAAGCAGGTTGATGAGGGTAATGCGGTTGATGTAGTATACATGGAATTGTAAACGGATTAGAAAAGTCAATGCACATCAGCAAACTTAAAACCCATGGAATAAAAGGGACATGGCAGCATAAATACAAAGTTGGCTGAGTGACAGGAAATGGAGAGTAGTGGTGAACAGTTGTTTCTCGGACTGGAGGAAAGTATATTGTGAAGATCCCCAGGGGTCAGAACTAGGACCACTGCTTTTAATGATCTGGATAAATGACTTAGATGTGCAGGGCACAATTTCAAAACCTGAAACTGATACAAAACTTGAAAGTATACTGAACTTTGAGGATGATAGAGATAGAAACTTGTTCAAGAGGACACAGCTGGTGGAATGGATGTAAATGCAGCAGATGAAATTTAATGTAGAGAAGTGTGAAGTGATATATTTTGGCAAGGAGAAAGACAGTACAGAATAAAGAATACAATTGTAAAGGGGATACAGTTACAGAGTGACCTAAAGGTTCACGTGCACAAATCACTGAAGGCGGTGGTTCAGGCTGAGAAAGTGGTTCACAAGCCAGGCACAGAGAGAGAGAGCAGACGAGAGAGCGAGAGAGGGCAGACGAGAGAGCGAGAGAGAGCAGACGAGAGAGCGGGCAAGAAAGCGAGAGCGGGCGAGAGAGCGAGAGCGGGCGAGAGAGCGAGAGCGGGCGAGAGAGAGAGCGAGAGCGGGCGAGAGAGAGAGCGAGAGCGGGCGAGAGAGAGCGAGAGCGGGCGGGCGAGAGAGAGAGAGCGGGCGGGCGAGAGAGAGAGAGCGGGCGGGCGAGAGAGAGAGAGCGGGCGGGCGAGAGAGAGAGAGCGGGCGGGCAAGAGAGAGAGCGGGCGAGAGAGCAGAGGAGAGAGCGGGCGAGAGAGCAGAGGAGAGAGCGGGCGATAGAGCAGAGGAGAGAGCGGGTGAGAGAGCAGAGGAGAGAGAGCGGGCGAGAGAGCAGAGGAGAGAGGGAGCGGGCGAGAGAGCAGAGGAGAGAGAGAGCGGGCGAGAAAGCAGAGGAGAGAGAGGGCGGGCGAGAGAGCAGAGGAGAGAGAGGGCGGGCGAGAGAGCAGAGGAGAGAGAGGGCGGGCGAGAGAGCGGGGGAGAGAGAGAGGGCAGGCGAGAGGGCAGGGGCGAGAGGGTGGGGGCGAGAGGGCGGGGGCGAGAGGGCGGGGGCGAGAGGGCGGGGGCGAGAGGGCGGGGGCGAGAGAGCGCAGACGAGAGCGCAGGCGAGAGAGCGCGAGGGCAGGCGAGAGAGCGCGAGGGCAGGCGAGAGAGCGCGGACGAGAGAGAGAGAGCGCAGACGAGAGCAAGAGAGCGCAGACGAGAGCGAGCGAGAGCAGACGAGAGCGAGCGAGAGAGCGCGCGAGAGCGAACGGACGAGAACGCAGACGAGAAAGCGAGAGAGAGCGAAAGAGAGCAGACGAGAGAGCGAGAGAGAGCAGACGAGAGAGAGAGAGAGAGAGCAGATGAGAGAGAGAGAGCAGACGAGAGAGCGAGGGAGAGAGGCAGACAGAGAGACAGGGTAAGAGACAGGAGGGCGAGTGGGAGGGCAGGAGGGTGAGCGGGAGGAGAGAGTGACAGCGCGAGAGAGAGAGAGAGAGACACAGAGAGAGAGAGAGACAGAAGGCAGAATTGTCCCAGATTTGCACTAAGTACAGTAGTGGGCAGGAAAAACAACGCTTTATCTGCCATTCACAATGGCGGCTTTTCACACTGTAACATCCCAAACCCATCGTGTTAATTATGCATTCCCAGGCGAGCAGGCTCTGAATCACCTGCCACACTGACATCTCACCGCTTCATCATGCCAGGCACCACATTTAAAGTACGGCCGCGCTCTGATTCAAGCCCAGGACTGCAGCAAAGACGACATGGCCCCAAAAGACAAGAAGACTGCAGCCCTCGAGCACCTTTTGGATAGCGTGGAGGCCGCAGTGATGTCCTCTACCCCCATTCAGGCTGCAGGAGGGGCAACAACATCACCAGTGAGGCTTGGTGGGCGATGGCACTGACCACCACTGCCAATGCTGCACGGAAGAGGTTGGCCATCCAATGCAGATAGAGGATGAATGATCTCATCTGTGCAGCCAGGGTAAGGCAACCATCCCATCACTCTAAACTCACACACTGAAGCCCATCACACATTCACTGGTATCTCACTCACTGCCAGCTCAAGAGACATCACCACCTATTCTCACACACGCCCTCACATCTCCATCTGACCTCGTCTCCTCCGACTGCCTCCTCAGCCCTCACCATCTTGAGGCCATTTGCACAGATCAACATGTGCCCCCACACACACCCTGGGATAACCCCCTTCCCCAGTACAGCCCTCGCCCTGCAGCCTCTTCCCTTGCCTGAGGCCACTTCTCCCCATTCTCCAAGCAAGCCCTAGCCCTGCAGCTGCTGAAAAGCCACCCACAACCCATGGCTGGTCTGGTAGGTGGAGGCCTACCGTGAGCCCCCCTACAAGTGATATGATGCTGCCTGTGGAAGCCTGGCACTGGTGACAGCGAGTGCTGCCCGAAGCAAGGTAGGCAAACAAACCTCGAAGTCCTGAGCAAAGTGCAGCCCACCAGGTGCACGTCTTATCTCTGCTGTTGTGCAACATGTTGGAGTGTTTTCCCACTGACGTGGGTGAATGATCCAGCGGGGGCTGGGGGGGAGGGGTGCGGGGTGGAGCGGGAGGGAATGATTCCGGTGGGCTAGCCTAATAATGATATGCAGATGCATTACAACGAGGCCCCCAGCCTCCGATGGTAGGTAAAGCCTTTGGAGGGCCAAGGGGACAATCGCAAACTGGTTTCACACTGGCGTGAAGCAAATCGCATCATATTGTCCGCACTCACCACCGAACACGCCCAACGCCGGGGAGGCACGGAAAATCATAGGGGGAGAAGATGGGGCTGGGGTGCGGGGGAAAGAAAGAGAGACGGGGTTGGGGTGCGGGGGAGGGTGAAGAGAGACGGGGCTGGGGTGTGAGGGAGAGAAAGAGAGACGGGGCTGGGGTGCAGGGGAGGGTGAAGAGAGACGGGGTTGGGGTGCGGGGGAGAGAAAGAGAGACAGGGCTGGGGTGCAGGGGAGAGAAAGAGAGATGGGGCTGGGGTGCGGGGGAGAGAAAAAGAGAGATGGGGCTGGGGTGTGGGTGGGGAAAGAGAGGAAAAAAAAAGAGGCCCCCGGGCTTGGGGTGGGGGAGAGGGATATAGGGCCTTGGGGAAGAGCGAGGGGATTGGCGGGGAGACAGGGGCTGTGGGGAAGAGCGAGGGGATTGGCGGGGAGACAGGGGCTGTGGGGAAGAGCGAGGGGATTGGCAGGGAGACAGGGGCTGTGGGGAAGAGCGAAGGGATTGGCGGGGAGACAGGGGCTGTGGGGAAGAGCGAGGGGATTGGCAGGGAGACAGGGGCTGTGGGGAAGAGCGAAGGGATTGGCGGGGAGACAGGGGCTGTGGGGAAGAGCGAGGGGATTGGCGGGGAGACAGGGGCTGTGGGGAAGAGAGTGGGGGGGCTGAAGTGGAGAGAGGTGGGTTTGGGGAGCAAACAGAAGAGGCTGGAGAGGAGAGAGCGAGCGAGGCTGCAGGGGGATAAAGTGAGTGGCTGGGGGGAGTGGGGGATGCTGGTGAGGGTAGAAAGAGGCTCATGGCTTGAGGGGCTGTAGGGAGTTGTCTCAAAGACTGGGGTGAGGGCTGGTACACTGTCCCATGTAGGTACATTCCCGGCAGGCCTGAGGGGAAGAGAAATGGTCCAGCCCAGCCTGAGAGCTGGATGCTGCCAATTTACAGAGTGGGAATTGGGATCAGGGAAGAACTGAAAGGGAGGGGTGGGGGTTGGGGGAAGGTGGCACTTGATTGTGGTTTTTAGCCGTGCATAGGGCGGTATAATTTTTCTTCAAAATTTTCTATTGACAATACACGTTTTTACTTTTTTCTGATCTTACCCCTTCAGGTGTAAAGCTTGCTGGATGTCTGGTTTTCTTTGAGCAGCAGCACAGCCTGGATAGCCCAGCAGGACCCCGCCCTGGGCTACGGTGACTCCTCCCGGAGGATGGGGGAGGTTGGTGGATGATGTAGGTCTTCTTGTTGTCCCAGCCCACATTGCCTGCCAACTCCTGGATCTCAGCAATCATGTACTCAAGAACAGCAACCAAGTAGATGGAGGTTGTTAGAAAGGGAGTTCCAGGGTTTTTTGACCCAGCGACAGTGAAGGAATGGCAATAGAGTTGCAGATCAGGGTGGTGAGTGTCTTGGTGGGGAGCTTGCTGGTGCTGGTGTTTCCATGCATCTGCTGCCCTTGTCCTTCTAGGTGGCAGTCGCAGGTTTGAAAGGTGCTGTTGAGGAACCTTGGTGTGTTGCTAGCTTTCTTATTTCATTATATACTTTTAAATTTAATTCCATTACACTGTTACTGCTCAATGGTGCCACACATTACTTTATTACTTACATCGTTGGCTATTTCTTTACCCCTCCACCTTCCCCATCCCCAGCAAAGTGTCCCTTGTTTTTTTTTTTCATTCGTTCCTGGGGTGTGGGCATTGCTGGCGAGGCCAGCATTTATTGCCCATCCCTAATTGCCCTGGTTTAGAGGGCATCTAAAAGTTAACCACATTGCTGTGGGTCTGGAGACACGTGTAGGCCAGGTCAGGGTAGGATGGCAGATTTCCTTCCCTAAAGGACATTGGTGAACCAGATGGCTTTTTATGACAATCGTGGTCACCATTAGACTTTTGTTCAAATTTCACCACCTCCCATGGTAGAATTTGAACCCGGGTCCCCAGAGCATTACCTGGGTCTCTAGATTACAAGTCCAATGACAATACCACGAAACCACCAACCCCAGGGTTAGTGACCCTGGTGTAGTTGTCACAGCAGAGACAACGAACAATGATCAGAAGGAAGGGGTAACATGCCAGCTGAAATAGACCGGGTGAGGGAAGTTCTTGGGAAGAATTTTGAAAATAAGCGGTAAGATTTGTTTATTTTTTCTATCATAACACATCGAAGCCGCACTGAGATCCTCCTGATCACTTTGATGCCTAATGATCACTTCTGAACACAAATTATCAATTCCACAAATTTAACAAGCTGTGATGGCTTTTATTGAATCCTTCAATGGTCCATGATCAATACTCATTCTGAATTACACCATTTGATGTTAGATTGAGTACTGACCGCTTTGAGCTATAATCGAACGCTGAAGTGATGTCACATCTTTCCGGTAGGGAAGGAAGCTATGGTGAACCTTTAGAAAACACTGGTTTGGCCTTAACAGGAGTAGTGTGTCCAGTTATGGGCACCACACTTTAGGAAGTGTGTGAAGACATTAGAGAGGTGTCGAAAGAGAATGGTTCCAGGGATGAGGGACTTCAGTTACAAGGATATATTGGAAAAGCTGGGCCTGTTCTCCTTAGGGAAGAGAAGGTTGAGAGGATACTTGATAAAATTGTTCAAAATCATGAGGGGTCTGGACAGAGTAGATAAGGAGAAACTGTTTCCATTGGCAGAGGAGGCGAGAATCAGAAGACACTGATTCAAGGTGAATGGCAAAAGAACCAATGGCGACATGAGGAAAAGCTTTTTCATGCAGCGAGAGGTTAGGATCTGGAAAGCACGGCCTGAGAGTGTGCTGGATGCAGGTTCAATCATGGCTTTCAAAATGGTAAAGAGAAAAGGTTTGCAGGGCTACGAGGAAAGGACAGGGGAGCGGGACTAGCTGAGTTGCTCTTGCAAGGAGCCAGCAAGGGCACAACAGGACAATGGCCTCCTTCTATGCACCAAATATTTTATGATTCTATAAAGAGACTGAAAGGTGGTGTTGGAAGCTTTGTGCCCACAGAAGTTTGATATGACATGGAAGGCCCGAGCAGAAACAATGATGGAAGCAGAATTCATAATAGCTTTTAAGAAGGGAAGTAGTTAAATATTGATAAATAGAAGTAGTAAGGGGAGGGGGAAAGAGAATGGGTTCTAAGAGGGTTATTTTTACAGACAGCCAACCCAAGGTGGTAGAATGAGTTGACAGTCATTATGAGATATGCTACCGGCATCACACTCACATATGGGACAGCACACGTGTAGTGCTGTCATAACTATGATTTGATGAACGGCATTGCTCTAGGGGAAGAGATGCACTTTTAGGATGGTGATTTTTTATTGTTTATGGATAAGGGAGCAATAATACTGTAAAAAATTGAATTACATTTTCTTTGAGTTTGCACATGTAAAACATGTAATAAAGTCAAATTCTGTCGTGTTCATCGCTCCCTCTAAGCTGTGTGGACCTGCAGCAATCGGAATGCACCATGCAGTGCAAAAACCTGACCATGTACAAGCAACATTGCCTTTAAGATGCGTGCATAGCCACACAGCAATCTTAAAGGGAGGACGATGCAGTGCAACAAACAGGCTGTGCAGAATAAAGAAACATTAAAGAGAACATTAGTTATGTTCTGCCTTTTTAAAGCCAAGATGGCCACTGGCACCCTGAATATCAATCAAGGAGTGCTTGTGAAAAGGAAAGTCGCAAATGGTGGAAATCTGAAAGAATAAAATGGACTGCACTTATAAGATATGGCAGGCTGCAGCATCTGAGAGAAGGGAAAACTGGTTAATAGTTTCATTTGTGGGAAAGACCAAACTAAGGGCCATAAATATAATACAAAAGGAAATAACTGATGCTGGAAATCTGAAACAACAGAAAATGCTGAAAACACCCAGCAGCTCAGGGAGCACCTATGGCAGAAGAAACAAAGTTAAGCTTTCAAGTTGATGAACTTCTGTAGATATAAGATAGTCATTAATTAATCCATTAGGGAATTCAGGAGAAACTCCTTTAGATAAAGAGCGGTGAGAATGTGGAACTCGTTACCACAATTGAGGCAAAAAGCATGGATGCATTTAAGGGGAGGTTAGATAAACACATGAGGGAGAAAGGAATAGAAGGTTATGCTGATAGGATTAGATGAAAGGGGGTTCGAAGGAGACTCAAATGGAACATAAATACCAGCTTGGACCAGTTGGGCCAAATGGTCTGTTTCTGTGCTACAAACTCTATATATTTCTATATGATGAAATATAACAGAACAGAAAAGTTCTATGTTGAGCAGCTGAGAAGTTTGAAAAGTGTAGGCAGGATTTGAACACAAGGTGCAGTTTTCTTCTTCGTAACCAATCTAATTTTGAGCCGGCAATAAGTTCTGTTTGTTTGCAGTGTCCATGGTAACACATAGCTTAGCCTCCAGTCTTAGCACTTAATCAATTTAAGAGCTGTTTATTACCTCATATACAACCAAATGTTATTACTTGTAAATATAAACATTGCTCCTGATTGGCCAAGAATGGTTGAATGATTTAATATCGCACCTTCTCGTGGACTGATTGACTGGCAGTTATCAGTGATTTATAAACTAAGATTTCAAACAATGTCCCATTGAATATGTGATGACAGAAAACTCTTTGCATGCAGAGCAAGAATTGAAAAAGTACTTCTAAAATATTCTCATTTTGTCATGGCTGAATTTAAATTTGGTTAAAACACATAAATAATTTATTATTTAAGGTGCAGTCACATTGCAAGGTTAGCGATGATGCAAAACAGTTTTAAGCTTCATGTTGGCACTTAAAGAGGAGTGTGAATTGGGTGTCAAGGTTCAAACTGACTTTGACGTGAAGTGGAGCAAGACTTTTGCTTCCAGGGAACCCGATCCTGGAGTCGGGTCAGACTCTAGCTCCAGATTCAATCTGATTGACACGATGAAGCCACTTCACACCATGTAGATATAGTGTGAATGCACCCTAAGATGTGCTGTGTAATACTATAGAAAATTGACAGCAGTAAGAAATTGGAGATGTCAAATTAACATTAGGAGCAAATAGGAAATACACTGCATTAATAATCAGTGGCAAGGGTCAGATATTAGTCCTGCTCCTTTAGCCTTTTGGCTATAGTTTAATTCACTTTGTAAGGCCAGCCTTGACTTTTCCAGCTGTCTACAAAGTAAAATGATCAGAAATGAAAAAATGTGGTAGGGAGAAACAGGGCAAAAACCTTAATTCATTGCGTCAACATAACATTTATCACAGTATCAACTGTTCTTTTTTAGGGTTTATATTAATGGCAAAAAGGGAGCGATTAATGCCATCTGGTCTTTCCAGTTAATTGTTGAAGGTGATTACTTTCCTGTGTGTTTCTTGATTCAAGTACAAAGATGGTTTAGCCCTCAATTACGAAGCTGCTATTGAGATGGTTTAGTTTTACTCTGCCAGTTGTGGCTGAGGACTGTAGGGAATGAACAGCAGAATTGAAAGCACCACAAATTATCCACCATCATCTGCTGCAAGTGAGACATTGCTGAACAAACTACTGCAGTGTGTTGCAAATTGCCTTTAAGGGATATGAGCATGACATTATTAGAAGAAAATGTGTCATGTGATGCAGTCTTAGTTTCACTTTTACCTTGAGCAGAGCGCACACATCTCTGATGTCTTCAAGCTTTATATCAGTGTATAACTGTTCTGATGTGCCTAGTCTTAATAAATGAACCCACAATGTGTTTACCAAATCTCTTATGAGCAATTGGTGTCTTGTACAGTAAATAAGCCCATTATAATAACATGACATACATGGTGATCAGCGGCTATAAAACAGGTGGTAGTAAGATTAAGTACAGGTACAACATGGTGAACAGCCTTAGATTGTGCTACATGGCATGAGGTGACCCTTGACGTTTTGGTCAGACTGCTATATAGTTGGAGTGTGAAGAGAACGCAGCATTGTGACTGTGAGGAAAAGCTTTGAAGACACAGCGCTGAGCTAGTGCTCAAATAAAGAGGTGATTAGCAGACTGATCCCTTGTGGTGAGATTGCAGCACATAATCTGTCAGTTCAGTGAGTGGGGCAGCACGTCGAGAGGACCAGCACCGGGTTAGCTCAGTCAGGAAAGGAGAGTGACCAGGATGTGGGCCAGATTGATAGTGAGCAAGGGAGAGACAAAAGAAAGAAAAAAATCATTAAAATTTGGCCAGAGAAGGTTGTGATTATAATGGATGACTTCAGGAGCTGCTGACCAATAAATTAAATAAAGAGCAAATAATGCCATTGTTCCATGGGGCATTTCCACTACAACTCGTCTTCACTGGTGGAGCTACGGATAAGCATGCAAAAATGGTTACAGTGACACTCATTTCAGGTCCTACAGAAGAAGAAAGGTCAAAAGGAATATTGTCAGAATGTCCACAAAGTTCCCCAATTTGAATTGAGATGTAACTGACTGTCTATCCGAATTCAAAATGTTTAAACAATGTAAAGAGTTATGGTTTCTTGATTCAGGTATGTCCGAACCATACAAGCAAGCCAGAAGGTCTAGACGAGTCAGGATTAACAGAAGAAGAGCTAAAGGATCCCCAAAAGATATGGGCTACATTGGAAGACTGATTCAGAATCAGGTTAAATTTCCGTATTCATCAACTAGAATTCATGTCATTTTGACAACAGCCTACAGAATCCATAGGAGAGACCGAGAGGACGACCCTGGGACTGACAGTCAGCAGCACCTAGAGGAGATTGTGAGGGGAGGACCCTGGGACTGGCAGTCAGCAGCACCTAGAAGACCGCAGAGGAGCTATAAAAACAGCGAGAAGCAGCAAGAGTTCAAGAGCAGAGGTGACTAAGGGAGGAGGTACTCCTTTCCTTTTCTACCTTTCCTCAAAAAGAGCGGTGGCCTTGAGGGCTAATGGAGAGCAGACCTGCATGAGAAGGGCAGCAGCGGTGGGAGATGAAAACCAGTGGCAGAGAGCCCCTTCAACCTGCTTCTACCTGTCAGAGCCAAAGTGTGACGTCAAAGGAAAACAGGTAGGCAATTGGTGGGAATCTCTTCTGACTCTCTTTTGATTGGCCAAGTGGTTAAAATCAGGAGATGTTATTACAGCTGAAGAGCACAGTTAAGTATTCCATTTCTAAAATATTTAACATCCAAATTAATTAATTAAATAGAATAGACACAGCTGGGCAGGCAATGTGTTGCAGCTGTAGAATGTGGGTCTTGGTGGATGTCGGTGCAATCCATGATGACCGCATTTGCAGCAAGTGTTGGCTGCTCAAGGAATTCGGCTCACAGTTGACGAGCTGGCGTCCGAGCTGCGGACAGTGCAACACATCAGGGAGGGAGGGGGAGAGTTATCTGGACAGTGTTTCAGGTGGTAGTCACAGCCCTTAGATTAATTACATCAAATTTCAACCACGGTCAGGGACAGGAAGGTGTGACTGCGAGTGAGGCAGGTATGGGGATCCAGAATTTAGCTTTGGAGGAGCCTCAGGCAGTGCCCTTATCCAATAGGTATGAAGTTCTTGCTCCTGGTGTGGACGAGTGCTCAGACTGCAGGGAAGATGAGCAAACTCACCGCAGCACTGTGGTACAGAGCGCCATTCAAGTGGGGAGGAGAAAAGAGAAAAGTAGTAGTAATAGGGGATAGCATAGGGGAATAGATACTGTTCTCTGCAGCAAAGACAGGGAGTCCCAAAGGCTTTGTTGCCTACCTGGTGCCAAGGTTAAGGACATCTCTTCTGGGCTGGAGAGGAACTTGGAGTGGGAGGGGAAGGATCAAGTTGTCATGGTCCACGTAGGTACCAACTGCATAGGTAAGACTAGGAAAGAGGTTCTGCTGAGGGACTATGAGCAGCTCGGGGCTACATTAAAAAGCAGAACCACAAAGGTAAGAATCTCTGGATTACCGCCTGAGCCATGTGCAAATTGATAGAGGGTAAATAAGATTAGAGGAGTAAACGCGTGGCTCAGAGATTGGTGTGGGAGAAATTGGTTCCGATTCATGGGGCACTGGCACCAGTACTGGGGAAGGAGAGAGCTGTTCTGTTGGGATGGACTCCATTTGAACCATGCTAGGACCAGTGTCCTGGCAAATCATATAAATAGGGTTGTAGGTAGGTCTTTAAATTAATTAGAGGTGTGTAAGAAGGGTGCTACAATTGTCATGGGTGATTTTAATCTGCATATTGATTGGACAAATCAGATTGGCAGGGGTAACATGGAAGATGAATTTGTCGAGTGCATCAGGGATTGTTTCTTAGAGCAATATGCTGCAGAACCTACCCAGGAACAGACTATTTTAGATCTAGTAATGTGTAATGAGCTGGGATTAATAAGAGATATCGTAGTTAAGGGTCCTTTCAGGGGTAGCAATCACAACATGGTAGAATTTCAAATTCAATGTGGGGGCGAGCAACCCGGGTCTCAAACCAGTGTCTTCAACGTAAATAAGGGCAATTACAGAGGTACGAAGAAAGAGTTGTCTAAAGCAGGCTGGGAAAATAGACTAAGAAGAACGTCAGTGGATGAGCAGTGGCAGACATTTAAGTAGATATTTCATAACGCTCAGCAAAAATTTATCCCGGTCAAAAGGTGGGACTCGATGAGAAGGGTGAACCATCCGTGATTAACAAAGGCGGTCAAGGAGAGTATCCAGTCAAAAACTAAGGCATACAAAGCAGCGAAAACTAGTGGTAGGCCAGAGGATTGGAAATTTTTTAGGAACCAGCAGCGGATGACTAAAAAGTTAATAAAGAGGGAGAAAATTGATTATGAAAGTAAATTGGCAAGAAATATAAAAACAAACAGCAAGAGCTTCTAGAGGTAAATAAAAAGAGAATGGCTAAAGGTGAACACGAGACCCTTGGAGGATGTAACTAGAGATTGATAACGGGGAACAGGAAAATCGCAGATAATTTAAACCAATATTCTGCATCGGTCTTTATGGTGGAGGACGCTATAAACATTCCAATGATATCAAATAAGCAAAAAGCTAATGGGGGGGAAAGATCTTGTAACGGTCTCTATCACGGGGGACAAAGTATTTGACAAACTAATGGGACTAAAGGCAAACAAATCACCAGGATCTGATGGCCTGTATCCAAGGGTTTTAAAGGAAGTGGCTGCAGAGATAGTGGAGGCATTGGTCGAAAAATTCCACAACTCACTGGATTCCCAGAGGGTCCCAGCGGATTGGAAAACCACTAATATGATGCCCCTGTTCAAGAAAAGAGGGAAAATGCTAGAGCACATTATTAAAAGGAAGAAATAGAAGGACATTTAGAAAAGTTTAACTCAATCAAACAGAGTAAACATGGTTTTGTGAATGGGAAATCGTGTTTGACAAATTTGCTAGAGCTCTTTGAGGATATAACAAGCAGAGCTGATAAAGGGGAACCGGTAGATGTAGTGTATTTAGATTTCCAGAAGGCAATGGATAAGGTGCCACATAAAAGGTTATTGCACAAGATAGGAGCTCACAGTATTTGGGGTAATGTATCAGCATGGATTAAGAGTTGGTTACCACACAGAAGACAGTCGGATTTAATGGGTCTTTTTCAGGTTACAAAGATGTAACTAGTGGAGACACAAGGATTGGTCCTAGGGCCTCAATTATTTACTATCTATGTTAATGACTTGGAGGAGGGGGGAAAGAGTGTAATGTATCCACATTTGCTGATGATACAAAAATAGATGGGAGGGCATGTTGTGATGAGGACATAAGGAATCTGCAAGGGGATATAGATAGTGGTTGAGTGAGTGGGCACAAACTTGGCAGATAGAGTTTAATGTAGGAAAGTGAGGTCATGCAATTTGGTCGGAAGAATCAAAAGGCAGACTATTATTTAAGTGGAGAGAGACTCCAAAAAAGTGCAGCACAGAGGGATCTGGATGTTCTTGTGTATGAAACACAAAAAGTTAGCATGCAGATGCAGCAAGTAATTAAGAAGGCAAGTGGAATTTTAGCCTGTAGTGTTCGGGGTTTGGAGTTTAAAAACAGGGAAGTCTTGTCACAACTGTACAGGGTGTTGGTGAGGCCGCACCTGGCACAGTGTACAGTTTTGGTCTCCGTACTTAAGAAAGGATATACTGGCATTGGAGGCTGTACAAAAGAGATTCACTAGGGCTGAGGATGAAGGGGTTGACTTATCAAGAGCAGCTAAACAGGTTAGACCTTAATTCATTAGAGTTTAGAAGAATGAGGGGTGATCTTATTGAAACGTACGAGATTCTGAGGGGGCTTGACAGGGTTGATGTTGAGAAGATGTTTCCACTAGTGGGGGAATCTCGAACTAGGGACATAGTTACAGAATAAGGGACACTCATTTAAAACTGAGATGTAAAGGAATTTCTTCTCTCAGAGGATAGTGAATGTCTGGAAGCCTCTATCCCAGAGAGTTGTGGAGGCTAGATCACTGAAAGTATCTAAAGAGGAGGTAGATAGATTTTTGAAATATTGGAGAGTTGAGGACTATGAGGAGCTGGCACGAAAGGGGTGTTGAGGCCTGGGGCAGAGCAGCCATGATCTTATTGAATGGCAAAGCAGGCTTAAGAGGCCGAGTGGCCTACTCCTGCTCCTATTTCTTATGTTCTTATAGACCACTTCATCAGCAGATGCAGAGAAAAGGGCACATACTGTGATTTTTCAATCACAGAGCTAGCAGACAGAATTGTTGAGTCGGTGATCACATCCACTCCCATGGATGCATTCCAGAAAGTTCTGCTGAGTTCTGCTAGACAAGCCCAAACATATGGCGTCGAAGAGCTACTCACGGCTGGATGTTAAGTACAAAGCGATCCTCGCATATCAACAAAGCTTACAGGTCCCAAGTACAACCCCGACTGTTGACACATTCACTAGGACACCCAAACCTAGCATGACAATTGGAAGGTGTGCATTCTGCATGCACCAAGGAATTGCCCAGTTTTCTATCAATTCTGCAAGGCATGTGGCAGAAAGGGCAATTGGCAGCAGGAATGCACTAGAGCAAAGGCTGATGCAGCTACAAAGAGCCGTACACTGTCCAAACAATCTGTGCACAACAGGTACCTTCAAGCAAAAGAATGACCATTCCGTATGCCATCAGAAACATATATATGAGGTGACTGACAAACTAAAACTTTCTGATGATGCATACGACGAAACAAAGAGTAGGGAAGGCATGTTTCACACCATCAATCTCGTGGAAAACACAGATGCCATCACTCACACGTGGGCATAGATCGGACAAGAACACTTGCAAGAGAGAGATTATTGGCTGGGTATGAACAATGGCATTGAAGTCATCATCAAGAAGTAAGAGGCATGTCAAGAGCATATACTAAGTCAGCACAAAGCACCACTGATTTGATATGAAGTTCCTACCCATCCTTGGTCCAAAATCACATTAGACTTTTCTCATGTCCATGGCACTGACTTTATCATCATCATCAACTGCTTTACCAAGCAGCTCATTATTTGACAATTGTGCAATATGTCAAGCACAACTCTGGGTCACATTGCAAGTGCTATTTTAAGTTTATCTGGTGTGCCTAGAGATCATTATGGATAGTGGTCCGCAATTTATTGGATGATTATTTAAATAAAAACAATGTGCAGGGTTACGGGGAATAGGCAGGAGATTGGCACTAAGGTAAATTGCTCAGGGAGCCGGTGCAGACACGATGGGCTGAATGGCCTCCTTCTACATCATAACGATTCTGTGATTCTGTAAGCCATTTCAGGATGAGAGAGAAAGAAGTGGAATATCGATCATACTACTGCTTCACCTCATTACCCTAGATCTAACGACTTGGCTGAATGAATGATTCACACGGTGAAATCCCTAATTCTTAAATGTAGACAGACCAAGATGGATCTACACATTATAATATTACATCTGAGAGTGACACCTTTAAGTGCAACTATTCCAGCACCAGCAGAGCTCATGTTTGGTAAGCCAGTGCATACCAATTTACCACCAAGATAAAAGCAAAATACTGCAGATGCTGGAAATCAGAAATAAATACAGAAAATGCTAGAAAAACTCAGCAGGTCTGACAGCATCTGTGTAGAGAGAAACAGGGTTAACGTTTTGAATCCGTATGAAGAGGAGTCTGAGGAAGTTTCTTACGGACTCGAAACTTTAACTCTGTTTCTCTCTCCACAGATGCTGTCTGACCTGCTGAGTTTTTCTAGCATTTTCTGTTTTTATTTCATACCAAATTACCTACTTTTACCCATTCTACTCTCTCAGAAACGAGAGAGCAACTTTTAAAACTACAAAAGAAGATGATCAACATGCACAACAAAAATGCAGGTGAAGAACTGACAAGTTTACAGTTGGGACAAGACAGGATCCCACAGAAGGTTTGTAGCAACCAGTCAAGGTGACAAGGATTTGTTCAGAACCAAGGTCCTATGAAGTCATTACACATAAAGGCGCAATGGTGAGGCGTAACTGAGGACAAATCAGATCCATTCCAGCTCCTCGAGCACCATTCAGTCTTAGTACATCTAGGACAAGATCCCAAATGCAACCAGGAACAACATCCAAGAATGACAACCCCACAGATCACTGTGAGCAATTAACGAAACCTCCAGGCAAGGTTGCCGTCAGACTATCTTTACGCTTTAGAATTTCAGATTCATCAGTCCTATGCACTTATGTAATGTTAACTAAACATGAACAAATATCATAAATTGTTATCCTTCTTTGGAAGGGGGGAAAAGTATCTTTAAAAAGAAAGGGGGATGTTGTAATATGCCTTCAAGGGATACCAGCAGGACATTACTAGAAGGGAAATGTGTCATGTGATGCAGTCTTAGTTTTACTTTTGCTTTGAGCAGAGCATACACACACACATTTTCCTAGTCTTAACAAATGAACCCACAACATGTTTAGCAAATCCCTTTTGAGTGATTGGTGCCTTGGGCTCATTTACTGTACAAGACACAAGGTATTATATCATTATAACACAACACATTGAAACTTCTTTTCCGATGTTACAAGGTGCACAAATGGCTCAGTGGAGAAAGATGCACAACCTCCATGAAAAGAGACAGCCATAGTTCCAGTATTTCTGTGGTTCTGCACCACCAACACCAGCACTGTGTATGGGTTTTCAGAATGAAAGACGTGTTAATAATTTGTTTGGATCTGTGCCAGATTACTGCAGTTCTTATGGATGTAAATTTTAAACATGTTGACGTTTGGAATTTGTACATTGTAAAAGAGCTTCCTCACAACTAAACAAGCGCTGCAAATGTTTATTAGTTCCTTACCAAATCAAATTAGGTCAACAAAACCTTTCAGATTTGATTGTACACTGTATTGAAAAACAATCTTTGCTAAGGAGATCCAACTCAGGAAAGCAATGAACACCCAAATGAGATTGGACTGTGTTGTTCTTTGATGAATAAACACTGCAGCCTGAGGATGTTTTCTGGATCCCCCTCAATTATTTATGAAGTACAAGTGATAAAATGGTAATATTGACTTTATCTGCATTTGTAATAACAGCCTAACTTCAGAACTGTATAATGTGCCAATCTGCCAAACAGGGATCCACAAAGCACATTATACTGCAAGTGAGTACACTAATAAGGACAGAGGAACATAAGAAATAAGAGCAGGAGTAGACCATACGGTCGGTCGAGCCTGTTCCACTGGGTTTCGCTTTATTTCCCCTACAAGTTACACCCTCAAAAGAAAAATACCAATAAATTTGTCAATCATGATTTCCCTTTCACAAAACCATGTTGATGTTGTCTGACCAGACTATGAGCTTCTAAGTGCATTGTTAGGACTTCCTGAATAATAGATTCTAGCAGTTGTCCAACAACAGATGTCAGGCTAACTGGCCTCTAGTGCCCTATTTTCTCCCTTCTTGGATAGCAATGTTACACTTGCTAACTACTAATCAGCCTGGACTGTTCCAGAATCTACAGTCTATTAATTTGGGGAAATCATAACCAGCGTACCCATGATCGCTGCAGCTATTTTGTTTAGTGCATTAGGATGGACACCATCAAGAAATGGGGATTGGTCAGATTTTAGTCCCTTCAGTTTCTGCAAAAAAATTTTCTCTGCCGATAAAATGAGGAAATTAACCAATTCATATTAGTCCCTAGATTAACCTTTATTTCTAGTATCTAACTTGTGTCTTCAACTGTGAAGACGTATACAAAATATTTGTTCAATATCTCTGCCATTTCCTTATTGCTTGTGATAATTTCTCCTGCATCTACCTCTAAGGGATCAATCTATATTTTAGCTACCGTTCTTTTTATATAATTGTAAAAACTCAAAATCTGTTTTTATATTTATGGCTGGTTTCCTCTCATTCTATTTTTCCTTTTTCATCAATGTTTCAGTGGCTCTTTTCCGGTTTCTAATAAAAACACCCCCAATCCTCAGGCTTACTACTATTCTTGAGAATATTATACGCCTCTTATTTTAATCTAATACTATCCTTAACTTCCTTTGTAAGCCACAGATGGATCCTTTTTGCAGAGTTTTCTTTTTGAAGGGAAGGTACTCTAGTTCAACATTTTGGGCTGAGTAATACAAGGTTGTGGGGGGGTGGGGGGGTGGGGGTGGGGGGGGGTGGGGGTGGGGGGGGTAGGATGGTTTGGGGGGGGGGGTGGGTAGGATGGTTGGTGGGGGGGGAGGGGGGGGAAAGAGGGGATGGTGGGTAGGCGGACTACACGGCCCGCCCAGAAACAACATCAACATGGAGCTAACATGCTCCACATCCACCCGCCTTGCAGCAATAAAGGGCCAACTGGCTGGCAGTTCCATCAGTCCCATCAGCGCCAGGAAGCTGTCAATGGCTGTAAAAGACGATGACAAAGGCCAATTGATCCCCAGAGCAGGTAAGTCCGGGATCTTGGGCCAGGAGGGTTTGGGTAGATTAGGGAGAAGGGCATTGGGGGTTGGAATGGGTTTAAGGGAGCGGGTAGGAAGGAAGTGGGAGGGGTTCAACCCCCGTCCTGCAATCGACAAAGGGCAGCCCCCAAAGAGCGAACCCCCTACCTTCCTTCCCACCCTTGAAGAATTTCAGTGAAAAAAATATCAGGCTTCCCATGCCAAATGTTTAATGGTGTGGGCAGCATATTATCAGTGTAAATTGGCTTGATAAACAGCCTAATTGAGCCTTGATTATTAATTTAAATTTGGTGGACGGGCTGCCAATTTTGGCGCCTGGCTGCCCAACCACGCTCCCCCCGCACCATATTGTGGGGGTGATCTTGGAGTGGGTGGGAAGATGGTGGGGTGGGCACCTGCCCTATTTTACGTGCCCACCTGCAAAAAACACGCCCACTGGGGCATGTAAAATTTAGCCCATTTTCAATTATTTAAATGTTTCCCACTCTTTATTTACTGCCATTCCTTGTGGTCTATTTACCTAATTAACCTTGACCAGCTCTTCTCTCATACCTATGTAATTGGTTTTGTTTAAGTTAAGGTGTGATTGGAATATGTTGCTTTCAAAATTAAGGCGGAATTTAATTGTGTTATGATTACCATTTCCCAGTGGATCTTTTACTATGAGATTATTAATTAACCCTGCCTTATTGGACAATATTAGATCTAAAATAGCTTTGTCCCTAGTTGGTTCCACAATATATTGCTCCAGGAAACTGTCACAAAAGCATTCTACACACAACTTCCAGACCACCTTTGAAATTTGACTTGTACAGACGATGAAGATTAATGCCCCTCAACTACTATATTTCCTTTGTTACAAGCTCCAATAATTTCTTATTTAATGCTCTGTCCAATGGTATAACTCCTATTAGAAGGCCTATAAATTATTCCCATTTTCTGACCCTTGCTATTCCTAATCCCCACCCATATCTACTCCCCAATCTTCTGAGCCAAGATCCTTTTCTTCCTAATATCCTGATGATCCTTTACTATCAAGGCTATCCCCTCCTCCTTTGCCATTCTGTCTGTCTTTTCAAAATGTTGGGTTCCCTATGACAGTGGTTATAAAACTGAAATGCAGAAGTGTGCATAACGAGTACAAAACTCACATAATTTTCACAGGGCCATTACGCAGGTTTTTAGTCACCCTGCTGCATGATTTACAATGTATGTGTGGAATTTAAAAATATACATATGATGAATTTTGGCTTACAAATTCCATATGCGCCACATATATTTTCTTGCCAGAGGATAAGCTGAAGGTGGCTCCCAGGTCTACCTGAGGCTATTTTTAGTTAGAGTCTCTTGTGCCCAATGTTCCACGAGGAGGCCTACTGCTGTCTATCCAGAACAAAATATTTGCCTCCAATCAGAGGCAAATATCACCTTGCATTAAATCCAACTGATCCTGGATTTCCACAGTTGATACTGATATTTGCAAGTCTGTGACAGATTCGTCCCTAGGTTGTTTCTGCAACTAATGGCATTTTTTACATGGTTTTGTCACCTTACTCACAAACTCCTGTCCCTTGCCTTTTGACCTTTGTGGCTTGAGTGACTTGACCAGGAGTTATACTCCTGCCAGCACATCTCTCAGGGTCATGGGAGCACAGAAGCCTTCCCCACCAGGTCAATGTGCAGCCTAAGGAAGGGTGCACTGGGAGGTGTAGCTCAAGCTATCTCATTTCTGACTGCCTCTCCTTATAAAGAAGCATATGTACACTTACTTTATAGACCAGTTAGCCTAACATCTGTTAGCAGGAAATTACTATAGTCTATGATTAAGAATAGAGTTATTGATTACTGAACAACTTGAACATTTTCAGCTTATCAGAGAGCCAGCATAGATTTGCAAAAGGTAGGCGATGCCTGAGAAAACTAATCGAGTTTTTTTGAACGGGTATAAAGTAGTGGACAAGAGAATGTCTATGGTTGTGATTTTTATGGACCTCAAGAAGGCATTTGATAAATTCCCTCATGAGAGACTTTTGTTTATTCGTTCATGGGACGTGGAAACTGCTGGCTAGGTCAGCATTTATTGCCCATCCCTAATTGCCTTGCTTAGAGGGCATTTCAGAGTCAACCACATTGCTGTGGGTCTGGAGTCACATGGAGGCAGCCAGACCAGGTGAGGACGGCAGGACCTTAGTGAACTAGATGGGTTTTTTATGACAATCGACAATGGTATCATGGTCATCAGATTTTTTTATTGAATTCAAATTTCACCATCCACTGTGGTGGGATTCAAACCTGGGTCTACAGAGCATTATCCTGGGTCTCTGGAATACCAGTCCATTGACAATACCATAGTGCCACCGCCTCTCCCCTACTAAAGTTGAAGCTCATGGAATTGAAGGCAAATAATTGATCTGGTTATGAGATTAGCTGAGCAGGAGAAGTGAATGTGAATGGGCAAAACTGTGGCAAACCCAGGAGGAAAACACAGTTTGGACCAGAATTCTTATTTCCCAGTTTTTACTGTTTTTTCCTTCTGGGAATTGAACCAATATAAGCAAACGTGTAGTCATCCATTTTGGATCTAAAAAGGATAGAACAAGACTACTTTCCAAATAGTGAGAAGCTAGAAACGGTGGAGGTTCAAAGAGATTTAGTGGTCCATGTTCATAGATTGTTAAAATGTTATGGATAGGTACAAATAATAATCAAAAAGGCTAATGGAATGTTGGTCTTTATATCTAGCAGTCTATAATACAAAGGGGCCAGAGGTTATGCCACAGCTATATAAAATCCTAGTTAGATAACATCTGGATACCACACCTTAGGAAGGATAAATTGACCTTGGAGGGAGTGCAGTATAGACTTACTGGAGTGATACCTGGCCTTCAAGGGTTAAAATATGAGGAGAGATTACACAAACTAGGGTTACATTTCATCAAATTTAGAAAATTAAGGAGTGATTTGATCAAAGTTTTCAAGACATTAAGGGGAATAGATAGGATAGAGAGAGAAACTGGCTGATGAATCTAGGACGATGAGACAGGAGTGGAATTAGAAAACCCTTCATGCAAAGGATGATAGAAGTTTGGAACTATCTTCCGCAAAAGACAGTTGATGCGATAGCAATTATTAATTTTAAATCTGAAATTGGGAGACAAATGGGGCTGGACATTTAAGGGGAAGCTAGGTAAATACAAAACGTAGAAAGGGACAGGGAATATGCTGTTAGAATTAGATGAATAGGACAGGAGGAGGCTTCTGTGGAGCATAAACACTGGCATGGACACTTGGCCCGAATGATCTGTTTCTGTGCTGTAAATTCTATGTAATTTTAATTAAGGTATAATGTTAATCTAAAGTTTAATGGCAAATTTAAAACTGACTTTTGGTATCAGCTACCATAAGGCACATATGACATAGCCAACATTCATTTAAATACAATCTGCTATTTTTTCTATGAAGCTGTGGCTTTCTGCGTACCATCAGTTTTGTGACATTTTCCCCTCGAAAGAAAAATCCATGCTAGCAAAGAGATTTTAAGTTGAATAACAAAAAATTGTTTAATCCAAGGCACTAACAATTTGCACACTGCAATTATAAGGTGATTCTGCTGAACAGAGGCAGCATCAGTTTATGTGGAAAATTGCCCACAATTTTGTCTGTACACAAAAAACAGGACAAATCCAACCCGGCCAATTACCACTCCATCAGTGTACTCTTGATCATCAGTAAAGTAATGGAAGGAGACATCAACAGTGCTATCAAGTGGCACTTGCTTAGCAATAACCTGCTCACTGATGCCCAGTTTGGGCTCCGCCAGGGATACTCAGCTCCTAACCTCATTACAGCCTTGGTTCAAACATGGACAAAAGAGCTGAACTCCCGAGGTGAGATGAGGTAAAATTACATAGAATTTACAGCACAGAAACAGATCATTCGGGCCAAGTGTCCATGCCAGTGTTTATGCTCCACAGAAGCCTCCTCCTGTCCTATTCATCTAATTCTAACAGCATATTCCCTGCCCTTGACATCAAGGCAGCATTTGACCGAGTGTGGCATCAAGGAGCCCTAGCAAAATTGGAGTCAATGGGAATCAGGGGAAAACTCTCCGCTTGTTGGAGCCATACCTAGCACAAAGGAAAATGGTTGTGGTTGTTGGAGGTCAGTCATCTCAGCTCCAGGACATCACTGCAGGAGTTCCTCAGGGTAGTGTCCTAGGCCCAACCATCTTCAGCTGCATCATCAATGACTTTCCTTCCATCATAAGGTCAGAAGTGGTGATGTTCACTCATGATTGCACTATTCGCGACTCCTCAGATACTGAAGCAGTCCATGTCCAAATGCAGCAAGACCTGGACAATATCCAGGCTTGGGCTGACAAGTGGCAAGTAACATTTGCGCCACAAGTGTCAGGCAATGACCATCTCCAACAAGAGAGAATCCAACCATTGCCCCTTGATGTTCAATGGCAATACTATCACTGAATCCCCCACTATCAACATCCTGAGGGTTACCATTGAGCAGAAACTGAACTGGCCTAGCCACATAAATACTGTGGCTACAGGAGCAGGTTAGAGGCTAGGAATCGTGCAATGAGTAACTCACCTCCTGACTCCCCAAAGTCTGTCCACCATCTACAAGGCACAAGTCAGGAGTGTGATGGAATACTCCCCACTTTCCACAACACTGAAGAAGCTTGACACCATCTAGGACAAAGCAGTCCGCTTGATTGGCACCACATCCACAAACATTCACTCCCTCCACCACCGACGCAAAGTAGTAGCCATGTGTACCATCTACAAGGTGCACTGAGTGACTCACCAAGGCTCCTTAGACAGCACCTTCCAAACCCACAACCACTACCACCTAGAAGGACAAAGGCAGCAGATAGATGGGAACACCACCATCTGGAGGTCCCCCTCCAAATCACTCACCATCCTGGCTTGGAAATATATCGCCGTTCCTTCACTGTTGCTGGGTCAAAACCCTGGAAATCCCTTCCTAACAGCACTGTGGGTGTACCAACACCACATGGACTACAGTGGTTCAAGACAGCAGCTCACCACCACCTTCTCAAGGGCAACTAGCGATAAAGCTGGCCCAGCCAGTGAAGCCCACATACCGTGAATGAATAAAAAAATATATTTCTATCAATGCAAATATTAAGCTGTAATTACAGCAATGCGGGCTTTTCAGCTGAAATAAGTGAACTGGTGTCCAAAAATAATGGTACGTAAAAATGCCTGAGGTTAGGTTAAATGTTCCACATTTTCAAATGTTTATTCAGAATGCTTCTTCATGGGTTGTTTAATTGAATTCCTGGCCTTGTGTTAAAATGTGGGAAGATAATTATGTTTGAAATATGTCAAACATTTTTAAAAAATGATTTTAAAACCTTTTATTCCACAGGCATAAATGATCATTTAATTCCTTTGTTAATGTAATGATTTAGTGAAGTGAAATTAAGATAGGAAAGGATACACATTAGAAAAAGTTAAGAATCCTTGGTTTAATCTAGAAATAAAATAAATCCCCATTGAAAGTGTGCTGTTTAAACTTGACTGGAAACAGTTGATAGGACAGATGTTCCAACTCCTCATGGTGAGGTACCTCACATGCCATGTGCATGCATTGGAATATGATTCTCCAATCCAGGGGCCCAGGCTAATGCTCTGGGAACACGAGTTCAAATACCACCATGGCAGCTAGTGAATTTGAATTAAATTAGATTAAATAATCTGGAATTTAAAACTGGTCTCAGTAATGGTGACCATGAAACTATTGATTGTTGTAAAAATCCATCTGGTTCACTAAAGCCCTTCAGGGAAGGAAATCTGCTGTCTCCTTGGTCTGGCTTCTGTGTGACTCCAGACCCACATCAACGTGGTTGACTCTTAACGGTCCTCTGAAATGGCCGAGCAAGAACCATTCGGGATGGGCAACAGATGCTGGCCTAGCCAGCGATGCGCACACCCCGTGAAAGATTTTTTTTTAAAAAGGATAGGAAACAGTAATGCTCCAGGTTGCAGTAAAGTTGCAAGTCACAGTGATGCACAAGGTCAAGGTTGTTGGAGATCCAAAGCTAGTTCAGGAGCCTAGAAGTTCTCAAATGCACGTGTGATAGAAATGAAAACAGAAGTTGATGTTATCGCACAGAAAGATCAAGAGTTGCACTCAGTCAGAGCACAAGAAAAACAGCACATGGAAGATGAGAATAATAGGGCTGAAGATATAATTCTGACATCCACAGTAGAAATGACAGTCAGAGATCCATATCTTACTTTCATTGTTGATACAGCTGCAACCTGGTCTGTTATCTCAGAAAGAAAGTATAAGAAGTTCCTAAGACACATTCCCTTTCATAAAACTTGTTGAAACTGACTATCCTTTCCAAGAACAGTATTCCAGTGTTAGGTGTAGTTAGTGTTGGAATGAAACACGATGATGCATCCTAATACTTGCTATTGGTAGTAGTAGGAGGTAACACAGTCTCCCTGATGGGACGGAATTGGCTTAAGAAAATACGGTTAAACTGGGCTGAGGTATTTATAGTAGGGATCAATAAGACTCCAACATTGAGGAAATGCTAAGAGAGCACAAAGTGATCTTTGAGCAAGGAGGACCAAATGATAACATTACACTTCACAAAGCCGAAGTCAAGATTAAGGACATGATAACATTACACTTCACAAAGCCGAAGTCAAGATTAAGGACATGATAACATTACACTTCACAAAGCCGAAGTCAAGATTAAGGACAATGTACAGTAAATATTTCGTAAGGCTAGGCCAGTGCCTTATGCATAGCTAGAAGCAGTTAGTAAAGAGCTGGATAGATTGGAAAGAACAGGGTCAAATAAGATGAAGAACCGTGAATAGGCTGCTTGCATTGTGGTAGTTCAGAAAGTTGTTCTTTTCATTATTTTTGTGAAATTATGATATTTTTGTTAAGCACACACTGGTATTAAGGAAAACAATTTACTTACATGTAAATAATCTGGAAGTATTGGTCATGTGTGTTTTGGTTGTGATTACAGTAAAAAGAAATAAACAACCCAACCTGTTAACTTTTCAGGTATTGTTGGTGTTGGTTTAGCCATATTGTATTAAATTATGTACATGTACTATTTTACATTTTGATAAATACTTTGTTGTTTCAAGTGGGGAGGGTATTTAGTGCAGAGATCTGTCTGCTGCCCTCTCTGTTGGGAAGGTGTAAAGCTGTTCAATAATGGCTGCCTGCAGTCAAGAACGTGGTGCCTTCTTGAACTGCTGCAGTCCATGTGGTGTAGGTACACCCACAGTGCTGTTAGGGAGGGAGTTCCAGAATTTTGACCCACGGACGGTGAAGGAACGGCGATATATTTCGAAGTCAGGATGGTGAGTGGCTTGGAGGGGAAATTCCAGGTGATGTTGTTCCCATGTATCTGTTGCCCTTAGCCTTCTAGATCATAGTGGTCATGGGTTTGGAAGGTGCTGTCTAAGGAGGCTTGGTGAGTTCCTGCAGTGCATCTTGTAGATGGTACACACTGCTGCTACTGTGCGTCGGTGGAGGAGGGAGTGAATGTTTGTGAATGGGGTGTCAATCAAGCGGACTGCTTTGTCCTGGATGGTGTCAAGCTTTTCAAGTGTTTTTGGTGCTGCACTCATCCAGACAAGTGGGAAGTATTCCATCACACACCTGACTTGTGCCTTTTTGATGGTGGATGGACTTTGGGGAGTCAGGAGGTGAGTCACTCACGACTAAATTCCTAACCTCCAACCTGCTCTTGTAGCCACAGTATTGATATGGTTAGTCCTGTTCAGCTGCTGGTTAATGGTAACCCCATAGATGTTGATAGTGGGGGATTCAATGATGATAATGACATTGAATGTCAAGGGGCGATGGGTGGATTCTCTTTTGTTGGAGATGGTCATTGCCTGGCACTTGTGTGGTGTGAATGTTATTTGCCACTTGTCAGCCCAAGCCTGGATATTGTCCAGGTCTTGCTGCATTTGGACCTGGATTGCTTCAGTATCTGAATTGTCGCGAATGGTGCTGAACATTGTGCAATCACCAGCGAACATCCACACTTCTGACCTTATGATGGAAGGAAGGTCATTGATGAAGCAGCTGAAGATGGTTGGGCCAAGGACACCACCCTGAATAACTCAATTTTGCTGATGATACAAAGATAAGCAGGAAAGCAAGTTGTGAAGAGGAATACAGAGTCTGCAAAGGGATTAAGTGGGTAGGTGGGTTAAGTGACTGGACAAAAATTTGGCAGATGGAGTACAATGTGGGAAAATGTGAGATTGTCCACTTTGGCAGAAAGAATAGAAAAGCAGAATATTATTGAAATAGACAGAGGCTACTGAATGCTGCAGTACAGAGGGATCTGGATGTCCTTGTATGTGAATCACAAAATGTCAGCATGCAGGTACAGCAAGTAATTAGGAAGGCAAATGGAGTGTTGGCAATAATTGCCAGTTTATTGCCACTGCAGTTGGTGGAATTGAAATGTGATTAATTAATTCAATTAATTAATAAACAAAAATCTGGAATTGAAAGCTAGTCTCAATATCAGTGACCATGAAACTATTATCAATTGTCGTAAAAAACCCACCTGGTTAACTAATGCCTTTTAGGGAAGGAAATCTGCCAACCTTACCCGGTCTGGTCTACAGCTGGGAAGTTATGTTGAATTTGTAAAAAGTCACTGGGTTTTTTTTATTCATTCATGGGATGTGGGCATCTCTGGCTGGGCCAGCATTTGTTGCCCATCCCTAATTGCCCTTGTTCAGAGGGCATTTAAGAGTCAACCACATTGCTGTGGGTCTGGAGTCACATGTAGGCCAGACCAGGTAAGGCAGTAGATTTCCTTCCCTAAAGGACATTAGTGAACTAGGTGGGTTTTTACGACAATCAACAATGGCTTCATGATCATCATTAGACTTTTAATTCCAGATTTTTATTTCAGATGCCGTGGCGGGATTCAAGCTCAGGTCACCAGAGCATTACCCTGGGTCTGGATTACTAGTCCAGCAACAATACCACTATGCCATCACCTCAGTTCGGCCTCAGCTGGAGTATTGAGTCCAGTTCTGGGACCATACTTTAGGAATAACTTGAAGGCATTGGAGAGGATGCAGAAGTGGTTCACAAGAATGATTCCAGGGATGAGGAACTTCAGCTATGAAGATAGATTGGAGAAGTTAGGACAGTTTTCCTTAGAGAAAAGAGGGTTGAGAGGAGATTTAATAGAGGCATTCAAAATCATGAGGGATCTGAACTGAATAGATAGGGAGAAACTGTTCCCACTCATGAAAGGATTGAGAACGAGAGAGCACAGATTTAAAGTAATTGGCAAAAGAAGCAAAAAAGTGATATAAGGAGAAACTTCTTTACGCAGCGAGTGGTTAGGGTCTGGAATGCACTGCCTGAGTGTGTGGCGGATGCAGGTTCAATTGAAGCATTCAAAAGCAATTAGACTGTTATCTGAAAAGGAGGAATGTGCAGGGTTATGGGGAGAAGGCAAGGGATTGGTACTAGGTGTGTTGCTCATTCAGAGAGCCAGTGCAGACACAATGGGCCACATGGCCTCCTTCAATTCTGTTATCCTGTGAGACCACTGACCATGAGACACATATCTGGCAGACTGGACTTGCAGCAGGCGGTGAGGGAAAAACTTATTAGTTCTTGTCCTCACCAATCTACCTGACACAAATGCATCTGTCCATGATGTATCGGTAGGAGTTTCTAGTTGTGGAGACAAAGTCCTGTCTTCATACCGAGGATATCCTCGATCGCCACCATCCACTGCCACTATCCGCACCTTCTTTAGTCTTCACCAGTACCATTAACCTTTGTCTTGTGTCCATGACATCTTTGCCAATCTCTCCTTAGCCCCCACCTATCACTGACTTTCTCACCTGCATTATCTGCTCCACCCATCTTAAACAGTATAAATTCCATCACATTTCTACTTCGCCTTTAGCTCTGGCGAAGGGTCATACAGACTCGAAACATTAACTCTGTTTCTCTCTCCAAAGATACTGTCAGACCTGCTGAGTTTTTCCAGCATTTTGTTTTTATTTCAGATTTCCAACATCCGCAATATTTTGCTTTTATACCCTCCATCGTGTTGTGTGGCACTACCACCGTGCTAAATAGGACAGATTCAGAACAGATCTAGCAACTCAAATCTGAGAATCCACGAGGCGCTGTGGTCCATCAGCAGCAGCAGCATTGTCCTCGACCTGTAAACCTCACGGCCCCGCACATCCCCCACTCTACCATTACCATCAAGGCAAGGCATCAACCCTGCTTTAAAGAAGAGTACAGGAGGGCATGCAATGAGCACCACCAGACATACCTAAAAATAACGTGTCAACCTGGTGAAGCTACGACACAAGACTACTTGAATGCCAAACAGTGTAAGCAGAATACAATAACCAGAGATAAGCAATCACAGCCTATGGGTCAGTCAAAGCTCTGCAGTCCTGCCACATCCACTGGTGAATGGTAGTGGACAATTAAACAACTAACTGGAGAAGGAAGCTCCACCAATATCCCCAGCCTCAATGGTGGGAGAGTCTAGCACACCAGTGCTAAAGATAAGACTGAAGATGGTGGCGTAGTGGTATTTTCACTGGACTAGTATTCCAGAGACCCAAGGTGACAATCTGGGGACCTGAGTTCAAATAGCACCACAGCAGATAGTGAAATTTGAATGCAATGAAAATCTGGAATTAAAAGTCTAATTTGAACCATGAAACGATTGTAGCAAAAACCTAACTGGTTTACTAATGTCCTTTAGGGAAAGAAATCTGCTGTCCTTACCTGGTCCAGCCTACATGCGACTCCAGACCCACATCAATGTGGTTGACTCTTAAATGCCCTCTGAACAAGGGCAATTAGGAGTGGACAATAAATGCTGGCCTAGCCAGCAAAGCCTGCATCCCATGAACAAATAAACAAAAAAAACATCTTCAGCCAGAACTGACAAGTAGATGATCCATCTTGGCCTCCTCCTGAGGTCTCCAGCATCATAGATGCACATCGGCAGCCAATTCAATTCACTCCACATGATAACTAAAAATGGCTAAAGGATACTGCAAAAGCTAGCCGCAACTCCAGCCAAACCACAACACTAGCATCTAACCAACACTGTGGAAAATTACCCTGGTATGTCCTGTTCACAAAAAAGCAGGCTAAATCCAACCCAGCCAATTACTGACCCATCAGTCTACTCTCGATCATCAAGTCCATCAAGTGGTGGACAATGCCCATGGCATTTACATGGCAATGACCAACTTACTGATGCTCAGTTTGGGTTCCAACAGATCACTTAGCTCTTGACCTCATTACAGCCTTGGTCAAAACATGGACCAAAAGAGCTGAACTCAAGAGGCAAGATGACTGCCCATGACATTAAGGCAATATTTGAGAAAGTGTGGCATCAAGGAGCCCTAGCCAAACTGAAGTCAATGACAATCAGGGGCAAACTCCTCCACTGGTTGGAGTTATACCTAACACAAAGGAAGGTGATTGTAGTTGTTGGAGGTCAATCATCTCAGTCCCAGGATATCACTGCAGGAGTTCCTCAGGGTACTGTCCTAGGACCAACCATCTTCATCTGCTTCATTAAGGACCTCCCTTCCATCATAAGGTCAGAGTGGGGATGGTCGTTGATAATTGCAGAATGTTCAGCATGATTCGCGACTCCTCAGGTATTGAAGCAGTCGGTGTCCCAGGACAACATTCAGGCTTGAGCTGATAAGTGACAACTAAAATTTTCACCACACAAGTACCAGGCAATGGCCATCTCCAACAAGAACTTGACATTCAATGGCATTACCACTGCTGAATCCCCCACTAGCAACATCCTGGGAGCTACCATTGACCAGAAACTGAACTGGACCTGCCTTATAAATATTGTAGCTACAAAAGCAGTTCAGAGGCTGGGACTTCTAAGGCAAGTAACTCACCTCCTGACTCCCCGAAGCCTGTCCGCCATCTACAAGGTGCAAGTCAGGAGTGTGATGGAATACTGTCCACATGCTTGGATGAGTGCAGCTCCAACAACACTCAAGAAGCTTGATACCATCCAGGCCAAAGCAGCCCACTTGATCAGCACTCTATCCACCACCTTAATAATTCACTCCCTCTACCACCGACGCACAGTAGCAGCAGTGTGTACCACATACAAGATGCACTGCAGCAATTCACCAAGCCTCCTTTGACTGCACCTTCCAAACCCACAACCGCCACCACCTGGAAGGACAATGGGAGCAGACACATGGGAACACCACCACCTGGAAGCTCCCCTCCAAGCCACACACCATCCTGACTTGGAAATATATCGCCGTTCCTTCACTGTCGCTGGGTCAAAATCCTGGAGCTCCCTCCTTAATAGCACAGTGGGTGGACCGACGCCACAGGGACTGCAGCAGTTCAGGAAGCAACCCACCGCCACCTGCTCAAGGGCAATTAGGTAGACGCAATAAATGCTGGTCCAGCCAGTGACACCCACATCCCATGAAAGGATAATAAAAATTAAAATAATAAAAGCACTTTTTGTTTTTAATATTTTGGTTTGCATTTTAATCCAAAATCATAATCATTTATTTCACTATCTGAAAATTTAAAGTGAAGAGTTCAGTGCTTTTAACTTTCTGGTTTGCTGTGTGTGAGCACTTCAATGTGATTGGCTGATTACCTGTTTGTTGACATCACTGCTGTTGGATGTCTGGAGATCTCCTTGACTCAGGGTCAGACTTAACCTGCCATGGGGAAAGGAGAGGTCTGCACTACGGAGATTGCTGGATCTTTTTGGGCAGCTTTCTTCAAGGTCTGTGACAGGCACTGTTGCTTTTCTGTTGACTGCAAAAGCAAAGAAAATATTGCTGTGAAAATGCTGAATGTGACAGGTTTATGGGAGCAATCAAGGGAAGCAGAGTAGGCCTTCTGATGATAATCCCACACATCTCAATGAATTGTACTATGCACGCATGTTTGGTAAAAAGCTCTTTCAAAACATTTCTCTGATGAAGCGTGTTATCATTTTGCTTTCAGCTGCAATAAGGAAAATTCCTGCCTCCCTAGATCAGTCAATTTTCAGCTCACACTTTGTAATATAGAGAGACTCACCACAGAGATAATGTGTGAGAAGCTTTAGGAATAAATTCTACTTGCCCCATCATTTCTTTTTCTCTCCCCGATTATTTTTGGTTCACCTTTAAGCTTATTTTTCTTCAATGCCCTTTGATATCTTCCTAATCATTTCCAAAGACATATTCAATTTAAAGCAAAAATAAAAGCAAAATACTGCGGATGCTGGAAATCTGAAACAAGAACAAAAATAGCTGGAAAAACTCAGCAGGTCTGACAGCATCTGCGGAGAGGAAGACAGTTAACGTTGCGTTCTGCTGAAGAGTCATACGGACCCGAAACGTTAACTGTCTTCCTCTCCGCAGATGCTGTCAGACCTGCTGAGTTTTTCCAGCTATTTTTGTTTTTGTTTCAATTTAAAGCCTTTTTCTTACTTTGGAGCCGATATTTCTCTCTTCACAAATCTGAACAGAGGTGCAGACATACATCAGGTGAGCTAATTGACTTTTAGTGAAAAAAGTAGTCTGAATATCAGAAGGACAGTACAGCTGAGAGTATAAAAAATGGTAGCTAAATGTTTTCATATAAAAGTCAGTTAAGACCCTGTGAAAGGTTATTAATGAATAAATGGTAGAGCATCCCATGGCTGTGGAAGTATGTCAGTTTCAGGCATGACAGAGTGAAAGTATGGAATTGGGTGTAGCAGATGTTAATGATATTGTGATGGTATTATGTTTAAGGGTATACAGCTGAAGAGCATTGATTGATCAAGTACCTTGAGCACATATAAAGAGAGATTAGCCCTTGTAGTCATGGCCCAGTGGTTAATCAAAGTGATTCAAAATCCATTGGCGTCTCACCGTACAGGTTCGATTCCTGCTGATTGCACTTCTCATCTTTCACCGCAGGGTTGGAGTGCATCATCACCCCTTGGAATGATATTTTGATTTGATTTTATAAGTTTCCTTTGATGTTTTGATTTACGTTAGTGTCCCATCAGGGGCTGTCTTACACCCCCAAACCACCACCACCCCTCCCCGGCCTTTTCGTTAGTTTGCTTTATTGAGCATGTGTTCTGTTCTGTTCACAAGAGACTACCCAGTGCAGAGGGGAGCGGGGAGGGATGAGCACCACCTTGTAAGCCTGCTCCGGAGCCTGCCAAGGTGGCCATCAACAGATCCAGGCAGGTGGTCAAGGGGGTTGTCCAGCCCGACTGTCCACCCCTCTACCACAGCTATGTTCGCAGCCAAGTTGCTCTGGAGAGGAAGCACATGGTGTCCACCAGCACATTAGAAGCCTTCCATGATCAGTGAGCATCACGGGGGCTGGGGTGCATCATCAGCCCTGGAAATGATATTTTGGGCTAGTTCGTCAAGTTTCCTTTGACGTTTTGAGTTTTGTTACAGTGCCCCATGAGGGGCTGCTTACACACTCTGATTTATTTATTTATTTTTTATTTATTGACTCCTGTTTCATCAAAAGAGCCTATAAAGAGGCACTTCCCCAAAAACAACACTTTAGCTTAATTGTATAGAAGTTTCCTTTAAGGGTTTGTCTTTCAATTTCTTTAATTAGTTAATTAATTTACTTTATTTTATTGGCATATTCAAAAAAGTATGAAGAGAGTCAGTTGCCCCTTTAAAGGGCTGTTAATTAGTTAATTTGTTCATTTGTTTAATTATTCTACTCAATTAGAGAATAAAGAGAGACTTGGATTTGGCATGGAGGGTGTTGCATGCAGCAGTCACATGCAATAAAAGGTTACACCGCCTGGATTTTCTGCAGCCTTGAGGAGTCCCTGTTCCATATGTATATAGATTATGAGAGTTTGCAGTCCCTTTTTGATTATCTGATCAGACTGCTGCTCAAGTTTTGGTTGCGCTTCAGCCCCATTCACCTGATCTTTGGCCGTGAGGTGGGGGTGGGGGTGGGCAGATTGGAGGACCTTCCCACAGGTCTGCTCCTGGGCCTGGCCAAAGTGGCCATTAACAGGTCCAGGCCGTGGGTCACAGATCGAGTTGTTAGACCCGCCTGTCTGCCCATATTCCACAGCTATGTTTGTATTCAAGCGAGGGAGCACTGTATCCACCGGTACACTAGAGGCTTTCCATGACTGGTGGGCTCTGCAGGGGCTGGAGTGTATCATCAGCCCCAGAAATGACGTTAATTTAAGTTTCCTTTAAAAGTTTTTTTTGTTGCAGTACGACTTTAAGGGACTTTCAATTTATTAATTAGTTAATTTGTTAATTAGTTTATTTTATAGGTAATAAAAGAGCACATAAAGAGAGACTTCTCTGATACTGGGTGTTGGTTAGGGAGGAGGCAGACATACATAACGCTTGCATTCTGTAAATAAATCTAGTATTAAGTAAACAATTGGTGTCTGGTTTCCTACTTCACTATCTGGCTTCAGAATGGATTAACAGCAGAGAGAAATGATTACCACTGGGAGGAGAAATGGGAGGTTCAAGAGCCAAAGGACAATGGAGGCTCACAAATCACATCAGGCACTCCCTCCAGACAGTAGGCCTGCAGTAATGGCACCAGCTGGGCATAACTGAGTACCAGTGCCTTAAGAAACTCAGGCCTTTCAGGAAGAGCATTGGAATGGTCAAGCACAGAGGTGGGAAAGGTATGAGTGAGGGTTTCGTCAGCAGGTGAGCTGAGGCTGAGTTAGGGAGTGGTGATTTTACAGATTAAAGTGGACGATTTGTTTAATGGAGAAGTTGCAAACAACCTGGTTCAGCCTGAGACAGTGTTCGAGGGGAGGATGGAATCGATGGCAGCCTACAGAGTTTGTGCAGAGACTGAAACATATAATTATAGAATGGCTACAGCACAGAAGGAGGCCATCCAGCTCTTTGTGACTGTGCCAGCTCTTTTCAAGAACTCACCCTGGTCCCAGCATGAACCCTTTCCCTATAGCCCTACATATTTTGTCTCTTCAGGTATTTATCCATGATTGAATCTGCCATGATTGAATCTGCCTCCACCACACTCAGGCAGTACATTCCCGATCCTAAACACTTACCACATGAAAACATTTCCTGATGTCGCCACTGGTTGTTTTGCCAATCACCTTAAATCAGTATCCTCTGGTCTGATTATTCTTCCATTAATGGGAACAGTTTCTCCCCATCAACTCTGTCCAGATCCTTCATGGTTTTGAAGACAATGGCTTCAATCTTTTCAACGTTTAACTGGAGAAAATTGCAACTCATCCAAGGCTGCGTGTCAGGCAAACAACCTGACAACTCGAGGCAATGTAGGGGGTCAAGAGAGATGGTGGGGGAATAGAACTGGGTGCGGTCAGCACACTGAGGCAACTGACTCAATGTCTTTAGATAATGTCACTGATGGGCAGCATGTAGACAAGGAAGAGGAAAGGGCAAAGGCTAGATTCTTGGCAGACTCTGGGTTAACAGTGCATGGGTAAGAAGAGAAGGCTGTAGCAACAATTGGATAGGCAAGATTGAATCCACGCAAAGGCAGTTTCACTAGCCACGGATAATGGAAAAGAGGTATTGTCAATAGATATGGTCAACCCAAGATTTCAGAGAGGATAAGAAGGTGAGCAGGGATATTGCATCTCAGAGGATGTAATGTGATTTTGATTAGCGCCTGAAATAAAGCCATGTTCACAAATCCCAACTATTATTGTAGGCCAAACCTCAAATTAGTTTTTTTTTATGTAATTGTTCATGGGATGCAGGCATCACAAGCTAGACCAGCATTTATTGCACAACCCTAATTGCCTTTGAGGTAGTGGTGGTGAGCTGCCTTCTTGAAGCGCTATAGTCTGTGTCTTGTAGGAACACCGACAGTGCTGTTAAGGGAGTTCCAGAATTTTGACCCAGCGACAATGAAGGAACGGCAATTATAGGTCCAAGTCAAGATGGTAGGTGGCTTGGAGGGGAACCTGAAGGTGGTGGTATTCCCATGCAAGGCACTGAAGACTTAAATTTTATTCCCCAACACCCCCTCCCTCACCCACCCATCCACATGTACTTTTGGGACCTAGTGGCACTAGCAGGCTAACTGCTGTAAGGTCAACTGCAGAGCTCCCTTTACAGCCCACTTTATGTTTGGTGGAATCATTTTCTCTTTACACCGCCTCAACATTTTATCTTTCCCACACTCAAATGTAGACGAGTACCATTACTGCACAAGTGTCAAAACTCTTTCTTTTCTACACCAACTATATTTGTGACCTTCCTGACTGATGAACCAATTACTGTTGAATTAAGTTTAGAGGTAATAAACAATGATGTGCTTACCCATCACAATAGGCAATTTAACATTTGCTCATCCTAGTCAGATCAAACTGCACTTGTCTCTTTCAATTTGCATAGATTGTTTTTCCTCCAAGCACATCTCACTCTAAATTTAGTCACAATATTCATCTACCACTCTTTCAGTCACCATTGCAAAAAGCTGTCTCTAACCCCACATAATCAGCACCAACATCCTCCTTGGTTATCAGAGACTGAAGGAGGTTATAGTTCTATCTAGTTGCCGATGATTTTGAGACAATAAGGGGTGGATTCCAATCGCTCGGATGGATTGGTGGGGGAGCAGCCAAAGGAGTGCCACTTCTGCCCAGTGCCTCAAATTCTCTTGTCACCCCATTTCCCTGGGTTGGGGTGAACATTATCCTTGCAGTGCAGGCACCCAGCTGACAAAGCTCAAGCCTACAAAATAAATGTCAGCCATCAGATTGGAGGTAGATGGTGCCTACCCTATGCCCTCTCGTCCATTTATGAACATGGGCACCTATACTGCTGCTGCTGTTCCATGCCTAGTGCCAACTTTGACCAAGTGATTCCAGGGAGCGGCAGTCAGAGACGAGGGAGGGGGAAATGGAATGGGAAAATCAGGCTTTGCACTCCACTGGTATTTACATGCAGTGGGTGAGGAAGGAGTGGCCAGTTGTGTGTTCCCAGCAGGGAAGGAGAGTGACAAATCCAAGTCATGGCAGGGGGATGGCAGGAGACCCCTCTGCCACATTTTCCTATCATTCCCACCACCATCCTGCCTGATTTTTAGTGTAGCAGAAAAGGTTTCAGAGTAAAATATTCACAAACATAAATGACTTCCCTGAATCATTGCCATTTCCCTCTTTGCACACGTCTCAGATGGTAAAATGTTGTTTATTAATACAGAAGCCTATATAATCCACAAGTGCTATTGGGCCTGTTCCATTGTCTAAACTCATTTAGAAATTTGCTATTCTAGGCCTTGTGTCACTTGATGTATCAGAATTTCCAGTACAATGTATGAAGGGTACATTTTCAATGCACTTCATTCCATGTTGCAGCCACAAAGTAAGTCTCATCGCATATAATAAAGTCTATTAACAACTTGTTACTGCACATTTCCCTTCAATCTGACCTTTGCTTCAAAGTAATCTCAACATATCATCCATCCACCACTGATTCTCCAATTTCTTTGGAAGGAAATGTGCAGGCTTCGACTTCTCAATTTCCCTAATGATGCTCTGCATCAAGATGTGTTACTTCCATAAATATCTCTGGAAAGCTGAGACTAATCAAAGGTACATTACACTGTTGTTTAGGAAACTGAATCACAGCTTGTGAAAATAAATGGCTTGCACCACATGCTGCACTATCATTCACTTTACAGAATAGATTGTGAATGATTTCCATCATTAATCTTGCTGTGCCATGTTTTATTCAGTTACTCTCAAGGCCCGAATTGTTCTTTCTACTTGGTTCTATGTGCAAAACAGTGGACAAGCTGCTGAGAGAACCAAGATGAATAGCAGGAAACATGAAAAATACATTCAGCCAAGTGCTCCCACCCTTCCAATAGATAACAAAGAAATTCAACTCTTTGGAATAAGTCACATGCGGTATTATCTTCTAAATTCCTCCGTTTGCTAAATTTCAACATTAAAGGATTCAGGTGTATATTTGAACGGTAACCAGAAAATCCACTGTGCCATCAACTGGGTTGTATGCCTGTATAGTAAGCAATATTTTGTTCCACTTTTTTATTTAGTGCCTTTCTAAATACCATTTCATCAAACCTATCATCTCTCTTTCCTCATGCCAATCTCTTCCAACATCAGACCTCACACTGTGGTGAGTGGGATTTGCTTCCTTCATATGTTGCAGGCATGTAAAGACAGAGAGCTGTTTGCTGGGCATCAGGAGCTCTCCAAGTCCAGACATAGGTTTCCTTGCATTACTCAGGAGGAAGGGAACATTTTACTGTTGATGCAAATCCTAATTTCTGCTTCTGCTCAGTGCAGTTTCTAGCTATCAGTGTCAAGACCACGGTTGCACCAAGCAAAGAAAAAGAAGTTGCCTCTTTATTTATTATAAAACTGAAACCAGCCATTCAGCCCAAACAGTTATTGTTGGAGTTCATTCTCCACACCAGTAGTTGCCCTTAGTGTGTGTGTCCGGCCTGTCCCCAAATCTCTTTGTCCACCTTTCCATCAACCAACTATCTAAGTCAACATGGTCTCTGTTTCAGTCTCTAACTCGGGCAGTGAATTCCATATCCTCACAACTTTTGTGTAAAAATGACTTTCTTGCTGTTTATCCTAAATCTCTTACATTTCATCCCACATCTATGTCCCCCTCATTCTATACACCTTAACCACAGGAAACCATCTGTTTCTATCTACTCTGTCCCACCCCTTCATAATTTTAAACTCCTCGATCAAATCACCCTGTAATTTCCTCTGCTCAAATGAAAACAGTTTTTCTAGCCTGTCTTTGTATTTATGCTACCTCACACCAGACAGCATTATAGGGAATGTACCCATTCTATTCCCTCAGCATCGTTTTTCTTATTTGAGCATGGGATGTGGGTGTCACTGGCTAGGCCACCATTTATTGCCCATCCCTAATTGCCCTCAAGAAAGTGGTGGTGAGCTGCCTTCTTGAACTGTTGCAGCCCTGTGGTGTAGCATACCCAGTACAGTTAGGGAGGAGGTTCCAGGATTTTGACTCAGCGACAGTGAAGGAACGGCGATATATTTCCAAGTCAGGATAGTGAATGGCTTGGAGGGGAACTTCCAGGTGGTGGTGTTCCCATGTCTCTGCTGCCCTTGTCCTTCTAGATGGTAATGATTGTGGGTTTAGAAGGTGCTAAGGAGCCTTGGTGAGTTCCTGCAGTGCATCTTGTAGATGGTACACACGGCTGCCACTGTGCATCGGTGATGGAGGGAGTGAATGTTTGTGGATGGGGTGCCAATTAAGCAGACTGCTTTGTCCTGGGTGGTGTCAAGCTTCTTCAGTGTTGTTGGAGCTGCACTCATCAGGACAAGTGGAGAGTACTCTATCACACTCCTGACTTGTGCCTTGTAGATCGTGGACAAGCTTTGGGGAGTCAGGTGGTGAGTTACTCACCACCAGATTCCTAACCTCCAACCTGCTTTTGTAGCCACAGTATTGATATGGTTAGTCCTGTTCAGTTTCTGGTCAATGGTAACCCCCAGGATGTTCATAGTGGTTGATTCAGTGATGGTAATGCCATTGAACATCAAGGGGCGTTGGTTAGATTCTCTCTTGTTGAAGATGGTCATTGCCTGGCACTTGTATGGTGCGAATGTTACTTGCCACTTGTCAGTCCAAGCCTGGATATTGTCCAGGTCTTGCTGCATTTGGGCGTGGATTGCCTCAGTGTCTGAGGAGTCACGAATGATGCTGAACATTGTGCAATCATCAGCGACCATCCCCGCTTATGACCTTATGATGGAAGGAAGGTCATTGATGAAACAGCTGAAGATAATTGGGCCTAGGAAACTACCCTGAGGAACTCATGCAACGATGTCCTGAAACTGAGATGATTGACCTCGAACAACAACAACCATCTTCCTTTGTGCTAGGTATGACTCCAACCAGTGAAGAATTTTCCCCTCTGATTTCTATTGACTCCAGTTTTGCTGGGGCTCCTCGATGCCACACTCGGTCAAATGCGGCCTTGATGATCTTCCAATAGCATGGAGCCTAAAACTGCACATGACTAGTGTTATGGCACGAAACAAAGGTAACTACATAGGAATGAGGGTAGATTTGGCCTTAGTGGACTGGGCAGGAAGACTACAAGGTAGGACAGTTGATGAACAGTAGCAGATATTTAAGCAGATATTCAATTCCTCCCAAGTAAAATATATTCCAAAGAGGAAGAAAGGTGGTAAGAGGGGGAAAAAGCATCCATGGCTAAACAAGGAAGTTAAAGATAACATAAAGGCAAAAACAAAGCATACCAAATTGCAAAAGTCAGTGGCAGGCTGGAAGATTGGGAAATGTTTAAAGATCAACAAAGGGTTACGAAAAAAATAATAAAAAGAGCAAAGGTAAATTATGAAAGAAAATTAATGCAAAATGTAAAAACTGATAGCAAAAGCTTCTACAAGTATATAAAAGGAAAGACAGTAGCTAAAGTGAATGTTGGTCCCTTGGAGGATAAGACTGGGGAGTTAATAGTGGGGAACGCAGAAATGGCAGAGACGCTTAATCAATATTTTGCCTCAATTTTCACAGTGGAGGACACTAGTACCACCCCAATAGTAACAGGTAGTGCAGAGGGTATATAGAGGAGGAACTTAGAACAATCACCATCACTAGAGAAAAAGTACTGAGCAAACTATTGGAATTAAAGGGTGACAAGTCCCCAGGACCTGATGGCCTACATCCTAGGGTCTTAAAGGAAGTGGCATCGGAGATAATGGATGCATTGGCTATAATATTCTAAAATTCCCTGGATTCAGAAAAGGTTCCAATGGATTGGAAAAATGCTAATATAACACCCTTATTTGAAAGGGTGGGGGGGGGAGACAGAAATTAGGAAGCTATAGACCAGTTAGTTTAACATGTCTTTGGGAAATTGTTGGAATCCGTTATTAAGGAAGTAGTAATGGGGCATTTGGAAAGTCAAAATGCAACCATCAGAGTCAGCATGGTTTTATGAAGAGTAAATCGTGTTTGACTAATTTGCTAGAGTTCTTTGAAGATGTGACAAGCAAAGCGGATAATGGGGATCCTGTAGATGTACTATATTTGGACTTCCAGAGGGCCTTTGATAAGGTCCCGCACAAAAGATTAATACACAAGATAAGATCACACGGAGTTAGGGGTGATATATTAGCTTGGATAGAGGATTGGCTAACCAACAGAAAACAAAGTCAGGATAAATGGGTCTTTTTCTGGATGGCAAGCTGTAACTAGTGGGGTGCCACAGGGTTCGGTCCTTGGCCCCAACTATTTACAATATATTAATGACTTGGATTCAGGGATAGAAGGTACTATAGCTAAATTTGCAGATGACACCAAAATAGGTGGGAAGTAAGTTGCAATGAGGAAATAAGAAATTTACAAATGGATAGAGACAGGTTAGGTGAATGGACCAAAATTTGGCAGATGGAGTTTAACATGGATAAGTGTGAGGTTATCCATTTTGGTCGGAAGAATAAAAAGGTGACTTATTATTTAAATAGAGAGAAACTTCAGAATGTTTCAGTACAGAGGGATCTGGGTGTCCTCATACATGAACCGCTGAAAACTAGTCCGCAGGTACAGCAGGTAATAAGGAAGGCAAATGGAATTTTGGCATTTATTGCTAAAGGAATAGAGTATAAAAATAGGGAAGTGTTGTTGCAACTGTACAAGGCATTGGTGAGACCGCACCTGGAGTACTGTGCACAGTTTTGGTCCCCTTACTTGAGAAAGGATGTAATTGCATTGGAGGCGGTTCAGAGGAGGTTCACTAGATTGATTCCAGAGATGCAGGGCTTGTCTTATGAGGAGAGATTGAGCAGTTTAGGTCTATACTTGCTAGAGTTTAGAAGGATGAGAGGAGAGCTAATTAAGGTATTTAAGATGCTAAAGGGGATAAACAAAGTAGACATGGAGCAAATGTTTCCCCTTGTGGGGCATTCTAGAACGAGAGGCCATAGTTTTAGGCTAAGGGGTGGTAGATTTAAATCAGAGACAAGGAGGAATTACTTTCCTCAAAGGGTCGTGAATCTATGGAATTCACTACCTCAGAGTGCAGTGGATGCCGGGGTGTTGAATAAATTTAAGGAGGAGATAGAAAGATTTTTAATTAGTAATGGGTTGAAAGGTTATGGGGAGAGGGCGGGAAATTGCAGTTGAGGCCGAAATGAGATCAGCCATGATCGTATTGAATGGCGGGGCAGGCTCGAGGGGCTGAATTGCCTCCTAGTTCTTATGTTCTTATTCTTCAACTGAAGTCTAATTATGGTTTTGTGCAGGTGTACTATTATATCTTGATTTTTATATTCTATATCTCTTGCCATAAAAGTTAGTATCCTATTAACTTTTTATAGAGTTATCCATTTCGAACTGGTTCACCTATTACACGTGATGGTTTGTGCGCACAAATTTGAATAGCATTAAAGAGAATCACTACTTCACAAGGACACCATACAGGATCATTGACCCTGTATGGAACAAGATTTCCTCCCTCTGCTGTGTAATGAAATCATAAACCTGTTTATAAAGAGCAGGTTACAATTCTATTATACACTGAGGAAATCGTCACTTCCACTATTTGTCGGTCCTCTATATTCCGGCCAGAATCATAATATATGAGTTACCTCCAGGACTGGACTCCCTCCATTTGATAAAAATGTAATTACATCATATAATGTTAAAGACTGTAGTTATCCAATTATTTTTATACACTCAGATATAAAATTTTTACAACTGCAGTAATGGTATTTATGTCCTGTTTTAGCATAGTTCGTGATACAATACAATTTCAGTGCAGTACTGAGTGAATGCTGCACCGTCAGAGTTGCCATCTTTCAAATGGGATGTTAAACTGATACCCTATATGCCCTGTAAAGATTCCATGGTGCTCTCCGAACAAGAGCACAGGGGCTCTCCCAGTGTCCTGGCCAATATTTAGCCCTCATGCAATGAAAACAGGTTATCTGCACATTATCTCATTGCTGTTTATGGGCCTTGCTGCGCACATATTAGCTGTCACATTTGCCTGCGTTACAACAATGGCTACATTTCAGAAGAACTTAACTGACTGCAAAACACTTTGGGACACCTGAGATCTTGAACAACATAATGTAAGTGCAAAATTGTTTACATCCACCTGTGAAGGGCTGACAAGGCCTCATTTTATCACCTCCTGCAAACTCCCTCAGTACATCACGAGTGTACCAGCCTAGATTTTGTGCTCAGGTATCTGGGGTATTACTTGAACTCTCAGTCTCTGACTCAGAGGTGAGAGCAGTACCAACTGACCCAAACTATTAAAGAGGTAATCTTCTGAAGGTAACGATCTTCATGATGAACTGGGCGTAGAGCTTACAACTCAGCTCAAGGTGAAATGGAAGTAGGTTACGCCCCAGTGGGTTCAACCTGGCATAGCCAGGGAGATTAATGGATTTGGAGCCATAAGCCAGATCTTGCCAGTTATTAAAGTAAAAGGTAATTATTTTTCTCATGTCTCCAATGCCACCTTCCTGCCTCCCTATCTTTCCAACTCAGCTCATGGAGGCCTTCAGCAGATTTGCCATTCTTCTTTTGAAACTGTAACAGTTTGTAGAATGTCCATGCAGTGCTCCTTGATTTGGTGGGCCCTGCTAGTATTAACATATTCATGGTACAGGAGTCTTGATTTGTGCCAGTTCCAATGGAATATATTTTCCCCACCTGGTGTCCAGTTACCACGAAGTGAAATGTAACCCTGAATCAACGTGGTGAACACTTGAATAATTAGATCATGAACTTTGTTGAAGGTGAAATATGGATTTGGGTAGCAGCATACTGCCTTCCAACAAAGGAGAGACCTGATCATGATTTTTGTTATAAGTCTTATCTAAAATGTATGTGTTCCTGGTCTTAGAAGTCAATTAACTTGTTTATCATTGTTCTTTTCATTATAGTTTATGTCCATTAAAGTGAGGGATGTTAGAAATAAAAAATAAACAATTTGCCTTTCAAATATCTTGGGCAGGATTTTCCCCTTTGAATCGGGCCATTTCAGCACATGGAATTTTAATCTTTCAGAGCTGGGGCCGGATTGAATTTGGGGTCACTGCCTCCTGGAGCAGGCCCAAGGTGGGAGCAGAGGCAGGTGGATGCCAAGGCTGGCAGGTTTGAAGGCCCACCCCCATTCGCTGGGACATTGGTCAGTTCTCTAAATGGCTATTAAGGCCCTCTAGCCCTCACCCCTCAATCCCCACCCAACCACCATCCCCCCATGCATCCTCCATACACACTCACCCAGTATTCACTATGTAAAGAACTCATGAGCCATATAATATCACCGGGAAGTCTTTGAAATACTCACGAAATTAAAAAATATTCAAGCTCCAGTTGAAAAAAATAGCAAATTAGAAGCTCATAAAAGTGTCAAACAAAACACACATTCCCCATTCACAGCTGTGCCAACAACCACTGCTAAGCTAAATCCATTAGTGGGGTTAGGAACTCAGCCATGCATTCATAATGGAATTACACTGCATGACTGAATAAAAAACCTACAGAGCTCAGTAAAATGGAGTCTTTAAAGTTGCCTGACTAGATGACCAGCCATCGGCTCCTCTCTTTTAATAGCTCAATAGAGTTTCAATCAAAGAAGTTTGGCATCTGTTCAGTATTTTTCAAAGTCTCAACAGATATTTGGACTTTAAAATCAATGCAAAACTCAAAGCACAATGTCAAAATGACCCAGTTGAATCAGATTTTCAATAACATTGAATGCATAAGAGCACTTTGTCCACTTTATAAAGTACTCCAAATGCATGCGAACACTTACACAATGCTTGTCACTTACATTTTAAGGAAAGAGCCCCATGATCAATCACTGCATTGAAATCATAATTAGATCATCATACACTATTACATTATGACTGCATTAGGTTTGGATATATGGTGCTGGTGGTGTCAGGAGGCCTGCTTGATTATGTCAAAGTGAGTAGTGTGCCTTCTGTGGCAACTGGTTTATTATTTTGGAGTGCAGCTGGGTCTGGCATCTATCAGATCACCCAAGACCCCAAGAACATATGGTTGTCTCCATTAGAAATTCAGAAGAAGTTCATTTAAAGTTGGCAAGACCTTTTAGGCTCATCTGTCAAAAGGTATCTAATTCCACATCAGGCTTCCCCGAAGATTCACGATTTTACTTACCTGGCACAATTCACACAGCATTCAGGAACCCACCCACTTTGATAAAAATACCAATGTCAGTGAAAATTGCATTTGCAGCAAGCATTTAAATGCAATTGCGAAGGCAATCACTGGGTTATGACCAGCCACATTTCCAGCCCCAGGAAAAATTGCCTACATTGGGAATGGTCTGTTAAGTTTAAAATTACAGCCCTGCACCTCTCCAGTTTGCGCAGCTCGACATGGGTTCGCTTATCGCCAGGAGGGAACAATCCGGCCCATTATGTCACTCTAAGCACAGACACAAAGCAAACCTGTGTCGACACCGTTCGTTCAAACCCCAACTCAAAAGAACTGTGCTGTGAAATTGTGACCATTTTCCATCTCCATCTCAGCCAACCTGTAGCTTCTCAACAAGATTGTCGATTCAATGCTGAATTAGGGATAGCTTTGCACTATGGGCTCATGCTTATAAAGAACTGGACTGGAACTATTCAAAGTCAATTCAATAGGTTACATTTACATTCCATTCCCCAACTGTTCACACCTGCTTGCTCAAGTGGAAAAGACCCCATGGCATGAGTCACAAAGAGAAGGGAAATCTTCTGATGTTCTGGCTCCCAGTCCTCCTTCATTCAACATTACCAAAAGCAGATTATTTGATTATGATTTAATTGATTGTTTTGGGCTCTTTGTGTAAATGGGCTTCTGTGTTTACCTACATAATAACAGTGATGGTACTTTGAAAATTATTTATTAGTTTTAAAATTGGACTCCTGTGGATACGATGGGTGGAATTTAATTGAGCCCACCAAAGCAGGCATGATGGTGGGGTGTCCAGGAGAATCAGGTGAAAGTACCCACATCCGGCCTTGGGAAACTATGCCCAGTCAAGTTGGAGGCAGGAAGGGCCCAAAGCGGGAATCCCATTTGGCGCTGGGATGGCAATTTGGCTCATTAGTGATTGGCCTCCCAGCACCAGCAAACAAGATTTAATGGTGGCTCAGGGACTTAACAGGACTTGCACGGGTCCCTCGTGGTCCCTGAAGGTCACCCAGCAAACCTTGTTGGGTTTACACGCAGCCTCGTGGTGGGGGGGTGGGGAGGGGGGTCCTCATTGACAGGCCCTCAGCTCCCAATCGAGGGGCCCAGCATCAGGAGGGGGTGATGGACTGCTGAAAGCTACCCCAGCCCTTTCATATGAACCCCCCACCACCCTTCCAGCGACTCCCTCCACGCAAACCCCATCTTCCCCTCTCCCTCTCCCACTCACTGTCTCCAGGGATCAGGTGATGATCCCAGTGAAGGTTTCAGAGCATTACCAACAGCCACCACCACTCCCGGTGGCGTTGCTAGTAACGTAGAGCCAACTGCCTCTGATTGGCTGGCAGTCCTCAGGAGCAAGATGTCCAACCTCCAAGGGCCTTAATCATCCGGAAAGCCCAATACTGGCCAGTTAAGTGCCCGAGTGCACTTAAATCTTGCCACGGAAGCGATGCGGGTCTCCTACCAGTTCTCCAACTGATGGTTTTTTTGAGGGGGGGCTGTTGGTGGGGGTCACTAGCTCTGTCACGAGAAATAAGATGAGATACTATTTAATTGCCAATCACATTCTAATAGCATAAGTTTCTACACACAAGTACAATATAACAAAGTTACACTGCGGCCAGTTGCACTAAATTAAGGATGAAGAAGAGTACTACATAAAAAAGATCCTGATGATGAGTCAGTGCAAATCCCAGAGATGATCCTGCAGCATCACAAAAGGCAGCACTCTATCCAACACCACAGCCGACCTGCTATTCAAGGCAAGGGAGTATAGCTCTCTGTTTGTGTTGCCAAGAAACAACCTTAATGCTGGAGGCCTATCAGCGATTGGATGCATGGAACTCAGACTTTGAGCTTAAACTCACTAAACCTTTAATGTAACCTTTAACATTTATTGTACTGTAACTAAGAGAAACATAGCAAAGCCTAAGGTATTGTGAAGCTTACAATTGGATTCTGTAGATGTATGTTAGGAACCAACTTTGCTGAAAATTACCATAATTTAACCCTTGATGGCATTGATACCCTTGTAAATTAACAAGATAAAGCAGTATTTGCAAATAATCTGTATCCATCTCAGTCTTTGTCAATGCTACAACTCCCCTCAGTATTGTATTAAGTTCTTACTGTTGAGTGCTATAGTTTGCCAATAATGAGGTTTTCTGGACTGGGTTACATAGAGCAGCCAACTCAGGCGCTGCATAATAAATGCTAGATGTAAAACAGTACATCTAATTCTCCAACGTGTGTATAATTGATGAGGGGACAATGTTCATCTGATATGAATATGGACATGCAAGATTCTAATTGGAATATTCCATTACAGTACTTCTGACATAGTGCAAGCGCCCCCAGGATTTCATGTTCCATCAATGCTATGATATTTACAGAAAAAATTTTCATGCTTGCTTAACTGATCTTATTTTTTGGATGAATTCTGTAGTAACAAAAAAGAATATTTTGGGAAATAATGTTTCACAAATGAATGAAGTACACAGGTTGAAATGTATACCTGTAACTATAGATGTCATAGAACCCGGTGAGAACATCATGTGAATTTCAGGGAGGAATAGCATTCAGAGATGACACCATATGTGGCTGGTAGTGCCGAGCGACTAACTATCGCTTTGAGATAAAAATAAATTTAATAGCGCTTACTGAAATAATGCAGTTGTACATTTAAGGTCAATGTTACACACTAAATCTCAGTATCTTCTCAAAGCATTAGTACCAAGATGTGTTAATTCTGCTTTTACTAATTCATTTATTACAAAGCTTCATAAAGTGAGCCTCTGTGCAGCTGGTGATTGGGAGTGCTTTAATAAATTAGTTGCATACATTCTTCAAAATCTATGCCTCTCTAATTTCTAGCTATTAGCATTGAGCATTGTTAATGAGAGTTTCTGCACTCTTGCCATTAAAAACTGACTTGCGTCATGAGCCCTACCTGTTGTTACTGAAGCTACGTAGCTTATAACTGAATTGCTGCTGTCAATCAATTACTGTCAGATGACTGGAACAGAGCCAGTTTCCTCCTGTGAAGCATATGGAATCCATCAAGCATTTTCATCTGCAGACTCCTGCAATACCTAGCTTTTTTTCTGGTCTGCTACCTTACATCTATAATGCAAAATAATTCTGAAATTTGATTGTCCTATTTAATGTAGTATTAATCTACAGTTAATGATTAATAGAGGTCAAATAAACATTTAGAACAGCATGGCTGAACTAAATAAACTTAGCAAATATCGAACAAAATTAATTTTACATCTGAATTTTTTTCTAATTTTTCCGCAAACACTAACCTTCGCTGGAGAGTCATCACTTTATTCAGCACCATGAAACACATTTGTGGCATTATTCCCAGATTGTGAATTTCAGAAGTATCACATACCTTCCTGCTTTCTAATTTTTATTATCACACGATAGAAAAGGGGCATATTTTAAAACCTGAAATGATCTTTCAATAAGGGCTTGAAGTGCAAAGCTGGAGAGAATTTTCTACATCACACTGAGGGCTGGAGACATTTTTGGGTTCTGCGCAAAAAGCATCAAAACAGCAGGAGTTAAACGGATGGTGTGTCATCTTTGAATCCTGAAACCCTCAGAGTGCAAACTGATCTGTTTGTTGAATTTCAGCCAGTTTAGCCCTGTGGTTTGATGTTTACTCTGGTGGAAGGAGACTAACTCAGTCTAATCCTTCACAACTAAACTACCATGACCTTCTTTGACATGTTTCTCAAATCTGTAGCAGCCATCATCCCTTTTCCCCAAGCTCAATTTGAATCCCAAATCTCCAGAGGTAAAAAGATTGACTAAAGCTACTATTTTTGCCAAGTACATTGCTTTGTTTCCTAAACTGTTTTGAAAGTCAAATATTTCAAGTACAGAGCTGTGTTTTGTTTTAGCTGTAGCTTTTTTAAAAAACAAAATTATTTTTTTAAACTCCCCTTTACACAGCATCACGGAGGCTACTGCTTGTGCTTTTCTGCGTAGGCCTCTGAATGGGTCAAAGGTACATCCTTGCAGCAGACTGCGGTTCTGCCCTGCCAGGATTTTGTGGGAGTGAAAAATCCCGACTACTGCCTTTCTTTAATGTCTCCAATTTTTTTCCCCAATAAGGAATTTTACTTACAGTATTAACAACTTGTCCTAAGAGATAATATAAATATTACATTTGTGCCCCATGTAAAAGTTGAGCATAAATATTATGCAGTGAACTTATTGTAGAATTCCTCATTGAACCCTATCATAAAACAAGTACAGCAAGAAACTCTTCAACTTTTTTACAAGGACTGATGTCTTTAATAGGGCAGATTAGTACGTATTTATAAAGGGTAGAATTCCCAAAGACAAGATGTAGGGAAATGGATCCCTCATTTCTTGACAATATTCTACACAATGTGGGTGAAAATAAAATTGGGCATGTTGTAAAATAGGCTGCCAACTTACTATTGCGCATTGTGTGTTCCCACCAAATACCAATTTCAGCCTCAACTTCTTTCCAATGCTGAACAGAAACTGATTGAAATGCTGGAAAACTAGTTAAGCCAAAGAGACAGGAATATTAAGCTTTTACTCGAAACATCTTTGGGACACATTTAATAATTTGTTTGCCAAACTGTCAGTGCAATGATGAACATCAATTTGCAAGTGCTGCCATAGTAATTGACTGCAAAGTCATCACAATATAATGATAAATGCCAGTTCTTATCCTTCTTCCTCAGGTATTAGTCTTCGCTCACACTAGCCTCAGAGTTAGCAGGTCACACGTTCACGCCTCGCTCCAGGTCTTGAGCACATAATCAAGATTGACACTAAAGGAGTGCTCTACTGTCAGAAGTGCCATCTTTTGGATAAGATATCGAAATCAAGGCCCTGTCTGTCAGGTGAACTTAAAAGATTCCATGGCCCTACTTGAAGAGGAACAAGGGTGTTCTCCCCAGTGTCCTGGTTTATTCCTCCAACGATATCACCAAAGCAGATGATCTGGCCATTATCGCATTGATGTTTCTGGGACATTCCTGTGCATAAATTGGCTGCCTCATCTCCTACTTTACAACAGTGACTACACTTCAAAAATACTTTATTAGCTGTGAAGTGCTTTGGGATATTTTGAGATTTTAACTATAGAAATGCAAGTTCTGTTCTTTCTGCAATGTAGGCTCTACTTTATAAATAACATTCCCAATTAGAGGGGTAATCTCACACTATGCCATTATTACACTTATAAACATACAAACATTAAATTGGGCTCCACTGTAACATAATGCAATTGGAATTGTTCTTTTACATTTTATGATTCCTTTGATCCTCTGACCAGCTAGTATAGTGCATTATTAGGCCTGCTTAGAATATGAGGCCAGATGCTTATAAATAAAATATAGTTAGTTCCGCCAGTGCTTGAATTTCTGCTTCGCATGCAGATGTTCACTAGAGTTTTCTCTTGAAGTTACACAAGGCCAAAATATATTTTGGAACCCTTTTTTAACTACCAGATATTCTTTCCTGTTAAGAAAAGTTCCCTCTTACTTTGCTTGACCACAGAATATTTCACGAAACCCCATTAACTCCGTGACACATTTATAATCATGGTACTATTCCTAAAAAATACATACAACTATATATTGATAATATTTTTGCATGTAGAAAATATTCAGAATTGTCAGAATTAACTGCAGCTATCTTACTTTGAATAAGCTTAGATGACAAGTATCTTTGGTAATGGGAACAATAGCATTGTGGTTATGTTACTGGACTAGCAATGATCTAGAGACATGAGTTCAAATCACACCTTGACCACCTTGGAATTTGAATTCAGTTAATTAAATAAATTAAAAAGCATCAGTAATGGTAACCATGAAATTACTGGATGATCATACATTGCTTCTTGTAAGGAAGAAAATCTACTATTCTCTACTAGTCTGGTTTACATGTGATTCCAGATCCTTAGCAATTTTGGTAACTCTTAACTGCCCTCTGAAATGGCCGAGCAAGCCTTTTAGTTGTTAAGGAGGACTTGACCACCACCTTCAAGAAAAATTAGGGATGGACAATGAATGCTGACCTTGCCAGTGTGCCCACATCTCATGACTGTTCTTTAAAAAAAAGTGCATCTCAGTGCCGGCTGCAATTTAACCCAGTTAAGATATTCATCTTACTAAGGTGACATTGGCACATTACAGGTGCCTGTTGAACCTATTCCAATCACAAAAATATCACTTCACATCTCAAGCATTGATGTTTTGACATTCAAAACTCTCTCTAAGAATAAATAGAATCATAAATAATACAAAATAGAAGGCCATTCAGCCCATTATGCTTGTGCTCTTTGAAAGAACTTTGTTTAATTCCTTTTCCCTGCCCTTTCCCCATTTGCTTCACTCCTTTGTCAAATATTTGTAGAATTCCAATTTAAATGCTAATATGGAGTCTGCTCCTACCACCATTTCCATGCCTGAATAGCCTTATGTGCAAAAATAAATTAAAATTCCCCTAAACTTCTTTTGGTGGTGATCTTACATTTCTGTTCTCTAGCTACCGACTCACTGACCAGGGGAAGTAATTTTTGCCTCATAATTGAAAAGAGCCTGAGTTTCTCATAACGATTGCCTCTCACTCCTTGCATCCCATCTACATCAACTCCCATTTGGCCATCACACCTTGCCTCCTTGGCCATCAGCTCCTGGTTCTCCAATACTGAAATTTAAAATTCTTATCCTTGTGTTTAAATCATTTTATGGTCTCGCCTCTCCTTATCTTCTAAGCTTCCTCCAGGCCTATAATCCTCCCCCTGAACTCTGTTATTCCAACTCTGGCATCTTATTTATGTCCCCGCGCTTTATCATTGGCAGCTATGCTTTCTGTCATCTAGGCCCCATGCTCTGGCATAACTTCCCTGAACCCTTCCAATTCTCTACCTACTTTAAGACCCTCTTTAAAACCCAACTCTTTGACCAAGCTCCTTTTGCGTGGTATTCATAATTTTCATTCATTTAAGATTTGCATGGAACCTTAGGATTTTTCTTATGTTAAAGGCGTTAATCATGTGCAAGTTTTCATCTTATTGAATCTATCCTGCATTGTTTATGCTTAATACTTCTAAACTTTCCAAAACTGAATGCAATATTCTAATGGTGGCTTAATCATACACCATTTCTTTGATAAATTCTGTTAAACGGTACTTTATATATAAATTGTAACACGGTTCTCCCAATGCAATTCCCTATTAGTCCAACCTCACCCATCTTTCATCGTATGAACTAGTGGACACAGCTATGTAGGCACTTTATCTAAACAGGAGATTTAAAACTGCAGCCATGGATGGAATCTAGTTGAGGCACAAGGCATCTTGTCTGCCAGCTGGAAAGCCAGCAAGAGAGCTCTTCTCGGGAAGGCCCTCTGAACCACAAACCAATCAGGCAGTGGCAAGGCCAGAGCCAGGCCTTTCCCTGGAATCAAAGCCCTGGTGCGGAATATATTTCGGGCGGTGTAGTCTTGTGGAGGGGTGGGGTGGGAAATGTCTCGCGGGGGTGGTAGGGGGTGTTTGCGTGAGAGGGGTGTTGGGGGTGGGCAGCAGGGCATGGGGGTGGCTCTCAATGGGTTCCTCCTTCCCAATGTCGAGTGCCCTCCCTTCGGAGATGGCAGCTGGCCAGAAGAGAATTCATTAATTGGCCACTTGTGGACCTCAATAGACAGAGGGGTGGGAAGTTTGACCATGGGCCTTCCTGCTGAGAACTTAAGTCTGGTACAGGCAGGAAAGTGGTAGGGTTCCAGTATGCCAACATCCTGCCTAATTACATGCCCTTGCCACTTCCAAGTTCACCACCAGAGAGACCATAATATTCCACCCCATGAAACTCAAACAATTCATTTTCCATTTAGTGCTCTTATCTGTCACTCACACATTTGTCCTCTTTGGAGTTTGTATACCTGGGAGTTTGGAAAAATTCTCAGTGCTAAAGTTTCATTGCCTTGTTGGTTTATGTATAACATTGCCCTGAGGTTCGAGGATCTCTCGTTCAGCATCATCAGGCCAATTGTATAGGTACATCTGAAGACAATGCGACTGGACATGATGTTGGGGCTCAGGTGTGATGCCATCTTTGGTAAACACCAATCTTACACAGAGAATAGAAAATTGGTCTCAAGACAAAAACTCATCACAATCCAACACATCAGCAGAAGAGGGGAGGAAGGTACGTGGGAACTGGGAGAAAAGGGGGGTAAAAATACCAATAATCAAAAATCAAGGAGAAAAAATCAATAATGTACATTTAGAAATTACTGGAAATACACAAGCCAGTCAAACTCTGCAAATAGTAAAAGGTTAACATCGCAGGTGTTCACTGATCATTAGAACTGGTGAAGCACTTTACCACAGTAAAGAAATAGGCACTTGAGCAGAGACTGAGGCTGCACTATTAGTGAATAATGAATGCTTAAAGTTAAGTGAAGCCTGCTGCCTAATTTTGTAAAACAACGTACAGATGTTCATGTCTGTGACATGACTGAAGAGCTCTTGATATAAAATTACTAAGATTAAACCAAAGCAAAATTAAGAAAACCCTGTGTCGACAAGAGAATTCACTAAGTATTAAAATTTGGAATGAAGTGGAAACAATAATACTTAAGAGAAGCTGAAACCACTTTTATGAGAAGTTCAGTCGTTTGCTAAATGCATTGTTTTGGCAGATTGGAAGACAAAATGGTGTTATGTAGACACAGTATTAAGATGGTACAGAAGATGAATGGTTTGAATTAGATGTCCTTCTTAGAGGCAATTGTTGCATTTGATGGAAATTTCCCCAAAATCTTGCAGAATTTACAGAATATTTTCACAAGAAATATCCCTGTTGCTATTGTTAATCTCTGTGATTGTAGATCACAAGAACATAAGAAATAGGAGCAGAGGTATGCCAGAGGGCCTGTCGAGCCTGCTCCACCACTTAATATCACGGCTGATGTTAGGCTTCAACTCCACTTTCCTGACTGCTCCCCGCAACCCTTGTTCCCTGAGGCACCAAAAGTCCGTCCATCCCAACCTTAAATATATTGAATGATGGAGCCCACCACTCTCAAGAAGAGAAATCCAAAGATTCACAACTCAAGTGAAGCAATTTCTCCTTATCTCAGTCCTAAACGATAGGTCCCTTACCCTGAGACTGTGCTGCTATGTTTTAGATTCCCTGACCAGTAGAAACAATTTCTCAGCATCTACCTTATCGAGCCCCTTCAGAGTCTTGTATGTTTTTATGAGATTGCCTCTCAATCTTCTAAACTCCAGAGAGTATAGGCCCAATTTACTAAACCTTACATCATAGGACAACCCCCTTATCCCAGGGACCAACTTAAATGAACCTTCATGCTCTACTGCCTCCAATGCAAGTATATCCTTTCTTAAATATGGAGACCAAATCTGTAGACAGTACTTCAGACGTGGTCTCACCAAAGCCCTGTACAACTGTAGCAGGACTTTATTCCTGTACTCCAATGCTCTTGCAATAAAAGCCAACATACCATTTGCCTTCATAATTCCTTGCTGTCCCTGCACGCTAACTTTCTGCATTCCTTGTACAAGCACACCCAAGTCTCTCTGAACATCATTTCCAAGTTTCACACCTTTAAAAAAAATTCTGCTTTTCTATTTTTACCACCAAAGTGAATAGCTACTTCATTTAATTTTAAACACAGAAATATCACTTTAGATGGGACAGTAATAAGAAGAATTAAATAACATTTACAGCAGGGAAACAAGCCATTTGAAAAAGAGCAGGGGCGTTATCCCCAGTGTACTGGGCAATATTTATCCCTCAATCAACATCACAAAAATAGATTATCTGCTCATTATCGCACTGCTGTTTGAGAGTGTGCGCAAACTGGCTGCTGTGTTTCCAACAACAGTTGTTCAAAAGTAATTAATTCGCAGTAAAGCCCTGTGATGTATCTGGTGGTCATGAAAGGCGCTATATAAATGCAAGCCTTTTTTTTTCCTCAACTACTCCTTGTGCGAGCAAGTTCCACAATTTAACCATCGTCTTGGTTAAAAAGTTTCTTTTGACTTCTTTATTGAATTTATTACTGATGATCTTATATTTATGGCTCCCATGTCTGGACATCTACTCATCAAATCACTTCATAATTTTAAAGACCTCTGACAGGTTACCGCAGTCTTTTTTTTCCCTAAAGATAACTAATGATCTATTAGCAAAAATCTCAAACGTAGCATGTTTTTTACACTTTTGCCAGCAGTTTGTTCATTTCGGGAGAACAAAACTGACATTTTTACACTATTATCAAAAGAGGAATTATATCTTTGTATTTCTTACTCTCCTGTATCAATCTCTCAACTACTAACCAAGATCCTCAATGTAGTTTTAAGAACGTGCTTTGGTGGTGGGAGCTTTGCCCTCATGGAATGCTGACTGTAGTTGGAACATCACAGGCAAACTGAATTACACATGTGCACTACTGGAAGGCATGGTTCCCAACTTGCAACATGGACTGGGAAAATGACCCCTTCAGATCACAAAAATTCAGTGCATTACGCAAAGCGGCATGTTTCAGATGAGTCATTACACCAAGCCCCCACTCAGGTGAATGCAAATGATCCCACAGTGCTGTTTCAAAGAAATGTAGGGGGTGGGGGCAGGGAGTGCTCCCCTCGTTTTCTTGGTCAATACTTATACATATCTGGTCATATGACATTGCTGTTTATGGGATCTTGCTGTTCAGAAATTAGCTGTCACGCCTGCATCAATAGTAACTATGCTTCAAAAGTACTCGATTGCAGTTTGGAAGGTCCCAAGGTTATGAAAGGTGCTATACATATGCAAGACTTACTTTCATAATATCCCAATAATCTCCAATTCTATTGTCAGATATTTATCCAACTCCACTTTAATGCTGAGTTGCTTCGCTCCAACAACTGCTTTCATTTTTCTGGAGGCCTGTGCAATGTATGGACCTTGCTAGAGTCTTGGTCATTTTAAACGTGCCTGTTAGTTCTCCACAGGTAGTCCAAATAGTTTAACCTGTTTAGATCCACATCATTTATGTCTCTCAATATTTCATAAAAACCTAGATAATGTCTTCCTCAAACTTCTTTCATTCAGGGTTCAGCATGTCTCTCTCCATAAGTTAAAGATTGAAAAAGCACACATACTTGTTGGCCAGCTCTGAACTTCTTCCAGTGCACCAGTGTTGTTTTGTGGATGAAGTGCTCAAAATTGCATAATCTTTTCAAAGTCTCACCTTGCTAGTGATCTCCACACAGTTGCAATAACTTATAGTCACATATCCTTCTGATTAGTTTGGCATCCAACAACTCCACGTTAACAGGAGTCTTATCAAGGAATGATCAATGATCGTTCATAAATACAGTTTCTTCTTGACCTATTGTTAATGGGCACTCTTTATCATGTACAGATATTGTATGCATTCTGTTCTGATGTGAAGATACTTCATATTTGTATCTATATGAATAATCCATCTTCCAATTTTTAGTTGCCTGGTTAATTAGTTCAAATCTCTTTGAATCCTTTTAACCTCTCTCATGTGGTCATCTTGCCACATGACTTGGAAGCATCAGCAAATTATAGACTATTACAAAATCATGGTAACCAAAACAAGGTAAAACATCAACTGCAAAGAGTTGAATGGTAAAACTGTGCTTGGTCATTTTTACTTTTTGGACTGATAATTGAGTAGCATCCAAAGAGAGTACAAGACAGCACTTGTAATTAGCAGAGATGTGAGCAGATCTACTCAAAATATGCTTAGACACTGACAATATCCTGCCACATCTATCAATCGCCTTACCAATCTTCTCAGTCATGCAAGAGTCTAACCATTACTCCACTAACAAAGACAACGGGATGATTTTTTGCCTTTATTACCAGTGAAAAGTGGGTGTAAAATAGTGAATTGGGTGGTGTGCAAACCCAATAGCAAAGGTGAAAATCACCCCAACAAGTGTGAGCAAAGATGTACCCAGATTCTGGAGCAGGAATGAAGTGTAGTAATCTACTCAAAATAAATGTTCCATTTTTTAAAAAAAATCAATCATGGGATGTGGCTGTTGCTGGCTAGGCCAGCATTTATTGCCCATCCCCAATTGCCCCCGAGGTGGCGGTGGTGGTGGTGAGCTGCCTTCTTGAACTAGTGCAGTCCCTGTGGTGTAGGTACACCCACAGTGCTGTTAGGGAGGGAGTTCCAGGATTTTGACCCAGCGACAATGAAGGAACGGCGATATGTTTCCAAGTCAGGATGGTGTGGGGCTTGGAGGGGAATTTCCAGGTGGTGGTGTTTCCATATGTCTGCTGCCCTTGTCCATCTGGATGGTAGCAGTCATGGGTTTGGAAGGTGCTGTCAAAGGAGCCTTGGTGAAGTTCCTGCAGAACATCTTGTAGATGGTACACACTGCTGCCACTGTGTGTCGGTGGTGGAGGGAGTGGATGTTTGTGGATGGAGGAGGTCAATCAAGCGGGCTACTTTGACCTGGGTGGTGTTGAGCTTCGAATACTGTTGGAGCTGCACTCATGAGGCAAGTGGAGAATATTTCATCACACTCCTGACTTGTGTCCTGTAGATGGGTGACAGGCTTTGGGGAGTCAAGTGGTGAGTTACTCACCGTAGGGTTCCTAGCCTCTGACCTGCTCTTGAAGCCACAGTATTTATATGGCTAGCCCAGTTTAGTTTCTGCTCAATGGTAACCTCGAAGATCACAGAATCTCACAGTGCAGAAGAGGCTCTTCGGCCCATTGAGTCTGCACCGACACGTGAGAAACACCTGACCTACCTACCTAACCCCATTTACCAGCACTTGGCCCATAGCCTTGAATGTTATGACATGCCAAGTGCTCATCCAGGTACTTTTTAAAAGGATGTAGGCAACCCGCCTCCACCACCCTCCTAGGCGGTGTATTCCAGACCGTCACCACCCTCTGGGTAAAAAAGATTTTCCTCACATCCCCCCTAAACCTCCTGCCCCTCACCTTGAACCTTATGTCCCTTCGTGACTGACCCTTCAACTAAGGGGAACAGCTGCTCCCCATCCACCCTGTCCACGCCCCAAGATGTTGATAGTGGGGGATTCAGTGACGGTAATGCCATTGAATGTCAAGGTTAGATTCTTTCTTGTTGGAGATGGTCATTGCCTGGCACTTAAGTGGCAAGCAACATTCATGCCACACATCAGCCCAAGCTTGGATATTGTCCAGTTCTTGCTGTATTCGAACATGGACTGCTTCTGAATCTGATCACAGAATCACAGAGCAGAAGAGGCCCTTCGGCCCATCGAGTCTATACCGACACATGAGAAACACCTGACCTACCTACCTAATCCCATTTACCAGCACTTGGCCCATAGCCTTGAATGTTATGACATGCCAAGTGCTCATCCATGTACTTTTTAAAGGATGTGAGGAAACCCGCCTCCACCACCCTCCCAGGCAGTGTATTCCAGACCGTCACCACCCTCTGGGTAAAAAGGTTTTTCCTCACATCCCCCCTAAACCTCCTGCCCCTCACTTTGAACTTATGCCCCCTTGTGACTGACCCTTCAACTAAGGGGAACAGCTGCTTCCTATCCACCCTGTCCATGCCCCTCATAATCTTGTACACCTCGATCAGGTCACCCCTCAGTCTTCTCTGCTCCAACAAAAACAACCGAAGTCTATCCAACCTCTCTTCATAAACTTAAATGTTTCATCCCAGGCAACATCCTGGTGAATCTCCTCTGCACCCCCTCCAGTGCAATCACATCCTTCCTATAATGTGGCGACCAGAACTGCACACAGTACTCCAACTGTGGCCTCACCAAGGTTCTATACAACTCCAACATGACCTCCCTACTTTTGTAATCTATGCCTTGATTGATAAAGGCAAGTGTCTCATATGCCTTTTTCACCACCCCACTAACATGCCCCTCCGCCTTCAGTGATCTATGGACACACACGCCTGTGTGTCAGAACTTCCTAGTGCTATGCCGTTCATTGAATACTTCCTTGTCAAATTACTCCTTCCAAAGTGTATCACCTCACACCTTTCAGGGTTAAATTCCATTTGCCACTTATCTGCCCATTTGACCATCCCGTCTATATCTTCCTGTAGCCCAAGACATTCAACCTCACTGTTAACCACCCAGCCAATCTTTGTGTCATCCGCAAACTTACTAATCCTACCCCCCACATAGTCATCTATGTCATTGATATAAATGACAAATAACAGGGGACCGAGCACAAATCTCTGTGGTATGCCACTGGACACTGGCTTCCAGTCACTAAAGCATCCTTCTGTCATCACCTCTGCCTCCTACAACTAAGCCAATTTTGAATCCACCTTATCAAATTACCCTGTGCCTCTGCCTTCTTTATAAGTCTCCCATGTGGGACCTTGTCAAAGGCTTTGCTGAAATCCATATAAACTATATCAACTGCACTACCCTCATCTACACACCTGGTCACCTCCTCAAAAAATTCAATCAAATTTGTTAGGCATGACCTCCCTCTGACAAAGCCATGCTGACTATGCCTGATCAAACCTTGCCTCTCCATGTGGAGATAGATACTCTCCTTCAGAAATTTCTCCAAAAGTTTCCCTACCACTGACGTGAGACTCACTGGCCTGTAGTTCCCTGGCTTATCTCTACAACCCTTCTTAAATAGCGGAACCACATTAGCTGTTCTCCAGTCCTCTGGCACCTCCCCCGTGGCCAGAGAGGAATTAAAAATTTGGGTCAGAGCCCCTGCAATCTCCTCCCTTGCCTCCCTCAGCAGTCTGGGACACAAATCATCTGGACCTGGAGATTTGTCCACTTTTAAGCCTGCCAACACCTCCAATACCTTGTCACTCCCTATATCAATTTGCTTAAGAACCTCGCAGTCTCTCTCCCCGAGTTCGATACCTTCATCCTCATTCTCTTGGGTGAAGACGGACGTGAAGTATTTATTCAACATTCTAGTGATGTCCTCTGGCTCCACCCATAGATTGCCCCCTTGGTCCCTTCTGGGCCCTACTCTTTCCCTGGTTATCCTCTTCCCATTGATATACTTATAGAATATCTTGGGATTTTCTCTACTTTTACCAGCCAGAGCTTTCTCATATCCCCTCTCTGCTCTCCTAATTGCTTTCTTAAGCTCCACCCTGCACTGTCTGTACTCCACTAATGCCTCTGCTGATTTGCTTCCCTTTTCCTCCTCATCGTAACCTGAATATCTCAGGTCATCCATGGTTCTCTGGGCTTGTTACTCCTTCCTATCACCCGAGAGGGAACATGTTGAGCCTGTACCCTCCCCATTTCCTTTCTGAACACCCCCCCCACTGTTCCTCTGTAGATTTCCCCACAAGTAACTGTTCCCAGTCTACCTTGGCCAGATCCTGCCTTATTTTACCAAAATCCACTCTCCCCAATCCAAAACATGTCTTTACAACTTGTCAATTTCTTTGTCCATAACAAACTTAAACTGTACCATGTTGTGGTCGCTATCACTGAAATGCTCGCCCACCACCACCTCAGCCACCTGTCCGGCTTCATTCCCCAGAATTAGGTCCAGCAATGCACTGTCCCTTGTTGGACCATCTACATATTGACCTAAAAAATTCTCCTATACACATTTCAAGAAATCCACTCCATCCAAGCCCTTAATACTATGTCTATCCCAATTAATGTTGGGAAAGTTGAAATCACCTAATATAATTGCCCTATTGTTATTGTTTTTACACGCCTCCACAAATTGTGCACATATTTGCTCCTCAATTTCCCACTGACTATCTGGGGGTCTATAATAAACACCTAATAATGTGGTTGCCCCTTTTTAACTCCTAAGCTCTACCCACAAAGCTTTATTAGATGCCCCCTCCAAGATATCATCTCTCCTTACTGCAGTAACGGACTCCTTAACTAATAATGCAACGCCTCCTCCTCTTTTACCCCCTCCCCTGTCTCGCCTGAAGATTCTATATCCCGGAATGTTGAGCTGCCAATCCTGCCCCTTCCCTCAACCATGTCTCAGCGATGGCTACTATATCACAATACCACATGTCAATCCTCACCCTTAACTCATCCGTTTTACCTGTAATACTCCTGGCATTAAAGTAGAGGCCATCCAGCCTTGCCTTACTCCCTTGAAGCTTATTGCAGCTGTACTCCCTCTGACTTGATTGTTTTACTGTATTATGATGTGTCCCTATTCTCCTAACATTCTGTGTCCCCCTCCCCCTGCTGAATTTGATCGCAAATGGTGGTCAGCGAATATTGTGGTCAGCGAACATCCCCACTTCTGATCTTGTGATGGAAGGAAGGTCAGTGATGAAGCAGCTGAAGATGGTTGGGCCTTGGACACTACCCTGAAGAACTCCTGCAGTAATGCCCTGGAACTGAGATAATTGACCTCCAACAACCACAACCATCTTCCCTTGTGCTAGGTATGACTCCAACCATTGGAGAGTTTTCCCCCGATTCCCATTGACTACAGTTTTGCTAGGGACCCTTGGTCAAATGTAACCTTGATGTCAAAGGCAGTCACTCTCACCTCACTTCTGGCGTTCAGCTCTTTTTTCCATGTTTGAACCAAGGCTGTAATGAGGTTAGGACCTGAGTGGCCCTGGCAAAAACCAAACTGAGCATCAGTGAACAGGTTATTGCTAAGCAAATGCTGCTCAATAGCATTCAACTATTCAACGCTTCCAACACTTTACTGATGATGGAGAGTTGACTGATAGGGCGGTAATTGGCCAGGTTGGATTTGTACTGCTTTGTGTGTACAGGGCATACCTGGGCAATTTTCCACATTGCCGGGTAGATGCCAGTGTTGTAACTGTACCGGAACAGCTTGGCTAGGGGTATTGCAAGTTCTGAAGCACAAGTCTTCAGTACTATTGCCAGAATGTTGTCAGTGCCCATAGCCTTTTCAGTATCCATTGCCTTCGACCATTTCCTGATATCACGTGGAGTAAATTGAATTGGCTGAAGACTGGCATCTGTGATGCTGGGGACCTCCAAGGAGGGCAGAGATGGATCATCTATTCGGCATTTCTGGCTGAAGATTGTTGCGAATGCTTTAGCCTTATCTTTTGTACCGATGTGCTGGGCTCCCCCATTGTTGAGGATGGGGATATTTGTGGAGCCGCCTCCTCCAATGAATTTGTTTAATTGTCCACCACCATTCATGACTGGATGTGGCAGGACTGCAGAGCTTAGATCTGATCCATTGGTTGTGGAACTTAGCTCTGTCTATCACATGCTGCTTATGCTGTTTGGCACACAAGTAGTCCTGTGTCATAGCTTCACTAGGTTGACACATCATTTTTAGGTATGCCTGGTGCTGCTTCTGACATGCCCTCCTGCACGCTTCATTGAACCAGGGTTGATATCGTAGCTTGGTGGTAATGGTAGAGTGGGGGGTAATGCCAGACTGTGGTTGAATACAATTCTGCTGCTGCTGTTGGCCTGCAGCGCGTCATGGATGCCCAGCCTCGAGTTTCCTAGATCTGTTTGAAATCTTACCCATTTAGCACAATTTAGCGCAACATAACACGATGGAGGATATCCTCAATGTGAAGGCAGGACTTCGTCTCCACAATGACTGTACAATGGTCACTCCTACCGAGGAGTGTCATGGACAGATGCATCTACGGGAGGCAGATTGGTGAGGATGAGGTCAAGTGTGTTTTTCCCTCTTGTTGGTTCCCTCACCACCTGCCGCAGACCCAGTCTAGCAGCAATGTCCTTTAGAACTCGGCCAGCTTTGCGTGCTTTAGTCTGGTATTGTGCTTATGGCCTTTTGGAGAAGTCAAGACAAATTAGTGACACACATGATCACTAATGGTTGATACCGAGCCACTCTTGGTGATGGACATTGAAGTCCCCCATCCAGAGTACACTCTACGCCCTTGCCACCCTAAGTGCTTCCTCCAAGTGGTGTTCTACCTGAAGGAGTATTGACTCATCAGCTGAGAGGGATACGTGGTAATCAGCAGGAGGTTTCCTTGCTCATGTTTGACCTGATGCCATGAGACTTCATGGGGTCCAGAGTTGATGTTAAGGACTCCCAAGGCAGCTCCCTCCCAACTTTATACCATTGTGCCTCCACTCTGCTGGGTCTGTCCTGATAGCGGTGTCCAGGACAGTAAGGTATCTGTAAGGTATGATTCTGTGAGTATGACTATGTCAGGCTGTTACTTGGCTACTCTGTGGGACAGCTCTCCCAATTTTGGCACAAGCCCCCAGATGTTAGTAAGGAGGACTTTGCAGGGTCGACAGGGCTGTTTACCATTGTTGTTTCCGGTGCCTAAGCCAAATGGTCCATCTGGTTTCTTTCTTTATAGTCTTTGTAGCGGCTTGATACAACCGAGTGGCTTGCTAGGCCATTTCAGGTGGCATTTAAGAGTCAATGACATTGCTGTAGAACTGGAGTAAGGGCGGAAGATTTCCTGCCCTAAAGGACATTTGTGAATCAGATGGGTTTTTTGTGACAATCAACAATGGTTTCATGGTTATCATTAGACACTGAATTCAAATTCCACCATCTGCCATGGTGGGATTCAAACCCAGGTCCCCAGAGCATTTTCCTGGGTCTCTGGGTTACTAGTCCAGTGGCAATACCACTACGCCATCACCTCCCCAATAATGTATGTACTTAAGGCATTACAGAAAAACGTGATCTTAGATATCTCAAACTAATTTTGTCCTCTGGCATTGAAAATCTCCATTAATTTGTTTAGAATGAAATCACTGAGCGCAACTTTGAAAACAAGAGTTGATAAGAATGGCAATCAAACAGGGAAAAGGAGGAAAACTTCAGTCAATGTAACTGTGTATAACTTGTTTTGAAGGTTTCTGAGGTGATCACTATGTTGACTTCCTCAAAAGGAGGATAATAGATAAAGATATTTTTACCATGTGCTAGAAAAGTGACACAAATTTCCCCTCAGCCAACATCTGCAAACCATCATATTGGAATAGATAGAGTTTAGCCTTCTGTGTCTCTGCATGTTTTGAATAGATCAAACAACTAGGTAAATGAATATGCTTTACAGGAAAAAGATGTGAACACAGAACATTTCATCACATTTAAACTGTTTAACTTAAGTGGCAGATCTGTCTTCAAAATGAATATGTTCAAAATTAACAAAATAGTAATGGCTTGTTGGAACACTTGAGGAAAGTTGAAGGACTTTGTTGAAAATGTCATAACTGCAAATTTACCCGCCCATCGAATGCACATTACTATATAAGGGAAATGTGAGATGTTAAAGGTATCAGTCTGACCAAACCTGTGTTTCAAAGATTACCAATCTTTATATCATTGTGTGTGTATAATATGTGATGACCCTAAAGTTATGCCCTCCAGTTGGTAATTCATAACTTAAGAGCAAGATGTGCATGTAGGTGATATGCTTTGGAAGGAGTAATTTGACAAGGAAGTGTTCAATGAATGACATGACACTAGGAAGTTCTGAGGAACAAAGGGACCTTGGAGTGTGTGTCCATAGATCTCTGAAGATGGAGGGGCATGTTAGCGGGGTGGTGAAAAAGGGACACTTGCATATGGGACACTTGCCTTTATCAATCGAGACATAGATTACAAAAGTAGGGAGATCATGTTGGAGTTGTATAGAACCTTGGTGAGGCCACAGCTGGAGTACTGCGTGCAGTTCTGGTCACCATATTATAGGAAGGATGTGATTGCACTGGAGGGGGTGTAGAGGAGATTCACCAGGATGTTGCCTGGGATTAAATATTTAAGTTATGAAGAGAGATTGAATAGACTTGGGTTGTTTTCGTTGGAGCAGCGAAGACTGAGGGGCAACCTGATCGAAAGATTATGAGGGGCATGGACAGCGTGGATAGGGAGCAGCTGTTCCCCTAGTTGAAGGGTCAGTCACAAGGGGACATAAATTCAAGGTGAGGGGCAGGGGGTTTAGGGGGGGATGTGAGGAAAAACATTTTTTACCCAGAGGGTGGTGACGGTCTGGAATGCGCTGCCTGGGAGGGTGGTGGAGGCGGTTGCCTCACATCCTTTAAAAAGTACCTGGATAAGCACTTGACATGTCATAAGCTTCAAGGCTATGGGCCAAGTGCTAGTAAATGGGATTAGGTAGGTAGGTCAGGTGTTTCTCATGTGTCAGTGCAGACTCAATGGGCCGAAGGGCCTCTTCTGAACTGTGAGATTCTGTGATTCTGTGATGTACGCAGCACCTTTCATAACCTCAGAATGTCCCAAAGCCCTTTACAGCCAGTGAAGTACTTCTGAAGTAACATTCAGAATTTACCTTATCCATACTACTTAATATTTTTACATTCCTTGATGAACACCCCTCACTCTCTTCAACATTTCTCAAAACTATTAGTGCCCCTAACCATTATTTTTCTAATAGTCTATCCTCTTTACATTTCAATCTTCATTCTTCATATCTCCTTGCCCACTTGTATTTTGATGGGAAGTGACCAATCTCCAAGTATGCGCTGATATTTGTAGACTTATACTCTACCCTTCTGACTATCCTTACATTCTGTATTCTATACTTTCCCACCACTGTCACCAATTAAAGTGACAGGTCTTCTGTGACTTCCATCTATTCATCTCTCTGAACTAATTCTTATGTAGCTAAATTTTTGGCCCATTGCACGATGCATTACTTTAACCTTACCTAGAAATTTAGCAAACTTGCAATTAGTTTCCATTTCCATGTCAGTCGTGTGGATAACTGATGGTTTCTGATCCCAGCAGTGAAATGGAGAAGGGAGCAGAAGGCATATGTTTTATGGAGCACTTCTTTTGGGCATGAGGAACACGAGTGCTCCTCCTCACCGCCCCCCTCCTCCGGCCCCTCAAGAAAATATTCTGTCATGTTTGATCAACGCCACCCACCTTTTTACAGACCTGTGATTGTGAACCTTTTGCTCCATGATCCCTCCTGTTCTCCCTTGTCTCCTCCCACTAACCCCTCCCCCCCATTTTGGCCCTGATCTTTCCCAGCTAACAGGTGGATGATTAGCACTGACAGCCCATCTATTTTATTTAGGTTGATGGGGGAGGGGGACACAAACATGAGGCCTCTTTGCGGCCAAATTATCTAACATGCTCTCGGAAGCTACAGCCTATACTGCATATAAAAAAATGTACTTGCAGCAATTGCTGTCCATGAGTTAATTGTGGACCTAAAACCTCAGTGAAAAATTACTCCTAGTTGTGGTATCAACCATCAGAGATCACGCATGTCACCAATTTGTCTTGTCTATTTCAAAAGACCATAGGCACAATATCAGACCAAAGCATTCACACTAAAAGTCATCAATTTATTTACAGATTAAGCAATGAACAGATGGAGAAAGACAAAGCAAAATATGAGTGTATTCATTAGAAAGATATTTTTCTTAGGTGTGACATGTGACACAAATTTCAGGCCTCCCATTGAAAAGAAGCCAGCCGGACTTTTGAAATTGAGAAACAGAACTGTCAGAACATTTCGCCCAACTTGTGGAATGATTGTTAACATCAACATGCTTTATAAAGCACCTTTAATACAGTAAAACATCCCAAGGGGCTTCAGCAGAGCATTATTAAAAATCTGTCCCTGTGCCACTGAATGACGGTAGATTTAAGGAGCATCATAAAGAAAGCGAGAGAACAAGAGAAGCAGAGAGGTTTCAGGAGGGAATTACAGAGCTTAGAGTCTAGGCGGCTGAAGGCACAGCCAGCAATGGTGGAGCAATGGAAATCGAGGATACTTGAGGCGTGGATTAGAGGCGTGCAGAGATTTAAGGGCTGCAGAGCTGGAGGTGCTTACAGAGTAAGTGAGGGGTGAGACCATTGAAGGATTTGTGTGTAGATTTTGCCATCCTGCTATAAACATTCCCATTGGTGATGGATCAATAAGACAAAAGGATGTTGCCCATCCCACGTTCTGTCACACTGCACACATTAACAATCTGAGTGTGTGAGGGAAAGGTCTGAAATATTAGCCATCTCGTGTTTTCTCAACGGATGCTGCCTAACCTGAGTACCTTTGTGTCTCTGATTATTTTTGATTTTAATAGTAATGGAAATGATAATCCCTTGTGGCAAGTTGAAATGTAAACAACATGTGAATTACCCATGGTCACTCAAAGCACCTATAATTAGATTTACAATGGAACAAGAATTACTGGGGCTTCAGCCAAATCCAACTGTCCCCAGCAACCCACGCAGATCCCAAGGAAGCATTTTTGATGCATTTTTAAACCCAACTATTTTGAAAATTGTCCACTTGTTTCTGTGTTTGACACAAGACAAAACTTTGCTCCATTAGAATCACAACTCGTCTCAGTACCCCTGGATTAAGTCGGGGTAGGGTTCCCAGTCTCGACTTCTATTCAGTAACTTAATGATAAAAGAGCATGTGCATATACAAAAGAATTCTGGCATTTAGGTAACAGCAGGAGGCCATTCAGCCCATGGGCCTGAACTGATGCTAGCCCTTTAACTAGCAATGTGTGCTCCACTCCTATTTCCCTTCTCTCAATTGGTACCCTATTATATACTTCATTTTCAAATCCCTCCAATTCCCTTTACAATTACATTAAAATCTCTGCCTCAATAGCCATTTGTCCAAAAGCATTTGATGTTCTAATCTAACGGCTGTGTGTGGGGAAAAAAAATCTTCTACCTTCTTTCTTCAATTTTCTAGTGATAATTCCGAGTCTCTCCTCACTATTTACCAATTTATTCCCAATGGAAATTACCCTGCACTGTTTACTATCTGAGACGCAGCAGAGACAACAGGACCAGCTGTGAAGCCCCTGTATCCACTTACCCGACAAGTGTAGAATCATAAAATCATAGACTAGTACAACAGAAAAGAAGGTCATTCAGCCCATTAAGTCTGTGCCCACTTTTTAGAAGAGCGATTCAATTAGCTCCACTCACCTGCTCTTCATCTCCTTGCAATTTTTTCCTCTTCAAGTGTTTATCCAATTCCCTTTTGAAGGCTCCTATTGACTCTGTAACCGCCACCCTATTAGGCAATATATTCTGAATCCTAACTACGCATTGGATAAAAATGGTTTTCTCTTGTCGCCTCTGGTTTATGTGCCAATCACCTCAACTCTGTTCCCTTTCGTTTTTGTCCCTTTTGCCACTGGAAACAGTTTCACTTGATTTACTCTTTCTAAACCATCCATTACTCTACACATCTCTGTCAAATCTCCCCTAGACCATCTCTGCTCTAGGGAGAATAAGCCCAGTTTCTCCAGTCTATCTGCATTAGGTGAAGTGCCAAAGTGGGAGTAGCCCATGTGGAACCTTACCCCAAATATTTCCACAAGATTGCTTTGCTTTTCTTCTCTTTGTACTTACTAACAAATAAACATTAAGGCACCGACCCATGCATTAGGATTGGTTAACACAAAAATATGTAGGTCCATTCATTAAGAAGTTAAGAAGTTGGCAGCAGTATTAAAAAGTTGAAGAACCTGTACATATATCTGACCTATTTGGTCCCTCACAGCAAACTGAGATTTGAGTCTGAGTCACATGATACATTACATCATTTCCCCTCCAGTCATGAATAGAGAAAACATAACCGCACTCACTTAAAGGTGTACCACGTGGAAGGTTAGCGGTGAAAATTGTTTGAAACAAGGGAAACATTTATAAAAAGGCAGGTCATTCAACAGAAACTTTTGAAAAGAAAAATGGCTGGAGCAGAAAAGTAAACAACATTTTTTCAAGTAAACATACTGAACAATAAAAGTATTAAAATAATCCACTGCTTGTGCAGATTTAGGTTCTCTCCAATTGCCTAGTGGTGTGTTTGCCATATTGGTGGCTGGGACAAAGGAGGGAAACTTCATTCCTGTTTCTTCCATGTGACACCACAGAGTGAATACAGGGCAGGTTGGGCAGTGATGTGCCCACAATCAAAGAGCTGATTAAATACCAAGGCTCACACGTGAAGAATAGTCACTGGGCAAGTTGCTGGGGGGCAGCCAATATTCCACATGCAAGCAAAAAACATCACTTTACATTGACACATGGAAATTCTCACTGCAGGTAGTATTCAACTCAAGATACTGCTAGACAACAGGAGTATTTTTCTATATTGGTCAGGTTGTCTCATGCCTCTTTCCAATATTTTAAACAATGTCTTACCATTTTGAAAGTCTATACTGTTTCTTGGAAATTCAATGTTCTTTTGAAATGTTTAATTTGTTCAGTTCTTTCCAAACAGATACTGCAAACAAGCTCTTTGAATCAAATGCCTCATTTTAACTTCCCAGAACAGAGTTACTGAAATATCCTGAAGTACCTTCTCATTTAGTTTTAAGAAAGGAAATGTCAGTCATGCTCAGAATGACCAATTACAGATCAAATTTGAATTATATGTTGCCATAGAACCATAGAACAGTTATGGTGCAGAAAGAGGCCATTCAGCCCATTGTGTCTGCACCGGCCAAAAAGAGAAAAAGAAACTAGCCGCCCATTTTAATCCCGTTTTCCAGCCCCTGGTCCATAACCTTGTGGGTTACAACACTTCAGATGCAGATCAAGGTACCTTTTAAATGAATTGAGCATTTCAGCCTCAACCACCAACTTAGGCAGTGAATTCCAGATGCCTACTACCCTCTGGATGAATAAGATTTATCTCATGTCCCCTCTAATCCTTCTACCAATCACCTTAAATCTACGCCACCTGGTAATTGACCCCTCAGCTAGGGGGTCTTTCCTATCTACCCTATCTAGGCCCCTCATAATTTTGAACACCTCAATTCAGTCACCCCTTAGCCTCCTCTGTTCTAAGGAAAACAAATTAAAAACAGAAAATGCTGGAAAAACTCAGCAGGGCTGGGTCTGAAGAAGAGTCATACGGACTCGAAACATTAACTCTGTTTCTTTCTCCATAGATGCTGCCAGACCTGCTGAGTTTTTCCGGCACTTTTTGTCTTTATTTCAGACTTTCAGCATCTGCAGTTTTCCTTTTATCTAGGGGAAACAACCCTAGCCTATCCAATCTCTCCTTATTGCTGCAAACCCACAACTACTACCACCTAGAAGGACAAGGGCAGCAGATAGATGGGAACACCACCACCTGGAAGTTCCCCTCCAAGTCACTCACCATCCTGACTTGGAAATATATCGCCGTTCCTTCACTGTCACTTGGTCAAAATCCTGGAACTCCCTTCCTAACAGCACTGTGGGTGTATCTACACCACATGGATTGCAGCGGTTCAAGTAGGCAGCTCACCACCACCTTCTCAAGGGCAACTAGGTATGGGCAATAAATGTTGGCCCAGCCAGCGAAGCCCATATCCCGTGAATGAATTAAAAAAAAATTTTCAAGCCCTGGAAACATTCTTGTAAATCTCCTCTACACTGTCTCCAGAGTAATTATGTCCTTCCTGTAATGTGGTGTCCAGAACTGTACACAAAATTCCAGCTGTGGCCTAACCAGCATTTTATACAGTTCCATCATTACATCCTTGCTTTTGTATTTAATATCTCACCCAAAATAGAAAAGCATTCCATATGCTTTCTTGACCACCTTGTCCACTTGTCCTGCCACCTTCAACGACCTGTGGACATGCACTCCAAGGTCTCTCACTTCCTCGACCCCTCTCAATAACTTCCCATTTATTGAGTATACCCTTGCTTTGTTTGCCCTCCCCAACTGCATTACCTCACACTTTTCCAGATTGCATTCCATTTGCCACTTTTCCGCCCACTCAACCAAACCATTAATATAATTCTGGAGTCGACAGCTATCGTCTTCAATATCAACTACACCGCTAATTTTTCTGTCATCTGCAGATTTCCCACATTTAATGTAAATCATTAATATATACAACAAACAGCAAAGGGCCCCAACACTGAGCCCTGTGGAACACCACTGGAAACTATTTTCCATTCGCAAAAACATCCATCGGCCATTACCCTTTGTTTCCTGTCACGGAGCCAATTTTGGATCTGACCTGCCACCTTCCCCTGTATCCCATGGGATCTCACTTTCCTGACTAGTTTGCCATGTGGGACCTTGTCAAATGCCTTACTGAAATCCATGTAGACAACATCCACTGCATTACCCTGATCAATCTTCCTTGCTGCTTCCTCAAAAAATTCTATTAAGTTAGTAAAACACAATCTCCTCCTAACAAAACCATTCTGACTATCCCTGATCAACCCGTGCCTTTCTAAGTGACAGTTTATCCTGTCTCTCAGGATTGTTTCCCATAATTTGCCCACCACTGAAGTCAGACTGATGGGCCTATAATTTTCTGGCCTATCCCTCGCACCCTTTTTAAATAATGGTATAACGTTCGCAGACTTACAATCCTCTGGGACCTCACCTATATCGAGTGAGGATGGGAAAATGATCCTCAGAGCATTCGTTATTTCCTCCTTGGCTTCCTTTAACAGGCTGGGATACAATCGATCCGGCCCTGGTGCTTTATCCACCTTCAAGGATGCCAGTCCCTCCAGTACATCCTCTCTCATTATGCTTATTGTATCTAATATTTCAAACTCCTCCTCTTTAACTAGAAAGTCTGCATCATCCCTCTCCTTAGTGAAAACAGAGACAAAGTACTCACTGAGAACCTTGCCCACATTTCCTGCATTAACCCACAAGTTACCAAGTACATCTCTGATAGCCCCTACCTTTTCCTTTGTTATTCTCTTGCTCTTAATGTGCTGGTAAAACATTTTAGGGTTTTCTTTGATTTTACCTACCAATATTTTTTCGTATCCTTCCTCTGCTTTCCTAATTTATATTTTTGCTTCACCCCTGTACTTTCTATGCTCCTCTAGGCTTTTTACAGTATGAAGTCTTTTGTGACTCTCATAAGCTTTCTTTTTCTGCTTTATCTTGACCTGTATGCTTCTGAATAACCAGGGGCTCTAGATTTGGCAGTACCACCCTTTTCCTTTGTGAGGACATGTCTGCACTGTGCCCATAGAATCTTGCCTTTGAACGCCTCCCACTGATTTGACACAGTTTTTCCTTCTAGTAGCTGGTGTAGAGATCTGAATAGCAGTCATTTTTTAAACACCTCATACTCTGTGACTGACATTAAAAGGCCAGTCACTAAGAAAAATAAGATAAAATCGTTTTTTCACAATACTTTTACACCATTGTTCCAGAGTTATCTAAGTTTTGTCAAGTAACCTGAGTATAAAATGGGACAAACTTGACCGATTGGAGGACACCACACTTTTAAAAATGAAGATAAGAATCAAGACTTTACTTTGAATAGGTTCCAAAATATACAGAAGGGGCGAGGTAATTAAATCATACAGGAGGCTGTAGAATATTCACTTTCTTGATCCTTCCAAGCGTATGAATGAAATTCATGCAATTGCCAGTCTAATCGCTGCTTTATTGGCCTGAAATTCCTTGGATTGGGATCCTACTGGCTAATGGTTATGGGTGCCCTCGAGCACTGCCCCTGCAGAAGCTTACAGGGATCAATGGGAGCCACCTCATTAGCATGGAGCAGGCAGCACCAAAGGTCACTTCGATGCATCTCTGGCACCAGACTTCTCCAGAAATCCTGGCCTTGTCTCCGTTTGTGTGGGGAAAAATTAGCCAACCTCTCCTCCTCTCCCACTCCACCCCTGACTCTCGCAATGGTTTTCTGATCTAGCTGGCAGGGGGAATAGAATTTCAGCACTTCAAGGGTCCAGGTGGCAGGGACCCCATTGATAGGACCCTTGTAGAGGCTGGAAAGCCTCCACACACTCAGCCATCACTAAAACACCAGGTCCTTACTGTGGAGCAGGAGCATGAAAGTCCTACTTTAGGGTGTCCCCACTGTGAAGCTCTTAGGAAGAAACTAGTGCCGCCTGTGTGTGTTTAACATAGCCTCAATGTGTCCCTAAATATCCAACTTAAAATGTTGTGCTGTGTACAGAAAGTAGACAAATACCTTCCAAAAGTTTCATATCTGAAAGCAATGTTTCCTATTTTTCATTATCCTCATTGCCATTGTGAAATTCTTGGGAAGAAACAGTAAGGCATTCAGTAAGAAGCATTCAGAATCAGAACTGCACATGGGCCTCTTTATTTTCTTAGATTCCCTCTACTGGTACATGTGTGTATGGTAGCTTTAAGTGGATAAAATGCACAATGCAATTTTCAATACACTACTCCCATCCGTTGGCTCCGGCCTATGCCCATCATTTGCATGTACTGGTGGGGGAGAGTTCTGCCACTTACAAAATGATGAAACTCAAGAACTGGCAGATACCCAGCAGGTGTGCCAATGGCTTTACAACAGAAGATCAGGGGAGTTTCACTCACCCCCACCACCGGCACTAACCACCCACTGCCACCCCCACTCTCACCTCCCTCTCCCCAACCCCACCCACCCACTGACCCCCAACTTAGAATTTCAGGGTCTCGAGTTCCATTTTAAAAATGCGCAGGTCATGCAGGCGGTCAAAGTAAAATTATTGAATTGTATCAGACATTGTTGCCTTCCCAAAATTCTGAAGAGAAATTATTCCATTGTTAATTAAACAGCGATTTATATTTTACAGATAAGCCTTTCAGTTTTGGATGTCTTCGGAATGTTATTTAGATAAATCTGTTTGGTTTTGCCAAGTTACTGCTTAGTGTTAAATGGTCCTGATATTTTCAAATTATTTCTGGTTTGTATATTTCCATTCTTGTGTCATCTTTTGTATGTTACTCCTCTTCTTTTTGGAATCTTTATTTGTTTTCCCATTATTGTAGATACTGCGAATGCCGAATAACCATGGTCAGAGCCAACAAAAGCGCAAGAAGTCAATGTTATTTATGCCAAACTCAGACTATAAGATAACATAACAGTTCAAAACTATTGTCATGGTGTTGTTCTGAAATAGAAATATTACTAATGTAAAGCAATTGTGCTGTAAAATGGAAATATTGATATTTGATATTGTTGTCACTCTGAATATTTGATCAGAACAGGTCAAACAACAGCAACTTGCATTTATCTAATATCTTTGATGTTGAAAATGTCCTGAGGTGCTTCATGGAGGCACAGGCAGACAAGGCTGCTGCTGAAAAGAAGGCAACTTTGCCAAGGGGCGGCCAAAAAAATCGATCAGAGTGGTGAGTTTTGAAGGGGGAAAAAGAAGGTGGAGAGACAGCGAGGTATAGGAAAGGAATTCCAGAGTGAAGGGCCTGGATGACTGAGGGGCGAGAGAACAGCTGTCAATGAGGGATGAAGGGAAGGGGAATACACAAGCAACCAGAGTCGGAGATATGCAGAGCTCTAAGGGTTTTGTACAGCTGGAGGAAGGCACAAAGTTAGCAAAGGCTGGAGCCAGGAAGAAATTTTAACATGGAGAGAAGAATGTTAATTTGGAGGGATTGGAGGACCAGAAGATCATGTAGGTCCACGAAGCTGAGAGTGATGGATGAATGGGACTTTGTGTGGGATAGAGGCAGCAGAGTCGTAAATGAGTTGAAGTGTTTTGAGGGTCAAGGATGGGAGATTAATATTATGATTGATGTGATCCAACCTCACAGGCTGCCTGATGTTAACTGGTCTTGCAACTATACATACTGGTAGCTTTTAGGATTCACTTATAGTGAAGTGATTAAAGGAAGCAAGCCAAAAAGAGTTATCATCGAGCAATTAACGTACTTCTGTAGCAACATCTCCGGTTAAGCATGTTCTTGTGTAAGGTATATCCCCTAATGCAAGAAACTCTTTCAAATTATTTCAACAAATGAAAATACCACTTTCTAAATTCAACATGTCCCAAAGAACATATCACAACCACAAATTAATGTTGAAGTGTCACTGTAGTAAAACTTTATTTAAGAAGAGAGTGCACTACCTGTACAGCTTCCAAGGTATTAAACTTGTAAGTTGTTTCCAATGTTTATGTCACAAGTTGAATAATATTCCACCATCAGTAGGCCATTGGATTATACTTTATTGAAATCACAGATGGATTGTTATTTTGGTTAGATATCGACTTTAGCTTCATTAGGCTGTGATATTTTTACACAGCAGCTGAAATGGGAACTAATGTCTTGCTGTTCTGCGGTCATTGTCAAGGATCCCTTTGGAAGTCAGGGAATATTGGTTTTGGTGGAGCTACATTTCACATCACATCATGTCAAATACACTTGCTAGAGGACACTTGTGTCTTCAATTAAGTTATAAACAACAAATGGTGCCTTTTTCAACCCTCAACAACAAAATCAACTGTCACTTGGACAAGTGCGGATTAATTAGGGAAAGCCAGCACCAGTTAAAGGCAAATCATGTTTAACTAACTTGATTGAGTTTTTTGATGAGATAACAGAGAGGGTTGATGAGATAAAGTGCCGCATAACAGGGTTACCCATGGAATTAAAAGGACAGTGGCAGCATGGATACAAAGTTGGCTGAGAGAGAGAGTAGCAGTGAACAGTTGATTTCAGACTGGAGGGAGCAGTGGGATTTCCCAGAGTTTGGTACAGGACCACTGCTTTTCTTGATCTATAACACTATCCTAGACTTGGGAGTGCAGGGTGCAATTTCAAAAATTGCAAGAGGTGCAAAAATCGGAGCTGTGTGGAGAATACTGATAGACTTCCAGAGATCATGGACAGGCTGGTGGAATGGTTGCTTACATAGCAGATAAAATTTAATGCAGAGGAGCGTGAAGTGATACATTTTGGTAGGAAGAACAAGGATAGGCAATATAAAATAAAGAATATAATTATAAAGAGGGTACAGGAACTGAGGGACCTGGAGGTATATGGGTCAGGACTGGTTGAGTAATTGGTTAAAAAACATATGGGCAGAATTTTGCCCTCATCGGGCGGGCTCGGCGGGGGAAGTTGGGAAGTTGACCCCCGTCTGTGATCAGGGCTGGACCGTGACCTCATGCTGGTGGGCCAATTAAAGCCCACCCAGCGTGAAACGCATGCTGCAACGCTCAGCACTGCCTGTGTGGTGGGGGCGGGGGAGGAGGTGGGGGAGGAGGTGGGTGGGGGGGGGGCGAGCGTGACCTTTGCACACGTGCGCGGGTGCACGCTAGAAAAGCTCCCTGAGGCACAGAGCTGCCTCGGGGAGATGAATAGTTTTGAAAATAAAAAAAAGATTTTAAAAATGTTAACAAACATGTCCCTTCGTGTGACTCTGTCTCCCTAAAGTTGGACGGGCAGCAAAATATTTAAATCAATTGGATTGTTAATGGCCTTAATAGGCCTTTTAATTGTCAGCGGGCGCGCTGCCAACTCCCGCATGCGCCTGGCGACCAAAATATCGCGCGACTGCACAATGTCGGGATGCTCGCCCAACGTCATCGCGCGTCATTTTATGCTGAAGCGGGTCAGGTGCACACCCATCCGCTCAGCGAAAAGTCCTGGCCATGGAAACCCGGGATTTATAAATAGAGCCATAGAATACAAAAGCAAAGATGTTATGGTGAACCCTCATAAAACACTGGTTCAGCCTGAACTGAAGCATTATATCCAATTTTGCACTCTGAATTTTAGGAAGGACGTGAAGGCTTTAGAGAGGATGCGGAAAAGATTTACTAGAATGGCTCTGGGGATGAGGGACTTCAGTTGCACGGATAGAATGGAAAAGTTGTGGCTGCTCTCCTTAGAGAAGAGAAGGTTGAGTGGAGATTTGTTCAAAATCATTAGAGGTCTAGACAGCATTGCTAGAGAGAAGCAGAGGGCACAGGTTTAATGTGATTGGCAAAAGAACCAAACAGGGCATGAGGAAAAACCTTTTTACGGAGTGAGTGGTAAGGATCTATAATGCACTGCCTGATAGTATAGAGATCACAAATCGTGACTTTTAAAAGGAAATTGGATAAGTACCTGCAGAGAAAAAATTTGCAGAGCTACAGGGAAATCGCAGGGGAGTGGAACTAGCTGAATATCTCTTGCAGAGAGTCAGCATCGATATGATAGGCTGAATGGCCTCCTTCTGTGATGTAAAGATTCTGTGATTCTATGAAATATATAGCAGCTTTAACATAGTAACACACCCCAAAGCACTTCACAGGGGCATTACCAGACCGAATTAGACACTGAACTACATAAAGAGATATTGGGACAGGCGACCGAAAGCTTGGTCAAAGAGATAAGTTTTAAGGAACAACCTGAAGGAGGAGAGAAAGGTGAGGAGGCGGTAAGTTTATCAAGTGAGCAGCTGAGGCAACATATCAGGAAAATATCAGAATCAACTCTTAGTCAATGCTGGGTTAACACTTTTTGGTGCCTGTGGGTTAGGGAGAAAAACTCTGCAGGGCTCTTACTAGTAATTACAATTGACAAGCCCCTGCTGGAAGTACTGCTGAAGGCAGGTTATGACACAGCTCTGATGTCCTCCTGACACTCACCATCAAGGCTTATATTTTTAATGAGCATTGGATGAGATACCACCTTCAGGCAAGGAGAGGAGAAGAAACAATCATAAGAGAAGTGGCGGGGTGGGTGGGTGGGGGGGGAGGGTGGGGAAGTTACTTGGCCAAGCAATTAGAGTTTTTTAGAAGTTTAACAAAATTGAGTACAAGACCATAGGCATGAATTTAAGATCATTTTTTCTATAATTTATCAAACAGTCGAAACAGGGACAAGAATGGTAACTATATGGAAAATTGCTTAGTTCCAAACCAAGAAGTTATTTTTCTGGCAAAATGTGACATGGCCTTAGTAAGCCCTTCAATAGTGAATCCACCAGTCCCATTGAATTACTTTATTTGTAGCTTAGTGCTTATTTCCAATAACCATAGAAACAGGAGTAGGCCATTTAGCTCCTCAAGCTTGTTCCGCTATTCAATGAGAACATGGCTGGCCTGTGACCTGACTTTGATCCATATCTCTTAAAACCTTTGGCTGATAAAAATATATCAATCTCAGTTTTAAAAATAACAATTGATCTAGTGTAAATTGCCATTTGCGGAAGAGAGTTCCAAACCTCTAGCACCCTTAGCAGTGTTCCATAATTTCTCTCCTGAAAGGTCTGGCTCTAATTTTTTTAGACCATGTTTCCTAGCTCTAGACCCACCAAATAGGGGAAATAGCTTCTCCTAATCTACTTTACCTATACCCCTTAATATCTTGAAAGCTTTGATCAAATCACCCCTTATTCTTATAAATACCAGGGAATATAGCTCTAATTTGTTTAATCTCTCCAATTAGCTTATCCATTAAACCTCACTCATTATTTCTCAATAGAACTCTCAAATCTTACATTTTTCTTCTACATGAAACATCCAGACTGATCTCTCTTTCTCTTTCTCTCGCCCTCTCTCTCTGCCACAAGCAATGAACAGGAGTCAGCAATCAGGAATCTCTCTCCACACTGCACCCCGCCCCACCATCTCCTACCCTGCTGGGGAATTGAAACAAATAAATAAAACGATGTCTCAGGAGGGAGGGCGATAAACCGGCTGAGGGAAGAGCTGACTATACTGCGCAATCAAACATTGTGCCTGGCCAGCCTTGCATCCTCACTGGAAGTCATGCTCGCATATAGCTGACGTCCAAATGCTCTAACACCTCGAGAGATCTCTACGCCGACCACTCAGTGATGACCGCCCAAAAGAAGGCAGGGCCAGCTCTGGTGGGCATTGTTTGTATTTCTCTCATTTCACAACTCTTAAAGGGGCAATGTGCAATGCTCAGGATGCAACATGAAATATCCTACTGGCAGGTTACATAAGATATCATTTAAAATAGGGACCGTTCCCTCCTCGACACTCTGGTCCACACCTCCATCAGCCCTAACACGTCATGCTCTTCCCATAGCACCTTCCCATGCAATTGCAGAAGGTGCAACACCTGCCTCTTTACCTGCTCCCTCCTCACCTTCCAAGGGCGCAAACACTCCTTTCAGGTGAAGCAGCATTTCACTTGCACCTTCTTCAATTTGGTCTACTGCATTCACTGCTCCCAATGCGGTCTCCTCTACACTGGGGAGATCAAATGCAGACTGGGTGACCGCTTTGCGGAACACCTTCGGTCTGTCCGCAAGCGCATCCCAGACCTTCCTGTCGCTTGCCATTTCAACACACCACCCTGCTCTTATGCCCACATGTCCGTCCTTGACCTGCTGCAGTGTTACAGTGAAGCCCAATGCCAACTGGAGGAGCAGCACCCATCTTCTGATTAGACACTTTACAGCCTTCCAGACTTAACATTGAGTTCAACAACTTCAGACCATGAACTCTCTCCTCTATCTTCACCCCTTTTTTAATCCCTGTTTTAAAAATTTATTTTTATTTTTTACTCGCTTATTTTTATTCATTTATTCATTGTTTTATCCCTTTTTAAAATCCCTTTTTCTCTCCTTTCTCCCAAACCACTGCTCCCTCCCTCAACCCCACTAAAAGGGCCATCTGTTACTTGTTCTAAGTTGTTCTATCACAGAGTGCTGACCCTTGTTCTGTTATTAATACATTCTGCTATCTTACCTTTATGCCACTATCAGCACCTTCTTTAGTCTTCACCACTACCATTAACACTCCCTTTGTCTTGTGTCCATGACATCTTTGTCAATCTCTCCTTAGCCTCCACCTTTCGCTGATCTTCTATCCCGCTTTACCTGTTCCACCCCCCTCAAACAGTATGAATTCCATGACATTTCTACTTCTCTTTAGCTGTGAAGAAGACTTGAAACATTAACAGACTCGAAATGTTAACTCTGTTTCTCTCTCCACAGAGGCTGTCAGACCTGCTGTGTTCTTCCAGCATTTTCTGTTTTTATTTCGGATTTCCATCATCCGCAGTATTTTGCTTTTATAATTATATGAGATATTTTTTGTTGTTCTCTTTTCATGGACCAATAAAAAGACACTGGGATCTTCCCGTCAAACGGTAGAGGAGCACAACGGATAAAGAACTGAACTATTAAACAAAAGGAATTTTATAAGATTAAATATTATCATCCTTGTCTGGCTGTCATCTCGATCACAGCCATTGTCGCCTTGAGCTGAGGTCCGCAGCAATGTGGTGATGACGGTTAGGATTTTTGTTGAAGTTATGAAGTTTTTGTAAAGAGCTTTGATTTGTTAGGGATTAATTAATCCAGTAAAGAGATTTATAAACCAACTTCAATCTATATTAGTTTGTGTTTGAGAAACAAATCAACTCATGATTTATATCCCAAATCTCTTGATTTTGCAGTTTGTGTCTTGATTTATGAGTCAGTGGGCTGGCATTACTGGCTGTATGGATGGTTGGTGGACAACATGGGGGGCAGTGCCATACTGATGCAGCAGCAGGGGCTGCCCTTCTGATTTTGGGACTGAGGCCCATTGTTTGGACAGAGCAGAGGGAACTTCACTCCACATTTAACTTCATTGTGCCTGAAGCGGGAATACTCACTATGAACACTGGGTGCCTCAATGAAAAATATTCCGTTCCTCAGACTAAAATTCTCATTTTGATATTTTTTTAAATAATTTTTTCTTTTCCCACCTATTTCTATTATTTTTAAATTTATTTCTATCCATTGTTTTATCTCCACCTTTAGCCTATTTCGATCCTTTCCCCCCACCTCACCCCCACTAGGGCTATCTGTCCCTTGCTCGTCCTGCTTTCTACCCTTAATGTCACCATTAGCACATTCCTTAGCTAATATCACCACCGTCAACACTCCTTTGTCCTTGCGTCTGTGACACCTTTGGCAATCTCTTCTTTGCCTCCACCTATCACTGGCGCTCTATCCAGCTCTACCTGTTCCACCCCCCTCAGCCAGCTTATATTTCACCTCATTTCTATTTTTCCTTAGTTCTGATGAAGAATCATTCGGACTCGAAACGTTAACTGTGTCCCTCTCCGCAGATGCTGTCAGACCTGCTGAGTTTTTCCAGCTATTTTTGTTTTTGTTTCAGATTTCCAGCATCTGCAGTATTTTGCTTTTAACAAAATGAGTAAATGTTGCTTTAACAAACCACCATATGTCATCAGCTATGGGCCTTATAACGGAATGTGCTCTGTTTGATATGAATTGCGAGATTAATACAAACACTATGTGCTCACTAGAACAGCATATTCTTTCTTTGAATCATTTGTTTAAAGAAAACAGATGCGAATATGCATAGATATCTTCTTTTAACACTTTCCTCACAAGCAGCAAAACATTGACTGAACTAAGTGGCTTTTTTTTGAGTAAAATGATGAAGATTGTAAATAGGTAAATTCAAAGATGCATTGCAGAATGAAAGTGAGTTCACACAAACCTTTTTAGAGATTAAAGCACCCCCTAATAAAAGCATGCATGGTTAAATAATTAGCTTGAAAGTACAATCATCTGATTTTACATCATTCATCTGTACACAAGATTCTTTTGAAGTATTGAATTAGCGGCACGTTTGAGCTGCTAAGTCGCGGTCCAGTAAGAACTGGATTCAAACTTCCCAAAGCCAATTTTAACCTGGGTTCCTACAGTCAGCAGAGAGAGGGAATGCTTTATGCCCATATCCGATGGGTGTATTTGAACCTAGGACCCAGAGGTGAAAGGTCAATGTACCACCCAATTCTCAAAATGTTTTTCTGAAATTAACAAATCTATATACAACTGTTAACATTATGAAATGTTTTCTATTGAGGGGGAAAAGGAAAAAAACTAAACTTCAGCACTATCAGATCTTCTTATAGAGTAGTTTTTTCCCCCTGACCGCATTAATTAATCACACCGAACTATAGTCGCCAACAGGTGCATGATTTTTTCAATTATATTGATATAAAGTTCATTTTTGTTTTAAGTTGTTCTCAAGTTGTGAACAACACTGGTGACGCATTCATTGTCCATCCCTGAGTGGTGGTTTTCTCCTTGAATCACTGTAGTTCTAGCCGTGATGGTGTTAGATAGGGATTTCCAGGCTATGAAAATTATGGCGCTTTACGTCCACATTGGGATTGTGTGTGACTTGTCCCTGATAGTATCACATGACATTGATGTTCTTGCCTTTGTCAATGGGCGGAGGGATTGAGGTTTTATACTGTTGAAGTAAACTCGGTGCGTTGCTGCAATGCATCTCATAGATCATATATACTGTAGCTACAGATAAATGTTAATGGAGGAGTTGGATTTTGTGCCTCTTGACAGCTTTCTGAGTGTTGCCATGGCTGCACCCTCGAGGCAAGGGTTAGGTATTCTATCACGCTCCAGAAATTGCAGATAGGTTTGAGGGTCAAGAAATTAGACATTTGTCACACAGTGCCCATCCTTAGCTCTTGCTGTTGATAAGGCTGATCCAGTTAAGCCTCAGGTCAATGGTAACCCCAAAGATGTAGCTAATAAGGGACTACTATGGTGGTGCCATTAAAGGCTAAATGAAGATGGCTTGAGCTTAATCTTGTTTGAGATGCTTATTAGCTAGCATAGGGCGAATGTTACCAGCCTCCTGTCACCTCTGGGTGATGTCACTGTACAAACACTTAAAGGTTTCACATCAAAATCCTTCCTGCACTGGTTAAGAAAGGCATTATTTGAAACAAGCAGGCTAACACTTCTGTTGAATTAGTAGAGGGAGGAATTTGATGTGTTAAACATTTGCAAAATTTCACCAATGCAATTTCTACTCTTACATTTTCATTCAAAACATGTGACCTTTAACTTTGTGAGCTCATTGTCCATTATTTGAAATTCATTGTTCAATTTATAGCATTCAAAGCATCACATTAAGTATTTACTACAGAGATGATAAAGTTATTTTTAATTGCCAAAAATACTTTATTAGTTCTTAATTGATTCTGATTACAAATCAAAAGAAATGAACGAAAAATCTTGGAGGAATCTCTTCTGACCTTTTATGCTGTCTTTGATTGTAACTGATTTTGAGAAACTCACCCAATGTGATTCTCACAGTCATCTACAGAACAGGAAATAGAAACAGATGGCATTTTACTGCAAAACTACTGACTTTAAGAATGTAACATGTGCACGAGTTTAGATAACTAAGCAGCAACAACCACAGCTGCCTAATTGACTGCACTGCACACTCTTATTCTTGCTTTGTGAATGTGTAATATAATCACTGATTGGTAGCAATATGTGTGGCTCCCAGTTCCACGTCTGACCAGGGCCTCCACGAAGGCTAATTTACTGCCAATCAACCACGTTAGCACACTCCCTGTTACTGTGTGTGTGCTTGCAAACCCCATTAATGCGTTCTTTCATTTTATCACACCATGGCTATTTCACAGATGAAAGGAAAGGCTCTGTTTAGTCTTAAATGTAGAGAGTGTTTTGTTTACTTGCAGTTGTCAAGGGAACATAAGAGTACATTGTGTTACCAGGTAGGAGATGTTTTTTCATTGATTCTGGCTTGTGAACACCTAGATATCCTTGACAACAAGTTTATCAGTTTGAACATATGAAGATCATTAATAACCCAGCAGTTTTATCTCTTCAACGAAACCATTAGCAGAAGACATAAGCCAGTTAATTTAGGAAAGAAAAGTGTTACAATGGCCTGTATTTCACAATAGGAATAACAGTGAGGCTGCGAGTGCTCACAATTGTCATGGGATAAATCAGACAGCAATTTCCAGAGTCAACATATGCCTAGTTAACCCTGGAAATCTGGAAGATGATGTTGTCTGATTTCTCCTGCTATTCCACAACCTGAGATACACCACACTGACACTGAGATCAATGTAAGGATGTGCAGTTGAGGTACTGACCCACTAGTTAACCTCTAAACATGCCTGAAAAAGTTAAGGCTGGTACATTCAGGTACAAGTGAATTTTTAACAGCATGTTAAATCATAATTGCACACTGTGCCCAACTTCATTGATTTTGCAATGAATTGAGTATTCGAATGTATATTCCTGCATAACTCAGAGAGAATTCTTTTACCTGATTAGCTGAAGACCCATACTGTTGCTTGTCCTATTCACACATGTCACAGGTCCCCTGAGGAGGGAGGTGGATAGATGCCCAATAACAGCCTCTCAAAAACGTGTGCAAAAGTCTGTGGACAGCTGGAAACCTAGAGTGCACAAAGTGTCATTCCTTCACCACTCGCCACAGAATCTGGGCCATTAATAATTGTTAAAAGTATTCTTATCCTGTTATTGTGATTTTTATTTTCTCAGCATTGATTATTTTTAATCATTTCATCAACCAGTGATTATATTACACATTCACAAAGCCAGTATAAGAGTGTGCAGTGCAGTCAGTGTGTATTGGTGCCGGACTCCAGCCTGCAGAAATAGGAAGGGTTCACAGCAGGAAGGTCATCCAGCTGTAAAACCACCCGCCAAATCCAAAAATGATGGTTAATGTGAAGAATGATCAGATGGAAAGAGCAGAAAGAGAAAGGAAGGGTTATTTTTAATCTTCTACTTTGGTGAATAACCCAGGCAGGTGTAATCATATGTTCATCACATTTCTGATTTATATTACTGCATGAAATGATGAGCAGGATGTGGACTCTTAGTTGTTATTCATATATGTCCAATGGTTGTTTATACCGAATGGTGTACAGTTAATGAAAATGGTGTAACATACTCTTTGTATAATTTAACATTTTGCATCTCGCATGTGTCTGTCACATTTGTTTTCCAAAGTTAAGTTATGGTTCAAGTTGCAGCTCAAAATAATCACAAACATAAAATCTTTCCTGAACCAATGCAATTGGACAGTGTTTCAAATTACAATTGTTTAATTTCTTCCCATTGTATTCAAAATTCTTCTTCAGTTCTGTGCCCAAAGTCAGGTGCAACCCACTGCACCACAGTCTCCACCACAGTTAGGGCAAGGAGACGGGTCTTGAATTCACCCAAGCCAGAGCCCCCGACTGTTGGCACCAATCTGATCCACATCAGCAGTCCAACAAACTGCCATTAGCGTATGTTAGAAGGACTTACAAGCTGATACTCAACCTATTTGACCACATTATGAACTTGTCTTCCTTGGCCATCAAGTCCTGGAGTGGGACTTGAACCCAGAACCTCTGGCTCGGAGGCAGGGACATTACCCCTGCGTCAAAAAGCCATCATTAAAAAATATTCCTTTATATATCTAAGAGTGGTAACCTGGTGTAGTTTGATTAATGCAGCTGAAGTGAGTTTAGTACAAAAAGTATGCATTTTTAATCAGTGTCTCGTTCACAACCCCAGAGTAACCCAATTTTAAATAAGTGAAAAGATTTTAAAACTTTTAAATGTGTCCAACTTGAGCCTAAAAGAGCATCTTAATTTTAAGAGACTGCTCGAAGGCCTTTAAGCTGGAAATACGCCATGCTGATTAGCTTGGTCTGGAGGTTGCTTCCAGAGGGATGTTTTTAAAACCAGCATAAAAGATTACAGACGCTCAATTAGCACTGGGCTTAACGAGCACTTGAAATTCCTCAACTTTTCCAGCTGGTTTGGTGGATTTTTTTTGCAAACTTTTACCAGGTGCATCTTTCAAAGGTACCACACCTGAAAATATCACACGTCAAGTTGCCATACCTCCACATGCCAAAAACATGCTTGTCTGAAATGAGAATTTCTCTCTTAAGTAACCAGGCAGACACCTAATTGACTAAATGTGGATTCAATGCGCTGAATCTTTGGGGTGTCCTGGATGGGTGGGTGGGGCAGGGAGGCGCAGTGGTTGGTGGTGCCTGAAAATACCAACACCAGCTGACATATTAATTGCAGGTCACAGCTGCCACATTTTGGAAGAGCCCAGGAAGGCTGCCCACCCCTGAGGCAGGCTAGGCAGTTAGGCTCATTAAGGACCTTATTGAAGATAACATCAGGGGGAATTGTCCAGTCAGCCTCCAGTTTTCTGATGTGAATGGTTGCGGGAGTCGGCACCTTGCATTAGGCCAGGGGGCCAGTGCTCACAGCAATCCTACATGCCCTCTCTGCCTGCCCAATGTGTGGGTCTGAAGCCAAAGGCCACCCTGTAGAGGGATTCCCAATTCCCACCTTGCCCACAGTGGTGGCCACTGGCTGCTTTCTCTGTTCTTTTATTAAAGTGTTCAAAAAGTGGTTGTGGGCCTTCTTCTTGCTGAAGCGCCCTCTCAGTTATTTATATTTCCTGAAACTGAGTGCTCCTCAGAATTTAGAAGGCTTCTGATTAGCCCTTCAGCTTTGAGAGCCTTCCTGATTGACTTAAATTAAACAGGAATCCCAGCTCCACGCCGCTTAAAGGCTCACCTATGCGAAAACCTTAACTTTAATCAGTTTCTCCTCAGGAGAAGGTTTCAGACCTGGAAACAAACTCGGCACCTGTGTCCCGCCTTCTTTGTGAAAATTGAACCCAGCTTACTTGAGGAAGCACCAACCACTGATAATTGAGTGAGCAGCAGAAAAATGAGCTATCAATTGGCCTTTGGAACTTCCTGTTGTGCTGTGCACTCTTTGCATAGGCCATCAGTAATGGAACCTAAACTGGGTTAAAATCAAGTTTCATCCCATGTGTTCACACCTTCATTGTGTGAGCTCTGATCCACACCTCTGACTGTACCCCATCAGAAGACATCTTTGCAGCCACATTTGTTATGCTTTCTCTGCAGTACCTCTTGCCTGTTTTTCACTGCCTCTGTCACAGTCCAGTGTGGATTCCTTCAATTCCAGCTGACATCTGTACGCCATTCAAAGCCACTCAGGGCCAGTACTTGGGGCCAGGATGACTTACCTTCCCTTATTTTGTGGGATTTTTTTTTTATTCATTCATGGGATGTGGGCTTCGCTGGCTGTGCCAGTATTTATTGCCCATCCCTAATTTCCCTTGAGAAGGTGGTGGTGAGCTGCCTTCTTGAACCACTGCAGTGGCGTAGGTACACCCACAGTGCTGTTAGGAAGGGAGTTCCAGGATTTTGACCCAGCGACAGTGAAGGAACGGCGATATATTTCCAAGTCAGGATGGTGAGTGACTTGGAGTGGAACTTCCAGGTGTTGGTGTTCCCATCTATCTGCTGCCCTTGTCCTTCTAGATGGTAGTGGTCATGGGTTTGGAAAGTGCTGTCGAAGGAGCCTTGGTGAATTACTGCAGTGCATCTTGTAGATGGTACACACTGCTGCTACTGTGCATCGGTAGTGGAGGGAGTGAATGTTTGTGGATGTGGTGCCAATCAAGCAGGCTACTTTGTCCTGGACAGTGTCAAGCTTCTTGAGCGTTGTGGGAGCTGCACTCATCCAGGCAAGTGGAGAGTATTCCATCACACTCCTGACTTGTGCCTTGTAGGTGGTGGACAGGCTTTGGGGAGTCAGGAGGTGAGTTACTAGCCACAGGATTCCTAGTCTCTGACCCACACCTCTGATTGTCTGGGATCTGAAGTTCACTGCCCTATGTCCCTGGCTGCATGATGCCGGGATGCTGTTTGTCCTGTAAATCAGACCTTTAAATTTTTCACATGCTCAACTAGTACAATGCTCATCTCTTGTCTGCATGCTCTAACAGCTCTGGCAGAACCCCCACCCCAAATCCCCACTCTCACAGCTCTGGCACCCATCTACACCGCCCCCACTCTCATAGCCCTGGCACCCATCTACACCGCCCCCACTCTCATAGCCCTGGTACCCACCTACACCGCCCCCACTCTCACAGCTCTGGCAGCCATCTACACCGCCCCCACTCTCACAGCTCTGGCACCTATCTACACCGCCCCCACTCTCACAGATCTGGCACCTATCTACACCGCCCCCACTCTCACAGCTCTAGCACCCATCTACACCACCCCCACTCTCACAGCTCTGGCACCCCATCCACACCGCCCTCACTCTCACAGCTCTGGCACCCATCTACACCGACCCCACTCTCACAGCCCTGGTACCCATCTACACCACCCCCACTCTCACAGCCCTGGTACCCATCTACACCACCCCTACTCTCACAGCTCTGGCACCCATCTACACCACCCCACCCCCACTCTCACAGCCCTGGCACCCCATCCACACCATCCCCACTCACACAGCCCTGGTACCCATCCACACCACCCTCACTCTCACAGCTCTGGCACCCCATCCACACCGCCCCCACTCACACAGCCCTGGTACCCATCCACACCACCCTCACTCTCACAGCTCTGGCAGCACCCTACAGCAGGCTGTCCCTTAATTTTCTCTGCAAGAGTTGGTCACCCTGCTCTGGGCCCATACCTGTGGCATGGCTACATGTTGGAATGTCTGCAGCTGTCATATTCCCCTTCCGGTGCTCCCAGTTCTGTCATTAATCTGATATCCATTTTCTGGAACAGCAAGTGGGATCAGCGGATGATGGAAATCTGAAGTAAGAACAAAAATGCTGGAAAATCTCAAGTCAGGCAGCATCTCTGGAGAGAAACAGAGTTCTGATGAAAGACCATTGACCTGGAATGTTAACTCTGTTTCCCTTCACAGATGCTGTCTGACTTGCTGAGTTTTTCCAACAATTTTTGTTCTTATTTTACTGCTCCCACTATACTTCATCTAATCCCATCAACATATCCTTGTATTCTCCCTCGCGTTTACCCAGCTTTCTCTTAAATGCATTGCTCTGTTATTTGCCTCAACTATTCCTTGTGGTAGCAGGTTCCACATTTTAATCACCCATTGGTTAAAGAAGTTTCTCCTGAATTTCTTCTAGGATTGATTAGCGACCATCTGGTATTAATGGCCCCTGCGTTTTGACTCCTCCGTTAGTCCACATCTGACTATCCTATCAAACCTTTTCCTTTCACAATCTTAAAATCCTCTATCAGGTCATCTCTCTGCCTTCTTGAAGACAGAACACATTTTCCAGTTCCATATCTTCCTTTGTAACTTATCAAGTCTTGGAAGTGAAGAATGAATGGTTCTATGAATCATGGTAATATCAACCAAGCTAATTCTCTTTAGTATCCTCTAGAATATATACCATCAATTAATGTGTTCATCTACTGTGGAAGATATGTAACCAGTTCACTGCTCCAGCAGATGTGCTGAAACCTCCATAGTGAGATTGGTATGCTCCACCCCATCAGAGGTTGACACATTGCTTTTTCAGAAGACTTTCCTATTTGCCCAATCCTTTGAGAATCTTTTAAATGTTTGATGTTTCCCTGCCACTCAATAGTACAAACTATGGATTAACTGTTGGTACCTTCAATTCAGGTGTCCACATATCCTCTCCTTCAATAGCTTGCGTTGCCACCTCTCCTCATGTCCGTTTTGACGTACATGCAGATAACTGCTAACACTGTAGCATTTCGTGAAACGTGGGATTAGATTTAATCAGTAAATCCAACAATCTTCCTCAGTGTAGTTCGAAGGATGTTGTTGTTAACCAAAGGTCAGTGTCCAGTATTGACGACATTTCCAGTGCTGCTCTTGCACTGGTACACCTCAAGTCTGATACATGAAAGGATCCTTCAAATGACAGATCCTTCCAGAGCTCAGCTGACAGCAGTCAGTGAAATCTATTAAAAATGTGTGCAAATTAAAAAGTTGCCCCCATCAGGAAGGAAGTCCCACCTCTAGAGCCGCTGGACAATCAAATGGTTGACAATTTTCTTGTCCCAGCAGCACCACCGGGAATGGTGGCCACTGCTGGGACTGCAGGGAGTTCCAGAGGGAAGTGAGCTGTGGTGGAGCCCGGTCTTAAGTAAGTCCAGTGTCTTGGACGAGTGGTGTGGGGGGCCAGGGTGGACAGGGCAGGGGGGAGCCAAAATGCAGGGGGTGAGGAGGTGCTCCTGATGAGCACAGGGGGCCTGAAATGGAGACACCCTACTTTCCTGGCCACCAGTCCGACAGGTTTCACTTAAAGGCTAGACACTTGGCACCAGCCTCCCACGCCAAGGGTAAAATCCCAGTGGCAACAGAAGGAAGTCCTTCAATTGGCCAGCTAAAGGCCTCAATTGGCCCAGGACTGAGCGGGTGGCTTGACACCTCCTCTGCCACTAGTAAAATCGCAACAGGAGCGAGTGGGTAGGCACCGCGAATGCCGCTGCTGGCATGGCACTCAAGCTTATGGCCCCTTTGCCAGCTGTCCCACGCCTGGGGGGTGGGGGAAGGGAAGGGGGTTGGGGGAGCCCGTAAAATTCCAGTTCATATTCCTGAGCACCTTGGGGTACAAAGATCCTAATAAAATGGTGCAGCGAGAGCACTGGAGCAAACTTAACAACTGCTGCTCGTTGGCCTCCAGTCAGACAAGTCCCCCAGTGAGCTGGAAGTACAGATGTCAACTCTGTTCTCTGTATTGCTGAGGTTTCATCACTTGAGTTCCCCTCCAACCATCCTGTCCCGTCAGTCACTTTCCCTAGCCCTCAATTGTTTTGTAACTAATCAGCAATTTTAACAGAAGTGTTTAAAAACCACACAATATTTTTAAAGCCTATATGACTTGATTTTCCTGGGTTGTTCCCAGCCCTGTCCAGTAGATTAATCTTTAATCTCGGGAAGGTCCAGGGCAAAACTGGAAGGTTGGCAACCCTAAAGGCAAATATACTTCCAGGTCTGTCTCAAAAGGCATTAACGGAATCCAGCAGGGTCTCCACAGTGACTGTATCCTGCCTAGACTTTCTCCCAAGCATCAGTCTTATGGTAAAAATGCTGCTAATGCTGTGTGACCATAATACTACGGAGTGCAGCCCACTCGCTAGATGGAATTTCCCCATCCCGCCCATGGCGGTTTTTGTGGCAGGTGGGAGCGGAGAATCCAGGGGCAGACAAAAAGTTGGAAATCCGCCAGTGTAAAAACAGTTTGCAATTCCCTCATTGGCAGGATCAGGGCAGGTCAGTTACCCCACCAACTAGTGGCGTGAACACCATTTGCATTCATTAATATCTCATGAATACTCATTAAAATAGTTGCTCACTGGAATCTTGTCACACCTTCCAATCTTGCGTCATCTCTCAGCGGGAAATTACACCGGCCTCAAACCCATTTGAAAAGGTGTGGCGTGCACAAGCCGGACCTCAGTCCGCTCGTAACCTCGAGGTGAGTGTAACAGACAGCCTACCTGCCATAGGGCTGCGCTGCTCTGGTTGAAATGAATACCACACTGCTGGGGCTGTAGGGTTGGTCTGCTCCTGCTCTTTGCCTACGTTGCCCAGAAGGACAACATTGTGCTGTGGCACTCATGCAGGCCTCCACTTTCAGACAGTGACCAGTACTGCAGCCTGGGTTGGGGAGCGCAGGGGTCTTCTACTCCTGATGACTGAGACCATTGTCCACAAGGACACCACTGTGCAGTGGTACTCAGGCAGGACTCCATTTTCAAAAACTAGCACTTTGACAAGGGGTGGGCTGTGAGTCGAGGGTGGGAATGACCAACACAAGGTAGGCAATGTGGGAGGAAGGCTATGGATTGGCTTTGAGGGGGAAGGCTGAACACAACTGGACCTTTCTGGGGTTGCCCTCTAACTTCTTGTTGCTGCTGGAGTGAGCAGGAGTTTGCTTAGAAAGGAGGAAGACCTCCTTGTGATGAAAGCTACTGGAAGTCAATGGCTTCATTATCACTGTTAAAGGGCTACTCAGTGGCTTCACATCACAGTCACTGCACCTCAAGATTAACACATAGGAATGTAAAATTTGGGAATGCAGAAAATATTGAAGGAGGCACAGCTGCTTCATATATGGCATTCCATCAATGAAGACCTGTCACATGTTCACCAAGTTTGGCACTCCTAATGGGCCAAAGGGCATCCACTCATTGACCATGAGCAACTGATTGGTCATTAATATGCCACAACAGAGATTGGAGCACAGAGCTAGGTTGGGTCATTCATCTCAATTAAACTTCAGCATCCCACGCAGGGCTCAAGGTGGTACTCATCTGCGATGCCATCTTGGTATCCTCGATGTGTGTGCTCGTGTCTCAGGGACAAGGCAGCATCAGCCACCATGCAACTAGAGCAGGAAAAACTAGGGACCCTTACTGTTTCCAAACGTATCATCTTCTAAGCTTCACTTCCTTGACCCTTGAATCATTGATGTCTTCAATGTTTCTTTTCAGAGAGAAGACAAAGTAGATATGGATCCAGGGCTCAACGTCGCCTTTGTCAGGGTCCTAATGCAATGGAGGAGGCGAAGGAGGGAGAGGCAACTCTGCGCGCAGCTCCAGCAGGAGGGATATAGTCAAGTGGGGCCAGAGCATGAACAGGAGAGTCAGGAGGAGAGACCCAGACAACAGGGAAGACTCGCCAGACCTAGGATTTATCATCCAAGAGTTTCCTATTTATAAATGAGTGAGAGGCAATGCCATGCACGTCTGTGCTTGTCCTGAGCTCTGGTACATCACATATGCCACACATTCTTCATGAAGACTTGACACCACGTGGAGTTGGAGGGTGTCCCCTGCCAGTGGCTTTGATGGTGACCACAGCACTAAATTTCTTTGCTTCTGGTTCTTTCCAGGAATCAACAAAGACCTGTGGGGCATCCATTAGTCTGCAACACATCAATGCATAAGGAAGGTGACAGATGCCCTTTACAGGAAGTCCCATCATTATGTCAGGTTTGCTCTGGGTGAAGATAGCCAGGCTGCGAGATTCACTAGATTCGCCGCCATCTCAGGCTTCCCAAGAGAGCAGGGTGGAATAGACTGCACCCATGTGGCTATACAGGCTCCAACGCAGCAGGCCCTAATGTTTATAAACTGCAAGGGATGTCATTCCTTCAATGTACAACTGATGTGTGATCACCAGAAGCACATGCTGCACGTTTCTGCACGGTACCCTGGGAGTTGCCATGACTCCTACATCCTGAGTCACTCCCAGGTGCCTGAGATTTTCAAGAGGCCATTACGTCTGCAGGGATGGCTGCTTGGGGATAAGAGGTACCCATTGAGACCCTGTCTGATGATACCAGTGTGTCGCCCTCAAAGTCCTTCCGAGGAGAGGTACAACGCTGCTCACAGCTCCACATGCTCCCTTATAGAGCAGACCATAGAGCTTCTGAAGATCTGCTTCAGTTGCTTGGACCGCTCAGGTGGCTCACTACAATACACTCCCGACAGGGTTTCCCATCATCCCAGTGTGTTGTGCCCTTCACAATCTGGCAATGCAAAGAGGTGAACCCCTGCCAGAGGATTACCTGGAGGGAGATGAGAGCTCATCAGAGGGTAAAGATCTGGAGGAACCTCAGGAGGCTGCTGAGGGTCAGTATGAGCGTAATCACACCATGGAGGAAGGAAGGCGTTGGAGACGTGCCCGTGAAACTTGAATTACTGACAGGATCCAGGAAAAGTAAAGTTAAGTGAGGGAATATGGCCTAGCCCTCAATGCCATTTCCTTTCATCTCAGGTGATGTCCAACCATTCACAGTGAGAACGAGTTCCGCATTCACACTTGCACGTTCTGGTCTCATGGCTCACCAGGCATGATTCCTACATTGGTCTGCGGTGCCCTTTGAGTGAGAACTGAGGGGAACTGAGAGTCTACTGAGGAATAAGAGCGATGTGAGAGAAGACTTGAAGCCTTCGCCACCATCTAATGATGCAAACAATGCTGCGACTGAGATGTGGACATGCCTAGGGATCTCCTCTTCCCATGCATGTCTTGTCTTCTGCCACTACCACTGAGGAGACACAAATGCTGCTAGATTATTGATGCTGATGAGCTGCCCTCACTCAACGGTGTTCCTTGAGGAAGGGTTGGAAACGCTTACATCACACACTTCCAATAAAGATTTAAACACATCTCCCTGACATCACACATGAGTGCAGAGAGTAGTTCAACTGAGGTTCACATCACAGGAATGTGAATCTCACAGCAGGGACTCTATCAATGAGTGGGAGGAGAGCTAAACCTCGGAATAAGAGGATTCCAAAGTACAAAATCACAACGCCTTCAGTTGACCCCAAAACATACACATAACCATCAAATGCATTCACAAAAGTGCCATTTCTTTACAGTTACAGCACACCCACGAACCAAAAGTGACATCAAAGTTTTTTACTTTTCCAAACCTTACTGCTATGCCTGGGTGCAGCCCCAACATCTGCAGCAGAGTTGGAGGCAACCTGCTGACTTCTATGTCGTGATGACTGTAATGACCTTGGTGGATGACCTCTGATGGCCTGAGGGGCCCTGGCCTGATGAGTGTCTCCTGCTCAGCGACAGAAGTGCCCTCAGTGGCCTGAACAGAAGGAGTAGATGGGGTCACATGGAGAGAGTGAGCAGCAACACACCATTAGAATATCCACAGAGGTGTCCTCATGTTGCACATCCTCCCTGTGGGTGCCCAAGAACCCCGGCTGACTACTGCAGGAGATGGTGCACCTGGAGGGAGGTCAAGGTGTCTCATCCCCATGTCACCTTAATGGTGCCCACCAGGGTGTGTGGCCATGGAGTGCAGGGCCGTGCACAAATCCGGCAAGACCTACTGGACCAAGGTCTCCATGATGGTCACCAGCCTTCCCATGGTGATCTCAAGGCACTCGCATGTCGGAGTCACGACATTAGGGAGAACGCAGACGGACTCCTCCATCATTCGCTTTAGTCTGCTGAGTGACTATCGAATCTCTGCCTGATGTTTCGCCGCCTGTCGTTGCATCTCCAGCATAGATTTGGCGGCTGCCTCCAGGGGCTCATCGTCTGACTCCAACTGAGTGGGTGGCTCGTCTCCAGCAGCCCTCCAAGTGCTGGAGAGCTGAGCTGTCCCTGCCTCTGACTGCTGGGAGGACGTGTCAGTGAGGTGTTCCCCAGAAAGTGACTTTGAGCCTAACCTATAGCTGTGCCCCACCAACGTGTGTGTTTCTCTGATCTGGTGGAGGGTGCATGTGAGTGTCGTGATGATTCTTCCAGAGCTTCCTCTTCGGACGTGGTCTGGGGGCTCAGACTGGTGCTCAACTGGCTTGGGGGCCTCGATCTGTTGATGCCTAGAAAATAGAGTTTCAGTTAATGACCATGAGCTAGATAAGACTGCACTCATATGCTCATACTGACCCTCAGCAGCCTCCTGAGGTTCCTCCAGATCTTCACTGTGAATGTCAGGATGTGATGAAGTGATGGAGCTGTGATCCATACGCGGTTGGTGGGAGAGGCCGATCTCCCCTTCCCCAAAGGAGTGATCCCTGTCCTCCCCAGCCAGCTCGGCTGCAGCCTCTTCACACTCAGTGAGGGCGAGGATGTCGGCCGTCCCTCCCCTGGTCTGCGCTCTTTCCCTTCTGTTGTGTGCCAGCTTGGTCTGTATGAAGAAGAAAGAAAGGCATGCGATGAGAAGGGACAGAGCAGAGGTTGGGTCAGATGCATGTCCCCTGTGTGTGGTGAGCCCTCCCAGAAGGGCCAGAGGATGGAGTGTGAGCAACATGGTAGATGAGATGATGGTGGTGATGTGAAAGTCTCGGTGAGAGAATGAGTGTTGATATTTGTCCCCCGCTAATGGCTGTATGAGATCCCTGAAGAGAGTAGCCGTTTGAGTGCATGATGCCATGATGAGAATTTGATATTGGAGGGAGTTGAAGGATGACTTACCCTGGCAGAGCAGATGAGAACATTCATCTTAACCCTGCACTGGGTGGCATTTCGGGCGCGGTTGCCAGCTGCGCTCACCTGCTGTGCAACAGCCTCTCAGGCCAGAGACGTGAGGCTGCTCTGCATCTAGGAGCCATCCCTGGGATACAGGACTTGCCTGTCTGCCCCCACTGCTCTTATCAAGGCCTGGAGGGCCTGGTGAGTGATACAGGGTGCTGCCGCCTTCTTGAGGCTTTCAGTCCTTTTTCTTGTGGTTAGAGGACGTCTCTGCACATGTACTGAAGACAGGTGGGCAAGAGAGAATGAAATCTAAATGTTGTAGACTGGCATTTAAATGTGGCGCCCAGACCTTTGACCCCACCAGCTGATGGCAGGCAAACGAATCAGCTCCCAGGTGATTCGGCTCATACTCGCCCGTGCATAATTAATGAGCTTCCAAGCGCAGAATCAGTGGCAAGTTCCTGCCGAAACCACCCACCACCACACTTCGTCTCAAAAGTGGAAAATTCCACCCACTATTTCATGATGCATAGCACCTTTTATGTACTGACTAGCCTTTCATCCATTACAAGGTAATATATGAATAGATAACAGCTGAAGTGGTTAAATAAGCTCAATTTTTGGGATTTTCACTTTGGATACAATGCTGGTTCAGTACAGTAAACACAATGCTGCTTTAAACAAGCTTTTGGCCTCCTCTGACCAGTTGCATAAAACAGGATGTTATGGTTTCTATAAAACATAATGTTGTGTAAACTTAAGTTGATTTTTTAAATTCATTTGGTTGTGAGGCACAGCAAGTCTTGTAAATGAAGGCAGAAAGTTACAAAGGGACATACCCAGGTTAAGTGAGCGGACAAAACTGTGACAAATGAAGTTAAATGCAGGAAATGTGAGGTTGTCCACCTTGAATGCAAGAAAAGACAAATAGTGTGGTAAAGTAGAGTAACATGTACCTTTAAGAGAATGCAAGTGGACTAACCATGTGACAGTACTGACCAATCAATGTACAGTTCAAGCTACTGGTTAATTGTAAGCCTAGAGCTGGAGGTGGTTGTGGGAGCATGCAAGGATTTAGTGCTCTGTCCTCTGTTGCAATAAACAATCATAGCTTGTTCTTATGTCAGTCTCTCTCCATTATTGATAGCGAGCATCAACTAACAAGTGTATATGAAGGCGTGCAATTCGAGTTTACTTGACTCGTGAACTCATAGACCCAAGACATAGAATACAGCGAACTCCTGCTGTTCCCACCCCCCTCCATCGCGATTTCATTCACCTGCACGAAACTGTGTATCAAATTGCAGTTCCCGCCCCCGAGATCTCACTCATCCGCGGTTAAAAATGTAACATCCTGATTTAAACAGCACATATGCACGAAGGTTAACAAAGAATATAGTGTACCTTATAAAATTCCATTAGACACACCGTTTGTCCTCTAAGAAAGCGTGCCCTGCAAATATCCGTTCACAGCGCATGTGCAGTCTCTATGTGCACGTTGGTTGCTGTGATTTACAGGATTCTATAGTAGTGCAGTATTTTGCAGTACAGTTACAAGACAGGACAGCACTTTACCAAAAACGTGTGAGTCACAACCAAGCCGAAAATGTCCCAGGAAGGTGACGACGAACAAAAAGTCACAATCCCAGATAGACTGTAAAATGTTGCAAGTGCTTCCATGCTGGCCAGGGAATACTTTGTGAATGAATCCACAATCAAGTACATTAGGCAGTCTGAAGAAAAAATAAGGGCCAGTGTTAGTGTTTCTGGTGGTTGTACTGCCAAGATAATTCTTGTAAGCAGGAGAGATCCACACTTAGAGGAATTGGAGAAGTTACTCAACGTGTGGATAGAACACCAGCATCAAAGGAGGACCCCAGTTAACGGTCCAATCATTCAAAACAAAGCCCTCGAATTGTACCAGGACATAAAGAGTAGTAAAGAGGGTTGAGCTAGTGACGATAAAAGTGGTGCAGAAGGTGCCTCTCCTTCTATGTCCAAAGAATTCTCAACCAGCACAAGATGGTTCAATTGCTTTAAAAAGCGTTTTGGGTTGCATAATGTGAAGTTAGCGGTGGGGGAGGCTGCTTCTGCTGACCTTGCAGCTGCAGGAGAGTTTCCCAAGGTGCTGCAGGAATACATTGAGGAGAGAGGCTACCAGGCAGAGCAGGTCTTCAACGCAGACAAAATTGGTCTGTCATGGAAGAAGATGCCAAGTAGGATCTACACTTCAAAAGAAGAAAAGACAGCTCCTGAGTTTAAAGCAGCAAAAGGTAGACTGACACTTCTGTTATGTACCAATGTGGCTGGCTTAAAATGTAAACCAATGCTGGTTGAAAGGTCAGAATACCCTCGAGCTTTCAAAAGGGAAAAATAAATCTCATTGGCCAGTCTTTTGGAAGGCTAACAGCAACGCCTGGGTGACAGCAGTAGTATTGAAGACGCTTGCCAATTGCTTTCTGCCAGAGGTCAGCACTTACCTGAAGGAAAAGAACCTGTCTTTCAAAGTCCTACTAATCCTCGATAATGCACCTGGGCATCCAAACTCTCTCACAGACAGCCATCCAGATGTTGAAATTTTGTTTTTACCCCCAAATACGACCTCACTTATCCAGCCAATGGACCATTGCCTCATTCAAGGCTTACTACACCCGACAAAGTTTCAGCCACATCCTTCATCTTCTGGAAGCAAACCCTTCAACCACAGACCGTGATTGCTGGAAGGAATTCAACATCCTCATAGCAATACATACAGACAAGGAGCAGGAGTAGGCCATTCGGCCCTCGAGCCTGCTCCGCCATTTAATAAGGTCATGGCTGATCTGATAGTAACCTCAAATCTGCATCCTGCCTACCACTGATAATCTATCACCCCCTTGCTTACCAAGAATCTATCCAAATCCGTCTTAAAAATATTCAAAGACTCTGCTTCCACCACCTTTTCAGGAAGAGAATTCCAAAGACTCATGATCGTCTGAGAGAAAAAAATTCGCCTCATCTCCATTTTAAATGGGCAACCTCTTATTTTTAAACAGTCAGAGGATGACTAAATTTCAGCACAGGGCCAGTGGAAAGTTCAGATAACAAGACTGCCAAGCAGTGAAGAAGTGAATTTGCAATTCATGTGCACCTTGTCTGTGCATTTTCCAGACCAAAACTTCAATTGAATCTATTGTTCTCCATCATAAGCGTATTCAAGATGGAAAGCCATAAATATTTGGGCACTCATAGAAAATAGGAGCAGGAGTAGGCCATTCTGCCCTTTGAGCCTGCTCCGCCATTCATTATGATCATGGCTGATCATCCAACTCAATAGCCTGCTCATGCTTTCTCCCCATATCCTTTAATCCCTTTCGCCCCAAGAGCTATATCTAACTCAGGGAATCAATGGATATGGGAACAGTGGGCAGGGGGGCACGGAAAGTGGAGTTGAGCTGGAAGATCATTCAATGGCGGAGCAGGCCCAAGGGTACGCATGGTCCACCCCTGCTCCTATTTCTCGTGCTCCCATGAACATCACTGTGAATCATTTCCATTCAAGCACAGCAGATGCAGCACCCGCCTTTTCACCTCCTCCCTTCCCAAATTCCAGAGCCCCAAACACACTTTCCAGGTGACACAGTGATTTACTTATACCTCTTTGATATTTAATATTGTGTTGTTGCTGCTCACGATGTGATCTCCTCTAAACTGAGGAAACTAAATCCCGATTAAGAACGTAAGAACAAAAGAAATAGGAGCAGGAGTAGGCCAATCGGCCCCTCAAGCCTGCCCCACCATACAATAAGATCATGGCTGATCTTCCCCAGGCTTCAACTCCTCTTTTGTGCCAGCTCCCCATAGCCCTCAACTCCCTGATATTTCAAAAATCTATCTGCCTCCTCTTTAAATACTCTCAGTGATTTAGCCTCCACAACTTTCTGGGGTAGAGAATTCCAGACATTCACTACCCTCTGAGAGAAGAAATACCTTTGCATCTCAGTTTTAAATGAGTGCCCCCTTATTCTGTAACTATGCCCCCTGGTTCGAGATTCCCCCACTTCTCAATATCTACCCTGTCAAGCACCCTCAGAATCTTGTACGTTTCAATAAGATCACCCCTCATTCTTCTAAACTCTAATGAATAAAGGCCTAACCTGTTTAGCTGTTGTTGATAAGTCAACCCTTTCATCCCAGGAATCAGCCTAGTGAATTTCTTTCGAGCTGCCTCCAATGCCAGTATATCCTTTCCTAAACACAGAGACTGAAATTGTTACACAGTACTCCAGTTGCGGCCTCACCAATACCCTGTACAGTGTAACAAGACTTCTCTATTTTTAAACTCAAATCCCCTAGCAATATAGGCCAAAATTCCATTTGCCTTCTTAATTACTTGCTGCACCTGCATGCTAACTTTTTGTGTTTCATGCACAAGAACACCCAGATCTCTCTGTGCCGCACTTTTTTGGAGTCTCTCTCCATTTAAATATTAGTCTGCCTTTTGATTCTTCCTACCAAAGTGCATGACCTCACACTTCCTACATTAAACTCCATCTGCCAAGTTTTTGCCCAATCACTCAAACTATCTACATCCCCTTGCAGATTCCTTATGTCCTCATCACAACATGCCTTCCCACCTATTTTTGTATCATCAGCAAATTTGAATACATTACACTCTGCCCCCTCCTCCAAGTCATTAATATAGATAGTAAATAATTGAGACCCTAGGACTGATCCTTGTGGCACTCCACTAGTTACATCTTTCCAACCTGAAAAAGACCCATTAAACCTGACTTTCTGACTTCTGTGTGTTAACCAAACCTCAATCCATGCTGATACATTACCCCCAGTACCGTGAGCTCCTATCTTGTGCAATAATCTTTTATGTGGCACCTTATCGAATGCATTCTGGAAACCCAAATACACTACATCTACTGGTCCCCCTTTATCAGCTCTGCTTGTTATATCCTCAAAGTACTCTAGCAAATTTGCCAAACATGATTTCCCTTTCACAAAACCATGGTGACTCGGTTTGATTGCGTTAAGCTTTTCTTCCTTAACAATGGACTCTGGCATTTCCTCAACTACAGATGCTAGGCTGACTGGCCTATATTTTCCTGCTTTTTGTCTCCCTCTCTTTTTGAACAGGGACATCACATTAACGGTTTTCCAAGCCGTTGGGACCCTCCCAGGATCCAGAGAGTTCTGGAATATTTCAACCAATGCCTCCACTATCTCTGCAGCCATTTCCTTTAAAACCCTTGGATGCAGGTCATCAGGTCCTGGTGACTTGTCTGCCTTTAGTCCCATTAGTTTGTCAAATACTTTGTCCCTCATGATAGAGACTGTTACAAGATCTTTCCTCCCAATAGCTCCTTGCTTATCTGATATCTTTGGAATGTTTATTGCATCCTCCACCCATGAAGACCGATGCAAAATATTGGTTTAAATTATCTGCCATTTCCTGTTCCCCATTATCAATTCTCCAGTTGCATCCTCCAAGGGTCCCATGCTCACTTTAGCCACTCCCTCTTTCTTTTTATATACCCTTGCTGTTTGTTTTTATATTTCTTGCCAATTTAATTTCATAATCAATTTTCTCCCTCTTTATTAGCTTTTTAGTCATCCACTGCTGGTTCCTAAAAAATTCCCAATCCCCTGGCCTACAACTAGTTTTCGCCGCTTTGTTTTTGTTTGGATACTCTCCTTGACCACCTTTGTTAACCACAGGTGGTTCATCCTTTGACCAGGATAAATTTTTGCTGAGCTTTAAGAAATATCTGCTTAAATGTCTGCCACTGCTCATCCACTGACCTTCCCTTTAGTCTATTTTCCCAGCACGCTTTAAACAACTCTTTCTTCATACCTCTGTAATTGCCCTTATTTAAGTTGAAGACACTTGTTTGAGACCTGAGTTGCTTGCCCTCAAACTGAATTTGAAATTCTACCATGTTGTGATTGCTACCCCCAAAAGGATTCCTAACTACGAGATCTCTTATGATCCTACCTCATTACACATTACTAGATCTAAAACAGCCTGTTCTCGGGTAGGTTCTGCAATGTATTGCTCTAAGAAACAATCCCTGATGCACTGTACAAATTCGTCTTCCACATTACCCCTGTCAATCTAATTTGTCCAGTAGAAATGCAGTTTAAAATCACCCATGACAATTGTAGCGCCCTTCTTACATGCCTCCATTATTTCCCAATTTATACTTTGTCCTACAGTGAGACAACTCTTTGGGGGCCCATAGACGACTCCCACCTATGCCTTCTTTCCCTTGCTATTCCTTATTTTCACCCAAATTGATACCACATTATGATCTGCTGCACCTTATAGCAATACTCACCACCACACTGATACCTTCCTTTATTAACAAAGATAGCCCACCTCCTTTTTCTTTTTGCTTATTTTTCCGGAACGTCGAATATCCTTGAACATTGAGTTCCCAGTCTTGGTCACCCTGCAACCACGTCTCTGTAATAGCTATCAAGTCATATTTATTTCTATCTGTGCTGTCAACTCATCTATCTTGTTACAAGTGCTGTGTGCACTCAGAGAAAGAGCCTTAAGCTTTGACTTTTTACAATTATTACTCATTCTGTTTCTAATTTCTGCTGCACACTTCTGCTTATATTTTCTTCCCCTTCCTGTCACACTTTGATTATCATTCACCTCCACAATACGCAGCCCCTCTGCTCTCTTGATTCTTTTTAATTTTTTAAACTTCCCTTCAATTGAACTCTCCCCCCCAACTAATTATTTTAAAGTCCTATCTACAACCTTAATTATATGATTTGCCAGGACACTGATCCCAGCATGGTTCAAATGAAGCCCGTCCCAAAGGAACAGCTCTCTCCTCCCCCAGTACTGGTGCCAGTGCCCCATGAACCGGGACCCATTTCTACCACACCAATCTTTGAGCCACGCATTTACCTCTCTAATCTTATTTACCCTACGCCAATTTGCACGTGGCTCAGGTAGTAAAATGGAGGTTATTACCTTTGTGGTTCTGCTTTTTAATTTAGCCCCGAGCTGCTTGTAGTCTCTCAGCAGAACCTCTTTCCTAGTCCTACCTATGTCGTTGGTACCTACATGGACCACGACAACTTGATCCTTCCCCTCCCACTCCAAGTTCCTCTCCAGCCCAGAAGAGGTGTCCTTAATCTTGGCACCAGTTAGGCAACACAGCCTTCGGGTGTCTCTGTTTTTACTGTATCTATTCCCCTAACAATGCTATTCCCTATTACTACTATATTTCTCTTTTCTCCCCCCACTTGAATGGCACTCTGTACCATGGTGCTGTGGTCAGTACGCTCATCTTCCCTGGTGTCTGTGCCCTTGTTCACACCAGGAGAAAGAACCTTGTACCTATTGGACAAGGGCACTGGCTGAGGCTCCTCCAAAGCTACATTCTGGATCCCCATACCTGCCTCACTCGCAGTCACACCCTCCTGTCCCTGACCACGGTCCAAAGTTGATGCAATTAATTTAAGAGTAACTCTCCCCCTCCCTTATGTGTCGCAGGGTCCGCAGCTCAGACTCCAGTTCATCAACTCTGAGCTGAAGTTCCTCGAGCAGCCAACACTTGCTGCAGATGTCGTTACCGTGGATCGCACCGGTGTCCACCAGCTCCCACATACTACAGCTGCAACACATTGTCTGCCCAGCCATCTCTATTCTATTTAATTAATTAATTTGGGTGTGAACCATTTAAATTGTGAATTTCTTAACTGTGCTCTTCGGGTGTAATAATGTCTCCTGATTTAGACCACTTGGTCAATAAAAAGAGACATGGAAGAGATACCCACCAATCACCAACCTATTTTCCTGTGATGTCACACTTTGGCTCTGACAGGTGGAAACAGGTTGGGGGGGCTCTCTGCCATCGGCTTTTATCTCCTGTCTCCCCTGCCATATTCACACAGGTCTGCTCTCCTCGTACTCTTTTATCCTGTGTCTCCACCACTCTCCTCGCACTCTTTTATCCTGTGTCTCCGCCACTCTCTTCATGCTCTTTTATCCTGTGTCTCTGCGCTCTCTTTGCGCTCTTTTATCCTGTGTCTCTGCTGCTCTCCTCATGTTCTTTTATCCTGTGTCTCCGTAGATTGTTTCACTGTTTGGAGCATCCAGCATTTTTGATCAATTAATACTGCTGTAAGGATGTGGTCAGGACTGTTTGAGGACATGGTTCATGAATAACACTGGAATAGTTCACATTGACAGCAGCCTCTGTTTTATAAGCAATGCATGGGCCTAGAAAATTATGAGAACCCATTTTTCAAGATGGATTCAAATCCCTTAGGACACCTAAAAACTGTTCTTAGGGACATTGCAAAACAAAATGATTTGAAGTTGGTGGAGGAAATTGTCACATTGTGTTAACAGACCTTACTGAGACAGAGATACAAGTTGCAATTTGTTAGGGTTGCCAGCTCCAATTGGATCTGGGAGGTTACAACATATCACCTCCCACCCCTACAACTGGTTGCCCTACACATCCATCGTCATGGCGCACTGCCTTCCCATTGTAACTAAGAAGTGGATAGACACCTTTGTAATCCAACTGGATGATTTTTAACAGTCAGTCAAATTGCCTTTGTTTACCATTACCAATGAATTGATTTAAAGTGCAGTGGCCATTGTTATAGAGGGAAATAATTATTATTGATGAATAGACCTCAGCTGAATTTGGAAATATCATGCGCGCGCGCACACACACACTTCAGTAGGTTGGGCAATTCCTCTCAAAGTTGACTCTTCGCAAGCCTTCCGTGAAAAATGTCTCTACATTTTCTTGTTTAATTTAACTTTCCCCCATCTTTCAGATGTGCCATTAAACTGAGTTCCCATCTGCTTGCCCACTTGGATGCAAAAGATCCCATGGCACTATTTCAAAGACAAACAGTGGAGTTAACCCTGGTGCCCTAGCCAATATTCACCCCGCAATCAACATCACCAGAAAAACAGATTATCTGCTCACTATCACATTGCTGTTTGTGGGAGTTTGCTGTGGGCAAATTACCTGCCAAGTTTCCTACATTACAACGGTAACTACACTTCAAAAATACTTTGTTGGTTGTAAAGCACTTTGAGATGTCTGGTGGTCATGAAAGGCGCTATATAAATGCAAGTCTTTCTCTCTTATTATCAGATTGCTCTTCTTTGGAGTTTGCTATGAAGAATTTGGCTACCATGTTCCCTATATTATAACAGTGATTACACATCAAAAAGTATTTCATTGATAGTAAAGCATTTTGGGACAACCTGAGATCATGAAAGGTGCCATATAAATGCAAGCCTTCCTTTCTATTTCATTTCCACCCCCTGCCACAATCATATTTTGAAACAGTAGAGTTGATGCTCCAATCTGGTACTCCCCACAAGGAGCAGCAGCCACAGCGAGTGCATCATTTTTGCTTTGCCCATTCATTTTACTGGAAAGGAGGTTACAGGGTCCATGTCTGTGATTTTCCTAAATACTTTCCCTGTGGATGCTGCTCCTCACTTGAAGAACCAGATCACAGAATGAGCCGATCAGATTTCTCCCAGCCCAGTCAGGAATATGTATCAAGGCACTGACTATCCAAAATTTTCTGTTAAACATGAGTGTGATAACACAAAATTTGACACTAAGTCACATAACGAGGCACTTAGAGTCCAAAAGATTGATCAAAGAGGTAGGTAGGCTTTAAGGAGTGATTAATAGGGAGTAAGTTAGGGCCTAGGCAGCTAAAGCATGGCTGGCAAAGTGAAGCGATGGAGATCAAAAATTTGGAAAAATTAGAGCTCACAAACTAGTTAGGGACGAGGCCATGGAAAGGTTTTAACACAAGAACGAGAATTTTACAATCATTGGAAAACATTGATTTCCAATTTCCATACCAGGGAATTCACAATGGCAGAAAATAAATAAATAACAGAGTAAAGAAATTGAAGTTTGGAAAATTCAAAATAACCTAAAGATAGACATCTGCTAATGTGATTCATTTCAAATAGTTCACTTCTCAGCTTATTGAAGGAAACCACGGATTGCACCTAAAAACAGCGAGGAGAGAATGCAACAGCCTGTGCTGAACAAGGATCAACACTAATCTGGAATAAATTTCACATAAACGGCATATGAAATTGGTCCCTGAGGACCATTCTTGCTGAATCGCAAATCTGCCAATAAAAACAATTTGAGAGAAAAGTCTGGAAAACAAAGCAATGGAACAAGGTCATGAGTACGTGAACCTACTGGTGTTCGTTTTCTTTCTAAGTATTGTGATGAGAGCATTTATGTTGTTTCCCATGTGAGCACTGACACTACTTCTCCCCTATATACTTACACTAGCTCATCCAAGTGTCATTACACTAACCCCGCAAGATTTAACCAGGAAGCTTCTATTTCTATTTCTTATTAATGTGTCAGTCTATGATCATTTCCTTCATAAGAATCCACATGCATGAGCTGGCACTTTATCTGGGATTACAAAATAACTTCGGTCATTGCAGGTGTACACCATTTGTCAGGTTTTGGAGCAGCCACGCAAGGAATACAAACCAGATTATTGAATCTGCAGCTCACAATAACCACTAGAATAAACAAATCTATGCCGAACGCTTCCCTTCCCAGCCTCTCGGGGGAGAAGAATGTTGCGCCAAAATTCCTGAGATTGCGTAAGTTACTTCTCCTGCTGATTGCCCTGGAGTGCACCACGTTGACAACTGTGACCTTTCTACTTAATGCATTCTCTCGGTGTGTTTTCACTCATGTTTATTAATTAATGATGCAGCAGCAGCCTGGGCCAAGCAAAGAGATAGGTGAGGCCAAGTTACAGTTCCAAGATCCACCAACACGCTTACTGTAATTGGAATGATTGCGCGAGAAGTGTCCTTACCTCTTCAAGGAAGATTCCCAAGTGGAATGGGAACTGATAATGGAAACCCTTTGATCTATTTAGATCAAAAAGCTCATTTATACTCAGTGGCAAAGATTGAATCTGGGGAATATGAGCATGCTTATCTTGAGATAATAAATGCATTTATGACACAAAAACCTTATTCATTCATGGGACGTAAACATCGCTGGCAAGGCCAGCATTTACTGATATGCACTACTAAATACTAAAGAGAGGCACATAGCACATTATATATGTTGAGGCTGTGGGCGCTTTGCTTCATTCAAAATAACAAGTGTTTACCTTGAGTTACAAGTTTGACTGGCTAGAGTTGCAAGCTCCCTAAAGCTTCTGATAAATATAGTTTAATGCAATCGGAGACAAGCATGAATACTAAGCCATGAGCACACTTACCCTTTCAAAAATCATTGTAGCAGGCACAAATACGCAGAGTTCCACAAATAAAGCGACAGATCTGTCCAAAAGCCCATAATTGTTAAAACAGTTGAGTATAAATGTCGGGAGGAGCTATTAATACTTCAGTGCTCCTGATCTTCCTAGGCTGCAAACTCTAGTCCCTTTAGTTACGTGAATGAGAACTGATACATGTTTAAAGTGTGACTACATTCAGTCATTTCCATCAAACACTTAAGATAATCAATCTACCATCCGTGAGTAATCCAAATTTAAATTACTGGAAAGTACTTTTTAAAAATATATAGGACCATTTGCTAGTTATACTTAGATACAGTAGTCAGTTCCTTAGTAAATTACATGCAAAAGATTTTGGCTGGGTTTTTTTCTGCTCCCACCCGTGGTGTTGGTGCAGACTCAATGGGCCGAAGGGCCTCTTCTGCACTGTGTGATTCTGTGGGTGTCGTGGCTGCGGGAAGCGGAAAATATCGCGAAACTGAAAAAAAATCGGTTTCGTGTCGGCATCAAATCAAGTTGCGATTATCCGCACCTGACTTCGGTGTCGGAGCGCATTTTGTGCCGCGCCTTGTCGGGAAGCTCACTTTAATACATTTGAATTGGTGAATACTCATTAGAATGGCTGCTCGCCGGAATCAGCTCCACACGCTGGGTCCACCTCTAATTAGTGTGACGTGTTTCACAACGGGACATGCACCCGGCAACCAGCGCTTGGCTCGTGATTTCGAGGTGAGTGTGAAAACTTTGCATCGTGCAGTGCTCGGGGCATCTTGGAATCCGCACAAGGCTTCACAGGCAGCACCAAATGGCTCTCAGGGAGCAAGGCCATACCTACCAGACCAGCAGTAAGATGGGATGGCATTTCAGAGGCTGCAGGGCAAGGACTCCACTGGGGAAGGGGTGAAAGTGGCAAAGGATGCGCTCTGACACGTGACTGGGCTGGTGTGGGTTGGAAATGTCCTCTGGCCCAGAATGGGGAAAGAGTGTCCTAGCGAGGGACATAAGCGAGTTGGGGCCAGAATTGAAAGATAGAAAGATGGCAGAGTGAAGAGGCACTTAACTTTACAGTGTTGATTTTGCAAGGACTGTCCCTGTCCTAGACAAGGGAGGGGGAGGGCATGTAAGTAAACTGGCATTCGTGCCCAGCATGTTGTGTGCAGGGTGTGGTCATTGTATTGGACGCCTCGGTCCTGAAGGTTTCTGGCTCAATAATGGGCCGCAGTTGCACACTCACAGTCAGGGTAAACAGTAGATGGTTAAAAGGAAGTTTAGGGACAGTCAAGGGTTTCCTGGAGTGCGGGGATGGGCTCAAAAGATCACTATGCAATAGGGCTCAAGGAGGGATGGGCTAATCTGCCAATGGAGCATAGGCATATCTGCCTCAATGCATTTAGGGGATTACACAAGGATAACCTGGCGCTGCAAAGGGGGGAGGACTTGCCAAACGCAGACATGGAGGAGCTACACGTCTCCTCCATTGAGGAGGACATTGAAAGGGATGTGGGCGAAGAGTTTGAGGAAGTCAAGGCTGCAGGGGAAGAGACTAAAACGCAGGCCAGGTGAGGCAGGCATGCATGCGAGGCCCTCATAGCCACCAGATTCCAAGAGGAGGATGATGAATAATAGTCTGCATCCTCTTGGACAAGTGTCCTCTCTCATAGGCCCACAAGAACACCAGCATTGTCAACCCTCTCCTTGCAGCCATGCACTTCAATCTGAGAGTGAGTTCTCAACCATTTTGCCAACTATTGTCCTGGTCCTTTGAAGAATGATGAAGGTTCGGTAACATGTGTCCTTATTGAGAGGAGATCCAACCTGGAAGAGGGTGTTCTGGCATCACACACCAGGAGGCACAGCCTCCTGTAACATTTCTGCAGCATCGCAGTCACCACAGGAGCCTATTAGAAGCTGGAGCAGCTCCACAATCCTCGGTGCACTCGTTGCTGTAGGCCTCCAGTCTGACAAAGCTCCTCAAGGAGATCCATCTGCCAAAAGGGGACAATGCATTCTATGTCACCTTGATGGTTCAACTGAAAGGTTACACTTGGGACAAGGCAGTGGGGATGTTATGCAGATATAACTCCATTTTCACATCGCCAAGGCCTTTTGTGCCCTCATCTCCTCTATCACATTGACATCTGTCACTCAGTTAGGGATGCGGGTGTGCACTCATCCTTATCATTCCATGGATTCGAAGCACCTGAGGATCACAGAGTTCACACAGACACTCTGCCCTCATGGCCAGCCCTGGCCCTTGCCAGCTGCAAATTGCAAAGCCACCATAAACCACTCACAGTAACGCTCTTTTGATAATAAAGAGCACGCATCAGATTCATTACATCCCATTGCATCCCATTAGTATCCTCAAAAGTGTAAAAAGTTACCATTTGCACTTCCAGATCATTCTCCAAGGCTCCTTTGATCGCAGCACATAACCATTTGTATTTACCTTCAGTGACCTCGGCGAGGGTATAGGTGAGGGGAGGCTACTCAAAACATGTGGCTCAGCTCTGCATCCCTACATTGTGACGTGAGCCTTTTGGCCACAATGCAGACAACTACAAGGTTAGAAAGGCAGAAGGTTGGAGGCTTGAGTCCCAGCAAAATGAAGAGCCTTTGAGGGTCAGAGCTCCAGCACATAGAGGTGGAAAGATGCTCACACTTCTCGCTGAGCTTAGCAATTGTGCACTGTGAGATTCTGATACGCACAAAGTGCATAGGATTGCACACGATCTCTGATAGGAAATCCTGCCAGATGACAGTGAGCAAATGGAGTGTGAGGATCTATGACCCTTTTGCATGTGTTTACTCATGTCACAATGGACACAAGACCCTCATGAGACAGGTGAACACCTTAGCCTCAATCTTACACAGGCAAGAATGAAGAATACATTAGGCAGCAAATCATGTGAACAAGGTTCCTTACACAAGCAGACTTGATATTAAGGACAAGGCATCAGTGATGTTGGAAATGATGAAGCTCCACCAACTGAGTTAGGACCGAGTCTGGAGGTTTGTCACCAGACTTGGACTCAGCAGAATCCTGGCCTCCAGCAGTGCTCTAGAGGGCTGGCTGCCTCGGATATCCCTGCCTCTGCCTGCTCTGGACCATCTTGTGTGCTGTTCTCACTAGAGTGTGACCCCGAGGCTATTCTAGAACTAGGTCCTGTGAAGTGTGTGCTTCTGCGCATTTGGAGGGTGTGGGTGAGCATTGTGCTGGTTCTTCAATGGTGCTCTCCTCTTCTTCTACCTCCAAAGTGTCTTCAGGGCTGGAGATGAGGGCCTGGCTGGATGATGCCCGGAAGATGCCCGGAAGCACCTATGAAAGAAAGTCAAGATTACTTAAGCATGGCAAGCAACTGGAAGATAGCAGAATAGACTCTCAGTATGGCTGTCTGAGGGATGAGCTGGTGCAGGGTCCTCATTTGGAATGGCACCACCCTCCTCACCATCTTCTCCAGTCAGCGCAATGCCACACTCCTCATATGGAGGGAGGGCCTTAATTTCAGCCATTTCACCCCCCCCCCCCCCTCCCCCCCCCGGTCTGGGACCTCTCCCTCCTTTTGTGTGCGAGCTTGTCCTGCATGAAGGCAAATGAAGAGACTGTAAGCAGGACATATGCCATGGCAGATGATATGAATGCCTGCCTTGTGAGCGTGGTGAGTACAGCAGTGGACGGGATGAGTACGCGATGTACACAGAATATGAGCTCAGACAGAGATGCAAAGGTGTGTGGGAGAGAAAGTGAGTGGTGATGTGCCTTGAGCTGGCAGTGTGTGAGATCCCTATGGAGTGTCATCCTGCTAAGGCCTGATGGACTTGTGAATGTGTAAATTGAGGGTGATGAGAGGCTTGACTTACCCTGCCAGAACATATGAGATCATTCATCCTCTTGCTGCAGTGGATCACAAACCTTTTCTGTGCCGTGTTTGCACTGACAGCCAAAGACAACGTCTCCCAAGCCAGAGTGGCGGCATTGGTGGACCTCCTCCAGCCGTCACCGACGGGTCTCGACAGCCTCCAGCAGGTGGGCCAGCAAAGCAACACTGAACTTGGGACCGCACTCTTCTTACCTTTTGGTGCCATTTCTTCCCTGGGGCTATTCTGGCCTGGAGACTTTGAGAAGGCTGTGCACGGGTGTAATTTAACTATGGCGCTCAGAGGAAAGAACCGCTCAGGTCATGGTGGGGCGGGTGAATCAGAAGCTGCCTGCCCGCGATGTGACGTGCTTCCAGTTTTTGCATCGCTAATGAGGCGGAGAGCAGACAATACGAGGCAAAAACCAGTCATTGCGCTTGGCAGGGAAAATGGCGCTTTTCCCACTCATCACTGCACTTAGAGCGCGGATGGGAAAATCCCACCCTTTATCTTTCCTATTCCTATCCTATTGCTGTCCTTGGCTGGGACTTTTAAACGTATCGCAGCCGAGATCGGAGGTGGATGGGAAGGTAATTTGGCACCACTGGCCTCTGTGCCAGTTCCCTGCCACAATCCCAGGAAGTGGCAGGCAGCTGATGAAGGTCAATTATTGATAGTTGTGGGTCCGATTAAGGCCTTTTCCCTCGCCAATGGGAATTTCCAGTTGGCAGTGCGGGCGACCCACATTTGGCTCGTGGTAGGCGCTGGGCAGGAGTGGGGCGGGGAAGGGTGGCACAATGAATCACAGAAGGGACCCAACCCTCTGCCCCAAAGCCCCAGCTGCGGCCACTAGCTATCCACTGGAGGAGTTACCCCACCAGGGTCATGGCCAGACAGCTGAGGCTTTTTAAGAAATAAAAAAATAAACTCACCTTCACTTCTTCCTTTCTCTCTCTCCACATTCACATTGGGAGCTCCCATCTCAGCCAGTGGGGCTGACAAACACTGAGCACTGGAGAGCCTCCCATTGATTGTATTGGGAGCCCACCATCCCTGATTGGACAGCGGTCGCACTCCCTGCCATTAATTGGCATGGCCCTTTAAAAACCCGGGTGGGTGTTTCTGGAACATGGAGTGCGAGGTTGGGACCCAGAACTGAACAGGTGGCCTGGTCTCTGATCCAGAATTGAAAAATCTTCACCCTTGTACCCAAAAGATTCAGCTTAATTTTTAGAGCCTCCTCAAAGCACTGAGAAGAAGAGAATCAAATAAAACCTTCAGAAAGGGAAATCCTTTATTTGATGGGAGGACAGGGTACATGGTAGAGTGCACTTAATTCTTTGCATAATGACAGTCATTTTACATAGAATTACATCATATTTTACAATGCAGAAACAGGCCACTCAGCCTAAAAGGTCTCCGCTTGTGCTTAGGTTGCAAAAAAGCCATTTCCCACTCACATTTAGTCATTTCACAGCCCTGTTCCCCCAAGAGTAAAGTATTTGCACAGTAGTTCATTACTCTTCAATATGCAAGAGATTGATTTGGAAAAGGCCATTGCTGAACAATGGGAATCTTCATTCTTCAGTTCTTTAACTTGCTATAAAATTGTCTGCTGGAGCCAATTTCCTTTTCTGATATTCTGATGGAAGGTCACCGACCTGAAACATTGGGCGGAATTTTCCAGCACCGCCCATCCCCCCACCCCCCTGGCAGATTTAATGGGAGCTGTAATACCAGCTTTCTGCTGGCGTGAAATGACCTGGGTGACGGGTGGTTGTGGGTCACAGGCAGAGGGGTAAAGGTATTTGGCTGAATGTGTGCTCATGGCGGGTCGCATGAAACCATTTTGCATCCGTTACTGGGATGGAGATGAAGGCCCAACTGGAATTATCAACCCCCACCCCACCCAATCATCCGTGCTGTCAGCGGGATTTCACGCCGGTCTGGAACACGTCTGGACCAACGTGGCATGCATGTGTCGGGACTTACCGGAAGAAGGCCTGGGCAACCTGTGGAGATTGGAGGATGGAGGTCTCCAGTGACCGTGACCCTGGAACACCGTGTGCAGCAGTGGAGCATCAACCACGTGGATCCTCTCACACAGGTGGACGGCTGCATGAGGTACTGCTGAGCGGTGATGGTGTGTGCTGGGGGTGAATTAGACGGGGAGGAGAGGAATGAAGGGATGGTGCAGGTGTGGAGGCCTAGAGGGGCACGGAGGAGGTTGCAGGTGGCGGGGAAAGATAGACATGCTGCGGGGGTTGTGGAATGGGTGCACTGGGATGGAGCGGGAGGTTGGGAAGGGCCATAGTGGAGTGCAGGGAGTGGTGGGATGTGCAGGTATGAACGGGCAAGGGGGGAAGAGGGGAACAGGCAAAGGGGGGGAAGAGGGGAAAGGAGTTCAGAGGGAGGGGTGAACTGTAGAGTCCTGAGGGCCATGCTGAGGGATTTGGTGATAGGAAGAGATGGCGAGGGTTAAAGAGGGCAGTGGGAGCCAGTAGGGAGGGAGGGTGAGGATTCGGCAATGATAAGTAAAGGGACGCGGAGGGTTATTGGAGGGGATAAGGAAGGAGAAGTGGATTCTGGGAGTCGGCAGAATGAGAGGGTGCAGATCGACTGTCACAAGAGTGGGCTTCTCGGAAGGTAGGGGACATGGACACTCACCTGCATGGGACAGAGGGTGATGGGGTCGGGTTTAAGGGTAACCGTGGGACGATTAAATGTTATTCCTGGGGGAGTAAATGGTTATGGGGTGGGGGGGAATGGCGTGGGCCATTGGCAAAGGATAAAGGTATTGGACTGAACATCGAAGTTAAGAACAACCTTGGCTGCTCACAGTCCTGGAATGGAAAGTCCAGCCCTCAAACTCTGTTTCTCTCCCAACAGTTGCAGCCAGACCTGCTGAGTATTTTCAGAATGTTCTGTTTTTATTTCAGATTTCCAACATCCACAGAGTTCAGTTTTCCCTTTTTGTTGCTGCTAACTCCAAAATGGCAAAAAGCAGAAAGAAAGGTTTTTAAATAGAGTTTTATGAAAAACTGGGTAGGTTTCCCATCTTCCACTCCATATGAACTTGAGTTAATCCAAAGCCGTCCATATTCTAACACGCACCAAGCTCTATTCACCCTTCAAACTTGTACTCACTGACTGACGTCAACCCCTAGTTTAGCAACACATCAATTTTAAGATTCTCACTCTTCATTTCAAATCGCTGCACAGCCTTGCCCCTCCCTATCCCTGACATCTCCTCCAGCCCTACAACTGTTCATGATCTCTGACCTCATCCAATTCAGGCATCATGCGTCTCCCGAATATTAATTACTCTAACACTGGCCGCCATGCCTTCAGCTGCTTCAGCCCTAAGCTCTGAAACTCCCTCCCAAAACTTGCCAACTCTCTCTCCTCCTTTAAGATTCTACCACTTTGACCAAGCTTTTGGTCAGCTGCCTTATATATCTCCTAATATGGCTCGGTGCCAAATTTTGATTAAAAATGCCTCTGTGAAGTGCTTTGGAACATTTACTACATTAAAGCGTTATATGAATGCAGGGTGATGTTGTTGAAAAAACTAGATTAAGCAGAAAAATAACTATAAATAGTGTAGGAAGCAAGAGAAAAAAAATAGAGTAAAGGCATTAAGGAGCAAGCAGAATTACCTTTATTATCTGCTTTATCTTTAATTAAAATGATCAGATGTTTATTCTTGTAGGTTAAGGTTAATATTTCAGTAATGAAACAGCTCCTATTATATCCCCAAGACTGTCAGAGAATTAATCCTATAGATGAAATGATGTTTAGTATATTGTAGTATATCACACTTGAAGCTGAATTTTATGATTCTCAGAAATGGCTTTAAAAAAATAAATTGGAACCAAAATCCATAATGACTCATTTTGTCCAAAAGAACATTATCCAACATCTGTTTAGAGCTGTAACAATTATTGTAAACAAATTTCCTTCCTGCTTCCTAAAATGGTACCTTTAAAAAGATAACTTTATCTCCAGAAACCACAGCCTCTCAGTGTTTCCTGGTAGACACTAAACTTTGCTACATAAATTGTTGCAGTGCAGGTCTTCACCATGACTTTCTTTGTGCCTCAGAAAGTTGTTTCATTAAAAAGCAACGTTATATTCAAATAAAAGCAAAATACTGCAGATGCTGGAGATCTGAAATAAAAACAGAAAGTGCTGGAAAAACTCATCTGTGGAGGGAGAAACTGAGTTCACATTCCGAGCCCAATATGAATCTTCTTCGGAACTCAAAACTTTGGCCTCAATTTTCCGATCCCTCCCACCACAGGAATCACAGCGGGTGGGACGGATAATTTGACGGACCAGCAAAAGGTCCGTTGACCTTGGGTGGTACTGTGGGACCAGAAAATCCCACCCGTTAACACTGTTTCTCTCTCTCTCCACAGATGCTACCAGGCCTACAAGGATATATTAATCTACTTTGTAAAATTCCATTCTAAGACATCATAAGATTTGAATATAAAATTCATGCACCTCCTTGCTCTATGTTTATTTATTCATCTTTTTCTCCTGTTTACCATGTTACTGTTTATTAAAAAACACTTTAAATTATTAAAATTCTCAATAACCTTTCTGAGATGAAGGAGTTTATATAAGGGGACTGCAAATATGCCAACTCAAACTCCTCTAGTGCCTGCCAGGTCTGTCAGAGTTGGCAACAGAATTTAGTGCCAACATTGATAAAGCTAAAATAGCGCCATCTTTAGGACTTTGATAAGAATCAACAAGCAAAGTGCCACCAAAATCAGTGACGTGCCAATAAATAACATCCATGTTCCAGATTTCCAATATTCACTGCTGAAATAGGGCGCATCAAAGACATCCTGCAGGATAATGGCCACCCTGATCAGATCATTTTGCACTGTATATAGCGCAACCTCATGAATGGGCCTAAGGCCGTCACTTTTGGCCCAGAAAAGTGCCCAGTCTACCTCAGAAGGGCAAGGTATCTCAAAAATTTGAGCAATAGGGGAAGCTAGCTGTTTCATGCTGTCATTAAGCAGTAGCAATATGCATGGTATTTGCCACTAACAGGATGCTGCCGTCACGCCAAAAAGACATTCTGCCTATCACATAAATGAGTAATGTGGTATATGAATTTCAGTGTCAGTGAATGCTAGGTATGTAGGCCGAATGTCCCAAAGACTGGCCGATCATATCAAACACTATGTCCCTTCCACTATTTGCAACAGGCAAGGTACAGACTGTACCCAACCAGCCCATGCTGGCAAAACTCGAAAGACAATGTCCAACATTAGATGTGACTCTGTGATTGGACAACATTTGCTAAATAATCCTCCAATTCAAGATTGTCAGTCTGGCTCGCAGTGTGGCGCATTTGTGTGTTCTGGAAGCTACAGATATTAATACACAGGGCCCTGTTCGTTACAGACAGAAAGAACATGTACACACATTGCGTGTGTTTCAGCTAAACAAAATAAGTGACAGCCATTTGCTGGTTCATTCCTCAAGGTGATGCCTTGACAAACCAGAGTCAAGCTGCCTGGTTTAAATTTGAAACCATTTGAAAAAAATTTGCTCGTTCAGGGCCTTCATCATGGTCAAAGGAGTTGGGTAGATGTAGGACTTTTTCCATGATTGTCTGTTACTTTTAATCAACTGCCTTGGGACTCGGTGCATTTCTTTCTGGTTCTCTGCTGCAGTTGTTCCCTGGCTGCCTTTTATTTGATGGCTTTCACTTTCTCGTCACTGTCGGTTTCATCAGGGATTCTTGCTATTTATGCCACCATGAAGTATCATTATAAATGGTCCCAGGGTGTGTTTAACATAGAGTACTAGAAACAAGGCCTTCAAGGACTGTTAAACATTTATTATCGATATACAACTAGGTACAGGGATAGATAAGCATGAGACTCCTTCCAGAATCATCTCTCTCTCAGTTCCAGTGACATGTGATCTGACATCACTGATGATGTACATTAGCTGTTGACATAATAGCTATTAACCCTTTATACTACATATCCTGCATTACAACAGTGGTTACACTTCAAAAGGACTTTGTTGACTTGAAAGGACTTTGGGACATCTTAAGGTTATGTGAGGCACTTTCTAAATGCAAGTTCTTTCTTTGATCCAAACAAAACTTTACCCTGTTTCTCTCAACCATTACACCTGGAAGAATTAATTGCAATGAAGTATAGCAGAGGAGAGCTATTATTATCCATTGCAGCCCACAGGGCATTGGAAATAGCATCAAGCAGCAGGTGAATCGAACCCACAAGAATAATTCTGCTTAAGGTCCCGAATATTTTAAGTGGAGTATTCCTCAATTTCAAAGTGGTCGCAACATGTACTTCCAGTAAAGATATTTTTTATGATTGGCAGATTGTTTGTGGTATTGTCGTCAACTTAAAAATGAATGCATACCATCCTTTTAAGGACCATTTAGCACTAGGATGCACAGTACAAGCATTGAGATGAGCAGGCAGTGTGAAATTTGTGTAGCGCCTGCATTCCCTCAAATCGGGCTTTGCACTTATTTCCCATGATAAAGACAACTAGATATTTCCTTGTAGACGCTTCAATCCTGAAAAATTTAGACATGAGGGAACAACATGAGATATGCATTTTTTTTATGATCACAGCTTTCTTGCATAAATTTGTTAAATTGCCATGTGGGTCGATAATGCAAGACTCCTCCAAATATTGTGTTTGGAAAAGAGGGAATGTTTACTTGACTAAACTAAACTGTGAAAGTTATTTTGGCCCAAGGGTAAAAACAGGTACTAAATGGGTGCAGATCTCATAAGGCGTGCTTGTTTGAATGTCCAGATTTAGCATGTAATTTTGGTTCTAATTGCCGATTACCATAATTTGAACTTGCCTGGAAGTGTTAAACAAGAAGCCTGCATGTTTAACACTCGAGAGCTGATTAGGTGTGGGTTTTTTTTATGGAGCTATACATGTGGACTCCTCTCATTTACATCCAGTGAAGGTGTGGGGCGTTTTGGCTGGCACATGGCAGTGTGCTGCAGGATCACTCAGGGGCCGAGGGAGAGGTCACACAGGGTTCTTGGATGTGGCACTGGAGGTCCTGGCGGAGGAGATCCAGGGGAGGACGGATATCTCGCAAGGGGCAAGCAGTCCACCTCACCTCCCTGGCCCTCTCTCCTGAAGCAGCTGGTGCTGCTCTCACTGGCCTCGAGATCTCCTCCTATTTCTCATCCAGACCGAGGGGGTCCCCAGGCAAGTTGCTCAGGACCAATGACTTCCTTTTTCCTGCTTATTCCTTCCTATAAGATACAGCACTCACTCCTTTTAGGTGAGCTCCCCAGAGTATTTCAGAATAAATGTTGCACAATTGTTGGTATCCTTTTTTTTAAACATTCGCTCACAGAATGAGGGTATCGCTGGCTAGGCCAGCATTTATTGCCCATCCCTAATTACCCTTGAAAACTGAGTGGCTTGGCAAGCCATTTCAGAGGGCAGTTAAGGGTCAACCACATTGCTGTGGGTCTGAAGTCACATCTAGGTCAAACCAGGAAAAGATAGCAAATTTCAAACCAGATGGGTTTTTACAACAATTGACAATAGTTTCACAATCATCATCAGACTTTCAATTCCAGACTTTTGTTTTTGAATCTGCCATGGTGGGATTTGAATTCAGGTTCCCAGAGCATTACCCTGGGTCTCTGGATTACTAGTCCAGTGACAATACCACTACAGCACCACCTCCCCCTCTATGAGGCACTGAAATCAATATTAATGTCGTGTTTATTCCCAAGCACCTGCTCACGATTAGGAGAGGGCGTTGTTGAAGCACTAGCCAGCAAAATGCTGTTTAACCTCTTTAATGAGTACCAGCAGGTATTTTAAGTAGCAATTAGTTGATTATCAAACTTCCAGGTGGCTGTACAACTTGCTGACTTCAACTCCTTTAGCAAGATGGCATCTTGCGCTAAATGAAGGCCAAACCAGGTTAAGACCTGGTTTATCTTAACCACTTTTGAAGCAATTTAACACCTAAAATATTTGGCAAAATCCCGCAGCATGTTTTACCATTATATCAGAGTTACAATAGACAATTAGTACCTAATTTTTAAATCTGATTTGTTTAAGGACTAAGTTATAAGAGATGATAGTTTATGGACAGAGAACAAATTTGCCTTCAGTGCCTGGGCTATCAATTGAATAGTCTGAGAAAATAGGAGTGTGGGTTGCAGTGCACTATTAACCCTTGCCTGTTGGGTGAAATGGCGGCAGCATGCCAACTCTGCCTGCTAATTGCAATGATTTCTGGTTGAAGCCAGAGCTGCATATTTGCTGGACAAATCAGCAGGGAACCTAATGTAACTTGCACTCCTTATAGCTGGCCTGCATCTCTTAAAGGGGAAGTGCATTGTGGCTGCACTGGTGCAAGCAGTCATTCTACCATTGAATCTGCACTGAGAAAGAGACATGAATAGCTGATCTTGGGAGAGCATAGCCCCCCAGGTTTGCACATGCTACACTGGAGGTCCTAGTGAAGGAATTGAAAAGGAGGAGAGATGTACTCTACCCTCAGGGAGGCAGGAGGCCCTCCAGGCACATGATGAGAAGGCACTGGGAACAAATAATCATGCCAGGAGTCAAGCCCTAAGGACCTGAATACAGTGTAGGAAGAGGTTCACTGACCTGACACGAGGAATCAAAGTTAGTGAATGTATCTTCAAATGCCATATCCGGTACACTACACTGGCCTTAGCCATTGCTCAATTCATCACCCCCCTCTCCTATCACTCACCTAACAATAATCTGTCAAACAGGACTCATATCTAACATTGATATGCTTCAACTCACCCTCACTTATTGCTATTGTAAGCCTCAAAACCACATCTCATAGCTTGTGCATGCTTCCAGCTGTTCAGCCATGATAACCACATCACCAAACAAATTGCATGAAAGCCACTGGCACACTTGCCTCTCTCTTGCTGGAGAAGGTGGTGCATAAGCAGAGGCAGCAGGAATGAGCTGGAGAAAGAGAGGGGCTTGCCTTCAAGTTCTAACACCCATGGAGGAGACGGTGCTGGCCATTATGGGATGGGCCATTGTGGAGTCCATGGCCAGCAGCAGGGCTGAAACCATTGATGATGATGGTATCCTTATACCTAATCCTCCTCACATCCTACTTACCTCCACAATTTATTCTGACTTATAAGCTGCAGATGGTGTAAGCAAGCACTTACTACTTTCCCTTCCCCCTTCACCGCAATCCAATCCTTGTCCCTTTTTCCACTCAAGATATCCAAACCTTCTGCCTGCCCTTGAAATGGAGGAAAAGCAAGAAGACAGTGAAGATGAAGACACATTGTCTCTCGATTTCACACTCGGAGCCACCAGCTTAGGTGCTGCCACTGGCCGTATTTTGGAGGATAACAGAGAAGCGTGATCAGCACATGGTGAGACACCCTGCACAAGTGGACTGCAGCAGGGCAGGGGAAAAGGAAAGTGCAGGTGCCAGCTTGTCAGAAGCAAGGTCGTACACACGTTCTGCTGCAGAGGACTCAGATGAGGATTTGAATGGGTCAGGCTACAGATGAGGTGCCTAAGAAGGGATGTTTTCCCTCATTAGCCCAGGCATTGAATACAAGAGCAGGGTGATTATGCTAGAACTGTCCATAACACTAGGGCACAACTAGAGTTTTGCATAGAGTTCTGATCACCACATTACAAGAAGAATATGATTGCACTGGAGAGGGCACAGAGGACATTTATGAGGAATACATAACTTTAAATGTCGGAAAAGAATAGAGCAGCTGTGGTTGCTTTCTTTGGAATAGAGGAAGCTGAGGTGAGATTTAATTGAGATGTATAACATTTTGAGGGGCCCTGGATAGAGCAGAGAGGGAGGAACTATTTCCTTTGGCAGAGAGGCCAATAACCAAGGGGTATAGATCTGTCAATGGCCGAAGGATTAGAAGGACGTTGAGGAGAATTTCTTTCACCCAGATGATGGTGAAGGTCTGGAACTCACTGCCTGAAAGGGTGGTAGAGTCAGAAACCCTCAGTGAATTTAAAAAATACTTGAGTATACCATAACCTACAGGTCTATGGTTCAAGAGCTAAAATGTGGGATTAAGCTGGATAGCTCTTTTACAGCCAGCAATAGACATGATGGGCCAAACGGCCTCCTTCTGTGAGATAAAATTTCCATGTGTCTATGTAAGAAGGCCGATGAGAATACATACCCAATTGCCTGATGCACTGAAAAGCCTGAGTTCAATGTCGAGAAGCATGAAGAAGTTTGGCACCAACTTGGGGCAGAGATTTGCGCAGATCTTGGAGCTCAGCATTTCCAACATGGAATTGGTGGCCAACTCCATCAATGCACCTGTGGAGCTAACCATGATACAACTTCTGATGGCCAAAGTTTCAGCTTCCATTGCAGCACAAGCAGAAGCTGTCCAATGTGTGAGTTCGGCATTGGAAGCTCAGACTGAAGACTTGAAATCTCAGAATGCTGCCATGAAAGCTCAGGCTATTACCTTCATGGCCCTGAATACCAGTGTGCAAACAAGCTTCCAGGTTGTCACAGCACCTCTGCAATCTGTTCTCCAACAGATCTGCTCCATAAAAAACCCATGAAGATATGGCCTCCTGCTGAGAGCCTCCTCCTCCTCCCTCTTCTAGCAACCTGTCCTGCTCTGCATGACCCTTGCTCATTATCCCAGTCATGATCAATGCCAGCAGGAAATCCTACTAGTCCGCCATGTCTAGAAGCAACTGGTTTGTGTTCAAGCCTCCCAGTCATCAAAAAGTGATTAGAGCACCAGACAGACCTCACCCTGGAGATTACTGAAACTTTTTGTAAATATAGAAAAGCACCTAAACATGTAGAATTGTTGGAAGAAATAATCCAGCAACTAACTTGTGAGTAGTTAATGATGCCTTTAAATAACACTGATGCAGGTTTGGGTCCTTCATGTCATGTTCAGCTGTGACAGATTAAAAGAGGGCACAGGCTGGAGTGTGCAGCTCCAAAATAGCAGCACTGGTGTCAAAACAGCTTTGCGCACATTGATTGGTGTCATGATCTGCCTGGTCTTCATACATCCAGTGAACATTAGGTGCACAAAATGGCGTCAGGTGCATTCACACCAGAAGTATGCATCTGTGCCATGGATGCCATCTTGGAGCCTTAAGAGGCCTCGTAATGCCCAAAAAACAGGTGCTACCAAGATCAATTACCCTAAAAAACAAGAATTTTCAGCCCGCATGAGATTACACAATGCTGTTCACCTAGTGCTTATGACCCTCCACCAATGTGTAGTTAAACTGGATGTTGAGTAGTAAAGGATCTTAGGGGATACAAGAATTGGAGTTTAGGAAAAACTAAACGAGTGTTGACCTCTGGAGCTTTTAAATGATGTGCCTTTAAAAGATACGATTTCTAAATTTGTTTCTAAATTCTAAATTTTTCTTTTGTTCGGCTGCATTTTTCAAAAAACACCGGGACACACTCTACAGACAACGGAAAACTGCCCAGACTGCTACTATGCACACAATTTTGCATTCCACCAAGTGGGATGAACTCAATCTCCTGGGGAGCATGAAAGACCATATCCCTCTGTTAGCTTCACACCATCCTGAGACTTTTCAAATGTTTCTGAGATGAGTCATCAAAGTGCAATTACCTGTTCTGAAACTATAATTGCAGCAGAAATGAACTAATAGAATTTTTCTGGAACATTCAGCCAGCAAGGTACTGAAGGGCTCTTTACCAAGCAGGAAAGAGAGAACAAAAGACAGTGCTATACTGAGCACAAGCTGTTGAAGCTGTGTGCCCTCTCTGTCTGTGTCTCTCGGAGGTGTTGTGCCTGATTTGCAAAGTAACCATCTTGAGCGGAGAAATCTATTATCAAAATAAGACAAGGAAATAGGCTCCATACAACTAAACCCAGGAAGACAGCTGAAATAAATGGCCACAACATGGAATCACCGCATTGAGACCAGCCAAGGAACTACTAACTGTATACTTCTCTGTTTTATTTTCCATGAACTGTAAAAATCCTATAAGCCTATCCTCTTACTCTGCCATCTGTACTGGTGTTTGTGCGTGTATACGAGTGTGTGTGTGTGTGTGTGTCCAGTCGAATGCATCTGACATTGCAATTTACCTTGTTTTTTTAAATTTGAGAAACAGTTTCAATAAACATATCTTATTTTTTGTCTAACCCAAGAAAACCAATCTGAATAATTCTTTACAACCCAAGAGTGTTATTATTGGGATCCTCACAGCATTGGCAAAGCACATCCTCTCTAAATTTACACAAAACCCTCTTACGGTCAAACCTGGAGTGGGAGAATAGGGGAATCATTTCACCCCTCCTCACGCGGTCGTAACAATGATTACAGGTAAAAGTAAGTTTGCATTTACTAAATTCAGTGACATGGTCATATTTCTGGTGCAATCCTTTATCCTAAGAAATCCAGATACAGCCAGAGTGGGTATTCGGAATTTGGTGCAAAGTGGGAATTGAACTGGTAAGTCTTTTCTCTTTCATTTCTCTTTAATTTTTATAAGTTCAGTAGTCTAGTTAAAAGATTGGTAAGGTAGCTGACTCAGCTGACTGTGCGACAGTTAACTGTCAATCACCTGAAGCCTGATTAGGGCCTGAATAGGGGTTAATTACTATTTGAAGCTTAACTAGTGGTGAGTCAAGTCAGCTCTATTTAAGAAAGGGACTATCTAGAAGCACTGTACAGTGTGCTTGCACACGAACAGGAGAGTGAGCACAGCCAGAGTGGGGCACAGCCAGAGTGGGTATTCGGAATTTGGTGCAAAGCAGGAATTTGGTGCATAGGGGACGAGGTGCTCTTTGCATTTTTTCTTTTCTATCCAACTTTTTGAACCTTCAGAGTGTGCTGCAGCAATACAGGCTACAAGGGAAAGGAATCACTGGTAAGTAGTGGGTAAGGTATTTACTACTTTAATCGCTTATAGTTTAAGGTCTTTTTGTGGTTTACAGTTTGTATACTCTGCAGTAATGAGGATCAGGAAAGAAGGGCCCTAGAGTAATTGACTTAAAAGGTTTAATTTAAAGGGATAAGTCATGGCAGGAGCGCTCAAAGCCGTGGTGTGCTCCTCGTGCTCCATGTGGGAAGCCGGGGACATTTCCAGTGCCCGGGACCAGCATGTGTGCAGGAAGTGTGCCCAGCTGCAGCTCCTGGAAGCTCAGTTTTCAGAGCTGGAACAGCGGCTGGGGACACTGTGGAGCATCCGCGAGTCTGAGAGCATCGTGGATAGCACGTTTAGAGAGGTGGTCACACCACAAATGAAGGGACTTGAGGAAGGAAGGGAATGGGTGACCACCAGGCAGTCCATGAGAAACAGGCAGGTAGTTCAGGAGTCCCCTGAGGTCCCGCTCACAAATCGGTATTCCGTTTTGGAGGCTGATGAGGGCGCTGGTTCCTCCAGGGAGTGCGAACAGAGCCAAGCTTCTGGCACCATAAGCAGCCTGTCTGTACAGGAGGGGAGGAAGGGAGGAAGAGCAATAGTAATAGGGGATTCTATAGTCAGGGGAACAGATAGGCGCTACTGTGGCTGTCAATGTGACTCCAGGATGGTATGTTGCCTCGCCGGTGCCAGGGTCCGGGATGTCACTGAATGGCTGCAGGTCATCCTGAAGGGGGAGGGCAATAAGACAGAGGTCATGGTACATGTTGGTACCAATGACATAGGTAGAAAGAGGGATGAGGTCTTGCATCGAGAATTCAGGCAGTTAGGCAGTAGAATAAAAAGCAAGACCTCTCGGGTTGTAATCTCTGGATTACTCCCAGTGCCATGTGCTAGTGAGCTCAGAAATAGGAGAATAGCGCAGATGAATACGTGGCTTAAGAGTTGGTGCAGGAGGGAGGGTTTTAGATTCCTGGATCACTGGGACCGTTTCTGGGGAAGGTGGGAACTGTACAAGCGGGACGGTCTACATCTGAACCAGAGCGGGACTAACATCCTTGCGGGTGTATTTGCTGGTGCTGTTGGGAGGAGTTTAAACTAATTCGGCAGGGGGAGGGGACACAGAATGTTAGCAGAATAGGGACACATCATAATACAGTAAAACAATCAAGTCAGAGGGAGTACAGTTGCAATAAGCTTCAAGAGAGTAAGGCAAGGCTGGTTGGCCTCTAGTTTAATGCCAGGAGTATTACAGGTAAAACAGATGAGTTAAGGGTGAGGATTGACATATGGAATTGTGATATAGTAGCCATCGCTGAGACGTGGTTGAGGGAAGGGCAGGATTGGTAGCTCAACATTCCGGGATATAGAAACTTCAGGCGAGACAGGGGAGGGGGTAAAAGAGGAGGAGGTGTTGTATTATTAGTTAAGGAGTCCGTTACTGCAGTAAGGAGAGATGATATCTTGGAGGGGGCATTGAATGAAACTTTGTGGGTAGAGCTTAGGAATAAAAAAGGGCAACCACATTATTAGGTGTCTATTATAGACCCCCAGATAATCAGCGGGAAATTGAGAAGCAAATATGTGCACAATTTGTGGAGGTGTGTAAAAACAATAACAATAGGGTAATTATATTAGGTGATTTCAACTTTCCCAACATTAATTGGGATAGATATAGTGTTAAGGGCTTGGATGGAGTGGATTTCTTGAAATGTGTACAGGAGAACTTTTTAGGTCAATATGTAGAGGGTCCAACAAGGGACGGTGCATTGCTGGACCTAATTCTGGGGAATGAAGCCAGACAGGTGGCTAAGGTGGTGGTGGGCGAGCATTTTAGTGATAGCGACCACAACATGTTACAGTTTAAGTTTGTTATGGACAAAGAAATTGACAATTGCAAGGACATGTTTTGGATTGGGGGAGAATGGATTTTAGTAAAATAAGGCCAAGGTAGACTGGGAACAGTTACTTGTGGGTGAAAAGTGTGAGGTGATACACTTTGGAAGGAGATACGCTTTGGAAGGAGTAATTTGACAAGGAAGTATTCAATGAATGGCATGGCACTAGGAAGTTCTGAGGAACAAAGGGACCTTGGCGTGTGTGTCCATAGATCTCTGAAGGCAGAGGGGCATGTTAGTGGGGTGGTGAAAAAGGCATATGGGACATTTGCCTTTATCAATCAAGGCATAGATTTAAAAAGTGGGGAGGTCATGTTGGAGTTGTATCGAATCTTGGTGAGGCCACAGCTGGAGTTCTGTGTGCAGTTCTGGTCGCCACGTTATAGGAAGGATGTGATTGCACATGTGAGAGGGTGCAGAGGAGATTCACCAGGATGGTGCCTGGGATGAAACATTTAAGTTATGAAAAGAGATTGGCTAGACTTGGGTTGTTTTCGTTGGAGCAGAGAAGACTGAGGGGCGACCTGATCGAGGTGTACAAGATTATGAGGGGCATAGACAGGGTGGATAGGGAGCAGCTGTTCCCCTTAATTGAAGGGTCAGTCAGAAAGGGGCATAAGTTCAAGGTGAGGGGCAGGAGGTTTAGGGGGGATGTGAGGAAAAACTTTTTTACCCAGAGGGTAGTGAAGGTCTGGAATGCGCTTCCTGGGAGGGTGGTGGAGGCGGGTTGCCTCACATTCTTTAAAAAGTACCTGGATGAGCACTTGGCACATCATAACATTCAAGGCCATGGGCCAAGTGCTGGTAAATGGGATTAGGCAGGTAGGTCAGGTGTTTCTCACATGTCGGTACAGACTCGATGGGCCGAAGGGTCTCTTGTGCACTGTTTGATTCTGTGATACTGATTTGCCAACTGTGCATTTCCAGAACATTTTATGCTCATTCCAGTGATTAATAGCATAAAAAGTTTGCAGCCACTAATTTGAAGAAAAAGACTTCCATTTCTAGCACCTTTCATGACTTCAGGATGTCCCAAAGTGCTCTACAGCCAATGAAGTACTTCTGAAGTGTAGTTGCTGGTGTAACGTAGGAAATATTATGGGCAGGATCTTCCCCCCATCGGGGGGTTGTGTGCGGGAGCGGGTGCAAGCGGGCCGGTTCTTGATCAGCGCCCCCAATTGGGGGCGCGCTGCCATTTTACGTGGGCGGGCCAATTAAGGCCCGCCCAGCGTGACGTCCGCCAGGAAGCGCTATGCGCTCCCTGTGGGCTGGGGGGGGGTTCCCTGAGCTGGGAGTGTGCTCTGTCGCGCATACGCGCGAAAGAGCACACTCATCTCCCTGAGGCGAAGTGCTGCCTCAGGGAGATTGGCTCATGTTTGAAACATTGAATAAAGATTAGAAAAAAAATTTCTGACATGTCCCCTCATGTTCCACTGTCACATGAGATGGGACATGTCAATTTCTTTTATTTAGACATTTAATACAAATTTTAATAACCTCATGAAACCTCATCCCGCCAGTGGATGAGGTTTCATGTTTTTTCAGAAGCCTGCCGGGGCTCCCGGCCTGCCCGCCAACCTTAAGATTGGACGGGCAGGTCCATTGATTAAAATTCAATTATTTATTAATGGCCTTAAGTGGCCATTGACAGGTCGGCAGGCGTACACCCGAGTCAGCTGCGCGCCCGCCAACCTGAAAATGTAAATGACGCCCGGTGACGTCGGGACACATGCCCGACATAACCCTGCATCATTTTACGTGTCGGTGAGTGGGCCCCAGCCCCCGTTCGCCGACCGGAAAATGCAGCCCTATGTGAAAATAGCTTTATACTGTCACATCTTCCAGTTCTGATGAAACATTGGCCGAAATTTTCACTAACGAGGCAGGAAGCCTAAGTGGGAAAATTTCCTGACTCGGCAGACCCGTCTCCATATGAATGGTTGCTGAATGCAGTATTTAAGCTCTGGGCAGTAGGATCAGGTTGGGCCTGCTGACCCCAGGAACAGTTCAGATGTGGCCACGGAAGCAGGCGATTACTGAGGCTGGTTAGAAGGCCTGCCTCTGTTCTCTGGGACTTTGTTCCAGTTGTATTAAAAGCTGTTAGGCCCTCTAGCCCTCATCTCTCACACCCCCTCCCCCCCCCTCACCAATTCCCCATGTTCCCTCCATACCCCCATGCCACTTCCATGCTACTTTCATGCCCCCAGGCCCCTTCCATCCACCCCTGCATCCTCCACACCCTCTCACCAAGATGCACTATGTACAAAACCAATGAGCCATATAGTAACAATGTTAAGTCATGAAATGCTGAAAAAGACACCCAATTCAGAATTCTGCTTTGAAAAGAACTGCTCAAAAATAATTCATAATGAGACCATCTGGCAACTGTCTCAACAAAGCAGATGGCCAAATATCTATGTCTCCAGATAGCATCATTATTGGCTGAGCTCCAAGACTCACTAATGGAAACAGGGTCGATTTACATAGGCTGAGGTAGAGCGTTAGCTTTGATTGATTGACATCGTTATGAGGTTACAATAAGCTATTCTTTCTTTCATCGATTTTTTTCAATGCCTGCATATTTATTTGGACAAGATGAAGAGGTGTGAAGTGGAGTAAAGCTTCTGTTATTGCAAATATGAATGGCAGTTTCTGATTGACTTGTTTATAAGGTTGTAAGAGTAACAATATTTCTCAAAGAAGTTTTCTGAATGGGTGTTATTTTCATGAGCATTACAAGACTTGCCATTGTAATTATATGACTCAGTAGTTCTATACTTAGTGCGTACTAGGTCAGTGGGTATGCAGGGGGCATGGGAGGGCATGGGGAATATGAGGAGGCATGAGTAAAAGATTTTACATTTACCTTTAAAAAGAGTCCTGAATCCAGGCTATGAAGCATGGCTCCTCTGAGGGGTTGTGAACTATGAGTCCTCGAGAAGCTGACAAGACTTCATAAAAATTGCACTTTTGTGGGGAGTGGGGGGTATAAGCTGCCTATGCCCACATTGAAACTTGCCAAGTCAGGAGTAAGTGCCTTATCCCACTGGCAAAAATTTCTGGCACTGGGACTGGGGATGGAAATCCCAAAATCAGCTCTCGCCCGCCATTTATAAAGGCCTCTGGAGATAACGCAACTCCACGAAAACCCAAGCTATTAACTGTTTCTCTCTCCTCAGATGCTCCCTGACATTCCATGTGTTTCCAGCATCTCTGTGTTTATAACTAAAGTGCATTCTAGACAAGGATGATTCCTTGATCAGATTAGGGGAGTGTCCACTGATGACGATTTTTCATTTATTTACCCAATTGCCAAAAAATCAAACACTGCGATTTCCCAATCTACACTCCCCTGTGACTGTCACCCTTTCCCAATCAAGGGGTTGATCCTACAGTGTCTGCTCTTAAAATTCTATGGGGAGGTGTTGGCATGGTGGTAGTGTCACTGAACTAGTAACCCAGGGGTCCAGGCTAATGCTCTAGGGACATAGGTCCACTAATGCAGCTGGTGGAATTAAATTCAATTAATAAATCTGGAATTAAAAGCTAGCCTAATGGCAACCACAAAACCATTGTTGAAAAAACCCATCTGGCCCTTCTTTGGGAAGGAAATCTGCCGCCCTTTGTCTCCAGACCCACAGCAATGTGGTTGACAACGAAATGCTCTCTGAAATTCCCTAGCGAGCCACTCAGTCATATCAAACTGTTACAAAGCCTAGAAGGAATGAAACCTGATGGATCACCCAGCATTGACCTAGGCGTTGGAAATGACAATGGCACACCCAGCGAAGCCAAACCTGCAAAGTCCTCCTTACTAACATCTGGGAGCTTGTGCCAAATTTGGAAGAGCAGTCTCATTAAGATTGACTTCGTCATACTCACGGAATCATACCTGACAAACAATGTCCCAGACATCACCATCCCTGGGCCTGCCCTGTCAATGGGACAGAGGTGGCAGCGCAGTGGTCTACGGCCATCTTCAGCCAGAAGTGCCGAGTGGATGATCCATCTCAGCCTCCTCTCGATGTCCCCAGCATCACAGGTGCCAGTCTCCTGCCAATTCAATTCACTCCACGTAATGTCAAGAAACAGGTAAAGGCACTGGATACTGCAAAGCCTATGGGCTCTGACAACATTCAGCATTAACACAAAGGACTTGTGCTCTAGAGCTAACCATGCCCTTAGCCAAGTTGTTCCAGTACATCTACAACACTGGCATTTACCTGATAATGTGGAAAATTTCCCAGGTATGTCCTGTACACAAAAAGCAGAATAAATCCAACCTGGCCAATTACCGCCCCATCAGTCTACTTTCAATCTTCAGCAAGGTGCCGTTGACAACGCAATCAGGAGGCCGTGGCCCAGGGAGTCCTCAACATCAACTCTGGGCCTCTTGAAGTGTCATGGCATCAGGTCAAACATGGGCAAGCAAACCTCCTGCTGATTACCACCTACCGCCCTCCCTCAGCTGATGAATGAGTGCTCTTCCATGTTGAACACCACTTGAAGCATGCATCAAAGGTGGTAAGGGCACAAGATGTACTCTGGATGGGGGACTTCAATGTCCAACATTATGAATAGCTCTGATGAAGAGTCATACAGACTCGAAACGTTAACGCTGTCTTCCTCTCCACAGATGCTGTCAGACCTGCTGAGCTTTTCCAGCTAATTTTGTTTTTATTTCAGATTTCCAGCATCTGCAGTATTTTGCTTTTAACTATGAATGGCTCAGTAGCGCCACTACAGACCTTGCTGTCTGAGTCCTAAAGGACATAGCTGCTAGACTGGGTCTGTGGCGGGTGGTGAGGGAACGAACAGGAGGGAAAAGCATACTTGACCTCATCCTCACCAACCTGCCTCCCGCAGATGCATCTGTCCATGACAGTATTGTAGGAGCGATCACCTCACATTCCTTGTGTTGTGTGGCACTACCACTGTACTAAATGGGATAGATTCCGAACAGATCTAGCAACTCAAAACTGGGAATCCACAAGGCACTGTGGGCCATCAGCAGCAGCAGGATTGTATTCAACCACCATCTGTACCCTCTTGGCCCGGCATATCCCCCACTCTACCATCACCATCAAGCCAGAGGATCAACCCTGGTTCAATGAAGAATGCAGGAGGGGATGCCAGGACCAGCACCACATACCTAAAAATGAGGTGTCAGCCTGGTGAAACTACAACACAGGACTACTTGCAAGTCAAACAATGGAAGTAGCAAGTGATAGACAAAGCTAAGTGATCCCACAACCAAAAGATCAGATCTAAGTTCTGCAGTTCAACCAAATCCAGTCATGAATGGTGGTGGACAATTAAACAACTCACTGGAGGAGGAGGCTCCACAAATATCCCCATCCTCAATGATGGGGGTGCCCAGCACATCAGTGCAAAAGATAAGGCTGAAGCATTTGCAACCATCTTCAGCCAGAAGTACCGAGTGGATGATCCATCTCAGCCTCCTCCTGAGTCCCCAACATCACAGATGCTAGGCTTCAGCCAATTTGATTCACTCCACGCGATATCAAGAACTGGCTAAAGACACTGGATACTGCAAAGGCTATGAGCCCTGACAATAACCCAACAATAGCACTGAAAACTTGTGCTCAAGAAATAGCCAAGCTGTTCCAGTACAGCTACAAAGCTGGCATCTACCCGGCTATGTGGAAAATTGCTCAAGTATACCATGTCCACAAAAGGCAGGATAAATCCAACCCAGCCAATTACTGCCCCATCAGTCTACTCATGATCTTCAGCCAAGCTTTTTTTTATTCATTCATGGGATGTGGGCTTCGCTGGCTGGGCCAGCATTTATTGCCCATCCCTAATTGCCCTTGAGAAGGTGGTGGTGCGCTGCTTTCTTGAACCACTGCAATCCATGTGGTATAGGTACACCCACAGTGCTGTTAGGAAGGGAGTTCCAGGATTTTACCCGAGCATCAGTGAAGGAACGGCGATATATTTCCAAGTCAGGATGGTGTGTTGCTTGGAGGGGAACTTGCAGGCAGTGGTGTTCCAATGTGTCTGCTGCCGTCGTCCTTCTAGACAGTAGTGGTCGTGGGTTTGGAAGGTGCTGTCGAAGGAGCCTTGGTGAATTCCATCTTGTAGATGGTACACACTGCAGCTACTGTGTGTCAGTGGTGGAGGGAGTGAATGTTTGTGGATATGGTGCCAATCAAGCGGGCTGCTTTGTCCTGGACAGTGTCAAGCTTCTTGAGTGTTGTTGGAGCTGCACTCATCCAGACAAGTGGGGAGTATTCCATCACCCTCCTGACTTGTGCCTTGTAGATGGTTGACAAGCTTTGGGGAGTCAGGAGGTGAGTTATTTGTTGCACTATTCCGAGCCTCTGACCTGCTTTTGTAGCCACAGCCAAGTAATGGAAAATGTCATTGATAGTGCCATCATATTACTCAGCAATAACCTGTTCACTGACGCTCAGTTTCAGTTCCACCAAGGCCACTCAGCTCCTGACCTCATTACAGCCTTAGTCCAAACATGGACAAAAGAGCTGAACTCCAAAGCTGAGATGAGAGTGACTGCCCTTGACATCAAGACAGCATTTCACCAAGTGTGGCATCAAGGAGCCCTAGAAAAATTGGAGTCAATGGGAATCGGGGAAAACCCTCCGCTATTTGGAGTCATACCAAGCACAAAGGAAGATGGTTGCGGATTTTGTAGGGCAATAATCTCAGTCCTGGGACATCACTGCTGGAGTTCCTCAGGGTAGTGTCCTCAGCCCATCTTCAGCTGCTCATCAATGACCTTCTTTCGATCATAAGGTAAAAAGTGGGGATGTTTGCGAATGAATGTACCATGTTCAATACCATTCATGACTCCTCAGATAATGAAGCAGTCTATGTCCATAGAGCTGGATAATATTCAGGCTTTGATTGATAAGTAACAAGTAACATTCACACCACACAAGTGCCAGGCAATGATCATCTCCAACAAGAGAGAATCTAAGCATCTCCCTTTGAAATTTAAAGGCATTACCATCGCTGAATCCCCCACTATTGACATCCTAGGGGTTACCATTGAGGAGGAACTGAACTGGACTAGCCATATAAATACCGTGGCCAAAAGAGCAAGTCAGAGGCTAGGAATTCTGCAGTGAGTAACTCACCTCCTGACTCCCCAAAGCCTGTCCACCATCTACAAGGCATAAGTCAGGAGTATGATGGAAGACTCTCCACTTGCCTGGATGAGTGCAACTCCAACAACACTCATGAAGCTTAAATAAAAAGAGAAAATGCTGGAAAAACTCAACAGGTCTGACAGCATCTGTGGAGATAGAAACAGAGTTAACGTTTCGAGTCTGTAAGACCCTTCTTCAGAGCTGGAGAGAAGTAGAAATGTGATGACGTTTATGCTGTTAAGAGGGGTGGAGCAGGTGAAGCTGGATAGAAGGCCAGCAATAGGTGGAGGGTAAGGAGAGATTGGCAAAGATGTTATGGACAAAAAGGCAAAGGGAGTGTTAATGGTAGTGGAGAGGGCTAAAGAAGGTGCTGATAGTGGCATAAAGGTAAGAAAGCAGAATGTGTTAATAGCAGAACAAGGATCAGGACTCTGTGAAAGAACATGGAACAAGTAACAGGTGGCCCTTTTGTGGGTGGGGTGGGGGAGAGGGCAGTGGTTGAGGATAAAAGGATAGAAAAAGGGATAAAAAAGTTGGGATGATTCACACTCAAGAAGCATGAAACCATCCAAGATGAAGCAGCCTGCTTGATTGGCACTTCATCCGCCACCTTAAATATTCACTCCCTCCACCACCGACGCACAGTGCCACCTACAATATGCACCTCAGCTACTCACCAAGGCTCTTTTAGGCAGCACCTTCCAAACCCATGACCTCTACTGCCTAGAAAGAAGAGGGCAGCAGATGCATGGTAACACCACCACCTGGAAGTTCCCCTCCAAGCCACTCACCATCCTAGCTTGGAAATATATCGCCATTCCTTCACTGTCGCTGGGTCAAAGTCCTGGAACTTCCTTCCTAACAGCACTTGGGTGCACCTACACCACACAGACTGCAGGGTTCAAGAAGACGGCTGCACAGCACAACCTTCTCAAGGGCAAGGGGATGGGCAATAAATGCTAGCCTAGCCAGCGACGCCCACATGCTGTGAACGAATATAGAAAAAATTTGTTTTAAAAAGTAGTGAATTGGGTTACTCACAAATAAAAAAATCACTCTCAGGATGTTGCCCTCGCTGGCAAGGTCAGTATTTATTGGCCATCTCTAAACTGAGCAGCTCACTCGACCACTTCAGAGATGCACTTAAGAGTCAACCATGTTGGTGTGGGATGGAGTCACATATAGATCACAGGAAGAAGGAACAGCAGGTTTATTTCCCACATGTTTTAGTGAACCAGCTGGGTGTGTATGACAATACAAAAACTTCATGGTCACTTTTACTTGCAAATAATTTAAACTGAATTCAAATTCACAAACAGCCATGGTTGGGATTTGAACTCACATTCACTGGAACACTAGTCCAGCACCAAAATGACTACAGTTTTGTACTCATTTAAGGGGTTATTAGTATTTTTATATCAAATGAATAGTGTCCTCTTTGGGCACAGTTTAGATAATACCCATGCCAAAGTATATCAGTGAAATCGTTGAAAGAATACTTGCAGAGTACAGCAAATGTGATCTTACCTGACAAATATTCCTTAAGTTCTAATGAAAGGTGATCGACCTGAACCATTAACTCTATTTGTTTCTGCACAGTTGCTGCCTGACCTGTTGAGTGTTTCCAGCATTTCCTGTTTTTATTTAAGCATTAATTAAAGCTGACGTCTTAGCATTCAGGCCATGTCTTTCTTCTCATCTAAAAAGCCTTCATTACCTGAGGTACATGCCCATCAGCTTTAGATCTCCTGCATATATCAGAGCATTAAGGGAAAATAAGGGGTGCCTGCAGAATTGGCTTGTACTATAAAGCAAAGAGATTCAAAGCCACATACATCAAGTGAATTCTATTGTAATGCAATTTACACATAAAAACGTTTACTCAATCAACAGCGATAGTAAGAAGATGAAATGATGTTAAGGTAAGCATTCTTTCAGAACCAGATAGACTTTGCAAATTAGAGCCTTACACAGCAAGGGGTAATACTGATTGCATTGGAGAAGTAACAAGGGCAACAGGACAGCAGTAGAGTGACAACAAAGATGAGAAGAAGAAGGAAAGGGCAAAGTGTGGAAAATTTGAAGTGAATTACACTGAGACTGAATTCACTTGAATTATTCTACTGGCCCCTTGAGAAAACTAAATCCTCGCAATTGAAGCAAAAGTCTGCTGAGCATTTCAGAAGGAGATCCATATGTTTCCACTTTACACAAGAGGAAATGGAATAAACACTGGATTTAATTTTATGCCAGCATTTTTAAAGAAAAAATGTTTAACGTACACTATTCCTTGAACATACAGTGTTAACTTGGATTGTTTCCTTCCATCTCTATTTCAGCAACTTCTTTTGAATGGCATGAAGAAATTTACTTTTGTCTAAAATTCAAACAACAACATAGCCAGCATCAATTGGTCAACAGACCCAGCTGTTCTGAAGCTCACATGCTTCCCGCCTGCTGAGCTCCTGCCATAAGATTGTTGCAGGGCTTTTCAGTATCAGGTGCACATGAACACACATGCAGATTGAGTGTTTGCTTTGTGACTCACGCAATGGGGCTTTACTGGTACCCAAGGGGCAACCTGCTGTCTTCACTCATCACGCTAACCTTGCCTATATGAAATGGGCATTCAAGGACAGCCAGGTTCTTGCATGTCAGGGGCTAAGTGACAGCAGTGTCAATAAGTTTTATTCGGCACGGAGTCTACAGCTATGGGATTGTATCTGTGCTCTTCTGTCAGTTGATTTTAGTGGAGGATTGTAAGCAGGAGCACAGGACAGCAGCCTGGGATAACAGGGAACACCAAAGGTGCTCTGTCTGCAATTAGCATCACTTCACCACCCATCATACCACAGGCCAAGGCACAGCTACCTGGCAACAGAGCTTAGCACAAAGGACTTCAGTGGGAACTGCTGCATCATTCAGCAGGACTAACAGTAATCACCTTTCCCAAAGACCATCAACAACAGTATGACAAGACTTCCCAAATTTAACAGGCTCCTGGACTGTCGACAAACTCAGGTACGATTGATGGTCTTTGATGTGAGCTGTGGCTAAATGTTAGCACTCTTTCCTCTACGTCAGAGGGTTGTAGGTTCATAATCCCACTCCAGGGCTTTGGCAAAAAAAAATTCAGGCTGACACTCCCAGTGCAGTTCTGAGTGAGTGTGGCACTGTTGGAGATGCAATCTTGTGAGTGAAATGTTAAACCAATGTCTCTGCCTGCTCTCTCAGGTAGAGAAGTAAAAGATCCCATGGCACTATTTTGAAGAAGATGGGGGGAGTTCCACTCAGTATCCTGACCAATATTTGTCCCTCCACCAACATCACAAAAACCGATTATCTGATCACATTGCTGTATTTGAACCTGGCTGCGGATAAATTGGTTGCCAAGCTTTTTACATAGTAACTGTTACTATACTTTAAAAAATACTTCATTGACTCTAAGCACTTCAGGATGAACTAACAGTTGCTATATTACTGCAAGTCAGTCCTCCTTTTAGCCACAATGCAATGGCCCACATGAGGGTGTTCAACCCCATCAATACACAACTGGTCAGTGATCAACAACATTATATCCTGCAGACACCTGCCTTGCCAAGCACCCCTCACACTGTTTTAATTTCTCAACAGTCATCTATTCCAGTCTTATTTGAAAGTGAAGGAAGACTGGAGGATGAGTCCTTGGAGACAGTCCTGACTAGTACCCTGCTGGAAACTGTGGGCAAAATCTGAAAGCACGTACAATGAAGTCAAAGAACCATTAGAAGCATTAATGAGCGTACTGTTAGCATCTTGACGCCATTGTTCAGGTCTCAAAACATCAGACTCGCTTAATGGCAAAGCTACCCTCCCAACCCCAAAAGGATTCCCCAAATCATCCCCATCTATTGTCTAACCATGGAGGAGGAGACAAACTGTGAATCATGGCCAGAGAAATATGCTGGACCTGAGCCGGAAAGTAGCTGCAGAAACAACCCTAAAAGACAAGTAAACTAGACAATAATCCAGGATATATCTATCTAAATATTTCAGCTACCCCTTTAAGGAAATCTCCAGTCACAGCTAATCCAGAAAGTGACTCAAAGCACCATCTATGACACTGCCCTCTGCACTTTTTCAACTGTCAATGGTCATTTTCTACCTCCTTGCTACCTCTACACATTCAGAGAGAAACTTTCTTCATGAAGTTCCAATATAAGTCTGCCCAATTAATACCTTATATTGCAACAGATGCTTCCCCTTCACACTGATGTGTTGTGGGTGACACATAACTCCTAACCTGTAACGTCTTCCAAGTAATTCCCCTTTATAAGGAGTGAATGTGATGTTGGCTGCAAGATTTCCTTGGGAACCAGCTGAAATTCAGAAAGCCCAGTCTTTGCTTGTGCTGGATGCTGAGTGATCCAGCATCTTCTGCTGTAGCTTGCTGGCTGCGTGACACATCCCCTGTCAACAATAACTTAGATTTGTAATTAGATTTTAATATAAGAAAATGTCCCAAGGCACTATAAAACAAAATATGACATTCAGCGACATAAGGAGATACTGGGGAAGATGATCAAAAGTTTGGTCAAAGAGAAAGTGTCTGAAAAGAGGAAAGTGAAGTAGTGAGGTGGGGAGATACAGGCAGGGAATTCCAGAGAGCATGGGGCCTAGGCAGCTGAAGGCACAGCCGCCAATAGTTGACCGATTAAAATTGGGGATGCTCAAGAGGTCAGAATTAGAGGGGTGCAGATATCTCAGAGGGTTGTGCGGCTGAAGGAGGTTACAAAGATAGGGAGGGGCCAGGCAATGGAGGGATTTGAAAGCAAGGATGAAAATTTTAAAATTGAGGAGTTACTTAATCGGGAGCCAGTGTAGGTCAGTGAGCACTGGAGCAATGGGTGATCAAGATTTGGTGCGAGTTAGGACACAGACAGCAGAATTTGGGATGATCTCAAGTTTATGGGGGGTAAAATGTGGGAGGCCGGCCAGTTGTACATTAGAAGAACCAAGTCTGGAGCTAACAAAGGCATGGATGATGATTTCAGCAGCAGGTGAGCTGAGACTACGGTGGAGTTGAGCGATGTTACAGGAGTGGAAATGGGAAGTCTTAGTGACAGTAGAGATACGTGTACCTTGGAGTCACCAAGGTTGCAAACAATCTGACTCAGCCTCAGACAGTTGCCAGGGAGAGGGACAGTCAGTGGGAAGGGAGCAGAGTTTGTGGGAAGGGCAGAAGACAATGGCTTCAATCGTCCCAATATTTAATTGGAGGAGTTTTTCTGTTCATCCATTATTGGATAAGCAGTCTGACAATATAGAGACAGTGGAGAGGTAAAGAGAGGTGGTGGTGAGATAAAGCTGCGTGTCATCAGCGTGCATGTGGAAATGGCGTTATGTTTTTGTATTCTGTCATCTGGGACAGCATGTAGATAAGAAATAGGAGGGGGCTAAGGATAGAGGAGAGATAGTCGGGTGCCAAGAGAGGTAACTGCAGAAAATGGGAAGAAAAGTCATTGATGTTGATTATCTGGCTATGACTGGGTAGATAAGAATGGAACCAGGCGAGTTTAGTTTCACCTAGCTGCGTGTCAGTGTCAAAGGCTGCAGAAAAGTCGAGAATGGGGAGTAGGGATAGATTGCCTTTGTTACAGGCGCATAGGATATCATTATATATGTCACTTAAAGGTGGCATAGCTGTCACCTATAAAGGTTGTTGGAGGGGTCAGTTGTGGCTTCATGCCAATAGATAGCAGTATCATCTGTGCCTATACTCTAAATATGGCCTTGTTGCTGGATACAACCTCAGCATATTATCAAATGAGAATTCCTTGTTTTGGTACAAATATGACGTTTATGAGATTCTGGGGACTGTGTCTTTAATTTAGGGTAAAATGAAGGAATCATCTGACCTTTTCTAAAGTCTGCCTGACAACAGGCCTGGGTGGCTTGGCTGTTAAAGGTTAAAGGGAAGCCCAGGTTGTTTTGCTGGGAAGAAGGTGTAAGAAGGTGTAAGGTCTTCACACTTGGAGGCAATGGCAGCAGCATCTGTGTTTATAGCAGTTAGACTGCTAGTCTCCAAAGTTCCAAGAAGGTGTTGAGAACATTGAGTTGTAAACAGTTGTGCTTTAAACTGTCCATTTGCTTCCAAAATAAAAGAGATTTGGGGTGGAAGCTCACACTCAGATTGTAAAGATCAAATTTGTGAGGAATTGAAACAAACTTGGAAGATTCACCTAGCTTGTGCTAGAGGCACAATCACCAGGAAAAACCCTAACCATGAAAGACAATTCTGAGGTTAAAAGTTACCAGGTTGAGAAAGGAAAGGAACCAAAGTAATCCCTCAGGAGCTAAGAATTACATTGGTCTGGGTCCAGAAATATCACATGACTACTTATGGAATGGTGTAAAGTATACCTGTGAAGTGGATTTTTTCAGTTGTATTAAAAATAAAAGGAGAGATTTATGTTCTGAAGTTTAAAGTATAAGTTGCCTACAAAAATAGTGTTTAGTAAATAGTGCTTTTAGCCTGTTTGTTACAGTAAAACCTTAAAATGTGAAATCTTACCAAGTCATCCTTTCAGCTATCAACTGGAATTTCTAATTTATTTCTTGTAAAGTTATCGGTCTCTACGGGGATTGTAATAAACATAGGTTACTGATTAAAACCCTTTAAATGCGAAGCAGTTGCTTAACAAGTGCAGATGCATCATCCTGCAGGTCAGAGCTTGCCTGATTTAAACAATTGAAAATCTGCAGCTACATGGCATTAACACATAGAGAGAATCTAAACATCTCCTCTTGACATTCAATGGCGCTAACATCACTGAATGGCCCACTCTCAACATCCTGGGGTTTACCATTGACCAGAAACTGAACTGGACCAGCCATGTAAATAAGTGGATTCAAGAGCAGCTCAGAGGCTAGGGATCCTGCAATTAGTAACTCACCCCCTGACTCCCCAAAGCCTGTCCACCATCTACAATGCACAAGTCAAGAGTGTGATGGAATACGCTCCACTTGCCTGGATGAGTGCAGCTCCAATAATACTCAAGAAGCTCGACACCATCCAGGACAAAGTAGCCCACTTGATTAGCACCCCATCCACCACCTTAAACATTCACTCCCTCCACCACCCACGCACAGTAGCAGCAGTGTGTACCATCTACAAGATGCACTGCAGCAACTCACCAAGGCTCCTTCGACAGCACTTTTCAAACCTGCAAGCTCTACCACCTAGAAGGACAAGGGCGGCAAATGCATGGGCACACCACCACCTGCAAGCTCCCCTCCAAGTCAGTCACCACCCTGACTTGGAAATATATTGCCATTTCTTCACTGTCACTGGGTCAAAATCCTGGAACTCCCTCCTAACAGCACTATAGGTGTATCTACAACACATGGACTACAGTGGTTCAAGAAGGCAGCTCATCACCACAATCTCAATTAGGGTTGGGCGATGAATGCTGGCCTAGCTAGCCACACCCACGAATAAATAAATAAATAAAAATATGGTAAGCACAGATACAGCAACGTTGATATCTTCATTCTTCAATAACGTTCTACCACGTGGAGTAGTTGAGGCGAATAGCACAGCTGCATCTAAAGCAAAGCTAGATCAGTACATGAGGGAGAAAGGACTAGAAGGATATGTTGACAGCATAAGATGAAGTCAGTTGGAAAGCAGCTCATGTGCAGCTTAAATGCTGGCATGGACCAGCTGAGATGAAAGGCCTATTTTATGCTGTAAATTCTAGATAATTCAAGCAAATTAGCTTAGTTTTCATTGGACCATGGAGATGAATCTTTCAGAGTAATGTAGTAACTGTGACAAGTCAGTCTCCTGGTCATTTCCACCTTTCTCGCACAGAGGTCTTATAAAGAGTTAGTTTGGTTTAAAGTCACTTGTTTGGAATATTAATACTGCAACATTATCAATACAAATTGTTGCCTGGAATAGAACTCAATATTGATAAAACACATCTTTCCTTCATTCTTTATGAAAGAGTCAAACTAATGGAGATTAATTATAGCCTGCAAGGCTACAGATCAGGTGCTGGAAGGTGGGTTAAAATGGGTGGCTAGTTTTTTATTTTTTATTTTTTGGCTGGCGTAGACATGATGGGTAGAATGGCCTCTTTCTGTGCTGTAACTTTTCGATGGTTCTATGTCCAGATTCAAAAGCCTCAATTTTCAGCTCAGTGCTACCTTAATGTCAGAATAAACCTATTAATTTATTAAATTAATACCAATCAGAAAACATAAAGTGTCACAGTACACAATGCCCTTCTTTAAAACAAAAAACAAACACTTACAAAGAAGTGTTACTAAACTTGTAGTTGCTTTCATTCCCCATTTATCAATTAATTTAATTAATTTCAATTAGAAAATCAAGGAAGTGGCCTGGAGAAATATTTCAGCCCCAAAAGATCCCACAGGTCTTCACTAATTGTACACAGCTTTCCCACACAGTCAGCCTCAGGAACTCTTCCACACCAGTTCACTAATCTCATCAAATCTCACAATTTAAATAGATAATGCTTGTCATCAGGACTCTCAGTTTATGCAAATCAACAATCCCAAAGGTACTAGGCTTAAAAAGTTTATTTTGTTGAAAAACAGTGGGATGGAGCCTGTATTTTTTTTTCTTCCGTTTAATTTATGACTTGCTGGTCAAATTGCAGGAAAGGTAACTTTTAAAAATGCATTTTAGCAGTTTATTTGTAAGGACATGCAGGCATTTCCAGACATTTCATCCCAAGAGATTGCAGAGGCAAACTTACCCCAGAGACATGGCTCTGGCCTGAGGTGAGGAAAGTTGCATCTTCCATTCTGCTCCAACTACTTCATGCTGAGACTTTTCATATGGAACACAGCACAGAGTGACCACGGTCACCACCTCGGAGTCAGAATTCTTGGGTTCAGGCTGCAAATCCAGACAGCCCTGGTGAGCAGATGTCCCCCACCCCTACCCCCCATCTACCAGCTCTAGACACTGAATTGATATCCAGCGGGGTTGCTTGTCTGATGGGTGCACATACCCCACATTTCACCACACCACCCCGGCCATTGTAGGCTACATCCCATTTGGGAGAAGGGACACAGAGAAGATAACCAAGAGAAAGGCAATGGGGAGCCACCTCAGTTCATCCCCCCAAGTATGTGACTCAAGAATCTTATGCATAAGATTGAAGTAGAACCTAGCTGCCCAAAGAGCAGAGCATGGCAGGAAGACTGTCTCTTATTATCTTAACTCTGACACATTGGGTTGAATTTTACACCCCGCCCCAACCCTGGGAGCAGGCTGAAATATTGAAGGGGTATAAAATTGGGGGCCAGGGTGGTGGTGCCATGCCTGTTGACTAACCCCACCGCTGGTATTTTACCAGCGGCGGGGTAGGCGTCAGGCAGCTTGCTCATCCATGGACTGATTGAGACCCTTAAATAGCCAATTAATGGTATTTAACCAATGGTGGATGGTGCCTGCTGCATACGGTTTTGTTGCATGCTAGAGATGGGCTCCACTGACATCGGAGACCCCCCCCTCCCCAACCCTGACAATGGATTATCCTCACCATGTGTCCCTCGCAACCCTTGTCTGGGGCCTGCTAGACTGGTCAACAAAACTCCACACTCACCTTCTAAACTGGATTCACGGCCCCTTGGTATTGGAAGTTGCCTGTAGTCCCAGCTCTGGCCACTGCTCCTGGTGGCGCTGCTGGGGAGAGAGGGCTGTGTGTCATTTGATTAGCCCGGCAGCTCTCAGAGGTGGGACTTCTTCCCCAGTGGGGGCAGAGGTCCCACCCTGGGCAAATTAACAGTGGAAGAGCTGTAAATTAGACACTGGGCAACCTGGTCAAGCATAGGTGAGCTGGGCCCCCCACGCCCGACTTTTAAGCCAGGGGTGTTCCATCACTTCTACATAAAATTTGCCCCACAACCTCCAAGGGTCAATGTAGGTCTTGTGGCAGTGCTCAAGAGCCCATTTCTTTTGAAGACACAAGACTATTAGCAAAAATTGCTGGGACATTCAGTCGTGATGTCACAGAGCACTTTGTTACACTAAAGGTCATGGAAATCTGGAACTCTCTCCCCCAAAATGCTCTTGAGACTAGGCCAATTGAAAATGTCAAGACCAGGATCAATAGATTTTTGTTAGGTAAGGATAAACGGGGTTCAGTTAGAAGATCAGCCATGATCTAACTGAATGATGGAAAAGACTTGATGGGCTGAATGGCCTTCTGTCCTATGTTTCTATGAGCATTCAAATTAGGAGGAGTAGGCCACTTGGCCCCTTGAGCCCACTCCGTCATTCAATAAGATCATGGCTGGTCTGATTGTGGCCTCAACTCCACATTCCGCCCAGCCCAACCTTTGTCGCCCTTATTAGTCAAGAAACTATCGACTTCTGCCTTAAAAGTATTCAATGACCCTGACTCCGCTGTTCTGAGGAAGAGAGTTCCAAAGATTCATGACCCAAAGAGAGAAAAAAAATTCTCCTCACCTCTGTCGCTTATTTTTAAACTGTGTCCCCTAGTTCTAGTTTCTAGAGAAAATGCAAAGCTATCATAAATAGTTTGCCAACTCTTTAATGGTCTATATTAACAATGCTTATTACATATTACTGAAAGTCCTGTGACGTTCATTGGAAATCAGAGGATTCAATGTTTTACACATAAGAGGACATGTTGTGGCATTGGTGACAGACAGTGAAAGCATGAGATAGTTGGGAAGATCATTGGATTTCAAACAATTTAGGAGTTGGAATGGGAGTAATTTAGGGATTTGGGGATAGGAAAGTGAGTGGTGCACTGAGTTTTTTTTTTAGGGAGTAGTGAAGAGGTAGAATGAAGAAGTGAGTAGCAGAAGGAAGGAGTGCCTACTGCCAGTAATTGGTATTTATGGGAAGTTGGGATAGTGAGCACTTTAATGAGTGGCGTTGGATATGAGAATTTGAGTTGGTGATCAAGGGAGTTGGGTAATAAAGGAAGAAATGTAGAATATTTAGAAAAAGAGGGTGTGTGAAGGTAATAAATAATTATTGTGGGGTCTGAGAGTGGGTGCTGGGAACAGTAGACAATAGACAATAGTTGAGAGGTGGAGTGAATCATGTAGATGGTAAATTGCAGGCAGGGTAGATGGAGGAATTGAGTGTTAGTGCACATGTACAGGTGAGCATCCCAAAAACATTCAACATCCACTCCCTCCACCACTGACGCACAGTAACAGCAGTGTGCACCATCTACAAGATGCGCCACAGCAACTCACCAAGGCTCCTTCAAAAGCATCCTCCATGACCTCTACCACCTAGAAGGACAAGGGCAGCAGATGCATGGGAACACCACTACCTGCAAGTTCCCTCCAAGCCACGCACCATCCTGACTTGGAAATATATCGCCATTCCTTCACTGTCATTGGGTCAAAATCCTGGAACTCCCTCCCTAACAGCACTGTGGGTGTACCTACACCACATGGACTGCAACAGTTCAAGAAGGCAGCTTACCACTCACCTTCTCAAGGACAATTAAGGATGGGATGTAATGCTAGCCTAGCCAGTGATGCCCACTGAAATAATTTTTTAAAAATAGGCATTTGGGGCTTGTCAAGATTGGTGGAAGTGACCTAGTGAAGAGTTCACGAAAGGAGAGAAGAACTACTTTATCAAATGAGAGAGGTGATCAAGGGGAGGAGTATACTTGGCTGGAAATAAGTAAATGGTTATGATAATAAAATGTATACTGTATGACATGGACCATCATACTTTACTGAAGGCCAGGTATTTTTAACACTTTGGGAAAAGGCCAAAGCAAATTGGAATGGGGTGCATTGGAGTGAGGAGTGTGTGTGAAAAGCAGAATGGAATAGGAGAGAGAAACAGAATGGAGGAGAGAGAAAATAAAACATGGAGGAGAGAGAGAGCAAAACAGGATTGGAGAAATAGAATGGAGGAGAGAGAGAGAACAAAATTGTGAGGGAGAGATTAGGGTTGCAACCCTCCAGGATTGGTCCAGAGTCTCCAGGAATTGTATATCAATCTCCAGGACACTGCTATGTACAACACTGGAGAAAAATTATCAGAACATTAAAAAGATTTTTTTGGTCATTTTCTTTGAAAATTTCTCTTTACCAGATATAAAAGTATTGAAAATTGGGAAAAGAAAGGCTGTTTTGTTGACAGTCAAGCATCTGCCAATTCGGTAATGAGTCTTTTGGCTTTCCAATTGGTGTAGGAAGGATGGTTGTGTTGGCCGACTAATGGCTGGAGTGTGCGGGCAAGTCATGTGATAAAACCTCCAGGAATACATTTAATCACACTTGGAGAAGGAGAGAGAGAGAGAAAATGAAGGAGGAGTGAAACAAGTCACAGAGCAGACAACAAATTAGGCTTTTTTGCTCCTGTCCATGGAGCAATGGAGACAATGAAAATCCATTGGAGGATCCCATCCAGAAATGGTTTGTGGAACATTACTCTAGTCAAGTACAGTGTCTGCAGGAGGTTATGGTGTACTGTTAATATAATATCCTTCATTAAGTAGTCAACTAATGGATAACCTATGAAGTGTTCAAAATGGATGACTCATGGTCTTTATAGAATGTGTGATGTAAAATTAAATTTTATATTAACTAGTTTGCAATACTCAAATATTTATTTGAAATTATTCCGCAAAGCATAAATCCTTCTATTTGTCCACCAGCTGTGGTTATTGACTTGCTTCTCATCTGTGCTCTATCTCACTCAACAATTGAATACATCTTTTTCTTCATCTTTATTCTTTTCTGACTTACATTAGCCGATCATTTTTTTGACTTTGCGAGTTTCCATTGCTCAGCGTTCTGTTTTCATTTTACACTGCACTCAACAGTGGCTCCTTTCAACAATGGGCATGAACTGCAAAATGTCAACATTGTGATGCATTATTAATCATTTATCATGCAGCTAGCTCCACAAGATTCCACTCTGTTATAGATTCTGTAATCCACCACTGTGCAAATACTGAACTCCAACAACAACAATTTGTCTTTATATAGCAACTTTAATGCAGTAAAGCATTCCAAGGCACTTCACATCAGACAAAATATAACGCCCGAGCTAAGAACACATTAGGACAATTGATCAAAAACTTGTCAAGAAGTTGGTTTTAAGAAATAATTCAAAGAAGGAGAGATTAAGAGCTGTGAGGTTCAAGGAGGGAAACAGAGCTTAAGTCCTAGGCAGCTGAATGCATGGCTGCCAATGGAAGATTAAAGGAAATCAAGAGACCGGAATTTGAGGAACACAGATTTCTCAGAGGATTGAAAGACTGGAGAAGATACAGAGACAGGGAGGTGCCCCAGAAGTAAAAAAGATCAATTGAAACGAGTGGATGACTGCAGCCACATCTAACCGGAATAATTGGCTTGCACTGGGAGCAACTGGAACAACTGGGAAGCCCCACTGGAAACCAGTTGGTGCCCGATTTTACAGGACTGTCCTGGAATTTGCATTGTTACCCCATGTCCTGGATGGTAGGTGCAGGGATGTGTGGTCCAACAAGCCCGGGGGGGTGGTGAGGGGACCAGAGGGTCCGGGGGAGGTTGGGGGGGTGGGGTTCAGCAGATCATGGGAGATGGGGGTGTGGGGGCTTGGCAGGCCCGAGGGTGTGGGGTGGTCTAGGGGAGTGGAGGAGGGGGTGCGTTCGGTAGACCATGGAGGACGGGGTTTGGGGGTTCAGGCACATAAAAAACAAATAACAGAATGCCTCTGCATCTTGATTGGGAGGATTGGACCTCCCTGCTTTTTGTTACCAAGTTCAAAGGGATTGCTGGACACTTGGCCACAACAAAAACACGTTCAGTTTGACGCACAGAAAGCATCAGCAAGCTTAACAATATGCATAATTAGGCTCAGTTCCAGATGCTTCTCTCTGCAAATAACTGAGTAAGGAATTTCAAATCAAGCGATTGCTGTGCCAAAGGAAGCTGCTCAAAGAGCCCATGATTAAAGTCATTTTACCCAGAGCCGCTGGTCAGGAGGCCAAAGACAAACCAAGGTTCTTGGAAAGCTGCAGTAACATGAGCCAGGGCTATCTGACAGCTGTTGCTTGACTAGAAGCCAACAGTGTGTGAAATGAAGCCAGGGCTTCTTCTAGAATATATTACCACAGGTCATTAATCAGGTGCCCCTCTCCAATTGTTTCCTTGTTATAGCTGATTGACATATCATTAAAAATATAGGGCGGAATTTTCCGGTCCGACCAGCGGCTGGTTTCATGGCGGGCAGGAGCGGAAAATTTGGAGGGATGCCAAAAATTGGATTCCCGCCAGCAGGAAATCAATTTGGTGCTTTCCCCTCATCATTTTCACGGCAGGTTAGTTAGACCGGTCTGAAACACATTCGGATATAAGTGGCGTGCAGCTGTCAGCCCTCACTTCGCTCATGAGTTTGAGGTGAGTGCAACATTCAAAGCCGACCTGCAACGGCGCTGCTCCGGGTTCTCATTACTGCCAGTGAGGTGCTACACTGGTGAGGGGCGTAGGGCTGCTCTGCTCACTGGGTTCCCTGTACTCCGGGAGGGTGTCTTCTGCCGGGCTCAGGCAGGGCTGCACTCAGAACCAGAGACCAGCATTGCGAACGGGGGGAGGGAAGGAGGATGGAGACATGGAAGACAGTGGGCAATGGTGAGGTTGGAGAATGGGGAGGAGGAAGGAGACGCAGAGGACAATGGTTGGGTTGCAGAGTGTGGGAGGAGATGATGGCGGGCAGAAGGCAGACCAAGGGTGGGGAAGCTGGAGCCTGACATGGAAGACTAGAATGCAGACACAGAAGGGAGTGGTTGGGAATCAAACTGTATGAATGGGAGGGGATGCACACAGACTCTGGAATAAGAGGAAGGGGGTTGTGTTAGTGTGGCACAGGGGAGATGGGTTACACAGAGACTCATGGAGGTGGGGGTGGGGGAAAGGCTTACATATGAGGGTCATGGAGGGGATGGAAAGGGAGACTGTGCCGTCATCAGTAAAGAAGGAATGGGAGAGCTCATTGAAAGACAGTCATAGTCCCTGGTCTGGGGCCTCATTGTCAAGGTGAGAGATTAAAGGCAGGCCTGGGGCTTTGCAGGCCATGCTACAGGGCAATGCATGGCACACACGTTGTAATCCCACTCGAGGGAGGGGCAAGGACTGTGTGCTCAATTGAGATAAGGCACAGCTTGGTGTGCAGGGTGTGGTCATGTTCTTACAATTGGTCTTATGGTCTTACGTGGCCATTGGCTTCTCCGGCTTGGTACTGGGCTGCAGATGGGATGGTCATGGATATGAGAGGCATCTGCAGCTTGTAAATAAGGAAAATGTCACAAAGACGGGAGTATACAAAACTCTGCTGGGGTGAGGAGGGTTCTCCTCTGTTTGTGACCATACACACAGCCTCGAGATGGGAAAGGGTGAGGTACGCATGGGGCTTGGGGACATCAACAGAGATGGGTTCGGCGGGGAGACTGGAGAATGTCCACCACAACGACAGTGGGATCCAGGGTTACAGGGGAGGCTGGATAATAACCGGAGGGAGCTCTACCTGTACATCGTGAGGTTCCAGAAAGATTGGAGGGACCTGAACACTGACAGGGGGAGGGTCGAAGCTGGTCTCAAAATAAAAACGTATCACCACCATCTTAAAAGCCTAAAGTTGTTGCACAGTTTGACCGGAGGAGTCTGAGGCAGTGTGGGAGGAGCCCAGGGCTGCACTCAGGCGGCATCTTCAAACTGCTTAGAGTCTCAACATTGAAATAGAGTCAGAGCTGAAAGAAATGAGGAAAGCTTCCTTGAGAAGGTGCAATTGGAGCCATTGCCTTTTGGTGCACATTAACGAGAGACTTCAGGAGTTATTGGCTTCACAATACAGTCATTCCATTTAAGGCTTAACAGAGAGATATGTACCTGCCAGATCATGAATGAAAGCCTCTAATGTGCTTTCGCCAATTGGCATGGATAATGAGCCAAAGGGCATCCAGTCATTGCTGAAGTGCAAGTTGAGCTTGATCAGTAAACCAGATCAGAGATCGCAGCACTGCCTTTGGTAAGGTGGCACATTTCATCAATGTGTCCAAACCTCTTCCAACCTCTGTGGGATTGAGATGTCAAGTATCAAGGTTGGCACCTTGGTCACCTCGATCTGTGAGTGTGCGCCTCAGCTGCACGGCTGTATCAGTGAAAAGTTAGTAGCACAAATGCAGCTCTAGGGTACGACATTAACTTTCTGTTTGTGAAAGGGAGGTCTACTATATTTGCCAAGTATTCATTAATGTGGTGCATCTATCAGTCCACAGGGAGAAGGAGGATTGAATAATGGAGCCTGTGCTCAATGCTGTCTTCTTGATGGCAGTGATCTGATTGAGGAGGAGAAGGGCCCTGTGCCACCTAGCGCAGCTTCAAGAGGAGGCCCAGCCTGGGGTCCATGGTCCAAGGGAACCCCAGCAACACCCAGAGGATGAGGAGTTCAGACCTTTGGTTCAAACATAGACAAAAGAGCTGAACTCCAGAGGTGATGCGAGAGTGACTGCCCTTAACATCAAGGCAGCATTTGACCGAATGTGGCATCAAGGAGTCTGAGCAAAACTGGAGTCAATGGGAATCGGGGGGGAAACTCTCTGCTGGTTGGAGTCATACCTAGCATAGAGGAAGATGGTTGTGGTTGTCATAGGTCAATCATCTCAGTTCCAGGGCATCACTGCACAAGTTCCTCAGGGTAGTGTCCTAGACTCAACCGTCTTCAACTGGTTCATCAATGACCTTCCTTCCATCATAAGGTCAGAAGTGGGGATGTTTGCTGATGATTGCACAATGTTTAGCACCATTCACAACTCCTCAGATATTGAAGCAGTCCATGTCCAAATGCAGCAAGACCTGAACAATATCCACGCTTGGGCTGACAAGTGGCAAGTAACATTCACACCACACAAGTGCCAGACAATGACCATTTCCAACAAGAGAGAATCTAACCATTGCCCCATGATATTCAATGGCATTACCATCGCCAAATCCCCCAATATCAACATCCAGGGGGTTACAGTTGACCAGAAGCTGAACTGGGCTAGCCATATAAATACTGTGGCTACAAGAGCAGGTCAGAGGCTAGGAATCCTGTGATGAGTAACTCACCTCCTGAATCCCCAAAGCCTGTCCACCATTTACAAGGCACAAGTCAGTAATGTGATGGAATACTCCCCACTTGTCTGGATGAGTGCAGCTCCAACAACACTCAAGAAGCTTGACACTATCCAGGACAAAGCAGCCTGTTTGATTGACACCCGATCCACAAACATTCACTCCCTCCACCACCAATGCACAGTAGCAGCAGTATGTACCATCTACAAGATTCACTGCAGGAATTCACCAAGCCTCCTTCGGCAGCACCTTCCAAATCCACAACTGCTACCATCTTGAAGGACAAGAACAGCAGGCACATGGGAACACCACCACCTGGGTGTTCCCCTCCAAGCCACCCACCATCCTGACCTGAAACTATATCACTGTTCCTTCACTGTCACTGGATCAAAATCCTAGAACTCCCTCCCTAACAGCACTGTGGATGTACCTACACCGCATAGACTGCAGCGGTTCAAGAAGGCAGCTCACCACCACCTTCTTGAGGGAAATTAGGGATGGGCAAAGAATGCTGGCCTAGCCGTCAATGTCCACATCCCATAAATGCATATTTTAAAAAAGGCAGAGGGGGTCGGTTAAGGCTGGATACTCTTGGTGTCATCTGTCTAAATGAGTGGTGATCCCAACCTTGACCCTGGGGGCACCAACATATAATTCCCTCCAGTCTAAAAGAAACAACAATTCATGACATCTCTCTGCTTTCGGTCCTTTGGTCAATTTTGAATACATGCAGCCATTGTCCCTTTGGTCACATGGGCTTCAATTTTGCTGTCTTATTTGTTGTGTTGTACTTTATCAAACACCTCTTGAAAGTCCATATATACACAACATCAACCATACTGCTCTCATCAACTGTCTTCAATACTTCATCAAAGAACTCAAATCAAGTTGGTCAAACATGATTTACCTTTAACAAATTCATGCTGCCTCTCACTTATTAAGCTGTATTTAACCAGATGATTGTCTGGAAATGTTTCTCCACACTAGGATGACTGGTTGCCGGCTTTACATTTTCCAGCATCTCTCCAATGTAGTATGAGTGAGATTGAGAACAAATCATACGCCGGAATTCTTCGGATGGTGGGGTCTTGTTTCCCACCACCTGAAGAGTCTGAGGGGAACACATTCCCGCTGACTCCAACTGCCCACAGTCAATGTACGCTCCAACGAGCAGGTGGAACTTAAGCCCCTTACTCAGGAGGAAGTCCCACCTTAAATGCCACCAATCTGATCAGCCGGCAACTCTTCAGTCCCTGCAGTGACAGCGCTGCAGTGGGCGGAAGAGGAAGTTCAAGGAGATGTTGGAGACTAGGTCCAGGAAATGGAGGCCCAGGTAAGCCAAGGCAGGGAGGGTAGGAAAGACCTGGGGGAGTGCGAGGAGGGGAGGAGGGTGAGGGGTCTCAGGGGAGAGGCCAGCTGGGGAGGGAGGTCCGGAGGCCACCTGACCTTAAGGGGGGTGCACCCGACTTCAGAAGGGGGCTTCTGATGGAGGTGCCCCCAAACACCCCTCCCCGAGATGTAACTTTGATGTATTTCAGTCTTCCCTCACAGAGGTTCAATCTAACCCGCCAGCCTAAAAAATGAGGTTGGGTGGGAAACAGCCCTTAAGTGGCCATTAATTGGCCATTTAAGGGCTTCAACTGGGGCAAGGGCGGGCTTCCCATTCGGATATGCACCTGACATCACCCCGCATCATTTTACGGCTCGGCCAGCGGGCCCCACCCATGCTCGCCAAGCCGAAGATTCTCCCCTACGAATTCTGAAGCAAGTAATCACGTTCTGACTCCCCAAAACCTGTCCACCACCTACAAGGCACAAGTCAGGAGTGTGCTGGAATACCTCCGCTTGCCTGGATGAGTGCAGCTCCAGCAATACTCAAGAAGCTCAACATCATCCAGGCCAAAACAGCCTGTTTGATCGGCACCTCATCCAACACCTTAAACATTTAGTCTATCCACCCACTGGCACATAGTGGCAGCAGTGTTTACAATGTTCAAGGTGCACTGTGTACTGCAAGCAACTCACCAATGCTCCTTCAACAGCACCTTCCAAACCCATAAACTCCAGCCCCTAGAAAAATAAAGAATGCAGAAGCGTAGGAACACCACCGCCTGCAAGTTCCCTTCCAAAGCTACAAAGCAACTTTATCATCGTTCCTTCACTTTCTCTGGGTCAAAATCCTGGAACACCTGTACCCACACTACATCGACTGCAGCTGTTCAAGAAGATGGCTCACCACCACCTTCTCAAGGGCAATTAGAGATGGGCAATGAATGCTGGCCTTGACAACGACACTCGCATCTCATGAACAAATAATAAAAAACATTACATAGCATAAGAAATAGGAGCAGGAGTCGACCATTCAGCCCTTCGAGCCCACTCTGCCATTGCTGATTTTCTACTTCAACACCATTTTCCTAAACTTTCCCTGTCTCGCTTCATACTTTTAATATATAGAAATCTGTCGATCTCAGTCTTGAATGTATTCAATGACTGAGCCTTCACAGCCCTCTGGGGCAGGGAATTCCAAAGATTCAGCACACTCTGAGTGAAGAAATTCCTCATCTCAGTCCTAAATGGCCTGCCCTTTATTCTGCGTCCCCTGGTTCTAGACCCTCCCAGTCAAGTGATACATCCTTCCTGCATCTAACCTGTCAAGCCCTGTAAGAATTTTGTACGTTTGTCATTCTTCTAAATTTCAGAAAATAAAGGCCAAGTCTATTTAATCTTTCCTCAAAGGACAATCCCTCTACCCCAGGAGTTAATTTAGTGAACCTTTATTGCACTCTCTCTGTGGCAAGTAAATCTTTCCTTGGGTGAGGAGATCAAACCTGCACACAATACTCCAGGTGCAGTCGCACCAAGGCTCTACATAATTATAGTAAGGCACCTTTACTCCTGCACTCAAATCCTCTTGTAATAAAGGCCAACATGCCATTCACCTTCTTAATTACTTGCTGTACCCGCATGTTATCTTTCAGTTAACTTACCTTTCCCTGGCAAAGTAATGAAATGGACAGTTTATAATTGAAACATATCAGAATTGCTATTGTTGCAAAGAATTTTCTATTTTTTTTCCAGGGGAGAGGAAATACTGAATCTCTACAGGATCTATTTTAATGATATGATAAAGAATGTAAGAAACTGTACAAATAGTTGCAACAGGATAACGAATGTAAAAATAGAAAATATGTTTGTGCAAGAAAGTGTGTGTCAAAAAATAGAGAAAATATAGAAAACGGAAATCTCACAATAATGTGAAATCCCATTTGAGGCTGTTAAATGCATAAGGCATGAAATGCGAAAATTGTTCAGTTCATTGAAGCTCATCCCTCTGGTCCAGGGGGCTGCTACCTGTGGTTCCAGAGCCACATGCAGCTTAGTAAGGACTCGCATGACTCCCAATGTTGACCAATTAAACCATTTTGATGGTAATTAAATGGCTTGCTTCATTTTTTTAAACTTTTATTAACATTGCGCTTTTGAGAAAGCATCATTAAATTAATAACCCTTTTGTAAAATCCTTTAAAATATTGTTGAAATGTGTGCCTGTCATTATTATTGGCATTTCAGGAACAGCATTGTGGCTCTTAAGATATTGTACATTTGACTACATTTTTAAAAAAATGTTATTCAGGTTGCTGACCCCTGCTCTGGTACCTTAAAAAGGGTTAATCCATGGCTCAAGTAGAGATCATAGAAATACAGCTACGATGTTTGATCAAGGTGTCGAATATATTGAATGGATTGGATAGGGTAGATATGGAAAACTTATTTCCTCTGGGGGATGAATCAAGAATGAGAGGACATAATGTTAAAATCAGAGCTAGACCATTCAGCAGTGAAATCAGGAAGCACTACTCTACACAAAGGGGTAGCTGAAATCTGGAATTCTATACACAAGGTCATGAATGCTGGATGATTTGGTGGAGCTCTCAAGACTGAGATAGATTTTTGGTAAATAAGAGTAGCAGAGGATATAGAGATACACAGATGAATGGGGTTGAGGTGCAGATCAATGAGGATTTAATAAAATGGTGCAGCAAGCCAGAGACATTGAATGACCTACTTCTGTTCTGAATGATCCTATATTCCTACCTTCGATTCACACTCATTGTGCTCAACTCTCCCAATGTGGCATCAAATTGAGTTTAAATATCCCTAATATTTTTAACCTCAGTTGCCCTCCTCATTTGATTATTCAGAAATAATTGTCACAACTGTAAAAATAAATATTAGTTATGTTAATACTTAAATGCATAAGTTGTCTGCCTCTGATCTTCAGTCTCATATTACCAGAGGTTTCTCCTCAGTAAAGCAAATTTATCCATAAAATATATCCAATATTTCTTGTTCGTGAATATTTCAGCAACTGAATTTTTAGCATATTATAGTTGAAATAAAAGCAGATCCATCTTTACATATAATAGATCCATCCTAAATCACAGAGTTCACAAGCTGTCTGTATTCTTTGTTTTTTTATAATTGAGAAACATGAATGAACAATGGCAGATGAATGGCAGCTCCACTTAATTCAATAAAAGAATGGCAAGTGCAGGACAGCCAAAGGTTTGAGGGCTAAAGGTCTAGATGAGGACATCCTGAAAAACGCCTCTGTAAAATGGCAAGCGTTATTCCTTGCTTTATGAAAAGTCACGAATGTCAGGATAATTAGTTTAAGGCAGATTAAAAACTTTGATTAAAAACTGCATCAGTGGCTGCAGTTGACCAATATACCATCTGAACCAAAAGCTGTCACAATACATTTTACTCTTAGACCAGTACTAACCATTGTCGATTACAGAGATTATTTTCTGAGCCATCAAACTTGTAAATGTTGGTTTGGAGTATATGGGGCTAAATTTGAGAGCCCCAAAAATGGGTGCAGGGATCACCATGCACAATTAACCCATGCCTTTTGGAATTACTCCCATCTTTGTGCTTCCTACCAATTTACATGATTTCTGATGACTTCACGTGCCAGCTGTTTACCTAAAACCTCCACTGCTTAAAGAGAAGCTATGTGAAGGCTGGAGCAGAATCACAGAATGGTTACAGCACAGAGGGAGACTGTCAGGTCTGTGCTGGCTCTCTGAATGAGCAATTCACCTTGTTTAATTCCTGCCGTCAACCCCACTTCTCCCTATAGCCCAGCACATTCTTCCTTTTCAGATAATAATCCAATTCCCCCTTGAAAGCCTCAATTGAATCTATCTCCACCGCACGCTCATGCACAGCATTCAGGTCTTAACCACTCAGTGTGAAGAAGTTGTGCTTCATGTCGCTGTCGTGATTCTAATGATAGCTTATTTACTGTACAAGACACAAGGCACCAATTACTCATAAGGGATTGGTTAAACATATTGTGAGTTCATTTATTAAGACTAGACACATGTGAACAGTTATACATAGGCATAGCACTTGAAGACATCAGAGCTGCGTGTGTGTCTGTGTGTGTGTGTGCTCTGTTCAAAGCAAAAGTGAAACTAATGCTGGATCATATGAGACATTGCCTTTCTACTGATGTCCTGCTGATATTCGTTAAAGGCATATTACAACGTTCCCCTTTCTTTTTAAAGATAATTTCCCCCCTTCCAAAGAAGTTTGACTATTAACAATGCATGTTCATATTTAGTCACCTTTACATAGGCTCATCAGTTCTATGCACTTATGAGTCTCTAAAGCATAAAGGTTATCTCCTTGGACATCCAATGATAACCTGGTCTGGAGATTCCTTTCATTGCTCACAGAGATCTGTGGGATTGTCATCCTTTGATGTTGCTCCTGATTGCATTTGGGATCTTGTCCTAGATGCAATAGAACTGAACAGTGGTTGAGGAGGTGAAATGGATTTGATCTGTCCTCAATTACATCTCACTGTTGCACATTTGTGTGGAATGACTTCACAGGACCTTGATTCTGAACAAATCCTTGTCACCTCGGCTGTTTGCCACATACCTTCTATGGGATCCCGGATGTGAAATTGTAAACTTGACAATTTTGTACCTGCATTTTTATCCTGCACATTGGTTATCTTCACTTAGAGTTTTAAAAGTTGCTCTTTAGTTTTTGAGAGTAGAAGAATGGCTAAGAGTAGGTAAATTGGTATGCACTGGTTTGCCAAACATGAGCTCTGCCAGTGATGGAATTGTTGCACTTAAAGTGTCACTCTCAGATGTAACATTGCAATGTGTAGATGTTGCTTAGTTTGTCTACATTTGAGAATTAGGGATTTCATTGTGTGAATCATTCGTTCAGCTAGGCTGTTAAATCCAAGGTAATGAGGAGAAGAAGTAGTGTGATCAATATTCCACTTTCCACACATATCCTGAAATGGCTTACTAATAAATTGCGGACCGTCATCTGTAACTATCCCTCTAGGCACATCAAATGAACAGAAAATTACACTTAAAGTGTGTGCAATAGCTCTGCTTGACGTATTGTGTAATTGCTGAGTAATGGGATACTTGGTAAAGTAGTTGACAATGACAATGAACTCAGTGCCTTGGACATGAAAGAGGTTGGATGTAATTTTGGATCAAGAATGGGTAGGAACTTCATATGGAATCTTTGGTGTTTTGTGCTGACTTGATATATGCTCTTGACATGCCCTGCACTTCTTGATGACAACTTCAATGTCATTGTTCATACTCAGTCAATAGACTGACTCTCTCACGAGTCTTCTCGTCTGTCCTTTGCCCATGTTTGAGTGATGAAGTTGTGAAGAATACCAAGTCACAAAGATTCCAGTATGATGACCTGCCTGCCTTCAAAAGTGATGCCCCGGGAGACGCCCAGCTCATCCTGATAAGGCCAAAATGGTCTCACATGCTTATGGACATGCTAAATTGAATCAGGCCACCCTTCAATGTTAGTTTTCCATTGTTTCTGTAGTGTAGAATCTTTCACAGTTTCTTCTCATAGTTATTGGCATTTGCATTGTGCAAAATGTACCAGAACAATTTGGAGAAAATGTTCAAGTTTGATTTCAATGAAGTCAGCTTGTAGATCTAAGGATATATCTGCTGTTTTCGCTGGGTTGGGCAATCAGCTAAGTGTATCCAATGTGACCATCAAGTTACCTGAACTGTACTTAATCTCACAGTTGTAACCTTGAATCTTTATCAAGAGATGTTGCGATCTTGGTGGTGCACTGATCAATGGTTTTCACCAAATCATCTCCAGTGCCTTGTGGTCAGTCTCTGCCACAAATCTTTTGTCAAATAGATAGATATGAAAACGGATGATTCCAAACACTAAAGCTAATGCCTCCTGCTCAACGTTGGAGTGGTTGGATTGCATTACAGGCAGAGATTTTGAAACAAATACAATCGGTTTACCTTTTAGCAATATGCATGCTCCCAGACCTTTTTGTGAGGCATCTATCTCCAGGGTAGTTGTCTCCCTAGGATCGTTAAATTGCAATATCGATGCTTCTGATAATGACTGTTTCAGTGCTTCGAAGAGGCATTGGTGGTCTTCATGCCACAGGAAAGACGCATCCTTTCTTAACAATTCCCTTAGCGATGAAGATCTTTGAGTAAAATTGGGAATGTATGGAGACAAGAAATTAAAGAGATCTAGACATCTTCGAAGATTGCCCTTTTCTTGAGGAGTTGACATGGCCATAATATCTTCCATTTTACTTGAATCGGGACGTATGGCAGCACTGGAATAAATAGAACTCAAGAAATTGATCTGTTGCACATTGATGTCGCATTTCAGACTGTTGGACACCAATCCTTCATTACGTGTTGCTTTCATTGATAAGTGCAGATTATGGTCATGTTCTTGCTTTGGTCTTCCCACAATAGCTATGTCATCTGTGACACAGATACATCCTAGTACAATGCATGTATTGCGGTCCATGTGAGCTTGAAAGAGATCCTGGCTAACAGATAGCCCGAAAGGAAGTCATTGAAAACAATATAGTCCGATTGGAATATGAAATATACTAAGCTTTTGGGACTTCTCCTGAAGATATGCTGACCAGTAACTATGCTTGACACGAAGATTTGAGAAGAATTTTGCACCCGCAAATCTCGGATTTAACTCTTCTAATGTGGGTATTTCGTAAGGACTGTGTTTCAAAGCTGCATTTAAATGTCGAGAATCAAGGAATACTCTCAATGATCCCTCCTTTTTTATGGCACATGTGATTGAGTTGCACCAATCTGTGTGCTCTTGTACTCTTCTAATGATTCCAGCTTTCTTCATTTTGTCTAGTTCGGCCTTCAATTTGTCTTGTATGTGGATTCTGCACTTACAGGTGGATCAATGGACAGACTTGCACCCTCCTGCAAGTTTAATGTTGCAGCTCCCTTGAAATTGCCAATTTTGTAAAAACATTCTGGATATTTCAATGTTAGGTCATGAACTGAAGTAATAGGAGTACTTTCTGAGGTTGATCTGCTTTGTGATATCTGACTGATTCCATGGATTGCTACTACTGTGAGGTCACGACATGCCGCTAAACCTGCAGTCACTGAGCCTTTAGTTTCCATGATGTAGACCATCTGTGACACCCAGGAGGATTGATTGTGCTTGCACTCTTGGATGATGGATCCTGCATAGTGAATTAGTGAACTGTTATACGCTGAAAGTTTCAGAGTAGTAGGTTTCTCCATGGCCTTCCACATCTGTGGACGCATGTCTTTCAGAATTCGCAGAGGTAGTATGTTGGCACTTGTCCCTGTGTCAATCTTGACCAATAGCAAATAGTTAACAACTTTCTTAGGGCAGATAATTTGCACCTTGGCAAACACTTTGGATGGAATGATGGCATCCAAGTTTTCCATGAGATTGACGGTGTGAAACGTACTCTTTGTCTCATTGTGCACATCATCATCATTTTCTGATTTGTCAATCACCTCATATATATATGTTTCTGACACGATATCAGATGATCATTCTTATAGCTTGAAGGTACCCATTGTATATGGTCTGTTTGGATCAGTGTATGGCTCTTTATAGCTGCATCAGCCTTTGCTCTAGTGCACTGCTGCTGCCAATGGCCCTTTCTGTCATAAGCCTTTCACGGTTGACGGAAAGCTGGGCATTTCCTTGGTGCATGCAGAAGGCCACAGCTTCCACATATCTTGCTAGGTTTGGGTGTTCTAGTGAGTGTGTCAACAATTGGGGTTGTACTTAAAACCTGTAGGCATTTTAGACCTGAGAGGATCACTTTGTATTTACATCCATCCTTGAGTACCACTTTGATGCTATACGTTTTGGCCTTGTCTAGCAGGTCTTTTTTGTAATTCCTCACTGTTTCAAAATAAGGGTTCGCTCATTTAAGACAGAGATGAGGAGAATTTTTTTCTCTCAGGAGGTTGAGAGTCTTTGGAACTCTCTTCCTCAAAAAACAGTGGAAGCAGAGTCTTTGAATATTTTTAAGGCAGAGCTAGATAGATTCTTGATTAACAAGGGGGTGAAAGGTTATCGGGAGAGGCAGGAATGTGGGGTTGAGGTTACATTCAGAACAGCCATGATCTTATTGAATGGCAGGATAGGCTTGAGGGGCCAAGTGGCCTACTTCTGCTCCTAATTCGTATGTTAGTATGTTCAATGAGAGTGGATGCGATTAGCAACTCAACAATTCCGTCTGCTAATTCTGTGTTTGAAAAATCACAATATGTGCCCTTTTCTCTGCATCTGCTGATGAAGTAGACTATGGATTGCTAAGTGAGCCAGTGGATGTTATCTACTTGGACTTCCAGAAGGCCTTTGACAAGGTGCCGCGCAGGAGGCTGCTCAGTAAGATAAGAGCCCATGGTGTTAGAGGCAAGGTATTAGCATGGATAGAAGATTGGCTGTTTGGCAGGAGGCAGAGAGTGGGGATAAGGGGGTCCTTCTCGGGATGGCGGCCGGTGACTAGTGGAGTTCCGCAGGGGTCAGTGTTGGAACCACAACTTTTCACTTTATACATTAATGATCTAGATGAAGGAACTGAGGGCATCCTGACTAAGTTTGCAGATGATACAAAGATAGGTGGAGGGACAGGTAGTATTGAGGAGGCGGGGAGGCTGCAGAAGGATTTGGACAGGTTAGGAGAATGGGCAAAGAAGTGGCAGATGGAATACAACGTGGGCAAGTGTGAGGTCATGCACTTTGGTAGGAAGAATAGAGGCATAGACTATTTTCTAAATGGGGAGAGAATTCAGAAGTCTGGAGTGCAAAGGGACTTGGGAATCCTAGTCCAGGATTCTCTTAAGGTTAACTTGCAGGTTGAGTCGGTAGTTAGGAAGGCAAATGCAATGTTGGCATTTATTTTGAGAGGACTAGAATATAAAAGCAGGGATGTGCTGCTGAGGCTTTATAAGGCTCTGGTCAGACCACATTTAGAATATTGTGAGCAATTTTGGGCCCCGTATCTCAGGAAGGATGTGCTGGCCCTGGAGAGGGTCCAGAGGAGGTTCACGAGAATGATCCCAGGAATGAAAGGCTTAACATATGAGGAACGTTTGAGGACTCTGGGTCTATACTCGATGGAGTTTAGAAGGATGAGGGGGGATCTGATTGAAACTTACAGAATACTGAGAGGCCTGGATAGAGTGGACATGGGGAAGATGTTTCCATTAGTAGGAGAGACTAGGATCCGAGGGCACAGCCTCAGAGTAAAGGGAAGACCTTGTAGAACAGAGATGAGGAGAAACTTCTTTAGCCAGAGAGTGGTGAATCTATGGAATTCATTGCCACAGAAGGTGTGGAGGCCAGGTCATTGAGTGTATTTAAAACCGAGATAGTAGGTTCTTGATTGGTAAGGGGATCAAAGGTTACGGGGAGAAGGCGGGAGAATGGGGTTGAGAAACTTATCAGCCATGATTGAATGGCGGAGCAGACTCGATGGGCCGAATGACCTAACTTCTGCTCTTATGGTCTTATTCTGTAGACTGTTGTTGAAATGACATGAACTCTAGCCAATGGGCAGAATTTTCCATGCCCGCTGGCGCTGGGTGTGCTCAGCGGTGAGTGGACAATATGGCAAGAAGGCCAGAAATTGGTTTCACGACATCGTGAAACCAGTTTGAGATTGTTGGCTCAGCCCGTTGATGGCATTTCCCACCATCAGACATTGGGAACCTCATTGTAATACATCTGCATATCATTATAAGGTTAGACCGCCGGATTCATCCCTCCCCCCACTGGACCGTCTGCCCGCATCGGTACACTTGCACACCGGCGCAGAACGTGTCTTGAGAAGTGTGACGTGGAGAAGTCGGGACATACCGTCAGGGCCTTTCTCACATCACAGATACCCGAGGAGCAGAAGATGCTGGAGCCCGACACCAATGGCACACTGCAAGAACATCCATGGCATGCTGGATCGATTCTTATGGACATGGTTCCGCCACGAAGCAGCTCACGGAAGTTGGAAAGTCACCGTTGAGGGTCTGCTCACAACGGATGATGTTCGAGTGGCTGGCGAGCAAGTTCTAGCTGTGTTTGGGAGAGGAAGATGTACTGGGGGGTGGGAGAGGAAAACAAAGGATCGACTGGGAGAGGAAGAGGTGTCGGGGGGTGGTGTGGTTGGGACGCGGGGAACAAAGGCATCGGGGGTGAGGTTGGGAGGGGGTCATGATGGTGTTGGGGGGGGTGAGGTTGGTAAGGGGAACGAAGGTGTCGAGGGAAGTTGGGAGCGGGGAGGGAGTAACGGGGAGGAGGGGGTAATGGGGGAGAAGACAGCAACTGGAGAGGTAGGTGTAAGGAGGGTGTAAGGTGTAAGGGAAGGAGTGTGGAGAGGGGAGGGAGTCTGTCGGGAGAAAGGAGGAAGGAGAGGGGAGGGAGTAAGGGTGGAGGAAGGAGTGTGATGTGAGGGGAGGGAATCCAGGGGAAGGGAGGGGTGTGGAGAGGGGAGGGAAAAAGGGTGGACAAAGAAGTAAGGGTGGAGAAAGGAACCGGGAAGGGGGAAGAAGTAAAGCTGGAGAAAAAAGTCGGGAGGGGGGAAATACTAAGCCAGGGGGAGTCTGGGGTGGGGGGAGGGGTGGGGGGGGGCGGTCGGCGGCACGGGGCGGTGGGGGAGGTGGGGAGAAGAGGTTCCAGGTGGGAAGGGGTTCCAAGGAAGAAAGGGGTTCCAAAGAGGGATGGGGTTCCAAGGGGGGGAAGGGGAAGGGGTCTGGAGGGGGGTCCAGATGAACCTGCAAGGAAGAGCTCTGATGAGTCCATGACTGTTTCCTGGGGAGTGAACTGAGGCTGGGATGGCACAAGGGAATGGTGAAAATGACCAAGGTCAGAGTGAAGCAGTAGGGTGGGAGGGTGAGGGTCCGACAGTAGTGATAGAAGGGACGGCAAGGGTAGTTGGTGGTGACTTGGAGGCAGACATGGACCTGGGGGTGGGAAGGAGGAAGTCGGGGAGGTTAATATGGATGAGGTGGGATTTTCGGGATGGAAGGGAATGTGCATGTTCACCTGGACATCCCAGAGGGAAAAGGGTTGCGGCTGGTGGATCACGGAGGGGAGGTGGGAGGTGATGCCAGGATGGGAAAGGAAATGGGTAACTGGGGGAGGGGAAAGGGTGGGGAGCAAATGAAAATCTGAGTCACTACCACGCTATCTAAATCGAAAGTGAAATGAGAGTCGTGGTTGGCGAGATCAGGTGCTGCATGGGAGTGTGATCAGTGGGTAGGTGGAGATGCAGGTCGGCTCAGATGGACAACTGAAAATAAACCCCAGCAGGCAGCATTGAAAATGCTCAGGGCATTGAGGTGAGTGCGAAACGTGAAGGATCCGTGTGTGTGTGTGAGGGTGCCTGCACGAGGCTCCGAAAGGCCCTGCCACACACACACACATTTCTCCTTCCAGAATCACTTGTTGGCCAACTGCTCCCTCTGCAGTGACAGGGGATGAGGTTGAGGGACCCACAGGCAAAGGGGACTCAGAGGGAGAGGACAGCCTCTGAGATTCCTGAGCTAATGACCCAGGGGTGTCCAGCTGCCACTCCTCCTGCCTTCAGGTGCCAGGCGGCCCCAGCCTGACACTTTGAGGTGAAGGAGCATCTGGAGGGACGTCGAGGTGCCTTGTTTCCCTCTCACGTTGCCCCTCCAGGAATTCACCCATGGCTCCCGCAATGGAGTGCAGGGCTGCACACATCTCCATGTTTTGCTGGACCAGCGTCTCTATGGCGTCCACCATCCTCCCCATGGAGACCTCAATATGCACACATGTGGGGACCACTTCAGTGAGGAGACAGATACACTCCTCCGATTCACGAGCCACTCTGTTGAGGGCTTCCAACAGCTCTGCGTAATGTTCTCACACCTTCTGCTGGCTCTCCACGATGAGTTGGAAGGCCAAATCCAAAGGTTTATCATCTGACTTAGACCTTGCAGATGCCTCTTCCCCAGCAGTCCTCCGAGTGCGGGGGAACTCAGCTGAACCTGCCTCCTCCTGCTGCTGTGGACATGTCCATGCAGCGACCACCAGATTGTGAATCTGAGCCTGTTCTAGATCTAGGTCCCACCGAGGTGTGTGTCTCTGCACTGGTGGAGGGTGTGGGGAAGCGCTGTGACAGGTTGTTCAGGCTGCTTATTTCCAGCTCTTCAGAGGAGCAGGTGTCCTCTTGGCTGGAGATGAGGACCTGGATGGAGTTGAGGGACTGGCTGACTGAGGGTGGCAGTCACTTGGCAGAGCTCCCTGTGAACCGAAGTAGAGATAATTAGTGCATGGCAGCAGAGTCAAAAGCAGGAGAGAGAGCACTCACAGTTGTGTTGAGAGAGGGATGATCTGGTGCAGGGCCCTCAAGAGGGTGTTCGCCACTGACCTCACCATTGCCGCAGGCATGTTCCATACCCTAACCAGTCAGCGCGATGGCACACTCCTCAAAGTGAGTGAGGGGCATAATGTGAGCCACTCCACCCCCAGTCTGGGACCTCTCCCTGCTGATGTGAGCAGGCTCCTCCTGCATGGAAAGAAATGGAGAGTGTGTGAGCAGGACACATGGCACTGGGTGGAAGTTCTGAAGAAGAGTCACATGGACTCCAAACGTTAATGCTGTCTTTCTCTCCACAGATGCTGTCAGGCCTGCTGAGTTTTTCCAGCAATTTTTGTTTTTGTTTCAGATTTCCAGCATCCGCAGCATTTTGCTTTTATATTACACTGTGTGGAATGTTTGTGTGGTGAGCGGAGCCATGGACTGGGTGAGGACGTGAGCTCCAGAGGATATGAGGCTGATGGAGATGTGAGAGTGTGTGTGAGAGTTGGTGGTGTTGTCCTTTGAGGTGTGAGATCCCTGTGGATGCGTGACGAGTTTGTGAGTGTGTGAGCTGAGGGTGATGAGAAGAGTGACTTTCCCTGGCGGAACGGGTAAGACCATTCATCCTGTAGCAGCACTGGGTGGCTGTCCTGTTTTGCAGGGCATTGGCGTTGGCCACTGCCTCCCATGCTGGATTAGTGATGCCGCTGCCCCTCCTGCGGTAGAGGATGTCATGACGGGCCTCCATGGTGTCCAAAAGGTGCTTGAGGGATGCGCCACTAAACCGGGGGTGGGTGCTGCAGTCTTTTTGCCTTTCGGGGCCATCCTGTCTTCTGTGCAGCAGCCGTGAGCTGGGAGCACTGAGATATATGCGTGGGGCTGCACTTCAAATATGGCGTCCGGCGTGATGAAGCGGTGAGGTGATGGTGTGACGGGCGAATGAGAGCCTTCCTGCCATTGAAGCTGCGTGTTTCCCAGGAATGCATAATTAATGTGGCGGGATTGGGATGATACGATGTGAAAAGCCATCATTGCAGCCGGCGGGTGAAAGGTTTTCCCTGCGCACTACTGCACTTAGTGCAAATCTAGGACGATTCTGCCCAATGAATACAGAAGGTCTTAACAGGTTTTCCAATGTAGCCCATATCTTTTGGAGATCCTTTAGCTCTTCTTCTGTTAATCCTAACCTGTTTAGACCTTCATTCCCCATTGTTCTGTGAATTTTTATGACTTGCTTGTCTGGTTCAGACACACCTGTATGCTGTTCCAACATTTTGAATTTGGATAGTAGATCAACTGAATCCCAATTCAAATAGGGAATTTTGTGGACATTCTGACAATATCCCTTTGATCTTCCTTTCTTCTATCCTACCTGAGATGAGTGTCGCTGTCGCCTTTTTTGCACACTTTTCTGAAGCTCCGCCCACAAAGATAAGTTTTTGGCAGGAACGCACCACAGAGTAATGAGGTCTTTGGTTCTTGTTCAATTTATTGCTCAGCAACTCCCGAGGCCACCCATTATCATCACAACCTTCTCAAGCCCAGTTTTTATGATGTTTTTTTTGTTTGACTCCCCCTCGCTCACTAGTGATCCAGCCCACACCCTGGTCACTTCCCATTCCTGGCTGAGTTAACCCGGTGCTGGTCCTCTCGACGCACAATCCCATTCACAGAACTGACAGACTATGCACTGCAATTTCACCACAAGAGATCTGTCTGCTTACTAGCTCTTTACTTGGGCACTAGCTCAGTGCTGTGTCTTCAAAGCTTTTCTTCACAGTTAGTACGTTGCGATTTCCACACCCTCCAATGCTGCGACTTCATTTTGGTCTGATCAAAGCATCAAGAGTCGTCTCATGCTACGTAGCACGATCTAAGGCTGTTCACCATGTCGTACCTGTATTTAATCTTGCTATGTCCTGTTTTTCCACCGCTGATTACCACATCGTGTTATTATAATTATATAATACTTTGGGCTTATTTACTGTACAAGACACAAGGCACCAATCACTCATAGAGGATTTAGTAAACATGCTGTGGGTTCACTTATTAAAACTAGGCACATGAGAACAGTTATACATAGGCATAAGGCTTGAAGACATCAGAGATGTGCTCTGCTCAAAGCAAAAGTGAAACTAAGACTGGCTCACATGGCACATTGTCCTTCTAGTGATGTCCTGCTGATATCCCTTGAAAGCATATTACAACAGTCGCCATTGCTTCTTTTGCCAATTACCTTAATTCTGTGCCCCCTTGTTCTCGATCCTTCCACCAATGGGAACAGTTTCTCCCCATCTACTCTGCCCAGATCACCCATTATTTTGAATACCTCTAACAAATCTCCTCTTGCTCAACCTTCTCTTCTCCAAGGAAAACAGTCCCAACTTCTCAACTCGTTCTACCTAACTGAAGTTCCTTATCCCTGTAACTATTCTCATGAAGTTTTTTCTACACTCTCTAATGCCTTCACATCCTTCCTAAAGTGGTTTCCACACCTCGAAGCACTACTCTAGTTGATGCCAGTGTTTTATGCAAGTTTTTATGCAAGATAATGAGAGTCCAGTGGAAGTGGAATCTGACCTGGGAATGGCAGAAGAGTCACTGAGCACGGGAGAGAGCAGCCTTCTAGCTTCCCAATGCTGCACTGGAGGCCTTGCTGTAGGAACTGGAAAGGACTAGACACATCCTGCATCTGTACACAGTGGAAAGTCAGTGGGAATGAATTAATATTAGGGTCAATTGCTGGAATCAAGCCCTGAGGACCTGGATTCAGTGCTGCCAGTTTAATGACCTCACATGAGTCACTTGTGGCACTGAAGGGAACCTTTTGGCCCATCGAGTCCATGCAGGTTCCATGCGGAATATTCCAGACAGCCCCACTCCCTTGCTCAGTTGCCATAGCCATGTGAGCTTATTTCCTTCAAGTGCCCATCCAATTTCCTTTTGAAATCTTTAACTATTCCCACTCCAACCACCCTCATGGGCAACAGGTTCCAGGACATTACCACTCACTGCGTAGAAAGGTTCTTCCATACATTCGCCCTGCATCTCTCACCCAAAATCTTAAATCTGTATCCCCTAGTCCTCGTACCATCGGCTAACAAGGAGGCATTTTACTTGCATACCTTATATAAGCCTGTCATAATCTTGTAGACCGCTATCAAATCTCCCCTCAATTGCCTTTGCTCCAAGAAGAACAGCCCCAGCCTTTCCAAGCCTTTAACCTTGTAACTAACTCCCCCCAACAGCATCCCCCTTCCATCCCCCACAACCGCCCCCCACACCTCCCACACCCCCAACCCTGGAACCATCATGATTGCTCCTTGGCCAGTTAATAGAAAAAGTTGATATAGTCCCACTACCGCCTCCCCGCTGTTCTCACCTGCAGCTAGAACCCATCCATACCTGGCTATAAGCTAAGTAAGCTACAGGACTTTAAGAGTAAAATCTACTTTGCCATATTTTGAAGAAGCTTGCAACATGTAACCAAAGCATGTGAACAGAAGTTACAATGTTGATTTATTGTTATCTGTTGAATTTACCCTTGCAGCCACAGTGAGGCTTTTGAATAAAGTTCTTCAGTTCAGTGAGATCATGGCCATTCCAGGAATTTATCTAAAACTCTTTAATTTTTATGGCAACAACTCTCTGAAGAATTAGAATTTGGCTTTTCCCCTATTCATGTTTCATTTAATTGCTCTTTACAGGTCAGTCCTTTGCAAACAGATTCCTCCAGTCAGGAATGCATGATGATCTAAGTTGGCAGTCGACGCATACAGGAATCAAGAAACTCATTTCCAGTCCATTAACTTTCTTAACTGTGTTTATCATGAAGTGCCAAGCAGAATTAAGAATTATAAAGAGGTAAAACTAATTTTTAAAATGGTGCAGCGAACTGTAACCTTTTCATTGTCCAATGTTTCTCCCTAATCCAACAGCACTACGATAGATTATCTGACCATCAGCTCATTGCTGTTTGTGGGAGCTTGCAACATGTAAATTGACTGTCATGTTTCCTACATTGCAACAGTGACTATACTTCAGAAGGCTATATTTACGCTTTGGGACATCCTGAGGTAGTGAAAGATGCTATATAAATGCAAGTTGGTCTGTTTTCCTTTCCTTCAGCAGGTGGAGAGGAGTTTCTTTTCCTAACTTGGCCTAATGCTTTTGTCCCTTTTTTTTTTGTCTCTCCCAGCAGACTGTGTGGCTGGTGAACATCTAGGGGACACATCGTGCAAAAGTTGTACATGTTAACATAGGACAGGCTCAATGGTCCAGCTGGTCTTAGCTGGCTCTCTCATTTTCAGTTGTTCACATGTTCTCTTTCTTTCATGTATCAGCTCAACATGAGCCATAACCACACATTCATTCATTATCTTCATCAGTTCCATTCTAAAAGCAGCATAAACTATAACAGGAAATGGGAAATCTTTTGAAAGAGACCATACATTAAACTCTTACAAATCTAATCCTCATTGTAACTAAAAATTGGGTTCACATATCCCCATATGGGTTAACTTTTGTACAACTCACAAAGTATTCTAACTTTCTACAATAGTTATAATACCACATGTGTAAACAAGTAGCAGTAAGGGATAGCTAGAGGCAGCTACGATATGCATCAGAGAGCATGATTACAGGAGGATGTAACTAGGTCATGTTGTAGCTGAAAGAGACAATAAGATTCTAGTTACGCAATTTGGTTGCTTTATTAATGATGGCTGATCAGGATTGAAAGATTTTCAAGCTGCAGTTTGTGGCTGCATCTGGGTTTCAATCAGCTACAGCATCAGCAGCACTGGTAATTTGTCTTCAGGCAGGAGCTTGTGTCATGGACAACAGAATTCCCAAAGTAAAATCAAATAAAACCAAGGTTAGTTTGACTCCTCAAACTGTAAAAATATGCAACATACAGATTCTTATGATCTGACACAGGACTAGTCTCTGATCTGTTTCAGCCCTTGATTGCATGCCACTTGGCTTGCATTCACATTCTAATATTACAAGAAAAGATTGATCACTTTGTAGGCACATTTTTAATAGCTGGAAATGAATGTAGAAGCCCTACTGTCACCCTCTGATGTAGCAGGACCAAACCCTTCACAGCTGCTGTACCTTCAGTTTGTAAGATTTTTTTTTCATTTACTTGCATGTGAAAACATGTGATAAGTGCACGACAAAGTTTGCATTGAAAACAGGTACACACTGAGCCAAATCAGCACATGGTCACTGAAAACTTCAAGAGCAAACTTGAAGGAGGGGCATGTGTACATCATAGGAGCAATTCTGACTTCTGAAAAATGGTCTTATTCTGTTGTCTGCACCTTCAATAGATATAAATTGGAGGATGAGTTTCACAAATAAGTTGTCTCAGAAGAGGTGACTACATGATCTGAAGGGGGGAATTAGATCTTGGAACATTGGGCTGGAAAGTTTTCAAAAGTTGCACTCCCAGTGAGTGCTGTAGAGTAAAGGGTTAACATCCGAAGCACAAGGTGCTGATGAAATGTGATGTTAAGCCACATGATTGTTTAAAAGAGATATGGAGGGAGCAGAAGTTTCAACCTCATGCAGAGTTCCCATTGTTCTTTATTTATAGCTACTATGTACAATATGTACATAGTAGCTATAAATAAATAGTAAAGGTTTTGACAAACTATAGTCTCAAGCAGCTTACTTTGGGAGAATAGGTAAACCCCAAAGACCCCCAGCTAGACCCTGAATGCACAACAAAACATGGTGGCAACCGACAGTGAGCAAAAGACCCAGAAAAAAAACTCCCAACAAGCAGCTACAATCTGACAAGGCAAGAAATCCTTAAAAGAAGGATGAAAGGAACAGATTCAAAACTCACCAAAAAGTTGGAGAATCATGAATGCAACTGATGTGAACTAAGCCACAGGCCTGGAGTCCGGACAGCAATGAACACAGACCAGAATCAACAAACAACACCAGTGAAACAGCAACAATTCCAGTGCTTGGTATGAGCATGGAAACCACAATGCCACTCCCAGAACCATTCCAGAGAGGCTCAGCACTGGGGCAACTAGAGAAAGAGGCTTTCCAGATATAGAACTACTTCTGGCTTTCACAAAAAAGAACAAAATGATCAGGTCAGTACATTACTCTATGCAGTTGGAGCTACTGCCAATGACATAATAGCAAGGCAAAGAGTCGACGAGACTTCAACTTCTTACAAAGAAGTCCTGTAAGCATTTGATTTGTATTTCAGCATTCACCAGAATTTAATTATAGAAAGGGCAAAATTTTACAAGCGGAAATAAAGACCAGGCAAGAGCATGGATTCATTCATCAGCACTCTGTACAGGCTGGCAGAAAATTGTGACTGTGGAATATTGAGGGAAGAAATGATTCATCGTTGCATAGTAGTTTGGATCTTAGGTGGAGCTCTATCATATCTCTTGCAGATGATAGAGGATTTAACTCTAATCAAGGCATTTCAAATTGCAAGACAACTGAGCTCAGAAAGAAAAATTGAGCACTTGTTCTTGGGGAAGGCCAGTTCCCTTGGAAACGAATGAGTGAGGCATTCAGTATGCAGGCCATGAGAGGGAAATGCACAAAAGCAGAAGCCCATGACAATGGGGAAAAGCGCACCAACCGCCATCTTGAAACGCTCACGGTAGGTTGGGTAAGACCTGCACAAGCGGAAAGAAACTCCATCAGGGGTAGCAGAATAACACAGCTGAAGAAAAACAGGACATTTGAAAATTTTTTGCTGAACTAAAACACAGATGGCTGGCAAAAAGAAGATAAATAATTAAAGCCAAACCACATACAAGAAGTGGAAGAACCACACAAAAAAGGAAATACTTTTCCTAGGGGAAGAAAATAAATACTGGATTATGAAACTTGAAGTGAATGGACACTACATCGAGTTTAAATTAGACACAGGCAGGAGTTTCTGTCCAATCCAACGAAGTAAAGTGACTTAAGCATATTATACTGCAGCCTTCGTCTATCAGTTTACAGGGTCCAGGTGGAACTATACAAAGTCATAAGCCAACATACGGCAAAATTGAAGTACAAAGATAGAGAAATCATTGAACCTCTGCATGTCATCCAAAATCAAAAATCTTCTTTGCTAAGCAGGAAGGCATGCTTAAAATTGAAGGTAATCTATACAGTTGATGAAGTTGCTGATGAGCTTTACAGCTGTACATTCAGAAATGAATTTCCAAGATTATTTACAAGCTTGGGAAAACTGAAGACCGAGTACCATATTATCCTAAGAGCTGATGCTAAACCAGTGTGCCTCTTTACACCAAAGAAAGTCCCTTACCCACTCTTGACAAAGTGAAATCGAGAGCAAGGGCTTATCTCACCAGTAACCATGTCAACAAAATAGTTTTCAGGAGTGGTCATGGTGCCAAAGCCAAGTGGCTCAATCTGCACAGATTTAACTCAACTAAATAAATCAGCAGAATGTGAGATCCACCCAATGGCCTCTGTGGATGACAGTCTTGCCAAACTATCCAAGAGCACTCTATTCATCAAATTAGATGCAAACAGCAGATTTTTGGCAGTTACCTCTGGACAAGTAATCCAGATTATTGACCACTTTTATAACACCATTCAGTCATTATTGCTTTAATAGATGGCCATTCAGAATTGCATCCACTCCTGAAATTTTCCAAAGAACAATGTCTCAAGCCCTAGAAGGCACAGAAGAAGTAATATGCCATATGGACAACATACTTGTACATGGCTCCATGAGAGAAGAGGATGACCGTAAAGTTAGGGCAGTCCTGAAAGTCTTACAGGATGCAGGCTGAAATTGAATGAAAAATGTGAGTTTGCCAAATCTATGATTAAATTTCTAGGTCACATTATACAAGCCTCAGGAATAACAGTCAACCCACAAAACACAAAGGTGATCAGGGAGTTTCCACAACCCAGGAATATTATTGAACTTTAGAGATTCCTTGGGATGGTCAACCAAGTAGGCAAGTTCCCACCAAATTTGGTAGAGGTCAATGAGCCCTTCAGACAGCTGTTGAGACTGGGTTAACAGTGGCGCTGGAATGTCCACCAGCAAAATGCTTTTTTGGGAGAATCAAAACTCTCTCAATTTCCTCTGAAATATTAGCGCATTATGACCCAGAACTACCGAGCATAGTAGCGGCAGGTGGATTTTCTACAGGTCTGGGTGCAGTATTATTTCAAGTACAGAGAGACGGTAAAAGTAGACCAGTTTGCTACACCTCAAGGTCGCTCACAGACACAGAGAAAAGATATGCTACAATTGAGAAGGAAGCATTGGCAGCAACATGAACGTGGGAGAAATTCTTGGACTATGTGACGGGATTGCAGTTCAAAATTGAGACAAACTATAAGCCACTAGTCACTCTTCTGAGCACGAAAGAGATTGTGAAGATGCCACCTAGAACCTAACAATTGAGATTAATATTAATTAGATATGACTCCATAACAGAGTACATTCAAGGGAAGTATTAGACAACAACAGATACACTATCGAGGATACCAGTTGAAGGATCCAGTCTAGAGGTTTGACATTTCATCAAGGTGATGGAAGTATATACATCACTCATTAGGCAAAACCTACCGGCTACTGCAAAGAAGTTGCAGGACATAAAACAAGCACAGCAGCAAGATGGCAAATGTGTTCAGATAAGAAAATACTGTCTGGAGGGATGCCCATAATATACACCTAACAACCCAGTACTGCTGCAGTACTTCAAACAGAGAAAGCACCTCACAATCATTGATGATCGCCTAGTTTTTAATGACAGAATAGTCACTCTAAAAATACTTCAGCTTGATATTCTTCAAAGACTTCACCAAGGTCATTTAGGGATAGCAAAATGTCAAGTACGAGCCCAGCAACCTGTCTGGTGGCCGGGCATCACTGGCTCTATAGAGGAAACGATTTCCAATTAACTTGCATGTGCAGTAAACAGCCTAGAGCAAAAATAACCAATATCACCTTCTACTTTTCCATCAAGGCCTTGGGAGCACCTGGGAATGGCTATATTTGATTTTACAGGCAAGATACTCCTTATCTTCATTGATTACGACTCAAGGTTGATTGAAGTGGACAGATTGCACAGATAGCACGGTGGAAGCAGCCATTCAATCACTGAAGGAAATTTATGCAACACGCTGTATTCCGGATATGGTAGTGTCAGACAATGGTCCTCAATTTGCTCATGAATTTATTCCAAAATTTTGCAAAGGAATACAGATTCATTCATGTAACCAGCTCACCTCATTATCCTCAGGCAAATTGAGAAGCTGAGAGAGGTGTGTAGTTTAGAGCCTACTTTAGCTCTTCTGAGTTACAGAGCCTCACCACTAAGAAAATGGTTTCTTACCATCAGAGTTGTTGATGGGAAGGAAGTTGAGCACACAACTTCTAGCTCTGCAGCTGAAACTAAAGCCTAATATTACCTCGAACGACCACGAGAGGGTAAAACAGCGTGAGGAAGAACAGCAAAACAAATAGGCTTGTAACTCAGATCCTGATGGGGAAAAAGAACAAACAAGTGTTATGACCGATGCAGTTGGTAAAGTGGAGTTACTTAAAATTCCCAAGGGAAACTTTAAACAACTGCCATAACCTATAATTTTAAGTGTTACGTTTGAGATGCGACTCTAAATTCAGGAATCAGACCACCAGTTCTCGAGGCTTTACATTAAACTAATTGAAACATTTTATTAATTTACACAGGTTAAAATATATATACACATGGCTACAAATTACTACTATCATCACTTTTAACAAATTCCCAAACTAATCTCCATTGAGGCAAAAGCAACCCATAGACTTAGCCAAACACCAGTAAAGCATTTTCACTTTTCAAATTCAAAATGAAGTTCTTTTCACGGTGGAGCCAGTGGGAGGCTCGCAGCTGCCTTTTGATCTCACATTGCCCCTGCTCTGCACACTCAAAAACTGAAGTTATACCTACCACCACTGGTTGAATTCAAGTTCTCATTGTCTCACCAGCCTCTTTGAACTTCACCTTTTAACAATGAAACCCCTTTCATAGTCCATTTGTATTAGTAATATAAACATATGGCTTGGTAGCTGCTAGATAGGCGTAAAGTTTTCACCCCATTTCTTGAATGCTCTATTCAAAAAATGCAAATGCATGCTATCTCTCTTCCATATCAAAACTAATACACGTCAAAGCATGGACTAGCTGACTTTAATCCAATTAAGACACACCCACAGACTAAACTCTATTTTAAAAGAAAAATATTTTCCAAAATATTATATGCATTAATAGCTTCATGACACAAGGAAAGACTCTACAGCTGCCCAGTAGAAGGACACTCAAACTGAGACAATGGAGAGTGCAGAATGCCCTTGACCTCAGAAAGAGATCAGAACAAAATCAGGGAGATTGGTCAAGGCACCTCAGAGACAAACCCTGTGAAGACTGAGACTTTGGGGCAGATGTAGGAGGATATATATAGTTAGGATAAAGACTTGGGGGGAGATGTAGAGTAAAGGATTAACATCAGAAGCACAAGATGCTGATATTGTTGTCATGAAACTATAATAATTTTCATATTATTGCAGTTTACTGTAAAGTAGGTTTATGGGTGTGAGTGTAGATGGTTCTGTCTGTGTGATTTAATTAAATTAGAGTCAGATAGGCTGCAAGCTTGAAATTATCAAAAGAAGTTGGGGGTAAAAGGTTTTAGCATGTCGGGTGTGAAGAAAATTTGCATTTTTAGATAAGTGAAGGAGTTGTTTGGGTTTCAAAGGGATGGTAGGATGTTTACAACTAACAAGATAAATAGGACAAGGTTATTATATTTATTTTTCCCAAAAGGTACTGATCATATTGGCAACATGAAAGATCTTTATATTACGGAAAAAGTACATTTCCAAAGACATATAGAAAAGTGGAATTTACAGATTAACGAGAGTGAAACATATATTAAAAAAGGAAGGTGGTGTTGGGGGACCATATAAGAACTAAAGGAGTGTGTGAAACAGCCTTGGGGAAGCCTCCAACGATGTTTGCAAAAGTCTGCTGTGTCCAGCAACTAAAGTTAGAGAAAAGCCCCCGGAATTCCACTGTCAAGTGGGTGCTATGGTAAATTTGCTGGCTTGCTATTTAAATTTAAAATCTATTTTGGACTGTTGCCGTAAAGGGGGTGTGCAGTTGGGAATCAGTTTACTTAGGGATTTTGGGATTTGTTATAATATTAAGTAACTGTAACCTTGCCTATGTGCTTGAAATCTTTTCTTTTGTTAAGAAATGTTTTAGCTTAGTTTTTAAAATCTCTAAAGTTATTAGTGGACTCATTACTTCAGTGCCCAAATTTTCTCGTAATAAATACAAATTGCAAAACCGCTGTGATAGCAGGGCCAAATTTCCCTTGTGGATTTGGTCTGCCAAGCACACATCACCTGCCATGCCATAATATAATGATGATGTTACACCACATGTTTGAGTAACAGAGATCTGGAGGAAGGAGAAGTTCCAACCTCATGCAGAGTTCCCAACATGTATATTTAAATAAAGAGTAATACCTTTAACAAATTATAGCCTCAAACAGCTTACTTTGGGATAATAGACAACCCCCAAAGAACTCCATCTAGACCCGAACACATAAAACAAGTGCTACTGTTTAGGGAGATTCTACGGTGGTCCCTTGGAATCGAGGATGAAGTCCACCAGGCGTGGTGAGACTTTAGGTGACTGAGGAGCTCAATTCTGGATCCCAATGTTCTTCTGCAGTGGGGGCACATTATTGAGCAGGGAAGTGGAAATAGCAGCCCGAGCTGGCTCCCTTCTCCTTCTTCTGCTGCTGCCGTTCCACCTCGCTGTCGAGTCACTGAGCCTCGGAGTGGCTTGCGCCTTGATGGACCCGGTGGTGCCATGCCGAGCGGTCAGCAGCATTCTCGTCCTGGTCAGTGGTGTTAATGCCTCCATGCATTAGGGCGACTTTGAGCATATCCTTATACCTTTTCCTTTGGCCACCCTTTGAGCGTTGGCCAATGGAGAGCTGTGAGAAGAGAATATGCCGAGGGAGGCAGTTTTCGGTCAATGGCCCATCCATTGGAGTTGTTTCTGCAGGAGCAGGGCTTCAATGCTGGTAGATACAGCTTCATGGAGGACCTCACGTTAGTCCGGCGATCCTCCCATTTGATCCCCAGGATTCAATGCAAGCACCGCTGATGGAAGATCTCAAGGATCTTAATGTGGCATTGTTAGACAGTCCATGTTTCGCTGCAGTAGAGGAGGATGGTCAACACCACAGTCTTATAAACCAGAACCTTTCCTTGGGAGAGGTGGCGGCCAAGATAAGGGAAATGCTGCACATACTCCAGAGCCATGCCATCTATGTGGATGGCATGGGGAATGCTCAATTGGACCAGGGAAGGTTGGTGAAGGACCTTCACTTTAGAGATGTTGAAGGATAGGCCAAACCTCTTATACAAGGTGTTGAAGTGGTCAAGCGTCCTTTGCATGTCCTGTACAGAGTGAGCCATCATGCAGCAGTCACCCGCAAACTGAATCCTGCACCACTAACAGCAGAGTCTAAGTCGTGGATGTCCATGGTGGTCAGTTTTGTTTTTGCCCAGAAGCAACCAAGGTTGAAGAGCTTCCCATCCAGATGATCCTGAATGCTGACACCAGGTAGTAGCTCATCTCAGGTGAAGTGAAAAAGGTGGGGGTGATCATACAACATTATTTGACCCCAGTCCAGATGTGAATGGTGTCAGTTGCAGATCCTCCACTCAGGACCGTGGCGGTCATGTTGTCATGTAGGAGTCTCAGGATGGTGACAAACTTCATTCGGGGGAGTGTGGGGTCAAATCCAAATCAAATCCAAAAGTGCTTTTTATTTTTACCAGTTTCATAAAAGATACAGAATATTTGAGATACTTCCTTCTTGACTTAAAAATAATTTGTGATTGTGAATTGCATTAAGTGCAAGGTACTTTTCATTCACAATGTCATTGTGTGACGTTAATTCCCTCGCTATTATACACAGTCACTGAATGAGTGAGTTAAACCACCCAAGGATTGAATTTGTTCCATTTTCCTGCAGGTTAATAGCATCCAATTAGAAATGTGTGGGTTGACTGCTATTTGGTTGTAAGAATTCATACTGGATTCTTAGATCTGAATTTTATTCAGATATAAAGAGATCAAATAGACATATTCTGGTGATGTCACCACATTCTGAAAACAGTTGCATGGGAATTGAGGTCTTATTCATTTAATGAATGGTGTCAGCTCCTGTCTATGTTAGTGGGAACTTACCTCCTACATTCAATGGTATTCTCTTTGTTTTAGTGTGGGAGCATTTTTGCATCAGTGGCTTTCGTAGAAATGTTTCTTTCTGCTACAAAAGTCAAATGAATATAGTGTTGGCAAAAATTGTTCAGAAAAACAGTCTGAAACATAAACAGTATTTTAAAAAACCAACCTATATAGCACCACGGACAACCTGATCACACCCTCCAACTGCATCATTGATTACTCCAACTCTGGTGTGTCATCCAACTTCAGCCTATGACAAAGGCAAAATACTGTGGATGCTGCAAATCTGAAACAAAAAGTTCTGGAAAAACTCAGCAGGTCTGACAGCATCTGTGGAGAGAAAGACAGAGTTAACATTTCGAGTCCGTATGACTCTTCTTCAGAGCTAAAGGGAAGTACAAATGTGATGAAATATATACTATATAAGAGGGGTGGAACAGGTGAAGCTGGATAGAAGGCCAGTGATAGGTGGGGGCAAAGGAGAGATTACAAAAGATGTCATAAACAAAAGGTCAAAGGGGTGTTAATGGTAGTGGCACTGGCTGAAGGAGGTGCTAATGGTGACTTTAAGAGTAGAAAGCAGAATGTGATAATGGCCGGACCAGGGTAAGCACACTGGAAATAACAACATGAGCAAGTGACAGATGGCCTGAGTGGGGGTGGGGTGGGGGGAGGGTGGGACAAAAGATCGAAAATAGGATAAAAGGTGGGATAAAACAATGAATAAAAATGGAGATAAATTTTAAACATAATAATAATAAAAATAAGTGGAAAAAAAATTAAAATAAAAAAATAAAAATGAATATTGAAAAAAGGGGATCAAAAAGAGGTGAGAATGGAGGAGAGAGTTCATGGTCTGAAGTTGTTGAACTCAATGTTAAGTCCAGAAGGCTGCAAAGTGCCTAATCGGAAGATGAGGTGCTGTTCCTCCAGTTTGCGTTGAGCTTCACTGGAACATTGCAGCAGGCTAAGGACGGACATGTGGGCATGAGAGCAGGGTGGTGTGTTGAAATGGTAAGCGACAGGAAGGTCTGGGTCATGCTTGCGGACAGACCGAAGGTGTTCTGCAAAGCGGTCGCCCAGTCTGCGTTTGGTCTCTCCAATGTAGAGGAGACCGCATTGGGAGCAGCGAATGCAATAGACTAAATTGAGGGAAGTGCGAGTGAATCGCTGCTTCACTTGAAAGGAGTGATTGGGCCCTTGGACGGTGAGGAGGGGGGAAGTAAAAGGGCAGATGTTGCACCTTCTGCGGTTGCATCGGAAGGTGCCGTGGGAGGGGGTTGAGGCATTGGGGGTGATGGAGGAGTGGACCAGGGTGTCCTGGAGGGAACGATCCCTGTGGAATGCCGACGGTGGGGGTCGAAGGGAAGATGTATTTAATGGTGGCATCATGCTGGAGTTGGCGGAAATGGCGGAGGATGATCCTTTGAATGAGGAGGCTGGTGGGGTGAAAAGTGAGGAAGGGGTTCCCTATCATGGTTCTCGGAGGGAAAGGAAGTGAGGGCCGAGGCGCAGGAGAGAGGTCGGATATGGTTGAGGGCCCTGTGAACCTCCGTGGGTGGAAAACCTCGATTAAGGAAGAAGGAAGGCATGTCAGAAGAACTGTTTTGGAAAGTGGCATCATTGGAACAGATGCAACGGAGGTGAAGGAACTGAGAGAATAGGATGGAGTCCTTACAGGAAGTGGGGTGTGAGGAGCTGTAGTCAAGGTAGCTGTGGGAGTTGATGGGCTTGTTATGAATATTGGTGGACAGTCTATCACCAGAAATTGAGACAGAGAGGTCAAGGAAGGGAAGGGAAGTGTCGGAGATGGACCATGTGATAGTGATGGAGGGATGGAAATTGGAAGCAAAATTGATAAATTTTCCCAGGTCCAGACAAGAGCATGAAGCGGCACCGAAAGAGTGCTCAATGTACTGAAAAAAGAGTTGTGGGAAGGGGCCGGAGTAGGACTGGCACAAGGAGTGTTCCACATACCCCATAAAGAGAAAGGCATAACTGGAGCCCATGCGGGTACCCATAGCCACACCTTTTATTTGGAGGAAGTGAGACGAGTTTAAGGAGAAATTGTTCAGTGAGAGAACAAGTTCAGCCAGACGGAGGAGAGTGGTGGTGGATGGGGATTGTTTGGGCCTCTGTTCAAGGAAGAAGCGGAGAGCCCTCATACCATCCTGGTGGGGGTGGAGGTGTAGAGGGATTGGGCATCCATGGTGAAGAAGAGGTGGTTAGGGCCAAGGAACTGGAAATTGTTGATTTGATGTAGGGCATCAGAGGAATCGCGGATGTAGGTGGGAAGAGACTGGACAAGGGGACAGAGAACGGAGACAAGATGGGAAGAAATGAGTTCCATGGAGCAGTAACAGGCTGACACGATCGGTCTACCGGGACAGTCCTATTTGTGGTTTTTCGGAAGGAGGTAGAAGCGGGCTGTCCGAGTTTGGGAGACTGAGGTTGGAAGCTGTGGAGGGAAGATCTCCGGAGGAGATGAGGTCAGTGACAGTCCTGGAAACAATGGCTTGATGTTCAGTGGTGGGGTCATCGTTAGGGGGAGGTAGGAGGAAGTGCCTGAGAGTTGGTACTCAGCCTCCGCGATGTAGAGGTCAGTATGCCAGACAACAACAGCACCGCCCTTGTCGGCAGGTTTGATAACTAAGTTAGGGTTGGACCTAAGAGAACGGAGTGCGGCAAGTTCAGAGAGAGACAGGTTAGAGTGGGCGAGAGGAGCAGAGAGCCGATATCACGCTGACAATTCTCAATGAAAAGATCAAGGGCAGGTGAGAGGCCATAGGGAGGGGACCAGGTGGAGGGAGAATATTGGAGGCAGGTGAAAGGATCCGTTGAACGGGGGGAGGACTCCTGCCCAAAGAAGTGAGCATGGAGACGAAGGCGGCAGAAGAAGAGTTCAGCATCATGCTGAGCCTGGAATTCTTTGAGGTGATGGCATAAGGGTATGAAGCTGGTCCAGGGGGAGCCTATGACACATTTGACCACTGCGTCCTCTTCCATGGCATCAGTCTTTTGTCACTTTCTTATCACGAACAGTTTCTCCTGCCATGCCGATGTCCAATTCAGATGTACCCCTAGAGTTCCATTCTAAGCCCCCTCTTCATCACACACTCGGTCCTCAGCAACACAAGCACAAGAATCATCTGCTGCATAAATGTTGTTGATGGCCTGACTCTATCTTTTGGCCATCACTATTGAGTTCAGGGTGTTAGTGGACTACCCAATATGAAGTGCTGAATGGATCATAGCTACCTTCAACGGGACTGAAGACTTTTGTTTGACTGTTGCCAACAGCCAAGTGCTCTGGCACCAGCTCTATCAGGCTGCTTGGTTGCTCACTCATCATTTACCAGACTTAACCTGGTAGTGGACAACGTCACGCTTTGAACATGAACAAGCCTTTCTTGCCCTATAAGTGGTCTGTCACTAAAACTTCCTTCTTCCACACTACCTGAAGCACTCGACTGAAAATTACTTTCAATCCCCAAGAAAATTGACTTTGCAAACACACTCCTCATTGTTCTCTAATAATCCAGCACTCAGAAACTTCAGCTAGTCCAGGAGCAGATTTTTCCCACGATGTTTCACGATCCCAACATCAGGGGGTCAGAAGCCTACACTTGCTGGGGCATGGGGGAAAGGTGGGGGGCATGGGGAAACAGTCACCCAGCAGTGATTTTCCCCAGATTGGCCAATTAGTGGCCAGAGAGGGGGCTCACCACACAATTCAGGGTGGTGGATGGGCTCTTGAGGCTGGAGGACCAATAGGAGACTCTCCAGCACTGAAGACGCAGCAGCCTGCCTTTTCAGGTTGGTGAAAGAGAAGGCACCTCAAGATAGAGGTGCTCTCTCTCCAACTTTTTAAAATGTTAAATTGAAAAATCCCCTCAGCAGGACCATCAGTGTCGAGAAGGAAGCCATCCACAGAGTAGCCTGCAGAAAGCAGTGGAGAGGGGAAGCCAAGTGGGCCTGAGACTGCAGTTAGTGGTGCAGGATATCCACTCTTAGAATAGAAACACATTCTCTAAAGCTGTCCAAGCATCTCACTGGAACCAGTATACGGTTCACATAATTGGAGATACTTGAGCAAAGCAGATCACATGCAACTTATCTGTAGCCTCCCAATATGTGCACGGTATTTAAGGGAACAAACCCTCTAAGGTTACAAATAAACCACTTAGATTTTCATAGAGAATTTACAGCTTAATTGTATATTAGGTCATAAAGCTGATTTGTCAAGGTAGGAAGAATGGAACAAGACTGCAGGGCTTTGGGAGCGAGTTCCAAAGTTAAGCTTCAGCCATAAATGGCAGAGCAGTGGGAAGAGGGAATACTAGAGGTGAAAGAGCAGAGAAGGTGTGGCCAGTGGCACAGGACCAAAGGAGCTTGCAGAAGTTTAGAGAGAGGGGTTTATAGTTGAGCATTACATTTAAAAGTACAGAAAGAAAAAAAACATTTTTTGAGTAATGATGTTTTCTGGCAGCAAAATATTACATTCAAAACCTTCTGTTGTATTAAATAATGCAAGAATGTAACCCAAGTCCTGAAGGGATTGATCACTGCATAAAATCACTGCGATTAAGTGGAAGTACTACAACTTTGTGGGATAGTGATTATGCTGAATCATATTCAATGGGTTGCATGGCTTCAGCTGAAGATTTTAATAATATTTTAAGGCTATGACTATGAGAGAAAGCTAGCTAGAAATATAAAAATAGTAAGAGTTTCTACAATTATTTAAAAAAGAAAAGAGCAACTAAAGTGAATGTTGGTCCTGTAGCAGTGAGTCTGGGGAATTAATAATGGGAAATAAGGAAATGATGGAAACATTGAAGAAGTATTTTGAGTCTGTCTTCACAGTAGAAGACACAAATAACATCCCAGAAATACTTCTAAATCAAGAGGTGAAAGGGAGGGAAGAACTTAAAACTCTCATAATCACCAAAGAAATTATTAGAACTAAAGGTTGACAAGTTCAAGTTCCCAGGTCCTGATGGACTTCATCCTAGAGTCTTAAAAGAAGTGGCTGCTGAGATAGTAGATGCATTGGTTTTAACTTTACAAAATTCCCTTGATTCTGGAAAGGTCCCATCAGATTGGAAAACAGAAAATGTAACTCCTCTGTTCAAGAATGGAGGGAGACAGAAAGTAAGAAACTACAGGCCAGTTAGCTTAACATCTGTCATAGAATCTATTATTAAGGAGGTTATAGCTGTGGGCTTGGAAAATCTTAATGCAATCAGGCAGAGTTAACATGGTTTTGTGAAAGGCAAATCTTGTTTGACTAATTTATTGGAGCTCCTTGAGGAAATAACAAGTAACATGGATAATGGGAAACCTGGAGATTTAGTGTGCTGGGATTTCCAGAAGGCATGTGACAAGCTGCCACATCAAAAGCTATTGCACAAAATAAGAGCTCATGGTGTTGGGGGTGATATATTAGCATGGACAGATGATTGGTTAGCTAGCAGGAAACAGAGAGTAGGGATAAATGGGTGATTTTTGGGTTGGCAAGATGTAACAAGTGGAGTGCCACTGGGATCAGTGCTGGGGCCTCAACCAATTACAATCCATATCAATGTCTTGGAGGAAGGGAACAAATGTATGGTTGCTAAATTTGCTGATGACACAAAGACAGGTAGGAGAGTAAGTTGTGAAGAGGACATAAAGAGTCTGCAAAGCAATATAGATAGTTTAAGTGAGTGAGCAAAAATTGCCAGATGGAGTATAATGTAAGAAAATGTCAACTTTCCACTTTGGCAGAAAGAATAAAAAGGCAGCATATTATTTAAATGGAGAGAGATTGCAGAACTGTGAGGTACAGAGGGATCAGGATGACCTGGTACATGAATCACAAAACATTAGCATGCAAGTACAACAAGTAATTAGGAAGGCAAATGGAATGTTGGCATTAATTGCAAAAAGAATGGAATATAAAGTAGAGAAGTATTGCTACAGTTATACAGGGCATTGCTGAGACCATATCTGGAATACTGTGTACAGTTTTGGTCTCCTTATTTAAGCAAGGACATAACTGCATTAGAAGTAGTTCAGAGAAAGTTCACTCTACATATTCCTGGGATGAAGGGTTGTGTTATAAGGAAAGATTTAGACAAGCTGGCCTGTATCTATTGCAGTTTAGAAGAATGAGGGGCAATCTTATTGAAATATTTAAGATCCCGAAGGGACTTGACAGGGTGAAAAGATATTTTCCCTTCCACAAGAGGCTAGTACTAGGGGACACAGATTAAAAAATAATGGGTCTCCTATTTAAGAAGGCGATTAGGGTAATTTTTTTTCTCTCAGTGGGTTGTTAGTCTGTGGCATTCTATTCCCCAGAGAGCAGTGGAGGCTGAGTCATTGAATATTTTTAAAGCTGAATTAGATAGGTTCTTGACTGACAAGGGAGTCAAATGGTATAAGTAATAGAAAGGAAAGCAGAGGCCACTGTCTTGTTTCTTATTTTTTTTTAATGATGCTCACAGGCCTTCAACATTGTAGCTGAGCTTGTTAGGAAATACAGACAGTTTAAATAAGTTATATTGGTATTTGTGGGTGGTGGAAATGAGTTTTAGCTTTAATGTTCAAGTTTGATTTGTATTTCTGTATCTCTGCATTAAGAAAAGTCAAATGGAGTTTTAGTTTCACTTTAAAAAGGTGCTTGCATTTCTAATGAGGTTTTTACAACTGTTGCAGCTAAGGTAAACAAACAAAAGTAGAAGACTTGGGCTGTTGTCTAGCAACAGAGGTCCACAGAGGCAGGTCCCTCCCACAGACACAGAAAAACTAAAGAAACAGCAGTTTTAAGTTCAGTTTTGAAGCCAAGACCCCAGAGAGACTGGACACTGGGAGAGGGAGCTGCAGATTTCCCAAAAGAACCAAAAGATCCCAAGACCAAAGGAGTGAGACAGAAACAGGGGAAAGTCCAAAGCAGACCTTCTAGAAGGACAAGAACCTGCGAAAGGTCCTGTTAAGTAAAGTTTAGTGTGAGGAGCAGAGAGAAAGGCTCCACGATTCAGACTTAAAGAGACAAAATCTGAAGAAAGTAGATTTAAAGCGAGAACAGTTTGCAAGATGCAAAAAGGCCCAAAGAGACAACTGAAGGTCCGTAACTCTTTGCTATGGGCATGTGAAGCAGTGGCGTACTGTTGACAGCTGAGTCTGAGAGAAAGCATCAGTTTGGGAGAAGATTCCAAAGCGAGTTCTTGGAGAGTGGAGATTGGAAACCCTCGTGTGAAGGACAGAATTCAGTGAGACTGGTGGGCTCACAGTGTGACAAGTGTCTGGGGGAGTTGAGGAAAGATCCACAGCATCTGGTTGAGGGGACATCTGTTATTTGGTTTCAGAATGTAGAGTGTCTGACCACAGGGTGCCTATTGGTACATGGACTGTGTACTTATTGTGGATGTTAGAGTATAAGACAGCTTTCGTAACTTGTGTTATCCTTACAAATCTGTGTATGTCTGTAAATGTATAGGTATGGGTGCAGGAGTGTTGTAATATAGTTAATCTTTTCTTGCTGAATAAATGTTTTATTCTTTTGCTAAAAGTTCATCAGCTGACTCTGGTGACTCTGTTCAGTAGCCACTCACCACATATCTAAACAAACAAATAAAAGTTAGGATCTATCAGGCTGGGTTCCACCCTGGGATCAGACTTGTCCAGGGGTAACCTCGGCTGGGGTCATAACAGAGCTAACTTTATTGATAACACATGTTCTTAACATAAACATATATTTGCGGTGTCTGAACTCTATCAAGACAGGCTCCAACATGGGCTATCTGACCTTCAACCCCCAGGTCAGGTGACCCTGTACATAGTACAGAGTACAGTATGGTATCTAATACTGGAGTCCACTACCACAATCAGCAATAATCATGACATTTCCTTTTTTTAAAAAAAACTTTTATACAACTCAAGTACACAAAGTCTCTTATCTCTTCTTTCTCACTGTTTTGATCAGTCTGTTTTGTCTTTTACTCATCTCTGTATCGCTGTGGATTTTTCACAATTCTTACAATGGATGTTCTGAATGGTGACAGAGGTGATTGTGAAGGACAAGGGGCCTTCTCCAGCTCTGTGTCACTATCACCCCTTGGATAGTTTTCAGGACTCTCGGGCTTTGTCTGGTTATCTGTTGCTTCACTGGTCCATTGTGGTTTTTGTTCTTCAGCTACACTTTCTGGTTCAGGGCAGGGTTGCATTTCATTTGTTTTCCGTAAGAATTTCTGGTTTCTCCTGTCCTTTTGGAGTCTGCACTATGAAAGACCTTGGTTCTCTTGTGATTCCTGTGACAACAGCGGGATTCCAGATCCCTTCATGCTGAATCCTCACTCTCTCTCCCATGTTCAGGTCAGGCAGAGGTTGGGCGCCTCGATCAAAGTACTGTTTCTGCTTCCACTGTCTCAGTTTGAGCAGGTCCTGCACAGTGTAACTCACTGGCTGTGGAAATAACAGTTGGGGCGCAGTTGGATGCTTAGTTCTTAGTTTTGTCCCCATCAGGAGCTGTGCTGGAGGTGACCCAATGCCCTCTAATGGGGTATTCCTGAAATCCAGCAGGGGTCTCTTCCGTCCGCCTTTGCCTTCTTCAACGGGTGTTTTAAGGTCTGCATGGTACGTTCCACCATTCCGTTGGATTGTGGATATTTGGGACTTGACGTATTGTGGCAAAACTCCCAGTCCTGTGCAAATTTCTGAAACTCAGTGCCTGAGAATTGTGGACCGTTATTTGAGGTAAGCACTTCAGGTATGCCGAGATGAGTAAAAATTGATTTTAAATGATTTATTACAGTGGGGCCATTAACAATGAGAGAGAGCGCGAGAGGAGCAGCGGGGCCATTAACAATGAGAGAGAGTGCGAGAGGAGCAGCGGGGCCATTAACAATGAGAGAGCGAGAGAAGCAGGGGGGCCTTTAACAGTGAGAGAGTGCAAGAAGCATCGGGACCATTAACAATGAGAGAGAGCGCGAGAGGAGCAGTGGGGCCATTAACAATGAGAGAGAGCGCAAGAGGAGCAGTGAGGCCATTAACAATGAGAGAGAGCACGAGAGGAGCAGTGAGACCATTAACAATGAGAGAGAGCGTGAGATGAGCAGCGGAGCCATTAACAATGAGAGAGTGAGAGAAGCAGCGGGGTCATTAACAATGAGAGAGAGCGTGAGAGGAGCAGCGGGGCCATTAACAATGAGAGAGAGCGTGAGAGGAGCAGCAGGGCCATTAACAATGAGAGAGAGCGCGAGAGGAGCAGTGGGGCCATTAACAATGCGTGAGAGGAGCAGCAGGGCCATTAACAATGAGAGAGAACGTGAGAGGAGCAGCAGGGCCATTAACAGTGAGAGTGCAAGAGGAGCAGCGGGGCCATTAACAATGAGAGAGAGCGCGAGAGGAGCAGCGGGGCCATTAACAGTGAGAGAGCGAGAGAAGCAGCGGGGCCATTAACAGTGAGAGAGTGAGAGAAACAGCAGGGCCATTAACAGTGAGAGTGTGAGAGGAGCAGCGGAGCCATTAACAGTGAGAGAGCGAGAGAAGCAGCGGGGTCATTAACAATGAGAGAGTGAGAGGAGCAGTGGGTCCTTTAGCAGCGAGAGAGTGAGAGGAGCAGTGGGGCCATTAACAGTGAGAGAGAGAGAGAGACCAATAAAGAACATTGAGAGCATCTGATTGGTGAGTAGGATTGGTGAGTATTTCTTGTCTTTAAAGTACAAGTAAGGTCTTTAGTTTTTTGTTTAGGTCTCTAGTCTTTTTTTTCTTCTGTTATCTTTTTCTTAAATATAGCTTGTCAAGTATAAGATCGATACCGTATGTAAAAATATTACAATAAAGTGTAAAGAGCGGGGGATTCGTCAAGTGTAAAAAGCAGGGATACAAGAGTTATTAACTGAGTAATTAAATAAAATACGATAGTGATGCAGGACAGGTGATGTGTTGCTGCTGCAGCGTGTGGGCGTGTGGGGGCTGCTGGACACCAAGATGATTCAGAACGAACACATCTGTAGTTAATTGTTTGCAGCTTGAGGAACTTCGGATCCTAGTTACGGAGCTGGAGTCCGAGCTGCAGACATTGCACCATATCAGGGAGGGGGAAAGTTACCTGGATACTTTGCTCCAGGAGGTGGTCACACCCCTCAGACTAGGTAATTTAAATTTGGTCTGTGATCAGCGACAGGAGGGTATGACTGCAAGCGGAGCAGCTATGGGGACCCAGGGATAGCGTTTGAGGCACCTCGACCCCTGCAACTGTCCAACAGTTACAAGATTCTCGCAAGCTGTGTGGATGAGAGCAGGGACTGCAGGGAGGATGAGTGAACTGACCGTGGCACCGTGGTACAGGGAGCCATTCAAGTGGGGGGAAGAAATGGGAATGTAGTCATGGTAGGGGACAGTATAATTAGGGGGATAAGGTACTGTTCTCTGCAGCCATGAGCGTAAGTCCCGAAGACTATGTTGCCTGCCCGGTGCCAGGGTTAAGGACATCTCCTCAGGGCTGGAGAGGAACTTGGAGTGGGAGGGGAGGAATCCAGTTGTCGTTGCCCACATTGGCACCAACAACGTTGATAGGACTAGAAAGGAGATCCTGCTGAAATAATTTGAACGTCAGGAGCTAAATTAAAAAGCAGAACCTCCTAGGTAATAATCTCGAGCTCTTCTCCCGCATGTTTCTATGCTGAGGTGACCTTCATGTATGTGCTGCAGCATTTCTTTCCTCAGTGTTACAGGAATTATGATCTTTTCTCCCTTGAAAAGTATTCCTTCTGCTACATGAAGTTCCTCATGAAAGTTCCAGTACTCTTGTACAGCAGAAGGGGCTCCGCTCCGATGTGTGGGCCAGCCAGTTTGCACAATCTACTGCAGTTTTCTCAGAGCGGCGTTGTTCTTGGTCACTTCCCTGATCTCATCCCGTTTGGTTACAGCCACAGGTAAGTTCTTTGTCAGCATGTGAACCTGTGCTTCCATTTCTTTATCCTCTTCCTCCCTGATGGGTAGGTACGCACGTGACAGAGTGTCTGCGATGTACATTTCCTTGCCCGGTTTGTGTTTAACTCTGACCTAATACTTCTCAAGTGCATTAGTAATCGTTGGATTCTTGGTGGTGCACAGTTCAGGGGTTTTTTAAGTATAGCTTCCAAAGGCTTATGATCACACTCCACCTCCATGTCTTTGCCATAGACAAACTGGTGGATGCGTTCTAAGCCAAACACAATTTCTAGCATTTCTTTCTTTATTTGGGCATACCGCTGTTGTGTTTCAGTCATTGCCTTTGAATTGTATGCCACTGGTGCCTCATTTTGCAAGAGGGCAGCTCCCAGGCAAGTCTTTGGACCATCCACTGAGATCTTGACTGGCTGACTGACATCATAATACTTTAACACTGGTGCCTGGGTCAGTGTTCTCTTCAGACTGGTCAAAGCTTCCTGGTGATTTTGTTCCCTGTGCCATTCCACATCATTTTGTAGAAGTTCTCCATTGAGGTGCTGTCTGGTCTGACATGTTCAGAATGAATCTCCCAAGATAGGTCACCATTCCCAAAAAACTCTCCAAGTCTTTCTTACATTCTGGAGGTGGCACGTTCACGACTGTTTCAATTTTACTCGGGTCTGGCTTCAGTCCCTCACTTGTTAGCACATGTCCCAAGTACCTGAATTCATGAAGACCTATTTTGCACTTTTCCTTCTTCAACTTGAGGTTCCTTTCTCTAGCTCTGACCAGCACCTGCCTCAGTCTGTGGTCATGTTCTTCTCATGAGGCTCCCCAGACCAGCACATCGTTGATATAGGTTTCCACACCTTCTGGCCCTTCAAACAGCTGCTTCACTGTTCCGTGGAACACCCCGGAGCTGAATTAATACCAAAAGGTAAGCGTAAAAACCTGTATCGCCCATATGGTGTGTTAAAGGTACAAAGAATAGAAGCTGCATTCATCCAGCTTAACCTGCCAGAAGCCTGAACTCACATCCAAGACCAAATAGTATTTAACATTGGCTAGCTTACACGTGAACTCTTCTACTGTAGGCAGCTGGTAATGCTCTCTTTGTACTGCCTGGTTTAGGTCTCTGGGATCCAGAGAGACTCGCAGATTCCCATCTGATTTTTCTACAATTGCAATTGGATTAACCCACTTTGTCGGTTCTTCAAGTTTCTTGAAGATGTGGAGTTTCTCCATTCTGTCCAACATTGCTTTCAGTCGGCCTCTCAGCATTACTGGTATTTTCCTGGGCGGATGTATTTTGGGTGTCAGAGTTTCGTCAATCTTGATGATGTGCTCTCCCCTTAGGCAACCAATCCCCTGGAACACATGTTTATACTCGCTCAGGACGTCGTCAGTGGTGACAGTCATTATTCTCTTGATTAGCTTCAGGTTTTCACAAGCTTTGATTCCAAGTGTGGGTTTTGCATCAGTTTTCACCACTATGAATGGGAGTGTATGAGACTGTTGTTTGCAGTTCACTTTAAGTGTGCACTTGCCTTCTACAGCAATTTTTTCACCGGTATAAGTAGACAGTTTCACTTTTGTTTTAGTTAGCTGTTTTTCTTTGCCTATCTTAAGATACAGGCTTATGGGGATGATATTTGCTTAGGCACTTGGGTCAAGCTTGAAATCCACCTTCATGTTGGCAATTTTTAAATCAGCCTTCCATTTGTCTCCTTTGGAATTTGTTGTTGCTGCACAAATGAAAAGTTCAGTTTCAGTCTCTGTGTCATCATCTTTCTTCGATTTACACATCTTAGCGAAGTGATTTAGTTTATCACATTTCTTACACTGCTTTCGGTAGGCTGGGCAATTACATGGTAAATGCTCTGTTCCACACTGGCCGCACTTAAATGCTTGAATAGCAATGCTATTTTTACCTTCAGACTGTCTATTTGTTCTTTCCCGGGGCTGTTTCTGTTTAACTGCATTCAACTGATTGACCATGTGTAGCTTATCATCTTCTGTTCTGCTTAATCTGGCATTTCGTTGTCTCTGCCGCTGTGCAGCTATTTATTGCTTTTGCCAGTGTGAGATCAACTTCTCTCAAAAGCCGTTCTCTCAAAGTGTAATTTGTGATCCCCCAAATTATTCTGTCTCAGGTGAGTGATTGTTCAAGCTCTCCAAATTCACACAGTTTAGCTCATTTTCTCAGCTCAGTTGCATACTGACTAGTGTTGTCACTGCCCTGCATACACATAAAAATCTGTATCTTTCATAGGTGATGTTTTTCTTAGGGCTGCAGTAGGCTTCGAATTTTTCCATTATTTCTTTCAAGTCATTTCATTTCTCATCACTTTCAAATGTTAATGTGTTGTAGACTTCTAGGGCTTCTTCCCCTGCTACATGAAGAAAGGTGGAAATCTGTACCTGAGGGCCTTTTTTATCACTGCCCATCGCTATGAGGTACAGTTCGAATTGCTGCCGGAACCTCCTCCAGTTTTACGCAATATTGCCCTCCAAACTGAGCTCTGGGCTCTGTCGGTGGTTTCAGGACCTCCATTGTTGCATTTAATTTACTTCTGACACCATATCTTGTTTCTTGTTTCTTTTTTTAATCTTGCACACAGGCCTTCGATATTGTAGCTGAGCTAACTTTATTGATAACACATTTTCCTAACATGAACACATATCTGTAGTCTCTGAACTCTATCAAGACAAGTTCCAAAATGTGCTATCTGACCTTCAACTGCCAGGTAAGGTGACCCCATATATAGTACAGAGTACCATATAGTATCTAATACTGGAGTCCACAACCACAATCTTTACCTCAGAATTGTGGATGCTCCATCGTTGAATACATTTACGACTGGGATAGACAGACTTTTGGTCTCCTAGGGAATTAAAGAATATGGGGAGCGAGCGGAAAAATAGATTTGAAGCCCAAGGTCAGCCAATAGTCGTATTGAATGGCAGAGTAGGTTTGGTGAGCCATGTGGTTTACTCCTGCTCCTATTTCTTGTGTCCTTCTTCTTGAAAGGTTATTGACAGGAAGGGAATCAAGGGATATGGGGATAGCCTGGTAAAGTTGAAGTAAAAGATCAACCATAATTTTATTGAATTGTTATGTTCTAATGTTCCCGAATGCATGTTACTGGGCAACCTCACCACATCTACTTGGAGATTCTATTAAAACCGATGGACACCCTGCTTGTGATTTGCAGTAGCCAAGAATTTCTGCTGGTACCAAGTGTTTGAAAACTGGCTTTAAAATCCTTATTTTATTTGTGCAATATTTTTATTAAAGAGACAAAAAAGCAAACACCAATTTTCTTTTAGCACTTGCAACATTTTTTTTCTTGTGACAAAGAAAAAAGGTCCCTATTTTAGTCACAACATGGGGCAAGTCACTTAGCCCATCTTAATTGATCCAGAAAAACCTTCTATTCCCCATAGTCAAACTTAAAAAAGAACTGTTAGTCATACACAAAATGAACTCAGTGCTGATTAAATTTGAATTATTTGTTTCTCTTGACTATCCAATAAAACTTATAACATTGCATGAACATAGCTTGCCACAAGAAACTGAATTGCAGCTGTTTTATTTAACTGCTTATGTCCTGTGATTCAATTTAAAGCATGTCACAAAATAAAATGATGCAAAACTTTCTTTTAATTCTTGTCCTGCAGTTTTTCATCACAGTTTTAAACTGGGACTTCAATTTATGCTCTGTAAGCATGGCCCTAGTGTTCTGCTTCTAGATTTACCAGGCTGTCCGACAACGATCTCATTAGCACATGTGAAGTAAGCCAATGAAATTATTACACAATCAATATTTTTTCCACTCAAGAAACCAAAACTAAAATACTAAGCCTAATGCTTCTTGCTGAAGGGACATTAGAAAATATGTACCGGAGCTGCCTGCCAAATATTTACCTAGTTACTAACTTCATATATAGAAAATAAGCAGCAAGCTGTGTAAACAGAACACTAAAGTTAAAATACAGGATAAAATGCTCTTTCCAGAACATTAGCTTTATCCCATCTGCACAATTAGGCAATGGCTTTGCAGAACCAAATGACACACAAAGGTCAGTCTGATTTTACCCTAGTTACTCGGCAGAGAGTCTAGAATCAGTATAGTAACCTAAATGCATATATGTTTTAAATAATGATGTGCATCAATTGGATCTTCTACTCTACTGCTCAAGAACATTATCTTTATCAAGTTCTTGCCTGATTTACTTACATTGCTATATTTCTTTCTTAAAACAGAAACACCTTTAATTTTAGGATGTCATGTAATATTTTCAGACCTCAATTATTTTTAACCGATTTGTACTTGTGTGTCAAATCATCTTAACTAAATATATTAATTACATGGTTTACTTTCTCAGACCACCACATAAATTCTGCCAAATTGACAGTTACTTGCTTAAATTGATAATGTGATCATTTTGAGTTCATTAAGCATTTCCGGATTAAAAATTAAAATAATTTGAAACTTTCCATCCTATTCTTTCTTGCAGAAGCATGTGTTCACCTTACTAATCATTATTTTCCCACCCTTTTTGCAGAATTTCATTATTTATGGCAACGGTTAATCTAATCCAGCTACCTGATACGTAAATATATCTATTCATAATCAGTTAATAGCCAGAAAATGTGTGCACACTTCTTCTAATTGTCACACTTACTTCCTGTCACACTCTCCTATCACATTTCATTGTTTTGACACACATAAACCAGTTGTTCTCACAGTAAAACATTGTTATTTATGTGACATAGCTCCCCAATTGCTAGAGCCTTCTATCCACCATGAACATTATCATAGGCGATCTGCCAATTCATAAATAGAGGATTTGGAGTTTGATCACAAGCAAATCTGATATACCATACTTCTCTGACTTCCTCATTTCTTCTGAGCCTGAATGCCCACAGTGCTCTGACATGTCCCGATGTTTGAGTCGGTTACGGAGTAGGTGGCCATGTTGAATATCGCTTAAAAAGTGAATGAGGGATAGCAAACCAAAGTCATGGTCGTGAAGGATGTTGTTGGTGACTTTGCTCAAGGTGGAATGGTGCAATCAGTGTAAGTGCAAGGGTTTCGGATCTGAGAGAAGGAAACCTTATCCCCAGTGTCAAACAGGTAGGATGCTGACACTTTAACACTGGGCAGCATTGCTGGGACCCAGTGTGACCAATGAGAGTCACAGGAGATAGCAATGGGACAATATATTTCTGATTGTCCCTGAATGGCAAACTCTGAAACTTGTATCCATGAGCAACAATTGATGGGTTACATGGTTACAGCAAAATATGGAGAAAAGTGGAGAAAATGTATCAGAGGCAGAGAGAGTGAGCGAGCTCAGGAGAAAGAATAAACTAATCCATCAGGGAGGTGGAGTGAAAGTCAAGAAAGCAGAGAGAGGGAGAGAAAAAAATACAGATTGGGAGAGAAAAATAGTAATAAGAAGAGAAACAATTTTTGCAAATCAGTTACAGAGAAAGAGGAAGGAAAGAAACAAAGAGACCCCATTAAAAGGAATAGAGAAGAGAAAGTCCTATTCAAAGGATGAGAGGGGAGCTTTTTGAGAAAAAGATTGAGAAAAACAGCTGAAAAAATGAGAGTGGGAAAGTGAAAGACAGGATAGAAAATAAGCAAAGGCAGAGATGGAGACAGAAAGAATGTGAGATAAAAGCAGAGACACATTTACATATAAGGAGAATTGTTTCAATTGGTCCCTAAGCACTACCACAGGAGGACAGCAAGTTATCTTTTATTACCCTCAAGAAATTTTAACCAGACCTATAAAATTTAACAAAACAACCCAGAACAGTAGAAAACTCAGTTAAAAATACTTCTTTGCCTATTTAAAATGTGCTTATTTCTTGTAACTATTTGTTCAATCGTTTTTTTGTTTGCCAGAGGCACAATCTAGCCAGAAATTGAGTGTTTCTTCCTCATTTTTCAGGTTTAACTTTAGTGCGGGATATGATCATATAAAAAATAAAAAAATATATTTTGCTGAAATTTGAAATATTTTGTTTATTGCGTACAAATGGGTCTTGCCAGATTTTTAATTGCATTATCTGATGCTATTTGACATCTAATTTCCTTAAAATTAAATGGTGCTCTGGCTGATATATATCGTAACCACATTATTTAAATGGCAGCACAATACAAAGAGTTCTTCTCATTGGTTTTAACAGTGACCTCTGCCACATGAATGTTATACACTTCACAGTTGTGTGCAATAGCATTGCAGTGTAATCACACAGTGCTGCTGCAAAGGTTGATGCAGCAGGAAACTCGTTAACAAGATGAGCCTGGATTAGCACATTGTGTTTGTCGGCAGGTTTGCACAATCACACAAAACTGATCCTAAATAGTCCTCCACATTGGCTAATACATGTAGCTAATTATGGTCAAATATGTTTCACTGGGGCCAGTGCTAATCACTGCCCAACCTGAGACTCTCCAGCGAATCCATCAAGGTATCCTTTGGTCTGGAGAGAGCACTGAACTGACATCTAACTCAGCAGATGAAGTAAGGACACATCTGCATCAAAAAAGCAAGAGCAAAATGCAAACTAACATAGTTAGTAAGCCGACCCCAGACCTTACCTTTTTGTTCTTTCTCCCCCCCACTCCTGCCTTCAACAGCATAAAGTCGATCATATTTCTACCTTCCTCAGTTCTGAAGAGGAGTCATATTCGGCTCAGAACTTTAACACTCTGTTTCTCTCTCACTGATGCTGTCAGACCTGCTGAGTGTTTCCAGCACTTTCTGTTTTTATTTCAGATTGCCAGCATCCATAGTATCCTGCCTATATCATAACTAACATGGTGTTGCTGGGCTGCAAATTATATGAAGACAAATATTGGCAAAATATTACTGCATGGCTTAATGCGCCTTGCTACCCATGATGGAATTTCAATGGGCACCAAATCATTTGATTCAGCAATGTTCTGCAGTGAGTTTAAAGTCAGTGGTTGATAACTTTGCAGAGACAGAAAAAAAACATTGAGTTGCTTCTGCAGGTTCACTTTTGGGGTCACTAATGTTCTAAATTCGCCAATTAAAACACACAAAATTTCAAGCCATTAATTTGATGCGTGTTCTCCTCCTGTGAGCCCTCAAATTGCAGGCGTTTGAGCAGACAGCAGCTGTGTATTCCTGCCTGGCTCAGGCAGCAATAACACAATGAAAGCTGCAAGGTGACTCACTATTGTGCACTATTCCAGTTGGTGTAAGGGTTGAAAGCAGTGCCATATTACTGATGTAAGTTTTAGTGGGTTGCGACTCAGAATGAGGGGACATGACCTTAAAATTAGAGCTCGCCCATTTAGCAGGAAAATTAGGAAGCGCTTCTTCCACAAAAACTTGGAATTCCTTCCCTCCCCCGACCCACCCAAAAGACTGTGGATGCTGGTTTACAATTGGAATTTTCAAGACTGAAATGATAGATTATTGTTGTGGAACAGTATCAAGAAATTTGGAGCTGTAGATCACTTCAACAAGATAATCAATACCGTGGCATCAACAATCTTAATGAGTAAGTACAAATGACTACACACAGGAACACAAGAACTAGGAGCAGGAGTAGACCATTTAGTCCCTCAAGCCTGTTCCACCATTCGATAATATCATGGCTGATCTGGTTGTGGCCACAACTCCACTTTCTTGTCTGTGCCCATAACTGTTGACTCCCTTGTTGATCAAAAATCTAACTCAGCCTTGAATATATTCAATGACAGTCTCCACTCCTTTCTGCGGAAGAAAAGTCTACAGACTAATGGTTCTTTGAAAGGAAAACAAATCCTCCTTACCTCAGTCTTAAATGGGAGACCCTTAATTTTAGGCTCCTGCACAAGAGGAAACCACCCTCCTGGTATCTACCCTGTCAAGTCCCCTCAGAACCTTACATGTTTTAGGCCAACCCTAATTGCCCTTGCTCAAGGGGCATTTAAAAGTCAACCACATTGCTGTGGGTCTGGAGTCATATGTAGGCCAGACCAGGTAAGGATGGCAGATTTCCTTCCCTAATGGGGGTTAACAGATGTTAGTGAACCAGATGGGTTTTTATGACAATTGACAATGGTTTCATGGTCTTTTTAATTCCAGATTTTTATTGAATTCAAATTTCACCATCTGTCATGGTGGGATTTGAGCCTGGGTCCCCAGAACATTACCCTGGTTCTCTGGAATGTGAGCCCAGTGACAATACCACTGTGCCACTGCCTCCTCCACCACCTCTCAATCTTCTAAACTCCAAGCCCAACCTGCTCAACCTTTCTTCATAAAATAATCCCCTTATCACAGGAATCAGTCAAGTGAACCTTCTCTGTACTGCTTCTAATGCAATTATATCCTTTATTAAGTAAGGAGACCAAAACTGTACACAGTGCTCCAGATGCAGTCTAACTGAGGCCCTGTACTGCTGCAGCAACATTTCCCAACTTTCATACTCAATTCCCCTTGCAACAAAGGCCAACATTCCATCTGCCTTCCTAGTCACTTGCTGTACCTGCATACTAACCTTTTGTGCTTCATACACCATGATACCCAAATCCTTCTATGCCATGGAGTGCCACAGTCGCTATCAATTCAAATAATATGCTGTTTTTCTATCTTTCCTGCCAAAGTGGACAAGTTCACATTTTTTGAAATTATACTCCATCTGCCAAATTTTTGCCCACTCACTGAACCTATCTAATCCCTCTGTAGACTCTTTATGTCCTCTTGACAACATACTTTCCCACCTATTTTTGTAACATCAGCAAATTTAGCTACATCCATGTCATTGATATAGATTGTAAATAGTTGAGGCCTCATCACTGATCCCTGGGGCACTAGTTACAGCTTGCCAATCCAAAAATGACCCATTTATCCCTACTCTCTATTTCCTGTTAGCTAACCAATCCTCTATCCATGCTAATATGTTACCCCCTACATCATGAGCTCTTATTTTGTGTAGCAAATTTTAATGTAGGGGGAGGCAATGGCATAGTGGTATTGACACTGAACTAGTAATCCAGAGACCCAGGGTAATGCTCTGGTGACCTGGGTTCAAATACTGCCACAGCAGATGGTGGAATTAAAAGTCCAATGATGACCATGAAACCATTGTCGATTGCTGTAAAAACCCATCTGGTTCACTAATGCCCTTTAGGAAAGGAAATCTGTTGCCCTGGTCTGGCCTACATGTGACTGCAGACACACAGCAATGTGATTGACTCTTAAATGCCCTCTGAAATGCCTGAGCAAGCCACTCAGGAATGAAGCCAGACAGATCAGCCAGCATCAACCTAGGCACCGGAAACGACAATGGCAATCACAGCCCTGTTGACCCTGCAAAGTCCTCCATAATAACATCTGGGGCTAGTGCCAAAATTGGGAGAGCTGTCTCACAGACTAGTCAAGCAACAGCCTGACATAGTCATTTTCACAGAATCATGTGTTACAGACTCTACCATCACCATCCCTGGGTATCCTCTGTCCCACCAGCAGGACAGACCCAGCAGAAGTGGCGGCACAGTGGTATACAGTCAGGAGGGAGTTGCCCTGGGAATCCTCAACATCAACTCTGGACCCTGTGAAGTCTCATGCATCAGGTCAAATATGAACAAGGAAACCTCCTGCTGATTACCATGTACCGTCCTCAGCTGATGAATCCGTGCTCCGTGCTCCTCCATGTTGAACATCACTTGGAAGTACTGAGGGTGGCAAGGGCATAGAATGTACTCTGGGTGGGGAACTGCAATGTCCACCACCAAGAATGGCTCGGTAGCACCACTACTGGCCGAGTTCTAAATGGCATAGCTGCTAGATTGGATCTGCGGCAGGTGGTGAGGGAAAAACATACTTGACCTTATCCTCACCAACCTGCCTGCCACAGATGCATTTGTCCATGACAGTATCGGTAGGTGTGATCCCAATTAAGATAAGAATCAAGAATGGAGCAGAGAAACAGGCCAAGTTAGAGAAAAGGCTGCAAGGAGCAGATTTTGAGTGAAGCGGGCTCGGGAGAAGCCCTAGTAATCAAAGAGACTCAGAAGAAGCCCTGAAGATCCAAGAAGACAGCTAAAGGTTGGCGACTCCATGCCGTGGGCCACTGGGGAAAAGGTACCCCTTTGGTGCAGTGGTTTTCTTCTTGACATGGCCGAAGGCCTAAAATTGTGCCTGTAAGTTGATGCTTGAGTGTACTAGGGAATCCAGGGGAATGGAATCTCGTGAGGAAAGATTGAAACCCTGCGAGGTAGGCCATCATTGAAGCCATCTGAGTTTTGGCGACTTTTGGAGAGAATTCCAAGGCGAGATCTTTGAAGGTGAAGATTGGAAACCCTCGTGAGAGAGTCGGAGTTTCAGTGAGATTGGTTGACTCACAGTGCGACTAACATCTGGGTGGATTGTTGAGAAATCCTTGGAATCTGCTTTGGTTGCACCTGTCATTTATTGTGTAGTGTGGTGTGTCTGTCCTGTTATTTCATATGTATCTCATACATACCCTGAATGTTAGCGTGTAAGATAGATATTGCATATCGTTTTATCTTTCTGACCATATATAGTAAAGTGTATTCAAGTTTGTTCAAAACCCATGGAATCTTGTGGCTTTCTTCACCAAACAAGTGTCTTGAATCTCAAGCTGTGTCTACTTTAAGCAAAACGTTATTGGTCCCTAACTAGATCCTACCAACAATTTGGGGGTATGGCTGATGATCATAACAGTGTGCAGAGCCCTTTTTGAGCTGATCTACCAGCCTTTCATCAGTTTCCTTGAATCTACACTTGCTGGCTTCATTCCACAATCTGGTTAAGAAATTTTCAACAGGCTCACTCAGTTCCTGCTTCAGGCTTTGAACTTCATATCCATGAATCAGAAGGTTTGACTTTGGTTGGAGATGTGTGCTGAAGATGTCTCCCACATGCCGGCAATTTCAGTTCTATTAACCTGCCAACTGCTCCCAAACCTATCTATCTTGTCAAGTTAAAATGTCCCCCAGATTTTGATGCACATATTAATCCTAAAGAGTTTAAAATCACACACTACATCATACATTACCTAAATGAACTTTCATTATATTCTTCAGTCTGGCATATGTCCATTACATTTTAGACACCACACTGCAAAGTGCAAGAGGTACAAAGAAAGAACGACTTTGCATTTATACAGCACCTTCACAACCTCAGGAGATCACAAAGCACTTTACGGTGACTTAAGTACTATTGGAGTGTAATCACCATTGTAATGTAAGAAACGTGACAGTCAATTGCGCAAAGCAAGGTCCCAATGGCAGCAATGTAAAAATGAGCAGATAATCTGTTTTAGTGGTGTTGGTTGAGGAATAAACGTTGGCTTGTTCATCAGGGAGAACTGCCTTGCTCTTCGAAATAATGCCACATGGTCTTTTATGTCCACCCAGGAAGGCGGACTGGACCTCTATTTAACATCTCATCCAAAAAGTAGTACCTTCAGAAGTACAGTGTTCCTTCGGCACGGCACTGCCCAGGCTTTATGTTCAAGTATCTGCAGTGAGATTTGAACCCATATCTTCTGACTCAAAGGTAAGAGTGCTATCACTGAGCATAATACAGAAGGAAAAAAGGGCAGTCACATCACATTTTTTATGACTTTGTCATCTGATCAAAAGCAGGAACCAAGAATTTACAAGCAGCTCCCAATCTACAGAAACTCCAGTCAACAATTAGATTCTAATTGAACACAGGATACACCCATGTAGACTACTGTCCCATAGGAAGTGCCTCAGCAATAGCTTTAAAGAGACAGGCCACGTTAAGCACAGCTCAATGTTGCCTCACATTCAAACATCACCACCAAACCCCAGAGTCTCAGAACAGCACTACAAAGGATCAGTGAGTTGCATAAGAAAATTAAAGAGTCTAGAGGATTGCAAGATTATTTCTTAATTAATAGTAGAGGGAGAAAGAAACCATGCAATAACATAAGATGAATATGGACCACGGGGGAGTGAATAGAGGAGCCTGATAGTGCACTATCAGCTAGTGCCTTCACTATGTAGCAGAAGCAAAAAAACAAATGCAATCTTGGTGGGTATAGCTACAAGGATAGAAGTCCTAAGGTACAATGATGATCATGTTTTGGGCACTGGTTTGGCACAACATCCAGTACTGCATACAAATCCATTCCATGTATTATAATATGAGCATCGAGACTTTGGAGAGGACAAAGAAAAGGACAAGGAAACTAAAATTGAGGGTCAGATACCTGAACTATAAGAAGGCACAAAGAAAGCTGGTGATGTTGGGAATGTGAAAAAGCAGAAACTGGGATATTTTATTAATCTTTTCAATATTTTTATGAGCTGGAGGTAAACCAAACCAGAGGATTAAACTATTTTTTAAGAGGAAAGGTTTCATATGGGTTAGTGATGTGTTTGAAGCAGATTGCCGCCGAGAAGTCAAAGAGTTTATAAGCTGCAGAGAGAATTGAATTGTGTTTCTCTTTGGTGAAAGATTGGATTGAGGGATTGTCATAAAACTATAATAAGTTTCATAATATTATTGTGGTTTACTGTAAAGTAATTTTATGGGTGTGAGTGTAAATGGTTCTGACTGTATGATTTAATTAAATTCGAATCAGATAGGCTGCAAGCTTGAAATTATCAAAAAAAGTTAGGGGTAAAAGGCATTTGAAATGCTGATGAGTAAACATGAATGAGGTCTTAGCATGTTGGGTGTGAAAGAAATTTGCATTTTTAGATAAATGAAGGAGTTGTTTGGGTTTCAAAGGGATGGTAGGATGTTTACAATAGGACAAGATAAATAGGACAAGGTTATTATGTTTATTTTTCCCAAAAGGTACCATATCGGCAACATGAAAGATTTTTATATTATGGGAAAAGTACATTTCCAAAGACATATCGAAAAATTGAGTATACAGATTAAAGAGAGAGAAATATATATAAAGAAGGAAGAAGGTGATGTAAGGCCATATAAGAAATAAAAGGTGCGTGTGAAACAGCCTTGGGGAAGCCCCCAGCAATGTTTGCAAAAGTCCGCTGTGTCCAGTAACTAAAGTTGGAGAAAAGCCCTTGGAATTCCACTGTCAAATTGGTGCAGTGGTAAATTTGCTGGCTTGCTATTTAAATTTAAATCTATTTTGGACTGTTGCCTTTAAGGGGGTGTGTAGTTGGGAGTCAGTTTAATTAGGAATTTTGGGATTTGTTATAATATTAAGTAACTGTAATCTTATCAATGTGCTTTAAATTGTTTCTTTTGTTAATAAATGTTTTAATTTAGTTTTTAAATGTTTTAATTTAGTTTTTAAAATCTCTAAAAGTGTTAGTAGACTCATTACTTCTGAATTCAGTGCCCAAATCTTCTCATAATAAATTCAAATTGCAAAACCGTTGTGATAGTGTGGCCAAGTTTCCCTTGTGGATTTGGTCCACCTGGCACACATCACCTGCCACATCAAAACAGGGATATAAGAGTTGAGTATACTGTAGCATTCTTTGAACTTTGGAAGTAGCCTTGATAGAACATATATATAAGTATTGCTTCAAATATTCACCATGTATTGCATAGTGAAGAAAGATTGCTGCATTTATTAAAGAGCTTCTTTCTAACAATGGATGTGTTGAAAATGATAATTGTACTCCTTTAGAAAGAAACTTTGGGGAAAAAAATTACCTATTCAATCCACAAGTCATAACTATCATTTATTGTATTTAACAGTAAATGGGCTGTCATAAGTACTGGTAGGTCAAAGGTCAGTGCCATTCAGCTGTAGTGACCTTTTCCAGACAATCGACTTGTCTTTCACTGGTGAATGTCATAATCCTTAAATAAACACATCAGTGGATAGCTTGCTGCAGCAAAACTGCAATTAACTTGTTTTAAAAATGAGTGAGATATGGACTGTTCTATTTAATAGGGATGTTTTTATTGCTGAAGTTTAGTTGATAAAGCTACCTTGGTTACATTAGCAATTGTTTAATTTGTGTTGAGACACGTGACTACTTTATGAAATCATAGCACCCCATATTTGTATCATGTATCTATTTTCACATGATGTCGTCACATACTGAAGTCATCAAACCTGTTACGTCAGCCTTAAAATGGCGGCTATTTCACTTTGAGACAACCTCAATAAGTGTCTAATTTCTATTAAAGAACAAACTCTGTTTATTCCTGGATTGTTGTCTGCTCATTCACAAAGTACTAAATGTTCATAAATAATCAAGCGTTCAGTGTGTGAGCAATGTGGTAACTATGCGCTCATTCGTTGGTAACACATCCCACAACAATATGGCTAATTCTTAAGTGCCATCTGAAAAGGAAGCCACTCAGTGATAGCAAACCACTATAAGCTGTCCCACCGTCACCAGGTTCTCAGGGCACTTAGGGATGGCTGATAAATTTCGGCCTTGCTTGCGATGGCCACACACTGAAAATGAATAGTAAAAGGAATTAATGTGAGCCTTCATCACTATAGGACCAAACTGGAAAAGAAATCTTTGCCATGAATATTTAGCCAGTAAATGAGGGAGACAGGACATTTGCAGGAAGTAGGTTGCCTAAGAATAAAACCTCCCTGTTGCTCCAAATCTCCAAATTCTCTGAATCCTAATGTGGATACAGCTTGGAGCATAATTGGCATGTTTGCACCCTAATTACACTCTTTACTTAAAATGTGCTGATTTACTACCTTGCTTATGCTCAAACTAAAGTTGGATAACTTCATGAATTTATTCTATTTGAGGTGAAGGAAACTGGGATGTCCAAATTGTGACCTGTAGGCCATATAGAGCCCAAGAGTCCTCTGATAAGGCCCTTGAAGTTCAAGCAACTCAGCTCTAGTCTGAACTCCCATTATTTGGTGCTTTGTTCTTTTCAAATTTTATGAGCCTGGAGACTTGGGGAACACAGCTGCAAGGCAAAAGAACAAACGACACATTATACTGCGGATTCCATGGCTCAATTAGTAGCAGTCTTGCCTCTAAATCAAAGGGTTCCAGCTTCAAGTTCGTCTCCAGGTTTTTGAGCACAAAAATAAAGGTTGACACTCTAGTGCAGTGCTGGGGGAGTGCTGCATTGTCAAAGGTGCCACCCATTAGATGAGCCAGTAGACTGAGGCCCATCTGTCTGCTCGGGTGGATATAAAAGATGCGATGGAGAACAGCAGGGGAGTTATTCCCACTGATGTGTTTATTTAAGGATTATGACATTCAACTGTGAAAGACAAGTCAATTGTCTGGAAAAGGTCACTACAGCTGAATGGCACTGACCTTTGACCTACCAGTAGTTATGACAGCCCACTTACTGTTAAATATAATAAATTATAGTTATGACATGTGGATTGAATAGATCATTTTTTCCCAAAGTTTCTTTCTAAAGGAGTACAATTATCATTTTCAACACATCCATTGTTAGAAAGAAGCTCTTTAATAAATGTCATTCAACTGACATCACGACAAACAGATTATCTGGTCATTATCACATTGCTGCTTGTGGGAGCTTTCTGTGTGCAAATTGGCTGCTGCATTTTCTACATTACAACAGCAACTACACTTCAGAAGTATTTCATCACCTGTAAAGCGCTTTGAGGTATCTGATGGTTGTGAAAAGCTCTATATAAATGCATGTCTTTCTTTTGTGCCTTCCAATGTTGCATGAAAACCTCCAAAAGCTCTCAAAATAAATCTAGTGCTGCACAGTGTTAATACAGGTTGTGTTGTATTTTGTGACAGCATTACATATTGAAAAGGCACCTTTATATTCTGGAGTCAAGTTTGCAAAGGAAGTAATCACCTGCTGTCATTTGCAGTTCACTCGATGTTACTTATGAAGGCCATGCTGTTGTTTGATGTTAACAGCACAAATATGCTACCTGTTCCAATTGTCTGGGAGCTGGCATCATAATACCTTTACTGCACATGGAAAAAAAACACAAAAATCACGACTTTTCTGAAGAGGGTTGGGGTTTACTGTCTAGAGTCTGATGTCTAAGTGCCTTTTTTACCTATTAGATTAAATCCAATCCATGCAATGGGCTTAACTTTATGATTGATGGATTAGGAAAACAGTACAACACTCATGTGTCAGTAATAGTGCTCCTGAATACTGCATTGAGAACTCACTGAAGCATGCAATTGAGTTTACAGAGTACTTTCATTGTGTCACTGATAAATCTATATGGTTTACACTAAAGAAGAATGTCTATTCATATTGCTTTAAAACAGATACTGTATATTTTTGTAAGCCTGTTTATACTAGATATATTGCATCTAGTTAATAATGTTGCTTCTTATAGAGATGCATTCTTGTTTATATCAAAAAAATACAGATATTATTGTTCTCAAAAATATCGTTCTCCTAAACCATGATAGCATTAAAATACATTGTAGATTAATACTTCCCATATGCTTTTTAAACCCATTTACACTCGTCTGAGGAAACATAATAGTTCAATTTTGTGGAGATTTATATTTGAGCAGCAGATGTTTCACTGACTGCACAGTTAAAAAACGACATGCAGCAAAGCAGCAAGGTGTTAAGCAAAAGAAGAAACAAAGAACGTGTCTTTGTATGGTATCTTTCATGTCCTCAGAAAATCTTAATGTGCTTTATAGCCAATTAACTAATTATGAAGTGTCATCACTGTCATTATGTAAACAAAGGCAACAGACAGTTTGTGCACAGAAGTTACCTCAAGGCTGTGCCTGAGGTGTTGGCCTAGATTGCATGGCACAGTGTGTGCCATGGTGTCTGGGCACTGTGCTCCACCATTATGTGTCCCATTAGTTGATGGGATAACCACGATACTCGTAGAGTCAACTGATGAACTACAGGGATGCTGATGTGTTTTTGTTAATCATGAGGGGCTTGCATCAGATTTTGAATTCTCCTGTGCTACAACTGCTTTGGGTTATTTAATTTCATAAACTGCATCTAGTATCAATCATTAAGAGCCTAATGTTGGCATTGAAGCAGCTCTAAGATACGTAGAAACTAAATGTTCCTGTGCCATTCCCCACATTTCGTATGGGAGGGCATTATATACAGTGCAAGTACAGACCACTGAGACTTCTCTGAAGTCTTGGTAGTTGTGATATGATGTACCTTTAAGGAGGCATATCTTAAGGAGCTGCCAATCACTACCACTGAGGCAGGATGTGATGTGGTAACCCCATGACTTTGTAATCACTCTGCAGCAGCAGTGATTGAGGTCATGTGTTTAAATAGCCTCCCATTTAACATTATCTGTATATAGTCTTATCTTCAACTAAAGAACCCAGATGATGGTTTTACCAATCATTGATATTTATGTTGAATAGAAGAATGTAACATGGTGGCAATATGGTTTTTGAAGATTTGACTGAGATGTATACATGCCTCAACCCTTTCACATGCAGAACAACAACTGGTGTGGATATGAATCAACTATCAAGTACTAACTCAACTTGTGTAAGTGGTTCTGCAGCTCCGTAGGAATCCTTCACATCTTCATTCTGGGATGTTGCACATTGCTCCAGCCAGCAGGCACCAAGTCCCAGTAAGATTGTTCAAATTTTGGAAAGCTTAAATAGTATAAGTCTATCTGCTGCGAAGTTTCTGCAGGAAGAAAGATTAAATATCTGACTTCAGCTGGTCTAGTTTTAAGTAAAAGTCCACAGAGGGAAGAATCCATTACGTGTGCTTACTATCCATTCAGGAGGTCGGGGTGCTTAAAACACTGCAGAATGGGCTGGGGAAGAAGTCCATTCAGTCATTCAATAGCAGCTCCCAACTGCTCCTAACAGTTAAAATAAGGCTGCCAAAAAGCCTTTTCTCTTTGCTTAATTTTTCTTCTGAACACTGCAGTTCATTTTCGCGCTTAAATCACTGTTTTATGGGTGGACCTTCAGTAAACCCAGGAAAAGCTTAAACAGTTCAACAATACCACCACCATTGCAGTCAACCAACAACCCATGACCAGCTAAGGCTGTGGAAACTAAAGGTACTGCAATTCAGAGAGCCAAATTAAGTTCCAAAGTGCTGTCAAAAGTTCTAGTCTTAACAATCAGGAGTATTAATAGTCATTAACACTCCCTTCACCCTGTGTTCATGACATCTTTGTCAATCTCTCCTGAGCTCCTACCTAGCCCAGATCTTCTATTTTGCTCCACCTGCTCCACCTCCTCTTAAACAGCATAAAATCCATCACATTTCTACTTCTCTTTAGCTCTGAAGAAGAGCCGTACAGACTCGAAACATTAACCGTGTTTCTCTCTCCACAGATGCTGCCAGACCTGCTGAGTTTTTCCAGCATCTTCTGTTTTTATTTCAGATTTCAAGCATCTGCAGAATTTTGCTTTTAGCTTTGACTTCCTACCTGAGTTTACTATGTTTCAACAATGTGTAGAGATGTGTTTTCTGGCCCTCAAAATTTCTGAGCCAGATAAACAAGCCATTATGATCAAAATTGCTATAGGCAATGAAGGCCTCCACAGACCGAACACTTCAGGTCTGTTGGATGATGACCTTAAAAATCCACAGAATATATAGTCAACACTCAGAGATCAATTACAAGTGAAGCTCAACTTCTGAATACACCACCTGGAATTCATGTCTTATAGGCAACGACCGACAGAGACCATTGACCATAAGTAGATGCAGAGACAAGGGGCGTGATTGTGACTTTATGGCATCAGAGCTAGCTGACAGAATAATCGAGCTGGTAACAGCATCTAGCCCAACAGAAGCTTTCGAAAAAGATCTCTTGGACCAACTGAACAGTTACAGCATAGAAGCATTAATGCAAAGCAGGCGCAAGTATGAAGCCATACTATTGGGTAGACAGAACCTACAGGTTAGGTGTGATTCGCCACCATTGACATGATAGCCAATAAAGGCAGACTTGGTAAGCAATGTGAATGATGCGGCCTCATACATGCACCAAGAAATTGCCCAACTTTTAACAACGTATGAAAGGCATGTGGCACCAGAGGACACTGGAAGCACCAATGCAGAGAGCTCAAGTGGTTAGACATCAGGAGAAGCCACAATCAGGGGCCAGACAGGTACAGCATTCTAAACAACCAACATCAAAATTCAAAACAAGATCCACGAAATGTCCAGCCAAGCTATACAGTCAGATGATGAGGATGACCAGAACATTGATACACAAAATGAGCAGACATTCAGCATGGTCAACATCAAAGAACGTATTGACACAGTGGTACCAACGTATGCCTTTTCCACCATCCAGATTATATGTCCACAAATACTGGTACAGGTGCAAACGTTCTAGAATATAAAAGCAGGGATGTGCTGCTGAGGCTTTATAAGGCTCTGGTCAGACCACATTTAGAATATTGTGAGCAATTTTGGGCCCCGTATCTCAGGAAGGATGTGCTGGCCCTGGAGAGGGTCCAGAGGAGGTTCACGAGAATGATCCCAGGAATGAAAGGCTTAACATGAGGAACGTTTGAGGACTCTGGGTCTATACTTGATGGAGTTTAGAAGGATGAGGAGGGATCTGATTGAAACTTACAGAATACTGAGAGGCCTGGATAGAGTGGATGTGGGGAAGATGTTTCCATTAGTAGGAGAGACTAGGACCCGAGGGCACAGCCTCAGAGTAAAGGGAAGACCTTTTAGAACAGAGATGAGGAGAAACTTCTTTAGTCAGAGAGTGGTGAGTCTATGGAATTCATTGCCACAGAAGGCTGTGGAGGCCAGATCATTGAGTGTATTTAAGACCGAGGTAGATAGGTTCTTGATTGGTAAGAGGATCAAAGGTTATGGGGAGAAGGCGGGAGAATGGGGTTGAGAAACTTATCAGCCATGATTGAATGGCAGAGCAGACTCGATGGGCCGAATGGCCTAATTTCTGCTCCTATGTTTTATGGTCCTTCCACCTTGAACACTAATGTTTATGTACCTACAAACGTGGCAAGTGATGATTCAACCAACCACTGCCAAACTCACCTCACACAATCCTATTGAACCTGCCCAGGTATAAGGATGTTAGGTCAGCTACTGAGGTGCTCGGGGTGTCCTTGTGTTCTGTTGCCTTCATCATCGAGTTGCTGATGCTGTGTATGGTAACCAGGGTTAGATCCCTGCATGCTGGTAGGCCTGTGATCACGGGACCTGTGGTTTGCAAAACATAAAATATCTGGGGTGACCAGGGTGAGCTGTTTTGGGATTGGGGTCTGGCTTAAGGAAGGCATTGTTTAAGAACCTGGTGCCTTCTGTCCTTTTCCTCCTGTGTCCCTATTAGGAACTGTCTAGGGGGTCTGGGTGTTCACTAACATCTGGTGGTAGTGTTCTGGGTATGTTAATATCAACAGACATACAGTCTTTGGATTTAACGGGAGGTCAAGTTCAACTCTGGGGTCCTGAAGAAATCGCATTTCACAGGTTGCTGAGGTTGGAGGCTTGTACTATGTAAATTTCTGTTACTGCATGGCTGCCCTGCCTGTGAAGTCCTTGACCCTTTAATTGCAGCGATCGCAACCCATGGGTTTAACATTCTATTTCTGACGCATTGATAAATGTTATGTGACAGTGGGTGATAAATTGCTCTTGAGCCCTTGTTGGCCCCCGAGTTCTCCTCCTGTGTTTGACTGTGGTGGGTTCTAAAGCTGGATAGCTGGGTTTGATGAAATTTGGACTTGACCATTTGATTCGCCAGTAGGTAATTTAATATTGATTTCACCTGTATTCTCCTTCTGGGTTTCCACAAGTGGTGCTTGTTTTAGGGTGTATTACTTTTCCTTTCTCTTTTAACTTGGGAATAGGTTTTTCCCCAATCTGTGACACTATTGCCCTCAGGTGGCTGCCCAGCTTCTGCTGCACTCCTGTGTGGCACTTCAACTAGGAGAGGCATCTCCCTTACTTTCTGATTGTTTGTTTGGGATCTTCCTTGGTCCCTATTTAAATCTAGGAAGAAGGTTCTGCTAACCATACTTCTACTGCATTTCCTCCAATGTCTGCCTCTTCTGTTCCAGCACCTTAGCTTTCCTCCAGCTTTATTTTGGCCACTCTAACTCCTATGGGCCATACCCTGGCTTTCTTAAATCTTGCAGACTCTAACCTGGCTCGGTTAAATTCTATTGGCTTTCCTGTAGCCTCCTTAATGCTCACTGGCTCTATCACCTCCTGTGGGACCAACGAAATTTCCTCAGTTCTCTCCACCTGTGCAGAATTTTTATTGGTTCCCCCAGTCTTTCCAGTCTCCAAGGACTGCCCTGGACTCTTTGAGAATAATACCTTACACATGGCTAAGTTATTCCTTAATAAATAACTTGCATGGGCAAGTTTGAGATTACACCCACCATTACTAGCCCCATAACTAGCTCCATCTGGAGGAAAATTTTATTCAAAGAACTTTACACATTCACCAATGATCTCCTTGACCAGCGCATTGGTATTCACTCTGCTCTCGGATGGAAACTCGCCATCTCCTGCCACAAGCAGTGTTTACAAACAACCAGTGTCTCGGAGAATGCTGATCACTTTTTCCAGGTTTTTGGAAAAACTAGAGGTCATTTTCCCTTTAAATACAAAATCCTGGTAGGTATTCTGGCCCTCAGCCATATTTGAACACAAGCTTGTCCCTTCATGGCCAAGGACACTGTCCTGACTGCAGTGCCCCCTTTGGTTTCTTATGGGCCAACAGTTCTCTCAGATGCCCAGGATTTCTACACTGAAAATACACTGGTTTACCATCTTGGTTCCTTCTTTTAGAAGTTGGGGATTGATCTGCATTTCCTTCACTACTCTTATTTTCTCTCAAGCCAGCTTCAGTTACACCTACCTCCCTCCTACCTCTCCCTAGCCTGTAAGAATGACTATATCCCATTTTGCTTTGAGTGAGGTGCTATGGGTTAACTCATGGCCATCTGCTGCTATGCCTGGCTTTGGAGACTCCTTGTTCCTCTATGTGGGTGTTTATGGAAAGGGGAAGAGAGATTTTGAACTCCTTGAGGATTGCAACTTTGAGGTGTTCAAAGATGGACTCTATCTTTAGCAGCCATACCCACTGATTTAAAGCTAGTTGTTTAACCATTTCAAACTTGATATAAGTTTGTTCAGACTGTTTTTGTAGAGTTCAGAATTTCTGGCGGCACACTTCCGGTACCAGCTAGTATGCACTCAGGATAGCATTTTTGGTCATCTCATAGTTTGACAAACTCTCAGACTATAGAAAATAAACCTCATAGACATTTCCTGTCAATCTACTTTGTAATGGCAGGGTCCAAACCTCTGTTGACCACTGCAACTGTCTTGCAAACTTTTTAAATGATGGGAAAAAATGCTTCCACATCTCCCACATTGAACTATTATATCAACTGAGTATGCTTTAAGAGCCCAAAACTTGTTCTTGAGCAAGGATTTTTTTCCCCTCACTAGAGGTGTCTTCACCGGGTGCAGTGGATTTTTCTCTATTCAGTTTGAGCTGCCTTCATTCTCTTTCCCGCCTCACCTTCTGGAAAACCCTGTCTTTCTCTCTTCCCTGGAATTCTCTCTCCTTCCATTCCAGTCTCTCTCTTTTTCTTGGAATTCTAGCTCTAGTCTCTGCTGTTCTCATTGTATCTTTGCCAATGCTAGCCTTTCTGTTTTAAATTTTATGCCTGTCTCCAGTTCTTCAAATTCAATTTCAAATGATTGCCTCAAGTTTTAGGATTTCAGATTTCCTAGCTTTTGGACAGATAATTATCTCTAAATGCCTAGCTATACTCTTTAATCCTTCAATGGCTCTTAAATTGTCCCAAGTTACATCACTCTGTTCTAGGACGCAGCTAGCCTCGCGGACATTTTAGTTCTCTAGGACTGAAAGCCACAAGAAAACCTGTGTTGAAGTTTTTTAATTACTTTTGGAGATCAATTTGGTTTCCCCCTTCCAATTTCTCATCTGTCTGTGGGTTCAGTCAGAGATGTGGAGCCCCCAAACTCATGTTACAATCAGATGAGGGATTGAATGGCACCCCTCTTTTCTCACTCCTCATTTGACTGTAACAGGGTTTTGTGAAAACAATATAATTGCCAATTCACAGTGAGTGTTTAACTGTTTACGTACAGTGATCTGTCATGAAGATATAATCATTTTCATAATATTATTGTGATTTATTGTAAAAGTGGATTAATAGTGAGGTTTGGATTAGTTTTTGTTTGTGTGTCGGGGAAGGGGATTTAATTGAGTTGGAGGTAGCTGGTCTGGAGGTTTTGAGTTATCAACAAGAAGCTAGGTTTGAAATGCTAAATATGTAAACATAGCTGAAGCTTTAGAATGTGAAGTGTAATGAAAATTTTCACTTTTAGATAAATTAGAGTAGTTTGAATTTCAAAGAGATGGGAAGATGTTACAGATAGCCAGAAGAAGCTAAACCAAAAAGTGTGTTTATTTTTCCCAAAGGCTACTGATAAAATTAGTACTATGAAAGGTTTATATTATGAGAAAAGGAGAGTTGCAAAGACATATGGGAACAATGGAATTTGCATTAAAAAGGGAAAAACGTGTATAAAGGAAATGAGGCAATGTGTAACAGGAGAAGGCATTCGAAAATCTAACATAAGTGTGAAAAGCCTCCAGCCTCTGTACATCAAGTTGCTATCTACAGGAACTAAATCTGAGAAAACTCGTTTTGAATTCTCCTATGCAAGGTATTATGTTGCCTGGCCTGGGTCTGTTTAAATCTATTTGCTTTTACTGTTGCATTGACGAAGGTATAATTGGGAGCCAGATGAATTAGGGGTTTTAGGAGTTATAGTAGTAATTTGTAGTCTTATGTATGTGCTTGAAATCTTTTCTTTTGTCAATAAATGTTTAATTTAGTTTTCTAAAAACCTCTGAAGTCGCGGTAGTCTTATTACTTCTGAATTCAAGCACGCATCTCGAAATAAAACACAAATTGCAAAACAGTTGTGTCCATGTAATCAAGTTTCCCTCATGGATTTGATCCGCCTGGCACACATCAGCTGCCGCGTCATAACAGACCACAAAAGAACCAATCACACGGGTCTTCTTGGGTTATAACAAAGAAAGGGGTTAGCTTTATTATACTTAATCCAATAAAAGTAAAATAATGAAAGAGATTCCAACTTAGATGCACGCACGGAAGTGCGCGCGTACGTACACACACACACACACACCACAATCTGTGGATGTTGGTGACTCAGCTGACTTTAGGCTGAATTCAGTAGTTTTGTGGCAGTCCCTTGGTGGTCATGATGGTTCTAGCATCATGGCGATTTAAAGATGCAGATGGCTGATTTGACGGTTCTCCTGGAGGCAGTAGTGTGGGGTTGATTGCTTTCAAGAATTCTCTACCTGCAGCAGGGGCGTCCCTGGGTAGTCATGGTCAGCAAACAGGGTTCAAAAGCTTGTAATTTGGGTTGGAAAGAGAAGGAGGGAGCCCACCTGGGTCTTCTCTCATCATTGTTTCAGCTACTCGTCCTCTTACTGCCAAGAAAGCAGGAACTTAAACACATAGGGCAGGATTTTCCCCCCATCGGGAGCGAAGTTGAAACGCTGGCGTGTGGAGGCGTGCCGCCATTTTATGTGGGCGGGCCAATTAAGGCCCGCCCAGCGTGACGCCCACACGGAGGCACTATGCGCTCCCTGTGCGGGCAGGGAGCAATCCCTAAATCCAAGAGCACGCTCTTTCACGCATGCACACAAAAGAGTGCACTCATCTCCCTGAGGCTAAGTGCTGCCTCAGGGAGATCGCCTCTACTGTCAAAAATATTAAAAATAGAAAAATAAAATTCCCTGACATGTCCCTTCATGTGACACTGTCACATGTCACATGAGTTGTGACAGTTTTTTAAAAAATATTAATTAAATTTTTAAAAAAACTACATGTAACCTCATCCCACTCGTGGATGGGGTTTCATGCATTTTCTAATTCCCGCCAAGGCTCCGGGCCTGCCCGCTAACCTTAAGGCTGGATGGGCAGGTCCATTAATTAATTTAATGACTCTGTCAATGGCCTCAATTGGCCATTGACAGGTCGGGGGGTGCACAGCTGATTTTGCTGAGCCCCTGCTTACCTGAAAATTTAAATAGGGTGCGGTGACGTTGGGAGTTCTACCCCCCGCTCACCGACAGGAAAATCCTGCCCATAAAGGGTGGGCCTGTCACATGACTGTCACCCAATGATTTAAACATGGTCATTACTCGGGTATTCCCCCTTGTAACTTAATCAGTTCATGTCTGGGAGCCTCCACTCAGACAGGGTTCCATTGTTCAAATGATTGTGTTTTGCATACTCCCATTGCAGCTTGATGAGTTCATGTCTGGGAACCCCCTCTTGAATATCCCAGGTGATTGCCTTGCTAATGGGGACAGGATATATGGCTCAGTCATATTCTCCTGAGGTCATTATTCTTAATGGGTCTTTGCAGACGTGGTGTCTCCATCTCAGTGGATTAAAATGTGGAGGATACAGTGATGCAAATTGGGTAGCCATCTTTGACTGCAAGCTCAAGTCGCATGGTCTCTGTTTTAAAAAGTCTGTTTTTACAACTTCAGCTCAAGTTTCCAGCTGGTGGATTAAAAATCATTATTCAACATAAGCATGGTTTTGTGACAAGGTTGTTTCCGACAATGGACATAGGAACATAGGAACAGAAGAAAGCCATTCAGCCCATCGAGCCTGCTCCGCCATTCAATACAATCATGGCTGATCGAACACTTCAATGCCTTTTACCCACACTATCCCCATAACCCTTTACATTATTGTTAATCAGAAACCTATCAATCTCTACCTTAAACACACTCAATTACTGAGCTTCCACAGCCCTCTGGGTAGAGAATTCCAAAGATTCACAACACTCTGAGTAAAGAATTTTCTCCTTATCTCGGTCCTAAGTGGTTTCCCCCTTATTTTGAAATTGTGTCCCCTGGTTCTAGACTCCCCAAACAGGGAAACACCTTACCTGCATCTACGCTGTCTATTCCTTTAAGTATTTTGTAGGTTTCAAAGAGATCGCCTTTCATTCTTCGAAACTCTAGAGAACACACGCCCAGTTTCCCCAATCTCTCTTCATAAGACAGTCCTGCCATCCCCAGAACAAGTCTGGTGAACATTCATTGCATTCCCTCTATGGCAATAATATCCTTTCTGAGGTAAGGGGACCAAAACTGCACACAGTGCTCCAGGTGCGGTCTAACCAAGCTTCTATACAATTGAAGCAAGACTTCACTACTCCTGTACTCAATCCTCTTGTGATAAAGGCTAACATTCCATTAGCCTTCCTAACTGCCTGCTGCACCAGCATGTCAGCTTTCAATGACTTATGGACAAGGACACCCAGGTCCCTTTGCACATCTATACTTTCTAATCTCTTGCCATTTAGGAAATACCCTGTACATCTGTTCTTTCTACCAAAGTGAATAACCTCACATTTTTCCACATAATATTCCATCTGCCATGCTCTTGCCCACTCACTAAGTCTGTCCAAATCCTCCTGGAGCTGCTTTACATCTTCCTCACAACACACATTCCCACCCAGCTTTGCATCATCGATGAACTTGGAAATATTACATTTGGTCCCCACATCCAAATCATTGATATAAATTGTGAACAGCTGGGGCCCAAGAGTTGATCCTTGTGGTACCTCACTAGTCACAGCCTGCCAACCTGAGAATGACCTGTTTATTCCCATGCTCTGTTTTCTGCCTGTTAGCCAATCTTTGATCCATGATAATATGTTGCCTCCTATCCCATGTGCTTTTATTTTGCTAATCAACCTCCTGTGGGGGGCTTTATTAAAAGCCTTCTGAAAATCCAAGTATACTACATCCATCGACTCTCCTTTATCAATTTTGTTAGTAACGTCCTCAAAAAAACTCCAACAAGTTCATGACTTCCCATTCACAAATCCATGCTGACTATGCCCAATCAGATCATGATTATCCAAGTATCCATTTATCACTTCCATTATTATAGATTCTAGCATTTTTCCCTGTTTTCTTTCTGCCTCCCTTCTTAAATAGTGGGGTGACATTTGCAACCTTCCAAACTTCAGGAGTCTATAGAATTTTGGAAAATGATCGCCAATGCATCCACTATCTCCATAGCAACACTTTGGGAACCAGAATATCAACTTTCAGTCCCTTTTTTTAATTCGTTCATGGGATGTGGGCATCACTGGCTAGGCCAGCATTTATTACCCATCATTAATTGCCCTTGTTTAGAGGGCAGTTAAGAGTCAACCACATTGCTGTGGGTCTGGAGTCACATTTGGGCCAGACCAGGTAAGGACAGCAGATTTCCTTCCCTAAAGGGCATTAGTTTTTACGACAGTCGGCTATGGTTTCATGGTCACCATTCCAGATTTTTATTGAATTCAAATTCCACCATCTGCCATGGTGAAAGTCAAACCCAGGTCCCCAGACTATTACCCTGGGTCTCTGGACTACCAATGACAATACCACTATGCTACCACCTCCATTAATTTCTCTAATACAACCTTCTTACTTATACTAATTTCCTTCAACTCCTCATTCTCCCTAGTCCCTTGGATCTCTAAATCTGGGAGATTTCCTGTATCTTCCTCAGTGAAAACAGACACAAAGTAATCATTTAGCTTCTCTACCATTTCTCTATTCCCCATTATGAATTCTCCTGACTCTACCTGTACTAGACCCACATTTGTCTTAGCTTCCTTTTTACATACCTATAGAAGCTTTTACAGTCTATTTTCATGTGTTTTGCTCGACTGCATTCACATTCTATTCTCCCTTTCTTTACCAGTTCTGTGGTCTTCCTTTGCTGTATTTAAAAACCTCCCAATCCTCAGGTTTACTACTACTTCTGGCAACTTTATAAGCCTTTTCTTTTAATTTTATACAACCCATAAGTTCCTTTGTCAGCCACAGTTGACTGGCTTTTTTTGTTTTTTTGCACCTTGAAGGAATGTATAGGTGCTGTAAGCTATGTAATAGTTCTTTGAAGACTACCCATTGTCTATATACAGTCATACCTTTTAATATATTTTCCCAATCCACTTCAGCCAATTTGTCCCTCAAGCCATCATAATTTCCTTTATTCAACTTTAACACCCTCGCTTCAGAGTGAACTTCCTCACTTTCAAACATAATGTAAAATTCTATTATATTGTGGTCACTCACCCATAAAGATTATTAATTAGCACTTCTTCATTACATAATACCAGACCTAAAATAGCCTGTCCTCTAGTCGGCTCCGCAACATACTGCTCTAGAAAACCATCCCTAACACACTTCAGAAACTTGTCTTCCACAGCATTAGTGCTCAATTGGTTTACCCAGTCTATATGCAGATTGAAGTCACCCATGATTACTGTATTACCCATGCTACATGCTTCTCTCATCTCCTGATTAATACCATGCTCCACATTACCACTACTATTTGGTGGCCTATAAACAACCCCAACCAATGTCTGCTGCCCTTTGCTGTTTCTTAGCTCCACCCAAACAGATTCTGATCTCCCGATCTGTGATCCTCCCTTACTAATGCACTGATCCCATCCCTTATTATCAGCGCAACTCCACCTCCTTTCCCTTCTTGTCTGTCCTTCCTGAACGTCGAATATCCTTGAATATTTAGTTCCCAGTCTTGGTCACCATGCAGCCATGTTTCCATAATGGTAATTATATCGTACCTATTTACCTCTATTTGTGCCTTTAGGTCACCTACCTTATTGCGAATGCTGCGCACATTCAGGTAGAGTGCCCTTAACTTTGTCTTTTTGACATCATTCCACATTCAAAGCATACTCAATGCTCTGCTTTGTTTCTTCTGCCTTCTAGTCTCACTACTACCTCCTGTTACCAACGTTACTTCCTTCTAACTTGGACCACCCCTCAGGTTCCCACCCCGCCCCCTGACAAGCTAGTTTAAACCCACCCCAATAGCAACAGCAAATCTCCCTGCGAGTCTAAAAGTCCCAGTTCTGTTAAGATGTAACCTGTTCAGCTTGTACAGGCCCCACCTGCCCCAGGACCAGTCCCAATGCCTCAGAAATCTGAAGACCTCCCTCCTATACCAATTCTCCAGCCACGTATTTAATTGATCAGTCCTCCTATTCCTATGCTCACTACCACGTGGCACTGGGAGTAATCCTGAGATTACTGGTGTTGAGGCCCTGCTTTTTAATTTCCTTCCTAACTCCCTAAAATCTGCTTTCAGGACCTCATCCCTCTTCCTACCTATGTCATTAGTACCAATGTGGACAATGACTTCTGGCTGATCCCACTCCCCCCAAAGGATGTCCTGCAGCCTCTCTGTGACATCCTTGACCCTGAAAACAGGGAGGCAACATACCATCCTGGAGTCACGTTTGCTGCCGCAGGAGTGTCTGTCTGAAACGCCTGTTGGACACCAATACGCTTTAAAGCAATGTGTGAGAAATGGGGACTCAACCATAACATTTCATCACCACAATAGTCCAGATCCAATGGAATGGTGGAACATATGATTTGAACTGTAAAATCCTTAATCATGAAGTGCCGTCAAATAAAACACGATCTATACATAGCCATACTGCATCTTAGAGCGACACCGCTCAGTGTGACTGTTCCTTCACCTGTGGAATTGCTATTCGGCAAAAAATTGCAGACAACCGTCTCCAGTCATCACTCATTGATACTCCCAGAAGTAACGCAAGATGCATTACTCAAAAAGTTGGGGAAGATGAAAGGTGCCCACGACCAGTATGCTGGTAACGAATTGCCCAACCTGAACATCAGCAAAAGCCTAGAACCAAGATCATATCAAGTATGAATACCAAATGGCATGACAGTGTGACAAAACAGATGCCAAATCAGAGCAATACCGCAATCAGAAACACCAAGTAACCCTAATACAAATACGACACGGTCCAAGATGTATCACAAACACAACACCCCTAACCAGCTTTCTGAAACTGTATAGCTGTCTCCAGCCAAGATCACCATAACTAAGTTTGGACAAATAAGCAAACTGCCAACACATTTCAGAGATATGCCACACTTATTGCTTTGTAAAATGGTATATTCAGGCACAATGTTTTTTTTTTGCTGTCGTGTAAATAGTTTGATTCTTTAAAGGTAAACATCTAGTTTGGGAAAAAAGCAGTTGTGATATGATGCACAAGTATCTTTAAGGAGACATATCTTCAACTGCTGTCAATCACTACCACTGAGGCAGGGTGTGATGTAGTAACCCCATGATTTTATACCCAGTCTACAGCAGCAGTGGTCGAGGTCAGATGTGTGTACATAGTCTCCCAGTTAACATTGTGCGTATATAGTCTTTCTGCAAATAAAAAGCCCAGATTATTGTTTTACCAATCCTTGTTGTATGAGTGATTGTTTACATTGAATAGAAGAACATAACATTAGCAACCTCCCTCACAGATGCCTGTAACAGTTCTCCTTACAAAGCCCAACTGACCATGACTATTTGTGGAGTTTGGATCCCAACGTTTCCACAGCAGCAGTGTGAATATTAAATAAAGATTATCCTGCTATTTCCATCGTCTACATTGCTGAGATTAGCACTAACACCACTGATTTTGTGCATGGCTATTATGATGTAAGTTTCACAGCACTGTTATGATCATTTGTATTCCCTCACTTACTGTATCCTTACAGACATTTTTGCTCATGCATTATTAGATTGGTGTGAATATTGACACTACTGAGTTTGAAGTGGGGAAGCTTATGGTTTTAATCTACGGTGCCTCCGGTGACCGAAACGATAAGATTATTTCAACATCAAAATACAGTTAGTGGAGGATAGTTATATTGTACAAATTATATGCATCAAATCAATCCCAGCTACTTACAATAGTGTGGTCTCCAGGCATAATTAATGGGAAAATTAGTCAATCATCTGCATTATGGCAGTGACTTGTGGTGTCAGTATACACAGCCAAATGTTGCTATGGTTATTGCCTCAATGGAATTCTGGGGTTCCAGCCTCCACATTAAAAAGGTCCCTCCCCCACTCCAAACCCATATATTTCTCCAGCTCCCTACTCCTCCATTAATACCCTCCTGAAAACTGACCTCCATGCATAAGCTTTTCGACATCGCCCTAACATTCCCTTCTTTAGTTCTGCATCTATTTTATTTCCTTAGTGTGTTTTCCTACTTTACAGGCACAATACAAATATTTGTTACTGTCACGTAACTGCATGGTTTATCCACTATAGAGTTGATAAATACAGGACACCCTGAGGAAAATTATCTTTTAGAACTCGCGACACTCAATTTTTCAGAAATATTGTACATTCCACAGATGGGTTACCACCTTTTTTTATTACATAATCCACCTAACTGGCTTGCTAGCTGCTCCAGAAGTATTAAAGGATTATTATTTAACTGAGGGATATAAGTAGTGAATGGTGTGTTCTGTACTTGAGTTCTGGAGCCAGTCAGATGAATCAAAATGGTATTTTATAATTCTATACTTCACTATGTTCCTTGTACAGGAGAGTCATTATTGGCTGCTGAGTTTTTTTTCCATTCCCATGAACAAAATCACATTCAACAACATCCTTCATTTGAAAGCTCAGCATTTCTGCCACTCTGGTAGCATGTCATTAATAAATTAAATGCCATCTCACACAGGGGCTTTCAACCTTTTCGCTTCTGAGCCCCACCCCCCCTCCTGAGTTATAAAAGTACCACAGACTCCCTGTGACACAATGCAAGTATTTTTTTCCGTATAAAAATGAGTTGTACAATTAAACATATCTTAATTATTTTTGTTTTACCTACTTAATGTGGGAGGTCTCATGTTGCATCAGCGGCCCTGCTGCTGGGCCAAAAGCTCCAGGTTCGAGTCACTCCAGGGCTTGATGGCCAAGGAAGGTGCATTCATAGCGTGGGCAAACAGGGTGGCAGTCATAAAAACGTAAAGTGCTGGAAAACCTCAACAGGTCTGGCAGCATCTAGGGAGAGAGAAACAGAGTTAACATTTCAAGTCCAATATCATGACTTCTTCAGAACAAGGTTGACAGTCAATCTGCAAGCCCTTCCAACACCGCCTATGGCAGACGGTAAGAGCGGGAAAGGCTCCTGGTCAGCCACGCTTGATAAAGGAGTGGCGCCTCTCAAGTTATAGCCTTTGGCTTCAAGCTACCCAGCTTTTCCAGGAAAAATAAGCTACGGATATCAGACATAAGCATCTGCTTTAATAAAAACGGAAAGTGCTGGAAAAACTCAGGTCTGGCAGCATCTGGCGGAGCAAAAGAAAAGGTCAGGGATAGGAGAGCAGGGGAGATAAATGACCAAGATGTCATGGAGCACAGGGAAAGGGAATGGTAATGATAGTATAAAAGACACAAAGCATGTGCTTTGTCTGCCTCACACGTCTCTAACATGGGAAGTCTTCTAAGTCTGCTTAATGTGGAACTTATAAGTGAGTGTACAATGTCCACCATCAGTGGGGGCTCCAGCTACACTTTCACACCAAACACCCACACCCAACTCTCCTTCTTTGCATGAACTGGCTCTGAGCCCTGCTTCTCTGCCTCTCCAAGAATTGCCACCTCAGCACAAAACCTGTTGCCAGGCAGCCCAGTGCTTCTCTGGTATTGAGTGGCTGAACACGACAGCATTTTTGCTTAGAGTTCGATTGGCTGAGACTTAATAACCAGACATATTTCCATATGTGCAATACGGGTGGAGGAGATTTCAAGGGCGTGGAGTCTAATGCCTTTGGCCCGCCTCCCAGGGGTGAGGTTTCTTTCTTTTTATTATGTTCCACTTTCTCTCCCTCCATCCCCCTCACTCCGTGTTTTAGTGTTCTGCAATTCAGGTTAAACTGTAACTAGGCCATCAGGCCTTGATTCGGAAAAGACTCACGATCATTTTTGGAGGACATCTTGAAACCTTCTAACAGGCCCTCAGGCGACTGATCCTTTGATCAGGATCATTTTCAGCCAAGAAGCAGTAAGTGATGTGGTACAAGTGGATTTTTCTTGATGGAAGTTAACTTTGCCTTCAAAATTGCATGAGTGATGCTTCTAAATTGGGATTATAGTTAACCACACACAAAATCAGCAACACCAAATTCTAGTCTGTTCTCCATTGCATAACTTTGCTTCCTGTGGAACAATGCTCACTGTGCCTGGAATTCAATTGATTTCTGAATCCAATCTTTTTCTGGATAACCTTTAATAAAGTGAAAATGGAGGAATGTAAGGCAGCAAAACATTACGAGTGAACAGTTGACCGCAATATTCACCACGAAAGCAGATTTAAGAAAAAAAGAGCTTGCATTTATATAGCGCCTTTCACACCTCAAAGCACTTTACAGTTAATTAAGCACCTTTTAAAGCATAGGCAGTGTTGTAATTTGGGAAATGCAGCAGGCAATTTGTATACAGCAGAAACCCTAAACCAGCAATGAGATACATAGGCTGGAATGTTCCGTCCCCATTGGCGTCAGGCATCATGGTGGGCGTGAGCGGACAATATGGCAGGAAGGCCAGAAATCGGTTTCACGCCGTCATGAATCCAGTTTGCGATCATCCGTTCCATCCGTCAATGCCGGGGCACATTTCCCACTGCCACACGTCGGGAACATCTTTTTAATACATCTGCATCTAATTATAAGCCTTGCTTGTCGGAATTGTCCCCCCAAATCAAATTTACCGCCCACATTGGCAGGAAAACACGTCGGCGCAGAACACATCTTGACAAGTGTGACGTGCAGAAGTCGGGACTTACCGTTAGGGCCTTGCTCACATCGCGGACATCCAAGGAGCAGAAGATGCTGGAGCCCTACAGCTACCGGACCCTGGAGGATTCTGACAGACATGGCTCCAGCGCAAAGCAGCTCATGGAAGGTGAAAGGTGATCGTTAATGCTGGGGTCTGCTTCGGGGCAGGGCTTTGGGGGGAGGAATGAGTTCAGAGGGGGGAGGAACTTCGGGGGAAGTGGGGAGGAACTTCGGGGGAAGGAAGGAGTTCAGAGGGAGGGAGGAGTTTGGGGGGGTGAGGAGTGAAGGATGGAGGAAGGAGTAAGGGTGGAGGAAAGGTAAGGGTGGAGGAAGGGGTAAGGGGGTATGTCCATGTGAATGTGGAAGCGAGGGGTCTGTAGTATCGATGACTGCCCTCTGGGGAGCCAAATGAGGGTGGTAGGGTGGAATGGTGAAAATGAGAGAGGGCAGAGTGAGGCGGTAGGGTGGGAGGGTGAGGATGCAATGGTAGTGGTAGAAGGGATAGCGAGGGTGGCTAGTGGGACTCGGAGGCAGTCACAGATCTTGGGGGTGGGAAGGAGGAGGTTGGGGAGGTCAATGCTGATGGGGGTGGGATTCTTGGGAAGATAGGGACCATTCATGTTCACCTGGACATCCCCGAAAGAAAAGGGTTCTGGCTGGTAAGTGATGGTGGGGAGGTGGAAGGTGATGCCAGAGGGGTCAACAGTGATTGGGGAAAGAACATAGGTGACTGGGGGAGGAGAAAGGACAGGGGAGCTGAAAACATACTTAACAAGCACCATGCTTCTGAAATCGAAAGCGAAAGGAGCCTCGTGTTGGGTGGGCACAGGTGCTGCATGGGAGTGTGATCAGTGGGCGGGTGGAGATGCAGGTCGGCTCAGATGGACAACTGAAAGTGAACCCCAGCAGGCAGCATTGAAAATGCTCGGGACAGTGAGATGAGTGTGATGGAGGAATACTCCCCGTGTGTTGGAGAGTGCTTGAACAAGGCTCTGAAAGGCTCTCCCACACACACACTTTTCCCTCCAGAATTACTCATGGTCCAGCTGCCTGCTGCTGAACTGCTAGTGGGGGTTGGGGGGGATGCAAGGGGAGGACTCACAAAGCCTGTAAATGATGCTGAAAGACACCATTACACATTATTCAGTGACAGTGAATACATTTTCAGATTATAAATTGACAAAATGTGTTCACCCATGCAACCAATTCTGATCAGAAATTCTTAACTTTTCTAGGCCTACCACTTCTTCTAGGTGCTGCCCTGACATCCGCAGCAGGGGTGGATTGCAAATGGTTGGCCCTGTTGCCTCTAATGACTTTGGCGTGCGTCCTCTGGCGAGCTGAGGCCTTGATAGCCCCGGTTTGCTTTGGCTGTCCTCCTGTGGGCCAGCTGTTCCCTCTGCGATGAGGGTGAGGCTGAGAGGGTCACAGGCAAAAGGGACTCAGAGGGAGAGGACAGCCTCTGAGATTCCTCAGTGGATGACCCAGGGGTGTCCAGCTACCGCTCCACCTCCCTTCGGGTGCCCGAGGGGCCCGGCCTGACTCCTTGAGGGGAAGGAACACCTGGAGGGATGTCGAGGTGCCCCGTTTCTCTCTCGTATTGCCACTGCAGGAACTCACCCATGGCTACCATGATGGAGTGCAGGTCTGCAAGCATCTCCGCATTCTGCTGGACCAGGGTCTCCATGGAGCCTGCCATCCTTCACATGAAGACCTCCATTCGCGCACATGTGGGCACCATTTCATCAGAGAACAGGTGGACGCACTCCTCCAACTCACATGACACTCTGTTGAGGGCTTCCAACAGCTCTGTGTGATGTTCCCACGCCTTCTGCTGACTCTCCACAATGAGTTGGAAGGCTGAATCCAGGGGCTCGTCATCAGACTCGGACTTCACAGATGCCTCTTCCCCAGCAGTTCTCCGAGTGTCAGGGAGCTTGGCTGAACCTGCCTCCTCCTCCTGCAAACACGTATCCATGTGGCGACCACCAGATTTTGAACCCGAGCCTGCTCTAGATCTAGGTCCCATCGAGGTGTGTGTCTTTGCGCTGGTGGAGGGTGTGGGTAAGCACTGTGATGGATCTTCCAGGCTGCTTATTTCCAGCTCTTCAATGGAGGAGGTGTCCTCTTGGCTGGAGGTGAGGACATGGATGGAGCTGAGGGACTGGCTGGCTGAGGGTGTCAGTCACTTGGCAGAGCTCCCTGTGAACCAAAGTAGAGATAATTAGTGCATGGCAGAAGAGTCAAAACCAGGAGAGAGAGCACTCACAGTTGCATTGAGGGAGGGATGATGTGGTGCAGGATCCTCAGGTGGGTGTTCACCAACGACCTCACTGTCACCGCAGGCAGGGTCCACATCCTCACCAGTCAGCGCGATGGCATGCTCCGCAAGGTGAGTGAGGGGTCTAATGTGGGCCACTCCTCCTCCCATCTGGAACTTCTCCCTATTGTGAGCCAGCTTCTCCTGCATGAAACCAGATGGAGAGAGTGTGAGCAGGACACATGGCACTGAGTGGAATGTTTGTGGAGGAGCCATGGACAGGATGATGACATGAGCTCCAGATGGTATGAGCCTGATGGAGATGTGAGGGTGTGTGTGAGAGTTAGTGGTGTTGTTCCTTGAAGTGTGAGATCCCTGTGGATGTGTGATGGCTTTGTGAGTGTGTGAGTTGAGTGTGATGGTAAGAGTACCTGACCCTGGCAGAGTGGATGAGACCACTCATCCTCTTCCTGCACTGGATGGCTGACCTCTTTTGCAGGGTGTTGGCACTGACCACCGCTGCCACAGCCTCTCATGCTGGATTGGTGACCTTGCTTGCTGGCCTTCGTCCAGAGCAGGGTTGGAGGACTTCGTGGCAGATCTCCACTGCATCCAGTAGGCGCTTCAGGGAGGCGTCACTAAACCTGGAGCGAGCATGTTTCCTCCCTTTGGCAGCCATCAGTTCTTGTATGCTTTTGGTTGTCAGAATCAGCTTTGTCCAGTGAACGCTAGCTGCGCCCTTGATATTAACACATTAGTTGATGCTGGAAACAATATAGGCAGAGAGATCGGTTAACTGAACAAACATTGGTGGTTAATTGGAACTAAGACAGAGCTATAACACCATGGGCAGGATTTTACCATTGGCGAGCGGGGGCGGGGCCCCATCTCGCCGACGCATGAAATAACATGCGGTGACATCGGGGGGAACTCCCGACATCACCGCACCCGATTTAAATTTTCAGGAATCAGTTGCACGCCCGCTGACCTGTCAATGGGCAATTGAGGCAACTATAAAAAACATGAAACCTCATCCACGGGCGGGATGAGGTTTCATGTAGGCTTTAAAAATTTTTAAAAAGATTGTGGAAAATTTATTGACATGTCCCAACTCATGTGACATTGTCACACGAGGGGACATGTAAGGGAAATTTTATTTTTCTATTTTTATCTTTTTTACATGTAGAGTCGATCTCCCTGAGGCTGCACTTAGCCTCAGCGAGATGATTATGCTCTTTCGTGCGCATGCGCAAAAGAGCGCACTCTCAATTTTAGGCATTCCCCCACCGCCCGCACAGGGAGCACATAGCGCTTCCCTGTGGATATCACACTGGACGGGCCTTAATTGGCCTGCTCACATAAAATGGCGCCACACCTCCGATCGGGGGTGCCGATCGGAAGTGCGCCCGCACACGCCCGCTCATCAACTTCCCCCCTGACGGGGGGGAAAATTCTGCCCCATGTGTGCTTCTTCAATCACCTCCAGCTCTAGACTTCTTGTTACCCAAGGAGCCCGCGTAGTGTCACGATTGGTCAATACAGTCACATGGTCAAATACATTCTCTTAAAGGTACACAGCACTCCACTTTACCACAAGTTCCCAGCAGCTTCCTATCCCTTGAAGACTGCTAGCTCTTTGCAATGGCAGCCTTTAAATATGGCCCCCAGTTTACTGAAGGTCTGAGGTGACAGTGGGGAGGGTGAATCAGAGGACACTCTACCAGAGACTCAGCACGTTTCCCGGGAATGCATAATTAATGAGGCAGAAATGGGGCCAGTAAAACATCCTTTTCCCCGCCCGCTAATGCACTTAGTGCAAATCTGGGACAATTCTGCCCACAGTCAGATAATCTGTTTTTAGGCGTTATTTGAAAGATAAACATCAGCGATGATACTGAGGCGAACACCTCTATTCTTCTGCTAAATAGTACCATGGGATCTTTTACATCCAGATGAGAGCCAGAATTGGTTTCATCTCTCATCTGTAACTTGTTTTCAAAAAATATTGCATCAAAGAATGTTCCTTGATACATTTAAGAGTGGTACACTGCAGTTTTGATAACACAGCTGGAAGTGGGTATATCACAAAAATGTAAGCATTTTAATCCACCTAGGGTGACCCGCTTTTAAATAATTGAAAATGACTCGAAAAAAACTGTACAGAATCATTTGCTAGTTACACTGGTCAGTTTCGTAGAGATGTTTTAAAAATGTGAATGTTTTTAAAGCTTGCCTTTTCGGGTGTTTGCACCCCCACCAAAAAAAAGGCTTAGGGCGGCATTTTACAGCCCCATCACAGCGGGGGTGGGGCCGGAAAATGTGGTGAGCCATTCAAAAGTCCATTGACTTTGGCAGGACTGTGAAATCTCACCGGCGATCGCCCCAGATTGGCACTAAGTGCGGTAGCAGGTGGGAAAAAGGACATTTTACTCGCCAGCCGCAATGTCGGCTTTTCATGCCGTCCCAATCCCACCTCATGAATCATGCATTCCCAGGAAACATGGCAGAAGGGCTCTCATTCGCCCGCCACACTGTCATCTCACCGGACGCCATATTTAAAGTGCAGCTGAACGCGCACACCTCTCCGAGCTTCCAGCCCAGGACTGTTCCACAGAAGACATGGCCCCGAAAGGCAAGAAGACTACAGCACCCCCCACCCCCGATTCAGTGATGCGTCTTTGGAACGTCTTTTGGACACCATTGTAGCCCGCTGTGATGTCCTCTACCCCCAGCTCTGGCCGCAGGAGGGACAGCAACATCACTAATCCAGCTTGGGAGGCGGTGCCAGCAGTGGTCAATGCCAATGCTTCACAGAAGATGTTCGCTATCCAGTGCAGAAAGAGGATGAATGAGCTCATCCATGCCGCCAGGGTAAGGTAACCATCTCATCACTCAACTCACACACTCACAAGGCCATCACACATTCACTGGCATCTCACTCACTGCCAGTTCAAGAGACATCACCACTCACTCTCTCACGCACATCCTCATATTTCCATCTGGCCTCATCTCCTCAGGGGATTGCCTCCTCAGCCCTCACCATTTTGAGGCCACTTGCACAGATCAACATGTGCCCCACACACACATGTACCCTGGTATAACCCACTTTCCCAGTACAGCCCTTGCCCTGCAGACTCTTCCCTTGCCTGAGGCTACTTCTCCCCCTTCCTCAAGCAAGACATAGCCCTTCAGCCATTGAAAAGCCACCCCCGCCTGATGGCTGGTCTGGTAGGTAGAGACCTGCCCACGAGCCCCCCTAGAAGTGATGTGAAACTGCCTGCGAAGCTTGGCCCTGTTGACCGTGTGTACTGCACAAAGCATGGTAGGCAAACAAGCCTCAAAGTCCTGAGTGAAGCGCAGCTCACCAGGTGTACGTTGTTTATGTTCAATTGTGAAACATGCCAACGTGCTTGGAGGATCCAGTGTGGGGGCAATGATTCCAGTGAGCTAGGCTTATAATGACACGCAGATGTGTTACAATGAAGTTCCCGAAGTGCTGTGGCAGGAAACGCGGCCTGCCATTGATGGGCAGAGCGGACGATTACAAACTAGTTTCACGACGTTATGAAGCCAATTTTTGGCCTTCCTGCCATATTGTCCACCCATGACTACCATGACACCCGAAGCCAGCGGGCACAGAAAATTCCACCCTTAATTTAAAGAGTCTCTTTGAAGGCCCATAAATGGGCATAATCAGTAGAATCTTGTCATGGTGATTCATTTGATCAGGGGGAGCAGCTAGATATGTTTTTTAAATCAGCATGAAACGTCACGGAAACCTGATTTATGCTGGACATAATTTACGTTTAAAATTACTTTTCTTTTTGTGTTGGCCAATTTCAGACTAATTGCACATAAAGAAACAACACCGCCTAACAGAAATTCCTGCCCAGCTAAGTTTAAAAATGGTTTTTAATCTGCTTTACTTTCCTTTCAAGAGTGTTTCTTGTTTCCATTTGTCATCATTTTGAATTTTGTCACAGCCCTTCAGAACGATTATCTAATTTCTTAAGGGAGTCACTGAACAAATATGCTTTCTCTCTTATAATGCAAATTACTCCACAAAACCCTCAGGCACATTTGAGTAAGGACAAGAAAATTTGAACACTCCACAGATGGTTCTTCTATGATAAAATAATTATTTTTCGTGTTCACTAAACAAATGTTCCCAATGACCAATCCATAGAAACTCAAATGGATTTAATCTGAGGGATATTTGCCTAAAGGAAATTTCTGGCCAACTTATCTTATTGTAGTTTCACACAGACTTAAACACTATGGGCAGGATTTTGCCCGCGGCGGGTGGGCGTGGCGAGCGGGCCCGGAAGCAGTCGCAAACCTGGCTGCCACCCGCAATCGGGCCCCCATATGGACTTCAGGCTGGCTGGCCATTAATTGGCGCTGCAGCGCTCAGTGCTGCTGGGGTGGGGACAGGAGAAGCACAAGCGCAGTAAAAGCTCCCTGAGGCACAGAGCTGCCTCCGGAAACTGATGTATTTTGAAAATAAAAAATAAAGAATTTTAAAATGTTAGCAACATGTCACCTCATGTGACTCTGTCGGCGTGCCAGCCGACCGAAATATTGCGCAAGTGCTCGATGACATCAGGGCGCTCACCCGACGCCCTCGCGCATCATTTTACATTCGTTCAGGTCAGGCGCGCGCCCACCCGACGAGTGCAGTATTCTGCTCTATGTGATACACATAATATATTGATCCAAATCTTCCAGTCTCCGGGTCAGCAGAGAACAGACTTACGATTGAAGGTGCACGTCAAAACCCTGCAGAAGTTCTGATGCGTAGATCAACATGGAAATTGCTTGGCAAGTTTAAACTTCCAATAGGCAATTCCTTGCTCCCTGGGACCCTCCATGAATGTCTGCAGCTCTGAGTTAGAGTCTGAGACTTGGGAGAGGTCCGTGGTGCTCACCTTGATAGTTACCCAGGAAATGGTAGACAGCTGAAAATCTGGTCTAACACCAAGGTAACTCCACAACTGAACCCTTAATCACCCCCCACAACCAACCGACTACCCTGCCAACCCAATTCGACTAACCCCTGATCACATCCCCAAGCCAACCCAACTGCCCCCTCAACAGGATCTGACTACCTCCCTGAGTGGACCCAACTACCCCCCTGATGACCTGACTACCCACCCAGCCACCTCACTACCCCTCCCCCCACCAACTGGACCCAACTATGCCCCGCAACTGGACCTGATTAGCGCCCCCAACTTGATCCGACTACCCTTACCAGGACTAACCCACCAGCTACCCAACTAAACACTCACCCACCTAACCACCCTACCCACCTACCTGCCTCACCTACCTCACCCACTCACCCACCTACCCAACGCATGCAATCTGCTGGCCTAGCCAGCGACGCCCACATCCCGTAAATGAATTTTTAAAAAACCACTTACCAACCTCACCTACCTACATACCTCACCCATTCATCATGTACCCACCTCACTCACCTACCCACCTTACCCACCTACCCATTCACTCATTCACTCACACACTCATTCACTAACACACTGAATAGCTTAGCGACTTTTAAACACTTATCTGAATATGGCAGCTGGTATTGTGAAACAGGGTGTGTCCTCTACGCTGCTCCTCTTTGCTGATCCCTCTGTGGACCCCTGCGCTGAGGGAATTCTTCTGCATCGTGGCCAGAAAAAACGTAACCAGGTAAGTACGCAGTTTTCTGCCTGCTCAGCATCGGGCACAGCACTTCAGACACTGATGGGACAATTTGGACCATTATCAATCTTCATGAATTTAACTCCTCTACATGGCATTAGGAGACCTAATATATATCAAGAAAGTTCATTTTCTCTATTTGTGCCAGGGGGATGCATGCTGCTGGCATCCCTGGTTGGCTGGAAGGTGGTGGTGGGTTACCTTACTTCCATACAGGTGGGTAAATTGTTACACCACTCCAAAGAGAAGTTAAGAGTCAACCATGTTGGTCTGGGATTGGAGTCACATATAGGCCAGCTCGAGAAAAGACAGCAGGGTTTTTCATCACTCAAGGAAATTAGCCATAGAGTCATAGAGGTCTACAGCACAGAAAAAGGCTCTTCGACCCATCGAGTCTGCACCGGTCAAACAAGTACCTGACTACTCTAAAACAAAAACAAAAATTGCTGGAAAAGCTCAGCAGGTCTGACAGCATCTGTGGAGAGAAGGACAGAGTTAACGTTTCGAGTCCAGATGACTCTTCTTCAGAACTAAAGTGAAGTAGAAATGTGGTGAAATATATACTGTTTAAGGGGGTGGGGTGGGACAGATGAAGCTGGATAGAAGGCCTAACTATTCTAATCCTATTTTCCAGCATTAGGCCCATAGCAAACCAGTTGAGTTTTTACGACAATCCGATACTATTATACTGCTAAAAGCTTTGAACTTCCAGATGTTTTTAAAGGTGAATTCAACATTTCAAATGGTAGTTTACAGGTGGTGCACTTCATTTTGCATTGCACCTGGCGTACATACCCATTTTCCAATTCCTTCCACAGGCTTGATGGGCCGAATGGCCTGTTTTTGTGCTGTAAAATTCTGTAGCTCTATGACTTTATACTAACCATCAGCCAAAAAATAATGAATATGGAAAAGCAAAACCAACAGAGTCCCTGATCAACAACTACCTGCAGGATTTTAGAAAATTGCATTGAAAGTGTGTTTATTAATGCTAATAGATTATACATGCTCAAGACTTTTGGATTTGAGCACCTAATTTAGGCTAACACTCAAGTGTAATATGGGGGCTGCATTGTCTCAAAACGCTGTCTATTAGACGAGACATTAAACCAAGGGCATGTTCAAGTTAGCATTAAAGATCCCATATTTTTATTCAAACAAAAGCGTGGCAGTCTTCCTCAAGCTAATGCTGCAAAAAACCATGGAAACACAGGGGCAGGGAGTAGACTATTCAGGTCCTCAACTTCAGAGAAAAAAGAAACACATCAATGCTCCTTCAACTCATTTCCTGTTTTTGGGACCTTGCTGCAGAGAAATGAACTGCTGCATTTAACCACATGACGATGTGGCTGAACTTCAAAGGGCAATCCATTGGCTGTGGAGCAGTTCTGGAATGTCCCAAGAGATGTGACGAGGCACTTTATAAACTCTTTCTTCATGACCTTCAAATATATCACTGTCAATACGCTATCAGGAGTAAAAAGCACCAGGCATAATACAGTAATAAGGTGTACAGAAGCTTAATAAATACATAAACTAATAGATATTTGCCAGTGTTACTAGGCAGCAAGTCAATCAAATAGTTCAACCAACACCATAAACTACAAGAACAAAGCCAAATCTTATCAACAGTTGAATTGTTAGCTTAAACTAATTGCTGACTATTATGTTTATAAGGTTGCTCGAATACCATTTTTTAACCAATCATCTGGATTTTTCTTACCTTTATTATAAGTGCAGCTTCTATTATCCATGAACTTTTCCTTTACCCATTTGATGTTACAACAGAAAAGTTAAAATGCAGATACATGCATAATGGAAAATACGCTGGTCTAATCTGAAAAAAGGCCTATGTAATTTCTATAACAATTATTGTGGGAAATGACAAAAAGCATTTAAAAATAGGCTTGTGTCTATACAGTGTCTGATCATGTCCCTCAAAGCATTTCGCATACAAGAAATTTCTTTTGAAGGGCAGGCACTGTTGTCAATGTATGTTTCTAACAAAAAGCACCAATTAACAAAACTCTCTTCCTGCTGAACTAAATGCATTTAAAACGTCCTAAACCTAGAGCCAGTTGTATTATAGGAAGAGCTCCCACTTTGTAATTCTGTTGAACTTCAAAATTTATAACTTTAACTGAGCTGACCTTTGGCTTTTCCAGAGTGGGTCTAAGTAGCAGAACAATTAGCGTAGAGTCGGCAGAGAGAAAGGCTATAACTGCGAGTGAAAGGATCAAAGCTGCACTAAGCATGGCTTATCTTGAAACGCAGGAAATAATACACGATAATGAGGAAACATGCAGTAAAATGAAAAAATGTTACAGAAACGGAAACAAAGAGAAAATAAAACCAACCCACACTGAGCGACCTGAACCCAGTCTGGCAATTCCCTAGTTTAACAAAGAAAATTGAGACAAATTGAACTGTTTATGACAAAACATTTTTCCTGGTGGTTACATAGCAAGGTGTTGACAAGAAACATTGCCAACAAAGGTGGAATGTTGGATAGTTCCAGCGTAAAACTCTCTTTGCCTGGCCTCAATAATGTCCCTTGATCACCACCTCAGAAAGCAATTTTTATTTTTGTTTTCCATTTGCTATACCAGCCATTCTATGTCCTCTCTGAAAGGAATGAACCAGGACTGCAAAACGGAATAAAATTCATCATTCTTACTCTGAAAGGCCCTAGGATGGCTGGAATAGAAATCTGAAAACCAAAGTCAGTATAGTTGAGAATTTGAATACTGCTGAAAAGGGGGACATGTTGCCGAAGTCGTGTGCTCATCACTACAAACACAAGAATGCCAAATTTCAAACGATTGGTTGGCAAGTCGATTCTGATTGATCCAGGCTTTGGCATGGAGAAAGCAAAGGAGAACTATAGGCTCCCCAAGCTCTTGGGTAATTCAAAAAAGATGCAAGACTTGAACATATTATTTTTGTTTGCAGAGTATGGGTCCCTACGTATTAATGTATGTTGCCTCTAGCAAGTATAAATGAGCCACTGTTTAATTGATTATCTTAAATTGGTTGATAGTGTAGCTATGAATGCATTCAGGATTGTTCAGCATCTGCTGCCCAATCCCAGAATCACGTCCAACAGTAGATATTTTGTTTTGGGTTTTACAAGCATGGGCTGGGCAATGCTAGGTACGTAGGCCATACTTCCCAGTGATTAATTAATCCAACAGCATGGTCGTTCGGTTGTTTATAATAAGCAGAATACAGACCGTATTCAACCGGCCCGTGCTTGCACATGACTGACCATCTCTCGCATCTCCTCACTCTGTTGACATCTAGACTCCTCTTATTTGCTTGTACTTCATTGGCCCAGAATTCCTTGGAATGGTGACACCTGCCATTAATTATTATTTCATATCCTGATCAGCCCATTTCTCCCATGTTTCCTGGAAAAGTAAATTGATTGTGCCACAGTGAGCATAATGGCAAATCAGGGAGGTTAAAAGCAGAGCAGCCAATGTCTGAGATTGTTTGATTTGGAGACAATCTTGGATGCTGCAGTAAGTTTTCAGGAACATTCTATCTCATCGATTTTTTTGAAAAGAAGGAAGACTTGCATTTGCATAGCACCTTTCACAACTACAGGACATCCCAAAGCACTCTACAGCACTTTGAAGTGTGGTCACTGTTGCAATGTAGGAAACACGGCAGCCAATTTGCACACAGCAAACTCCCACAAACAGTAATGTGATAATGGTCGGGTAATCTTTTTTGTTAGTGATGTTGATTGAGGGATAAATATTGGCCAAAACATTATGGGTAACTCCCCGGCTCTTCTTCAAAATAGTGCCATGGTATCTTTTACATCCACCTGAGAGGGCAAATGGGGCCTCGGTCTAATGTCTCATCCATAAGATAGCACCTCCAACAGTGCAGCACTCCCTCAGTACTGCACTGGGGTGTCAGCTTTGATTTTTGTGCTCATTTCCTGGAGTGGGGATGCTTTCATCATTTATTTGGATGATATTAGCAACTTAAGATACCTACAAAAGTCTTAGATTAAACAAACCAGGGAGAAATTGGTCTTTGATTTGGCAGTTTCTCAAGTTTGAGTTTGCTGTGTCCCACATCCCATGGGTGCATGGAATATGTCCAATGCCCCATTGGTTCCGGTGATATTTGGGGATCCTTGGTGGCTGCCTTAAGCAGGCTTTAAGCCCCAGCACAAGTAAATAACAGGCCTAAGGCCTGTTTGACGACCCTTTTCCTAAATCCATTAAAAATTGAGCAGAGCACGTGCTGGGTGCTCTCAACCTAGTTTTCTAAGTTCCTTCTGCAGGTGAACCAGCAAGTCTTAACGAGCAGAAAGGTAATTTTTCTCTTTTTAAATTACTTTAATATAGAGCCCAAAGGGACACAAGTGCTTCACAGGACTGTTGTGGGCCACTGCCAGCCCATGCTCTTCCCATAAACAATCTCCCACCCCCACATTGACATCCCTGCCACCCTGGACTTACCCGAGGATTGCTGCCAACCCAAATTGGTCCAGAGGAAACCAAGCCTCAGGAGGCCAGAGATACTGACATTATCCTGCAAGGTCTAAAGCCCAAATTCAGACATGCTTCATGCCCTCAGTTTCTGGCACACACTCCAAACATGCTGACCATCCTGACCCGAGAGTAGACCTAAATAAATTTCCCCCCACCCCCCCCCCGACTCTCACTCCCACCAGCATCACATGGAGACATTTCAATTGTACACAATGTACACTGAACCTAGAACACAGTGACTAAGGATTATTTTGATGGGGTCTCAGCTAAGAATTAAGAATATCAAGAAACAGCAGAGATCTTATTTTACTTTAATCAATTATTTCGGGCTTGCGAATTTAAATACATTTACCTAAGCCATTATTTTTCAGTTTAAATGGCTGAATTAGCAGGAACATCAACTTAAAGCCAGAAAACTAGTGTAAATCCAAGAAACTACCGTAAATCCAGAATTGCCATTGGTTAGATTAAGAGTTAGAGTTTTGAGAATCAATTTTTCATACTTTCATTGAAGTTATTAACGGCAGCACACAGGCACACAAAATTTTAGTGTGGCGCAAATATTGGTGCAACTCGAACCATAATTCCCGGGACTATTGAACCAGAAAACAAAGCCAACAAACCCAATGAGGTTGTACAAGCCTCCAGGAAATTCTGGGTCATTTTCCCCCTCAGAACAGTGGAACTGGCTGCCTCCCTCAAACTCCCTATCCTCCTATCATTCACTGGCTCTTAAGGCTGAAAATGATGTCACTTAATGAATGTTCCTGAGTTACCTCATCCCCTTTTCATATCCTTTGAGATCTTTATAAACAAAAATCCATCGATTTCAGCCTTGAATGTTCCCATTGTCCCGGCATCCACCGCCTTTTGGGGAAGAGCATTTCAAATTTCCAATACCCTCTGCATGAAAATTATTTCATGATTTCCTTTCAAAATGGGTTAGTTTTAATTTTAAGATTATCTCCCCTCGTTCTTGATCAGGTCCGAGGAAATAGTTTCTCTCTATCCAATACTTTTAACATTTTAAGCACCTCGACCTGTTCCATCTTCCCTCTTCTTGACTTAAGGACATACAAGCCAAGTTTATGTAAACCATCCTCATAATTTAACTCTCTTAGTCCTGGTGTCGTTCTGGTGAATCTACACTTCAACATCTGCAAGGCCTATTGAATCCTTCCTGAGATGCAATGCCCAGAACCGAACACAATTTTCTAGATGGGGTCTGACCCAGGCTCTGTATAACTAAAACAGCAGCTCCTCCCTCTTTGTGTTCCCACTCCCTTATTTGAGTTGCTCAGCCTGATGCAATCTTGAATGTGAGCCAGAACAAAACATGGACATGAAGTACTTCGGGTAGCTGTCTGCTGCAATAAAATAAGATGGAATTAAATGGAAAACAGTTTACTAAACACAACTGTAACATTATAATGGCCTTTGCAGTGCAATGAACCAGACTGCAGCAGAGGGTGAACATCTGACTACATTTGTTAAATATGTCTGGTTTTGTTTCATTATTGTTTGTAATATTCTGATAGTAACATTCATGATGTATAGCATATTCAATACCTGTAATTATTGCTGTCACCAGCCCATTCCTCATGTGGCTCCATATGAAACAATGAATGAGATAAACAATAAATGCTTCACTGAACTACCTGCGTTCTCAATTTGTCAGGTTGTGTGCGCACAGTGTTATTGCATTTGGTAAATGTTTGTCCATTAATGGATGGCTCATTCAATCCTGTTCACTGGTATTGGGTCAGTTCACACATACCCTGTCACACTGCTTGTTACAGTTGGTGAACAGGTTGTTCAAAGTTAGCCTGTTCTCTGTAATGAATCTTTAAAATTCCAAGTGGTGGCAATCTCTGAAATCTACCTCAAAGGCAGGTAGATGAGGTAACACCCATACAAAGAATCTCTCATACCAAGTAAAGAAAAGTACAAACCAAAGTCAAATGCCAACTGATGTTGTAGGAGTAAAAAAAATGACAGAATCATCTGGTGTTGGTTGTAGCCTGCAAAACCTTTTGGAAAGACAGCAGTTTGGAAATAAATAATATTTTACATCCTGTTGTCATGATGTTATATCACATGTTTTTATCAACAATTTTGTTCTGTCAATATTCACAAGGTAGCTGCAGGCTCTGGTCACTAGGTAGCTCAATGGAATGAGTTTAAAAGTTCTCTCTCCCAGCTCTGTGGCTATCAAGTATATATTTAAAAATTACATTCATTAACTGTCAAATGAACATGATCAGGCAAGTTGCTAGTATTTTTATAAATATAACTGGAGAGTCACATAGATTTTTTTAACATTACATATTTTGGGTAATGTCATTATTGAAATATTTCCTACCCAAACTGATAGGCAACACCGGGCTTTTTCTTTTCAATTACCATCTGCTTTCCGGAACTTTTGAGGCATTACGCAGAGCAAAACAAGGTGGTAATGCTTGTCACCTCAAAACCTCCAGTCTAGCATTACATATATATATATGTATATGTACGCATACCAAAAGTATCCTCTCAAAAAATTATCACTTTCCTTTAAGGTCTATAAGCAACTTGTGACATTTAAATGGGGGTCAAATGAGCAAGGTTATTCCTTCCAATCCATTCTATTCAACTTTCATGCTAAATTATTAGCAGTACTCAGTAAAAATACCACAAAGGACTGCATCTGGAATACTGAATCCAGCTTTGGTCTCCACAGTTAAGAAAGGATATATTTGCATTGGAGGCGGTACAGCGAAGATTCACTAAATTGGTCCCTGGGCTGAGGGGGTTGTTCTAGGATGAGAGGCTGAGTAAATTGGGCTTATATTCTCTGGAGTTTAGATGAATGAGAGGCGATCTCATTGAAACATACAAAATTCGGAAGGGGCTTGACAGGATAGATGCTGAGAGATTGTTTCCACTGGTCGAGTAGTCCAGAGCATGGGGGCACAGCCTCAGGAGAAGGGGCTCACTTAGAACTGAGATGAGGAGAAATTACTTCACTCAAAGGTTTATGAATCTTTGGAATTTGCTGCCCCAGAGGGTTGTGGATGCTCCATCATTGAATATATATAAGACTGGGATAGACAGGTTTTTGCTCTTTTAGGGAATTAAAGGATATGGGGAGCGGGCAGGAAAGTGGAGTTGAAGCCCAAGATCATCCTGTATTGAATGGTAGAGCAGACTCAGTGGCTTAGTCCTGCTCCTATTTCTCGTGTTCTCGTGTTCTGAAGCAGATAGTACTTTGAAAAGGCCATTTTATTTACTGTAATAGAAGTTAGCTTATTTGGTTATTTTGCTTAGTTCTACAAAGCTTATGTCATGACCTTTGCTGCAATTCTTAGACTGCTTCATGGGCAGTACAGCTTTAAATTGGCAACATGGATTATTCAATAGGAATTCCTCTATTCTTAAATTATGAAGAGGTGGAGAAGAATAGAGGAGGCTAGTTTGCAGTAAAGCATCACAGAAGGCTTGTTTCCAAACGCAGGTACCCATGTCTCTGGATGTACAGAGCAAGGAGGTCTTTCTGAATGTCAATAACCCTCCCAAGGTTGCTCCTCCCCAAGGGCTACAGGGAAGATACATCAACTGTAGGCTGAAGGCCTGCAGCCCACTTCTAACAGCACAACAGTGTTTTCCGTACCAGTCACATTCATCACTGTCTTGAATTTTTTTTTCACTGTATCCTTCCAGGTAATATTATCTGCCACATTAGTCAATCAGCTCACGACTGAAGAAGGTCACAAATGCTCTTTTCAGGAGGGCAGTGTACTTTACATCCTTCCCAATGAAAGCAGGGTAGGAGCCTGGCAGAGGTGGCACAAATGGAAGGAACAACTGAAGCATTCGAATCCCCATCTGATAATGCCTCAATTTTATTAACTGCTAAGCCTTTCATTCAACTAATGTGCGGATAGTGTGCAATATCAATCACCTAGTCAGGCATGTGAATCTTGGATTCCCTCACTGTCAAGGGCTGTTCTGTTCCTTCATAGAATCACAGAATTGTTCATATGACAGAATTCCCCCTGTCATCATCCAACAACCTAAAGCTTTCAAGTTACCGTATGGGAATAAACATGCATTCGTGTGATTTAATTATACTGCAATTGCAGTGAATATTAATGAAGATACTGACCATAAGGAGGCAAAATGTTAAAATATTTTTAGTGATGGGTGATTACATTTGTGAAGGCGATGGGATAAATCTACAAGGACAGCAATAACCCTCCCCTGAAGCTCTAGAACTCAATGTAGCTGGTGATTTGGATTAGTTCATGCCAAGGCTTTTCTTAGAGCAATCTTACAATTTCTGTTGTTGCTGAAAGTATAAGAAAACACAGAACTGCTTCCTATACCTCCAGCTCTCCTCACTGATGTGTTTAATGGGATGGGATAGATTGTTCTGGTAGCCTCTGTAACCTGAAAGTTCCAGGCCTGACAGATCCAAGTGCACATTTCATACCAACGTTTGGGATTCCACTTTATCAATCAAATGCATTTTTTTCTCTTTTTAATCTGTCCAGTGCAGTGAACTGCTCTTGAAAAGTTAAAATCCATTATTTTTTTTCAAATTAAAACTACAGTTTTAGTACCATTTCTCTATTTTCAGTACTGTTTCTATAATTTAAAAATAGCACAGTGATGTTCACAAATGCTGAGCAAGCTTGCTGCACAGCCTGATTAGAAATTGACTTTGAGGGACCAAAAATTTCTAAGGGCCTTGGAGATAATGGTCATGTGCCTGACTCAGGGTCTTTGGTCTACTCTCCCTTCTCTTTGTTAAGTGCTATAGAGAGTTACATATCTCCCAATTTTGCTTAAGTGCCTAAGTTGATGGGCCTGCTGCATATGTTAAGCATTTTCCATTTTTACTTCTATCCAGGTTTTCTAATGGCCAGCCTAGAACTTAACTACTGAGAACAATAGAGAAATATTTTTACTTTAAAATGGGGCTCATTTAGAAGGGACTGTCCAGATATAACATGTTAAAGAGATTGTATTAATATTCATTGTATTACTAAATTAATAATGATGGAATATAAAGTTTAGATTTAACTGATTACTAAACAATTGGCATTTATTTTCATTATTGTATTCCTATACATGTGAGTATTTAGAAAGGGGCTCTTTTTCTATATTCCCAATAGCAGAGAAAACGTTTAATCACAAAATACAAAACTCACTATTTTCCATGATCGTATGCTAAAGTTCCAATGAATATTTTTCCAAACTGGCATCCAAAAAAAGTTTTGAAATTCATTTGACCTGTAAATTCATTTAAACAATTACATCTTTGAGTTATCTTCAGGAAGCTCAATGCCAGTTTTATTCCTTGCCTGCCTAGCTGACTCCTGAAAAGTACTTCTCTGAATCAGCCTGGTAACATGCAGACTCAAGTTTCACATGTCTCCTGTAGGGAGAAGGAGCCATTGTTATAGCCCAAGAAATTAAAGAAAAAAATGGAGGTACAGAGAACCCAATGAACAAAAGGCTTTTGTTAATCAGTGCTTGCCCCTGCTTCAAGTGAAGGATCTGATGATTGGTGATTCGACACGAGAAGTTCCCTGGATGCACCAGTTTCACCGTTGGATTATCTGTGCTCTGTGAATGTCATGCAGTGTAAATTATCTATGCTGATGTTAATGCTCCACACAAGCCTCCTGCCACCCCTCTTCATCTAACCCCGTCAACTTATCCTTCTATCTCTTTCTCCCTCATGAATTTATCCAGCTTCCTTCAATGCATCTATGTTGCTCACCTCATGTGATTTCTCCACATTGCAGTGAGTTTCACTTTCTAATCACTCTTGGGGTAAAGAAGTTACTCCCGGATTGTCTATTGGATTTATTAGTGACTATCTTACATTTATGACTCCTAGTTCTGGTCTCGCCTGCAAGTGGAAATATCTTCCATACATCTATCCTATCAAAACCTTGCATAATCTTGAAGACCTCTATCATGTCACTCCTCCATTATCTCTTTTCTAGTTTGCACAACATTTCCTGATAGGCATAATCGCACTATTCTGGTATCATTTTGATAAATCTCTTTTTTATTTTCTCCAGTGCCTCTGGATCATTTATATAATATGGAGATCAGAACAGTTCACAGTACTCCAAGTGTGGTCTAACCAAGGTTCTAATAAAGCTTAAAGCATCTTCCCTGTTTCTTTAGTTCAATTTTATTCCTCTAGAAATGAATTAGAGTGCTTTGCCTGATTTTTTAATGGGATACTGGGTGCTTCATCCATCTCCCATTCTGGCACTGACACTGTGTCATTGCCTGTGTGAGGGCTTGCAGGTTCAAGCACAACGCCAGGAACCCCTGATTCTGGAATTGCATAAATTCCAAGCGCAACCCTCCGAGTTGCCTCTCTATGAGAGCCGCCACTCTAATAATCAAGGAGGCAGTGCGCTTGGCCATGAGGATCAACACAGTGCTCATGCTCCACATGGACTCCTCCACAACAGAGACCATGATACGCATACCCTCATGGATCTCCGCCAGGTCCTCCCACACATCCTGCTGGACATCTAGCATCTGCTGCCTAATGGGCGACTCCAAAGGCTCATCATCTGCCTTCAAATTAGCAGTGTCCTGGTCTCCAGCAGTCCTCTAATTGCTGGCGCCCTGGGCACTCTCTGCCTCCGGCTGCTCCTCAAGTGAGTGTGAAGTGCCCTCACCACTAAGCACCAATATTAAAACCAATGGTCTAATGCCCACCGAGGTCCTGGTATCTGCGCTGCTGATAGGGTGTGATGCAGGTGCATCTAAAGCCCAGTGGTCCTCTGGCGTCAAGGGTGGTTCTTGGAGTCCTGTGTTCGTGAGCGAGCTGACAATTCTAGGGGAGAACAACAACATGTCATTAGTTTAAGTCATCACACTGTCACTGTGCATGCCAGGCACCCTGGTGAGATAATGGAGATTTGCATCATGGTGCCATCATCTTTCAATGGTCAATAGGGACTCCAGGTTTGAGGCTCCCATTAGTGATAAGACTACACAAGAATGTTTTGTTAGGATGTAGAGATAGTTCAAGTAAGTGGGGAGGTGGTGGCATTGTGGTATTGCCATTGGACTGGTATTCCAGAGACCCAGGGTAATGCTCACAGCAGATGGTGAAATTTGAATTCAGTAAAAATCTGGACTTAAAATTCTAATTGTCAATTGTTGTAAAAACCCATCTGGTTCATTAATATCCTTTAGGGAAGGAAACCTGTCTTCCTTACCTGGTCTGGCCTACATGTGACTCCAGGCCCACAGCAATGTGGTTGATTCTTTAAAAATGCCCTCTGAACAAGGGCAATTAGGGATGGGCAATAAATGCTGCCAGCGATGCCCACATCCCATGAACGAATAAATAAATAAAAAAGTTGAATCAGTTTTAGCTTTAAAGTTTAAGTTTGATTTGTGTTTCTGTATCTATGTGTTAAGAAAAGGTCAAATTGAGTTTTATTTTCACTTTAAAAAGGTGCCTGCATATCTAATAAAATTTTTATGACTTAAGCCAAGTTAAGCAAACAAGAGTAGAGGAAAAACAATGCTGTTGCCTAGCAACAGGGGTCCAGAGAGGCAGGTCCTCCCACAGACACACACACAGAAGAGGAGAAACAGCAGTTTGATTTTGGAAGCGGTTTGAGTTCAATTGGCTTTGAAGTAGCTGCCAAGAGAGACTGGAGCAAAGGGGACAGATAGCCAGTCCCAAGTTAAAGAAAAGACCCCAAAATCCAGGGGAGTTGAACAGGGGAAAGTCCCAAGCAGACCTTCTAGTCAAAGGAAGGACAGGAATGTGGAAAAGTTCCTGTTAATGAAGTTAAGAAAGAAAGGCTCCAAGCTTCAGATTTAAAGAGACAAAAGCTACAGAAAGCAGATTTAAAGTGAGAACAGCTTGCAAGAGCCAAGAAGGACCAAAGAGATGGCTGAAGGTCTGTAACTCTTTGCTATGGGCATTTGAAGCAGTGGTACTGTTGATGGCTGAGCATTTCAGAGAGTGTGCATGGAAGACAGCTTGAATGCATGTTGTGACCCAGGGGAGAGGAATATCAGAAGAAGAGTTCAAAACCCTGGAGGTGAACCTTTGTGGAAGGTGTCTGAGAGAAAGTCAGTTTGGGAGAAGATTCCAAGGCGAGGTCTTCGAGAGTGGAGATTGAAAACCCTCGTATGAATGACGGAACTCAGTGAAACTGGTTGGCTCATGGTGTGACAAGCGTCTGGGGGGAGTTGAGGAGAGATCTATAGCATCTGGTTGAGGTGGCATCTGTCACGAGTGTACTGTGTCTGACCATAGGGTGCCTATTGGTACATGGACAGTGTACTTACTCTGGACATTGGACTACAAGGTAGCATTTGTAACTTGCGTTATCCTTCCAAATGTTTTATTCTTTCGTTAAAAGTTCACCAGCTGAATCCGGTCACTCTGTTAGTAGCTACTCTCCACATGTCTAAACAAACAAATAAAAGTTAGGATCTAACAAGCTGGTTTCCACTCTGGGATCAGGCTTGTTCACAGGTAACCTCAGCTGGGATCATAACAGTTTGCACAATCCAACACTCTCACAACTGCGCGCTGCACTCTAACCTTCGTCAGAGACCTCTGCCTCTCCACAACCGGCTGACCGAGGTGGGTGGCGGCATTTCAGCTCCAAGGCATCATCTTATGCCTTGTCAGAAGGAGGAGGTTTGGGGGGCCTCCACCTGTCTTAGTTCTTTTGTTGCAGCCTGGCAACCCCCCTACCCCCCGGGACACCTTGCAGAGCACAACCAAGTCGTGGCCCTCGACCCACAAGGCACTCAGGCCAAGCAGCCAGGGCTCACCCTCTTGGCCAGCGCCAGTGTCAGTGATGGTTGACACTCAGATTCTAACACCTCTGAGCTCCACAAGGGGGCAGCCAGCCTTTAACACTTCTCCACACTGATCCATGGCAATTCGGTACTCACCCTTGCCGCACGCAGCAGGTCATCGAATCTTTAGCAGCACTGCACCCATGTGCGCCACACAACATCATGGCCGCTAACCTTGGCTGCCACCTCCTCCCAGGCATTTTTGGTCAGGTGCAGTGGCCTCCTCCTGTAATCCCTGGGTACTAGAATGCCCCGCCCAACGCCAACCTCCTCCACAAGGACCACAAGGCACTCATCCAACAAACTGGGACCGAGTGCCAAGCCGACCTGCCATTCCGCCTGACGTTTCCAGCTGATGGTGAGGCCATTGTTCAAATGGAATAGTTTCCTGGACAGGCTCCATAGATTCTCCCCTGGCAGCCTTCAGGGAACTGCCTCTGCCGGTTTTAAAACACCTGCCGGGTCACCATTGGACCCAGCGCCCGACAGGCTCCCGCCCCCGTCCAGCCCTTCCTGACCATTGAGAAGACACATTTCACGCTAGGCGGACCTTAATTGGCCATCCAGCGCGTGTAACGCGACCGCAGCCGGTATTCCGCAGCTGGTATTCCGCAGCCGGTATTCCGCAGCCGGTATTCCGCAGCCGGTATTCCGCAGCCGCTTCTGCCCCTGCTGACTTGTTGAAATTTAGGCCCTAGGGTGGCCGACCCTCCAGAATTGGCTTGGAGTCTCCAGGAATTGAAGATCAATCTCTGGGACACTGCTGTGTGCAATCCTGGAGAAAAATCATAGGGATATTAAAAAAGATTGGGGTCTTTTTGACATTTTGTTTGGACGTTTCTCTTTACCAGATATAAAAATACTGAAAATGGGGAGAAAGGGCTGTTTGGCTGCCAGTCAAACATCATCTAATTGGGTAATGAGTCTTTTTGCTTTCCAATTGATGTGGGAGGGCAGTATGTCACAAGGATGGACGCATTGGCCGACTAATGACTGAAGCATGGGGGCAAATCACGTGCTGAAACTGCCAGGATTTCTCTGCTCTCCAACCCCCTGCAAAATACTGGCATTTAAACTAGCAGCCTCTCCGCCTTGTTGCTGCCAAAGTGCATCCCTTCACATTTTTCTGCATTAAATTGTATCTGCCATGTGTCTGCCCAGCTTGTTTATGCTCTCCAGAGGACATAAATAGTGTCCTTACTATTTATTGCATGCCCAAGTTTTGTATCATCCGCAAGCTTTGATAGTCCTCCCTATACACAAGTCCAGATGATTTCTGTATAACATGAAAAGCAATGGTTCCAATACTGATCGATGCAGGAGCCCACTGCATAACATTCACCAGTCAGAAAAACATCTGTTCAACACTGCTCCCTGCCCTGTATTCCATACCAGAGTTACCACCATCCTTTTAATCCCGCATGCTTCAATTTTCCAAATAAGTCTTTTAAGTGGTGCTTTATCAAATTCCTTTGAAAATCCATATATGCAACATCTACTGCCCTCTCTATTAGTTGCTTCACAAAGAACACAATCAGATTAGTATAGCATGATTTGTCTTTAGCCAATTCATGTTGGCTGTCCCTTATTAACCCATGCTTCTCCACATGAGAATAAATTTGGGTTCCTGAAAATGATCCCTTGCAGTTTCCCAACAACGGATGATAGACTAATTGACCTGTAATTATCATTGTTCCTCTCTCTTTCTTCTTTTTTTTTGAATGGGGTGTAACATTTTCAATCCTCCAGTCCTCTGGCACCATTCCCATTTCCCAGAAGGAGTGAAAGTTTGTGGTCAGAGATTCTGCTATCTCCACCCTAGCTTCCTTCAGTGACCTAGAATGTATCCCATTGGGATGAAGTGACTTGTTAACTATAAGGGGTGCGAACCCATTTAACACCTCCCTTGTATCTATTTTTTTACCCTATCCAATATTTTTACTTTCACAGAACTTCAGGACAATGGAATCTTTACATCGCTCGGTATTTCTTTTCTTCAATTATCTAATTTTTTAAAAATGAAACAAACTTGGTATCGCCAATCAGTATTTCCTGATTTGCTTCTTTTCTTTTGTTATTGGTGTAAGTCTGGACTATGGACCTCGGCTCTTCACCTCAGTTTCTCCTATTAAAAAAAAGAAACTGAGCTCATTTGATTGTTCAGTGAGTTTAACCAACCAACAAGTGAGCCATCCAGACCAAAAAAGGCACAAATCCAATCCTTCATCTGTATTAACTTAGCCTATCTCCACTAAAGGAGCTGTGGGGGGGGGTTGGCCAGGGGTTGGGACAGCGGGAGATGGCGGAGCTGTGGGCTGGAATTAGGGATTTTCCAGCCCCGCCCACCGCTGGGATTGTCCGATCTGGCTGAAAGTCAAAGTTACTTTTGGCTGGGCCGCCGAATGGCGTGGGTCCCACCACGATGGGGCTGGAAAATCTCGGCTTCTGTTCTTGGTGGCCAAGTAATAAACCCCACTGAAAATCCACTCATATGCACTTGGGCAAGATACCAGCAGCCTACAGATGTCAGTGGAACTGTACCCCAGCAAATGATCAATGCTGTCAAAAAAATTCAAAACTGAAAAGGTAGAAAAAGTAAAACCATAGAGCCATAGAAAAGGTACAGTACAGGAAGAGGCCATTCAGCCCACTACATCTGCGCTGGCCAAAAAAAGTGAATAAAGAAACCAGCCACCCATTTTTAATCCCACTTTCCAGCACCTGGTGGAGAAAATAATTCTTATTTCAAAGATTTGGATAATTTTGCCTTTTCCAACATTTAACCATGAGCAATTCATTTTGCATTGAGGAAGCAATTGCTTCATTTAAATATTATTTAATTGGAGTTGCTTTTGCAGCTGTTCATCACGCTGCTTTTTAGCTTCCCCAGCTATCTGAGTCAGGAGTGCTTTGCTTTTGCTTAAGGGAGCTTAAAATTGTTAACAGCATGGGCGAGAATTGAATCCAGTGGTCAATTGTCCATTAGCCTGAATTTGTGTTTTGTCTGGACTGCCACCTAAACTACCACCTTGTTAGAGTCAGCAGGAGACAGCATGATGATTTTACTTATGATTTTTATATCTGTCCAATTATTCCACAGGTCTAGCCAACTCACCAAAAAAAACTTAGAACCGTGGAGGTAGAAATTATTTTAATAGCTGAGTTTGGATTGGGCTTCTTACAACAGTATTAAATTGGAGATTAAAGGCCAGCTCTGCTAGCTCCAGAATCTGGTAACAATGTCTCCATCCATGAAAAAGATAACAGGAACACTTTTATTCAGGGAATAAAATATACTTCCATGGAGATTACCATCCTAATAGGTTAGGAAAAAGAATTAAATGTACATGAAGAATGGGATTTGTTTTTCAATTAGCTTTCAGACTAATAGCATTATGCCCAGGAACTTTGTCATTTTATGTACCAAGAAAAATGTATTTCCCCATAATTTGAATTAAGCAATTTAAATAACACAACACTTGAAATTTATTACAAAGCAATGTTATTTATTAGCTACTTTGAATTAGGAGATGTTGCGATTCCAGTAGAGACTGATAACCTATAAAAAGAAAGGAATCCCTTAGACGACAATGGAAAAACCCTGGCCAACATTTCACTTTTGAAAAGTTCTACTGCAACAAACCAATTAATATAAACATTGTTCAAACATTAATTAACAGGCAAAGGATATTTCAAATATAAAAGTAGATTTTATTTTAAATAGACGATACAATGAAGATATGCTTCATGTAGTTACCAGCACTCATATCACTTCCCCCACGAGCAATCTCACAGTCTTTCCAAATCAGCCTCTAGTACATAGGATCTCACAGTTCCCACTCAATGGGGGGAATTTTCCATGCCCGCTGGCGTCAGGCGTGATCAGTGGTGTGAGTGGACAATATGGCGTGATTGGTTTTACAACGGCAGGAAACCAGTTTGCGATCGTCCAATCAGCCAGCCAACAGCGGGTCATATTTCCCGCCATCGGACATTGGGAACCTCATTGTAATACATCAGCACATCATTATCAGGCCAGACTTCCAGAATCATATCCCTCACTGGATCATCTGTCCACATCAGCGCGAAAGCACATCGATGTGTTTCACAACAGCATATAAAAGGCGTGCACTTGGCAGTCTGCACTTTGAGGGGAACTATGTGAGTACACAGTAATGATGTTCAACATTCACCAGGGTCACCTGTTGGACTTCAAGTTCAGGGGCATCGGGGGGGTCAGGGTTAAGAGCAGCCCTGCCACTGAGGCGACTGGGGGCGGGGCGCGAGGGCAGCCCTGCCGTTGAGGCATCTGGTGGCAGAGGGAGTGGCAAGGGCAGCCCTGCCATTGAATATAGTGTACAAGCATTCGGGTTGAGGGGGTAGGGTGGGTGAGGGAAGTTGCCACGCATTCCGGAGCCTGTAGAAAGTGACCATTCCTCTGCAGCTGAGACAGTTCAGGCACAGCCACATTGATATTATAGGGGCCGGGCTCCTGGCTTATCTGCCCACTCAAGCAATGCAGAGGCATCAAAGTGCCACCAAGTGCTCCAGAAGTTCTCGCCCGGAACAGACTGCAAAGTCATGAGCAATTTAGTGGATTGTAGAACAGTTGGACAATTGTAAACATTGTACAATCTCCTCGCTAAAGCTAGCCATGTAGCAGTCGCTGCTGGAGGTGCTCACAGCCTCTTGCAATGTCAGCATCCCGGTTTGGACCAGTCTCCCCCATGGTTCAAGCTAACAGGGCAGCCATGCAGCACACTAATCCCTGACCATCCAAGTGGCCAGCACTCTCCAGGAAGCATTAAGGGGCCATCACATTTAACTAGGACAGTTAAGTAAACCACATGTCTCTCTCTTTCATCCTGCAGGAGGAGTACATCAGGATCATGAAGCCTGGTGAACTAGCTGTATGCCTGATGGCCTACAGAGTGTGAAGACAACAAAGGACAGAGCGACTGAGGCTCCTGGCTGCGCAGAGGCAGGAGCAGCAACCTCAGGAAGAAGGGGCAGCTGGGGCTCCTGCACAGGCCGTCCAAGAGCTACAGGGAGCTGTCGCAGGCCAGTGCCTAGCGACACCCAAGGTCTGTAGACACCGACTTTCATTCCTACAGATGACTGAGAACCAGTGTCACAGAAGACTGCGCATGTCTAAGGAACCGGTCGCTCAAATCTACCACTTACTGCAGCATTTGGTGCCACGGGGACACAGAGGGCATCCACTGCCAGTGGCTGTGAAAGTGACCACGGCACTCAATTTCTACACCAGTGGCTCCTTTCTGGGCTCCACAGGTGACCTCTGTGGGATCTCACAAGCCTCCACCCACAAATGCATCCATGAGGTCACAGATGCCGTCTTTGCGAGGGAACTTTGTGCATTTTGCCCGGGACCAGTACAGGCAGGATGCAAGAGCGATTGGATTTGCCCAGATCTCGGGTTTCCCACAGGTGCAGGGTGCAATCAACTACACTCATGCGGCGCTCAGATCTCCATCGTAACACATGGTGAACAACATCAACCGCAAGGGGTTCCTTTCACTGAATGTGCAGCTGGTGTGCGACCATCAGAAATATATCCTGCAGGTGCGCGCATGATTTCCAGAGTGTGTGCACAACTCCTACACCCTCAGTCAGTCATAGATCCCTAGATTCTTCCAGCATCCACAGAAGCTGCAGGGATTAATTGTCAGGGACAAGGGCTACCCACAGAGGCCGTGGCTGATGACATCTGTGCAGCAGCCTCAGACTGCAGCAGAGCGATGGTACAATGAGGCTCATGCTGCAGCTCACAACTTGGTGGAGCAAACCATCGGGTTGCTGAAGATGAGGTTCTGGTGCCTGGACTGGTCTGGTGGAGACCTGCAATACAGTCCGCAGAGGGTGACACACATCATTGTCATCTGCTGTGCCCTTTATACCTGACGCTGCAATGGGGGGACAAGCTGGCTGAGAAGGAGCTGGAGGAGCTGGAGGTCTCCTCCGATGAGGAGGACGCCAACGGGGATGAGGGTGAAGATGTCATCAGAGGCGATGATGATCGGGACGAGGCCCTCGTGCTGGCCAGATGAGACAGGCGTGCTCAGGAGACCCTCATAGCTGCTAGATTTGTGGAGGATGATGACAACACAGAGTGAGGTGACCCCATATTCCTCACATTCCAGCTGTGAACATTTGACTCCAGTCTGGCTTATGGCAGCACAAATACCCTCTGTGATAAAGCTCCTGACATGGAGACGGAATGGAGGCCCTAATAGTCGCTTGATCGCCGGAGGATGATGACAACATGCAGTGAGGACACTCCATAGATCTTCACATAGCCTCTATGAATGTCTGACTCCTGTCTGGCCGAGGGCTGATCATTTGCGTTCCATGATCAGGTTCATATCATAGAGACGCAGCCCTGAAACTTTAGAAGCATTTGATGCTGTGTCCGCTTTCAGCACCTCAGCCTTTCAGGAGCTGGTGCACAGCATCGCTGGTCGCAGATGCTGGTGTGATGGGGGCCAGCCCCAACTTAAAGGTGCTGAGAGCACACAGAGAGAGTGAGGGAACTCTGTGGCCCCTGCCCACCACATTCTGGCAGCAATAACCAACACCGCCGAGGTGCTGGCATCAGTAATGTTTCCAGGGAGTGTGAGGCCGGACCATCACTTTGGTCTGAAGGCTGCACAAAGCACAAGGAAGAGGCCCTGGACTGAGACACCTGCATTTATCTTGTGCAGAAAGGTTTCACATCTGAGTGACGAGAACACTGCTCATCAGAACAAGGAGCATAGGCAGGGAGACATTCTTGGGAGCTTATTGACAAAAGTGAGCATTATGTACAAGTGATTAATGCCTGTCACTACATCCTGGTGCTCCCCAGACAGCCACAGTGGAGGTGGAGGCAGCCTGCTGACTGCAACATCCTGACTGTGATGACTTTGGCGGGCATCCTCTGGAGGGCCTGCTTTCAGGGTCCTGCTGTGAAGCAGTGGCACCATCCTCAGCCTGTGAAGCTGGATCTGTGGGGGTCACAAGAAGAGGGGACTCAGATGGGCCGGTCACTCCCAGAGTCACCTGGATGGATGGGCCCCAGAGCGTGCACCTGCTGATCCTCCTCCGTATGGGTGCCTGGGGGCCCCAGGCTGGCTCCTTGAGGAACAGGGGTAGCTGGAGTGAGATCGAGCTGCCTGGCACCTCTCTCGTGTACACACTGTTGGAGGCCAACTATGATATCAGTGATGGAGTTGAGCCCACACAGCACTGCAGGAGTGAAGTCATGGTCCAAGGTCTCCATGTAGGCTGCCATCCTGCCAGTGTTGACTTCGGTGTGTTGGCATGCTGGCGCTATCACTTCAGCCTGAATGTGCATGGACTCCTCCATCATGCCTTGCAATCTGAGGAGTGCAGTGGACATCCCTTACTGATGTTCCCGAGCTTGCCTTTGCAGCTCCAGCAACTGTGACATGACCGAGTCCAGAGGCTTGTCATCTGACTCGGACTCAGCAAAGTTCTGGTCTCCAGCAGTCCTCCGAGTGCCGGGGACCTCGGCAGTCCCTGCCCCCACCTACTGTGGATCAGACAGTGTGATGCGCTCTCCAGATTATGATCCCAGGGCTACCCTAAACCTAGGTCCCACTGAGGTGTGTCTCTGCGCTAGTGGAGGGTGTGGGTGAGCGCTGTGATGGGGCTTCAGGGAGGGTGTCTCCAGATTCCTCTTCAGAGGTTTCTTCAGGGCTTGATTGGAGGCCGTGGGTCATGGGCTCTGTCGGCTGTTTGGCAGATGTGCCTGCGAAAGACAGGAGAGATATTAGTGCGTGGCAGCGGCCTGTGAAACAGGACACATCACTCACAGCATGGTTGTCTGATGGATGTTGCACCGCTAGACCCTCACTTGGTAGAGCACCACCGACCTCACTGTTAGCACAGAACTGGTCCAGATCCTCACCGGCCAGCTGGATGGCTGTTTTCAAAGCCTGTGAGGACCTTGATTTCAGGCATTCCACCACCGGTCTGTGACCTCTCCCTCTGGTTGTGTGCCAGGTTGTCTGGCATGAATAGAGACAGAGAGAGTGTAAACAGGAAGCCTGCTAGGCCAGATGATAAATATGCCTGGTCTGTGTAGGTGGTGAGTGGTCCCATGGGCACATGGGATGAGGGCAATGATGGTGAGTGTGAAAGAGTGAATGGTGATGTCCCTTGAACTGGCAGTGAGCAAGGGCCCTGTGGATGTCTGATGGGTTTGTGAGTGTGTGATTTGAGAGTGATACGAAGAGTGACTTACCCTGACGGAATGGAGGAGATCATTCATCCTCTTGCGGCACTGGGTGGATGTCTTCTGTTGAAGGGCGTTGGCGCTGACCACCGCTGCCACCGCCTCCCAAGCAGGTTAGTGCTGTTACTGCCCATCCTGTGGCCAGAGTGGGGGTAGAGGACATTCCAGCGAGCCTCCACTGCATCCAAAAGGTGCTCGAGGGACACGTTGCCGAACCTGGGGGCTGCAGTCGTCTTCAGTTTCAGGACCATGTCTTCTGTGTAGCAGTGGTGGTCTGAAAGCACTTAGATATGTACTTGTGGCTGGACTTTAAATATGGCGCCCGGTGTGATGCAGCGGCAGGGCGATGGTGGGCGGGCAAATGAGAGTTTGCCCGCCGTGGAAACGGCGTGTTTCACAGGAGTGCATAAATAATGTGGTGGGCTTTGGATGATACACTATGAAAACCCAGACATTTTACCCACCCGCTACTGTACTTAGTGCAAATCTGGGTTGATTCCCTCCAATGTATTTGGCCTTGAGTCGCTTCTACCAGCAGCCCTATTCCACCCAAGGTTACCGGATATGGTCAACCCTGACCAGGTGCCCATCTACGAAACCTCTTTCACTCAAGCCATGACAGTCCTGATGGCGTAGCTTTCCAGAATTCCTTTTCCACTAACCAACCAGCATACCCAGTTCATGGTCTGGTCCTCTGATACAAACACTCAGCTCACTCGCATGTTGCTTCACCAAGAGCATCTGGAGTTATATTTTCTTCTTACTGCCAAACAGAAAACTGATCAATCCGTAGAGAGCTTTACTCACTTCCCCTCACATGAATTCTGTGTTCTGAATTGCAGGTTCTGAGACCAGCTGTAATTTGATCTCTCAATTAACTGTCTATTTATCCTTCGCGTTTTAACTTTCATTCTCATAGCAACCTCAGGCTACATGGGCACTTCTCAGAACTAAAATGCTTGCTTAGAAGTCCAGTTACACTCTCCAGAATCGTCACTAGTTTCACTTTGGAGTTAAAGGGGCATTCCCAAAAGAAAATACAGGCTTTTCCCTAAAGCTTTAAGGGTCATCACAGAGGAGATTCCCAAGAATTTAAAACTTTACTTATTAAAATTATTTTCATCATTGCAGTACAGACAGAATACTGCTTTGTCGGCGGTGCCGATTTTTTTCAAATGAGACGCTAAGCTGAAGCCTCATCTGCCTGTTCAGGTGTCCATGTCACTGAAGCAGAGCAGGGAAGTTTATCTGGTCATTTGGCCAACATTTACCTCTCATCAGCACTAGATCAATCATTGATGCTTGCTGTGCATAAATTACTTGCCATGTTTGCTAAAGAAACAACTGTAACTATACTTCAAAAATATTCATCGGATCCAAAGCATTGTGGGACATGCTTGGGACAGGAAAAATGCTATATGAATGCAACTATTTCTTTCGTTTATTCTTCCCCCTACAAGATGAGGGTTTGATTCCAGCCCTTACTGATCAATGTTATACAAAAGTAGTACTGACGGATGAAGGCTTGTCATTCTCTCTCTCTCTCTGCTCGCTTTAAACAAAATTAACCTTGGCAGTGTTAAGCCAACTCCAACTGGGCGTGAGTCCCCACAAACATAACTTACCACTGATTGACATTAAATTGGAACCCTCACTCAAAGAGAAGAAGAGCAACTTCTGTGGGAAATGTGACTGTTGAACAGGTACAAGATGGATAGTTCCTCCTCAAGCCCAAATTCGAGCCTAATTTTTGAGGATGGAATTGTAGGAAAGCTTTACCCTGCATCTTCTCCATATTAGACCTGACATAGAAAGTTTGTTAAGTTTCTTTAAAATAAAGTGATGCATTTCTTACCTTTCAGCAGCATGGATATTTGCCTAAAAGTATGCAAATAAACAGAAGTTATTCACCTGATTAACATAATAAGTCCCCATCATCAATTTTCAAAACTGAAGCATTCTCATTAACATAATGTACTTCATCAACATTTGTTTCTAGAGAGACAAAAGCTATATAAGACATTCCAGACATTTAATTTCTCTCTACCTTCTTTAGATTTTTTTAATTCCACCCATGTTCACCAGCCAAGAGCTAGAGCAGGCAACCTGCTTCATGTTTAATTCAACTAAGTGCTCCTGCTTTGCAGAGCAGCTGGTTGGGTTGACCAATTCCCCGCTTTCCCTATCCTTCCTCCTTTTAATGATGTCCCTTTCCTCTCTTGGAAACACAAGTCAAGAAGCCATTGCATGGAGAGTGGCCGGGGCAGGTCAGAACCTGTATACCGGTGATTCACTGTTAGATACACAGCTGTACCAGGGAGTTCTGGCAGCCTTCTAGAGAAAAGGGAAAGAAGGATTTACATTTAGATAGGGTCTTTCATAACCTTTGCAATTTCCAAAGCGTTTGACAACCAGTGAAGTACTCTTCCAGTGTAGTCACTGGTGTAAAGTAGAAAATAGAACAGCTCATTTGCATACCACAATGTTTCACAAACAGCAATGAGATAACATTCAGAGCATCTATTTTAATAATGTTGGTTGAGGGATTAATATTGGTCAGGACACCATGAGAACTCCCCTACTCTTCTTTGAATAGTAGAATAGGTCATGAAAATATAATAATTCTCTTAATATCATTGTGATTTAATGTAAAGGTGGTGGGGTTTGGTTAGTTTCTCTATGTGTGTGTGTGCATGTGTGGGATTTAATTGAATTAGAGACAGCTGGTCTGGAGGCTTTGAGTTATCAAAAAGTAGTTAGGTTTGAAATGCTAAATACGTAAATATGGCTGAAGTTTTAGAATGTGAGGTGTGAGGAAAATTTGCATTTTTAGATAAATTAGAATAGTTTGAATTTCTAAGAGATGGTAAGATGTTACACCTAGCTAGAAGAAGCTAAGCCAAACTGTGTGTTTATTTTTCCCAAAGGTTACTGATAATATGAACACGATGAAAAAACTTATATTATGAGAAAAGTAAAGTTGCAAAAACATATGGGAACAATGGAATTTGCATTAAAAAGCAAGAAACATACATAAAGGAGATGAGGCTATGTGTCAGAAGGGAGAAGGCATTCTAAGATCTAACACAAGTGTAAAAAGCCTTCAGCCTCTGTGCATCAAGTTGCTGTCTACAGGAATTGAAGCTGAGAAAACTCACTTTAAATATCATTGTCCAGGGCATTGTGTTGCTTTGCCTGGGTCTGTTTAAATCTATTTGTTTTTACTGTTGCCTTAACAGAGGTGTAACTAGGAGTCAGACTAATTAGGGGTTTTAGGAGTTATTATAGTGGTAATTTGTAGACCTATGCATGTGCCTGAAATATTTTCTTTTATTAATAAATGTTTAATTGAGTTTTCTAAAAACCTCTCAAGTCACGGTAGTCTTATTACTTCTGAATTCAGGGCATGCATCTCAAAGTAAAATATGAATTGCAAAACAGTTGTGACCACATGATCAAGTTTCCCTCATGGATTTGATTTGCCTGGCACACATCATCTGCCACATCATAACAAAATTGGGGGTTCTTTGCGGGATATATTTGAAATTCCGCGATTGGTTTGGAGTTAATGAATCTTAAGCTTACGAGTACAAGAAGCACTTTGAATTCAGGAATTGTGTGAGGTATTTTTAAAGTGCTGAGACTGCAAAAATGGCCTTATCCATAACTAAAGCTTTTTTGAAAGTAGAGGATATAACTCTGATTGGGTTACAAGAAGTATCTAAGGGTAAGTTAACAGGGTTGGCAGATAAGTTGCAATTGAGGTTACCTGCAGGGACAAAGAACAGGCAGAGAAAGGAAAAGAAAAGGAAAGGGAAAGGGCATTCCAAAGGGCACTGGCATAAAGGAAGGACAAAGGAAAAAACAGGAAAGGGAATTTGAAATGATGAATTTAGAAAAGAGAGAGAGAATGAAGGAAAGAGACAGAGAATACTAGCTTTAAAAGCTGGATTTTAAAAAGGAGACATCAGATGCTGAGGAAGGTTCTGATGATGTGAAAATCTTTAAACTAAAACCTAATGGAGAGATGTTTAAATTTGTGCAAGCTCTTCCGAAGTCTGAGAAAAGAGATGTGGAGGTGTTTTTTATTTCATTTGAGAAGTTGCTAAACAGATGAAATGACCACAAGACAACTGAACATTGTTGTTACGATCTAAGTTGGTGGGAAGAGCACATGAGATTTATGCTTCACTGTCAAAAGAAATGTTGGTGAACTATGATGTGGTAAAAAAAAAGGATATTTTGAGTGCATATGAGTTGGTTCCTGAAGCATACAGACAGAAATTTAGGAATATGAGAAAACAGCCTCGGCGAACATATATTGAGTTTGAGAGAGTAAAACAAAGCAATTTTGACCAGTGGATAAGGGCATTGAAGATAGAGACAACATATGTAGCTCTTAGAGAAGTAGTTCTTTTGAAAGAATTTAAAGATTCAATTCCTTCAGTAGTGAGAACTCATGTGGAGGAACAAAGGGTTAAAATGGTAGGACAAGCAGCAGAGATAGCTGATGATTATGAGTTACTTCATATATCTAAACCATTTTTTCATCACCCTTTTAAATCAGAGAAGGATAGAAAGTGGGAAGGTGAAAGGAAGGTGGGTAGTCAGGGAAGAGAAGGAGTAGGTAGAAATTCCCAGGAAGTTTTTTCTCAGAATAAAAAGGAAGGTGCTGAGGGTAGAAGTGACACTCGAAAATTTAGGCGTTTTCATTGTAATAAAGTTGGGCACACAAAGTCAATATATTGGAAATTACAGGGAAAATATGTTGGAATTATTGAGATGTAGAAAAGTTCTAGAAATAAAAGTATTGTGGGTTCTGAGGTTCGGGCACAGGAAAAACCAATGATTTATGGACAGGTAAAACAGGAAGAATCAGTGATAGGTAAAGAAGTGGGAATGTGTTCACAAATTACCCAAGGGAGTTCTGAGGAGCAGGTTACAGAAATGTCTAAAGATTTTGTATATGAAGGGGAAGTCTTTCCATGTGTATAGGGTGGAATAGGTAAAGATATAAAAATTTTAACTGGCACAGGAGCTAGTCAATCCTTAATGTTGTGGGATAGTGATATTTGTTATTCAGTGGGAATATTGCAGGAACAGGTGATAATAAGTGGGGTTCATGGAGTTGCTAAACCTATTCCACTATGGAAGGTAAATTTAAAGAGTAAGTGGAGAACAGGTGAGGTGATTGTTGGAGTAGTGGAAAAATTGCCCATTGCAGGGTTTCAATTTATGTTAGGTAATGATATAGCTGGGCCACAGATGTGGGTGATGACTGTGGTAGTTGAGCAGTCTGTAGAGGTGCTTTCAACAAAAGTATTGAAGAAAGAGCACCCTAGCTTTCCAGATTGTGTGATAACAAGATCACTGGATCACAGGTTGAAACAGGAAGAACAGGGAGTTAAAAGGCAGGGAGAAGGTATGGAATTCCAATTAACTGACACTGTTTTTGATAAGATTGTTCAGGAAGAAAGAATGGAGGATAATGCAGCTGAAGTATTTAGCTCAAGGCAGTTGGTAGAGATACAGAAAAAGGATATGTAAATAAGATAGTTATATCAGACAGCTTACTCAGAAACAGAGGCAGAATGTATTCCAGAATGTTATTATTTTAAGCGTAATGTTTTACTGAGAACGTAGTGGCCATATCATGTTTCAGCAGATGAAAACTGGAGGGAAATGCACCAGGTTGTTAAACCATTTGGACATAGAAATGAGATCCTGAGAATAGCTCATTAAATTCCAATGTGGGACACTTAAGAATTAGAAATACACAGGCAAAAATGCAAAACATTTTTTCTGGCCTGAATTGCACAGAGATGTAGTCAAATTCTGTAAAACATGTCATACATGTCAGGTGATAGGGAAACCACAAGCAATGTTTAAGTCAGCACCTTTAATTCTAATTCCAGCTTTTGAAAAACCTTTTACAAGGGTCATGATTGATTGTGTAGGATGCCACTCTAGGACTAAAAGTAGAAATCAGTACTTACTGACAATAATGGATGTGTCTACAAGGTTTCCTGAAGCGATATCTTTGAGAAATATTACAACAAAGAAAATTGTGGAAGAGTTCACTACATTTTTTACAAGGTATGGTTTACCAAAATAAATACAATCAGATCAGAGTTCAAATTTCATGTAACAGATGTTTAAGGAAGTAATGAACAGTTTGGGGATAAAACAGTTTAAATCAACAGCTTATCATCCTAAATCACAAGGGGTTTTGGGAAGATGGCATCAAACTTTAAAAACTATGATGATGATGTATAGTTAGGACAACCCACAGGATTGGGGTAGGGGAATTCCATTCTTGTTATTTGCTATTAGGGATGCTCCTAACGCATCAACCGGATTTAGTCCTTTCGAACTAGTCTATGGTCATGAGGTAAGGGGACCACTGAAATTAATTCATGAGAAATTGGTGGATCAAAATTCAGAAATTGGATTATTTTTCAAACTTCAGAGTAAGATTGGACAGAGCATATGAGTTATCTAGGGAACATTTAAAGATATCACAGCAAGCGATGAGAGTGAAGGCAGACAGGAAAGCTACAGCTCGTAGTTTTGTTGCTGGGGAGAAAATGCTAGTTTTGTTACTGGTACTAGTCGAGTCATTAAAGGCAAGGCTTAGTGGGCCTTACAGGATTGAAAAGAAAATGAATGAAGTAAATTATTTAATAAAAACTCCAGATAGAAGAAGGAAGCAGAGCTGTTTCATGTAAATATGCTTAAAAAGTACTTTGACAGGGAAGAGGACCAAATGGAGGTATTAATGGTGGTAGATAAGGAGAAAGATGTAGAAATGAAGGATTCTGAAATTGATTTTTCTCTAATCAAATTGGATAATGAGGGGATACTTGAAAATTTAAATGTAATATTGAGTTACCTTCCAGACAAGTGTCAAAGTGATTTGGAGAAGATATTGCAGTCACACAAAGCTATTTCTGGGAATAAGCTGGGGAGGAAAGTTTAGCCGTACATGACGTATGTGTAGAAGTTTCATTGTTGATAAGGCAACATCCTTATAGGTTAAATCTGGCAAAGTTATCACAAGTACAGAAAGAAACTGAATTCATGCTTCAAAATGACATCATTGAGTCTGTGGTAAATGGAGTTCACCTATTGTGATGGTACTGAAACCAGATGGAACACAAAGACTGCGTGTGGACTATTGGAGGTGAATGCAGTGACAAAAGCAGATTCATATCCTATACCACAGTTGGAAGATTGCATTTAGAAAGTAGAACAATCAAAATTTATCACAAAGTTTGACTTGCCAAGGGGATATTGGCAAGTACCAGAATCGGAGAGAGCAAAGGAGATATCAGCTTTTGTGATGCCAGATGGGCTATATCAATTTAAAGTCATGCCATTTGGTAATAAAAATGCACCTGCAACATTTCAATGACTGACAAACAAAGTGCAAGTTACATATCTAGGCCATATCATTGGACATGGTAAGATGGCTCCGAGAGATATGAAAGTCAAAGCTATTGTGGATTTCCCAGTGCCTACAACTCAACAAGAAGCTTTGAGATTTCTGCCCATGAGTGGGTATTACCAGAAATTTGTACCAAATTTTAGCTGTGTTTGGTGCTCCATTGACTGAACTATTAAAAAATAACAAAACGTTTCAATGGACACAGGAGTGTCAGAATGCATTTGACAGTTTGAAAACTGCATTGACTACACCAGTTTGGGCAGTACTCAATTATGCCAAGCAATTTAAATTGGCCGTTGACGCAAGTGATAAAGGCATTAGGGGCATACTGTTACAAGAAGATGACAGTGGAATTGAGAAACCGATAGGGTATTTTTCATGGAAGTTTGACGTACAACAGAAAAGATATTTGACGATCAAAAAGGGAGCTTTGGGTCTGGCATTTGCATTGCAGCATTTTGAAATTTACGTTGCAAACAATTCGTCAGAAAAAAATTGCTTATACAGACCACAATCCTTTAAAGTTTCTGGACAAATTTTGAGGCTGTTTTGCAAGGCTGTTCAGATGGAGTTTATTACTGCAACTATTTAATCTACAGATTATACATGTGGCTAGATTAGAAAATCTACTTGTGAGGCATTGTCAAGAGTTTGAAGCTCATTTGGACATTTAAAAACCTGGACACTGGACTGTAATGATTTCTGTTGATACCAAGGATTTGTTTGTATATTGTTATGTTAATGCATGCATCTGGTAATGTAATAGTGTGAGTATGTAGATAAGAATAGGATGTAATGTAAAATGGGTTAAGAAAATGAAGCCGTCTTTTTAAATTATAATGGTTCATTTTCCCGTAAGGAACAGGGGGTGTCATGAAAATATAATAACTCTCATAATATTATTGTGATTTATTGTAAAGGTAGGATAATAGTGGTGTTTGGATAGTTTTTCCATGTGCATGTGTGTATGGGGGGATTTAATTGAATTGGAGACAGCTGATCTTGAGGCTTTGAGTTATCAAAAAGAAGTTAGGTTTGAAATGCTAAATACGTAAATGTGATGAAGTTTTAGAATGTGGGGTGTGAGGAAAATTTGCATTTTTAAATAAATTAGCGTAGTTTGAATTTCAAAGAGATGGTAAGACATTACACCTAGGCAGAAGAAGCTAAGCCAAACTGTGTGTTTATTTTCCAAAGGTTACTGATAATATGAACAATATGAAAAGATTTATATTATGAGAAAAGTAAAGTTGCAAAAACATATGGGAACAATGGAATTTGTATTAAAAAGCAAGAAACATGTATAAGGGAGATGAGGCTATGTGTCAGAAGGGAGAAGGCGTTCTAAGATCTAACGCAAGTGTGAAAAGCCTCCAGCCTCTGTGCATCAAGTTGCTATCTACAGGAAGCGAAGCTGAGAAAAGTTATCATTATCCAGGGTATTGCGTTGCTTTGCTTGGGTCTGTTTAAATCTATTTGTTTTTACTGTTTCCTTAATGGAGGTGTGACTGGGAGTCAGATTAATTAGGGGTTTTAGGAGTTATTATAGTGGTAATTTGTAGACCTATGTATGTGCTTGAAAGCTTTTCTTTTGTTAATAAATGTTTACTTTAGTTTTCTAAAAAACTCTGAAGATATGGTAATCTAATTACTTCTGAATTCAGGGCACACATCTTGAAATAAAATACAAATTGCAACACAGTTGTGGCCTCATGATCAAGTTTCCCTTGTGGATTTGATCCACTTGGCACACATCATCTACCACGTCATAACACTTATGTCCACCTGGGAGGGCAGTTAGGATCTCAGTTTAAGATCTCAATGGAGAGACAGCACCTCCAACAGGTGCAGCATTCCCTCAATACTGGCTTATGCACTGAATTAATTTACAGTGAGGTCCATCTTAAGTTACCTTGGGGAAACTGTTATGAACCTGGTAAAATAGTACGACTAGCAGTTCTCATTCATATACTTTTGATTAAACTCCATAAAGAAATACATTTTGAGAGTGTTATATGTTTGTTCCCGCAGGGCTCAGCTGGCAGTAATTTGGCGCTCTAGGACTTAACCACATATCTGAGGCCAATTACTCACTGCTGTTCCAAGGGATCATCAAAGATGTCATCGTTCAGTTGAGGTGTTTAAATAAGGCTGACATTCTGTTTAGATGAATGCAAAAGGTCCCAAGGCACCATTCTGAAGGGAGCACTGTATCCCAGCCAAGATTCAGCCAACATCACAAAAGCAAGTTAACTGGTCAACCACCCTTATGAGCTGTTCCTGGGATCTTATTGTGCCACAATTAACTAAATATACAATGGCTGTATTACGAAAGTAATTCAAAGGGTGTAATGTACTTCAGGGCTGATCAGAGAGAGCTAGCATAGATTTGTAAAGGGTAAGTCTGGCAAGAGAACCAGAGGTATCATGAGAAAAATCTTTTTATGCAACAAGTGGTTAGGATTTGGAATGCCTTATAGGATAGTGAAAATAGGCTGAACAGTAGACTTCAAAAGGGAATTGGATAAATATTTGTAGGAGGAAATATTGCAGGGATATTGGGAAATAGCAGTGGAGTGAGCCTAATTGGATTGCCCTTTGAAAGAGCTGGTGCTAACTTGATGGGCTAAATGGCCTTCTTCTAGGGTGTACTATTATCAAGATTCGATGATTCTAAGTCATGTCTAATGATCCTATTTTTTGAGGAGGCAATGTGGTAGGATGAAGTAGCGTCTGGATGGACTTGATACTGTTCCATAAAAGAGACTGTTAACCAAAATGAGAGTGCATAGAATTGGTGGCAACTTCTTCACATGGGGAGGGAGTTGGGTAGAAGATAGGAGATGGATTTGATGAAGGAATAGAGAGTCATATATCCAAGTTTGCTGATAAACTAAGTTAGATGGTATAGTAAATGGTGTAGGTGGGAGCAACTACACTTCAAAAGTATACCATTGACTGTTAAGAGCTTTAATACAAACTTTGGCCAAGTAAGCTGCTATTTCAAGTCAAATCTTCCCTTAAAACCTTCAAAAATATGATTCCGCAATTCCATTTGGCAGTTCAACCAATAAAATGACAAAACACCCTGAGACAAAAGAGTTGGCAAGGCACAGACCTGGGTTTAAACTATATGATTTAGTTTTAAATCACTGAAAAAGCTGTATGCAAGTGTTTTTAAATTCTGTGAAGAGCATTTTGAGCAGGTGAAGCTCTCAAGAGACTGATTGCTACTCAGAATTGTACTGACTAGAAGATCTCATACACTTAAAAACACCACTTTTAAATCCTGAAAGGATATCAGATGCAGCTGAACAGAGTAAATGTAAATTAAATTGTAACTGTAACATCTGTCATGTATCTGATGATTAACCCCGACTCAACTGAATAGAAAGCAAATGCATACTGTATTAGTCACAGTCCTGTTTGTTAACTAAGATTTTAACTTTCTGTATTATTGATTTGCTTGCGTTTATGATGCTCAGTGTATTCAGCAACAACTAGTGCCTTGGACTTGTGGGGAGCCTTGCCTGATGTCGGGGGAAGGCCTAATGCAGATTAGTGCTGGCATCTGTGACTTGCAGCCAGACCCAAAATGGTGAGAAGGGTTTCCAACTCTGGTCGGTCATTTTCCTGGAGGTTTCATCACATGACCTCCTGTCTCCAACCATCTGATACAGTCAAATAGCCTTTATGTCCATCTCCAATATTTTTAGAACCAATAAATGAGTGTGTACAATGAAAATGAAAGCAGAAAAGAGTTTTTATTACTGCCCTGATGGGTTTTTATCCAGGTTGCTCACAGCAGTTTCCAGGAATTAGAAATTAATTGGCAGCATCCAGGATGATCGCGAAAAGTTGGTAACACTAAATTCAACTAGTAAGGGCTAATCAGCTTTACCATTGCTAGTGTTTTCGTCAAAGGCAAGGAATGAACCACCCGCCCCACCCCCACTCTCAGTTTGTTAAGCGTCCAGGGCTACCTCTGATAATGCTCTTGACATCTGGCAGTTCAGTGACACCAGGCCCTCAGTGTTTCACAGTCATTACAATTATGAGGTTTATAAGATGCATCTTTAATTTAAGGTAAAATAAAGGGGGTGTCTTGTCACCTGCCCTAAAGTCTGCCTGATAGCAAGCCTGGGCGGTTTGATTGTTGGAGATTAAAGGGGGCGTAGACTGATTGCCTGGGAAAGGTGCAAGGTGTTTATGCTTGGAGACATTGGCAGCAGCCTGTGTGTGAACAGTGGATAGAGCATGGGCAGAATTTTACGGCAGCGGGATTTTACGTTCCCGCTGAAGTCAATGAAGTTTAGACTGCCTAGTTGCATTTTACGGCCCCGTCCCCGCCGAAACAGGGCCATAAAATTCTACCCCATGAGTCTCCAAAGTCACATAAAAGTTTGGAGAATGTCAGGTTGCAAGCAGTTGTGCTTCAAACTTTCCAATTTTCCCAAGATGAAAGGGAACTATTTTGTTAACTAAGGATGAAAGAGAGTTGGGGTCTCAAGGGTAACTAATCAGCAGTTCTATCTGGATATGAGACCCATGTGATTCACGTTGTCATGGAAATGGGCTTTGAGAGGGGAAGGATTTCTAAGATATCCCTGAAAACTCACAGACACAGTTAGTCTGCTAGGGTCTGGAAGAGAGAGTAAGAGCAGCTGGAGGCTGAAAGTCTTTCTGGTTCACCACACAGGAATGCAGTTGGAAGCTTGTGCTCAGACTGAAAAGACCAAATTCATGAGGGGTTGAAACAAGATTGGAAGATTCACCTGGCTCGCGCTAGAGGGAGAACATCCAGTAATACTCCCAGTTCTGGAGTTAGACGTTAAAAGGCTGAGAAAGGAAAATAACAGAAATAAACCCGCCGGAGCTAAAAATCATTTTGGACTAATTTCGGGAAAATTGAATGTCTACACAAAGGACAGCGTAACATATATCTGTGAAGAGAGTTTGCTTGGTTGTGCTAAAATCAAAAGGGCGATAGTGTGTGCTGTGGTTTTAAATCTGAGTTGCCTACAAAGATTGTGTTTAGTCATTAGAGCTTTTAGTCTTTTGTTACAGTAAACATCTCAAAAAGTAAAATCTTCTTTGTCCCTCTTTCAGCTATTGCCTGTAAGTTTGAATTTCATTTTAAAAGTTATCGTTCTCCACACGAGTGGTGACACCGTATTTTGGCCCTAACACAAGAATCTGTTTCATTTATAGAGCTGGAGACCTTTTTAACTTCACTTTAATTTGCAAGGCCAAAAGTAAACAGCTGGTAACAATAATAGGGGATCGCATCAATATAGAGATCACTTCACAGAGAATGTCATAAGAAATCTTACCGAAAAAGTCATTCACTCTTTGCAATGCCTACTTCCATGCTGTGAGAATCTGCCAATATGAAGGGGGCCATGTGTCTAAAGACCAATCTTAAAGGAGAGGAAGATACGTCCACATTGCATGAAGTGCAAAGGTAGGAAATTAGCTGTACCTTTTAAGTTCAAGAAAATCAAACACAAAGGAAGGGAAATTATCATCCTAGAGACTACAGAAGCTACAATTCCAGTGAAAAATATTAAATGGCATTTGCTGAATTGAGAAGGAACACATTAATATTCATTTAAAAGTTTAGTAATCATATCTTAATCAGCCTCATTTCTTTGGTCTGAGGAAAATACATCTGTGGAATATTGGCTTGGATATTAAATGATGTAATTTGCACAGCTTCTCAACAAATAAGCTTCAACCAGAATCTACTGAGCAAGTACATAATGATCCATCTCCATTGGCACTGCCTTCACAGCATTCCCTTCTAATTGTCCTAATACAGTCAGAACATATGTTGCACATCTAAAGTTCCCTTCCCTCATCCCTTTCTCAGTGTTTTTTCTTCCCTTAATACATTCACTGTAAATTTGAGGTCAGTTTCCATATGTCCTTTATTCTTTCATGGGATATGGGCATCACTGGCAAGGCCAGCATTTGTTGCCGATCCCTAATTGCCCTTGAAATGAGTGGCTTGCTAGGCCATTTCAGAGAGCAGTTAAGAGTTAACCAGATTGATGTGGGACTGGAGTCACATGTAGGCCATGTTCTCAGAGCATTATCCTGGGCCTCTGGCTAGCCTCGTGAAATTACCACTATACCACCATCTCCTTATGTACACTGCTGGTATCTATCATGACCATCCCGTGACTGTGGTTGTGATATCAGACACCATGTCATGGGAGAACCAAAACCTCCCGTAGCTCAACATAAGCAAGATGAGAAGCAGCTCATTTGGCTTCTATCAGAAGTGCCTAAACACTTGATCCCGCCTTTCTTCCTGGATACTAACTGAAGCTCAACCTGACTTTTCTCCAACATTGGGGTCCTGCTCAACTTTGAGATGAGCTTTGGGTTCCACTTCTAGGTCATGACCAAGACTGCCTATTTCCACATCTAAGAAGAAAGCCTTTCAACACATTTGATTTCATCCTCCAGGAATACCTGCCATACTGTCTTGCCATTGCAGCATCTGCTTCTCAACAGTTCAAGGTAATCTGTTCCTTAACTGACCTGATAACCTGGTACCAACTTTTGGTTATCCTTTGTGTAACAGGCTATTTCCTGACATCTATCCTAAATTTGCCTTTTACACTCTTTACCTTAGACCACATCTCCTGCTGCATTGAACTTTTCCTATCCTGGTTAAAACCTTATATAAATCTGTAAAATCCTCTCGGAAACATCTCCCTATGTTGGATCCTGGTCCTTAGTTTAGTTGGACTAATGGATTCGGGTTGCACGCTTGTTTTGAGATGACTGAGTAGGTACCATAGACAAATTAGATCAGCAGACAGTTCTCATGTAGAACTTATTCTATTTATTTACAAAGGAACTCCACAGTTACACTTGTGTGCTTACAACTCAAACCTTGGGCAGAATTTTGCCGTCGGCGAGCAGGGGCGGGGCCTGCTCGCCAACGCATAAAATGACGCGGGATGACATCGGGTGAAACCTCCGACGTCATCCCGCCCCATTTAAATTTTCTGGAAGGCGGGGGCACAGCAAAATCAGCTGTGCACCCGCCAACCTGTCAATGGCCAATTGAAGCCATTGACAGGATAATTGAAACAATTAAGGTTGGCGGGCAGGCCAGGAGCCCCAGCGGGCAATAGAAAAAACATAAAACCTCATCCACCAGCGGGATGAGGTTTCATGTAGGGATTTAAACAGTTTAATAAAGTTTTAGTGTAATTTATGAACATGTCCCATCTCATGTGACATTGTCACATGAGGGGGACATGTTAAGAATTTTTTTTTTCTATCTTTAATATTTTTATAAGTGTCAGCGATCTCCCTGAGGCAGCAATTAGCCTCAGGGAGATGTGTATTCTTTTGTGCGCATGCGCAAAAGAGCGCACTCTCACTTTTGGGGAATCCCCCCCGCCCGCACAGGAAGCACATGGCGTTTCCCACTGGACGTCACACTGGGCGGGCCTTAATTGGCCCGCCCACATAAAATGGCGGCGGGGCCGCTTCTCTGGCGGGGATCGGCTCCCCGCCCGCCAGAGATTGGGTCGGACCCGCCCGCCCGACGGGCAGAAAATTCTGCCCCTTGTCTCTACATTACAGACTCTAACTCTAGACTACTCCTACTGACTACTGAGGTAGCCCGTGCTAATCTGCTATTGGGTATTAAGATCATGTGATCTTCCATTATACCATTCTTCTTAAAGCTATATTACACCTTAGATTACCACACCCTTCCAAGGCTGAGAAGCCAGATTACAAAAAAAGTAGGCAAAAAATTTGAAATCACACACATGCCTTTGAAATTGGGCATCTATTAGGAAGATAGCAATGGGTCCTGGAAAACATTGAATTCATTTACAATGATGGATTCTGACGAATTTTATTATGTATTTATTTTACTTCACAGCTGACAGATTTTCACGTCAATTTGTCAGATGTTGCATGTTTTGTTTTACTGTAAAGTTCCACCACATTTCTGTACTAATGAAGTGTGAACTTCTTAACAATTTTGCACTCCCAAGAACCAGCTCCATAAAAGATGCACAAATTCACCTCACAGAGCCTTGTGCAACCTTTAGAATCACCATCCATGCCTTGGTCTGAGGCAGCCTTTGCTCTTGAGTTTGACCAACATGGTACACATGTCTCTTAGCACACACCGATGGCCCTGTTCATTAGTCTCTGTCCCACCTCCACACAGACAGGTTGTCAGCAATGACTTCATTGGCTGCTCACTGCCGCTGTTCCCACTCACCTTGGAAATTGACTTACATTATTGCGAAGACCAGGCTATACCCAACCTTGCTCAAAAAATCATTCCTCAGAGCGCTTATTTCTGACACCAAGAATCAGGCCCTAGAGCCAGAGAAGAATTATAAGCTGTACTCCAGTTCTGTCCTGACCAGAGAATTTGAACTCAACAGATTTGCAATATAACCTATAACCTAGTATCCCTGTTACTTTGTTTACTTAATTAGACATGATGAGCAATGAGTAAACTAACATCCTCCCCCAGACCCCCCGGCCCACCGACTCCCCAAAGGCTCTTTTAACTTCCCCTTGCCAATGTTCTATCCCACAAGGTATGCAGGCTTACTGGTTCTAATGCCAATTTATGCAGTGCTCTCTGTATTGATCTGATCAGCTAGGAGGTCTGGTAGCCCAGTAGGTAGTGTCACTATCTCCAAACTAGAAGCTCAGGTTCAAGTCCCACTACAGGACTTCTTGACCATGGAAAGAGCATTTGTGATGCAGTTCAATAGGCTGATGATCAGCCTGCTATTCCTTACAACATTTACCCACTATTCACAAAGGGGGAGAAAGGTCTGCGTGAAAAGCCAAAACACACAATCAGATCAGCTCAGGCACAAATCCTGTAACTCCACAATCCCCTGAGCTTGTGTTATCATCAAGTTCTTGAACATTTGACCATTCAGCTGCCATTGAGAGAGCTTTAAATTACAACACAATCAGGCCGATTGCAATACTGTTGAAAAAATCAAAACCCCTCATTTACTCCAGCCATTTTATTTTCAGGAAGGCTTTTCAATGCTGAATAATAATGTACTTCTTAGTGGCTCCAAGACCAGTTCCAGCACAGCTTTACAATAATGTGATAACCATGGAAAATACCTCCCACTCAATTACCTGTAATTGACATGCTGAAGTCAATGGCTAAGGTCGGGCAGAGCAACAGTGTTTGTGCTTAGGATTTGCTGTTTTAATAAGTCGTTAACGCAAGTGTGGTTTGTGCTAAAGTATTCAGAAAAAAGTTCCAAATAACCAGAAGTCTGAACAGCAAAGAGTTTCAGCTCCACATCAGAACACAGGAAAAGATGTAAACTATTCAGTCCCTTGAGCCTGTGGTGCCACTTAATCTGATCTGCATCTTAACTCCATTTGCCCGCCATCAGCTATCCTTAAAGGTGTCAGCTGTGGCTCAGTTCATAGCACCCTCGCCTTTGAATCAGAAGGTTGTGGGTTCATGTCCCACTCCCGGAAACGAAGAACTGTGATTGTACTCAAAAGAGTTGCAATCTGTGACTGTTGATAACTCGAAAGAGTATCAGCTATCCTTGCCTGACAGAAATCTTTCAAATTTCAGGTTTGAAATTTTCGATTGATCATTATCCTCATCCACTATTTGGGTAAAAGATGCAAATTCCCACTATCCTTTTCTAATTTTCAGGTTATGTCTGCTCACTAGAGAATATTTATTCATAATTGGACCCTTTCAGCAGTGTCATTAAACAGAATTATTGTTTCGTTTTCAATGTTTCCCCTGTACATCACTGATCTTATTTCCAAATTTGGCCAATAGGAGGTCCTTTGGCACTGAAGTATTGGCAGCCCCACCGTCAGAGATGGGTGCTGCCAATGCTGGTAGGGGAAAGGGGAGACTTCTGAAAAACTGAAAACTACAAAGTGGCCACTGCTGCCAGGTCATTATCGTGGAGGTGGTGGGAAAGGGGTTAAATTGTAGGGTGGAGCTCAGGCATCTCTCCGCCCCGGGACTGCTGCCAGGCGTCTGCCTCTATCGCTCGGCTGTGCTTCAGCCTCATCAAGGGGCCTGCATGCCAACTGCAGTAATAGGCCTCTAAGGATGCCTAATGGGCTACCCTTCATTTGTGGGTGCTTAGCTGTTTCCTACAACCACCCCACCCCAAATTGGTATGATCAATGGTCCTCGGCGGGGTTGGGGGGAGGGAACACGATGATGCAGCATGATGGCAGGTGATAGAAAATTGTAGGCCCATCCACCTTCAGTCCTGCCTCCATGGCCACTTGGAAATTTGACACTGTCATCTTGGCCCCAATGAGAGCTCAGGTGTGCGTGAATATTGGGGTCCATCGCCGAACATGTTGGCCTAGCTGGTGTATCAGCAGTGTCCACCACTCTTGCTTGGTGCTGCCGGTGTGCAGAGTTGCCAGCCTCTGATTGGCCGGCAGTTCAATGAGGCGGGACATCCTCCTGGAGGTGGATGGAAGGCCCACCTCAGACTAATTAAAGGGCCATCACCTGAAAAATTAAAATGGGGAGAGCCAGCCAAGCGGAGGCAGACTTGCCCCTAAGTTTTACACTGCCCACAGTGTAAAATCCAGTCCATAGCTTTACCATTTCAATATTATTTTGTGTATAGGAGCGATTTAACGCATGACCTGAATTCAATATTATAGCCAGAGTACAATCGACCCTTATATCATTGAAAATCATTATTGTTTCAGACAATTAGCTTAATCTTTCACTTCCATCTGTCTAATATTCATTCAAAACCTTCAATTCTAGCCATTACTCCACTTATTTTAACTGCCTACTCTCACCTATTCCATATACATCAATAATAGTGTTGCCCTGGCTTGACCATGGTCCAATCAGGGCCTCCATTTTACCATAGTTATTTATTTCTTTCTTTATTCTTTCATGAGATGTGGGTGTCGCTGACAAGGCCAACATTTGTTGCCCATCCTTAATTGCCCTTGAACTGAATGGCTTGCTGGGCCATTGCAGAGGGCAGAGTCAACCACATTGCTGTGTGTCTGGAGTCACATGTAGGCCAAATCAGGTAAGGATGGCATATTTCCTTCCCTAAAGAACATTAGTGAGCATGATAACTGATGATAGTTTCATGGTCAATATTACTGAAATGAGCTTTGCATTCTAAATTTATTAACTGGATTCAAATTCCTGCCAGCTGCTATGGTGGGATTCGAATCCATGTCCCCAGAGCATTAGTCCTGCCTCCGGATTACTATTGCAGTGATATTACAGCTATGTCACCACCCCCTCCTCTTCCTACCAAATAGTTCTGCCCCTTCCCCCTTCAGGGTTTACCTGGCATGTTTCCCTGTTTTCCAAGCCGTCTCACTTCTCACTTTTGTTCAAAACGTTAAATGCACATTAAATGATACTATCTTAGTGAACTCTATGTCAGGAAGCTTTTTACATGGCTGTGGTAAATTAGAATATTATGTCCAGGTACTTGGCAGCCAGGGATGTGTATGATTAGTCTGAGCTTATTTACTTGTTCCAAAAGCTTCCAAAGATCAATTTGTCTTTTGTTCAGGAAATAAAAATTGTATCCCTGCTCTCATATGGCATTGTATAAGTACTCAATCTCCCTTAAACATCAATCAACTCTGTAGGATAAATTCTTCCCAACTGGTCATTATGATGTTGCTGTTTGTGGGAGCTTGCTGTGCAAAGACTGGCTGCCAGCTTTCCTGCATTACAATAGTGACTGCACTTCAAAAAGTACATAATTGGTTGTAAAGTGCTTTGGAGACATCCTAAGGTGATAAATGTTGCTATACAAATGCAGGCATTTTTTTTTTGCACAACAATCTGTTGTGGATCTACTTTGCACGTGCTAGCTCATCCTTCATCGCCATTCTCAATAATTTCAGATCTTCACCTCACTCAGCAGCTTTCTAATCTTGTTCATTCCACCCACAGTTAGAAGTAAATATTGGTTCATTTTTTAAAATTTCTTTTTTGATACACTAGCTCATCATCAGCCTGAAACATCTCTTTGTCTCTCTTGTGGGCATCAATATTGTAACTTTAAAAACATAACACTCTCTGGAGCCTTTTTCAGCAATGAGTAATTTCTATTGTGACGACCCCATGTAACATGGAAAAAGGCTGAAAGAGGAAGCAGAGCAGTAACTTCTATTGAAATTGTTGTACTCAGTTTGAAAAAAAAACGTTTTGTGGGAAACAAGAGCAAAGACAGACTGTTCAAACTTCCCCAAACCAAAAACAATGGTGAAGAGATCCTTTTCAATATGGGCATAGTTTGTGTCTGTTTCATTCTCCTCAGCCTCTTCCAGATCCACACTGCGTGAGGACCTAATTATAAACGTCCAAGTATTTCAATAGCAGTGCTTGTGAGCAGGTCTTCTTGACCTCCATCCAGGCGCATCCAGTAAAGTCAATTTCTGTCTTCAGTAGATCACAAAGAGAACCCATTACCTCTGTTAACACGGGAGTGACCTAATGCAGGCAGTTAGGTCTGGATACCTTGTTCATCAATGGGAGAAGATGTATGAAGCACTATTTCAACTTTAGCAGCATTTGGTTTTAATCATCTTCAGAGTCCATTTAATAAATAAATAGTTCATTTCTTTCCTTTGAACTCAATTTTATTTATGTTCACTTTGATACCTTTCTGTTGGCATCATTTCAACAGATCTTTCAGTTGATGGTAATGACCCTGTTCACCTGTTCCATAGATTCAAATGTTACCTGCCAATTGCCTCCATAATTAACAAATATCCCAAGTCTCCTCTGAGTCTGCTGATCAGGAGCTGTAGAGATTCTGAAGGACATGTGCAACACATCTGTACTCTTTAAATAGTGTTGGGCAGTTGACTTAAATCTTCGCCCAATACAAGAAGCCAAAACTATTCTTTGCATAGACAATTATGAATAATTTTGCTTTCATTATTTCAGACAGAATAACATCAAAGTGGGTAGCGATTACTTTTGAGGGCATTGTTAAATGGCCTTGGATCAATGCACAGGTGCACTTTCTCATTTCCTTTCATTACCACCTACCCAGTGTTTCCTACAGATTTATCATAACCTCTTTGATCTTGTACTCTACGGCGCTCTCTAAGTGCTATTGGCAAAAACATAACTGCAAATGCTGGGAATCTGTGACACAAACAAAGCCAATAGATTTATTTTTATTCTTGGGATATGAGAATCACTGTGAAAGTTAACGTGTATTCTCCGTCTCCCTAGCTGTCCTCAGAAAGTTTCATACAACTGCATGGCTGGCGAGGCTACTCTGGAGGGTCGTTGCAAGTCGACCACTTTGGTGTGAAAGACAGACCCAATAAGGATGCCAGTCTTCCTTCTCTAAAATACTTTAATGAACTACTTGGACTCTTTGGCAACCCAACAGCTTCATTAGAAGAGGCCAGATGAAGTTGTGACCAAACTGTACAGTGCCCTGGTCAGACTGCATCTTCACTAAACTACCAGAGAAACATGCAAGCACTGGAAACTGTGCAGAGAGGAGCCATAAGTCTGATCCTTAGTTTCAAAGGTCTGAATTATGAGAAAAATTAGTAATTTTGGCTTTCAGCTTGGCAGGGAGGTGTCTAAGAGGTGATCTTGTATAGAATTTTTATGAGACTGGTAGTGGGAAAGCAAAATCCTTATGACTTTAAATTAAATTGCAAGAAATAAGGCAAAGGAACTCCGGTCCATAATAATAAAAGATAACTATTACAAACATACAAAAAAAGACTATCAGATCTGTTCCATTCAGTCATGTTGCAGCTCAGCATCATGATTCCCAATAGCTACAAAGCACCAGCAACAATGTAATCTCCTGAAAGCACCTTGGCACATCTTGTTAAATTAAGGATACGATATAAATGGAAGTTTTTGTTGAAAGTAGAGGCAAGAAAAAGGTGTTTAAAAACCTTAGGGCAATTCAATGGCAAAAAAATCCAGGGAAATTCCTTTGACCCCTCAAAGGCTGTGGAGAACAAGCTCCAGGAGATCCAAAACAAAAACAAAATTACCTGGAAAAACTCAGCAGGTCTGGCAGCATCGCCGGAGAAGAAAAGAGTTGACATTTCGAGTCATGAGGACTCGAAACGTCAACTCTTTTCTTCTCCGGCGATGCTGCCAGACCTGCTGAGTTTTTCCAGGTAATTTTGTTTTTGTTTTGGATTTCCAGCATCCGCAGTAGTTTTTTGTTTTTAGCTCCAGGAGATAACTAGGATCACAAATGTGTCACCCAATATCTCACCTACCTTTTTTATACAGCAATATCAGCCTCTCACAGGAACATGCCCTATTCCCTTTACAACATTTGTAGCAAATCCAAACTCACTGCACGAACCAACAACTTATTTCAAAGGTTGATGACCTTCCTTAAAAAGAAAATCCTTCTGACATCTGATCTGGCTGAATGCTTAGATTAATTATACGCATGTCACCTTGTTCTCCTTAACCTGGACAATTCAAATAATTCATGCATATGGGTGCAGTCTCACCCCTTCATCATTTTATACACTCTAATTAAGTCACCTCAAATCTATGATTTCCTAGAGTTAAACAACATAACTCTCTGAGCCTATCATGGTGGACAAGTTTTTATTTTTAAAGCGGCTGATAATCTAATAGCTTGTCTCTAAACTTCTGCTAGTGAGTGTTTATGCCCCAGCTTGTGAGGGGGCCAGAACTCATACAAGATTCTAGATGGGGCCTAACGAAGGATCTTGATCAAGAATAATACACAATAGTGTATTTTGTTTTAAATTCTCTCGTGTTAACTCCCAGGTAGAATAGGGGAGGCAAAAACCATACAATCATTTAAGCAACAACTGAATGAGACAACATGACGTTCTTTCTGGATCAATGAAGTGAATGGCCTGCCATATCCATCATTACCATGTGAGTGTGTAATTGCAATCATTTGTGAAGCCATTTCTGCCTTTCTACTGCTCCCAGTGGCTGCAGATAGGTTAGCGCTGGAAATACATGGTCTTTAAGTGAAGGCTACAGATTTGGTTTGGCTAAGACTGGACATTGCGTTGGGGTTGGGTTTAAGGTGACTTGATTGCTGGGAGCAACCTCATTTTGTTAAGTGAAGCATTTATTTTGCACTGGATGGATTTGCCAGGGCGAGGGGCTGTCTCTTATGGGTGGTGGGGAGGAGGGCAGGGTTGGTGGTGGCTGGCATCTTTCCTGAGACTGCCTTGCTATCTTTGCTGATGTTTCCCTCACCATTAGACATGCATTTGCTACTCGCTGAGGTCAAAGAATGCAAAAGTTTCAATCCTTGCAGGGAAGGAATGAAAGCTACACAAGCGGTAAGGGTGGAAGGGAAGGACAGGGAACATTCCTTCTTAAATCCCACTTTAATCATGACTCATTATATTATTGAGGCTGGGTAGTTGTGGGTATGTACTTAGTAGGAACAAGCAATGTTTTTTTTCCTATCAGCAAAAGTGATATTTAATTTTCTTGCTGTTCCCACTTTAACCCAGTATCTGAACCCTATTTTTAATGCCATGCATTCCACTGGGATGCTCAGGATTACTTCTGGTGTTAGACATGGTTGCACTTCTGCCTTGTGTTCACACTTAACCAGTTAGCATGGAGTCCAGGGTGTCTCTTAAACCTTCTAAATGTACAAGTTTGGCTTCCTGCACACATGGTTGCCCATTAATGGCGTTGCCAATGTCACCTGACCGCCAAGAGAAATAGCACTAGAATTGTTGAAAAAAGATCAAATGCTCATTTTAAACTGTGCATTACAGCTTGACTGAATTACAGCTGACGTATCACTAAAATATATTTAATGTTAAGGCTATGGGAACTCTACTAGGGAGCCTAGTCTACTAGGGCTTAGGCAGTACAGCACCCTGCTTCTGAGCCAGAATAGTCTGGGTTCAAGTCCCACTCCAGGACTTGTTGGCCACAGAAGAACCTTGCTGCAGGCAACCCAGTGTATATTGGTGCCAGTCCCTAGGCCAAATAAATGGAGAGGGTTAGTAATAGGAAGGGCATCTTGGCTGTAAAACCATCCACCAAATCCAAAAGTGATGGTTGATGTGAAGAGTGATCAAACAGCACTGTGGTGACCACATGTATTAAGGGGAAAGAAACAAAAGAGAGAGCTGTGGAAAATATACTGCAACATAATTGATTTTACAATGAGGGGGAAGCTGGGTTCTGTCCTTGCTTTCTGTAATACCTTTGCAGTTTAATTTCTGTACTGTTTCATTCCATGAAATGATAACATTTTGATTGTAAAAAGGGGATTAAAAATTTGTATTTTATTTAATAATTTGAGTAAACTCTAATAAATTAAACAAAAAGCAAAGGCATGGATTGGCAGCGGTGCTTAAAAATCCCCAGCTATTATCTGCCTTTGTCTTGTAATCCAAAATCGCACTGATGCATAAAGAAGCACTCTGTGTTTCTGTGCTGTGAGGAGGTACAAAGCTCCTGTTGCTTATTGCTTCATTTCCCAGCCTCTGGCAAAATATTGGAGCTAATCAGTTACCTGTTACGTGTTACAAAGTAACTTTCCTTTCCCTAAGTGTTAGTGTGGTTTACAATCCAATATCCTTCATAACGAAGAACCGCAGGGCTGATCAACTTCTGGATCTATGCTGAGCTGGGAAAAAAAGGTCTAATGAGAAAAAGGCAGCCTAAAGTTCCTTTGATCATACAGCCGGGTGAAACATGTATATAGTACACTCAAGTTCACAGGAACAATTCTATGAATGGAGCATTTGCTGAGATGCTGATTTATTTTCTATGTGTGTTTAACAGTAGCAACTGGATAAAAAGAACATTTTCGCCCTGGTGGAAATTAAGAGACTGCCACAAAAATTAGGACAAACATTAAATGAAATGATAAGGTTTACGCCACTTCATATTGCCAGACATGCCATCTTAGTGTGATGGAGTTGAGATAATGCTCTCGCAGGCAAGTTATCAAATGTACGCAGGGAGCTGGTGATGACGCAGGGCTGATCCAGCCAAGCAGTGATTGATAAAAAATTAATCTTTCTTCTCAGAATGAAAGGCTTTCTGAATGGAAGAATAATGTGACGAGCTGCCTCCAAGGGAGAGCACTGATGCATTCACTTGAAGGAAAGTAAAGCATTTGTGGCAGATTTCAAAGAACAATGAGTGTAAAGAGAAATGATTTAAGGCATGGCAGTAAAATTAAACATTCATAAATAAAAGAGATAAAACAGAGAAAGCAAAATACGTTAAGAGCAATGAAACAAGTACGGACAAAATAAAAACTGGAAGCATGATTCAATTTTTTTAAACATTCTGGTCAATCTCCCATAGTGTTGCACAGGGAGGGTTAGGACCAAGTGAAATCTTCAGCTGAAGTGGGTTGGAAGACAGGGGATAATTGGGCCAGGATTTTAGTCCCCATTTTAAAGTCATATATTCTGTCCTCATTTTTATTTCATACTTTCATGTTACATTATTTATGGTTAAGCACAAAAAATTCCAACAATTTGTGAAGCAGAGTCGGTTAGAGTATTGAAGTCATTCTGTTGTACAGGCTATAAGCTGAGAGAAGCAAACTGAAGTTGTGAATGCATCAGTGCTCTCCCTTGGAGGCAGCTCGTCACATTATTCTTCCATTCAGAAAGCCTTTCATTCTGAGAAGAAAGATTAATTTTTTATCAATCACTGCTTGGCTGGATCAGCCCTGCGTCATCACCAGCTCCCTGCGTACATTTGATAACTTGCCTGTGAGAGCATTATCTCAACTCCATCACACTAAGATGGCATGTCTGGCAATATGAAGTGCCGTAAACCTTACAATTGACCCAGGGCATTGTAGTAATGATAGTTGTGATAAGCATTAGGACTGTAGCTTTAAGAATAATCCTGTGTTGTAAGATCACATGGGGCAGAATTTTTCGCTTGGTGCACGCCCGACACGCTCGAGCATAAAATAGCATGCAATGACGCCGGGCGAGCGTTCCGACGTCATCGCGCACTTGCACGATATTTCGGTCGGCGGGCACATGCCAAACTCGGAAGCATGCACGCCGACAATTAAGAGGGCTATTAAGCCCATTATTGGCGTAATTAACTGGGATTTTTCGCTGCTCATCCAACTTTATGGTTGGTGAGTGGGCGAATCCAACAGATCCACAGCTGATGAGAAGTGACTGAAGCATTCTGGGAGAAGTCACCGTAGCCACCGCGACTCAGGAGGGAATCGAGGAGAAGGACTCTTGCACTCAACAGAAGGAAGAGCATCCAACAGAGGGCGCTGGTGAGAAGTGACTGAAGCATTCTGGGAGAAGTCACCGCAGCCACCGTGACTCAGGAGGGAATCGAGGAGAAGGACTCTTGCACTCAACAGAAGGAAGAGCATCCAACAGAGGGCACTGGTGAGAAGTGACTGAAGCAGGGATGCACTAAAGCTTGGGGCAGCCGCCGCAAAGGTGCAATGGGGAAAGGTCACTGTCTAAGACCTTTCTGCCACAGTGCACCGAGGGGCTGGGAACTGTTGAGAGCCCCTCGGGCTGTACAGCTCAAAATGAATGTGTGCATTGAATACTAAGTGTATTATAATTGTATTGAAGCACCTCAGAGTGCAACATGATGTATGTTGATAACTCCAATACCAATGTCTGATTGTCTGCATTGACCATATTGAAATGATTGCAATATTCATTGATTGTATTGATGCACCTTATGATACATGTGTAAAAGTTGAATCTGATTATACTTATGTGATGGTGATTTTGAAATGTTTTGGAATGTTCTTCCGGATATTTTATGAATAAAGTATATTTTTCAAAAAAAAAATTCTGGGAGAAGTCACCGCAGCCACCGCGACTCAGGAGGGAATCGAGGAGAAGGACTCTTGCACTCAACAGGCGGAAGAGCATCCAACAGAGGGCACTGGTGAGAAGTGACTGAAGCATTCTGGGAGAAGTCAGATCGCTTCTCGGCCTTTTGGCTAAGATCAAGTGTAGTCATGAATTGATGGCTATAACCAGTCAAGCCCCATACCACGGGGTACGTAATACCGTCCAGGTGATGGTGAAAGACAGCGAAGGAGGAGCACCCATGGATCGGGCCTTCTTCATCAAGCGGATCCTGTTGAAGGCGTGTGGATTTGAAGCAGAGCAGATCTACTCCCTGCAAGACTTCCCCAGCACTGGATTGTCGACGTGACTTTCAAGCGTATGGCAGCTTGCGTCAAGTTCCTGAAGGTGTTCGAGGAGAAAAGAGACCAGCCGGAGATGAAGATCCTGACGGTGGAGCCGCTCTTTGCTCCGCCATTGCAGCGGGACTGTGTGGTCACTGTGCATCTCTACAACCCCTAACGTCCCTGTCGCCGACGTGTTCACCTTCCTCGCCAGGCACGTCGACAAGGTTGGGAGCTGCACCGAGGTTAGAGACGTCTTCGGGATTTGGACATGCAAACGCCAGGTAAAGGTCATGTTCAAGACCGATGGTAAGGGAGCCATCTTCCACCCTCCTTCCAGCTTCGCTATCGGGGGAAGCCGTGGCTACCTTGTCTACGCTGGGCAGCCCAAATTTTGTCGCTCATGCGGCAAGTCTGGTCATGAGGCGGCCAATTGCAGCGCCGCCCTCTGCAAAAATTGCAAACAGGAAGGGCACCAGACAAATGACTGCAAACAGACTAAGTGCTGCTACCTGTGTGGTGAGGCAGGTCACCTCTACAGGACCTGCCCCAAACGCTGCCTCACTTATGCAGAGGCAGCCAAAGCCGACGAGGGGGAAGCAGAGGAAATACTTTGTGTCACTACTACCAAGGACAACAGTCCAACCACCAAGGCCCCCAGTGAGAACAATGGGACAAAGGAGGACACAGAGAGAGACAAGGTGGAGGAAAAGATTGAGGCAGCCAATCAACAGCACTGCCCCCTGAATCTCCCACTCCTCAGGAGAGCAAATCAATGGAGGAGGAGGAAGCAGTGGAAAATCAGCAGGGGGAGTGGCAGCTGGTGAAGAGAGCCAAAAGGAAGAAGGGGCTAAGAAGGGACCAAGCCACTTCCCAGACAAGTGACAAGAGGTGTCTCCCATCCGACATGGATGACAAGGGCAGCTGCTCTTCGGACGAAGAAGGGAAAGGGCGGCATCTACAGAAGAAGCGGCAAAGCTCTAGGGACTTGGAGGACAGAACACCAGAGCTCCAGAACATTGGAGACAATGAGGAGACCAGCGCACCCCAACTTTGCCCACAACTCGAAGAGGCCAGCGCACCCCAGCCCCAGGAATCTGGAAGCAGAAGCGCTCAGCGCACCCCAGCTCCAGGAAGCCGGGAGCAGCAACGCCCCAGAGGGGGAAAGGATTGGAGAAGCTTCTCCAACAGAGGACATTTCAAATCCCATTCTCTGCACGAACCCCCAGATGCCACTTGGGTGGAACATTTCCAATGGGGAGGTTCAGGACAGTTTCCTCAGCCTATCCAAAGTGAGGCAATTTGTGAACACTATGGGTATGCAGGAGCAGACCAAATGTCTGGGACTCTCAGAGATAACAGGTTTGGTGAGAGACTAAATGCTTTAAAATGGGTGTAAAGATTGTATCCATAAATGTGCGTAGCATTAAATCTACTACACGATGTGTTGCGATCTTGGACTACCTTGCCAAGGTCAAAGCTGACCTGTTGTTTCTGCAGGAGTGTGCGATACCGCACCTCAGCTCCTACAGGCAATGGTCACGATGGTGGTCCCATGGGCCATCGATCTGGTCGGGAGGAAACAACTCTCGTTCCTCCGGCCTGGGTATTCTGCTGCGGGGAGACAACTTCACCGTCTCCGAGGTTAAGGAGGTGGTGGGCGGGCGCCTCCTTGTAGCAGACGTAATGTACAAGAATGCTCCGCTCCGGTTAATTAACGTGTATGCCCCGGCACAAAAGGGCGAGCGGCTGGCGGTTTTTCAGCAGCTCCCACTGCTGCTGGCGACCTCCAGGCCGGTCATTCTGGGCGGTGACTTCAACTGCATCATTGATGCGGCTGGACGATCCGGAAGGGCCGACAGCAGATTGGACACTACGCCCAGATCCCTGATGGAAACAGTTAAGGATGCCAAGCTGCACGACATCTTCAGCAACCCTGCAGATGGAGCACAGCGTAGATACGCCTGGTCGCGGCCAGACGGGTCCATCCGTTCCAGGATAGACTTCCTGTTTGTGTCTTGTGCATTCACAGTCAGATCCACCGACGTCAAGCCGGTGTTCTTCTCTGACCACTGCCTCCTACTGGCTGACTGTCACTTAGAGGAAGACCAGAGGGTGGGCAGGGGGGCATGGAAGCTAAACGTGCAACTGATGACCCCAGAGAACATTGAGGAGCTCAAGAGGGATTACAAAGGTTGGAGAACCGCGTAACCCCTCTTTGAGTCCCTGACACACACACTGGTGGGAAGCGATCAAGGGAAACATCAAGAGGTTTTTCATCCTCAAAGGCCCCCAGAAAGCTAGAAAGGAACAGAGGGAAATGTCCCGACTCCAGAAAAACATGCAGAATCTGCTCCGGCTGCAGTCGATGGGGGTCAATGTCAAGGAGGAACTCCAAGAGGTGAAAAGCCAGCGAGCCTCATTCTTTGCCTCGGAGGCCTCCAAGATCATCTTCCGTTCCAGAGTCCGCTCCGTGGAGCAGGATGAGACGTGCTCACGGTTCTTCTTCCAAAAGGTACACAGAGAGAGCTCTGAGATCAGCAGCCTGAAGGAAGAAGACGGCTCAGTAAAGTCATCGCAGTCCGACATTTTGAGGATCAGCAAATCGTTTTATGCTGGATTGTATGACGTGAAGCCCACAGACAGCACGGCCTCCCAGTCCTTCCTGTCCTCTATCACGGAGGTCTTAGACGACAGTACACGGGAGAGACTGGATAAACCGCTAACTCCTGACGAACTGACTAAGGCCCTTGAGTCCTTTGAGAAGAGTAAAACTCCCGGAAGCGACGGCTTGCCGGCAGAGTTCTATTCGGCTCTGTGGGACTGGCTGGGCCCAGACCTGCTAGAAGTGTACGAGAGTATGCTTCTGGCCGGCAGCATGTCAGAATCCATGAGGAAAGGCATCATCACCCTCATCTACAAGCACAAGTGGGAAAGGGAGGAAATTAGAAATTGGCGACCCATTTCACTGTTGAATGTAGACTATAAGATTCTGTCCAAGGTCATCACCAATCGGGTCAAGTCCGCTCTGGAATTGGTGATCCACGCTGCCCAGACCTGCACTGTGCCAGGCAGGAAGATCTCTGACAGCCTCACGCTGCTCAGGGATACGATTGCCTATGTGCAGGACAAGGGTGTGGACACCTGCCTCATCAGCCTGGATCAGGAGAAGGCCTTTGACAGAATATCGCACACCTACATGGTGGATGTGCTCTCCAAAATGGGGTTTGGGGGGGGGAATTCGCAATTGGATCCAACTGCTCTACACTAACATCAGTAGCGCAGTCTCAATCAATGGGTGGGAATCAGATAGCTTTCCTATTAAATCTGGAGTCAGGCAGAGCTGCCCTCTCTCCCCTGTCCTGTTTGAGTGTTGCGTAGAACCCTTTGCTGAGTCCATCAGGAAGGATCCGGGCATAAGAGAAGTGACGATCCCAGGCAGTGGAGGCACTCAGGTCAAAGCCTCCCTGTACATGGACGATGTCGCCATCTTCTGCTCGGATCCGCTGTCGGTACGCAGACTGATCCACATCTGCGACCAGTTCGAACTGGCCTCGGGAGCCAAGGTAAATCATGGGAAGAGCGAGGCCATGTTCTTTGGGAACTGGGCTGACCGATCCTTTGTCCCCTTCACTGTCAAGGCTGACGGCCTGAAGGTGCTGGGGATATGGTTCGGAGGGACCGGGGCATGCGTTAGAAACTGGAAGGAGTGAGCGTCTATGGTGAAAAGAAAACTGGGCATGTGGGGGCGACGCTCCCTCTCCATTGCGGGTAAGAACCTGGTCATCAGGTTTGAGGCACTCTTGCTGTTGCTGTACGTGGCGCAGGTCTGGCCCATTCCACACTCCTGCGTAGTGGCGATCACTCGAGCCACCTTTCGCTTTATCTGGAGGTCGAAAATGGATCATGTCCGCAGGGGCGCAATGTACAAGCCTCTAGATAAAGGGGGGAAAAACGTGCCCAACCTCGCCCTCATACTGATGGCCACCTTTGTGTGCGGCTGCATCAAGCCGTGCATAGACCCTCAGTACGCAAACACCAAGTGTCACTATGTGCTGATGTTCTACCTGTCCCCGGTGTTGCGAAGGATGGGTCTGGCCACGCTGCCACGGAACGCTCCAAGTAGTTGGATCGTGCCATACCACCTGTCCCTGGTGGAAAAATTTATGCAGAGAAACACCTTTGACCACAAGTCCATCTGGCAGTGGTCGGCACGTAACGTCTTAGAGGCCCTGCGGGAAAAGGAGAGGGTGGATCCTGTCGAATGGTTCCCCGAGCAGACTGTCAAAGTCATTTGGCAGAATGCCTCATCACCAGAACTTTCCAACAAGCACCAAAACGTGGCTTGGCTGGTGGTGAGAAGGGCCCTCCCTGTCAGATCCTTCCAACACGCCAGGAGTCTCACCCCCTCTGCACGTTGCCTGCGAGGTGGCTCTGGTAGGGACGAGACTGTTGTTCACCTCCTCGTGGATTGTGCCTTTGCAAAGAAGGTCTGGAGAGAGATGCAGTGGTTTCTGTCGAGGTTCATCCCGAGCAGTTCTGTGACACAGGACTCTGTGCTCTACGGGCTGTTCCCAGGGACACACACAGAGACAAACATCAACTGCAGCTGGAGGATCATCAACTCGGTGAAAGACGCTCTTTGGTCTGCCCGAAACTTGTTGGTCTTCCAGCGCAAAGAGTTGTCCCCGACCGAGTGTTGCAGACTGGCACATTCCAAAGTCCAGGACTACGTGCTGAGGGACGCACTAAAACTTGGGGCAGCCGCCGCAAAGGCGCAATGGGGAAAGGTCGCTGTCTAAGACCTTTCCACCACAGTGCACCGAGGGGCTGGGAACTGTTGAGAGCCCCTTGGGCTGTACAGCTCACAATGAATGTATGCATTGAATACTAATTGTATTATAATTGTATTGAAGCACCTCAGAGTGCAACATGATGTATGTTGATAACTCCAATACCATTGTCTGATTGTCTGCATTGACCATATTGAAATGATTGTAATATTCATTGATTGTATTAATGCACCTTGTGATGCATGTGTAAAAGTTGAATCTGATTGTACTTTTGTGATGGTGATTTTGAATGTTTTGGAATGTTCTTCCAGATATTTTATGAATAAAATATATTTTTCAAAACAAATAAATAAATTCTGGGAGAAGTCACCGCAGCCACCGCGACTCAGGAGGGAATCGAGGAGGACCCACTGTCAAGGAACGGAATAGCCCCAAACATTACATTGCTGTAGTGTTTCCATCCCTCCCTCCTCCTCAAACCTAAAAAAAAAAGAGAGAGGAAGAGGCAGTGCCTTCAGGAGTGCACCAGACCTGTGAGGGACACTCTTCTGAAAGTGGATTTTAAAGAAAAAGCAGCTGATTGGTGAGTAAATCCTGGGAGCAGACTCGGAGGGAGGAGCACCGGAGCGGTGAGTATAAATCTAGCTGACCTCAGGGATTCGGGGCCTTGACTCCAGGGAGCAGACTCGGAGGGAGGAGCACCGGAGTGGCGACCTCGGGGCACAGAGTAACTGAAGCCAAAACTGAAAAAGTGACATCACAGGAAAGCTGTGACCTAATTGGTTGGTAAGAAATCTGCACCAAATTTGAAAAAAAAAACACTGCAAAGCTAATTAATAAATTAATTATCTAAGTCGAGATGGCTGGGCAGGTGATGTGCTGTAGCTGTATGATGTGGGAGCTGGCAGATCTCATTGCGAGCCGCAGTGACCACATCTGCAGCAAGTGTTGGTTGCTGGAGGAACTCCGGCTCAGAATTGGTGAGCTGGAGTCCGAGCTCCGGATGCTGCGGCACATCCGGAAGCGGGAAAGTTACCTGGATGCTTTGTTTCAGGAGGCGGTCACACCCGGTAGATTAAGTACCTCAAGTTCTGTCAGTGGTCAGGGTCAGCAGGGTGTGACTGCAAGTGAGGCAGGTAGAGAGATCCTGTGTTCAGGAACAGAGGAGCCTCAGCTCTTGACCTTGTCCAACAGGTACGAGGTACTTGCTCTCTGTATGGATGAGGGACAGGGCTGTAGGGAGAATGAGCCAGCTGACCACAGCACCGTGCCACAGGAGGCCATTCAAGAGGGGGGAGCAAAAAGACAAGTGGTAGTTGTAGGGGATTCTATAATTAGGGGAATTGATAGCATCCTTTGTAAGCAGGATCGAGAGTCGCGCATGGTATGTTGCCTGCCCGGTGCCAGGATGAGGGACATCTCTGACCGGCTTGAAAGGATATTGGAGAAGGAGGGGGAGGATCCAGTTTTGCGGTCCACGTCGGGACAAATAACATAGGTATTCTAGGGAAGAGGACCTGTTTGGGGATTATCAGGAACTAGGAACTAAATTCAAGAACAGGTCCTCAAGGGTTATAATCTTCGGATTACTACCCGAGCCACTTGCAAATTGGCATAAGGACGCGAGAATAAGGGAAGTAAACACATGGCTAAAGGAGTGGTGTGGGAAAGAGGGGTTCCATTTCGTGGGGCACTGGCATCAGTATTGGAACAGGAGGGATCTATACCGTTGGGACGGTCTCCACCTGAACCGATCTGGGACCAATGTTCTAGCGAAAAGGGTAAATAGGGTGGTCAACAGGACTTTAAACTAGAAAGCGGGGGGGGGGGGGGGGCGGAGGGAAGGGTAAAACTCAAAGAAGTATGAATAATGGGAAACAAAGCAGCAGGATAGCGTGTAGGGTGGTGGATTCAACTTCATGGAAAATTATGAAAAAACTGAAAAGAAAGGAGAGCCCAGGAGAGGCTATTAAAGTCTCCAGAACACAAAATAGGACAGAGTGTTTGGAAAGGGCTAGGAATCTAACTTCAAGCACATCAGATAAAGGGACGACAATGAGAAAGGGGACGGGAAATACAGGACTGAAGGTGTTGTATCTGAATGCACGCAGTATACGAAATAAGGTAAATGAGCTTGTGGTGTAGATTGAAATTGGCAGGTATGATGTGGTGGGCATTACGGAGACATGGCTCCAAGGGGATCAGGACTGGGAGCTAAATATCCATGGATATACATCCTATTGAAAAGATAGGCAGGTTGGCAGAGGGGGTGGGGTTGCCTTGTTAGTAAGAAATGAAATTAAATCGATAGCAAGAAATGACGTAGGGTCAGATGATGTAGAATCTGTGTGGGTAGAGTTGAGGAATTGCAAAGGTCAAAAAACCATAATGGGAGTTATGTACAGGCATCCGAAGAGTAGTTAGGATGTGGGGCACAAGATACACCAGGAGATAGAAAAGGTGTGTAAGAAAGGCAAGGTTACAATGATCATGGGGGATTTCAATATGCAGGTAGACTGGGAAAATCGGTTGGTAGTGGATCCCAAGAAAAGGAATTTGTGGAATGTATACGAGATAGCTTTTTGGAGCAGCTTGTGGTGGAGCCCACTAGGGACAGGCAATTCTAAATTTAGTGATGCGTAATGAGGCAGATTTGATAAGGGAGCTTAAGGTGAAGGAACCCTTAGGAGGAAGTGACTATAATATGATAGAATTTACCCTGCAATTTGAGAGGAAAAAGCTGGAATCAGATGTAACGGTATTACAATTGAATAAAGGCAACTACAGAGGCATGAGGGAGGAGCTGGCCAGAATTGACTGGGAGATGAGCCTAGCAGGAAAGACAGTGGAACAGTAATGGCAGGAGTTTCTGGGAGTAATTTGGGAGACACAGCAAAAATTCATCCCTAGGAAGAAGAAGCACACTGAAGGGAGGACGAGGCAACCATGGCTGACAAGGGAAGTCAGGGACAGCATAAAAGCTAAAGATAAAGCATACAATGCGGCGAAGAGCAATGGGAAACCAGGGGATAGGGAAGCTTACAAAGACCAACAGAGGACAACTAAAAAAGAAATAAGGAGGGAGAAGATTAAATATGAGGGTAAATTAGCCAGTAATATAAAAGAAGATTGCAAGAGTTTTTTTAGATATATAAAGGGTAAGAGAGAGGCAAAAGTGGACATTGGGTCACTGGAAAATGACGCTGGAGAAGTAGTAGTGAAGAACAAAGAAATGGTGGAGGAATTGAATAGGTACTTTGCGTCAGTCTTCACGGTGGAAGACACGAGTAACATCCCCAAAGTTCAAGAGAGTCGAGGGGCAAAGGTGAGTGTGGTGGCCATTACCAAGGAGAAGGTGCTAGGAAAACTGAAAGGTCTGAAGGTGGATAAATCACCTGGACCAGATGGATTACACCCCAGAGTTCTGAAGGAGATAGCTGAAGAGATAGTGGAGGTGTTAGTGGTGATCTTTCAGGAATCACTGGAGTCAGGGAGGGTCCCAGAGGACTGGAAAATCACTAACGTAACCCCCCTGTTTAAGAAGGGAGTGAGGCAAAAGACGGGAAATTACAGGCCGATTAGCCTGACCTCGGTTGTTGGTAAGATTTTAGAGTCCATTATTAAGGATGAGATTTCAGAATACTTGGAAGTGCATGGTAAAATCGGGCAAAGTCAGCATAGTTTCATCAAGGGGAGGTCATGCCTGACAAATCTGTTAGAATTCTTTGAGGAGGTAACGAGTAGGTTAGACAAAGAGCCAATGGATGTTATTTACTTGGACTTCCAGAAGGCCTTTGACAAGGTGCCGCACAGGAGGCTGCTCAGTAAGATAAGAGCCCATGATGGTGTTAGAGGCAAGGTACTAGAATGGATAGAAGGTTGGCTGTCTGGCAGGAGGCAGAGAGTGGGGATAAGGGGGTCCTTCTCAGGATGGCAGCCAGTGACTAGTGGAGTTCCGCAGGGGTCAGTGTTGGGACCGCAACTTTTCACTTTATACATTCATGATCCAGAGGAAGGAACTGAGGGCATCCTGGCTAAGTTTGCAGATGATACAAAGATAGGTGGAGGGACAGGTAGTATTGAGGAGGCGGGGAGGCTGCAGAAGGATTTGTACAGTTTAGGAGAATGGGCAAAGAAGTGGCAGATGGAATACGACGTGGGGAAGTGTGAGGTCATGCACTTTGGTAGGAAGAATAGAGGCATAGACTATTTTCTAAATGGGGAGAGAATTCAGAAATCTGGAGTGCAAAGGGACTTGGGAGTCCTAGTCCGGGATTCTCTTAAGGTTAACTTGCAGGTTGAGTCGGTAGTTAGGAAGGCAAATGCAATGTTGACATTTATTTTGAGAGGACTAGAATTTAAAAGCAGGGACGTGCTGCTGAGGCTTTATAAGGCTCTGGTCAGACCACATTTAGAATATTGTGAGCAATTTTGGGCCCCGTATCTCAGGAAGGATGTGCTGGCCCTGGAGAGGGTCCAGAGAAGGTTCACGAGAATGATCCCAGGAATGAAAGGCTTAACATATGAGGAACGTTTGAGGACTCTGGGTCTATACTCAATGGAGTTTAGAAGAATGAGGGGGGATCTGATTGAAACTTACAGAATACTGAAAAGCCTGGACATGGGGAAGATGTTTCCATTAGTAGGAGAGACTAGGACCCGAGGGCACAGCCTCAGAACAAAGGGAAGACCTTTTAGAACAGAGATGAGGAGAAACTTCTTTAGCCAGAGAGTGGTGAATCTATGGAATTCATTGCCACAGAAAGCTGTGGAGGCCAGGTCATTGAGTGTATTTAAGACCGAGATAGATAGGTTCTTGATTGGTAAGGGGATCAAAGGTTACGGGGAGAAGGCGGGAGATTGAGGTTGAGGAACTTATCAGCCATGATTGAATGGTGGAGCAAACTCGATGGGCCGAATGGTCTAATTTCTGCTCCTATATCTTATGGAATAGGCTGGGTAGCTTTTGCATTTTTCAGGAAACTTCATCCACGGACCGGATGAGGTTCCCATCTTTAAATTTAAAAAAATGTTTGGACAGAATTTTCATATTGTATACGTTCAGGTGACTGCTTCTGATGCGTGAGCAATTTTTTCCCAGTTTTTAAAATCTTTTTTTTTTGTATTTAAATTCTTCAGCTCCCTGAGGTAGCTCTCTGCCTTCAGGGAGCTTTCATTCCACACTCCCCTGCACCCACACTTACTGCAGTGCTCGCCTTCCTCCTACCCCCAACCCAGGCAGCGCTGATTGTATCAGCATGGGCTTTACACTGGCTGGCCATTAATTGGCCGGCCAGCGTGAAATCATGGTTGGAGGCCGATCGCAGTCGGCAGTCCATTTCCTGATTGGTCTCGAGCCTGCCGATCGCACCTGCCCGCCGAGCTGAAAATTCCAGCCATGATCTGTGTAAACCATTCAGTTAGCAGCACAGGGAAACTCCAGGAAGGAGTTCTTTAGCTATTGAGTTAGATGTCCACATGTAGCCACTGCTGCTGTCTTGTAAATAAAGTTCAATGTGTCCACCAAGAAAAGCTGTCTGGAAAATCAACTTTATAACAAACTGGCGATGAGGATAAATCAGATCCGGTACTGTCCCTCACCCAGCAATTGTAGGTATCTAAGATCATTAATAAGAAAGGAAGATGTACTCATCCGAGATACCACAGTTTGGCAGAATTGATCCCTTTGAACCAGCCACAGATGACTGGTCTCGATATATAGAGTGTCTTGAGTTCTACTTTCAAGCCAATGAAATTATGGGGGAGGAAAAGAGGAGAGCGATTCTCCTGTGTATTTGTGGGAGCAGGATCTTCCATTTAATTCGAAGCTTGATAGCCCTCAGTGTCCCAGATTTGAAGACTTTCAGTGAATTATTGGACCTCATTAAGGGTCATTTTCAACCCAAGCCCTCAGTCACAATGCAGAGGTTCAGGTTCAATTCACAGAACAGAGCCCCAGGGGAGACCATTGCTACCTACATGGTGAAATAAAAACAACTAAAGGAATATTGTGATTTCGATGAAACCTTGAATGACATGCTCAGGGATCATTTGGTATGTGGCATGCTGGAGGATGCTATTCCTGATTTTAAGAAAGCGTTAGAAATAGCGCTTGCAATGGAAAGTGCTGTAAGGGATTCACAGGTGATTCAAGGTATGCAAAATGGCGCTATTCTCCTAGCTGGGTGGGAACAGTCAGCCGAAAGTGGCATGAAAAGCCAGGACTCAGCCACGAAGCTAACCGAAAATTGAGAGGAAACAATTTAGCAGCTAAGTCGAAAACTAATTTTTATCGAGGTGGAAACAATCATTCTCCTAACGATTGGCAATTTAAAAATGTAGAATGTTATTTTTGTCACAGAAGTGGACACATAATTTAACATTGCAAAGCGAGATTTAAACAGGCTTCCAAACAACAATCGCAGTCCAATGAAGTATATAGCATGGAAGAGCCAGAAACAACCAATTCTGACATTTATTCTTTATTCAATGTGAAAGTTGGGAGGACAGAGCCAATTATTGTCACATTGCAAGTGAATGGTAAACTCTTAAAAATGGGAGTTGACACTGGTGCTTCTACCACCATAATAGAAGAACACACTTTCAGATTTTTCAATAAAGGTGCTCAACAATTAAATTTGGAACAAACATCTGCCAAGTTGAAAACATATACGGGTGACGAAATCCAGGTAAAAGGTATCACCAGAGTGACTGTTCATTATATACATCAATCGGCACAGCTACCAGTGATGGTGGGAGAAGGTGGAGGACCAAGCCTTCCGGTCATGATTGGTTGAAAGAGATTAAATTAAACTGGTCCAAAATCTTCCAGTTGCGAGCAGGAAGACTGCCAGAGCCACTAAAAAAATATGACATCATCTTCAAGGATGAACTGGGAAAAATCCGAGACCTACAGGCCAAGATTTACATGGACCCAGAAGCAACCCCTCTCTTCTGGAAAGCAAGACCGGTGCCATACACCAAGAGAGAGAAGGTTGACGTTGAGTTGAACCGGCAAGAGAGGCTGGGTGTCATAAAAGCAGCTCAGTTCTCAGAGTGGGCAGCACCCATAGTCCCTGTCCTTAAACCAGACCAGGCTGTCCAGATCTGTGGGGACTATAAACTAACAGTCAACAAAGCAGCCAAACTGGACAGGTACTCTATTCCCAAGATTGAAGACCTTTATGCCAAACTAGCAGGAGGGACAATGTATACAAAGCTTGACATGAGTCACACATATCAGCAACTGAAGTTGGATGATGCCTTCTGAGAATTTGTGACCATAAACACCCACAAAGGGTTATTTGAGTATACACACCTACCCTTCGATGTTAACTCAGCCTGTGCCATTTTTCAGAGGACAATGGAGAGCTTGTTACAAGGACTACCTCAAGTTGTGGTCTACATGGATGGCGTATACTGATAACTGGATCCACAGAAAAGGAACACTTGGCTAATCTAGAGGGAGTCCTGAAATGATTTTTAAAAGCAGGAGTGCACCTAAAGAAGGAAAAATGCACTTATCAGGCAAATTAAGTCATTTATTTGGGCCTCCGGGTAGATGCGCAAGGGTTACACCCTTTTGAAGAGAAGGTTAAAGCAATCAGAGAGGCATCTGCACCTAAGAATGTCTCTGAACTTAAATCATTTTTAGGGATGGTAAATTATTATGTCCGATTTCTACCAAATTTATTGTTCTAGCCCGTCTACATTCACTGCTAAAGAAAAACCAGTGTTGGGTTTGGGAGTCACCCCAAGGAGAAGCCTTCATGAAAGTAAAGCAACTCTTGCACTCTTCAAATTTGTTAGTGCACTATGACCCGACAAAGGAATTGGTGCTAACCTGCGATGTGTCCCTCATGGAATGGGAGTGGCACTATCTCACTGGATGGATGATGGTACAGACAGGCCGATAGGCTATGTATCCAGGACACTTACCACAGCTGAAAAAGGATATTCTCAGATCAAAAAGGAAGATCTGCCGATTATTTTTGATGTAAATAAATTCCACCAATACGTGCATGGGTGACATTTCACAATAGTATCAGACCACAAACCACTTTTGGGTCTGTTTAGCGAGCTAAAGGCTATACTTCCCATACCTTCTGCATGAATACAAAGATGGGCCATAATTTTGGCGGTATATGAATACACCTTTGTTCATAGGCCAGGGATTCACATAGCCAATGCCGATGCCCTAAGTCACCTTCCTTTGCAAGAGAACAGTAACCATGTCCAGATTCCCCAAGAGCTCATATTAGTGATGAATTTCCTGGATTCCTCACCAGTCTGTTCCAGGCAGATAAAAAACTGGATGAATCGTGATCAGCCCTGTATCGAGTGAGAGACCAAGTGTTACATGGCTGATCCCAGGAACCAGTCTCTGATTAATTGAAGTCATTTTTCAACCAAAGACACGAGATAAGTAGTCAAGATGGTATTCTATTACGGGGTGCATGAGTAGTAGTTCCTTCACAAGGAAGGGAGCCACTCTTACACAGTGTCCATCCAGGAATCTCATGAATGAAGATAATAGCGCGAAGTTATCCGCCGTGACCGGGGATGGACGGCGATATTAGAAAGGTGTTAAAACAGCATGCACAATGTCAACAACTACAAAAGTCGCCGATGGCAGCCGAATTTCCCATTTCACTACAGAACAACCTCCCACACTACAACAGGAGCAACGCCTGCAGAGTTACTGATGCGGCAACGTATTTGAACAAGACTAAGCCTGATACTTCCCAATTTTGAGGGGAAGGTGCAGAAAAGTCAAGGGAAACAAAAAGTGATGCATGACTTGCATAGTCATGAGTGAGAATTGACTGTTGGAGAAGCAGTATGGTCTACTCCTGTTCCTATTTCTTATGTTCTTATGTAAGGAATTTTGGTGGAGGGCCGAAGTGGTTACCTGGTAAAGTAAGCTCTGTAACTGGACCATTGTAATACCACGTGGAAGTGGAGGGCCAGATCATCTTTAAGCACATGGATCATTTAAGAATGGAGGCACCCCAAAAAATGATGTTCCACTTGTAACCATTGCTGAACCTGTGGTTCTTGTTGAAGTTGCTCAACCAAGGACAGACATGCCCAATGTCTCTGTCGAAATAGAAGACACTGAACTGCCTGTGCCTAATGAGATACCTGATGTTAATGCGGTTCCAGAGAATGTGGTTCCTGCCAAAGAATCGGAAGTCATGGAGCTACGATATTCCATATGGATCAGGAAACCACCTGAAAGACTGAACTTGTAAATTCATGACTTGTGTAAATATTGTAACGTCATGAGATAAATATCCTTGTAAATGCAAAATGTACAGAAAAGTTAAAGGGGGAGGAATGTAGTAATTATACTTGTGATAAACATTAGGACTGTAGCTTTAAGAATAAGCCTGTGTTGTATGGTCACATGATCTGTGTAAACCAATCAGTTAGCAGCGCGGGGAACCTCGAGGAGGGAGTTCTTCTTTAGTTACAGAGTTAGAGGAACACATGTAGCTGCTGCTGTTGTCATGTGAATGAAGTCCAATGTGTCCACCAAGAAAAACTGCACTAATATTTCAGTACCAGGAAGTTACACCATTACAAAAACATTGCCATATATATCTAAACACCTTACTTATAAAATTGTGCTCTCATTCTATATATTGTACAAATAATTACTTATTTTCAGTCCACATTGATCCCAATAACCTGAAACTTGTGGACCCTTGCCACTTTATGTAACTTATTTCTTATGAACGTCAGACTTTCAGTAGAGGTCAGAAGCCATTTAGTATGGATATCCACCTCACCTAAAAAAAAGTTATATTTCCCTCAAAGGGTAAAGGAAGCAACACATTTTTTTCCACTGCTGTGTTTTTTCATGAAGAGCAAATTGTGGGGCAACTGCAGGCTGACTACTGCAGCCTCAGGGATTAAATTTAACAGATGGGATGAATATGAAGATATCATACAATAAGGTGTCTTTCTAGTTCTAATGTACACCTAGCTAGTCAATTTTATATCTATAATTCTATTTATTTTCACACCCTGGTGGCAATGTCACTCATTCTTCTCTTTCTATGAAGCTTCTGGGGATCCATATTCCAACAAATAACTAAAATGATAACAGCAAAAAGAGAAAGATGCTGTTTTATTTCTGGCCTTTAGGTAACCTAAAGGAGTAGTTGAGATAATAAAGAAGAGAGAGGGGCATCTGTCAATCCAGAAAAGGCTGCAATTAGCCTCTTGTGGACCTCAGAATCTATTTAAACCACTCACCATGGGGAGCATCATTATAGGCCAGCATGACTTCTAAGCATTACAACTATGCTGCTGATTCTAGATTACATGCTCAAATATAACCAGGAGCGAAATTTGATTTGCACAGGAGGACGAAACAAGCAGCATTGTATCTGTCATCCATGATGTCCAGTCCGATATTTAAAGCCATTTCCCTGGATTGAATGGAGCCTGTCAGAGTGGACTGTTAGGCGGAAGGGTCAGCATAATCATAGGGGAGGCCGTGTGGTCTATTTACACCGATGGGAAAATTGGCCCCCATTTATTCAGCTGCAGGAATGGGTCAATGCAGGGATCCCGCCCATTGACTAATTAGGCTCATGATTAGGCCATTATCCCTGAGCCCGCTGGGATTTTGTGATGGCTCAGGGATTCTCCTGAACTCGCATGGATCTCCCACGCCTCCTGAAGCCCGTCCAGCAGACCTGTTGGGTTTCGGCCTCCCACGGTTCCCTCTCTCAAAGGCACTTAGTGCCCTATCAAAGGACCCAGCATCGGGAAGTGCGGTGTCCACTGAGAGCCATTCCCACCCCTCCCCCCATCCTCCCTCGTTGATGACCTTCTCCCCATGACCCTCAACCCACCCACACTCACCTGTCTCCAGGGATCCAGCAATGATCCCTGGTGAATGCCTCACTGAATTCCGGCAGCAGCCACCACTTCTGGTGGCGCTGCCTGTACTGTAGACCTGCCAGCCTCTGATTAATCAGTAGCTCTCAGGGGCGGGATTACCACCTTACTGCAGATTTAATTCTGTGGGCACCCCTTGGAGAAGTGACATGAGCTTCCCACCGATGAGCTGAACCCATGCCACCTACTCTAAATTCCATCGACTTCAATGGAACCAATCGAAAGTTTTATAATAGAAAAATGCTGCAATTGAAAGTGAACATCGGCTCGTCTATGTGTGCATATATGGATTATGCCAAACCGGAACAAAGGGGCCCACTCATCGACATGTAAAATGACAGCGGAACTCCCGATGTCACCGCGCCCCCATTTAAATATTCCGGTAGGCGAGAGCGCAGCAAAATCAGCTGTGCGCCCGCCGACCTGTCATTGGCCAATTGAGCTAATTAATGGACCTGCCCGTCCAACCTCAAGGTTGGCGGGCAGGCCAGGAGCTCCGGCGGCAGATAGAAAAAACATGAAACCTCATCCACGGGCGGGATGAGGTTTCATGTTGGTTTTTAAAAATGTTATTAAAGTTTTTTTTAAAATCATGGACATATCCCAACTCATGTGACAGTGTCACATGAGGGGACATGTCAGGAATTTATTTTTCTATTTTTAATATTTGTGACAGAACAGCTGATCTCCCTGAGGCAGCACTTAGCCTCAGGTAGATGAGTGCGCATTTTCCTGCGCATGCGCAAAAGAGCACACTCTCAGGTTTAGGGATTCCCCCCACCCGCACAGGGAGCACATAGTGCATTAATTGGCCCGCCCACGTAAAATGGTGCCACACCCCCGATTGGGGGTGCCGATCTGATGCGCCCCTGTGCGCGCCCACAATTCAAATTTGCCCCCAACGGGGGGAAAATCCTGCCCAAAAACTATTGAAGGTCAGCTGCCAGTATAGAAGGATGGCTAACAACAAAAAATTAAGCTTGCTTTGGATTAAGATTTCTGACATTATTACCTAATAAATTAGAATCATAAAATCTTACAGCACAGAAGGAGGCCATTCTGCCCATCGTGCCTCTGCCGACTTTTTGAAAGAGCTATTCGATGAGTCTGACTGTCCTCCTCTTTCCACCATAGCCATGGAATCTTTTCTTTTTCAAGATTATTTCCAATTCCCTTTGAAAATAAGGGAAAAAAGCAATTAGTTACCTCCACCGTTGGCTTTATGTATCGGTAAGGTCTATTGGAAGCTTGTCTTTCTCTGAGGGAAATTCCCAGAATGATTATTCTGGAACCTAGGCAAAGTAATCTCAAATCAGCAGCCAGCTACAGTTCCCATTACTGCAAACATTTCACTTTCACTGTGCATTGTGAGTAAAACTGCCTTTGGAGTTTAATAACACATTTTGGAGCCAGTGGGGCAAATCCAGGAGGGTGACAATCCAGGATTATCTTATGATTGGTGCAACCTTAGACAACCTTAGGCTGTTGACAAAGCAGAGAAAGACTTGCTGTTTGCAAACCTTGACCCTTCCTCACTAGTAATGGAAAAGTCCTTCCATCGCTAATAGATAATACAATGGGATTTATGTAAGTAACTGAATTTTTACTGACTTATATAATTTTAAATTTATTTGAATGTTTCACCATTATTCCACTGTTGCATTGTTGAAATAATCCTTTCATAAGTTGCAAGTGAGGGAGGTCTTGTGGTGCAGTGGGTAGTGTCCCTGCCTCTGAGCCAGAAGCTCTGGGTTCGAGTGCACTCCAGGACTTGATGACCAGGTAGGTGCGTAAATAGCGTGGCCAAACAGGTTGAGTATCTACCTGTAAATCCCTCCAACACATGTCAATGGCAGGCAGAAAGAGCAGGAGAGATTCCTGGTCAGCCATGTGATGGAAAGAAATTGAAGCCTCTACCATCACTATTCATAGCTCCAGACTACAAGCTGCATGTTGCCATAGCAAGTCGGGCTCCCTGAGTAACTGAAACAGACCATCACCAAGTCACACATATTACATCAAAAATTGTCAAATATGCATGACAACGTTTATGCACCATCTACAAGGTGCAACTCAGCAAGGTCCTTCAACAGCACCTCCCTAACCCATGACCTCTACCATCTAGACGGATAAGGGCAGCAGATGCATGGGAACACCACCGCCTGGAAGTTCCCTTCCAAGTCACTCACCATCTTACTTGCAACTATATCGCCGATCCTTCACTGTCATTGGGTTAAAATCCTGGAACTCCCTCTCTAACAGCAATGTGGGTACACCTACACCACATGGACTATAGTCATTCAAGAAGGCAGCTCACCACCACCTTCTCAAGGGCAATTAGGGATGGGCAACAAAAATCTTGGTCCAACCAGTGACGCTCTCATCCCATGAAAGAATTTTTAAAATGTTCTTTTTCAATGCCACAGTAGGTGAGTTGGTAAAAACAAGTTTCACTCAGCAAAAAAAAAAATCGTCTACTTTCTTTCGATGCAATAGTCACAGAATTAACTGGTTTGTTTGGGCCAGGGCAGGAAGGGTCACACCACTCATTTCAAACACAAATATAATATAGGATTGGTTTCAATGTGTGTTTGTTGAACTCAACTCAAAGTAAGTTGATAATCAGTCAGTTATTTAAATTTGTTTAGTTCTGATTGCTTTTGTTTTGGGAAGGGCAAGTACATAGCCAAGTAGTGGTTAGTGGGGAAACCATAAAGAATAGCCCCCGAAGAGCATTATGTGCATTAGAGTTTCGCACAGCAATCATGATGTGTTATTTTTGGTTATTCAAGATAACCAGGCTTAATTGCTGTAAAATCTAAATTGGCAGTGTTCCTTTTCATTTAATAATTTACAATTTGTTAGTCATAGACTAAATCAAGTGAAGTGTTTAGTTTGCCAGCTGAATATTGCATGAAGGAATGTGATGCAATGTATAAAATTCTCTCTTCAATCCCTAGAAATGTTGCCACTGACCTCAATAAGTCCAAGCACTCTGAGGATGGAGCTCACCTGTAGGACCTGCTTCTGACACTGAATCTGAGGAAAATATTTAGACTTAAAGCCCCGTTAAAGCCAGATCCTGATGTCTCCCATTAAGCAGTCACACAGGTGTCGCGATCTTACTGAGTACATATTCTACATTGGCTCAAAAGCACAGAAGACTCTATTTTTGTACTCACACAGCTGCTGGAATTATTCCGCACAAATCTGTAAACCATATAAATTTATGCATTGAATTGGATTGACCCAAATTTATAAATATGCCAGTTAATTAGCCATCTTGAACTGCTATTAGAAGGAAGCCACTCAAAAGTGCTCACAAAAAATGAGAGCGCTAGAAGTACTTAGATTCATCTTGCAATGAAAGGACCATAAGTTATTACACACCACCAAGAGATTACAGAGCCGAATGCCAAAACAATTTTGCATATGTAGTATTCTGTTACAGTGGAGCAGTGAGAATTTAGTTTGCATTTTCATCTTTAACTTTCACCTTTAATCAGGTGCACCATTGATTCTCTTCCCTTAATGTTCCTTGTCATGTGCCCTAAATGCATGGGGCAGAATTTTATGTCCCGCAGGCAGGCGCGAGCAGCCGACCCGATTGGGTATGAAATCGCGCAAGGAGACGTTGGGCGAGCGGCCCAATGCTATCGCGCACTCATGCAATATTTTGCTCGGTGGGCGCGTGCAAAAGTCAGAAGCGCACCCGCCGACAATTAAGAGGGTGTTTAAGCCCATTAATGGTGCAATTCTCTCTGATTTTTCATGGCTCATCCAACCTTATGGCTGGTGGATGGGCGAATCGGCCAAATGGACTTTGCATTTTCATCAAACCTAATCCAAGGGTGGGATGAGATTTCAGTGATGGAATAAAATCAAAATCAATACCTGTGGGCAGCATTTTTATCAGCTATGTTTTCAGGTGATTGATTGTGATGCATGGGCATTTTTTCCGCTTTTAAAGCCTTTATTTTAGTTGTTTCGGGTTTGCAGCTCCCTGAGGCAGCTCTCTGCCTTCAGGGAGCTCTCTCACAGTGATCACCCGTTACCGCGGAAACATCATCGGCCGCCCTCTTCCCGCCTCCGCCCTGGCAGCGCTGAGCTTTTCAGTGCGCGTTTCACACTGGCTGGCTGTTAATTGGCCAGCCAGCCTGAAATCGCGGCCGGCTGCCAATTGCGGTCATTTCCCGGCCGCCCCCGGGCCCGCCAATCAGGTGTGCCCGCCAAAGGTAAAATTCAGGCCATGTTTTTCTCCAGGATTGCACACAGCAGTGCCCTGGAAATTGATCGTCAATTCCTGGAGACTCCAGGCCAATCCTGGAGGGTTGGCAACCCTATTAGAGAGGGTGCAGAAGAGATTTACGAGAATGGTTCCCCAGATGGGGAATTTCAGTAACGTGGATTGGAGAAGCTAGGACTGGTCTCAGAAAAGAGAAAGTTGAGAGGAGATTTGTTAGAGGTGTTCAAAATCATGAAGGGTCTAGACAGAGTAGATAGGGAGAAAATGTTCCTATTGGCAGTAGGGTCAAAATCCAGAGTAAACCAATTTAAGGTGCAAAAGAATCAAAGGTGACAGGTTTTTCTTTACACACAGTGAGTGGTTAGGATCTGGAATACACTGTCTAAGAGTGTGATGGAGGTAGATTCAACTGTGGCTTTCAAAAGAGAATTGGATGATTATCTGAAAAAATTTGCAGGGCTATGGGGAAAAGGCTGGGGAGTGGGACTAGCTGAATTGTTCTTGCAGAGAGCCAGGGTGGACATGATGGATGGATGGCCTCCTTCTATTCTGTAACTATTCTCTGATTCTATATCCCCTTGTGTGGAAGTCCAAAAAAGGGAGCATAACAGTGAAACTATAGCAAAGCCTTTCAGGAGTGATGTCAGGAAGCACTTCACACAAAGAATAGTGGAAATCTGGAGCTTGCTGGAGAGGCTGGAGGTGAATTGAAAGTTTCAGAACGTAGTTTCATAGGTTTTCATTAGACAAGCATTTTGGGAGATATGAAAACAAGAAGAAAAGATGGAATTAAGATACAGATCAATCATCATTTAAATGAACGGTGCTTAGTCACTCTGTCCTTAATAATAGATTCTAGTAATTTGCCCACAACAGATGTTAGATTAATAGATCCATAATATCTCAGTTTATCTCTATTCCACTTTTTAAATAGTGCAATGGCATTGGCAATTTTCCAATCTAAAGGAACAGCTTCTGTGCTGAGAGATTCAGATGATCAGTTGTTGCAATAAGATGCACGTTGTTTCTCAGGGAATGTTTCTGTTATGTGTACTGCTGACTTCAACCCTGTCATTTTACCAGCACCAATTTTTAAAAAAGGATTGCATGCCACTTTTAAGCAAACTAGCCAGGCTGTAGGATATGAAATAAGCAGTAATCAACCAGACTGGTTTCATTCATTTTGCCCACTAGGGCAATTTCCAATTTGTGTTGTTTTACATAAGGGGAATTAAACCACCAGGTTATCACATTTGTAAATCTAAAAGGATTCCTATTTGCATTAAGTTTCTGAAACTGAAATGCATATTAATGGGCAGAGTTTGCCAAGGCTTACTTGTTTAACTGGCTAACCTCCCTCTTCCATTATGGCATGCACCGCAATGCATTACATCAGGGTCTTGGATACTGTACCAAGTTGTGATGCAGTTTGGGAAGGCAAGTGCAAGAGCTATTTGAAATAGCTTATATATTTTGTTATAAACAGAGAATGAAAAGCTTGGCAAGACAGAAAATAACAGAGGGTGTTTGTCTCTATAGAATGAACAGTGCAGCAACAGGTGACGAGAAATGGTGATGGGAATTATAGTTTAGACAGTCTACCTCACTCAGTCATGAGTGAATACTTTCTCTTAACTCAAAGGTATCTCCTTCTACTCTCCCTTATATAAAAATTCAAGGTTCTCCCAATAACTCAATCAGGGAAATGGGGGAGACAAAGTATCCAGGGCTGAGATCAAGTCATATTTGTGGATGTTTGCAGCAATACTCACAATTGTGCCGGGTTAAGTTTCTTATAGAAAAAGGGAGAGAATGAAAGAAAAAGAAAGGTTTGGAGACAAGCTGCATGAGATACAAAAGCCAGAGGAAAGGAGAAGGCAGAAAGAATGGAAAATGATTGGAGAAACAGAGAAAAGGCAGAGTGGGAGCAAAGAGACCATTATCAATGCTTGGAATATCAACTTGTGTTCATTTATTTCTTTGCTTGGCTAATACTGTTCCTGGCTTTTAAATTAAGTTCCTAAAGGAAGTGTTACATGTATGGTCCTTCAAGGGTTAACAGTAACTTGGTACATTTTGGTCATGATGCCTATGAAATAAGAGTGGCTTTTGCAAGTAAGTAACCAAACATCCCACCAGTTGGATATATGAGTTACAAAATTACCCCACCAGAAAACAACATATACTTTGTGATAGTAAAACCATTATTTGTTGGCATAAATCAATGTTTCCAACAATTAGATATACATCTAAAATAGACTAAAAATTTAACAATGTTGTTATTCTTCAAGGCTAAGAACATGAATCTAAGGTTTTATTTCTCATTAAAAATGTTCTAAACAGTACTTAATAGAAAGACAACCTATTAAACTTTATACTTTAATACTGCTTTCATATTTTTAAGAATGGGCAGAATCGTCCCGGATTTGCACTAAGTGAGGTAGCAGGCAGGAAAAAGGCCACAATGGCAGCTTTTCACGCCATATCGTTCCATTCCTGGTGCATCCTGCCTCATTAATAATTCAGTGCTGGGGAACACACCAAGTTTCTGGGAGGGTGGCCTCTGATTCACCCGCCCCGACATCACCTCAGGCCTTCAGTAATCCAGGCACCATATTTAAAGGCTGCCCCTGCACAGAGCGAGCACTCTTCGAGGGGTAGGAAGCTGCTGGGAACTGATGGCCGCCAAAGGGAGGAAACATGCTGCCCCCAAATTTAGTGACGCCTCCCTCGAGCACCTACTGGACACGGTGGAGGCCCATCGCGATGCCCTCTACCATTGCTCTGGGTGAAGACCAGCAAGCAAGGTCACCAATCCAGCATGGGAGGTCGTGGCAGCGGCGGTCAGCACCAATGCCCTGCAAAAGTGGAAGGGCACCCAGTGCCAAAAGAGGATGAATGATCTCCTCCATTCCACCAGGGTAAGTCACTCTTCTCATCACTCTCAACTCACACACTAACAAACCCATTACATGTCCACAGGGATCTCACTCACTGCCAGTTCAAGGGACATCACCATTCACTCTCTCACACACACCTTCATCTGCCCTGCAGGTTATGTCCTCATCCTGTCCATGGCTCACCACCCACACACATGCCAGGCATCCTTGTTATCTGGAAAACCTCAGCAGGTCTGACAGCATCTGTGGAGAGAAAGAGTTAACATTTCAAATCCAGATGACTATTCTGAAAAAGAGCCATTCGGACTCGAAATGTCTTAACTCTTTCTCTCCACAGGTGCTGTCAGACTTGCTGAATTTTTCCAGGGATTTTTGTTTTTGTTTCAGATTTCCAGCATCTGCAGTATTTTGCTTTTATCCTTGTTATCTGGCCTGGCAGGTGTCCTGCTTACACTATCTCCATCTGTATTCATGCAGGAGAAGCTGGCACACAACAATAGGGAAAGGTCACAGACTAGTGGAGGAATGCCTGACATCAAGGTTCTCACGGACCTTGAAAATAGAGTAATCAAACTGGCTGATGATAATCTGAACCATTCCTGTGCTAATGGTGAGGCCGGCAGTCTCAACCAAGTGAGGATCCAGGAATGCAACATCCATCAGACAACCATGCTGTGAGTGAGTTCCCCTGTTCCGCAGTTCCTTGCCATGCACTAATTATCTCTCCTTGTTTTCACGGTCACACCTGAGAAGCAGCTGAAGGGATCCACAAGACAGGTCCTCAACTCAAGCCCTGAAGAAACCTCAGAAGAATCTGAAGACACCCTAATTGAAGGCCCATCACAGTGCTCACCCACACCCTCCACCAGAGCACTTAACTCCAGAGTAGCCTCGGGGTCACAATCTGGTGAGCACATCACACTGTCTGATCCACAGCAGGTGGCAGAAGGGACTTCCCAGGTTTCCGGCACTCGAAGGACTGCTGGAGGCCAGAAATCTGCTCAGTCTGAATCAGATAAAGAGCCTCTGGACTCAGTCATACCTCAGTTGCTGGAGCTGCAAAGGCAAGCTCGGGAAAATCAGGAAGGGATGTCCGCTGCACTCCTCAGATTGCAAGGCACGATGGAGGAGCCCATCTGCCTTCGGTCTGAGGTGATAACGTCAGCATGCCAATGCACCAAGGTCAACACTGGTAGGATGGTGGCCGCCATGGAGACCTTGCTCCAGGACATCAGTCCTGCACTGCTGCACGAGCTGAACTTCATTACTGACAGTATCGATGCGAGAGGGGTGAGGGGCAGTTTAATCTCATTCCAGCTTCTCCTTCTCCTCAAGGAGTCAGCCTCGGGCACCCATAGGAAGGAGGATCAGTAGGTGCACACTCTGGGCCATCCATCCAGGTGAATCCGGGAGTGACCGGCCCATTCAAATCCCCTCCTCCTGTGACCCCAGCATCTCCAGCTCCCCAGGCCGAGGAGGGTGTCACTGTCTCAGAGCAGGACCCCAAAAGCAGGCGCGTGACCTCCAGGTCTCGGCTCTCTAGAGGACGCCCATCAAGGTCATCACAGGCAGGGTGTCACAGTCAGCAGGCTGCCTCTACCTCCACTGTGGATGTCTGGGGAGCATCAAGATGTAGCGGCAAAGTTAAGAAGAATTAGTTGCACAGCCTGGGCACAGGTGTTAACCACTTGTACATACTGTTCACTATTGTCAATAAACTCCCAAGAATGTCTCCCTGCCTATGGCTCCTTGTTCTGATGAACAGTGTTCGTGTCACTCAGATGTGAAACCTTGGTTCTTACACAAGATAAAGGCAGGTGTCTCAGCCCTGGGCCTCTTCCCTGTGCTTTGTGCAACCTTCCCAGCACACTGATGGTGTACCTTCACAGTCACTGGGCACATCAGTCATTCCTGTACCTCGATGGGGCTTGTCATTGCTGCCAGAATGTCCTGGCCCAGCGGCACAGAGTTTCATCATTTTCTCATTGTGCTCCCAGCACCTTTGAGGTGCGACTGGCCGCTGTCTCATCAGCATCTGTGTCCAGTGAAAGTGCGGTCCTGAAGGACTCAGGAGAAGTTAAAGTTTCCCTGCTGCATCTCCGTGGTATGACCCTGTTCACAGAGCACAAGGGAGCTGCCATCAGCCAGACATGGGTCAGATATCCACATAAGCTATGCTGAGGATCTATGGAGTGTCTCCACTGCATGTCATCATCACCCTCCTGGAATGTTGGGATGATGGGCATCCGCTGCGTCTCCGTGACAGGAGCCTTATCACAGAGGGTATGTGCGCTGCCATCAGCCAGACAGGAGTCAAACGTGCACAGCTGCAATGTGAGGATTTATGGTGTCTCCTCACTGCATGTCATCATCATCCTCCACAAATCTAGCAGCTATGAGGGCCTCCCGAGTGCGCCTGCCTCGCCTGGACAACGCGATGGCCTCATCGTCGGCATCCTCATCTTCAACGACCTCATCACCCTCATCCCTGTTAACGTCCTCCTCATTGGAGGAGATGTGCAGCTCCTCCATCTACTCCTCAGCCAGCTCCCCTCCCCGCTGCAGCGCCAGGTTGTGAAGGGTGCAGCAGGCAACGACGATGTGTGGCACCCTCTGTGGACTATATTGTGGGCCTCCACCAGACCGGTCCAGGCACCGGAACATCACTTTCATCATCCTGATGGTTTGCTCCACCAAGTTGCAAGGTGCAGAATAAGCCTCATTATACCATTGCTCTGCTGCAGTCTGAGGCTGCCACACGTGTGTCATCAGCCATGTCCTCTGCGGGTAGCCCTTGTCCCCAAAGAGCCAACCCTGCAGTCTCTGTGGGCCCTGGAAGACATCAGGGATCTGAGACCTACTGAGAGTGTAGGAGTCATGGACACATTGTGGGAATCGTGTGCAGGCCTGTGGGTTGTGTTTGTGATGGTCGCATATCAACTGAACAGTCAGTGAGTGGAAGCCCTTGCGGTTGACATAGTTGACCACTTGTTGCCATGGAGATCTGAGGGTCACATGAGCACAGTCAATGACACCCAGCATCTGTGGGAAAAACTGAGATCTGGTCAAATCCCAGAGGTCTTGCTTCCTGGCTTTCCTAGTCCCGGGCAAAATGCACAAAGTTATGTGCCTTTGCAAAGGTGGCATCTGGACCTCATGGATGTATTTATTTGTGGAGGCTTGCAAGATCCCACAGGGGTCATGTGTGGAGCCCTGAAAGGAACCACTGACATAAAAATTGAGCATTGTGGTCACTTTCATGGCCACTGGCAGTGAATGCCCTCCATGTTCCTGTGGTGCCAAATCCTGCAGCAAGTGGCAAATGTGAGCAACCAGTTCCCTGGACATGCGCAGTCTTCGGCGACACTGGTTCTTGGTCATCTGCAGGAATGACAAGCGCAATCTATAGACCTTGGGTCTAGCTAGGAACCCACCAGCAACAGCTCACTGTGGCTCTTCAGTGGGAACCCCAGCCACTCCTTCATCTTGAAGGTTCTGCTCTTCCCTCTGCCCAGCCAGGCACCCCCATCGCTCCCTTCTCCATCATCTCCTCTCCCAGTAAGCCACAAGGCATACAGCTAGGTCACCAGGCTTTATGCTCCTGATGTACTCGTCCTGCAGGATGAAAAAGGGATGTGTGGGGATTGGCATGGGTGTTCTAAGAACCTCTCTTGGTTAAGTCTGAAGGCCCCTTAATGCATCCAGGAAAGTGCTGGCCACTACTTGGATGGCCTGAGATGAGTGCACTGCATTGGCTGCCTGAAACTCCACCCGCCTCTGCCCCACTCCACCCAAACGATTGGTAGCAGCTTTGCCCATTGGACTGGATGCTGTGCTTTCAGCTCAGGTACAGGCATTCTCCTAACTTGCATTGAAAGGCTGCACTGTTAGCTTGAACCATGGGGGACACTGGTCCAAAACTAAATGAAGACATTGCAAGGGGCTGTGAGCACCTCCAGCAGTGACTGCTCCGTGGCCAGCTTTCGCAAGGAGATTGTACAACTTCCCCAGTTGCCCAACTGTTCTGAAGTCCACTTAAATGCTCATTAGTATCCAGTCTGTGCCCAAGGAGTGAAAAGTTCAGGAGCATTTGGTGGCACTTTCATGCCTCTGCATTGCCGGTGTGGACAGGTAAGCTAAAGGCCCTACTCCACATATGTCAATGTGGCTGCGCCTGAACTGTCACAGCTGCGGAGGAATGGTCACTTTATACAAGGTTTCCCTAATGCGTGGCCACTTCCCTCCCTCCTGGCATGTGCTTGTGCACTACCATCAGACCCCGTGCTGTCTTTCCCTCCCCCCAATTTGCCTCAACCGCAGGGCAGCCCTTGCCCCGGCACCACACTGTCGGCCAGCGGGAGAATATGGCATGCCTGTGCCCTCGCCTGAATGCGCGGTGCCTCTTCCTTGAAGTTGAATGGGTGACCCTCGCAAGCGCTGTGCAACATCAGTGTGCATTCATCTCCGAGTTCCCCTGGACACCTTTTAAATGCTGTTGTGAAACACGTTGGCCTGCAATCACACCGACATGCCCATATGATGCATGGGCATATGATTCCAGCGAGCAGGACTTTAATTAGATGCAGGTGTATTAAAATGACATTCCCAATGTGCAGCAGCGGGAAACGCGGCCACCATTAACGGATGGAGCGGAAGATGGCAAACTGGTTTCAAGACGGTGTGAAACTGATTTTTGGCCTTCTCGCCGGATTGTCCACTTATGCCTGCCATGACACCCAAGGCCAACGGGGACAGAAAATTCTGGCCAATATCTTGAACTGTTTTGACATCACATGCACAGCCTTAAGTCAGGCCCAAAATTTGTGGGATTTTCTTCAGATTCTAACCACGACTTTAGGAATTAGTGCAAATTCAAATTAATGTGGAAGTTCTGAAGTTATGGTCTGTCATTCTCTGTTCTGCCACAGGCTGTACTGTGGGACCCTACCTGCCCCATCACCCCTCCTCCTGTCCTAACACACCTCGTACTAACAAAGTGTTCAGGCCTTGCTTCCAAAATTCTCAAGCTGTCAAATGGACCATGTGAGCACTTTTCAAATATGGAGTTTGCCTTCAAAGCCCAAGTAGAGCAACAACCTACCAGACTTTGTCATTATACTGCACATTTTGCAGTTCTCAGAGGCGGGGGACCGTGGGCCATGGGGAGGTGGAGAAGAATTGAGGTGGGGATGGGGGAAGCTTACACCAGATAGCTTCACATGACAAAGGAGTGTGATTTTCCCTTCCATTCCTCCTCCCTCCTCTCTCTGTTACACCAATGGTACACTGGGGAAATAGAAGATAGATTAAGAATGATTTTCATCCCTAAGATGATACAATGTTCGTGTGAGCCCTAAGGGGGTTTGTGCATGAATAATTTTAATATATAAGATGAGCCTCATATCTTTCCTTTATTCAATCAGTTGACATCTGAACCATGCTTAGGACCCCTAGAAAATTCTATTTGTAGAAAAGTCAATGATTATCCAGAGTGGGCCTATTAAGCTTAATTCTTATTTCCCATAGGGTAATTAGATCAGAAGCTGGGTTTGATCCTATTTAAATCTCACATTTTTATTATAACAAAATAAAGAAAAAATGGTGATGGAACCTGCCACTTTTTTAAAAAGCAAATCATTGGCAAGTCTCTAAGGAAACTAAAACAACTTTCAATGATGCACATAATGTCATTATGTCATTCTTCATTTCAGATTGTATCCTTTTCTCAAAATCTAGTGTTCTTGCTCAAATAGAGTTGGTATTCAGAGTATTGCCGAAAGCATTAATCTTGGGGTTTAACAGCACGGACTGCTCAATAGATATAAAATTTTAAATAATCTTATCTTCGTCATCTACCATGTCTCCGACAGGCGATCTCCACTCTCATGAAATTCCTGCTAATATACAAAAATACTTAACATGAACATTGTTTAGATTTCTTACGATATAGCTATACCATGCCAACATGGAAATACCATGCCAACATGGACATACCATGCCAATATGACTATACCATGCCACTAAGCCATACTGTAATCACAATAACAAAATATGCAGTGAGAGGAAGACAATTGAATGCTGCCATTCAATGATCATGGCTGATCTGTATCTTAACTCATCCATGTGCCTTAGCTCCATATCGTATTATACCCTCATCAAGCAACAAATTCAAAACGATTAATTAAACTAGCATCTACAATTTTTTGTGGAAGCGAGTTCCACATTTCCACCACCCTTTACATGGAGGAGTGTTTCCTAACTTCCCCCCGAATGATCTGGTGCTGATTTTAAGGCTATGTACCCTTTGTCCTCACCTCCTCCAGCAACAGTAGGAGTCTCTCTCTATCTACCTTATTGATTCTTTACAAGATCCTAAAAACCTCAATAAAATCATTCTTTAACTTTCTATATCCCAGGCAATATAAGGCTTGTTTGTGTAGTCGCTCCTTAAAATTTAACCTTTAGACCCCTGGCAACATCCTGGTGAATCTAAGCTGCATTCCTTCCAAGGTCAGCGTATCATTTCTCAAGTGCGGTGCCCTGCACTGTACTCCAGTTATGGTCTAACCAGGCTGATGGCAGCTGTAGAAAAATTTTCTTATCTTTATATTCTAGCCCTCTAGTTATAAAGGCTACCATTTCATTAGTTTTTTAATTACCAGGAAGAGGTGGGAGCATAAGACCATAAGACGTAGGAGCAGAAGTAGGTCATTCAGCCCATCGAGTCTGCTCCGCCATTCAATGAGGTCATGGCTGATCTGATAATCCTCAACTCCACTTTCCTGCCTTTTTCCCATAACCTTTGATTCCCTTGCTGATTAAAAATCTGTTTATCTCAGACTTGAATATACTTAACGACCCAGCCTCTGCAGCCCTCTGCAGTAAAGAATTCCACAAGACTACCCTCAGAGAAGAAATTCCTCCCCATCTCTGTCTTAAATGGGCGACCCTTACTCTGAGATTATGCCCTCTGGTTTTAGACTCTCCCACAAGGGGAAACAACCTCTCAGCATCTACCCTATCAAGCCCCCTAAGAATCTTATATGTTTCAATATGGTCGCCTCTCATTCTTCTGGTGGGAGGCAGCTGTGGCTATAACATTGGGCACCAAAGACTTTGAGCATGAGTTTCTGTCTTTACATATAATATACAGCGCACAATCAGGCCATTCGGCCCAACCAGTTCATGCCGGTGTTCATGCTCCACTTGAACCTCCTCCCCTCTTTTCTCATCTAAATCTATAATCGTAACCTTCAATTCCCTACTCCCTCATTTGTTTGTCTAGCTTCATCTTAAATACATCTATATTATTCACTTCCAGCACTCCCTGTGGCTGCAAGTTCCATATTCTCACCACTGTTTGGGTGAAGAGGTTTCTTCTGGATTCCCTATTGGATTTCTTGGTGACTATGTTTTATTGATGGGCCTCTGGTTATGCTCTTCCCCACAAGAGGAAGCATTATTTCTGTATCCAACCTATCAAAACCTTTCATAACTTTAAAGACCTTTACTAGGTCACCCCTCAGCCTTCTTTTTGAAGAGAAAGAGATCCAGCCTGTCAATCCTTTCCTGATATGTATACCCATGTGCTTCTGATATTGTTCTTGTAAATCTTCTCCGCAATCTCTCCAGTGCCTCTATATCATTTTTAAGGTGACCAGAACTTCATGCAATGCTCCAAATGTAGTCTAACCCAGGTTTGATACAGGTTTAACATAATTGCCCTACTTTTCAATTCTATCCCTCTAGAAATAAAGCCTGGTGTTTAGTTTGCTTTTTTTTTTATGACCTTCATAACTTATGGTACAACCTTTAGTGATTGATGTATTTGTACTCCAAGACGCCTTTGTTCCTCTATCCCACCTAGATTTACTCTTTCCATGTAATGAGTGACCTCCCTATTCTTCCTACCAAAATGTACTACCTCACGTTTATTTGTGATACCAAAGTTCAAATCATTAATTTAAAAGGTGAAGAGCAGTGGTTGGTCCCAGCAGTGATGCTTGTGGAACACCACTTCCCACCTCCTGCCACTCTGAGTAACCATCCTTTACTCCCACTCTCAGCTAGCAATCCATTCTGCTACTTGTCCCCTAACTCCACATTACCAGTTATACCAGTAATATCATCACTCCCTACAAGGCTACCAGTTCAGAACTGGCCTTCAGGTTCCCAGTTGGAACTGGATCAACTGGTGCCAGTTTGACTGGAACTTACATTTGGGATTTATTAGCCTATTATGGGGCACCTAATTGAAAGCCTTTTGAAAATCTAGGCAGAATTACGTTTACTGCATTATTGCAGCCTACTTAGTTTTGTGAGTGAGCTGCAGGCATGAACAATACAAACATACAAAACTGACAGCCAGGAAAAGACTAGTTGGTCCATCAAGTTAGCCCTACACAGCATGATGTCTGGAGCACCATGAGTATTTCTTCCCTCACTCCCCCACCGCCTCCCCCTTGCCCACTACCCTACGCAGTCATATAAACTCCTGAGAGAGGCAAAAGAAAAAAGAAAAAAGAAAAAAAGCCCAGGGCCAATAAAATAGACTTATATAGCACCTTTCACAACCTCAGGACATCCCAAAACACTTTACAGCCAATGAAGAGCTTTTGAAATATAACCACTCTAGGAACATAGAAGACACAGCAGCCAATTTGTGCAAAGCAAGCTCACACAAACAGCAATGTGATCACGACAAGAAAATCTGCTTTGTGATGTTGATTGAGGTAGAAATATTGGCCAGGATACCAGACAGAACTCCCTTGTTCATCTTCGATGTAGGGAATGAGGGAAAAATACTCTGGAAAATTCCTTTCTGAGACTTCAAGCAATCGAAACCAGTCCAGGAGATCACGTGCAACAAGTGTTATTGATGACAACACTTATCAATGATGTGATCTCTGACAAGGACCAGTTCAGCTCCCTCGATGGCAGAGATTCGGCACCCACCACACCAGCGGGCAACACATTTCAGAGGCTCACTCCTCTCTGGGAAAGGAACAAGCTAATATCCTGTCTATTCCTACTCTTACACAGTTTAACTCATGTTGCTGAATCTCCCCAATCTGTTAAACTGGAATAATATAACTGTACCTAGCCCTTTAATTATTTTATGGATCTCCAACAGGTCACCTCTAAGTCTACAATGCTCTGAAGTAAATAGTCCAAGGTCACTGAGCATTTCTGAGTAGCTATGATTCTTTAAGCTAGGATTCATTCTTGTTATTTCCTCTGGTCCTATTCTAAGAACACTTAATCACCTACCATGTGGTGCTCCAAACTAGGCACTGGACTGACCAACAACCTGCATAATGTCAAAATGGTGCCCTTTGATTTGTACTGATATATAGTTCCATTAATACCCTATGAGCTTCAGCAGCTGTTTCTCCACATTGTTCATGAACCTTCAGTGACTTGTGCACAATAGCACAAAGCTGTTTTTCTCGCTTGACCTCTTTCAGCATTGTTCTCTGCAACTGATGCATGTATTCAGCATTGGCCCTACCCCACCTAAATGATGTTACGTCTGACTAAATTAATTGTCATTTGCCGGTGGGAGTCATTAACCTTTCCACGGTTAATCTCTCCACGGATGTTGCCTCTTGTGCTGCATATTTCCAGAAATTCAGCATCCTTTCAAACCTGAGCTGAGCTTTCAATTCCATATCCTTTACTTGGCCAAGACCTTCAACATACACTTCCGTAACATCACCCATCAGTGCCTCTACCTCAGCCCAACCGCTGCCAAAACCCTCATCCACACCTTTTGCTACCTCTGGACTTGACTATTCCAATTTTCTCCTGGTCGGCCTCCCATCTTCCACCCTCCTTAAATTTCAATTTGTCCAAAGCTCCTGTACCCTGATTCATATCGAGTTCCATTCCCTTATCATCCAAGTGCTCACTGACCTACACTGGTTCCCAGTCCGGCAACGCCTCAAATTTAAAATTTTCATCTTTGTCTTCAAATCCTTCCAATAGCCTCACTCCTCCCTATCTCTGTAACCTGCTCCCTTTCTCTTAACAACTTAGTGCCTTAAGCTTCATAGGCACCTCTGGTGTTCTTCATTGCATATACCTTAGCTTGTACATTTCATATGTGCATTATGGGTATTCTACAAATTTGAATCACCATAAAGTTAAATTATTTACCTGAGAACATGTTTTATTTAAATCATGTTTCCATGCACCTGGAATATTTTAGCAGTACATCACACTGAGAACACTGCCGACAATCATTCACACCAATTAACAGAATGTAGGTACAATGGTGCACAGACTACATTACATCATTTAAATTACCTCCTAAATGCTGTACAGAAAGCAGGGGTAGATCAGTCTCGCCTATTTTTGTACCACAATGTATAATGTGCCTCATTACGAGACATTTGCTTTTGATTATCTAATCCCCATTTCCCAATTGGGCATTTTTAGTTAAGTGGCTGCCCTTCTACAGTCAGACTTTATAACTTTTACTTAAGGGGTAACATTTGACAGAAATTTATCTGATCCAAAATCGGCAATGCTGTGAAGGCAGCCAACAAGTATGTGCCCCAAAACTCATTCGCTTCATGAGGCTACTTATGTATGTCATGAAAATATAATAATCTCATAATATTATTGTGATTTATTGTAAAGGTAGGTTAATAGTGGGGTTTGGACAGTTTGTGAGTGTGTGTGCGTGTGATGTAATTGAATTGGAAACAGCTGGTCTGGAGGGCTAGGGTTTAAAATGCTAAATACGTAAACATGGCTGAAGTTTTAGAATGTAAGGTGTGAGGAAAATTTGCATTTATAGATAAATTAGGGTGATTTGAATTTCAAAGAGATGGTAAGATGTTACACCTAGCTAGAAGAAGCTAAGCCAAACAGTGTGTTCAATTTTCCCAAAGGTTACTGATAGTATGAACACTATTAAAAGATTTATATTATGAGAAACGTAAAGTTCCAAAGGCAAAGAACAATGGAATTTGCACTTAAAAGGGAGAAACATGTATAAAGGAGATGTGGCTATGTGTCAGAGGGAAAGGCATTCTAAGATCTAAAACAAGTGTGAAAAGCCTCCAGCTTCTGTGCATCAAGTTGCTGTCTACAGGAACCGAGGCTGAGAAAACTCACTTTGAATATCACTGTCCAGGGTATTGTGTTGCTTTGCCTGGGTCTGTTTAAATCTAACACAAAAACAGAATTACCTGTAAAAACTCAGCAGGTCTGGCAGCATCAGCGGAGAAGAAAAGAGTTGACGTTTCGAGTCCTCATGACCCTTCAACAGAACTGAGTAATATTAGGAGAGGGATGAAATATAAGCTGGTTTAAGGTGGGGGGGGTGGGGGGAGAGAAGTTGGGGGGGGTGGTTGTAGGGACAAGCAAGCAGTGATAGGAGCAGATAATCAAAAGATGTCACAGACAAAGGAACAAAGACGTGTAAAAGGTGGTGATATTATCTAAACGAATGTGCTAATTAAGAATGGATGGCAGGACACTCAAGGTACAGCTCTAGTGGGGGTGGGGTGGAAAGACTGACAGGGCATTAAAGGTATAGATTTAAAAATCATGCAAATAGGTGGGAAAAGAAAAATCTATATAAATTATTGGTAAAAACAAAATGGAGGGGGAAGAAACGGAAAGGGGGTGGGGATGGAGGAGGGAGTTCAAGATCTAAAGTTGTTGAATTCAATATTCAGTCCGGAAGGCTGTAAAGTGCCTAGTCGGAAGATGAGGTGCTGTTCCTCCAGTTTGCGTTGGGCTTCACTGGAACAATGCAGCAAGCCAAGGACAGACATGTGGGCAAGAGAGCAGGGTGAAGTGTTAAAATGGCAAGCGACAGGGAGGTTTGGGTCTTTCTTGCGGACAGACCGCAGGTGTTCTACAAAGCGGTCGCCCAGTTTACGTTTGGTCTCTCCAATGTAGAGGAGACCGCATTGGGAGCAATGAATGCAGTAGACTAAGTTAGGGGAAATGCAAGTGAAATGCTGCTTCTCTTGAAAGGAGTGTTTGGGCCCTTGGACGGTGAGGAGAGAGGAAGTGAAGGGGCAGGTGTTGCATCTTCTGCGTGGGCATGAGGAGGTGCCATAGGTGGGGGTTGAGGAGTAGGGGGTGATGGAGGAGTGGACCAGGGTGTCCCGGAGGGAACGATCCCTACGGAATGCCGCCAGGGTGGGTGAAGGGAAGATGTGTTTGGTGGTGGCATCATGCTGGAGTTGGTGGAAATGGCAGAGGATGATCCTTTGAATGCGGAGGCTGGTGGGGTGATAAGTGAGGACAAGGGGGACCCTATCATGTTTCTGGGAGGGAGGAGAAGGCGTGAGGGCGGATGCGCGGGAGATGGGCCGGACACGGTTGAGGGCCCTGTCAACGACCGTGGGTGGAAAACCTCGGTTAAGGAAGGAGGAGGACATGTCAGAGGAACTGTGTTTGAAGGTAGCATCATCAGAACAGATGCGACGGAGGCGAAGGAACTGAGAGAATGGGATGGAGTCCTTACAGGAAGTGGGGTGTGAGGAGCTGTAGTCGAGGTAGCTGTGGGAGTCGGTAGGCTTGTAATGGATATTGGTGGACAGTCTATCACCAGAAATTGAGACAGAGAGGTCAAGGAAGGGAAGGGAAGTGTCAGAGATGGACCATGTGAAAATGATGGAGGGGTGGAGATTGGAAGCAAAATTAATAAATTTTTCCAGGTCCCGACGAGAGCATGAAGCAGCACCGAAGTAATCATCGATGTACCAGAGAAAGAGTTGTGGGAGGGGGCCAGAATAGGACTGGAACAAGGAATGTTCCACATACCCCAAAAAGAGACAGACATAGCTGGGGCCCATGCGGGTACCCATAGCCACACCTTTTCTTTGGAGGAAGTGAGAGGAGTTTAAGGAGAAATTGTTCAGTGTGAGAACAAGTTCAGCCAGACGGAGGAGAGTAGTGGTGGATGGGGATTGTTGGGGCCTCTGTTCAAGGAAGAAGCTAAGGGCCCTCAGACCATCCTGGTGGGGGATGGAGGTGTAGAGGGATTGGACGTCCATGGTGAAGAAGAAGCGGTTGGGGCCAGGGAAATCTCTCTGTTTAATTCTATTTGTTTTTACTGTTGCCTTAACGGAGGTGTAACTGGGATCCAGATTAATTAGGGGTTTTAGGAATTATTATAGTAGTAATTTGTAGACCTATGTATGTGCTTGAAATCTTTTCTTTTGTTAATAAATATTTAATTTAGTTTTCTAAAAACCTCTGAAGTCGTGGTAGTCTTATAACTTCTGAATTCAGGGCACACATCTCAAAATAAAATACAAATTGCAACACAGTTGTGACCACCTGATCAAGTTTCCCTCGTGGATTTGATCCGCCTGGCACACATCATCTGCCACGTCACAACAAGTAACACAATAGAAATGGGTAGAGGCTTGGTTAATGTTTCCTAGAGCCAATGACAATCCATCCCCCAAATAATTTTGGCATTGTATTCTGTTCAAAAGGTTTTATATATAATTGTTAGAGTTGTAATAAAGTTTAGTGTGAAGGCAAAGGGGGCTTAGAGTTTTGAAGTTGTTGAGCGCGCTATCCAGCCAGGCATTGTGACATGATCATTTCTATTTCACGCTACAAAACCCCACAATTGTAGAGATGCTGATGTGATTTCTGCAGTGCTAAAGTGCTGCTAATAACATCTGCTCAATAACTTCAACAATCATGGCGTTTTCATCCCAGGAAAATAAATGGTGGCAAATTGTCAGAGTTGGGCTTTCTCTCTCTCAGGATATCTCTGAAGCACATCACACAGAAAGTAATTAAACTGCAGCATTCACAGTTCATATTTTCATGGATTACCATTTGACAAGACTGATGGAGCTCAATTCAGAATTCAGCTTCTCTTACCTCCACCAGAAAATGTCTCACCCTAAAGTATAGGCAACTTATTAAACTTATTATTGATGAAATCAGACTGTGGATGCATATAAATGATATGCAGTAAAGAGAACCAGGATATGATTATTGTCTGCTTTCCAACACAGTTTAGACATGATCCATTGGTAGCAGTGAACCTGTTGTTAGATTGCCAGTGTAAGCTAAAATGAGTCGAATTTTTTTTTCTTTATTCTTTCACGGAATGTGGATGTCACTGGCGAGGCCAGCATTTGCTGCCCATCCCTAATTGCCCTTGAACTGAGAGAAGTTAAGAGTCAACTACATTGCTGTGGAGTCACATGTAGGCCAGACCAGGAAAAGATGACAGATGTCCTTCCCGAAAGGACAATAGTGAAACAGATGGGTTTTTACAACGATCGATGATAGTTTCATGGTCACCATTACTGAGACTAGCTTTATATTCCAGATTTAATTGAATTTAAATTCTCCCAGCTGTCACAGTGGGATTTGAAATCCTGTCCTCAGAGAATTAGCCTGGGCATCTGGATTACTAGCCCAGCAACATTACCACTAGGCCACTGTTTCCTCAAAATGAACGATAGTGTTGCTTATTAACTAGGTTATCCTATGCCTACTAAATTATAATATTGCTGAAAAAGGAGAAATGCCGAAGCTTTTAGTCTTGCACGCATCAGGACACTTTGCAAGAATACCAATATAAGGGGAAAACAACAATTTATGTTGTATGAGAAGAATCTCAAAAAATTTGAGCAACGGGTGAAGCTAGCTGTTTCACGCTGCTACGAAGCAGTAGCAAAGCGAGTGGTATTCGTCACTAACAGAATGCTGCCGTCAAGCCAAAAAGACATTCTGCCCATCACACAAATGAGCAATGTCGTACATGACTTTCAGTTCCAGTGTGATGCTAGGTACATAGGTCATACTTCCCAAAGACTGGCGGATTGTATCAAACTGCATGTCCCAGCCACTGTTCGAAACAGGCAAGGTACAGACCATACCCAACCAGCCCGTGCTTGCAAAACTCAAAACACAGTGTCCAACATTTGATGTGATTCTGCGATTGGACAACACTTGCTAAATAATCCTGAGTATGCTAAGAAGTACGCTGACAACCAGTTTAAGATTGTCAGTCGAGTGTTGCATTTGCGTGTACTGGAAGCTACATATATTAATACACAGGGCACTGTTCCTTGTTTCAGCTAAACAAAATAAGTGGCAGCCATTCATTGACTCATTCCTGAGGGCAATGCCTTGACCAATCAGGATCAGCTCCCTGGTTTAAATGTCAAACAATGCTTGGCAGTTAAATGTCAGTCACCATTACCTGTACATTCTCGATGGTAATGCCTCTACCAATAAGAGTCCACTTGCCAACCAATCAGCAGTCTCTTCATATACAGTATAAATTGTTGCTTTCACAACCCTTTGAGTGAAGTAATTTCTCCCTATCTCAGTCCTAAATGATCAGCCCCTTATCCTGAGACTGTGCCCCCATGTTCTAGACACCTTAACCAGTAGAAACAATATGTGGAATTTTATGGCCCCATTGCAGCAGGGGTGGGGCCAGAAAATGCAACAAGCCATTCAAAATTCCACTGACTTTGGTGAGACTGGAAAATCCCATGGGCAGAATTTTTCCGTCGGCGAGCTGGGGGCGGGGCCCGCTCGCTGACGCGAAAATGATTGGGATGACGTCAGACAGAACCCCTGACATCATCCCGCCCCATTTAAATATTCAGGAAGGCGGGGGCACGGCGCAATCAGCTGTCCACCCACCGACCTGTCAATGGCCAATTGAGGCCATTGACAGGGTAGTTAAAATAATTAAAGTCCCTGCCCGTTCAACCTTAAGGTTGGCGGCAGGCCAGGAGCCCCAGCGGGCTTCTGAAAAAATATGAAACCTCAACCACCGGTGGGATGGGGTTTCATGACTGTTTTAAAAAACTTCAATGAAGTTTCTGTGATTTATTAACATGTCCCATCTCGTGTGACATTGTCACATGAGGGGAACATGTTAATGATTTTTAAATTTTTTTATTTTTAAAGTTTCAAAAACTTTCAGCGCTCTCCCTGAGGCAGCACTTAGTCTCAGGGAGATAGGGAGATGTGCACTCTTTCGCGCACTCTTGCATTTGGGGAACCCCCCCCCCGCCCACACAGGAAGCACATAGCGCTTCCCGTCAGGCGTCACGCTGGGCGGGCCTTAATTGGCCCGCCCACTTAAAATGGCGGCAGGGCCCGTTTTGGCGGCGGGGATTGGCTGCCCGCCCGCAGCCGAGTCAGTCGGGCCCGCCCGCCCGTCAAGGGCAAAATTCTGCCCCATGAGTGGGAAGGGCCATAAAATTCCGCCCAGGCTCTCAGCATCCACCCTAATAAGCCCCTTTAGGAATTTGTAGGTTTCAATGAGATCGCTTCTCATTCTTCTAAACTCCATTGAATACAGACCTAGTTGGCCCAATCTCTCCTCATATGTCAATCCTGCCATCCCAGGAATCAGTCTGGTGAACATTCGCTGCACTCCCTCTATGGCAAGTATTTCCTTTCTTAGGTAAGGAGACCAAAACTGCACACAATACTCCAGGTGTGGTATCACCAAACACTGTACAGATGCATTAAGACATCCTTGCTCCTGTACTCAAGTCATCTCACAATGAAGGCCAACATATCATCTGCCTTCTTAACTGCTTGCTGCACCTGCATGCTTGCTTTCAGTGATTGGTGTACAAGGACATCCAGATCCCTTTAACATTTCCCAATCTATCATCATTTAAATAATACTCTGCCATTCTGTTTTTCCTGCTGAAGTGGATAATTTTACACTTAACCATGTTATACTGCAACTGCCAGGTATTTGCCCACTCACTCAACCTGTCTAAATTGCCTTGAAATCAATTAACACCCTCTTCATTGCTCACATTCCCACTAAGTTTCATGTCATCAGCAAATTTGGAAATATTACATTTGGTTCCCTCGCCCAAATCATTGATATATATTGTGAATAGCGTCAATACCCAACTAGTCACCGCCTTCCACTCCAAAAAAGACCCATTTATTTGTTTATTCCATCTTGTTGTCCAATCTCTTAACCTGTCTGTATCTCTTCACAGTCTCTCTGTGTCCTTCCTACAGCTTATCTTTCCACCTAGCTTGGCATCATCAACAAACAGAGATACATTACTCTGTCTCTTCATCTAAGTCATTAATGTACATTGTATGAATTCATTACAGCCTTGGCTCAAACATGAACTAAAGAGCTGAACTCCAGAGGTGAGGTGAGAGTGACTGCCCTTGACATCTAGGTAGCATTTGACTGAGGGTGGCATTAAGGAGCCCTAGCAAAACCAGAGTCAATGGGAATCAGGGGGAAAACTCTCCATTGGTTGGAGTCATAACTAGCACAAAGGAAGATGGTTGTGGTCGTTGGGGGTCAATCATCTCAGATCCAGAATATCACTGCAAGAGTTTCTCAAGGTAGTGTCCTTGGCCCAACCATCTTCAGCTGCTTCATCAATGACCTTCCTTCCATCATAAGGTCAGAAGTGGGGATGTTGACTGATGATTGCACAATGTTCAGCACCATTCATGACTCCTCAGATACTGAAGCAGTCCATGTCCAAATGCAGCAAGGCCTGGACAATATCCAGGCTTGGGCTGACAAGTGGTAAGTAACATTAGCACCATACAAGTGCCGGGCAATGACTATATCCAACAAGAGAGAATCTAACCATCACCCCTTGACATTCAATGGCATTACTATCACTGAATCCCTCACTATCAACATCCTGGGGTTACCATTGACGAGAAACTGAACTGGACTAGCCATATAAATACTGTGAATACAAGAGCAGGTCAGAGGCTAAGGAATTCTGTGGCAAGTAATTCACCTCCTGACTGCCCAAAGCCTGTCATCAAGGCTCCTTAGACAGCATGGACTAAACCCACAACCACTGCCATCTAGAAGGACAAAGGCAGAAGACACACGGGAACACCACCACCTGGAAGATCCCCTCCAAGTCATTCACCATCCTGACTTGGAAATATATCACTGTTCCTTCACTGTCACTGGGTCAAAACCCTGGGACTCCCTCCCTAACAACACTGTGGGTGTACCTAAACCACTTGGACTACAGCTGTTCAAGAGGGCTCACCACCACCTTCTCAAGGGCAATTAGGAATAGGCATTAAATGTTGGCCTAGCCAACATCCCATGAATGAATAAAAAAAATAGCTGAGGCCCTAGCACTGATCCTTGTGGCACTGCACAATTCACTGCCTATCAACTTGAAAAAGCCCACTCTCTGCTTCCTAACCATTAAACAATTGTTATGGCACAGTCGATGGTAAATGCTGAGCTGTTTAAATCCCAAAGGTAAATTTGAAATAACTGCCACAACTGTTCTGCAATTTGTATAAATTTCGAGATGCGTGCCTTGAATTCAGTAGCAATAGGACAACCAAGTCTTATAGGTTTCTTCCAAAACTAAATTAAATCTTTATTAATAGAAGAAATGTTTTCAAGTACATACATAAATCTGCAAATTACTACTATGATAATTTTTAAATCCCCTAGTTAATCTAACTCCCAGTTACACTTTTGTTAAGGCAACAATAAGGCACATAGATTGTAAAAGACTCAGGCAAAGAAACGTAATACCCTGAACAATCTAACTCAAAGTGAGTTTTCTTAACTTCAGTTCCTTGTAGATAGCAGCTTGAGGCTTAGATGCTGGAGGTTTTCACACTTGTTAGATCACAGAATGCCTACCCTTACATTCAACCTTCGCTCCTTTATATATATCCTCCCTTTTGAATGCAAATTCCCATTGTTCCACTATGACTTTGAACTTTACCTCTCTGATAATAAAAATCTTTCATAGTACCAATTTTACCAGTAACCTTTGGGAAACTGAACTTCTCCTGGCTAGGTGAAACATTTCACACCCTCTTTTGAATTCAAGCTAGTCTGGTTTATTTAAAAATGCAAATGTTCCCTTAAGCCTTCAGGCCAGCTGTCTTTAATTCAATTAAGTCTCACACACACATATACACACAATTACTCTACTTGACAATAAATTCCATTAACATTATGAGAATTATTATATCTTCCTGACACAATCCTCTATCCATGCTAGTATAATACCCTTACTCCATGAGTCCTTATTTTGCCTATTAGCCTTTTGTGGGGCACCTTATTTAGTGCCTTTTGAAAATCCAGGTATACTACATCTACTGGTTCCCCTCTATCTACCCTAGTTACATCCTTAAAAATGTCCAATAAATTTGTCAAACAGGATTTCCTTTTAGTAAAACCATGTTGACTTGATCTAATCATACTCTGCTTTTCTACTGCATTATTAAGACATCATTAATAATAGATTCCAGCATTTTCCCAACAATTGATGTTAGACTAACTTACCTAAATTTCACTTTTTTCTCTCTCCCTTCTTTCTTGAAAAGCAGTGTAACATTTTCCAACTTCCAATCTAATGGGACCCTTTCCCGAATCTAAGGAATTTTGGCAAATCATAGTCATAATATCCGCTATCTCTGCAACTATCTCTTTTAGAATACCAGGGTGTAGACTATCAGGCCTTGAGGGTTTTCAGATTTTAACCCCATTTGTTTCACCAAAACCTTTTATCTGCTGATATTAATTTACTTAATTTCCTCACTCATTTTAGCCCCTAGGTTACCGTCTATTTCTGGTATGAAACTTAGGTCTTCTATTGTGAAGTCGGACACAAAATATTTGTTCAATGCCTCTCTTATTTCCTCATTCCCCATGATAATTTCTCCTGTCTTTGCTTCTAAGGGGTCAACATTTACTTTAGCTGCTCTCTTCCTCTTAATGTACTTATAAAAGCTCTTACAATCTGTTTTTATATTTCTGGCTAGTTTACTCTCATATTCTATTTTTTCTCTATTTATCAACTTTTTGGTGGCCCGCTGCTGATTTCCAAAAGACTCCCAGTCCTCAGACTTGCTCTGTTTTTTGCAACACTGTAAGCCTCTTCTTTTCATCTAATACTATCAGGAAGTCAACTTCCTTACTGAGATTCGGATGGGTCTTTCTCACTGAGTTTTTGCTTTTCAATGGAATGCATTTTTGTTAAAGATTTTGAATTATTTCTTTAAATGTTTCCCATGATTCTTTTTAGACTATTTACCCAAATAATCTTCGCCAGTTCTCCTTCATACCCAAGTAATTGATTTCATTTAAATTTAAGATTCTTGTTTGCAATTGGAGTATGTCATTTTCAAACTTAACATGGAATTCAATAGTATTATAATCACAATTTCCCAAAGAATCTTGCACCACAACATTACTAATTAATCCTGCTTCATCACACAATGCTAGATCTAAGATAGCTTTATCCCTAATCAGTTTCACAACGTATTGCTCCAAGAAACTGTCACAAAAACATTCTACAAACTCATCTTCTAGACCATTCTTGCCAACTTGATTGTCCCAGCCTACATAAAGTTTCCCCACAATTATTACATTTCTGTCAAGTGCAGGCCTGATGAAGAAGGGGTTTTTCACTCCTGAAGTGCAGTTAGATGAATTCAGTAGCCAAAGTCATATACCAGAGCTGTTGCAGGATTCTCTCAAAGAGATGGACTATCTGCAGATCAAAAAGTTAGTTACTTGTAGCCTTGTTACCAGGGATTGGTTTGCTGTATTGGTGGACTTGAAATGGAACAGGCTTGGGGATATTTCTGCTGCTGCTGTTAAGTTGTATCATTTTGCAGACTGCATTGAGGGAGACCAACATGGCTGCCTTACCATGTGGTTTATTGCCGTTCCCTTCTAAATATGGTGTTGGGCTTATGTCGTTTAGCCACTTCCTGGATTATTGTTTGCAGACATTTACCTGAGGAGAAGGACTGCAAGGTTGAAAGATTATGGCCAGTGTCCCTGCAATTTCTTCTCTTACTTCCTTCAATATCCTTGGATGCATCTCACCTGGTTCCGGTGCCTTGTCAACTTTAAGTACTGACAGTTTATCCAATACCACCTCCTTATCAATTTTGGACCCTTCTAGTGACAGAGTTTCCTCCTCTGTCATTATGGCCTGGGTAACATCTGCTTCCTTGGTGGAGACAGATGCAAAGTATTCATTTAACACCTCAGCCATGACCCCGCCTCCATGTGGAAATCCCCTTTTTGGTCCCTAATTGGTCCTACTCCTCCTTTTACTATTTATATGCCTATAGAAGACTTTAGGACTTCCCCTTTATGTTGGCTGCCAGTCTTTTCACAAAATCCCTCTTCACTTTTCTTATTTGCTTTTTTACCTCTCCTCTGAACCTTCTGTATTCTTAATTGTATTTTCTACCTGACACCTGTCTTAAGCACACTTATTCTTCTTTATCTTAATTTCCATTTCCTTTTTCATCCAGGGAGTTCTGGATTTGTTTGCCTTACCTTTCCCTTTTGAGGGAACATACCTTGACCGTACCTGAACCATTTCTCCTTTGAAGGCAGCCCATTGTTCAGTTAGTTTTTCCTGCCAACCTTTGGTTTCAGCCTATCTGGCCCAGCTCCATTCTTGCCCCATTGAAGTTGGCTCTTTCCCAGTTAATTATTCTTACTCTGGATTGCCCATTGTCCTTTTCTACCATTACCCTAAACCTTATGATACAATGATCATTGTCTCCTAAATGTTCCCCAGCTGACACTTGATCTACTAGGTCCACCTCATTTCCAAGAACAGGTCCAACAGTGCATCCTTTCTTGTTGGACTAGGCACATGCTGCTGTAGAAAATTCTCCTGAACACAATCTAGGAAATCTTGCCCCTCTCTGCCCTTTACACTACCACTATCTCAGTCTATATTCAGGTAATTAAAGTCCCCCATTATAGCTACTCTATAATGCCTGTATCTCTCTGTAATTTCCCTGCAGGTTTGTTCCTCTACGTCCTTCTCACTAGCTGGTGGCCTATAGACTACACCGAGCAAAGTAATTGCACCCTTTTTGTTCCTTTTCTCTAGCCAAATTTATACTGTCCTTGAACCCTCTGGGACACCCTATTTCTCTAGCACTGCAATGCTCTCTTCAACCAATACAGCCACCCTCCTCCTTTTTGTCCTTCCCTATCTTTCCTGGACACCTTGTACCCAGGAATAGAATACCCACTCCTGCCCTTCCTTGAGCCAGGTCTCTGTTATCGCCATATCATCATAATTCTGCATGGCACTCTGTGCCTGTAGCTCCCCAACCTTATATACTATACTCCGTGCATTCACATACATGCATTATAACCTTGATTTAGACGTCATTACTTTCTCCCTTACACTGACTCCGCCTATTAATTTACTATTCTCATGCTAACTATCTCTCCCAGTACGTTGTGCACCTTGGTATTACTCTCTAATATTCTCTCCTGGTTCCCACACCCCTGTCAAGTTAGTTTAAAGCTCCGCCCGCCACCCCCGCTCACCAGCAGCACCAAACTTTTAAATTCCAGCTCCCCAACCCCCTCCCCCCATCTCACTCCCAGCTCTGCTTTGACATCAGTGGGATTAAGAAGGTTGGCGTGTAGGGAAGGTGGGGACTGAGCAAAGCCAGTTGTGTTGGAGTGTTTTGACACTCCCACTGATTTAAATGGCTGTGCTCCCGAGTCTGGTAGGCGCAACCATAAATAAAACAGTGTGAAAACTAGGGCAGGTAGAGAGCAATCAGCCCAAGTTTACATGTTGACAGGTCACAGTGGGACCATCAGCGTGGGCTCCCCTTGAGCTCAAGAAAGCACACTGCAAGTTCCAGATTTGAGCATAAATTGGCTCCTCCAAAACTTGTGGTGCTGTTACAGCTGTCAATAATGGTGAACGTCTGTGTTTGCCTTGGCTGATAGTAATCACTTTGTGATATACAGAAGTGAATTTAACCCTCTGCTTGCTTTAATTATCGTTGTAAATTTGACTTATAAAGCTAAAAATATAAGAGAAATCTGGGTTTTCAAATAGGTTTAATAAACTAAGTGTCACGTGGTTCCTTACCTCAGGTTAAACCCTTATGAACTGAACAACTTGTCTTTACACAAGAGAAAAGTGTGTGTGAGCTATCTTTAACTTGATAGGAATAATGGTTTTTAGACTAATTGCAAATTTTACAGAACTTTACAGGAGTATATTTCTGTTTTCTGTAGATCAAGATTACCTCAATACCTCTGGCATTTTGTCACATAAGATCTCTTCTACAAAGTGACCCCATCCAGCACCTTCTTTTCCTTTTATTCAACCTTTGAGCCAGATGTCTTCATTTACAGCATCACTCCATTGTTTCTAAGGGAGACCTCCAGCATTGCACTTTGAAAAAGTACCTGCATATAAGGTACCAGCATCTGCTTGAATTCTCGGGTTAGTCACAGATACTGTAGTCATGTGAATAAATCACCATATAAGCTATTATTTGTGCTATGTACCAGATAATTTAACATCCTCTCGGCTTTTTGAAGATTAAATTAAAGTCAAATATTTTGTGTTTCCTTGGGTCAACTGTCCTTTCTGCCGTATTGTGATCAGGTGAGTTCTTTGCTGGTTGGAGAGCTCTGCCTCATGTACTAAGTGTCAAGTTTTCTTTAAGGTTAATAAGGGGGGAAACTACCCTCAGACAATGAATTAGACTTCAATGGGGGCTTGAGTTACGTGCAGCCACTTGTGGTTTCATTATCGTACTTTGAGATGGATCTGTCTAGGTCACCTCCAAGTAGCTATTGTTCTACAGTAAAGTGAAGAATGTTGAATAAATGAGAAGCATCTACATTAACTTCAGGCCTATAACTGCAATACAGGCTACACCACAAATCATACTTGTGGTAATCTGAGGTGAAATACACCACGTGATTGTATTACCCAATTACTGTGTAGTGCGGGCTACATTGTTAATTAGTAGTTTTAGAATAGGGTTTGGTTTTAGAAGCACAAATGTGTTAGTGCTCCATTACTTATGTTAACAAACAGCAAGTCTTCATCTTACAGTGGTCTCTTCATCTGCATCATGTTGATTACCAACTCACTCACCAGTAGGTAGGTGAGCAATCCTCTTATCAACGTGTGGCAGTAAAACACACAGCCTAATTCGTAGCCTAACAGCACCCAATGCCCCAGATTCCAAGAGCTTTGATGAGTTGATAAATCTGGTGAAAAGCCACTTTCAGCCGAAACCCTTGGTAACAACGCAGCGTTTTAAATTTAATTTGCGGTGTCGTGCCCTTGGAGAGACAGTCATTTGCTATGTAGCAGCCTTAAAACAATTGACAAAGCACTGTGAGTTCGGGATGACGATTAACGACATGTTAAGAGACCGATTAGTATGTGGGATGAATGAAGACGCTATTCAAAAAAAGTTGTTGTCAGAAATGAATTTAGGCTTTGGAGTTGGCGCTCGCAATGGAGAGCGCAATCAGGAATTCAGAAGCGATCAAGGGAGCACAAAATGGTGCCATGAATCGCCTTGGGAGGGAAGCACTGGTTAGGAGTGGCATGAAAGCACAGGGCTCTGCAGAAAGGCGTGAATCAGCCACCATTAACAGACCAGTAAAAAGCAATAGGTTAACAAAGAAAACCTACAATAAGACAGCAGAAATGGAACCAGATAGCCTGCGAATGAATGACAATTTAAAAGAATTGAATGTTTCTTCTGCCATCGCAATGGACACATTATGCAACATTGTAAATACAGATTAAGACAAAACTTTAAGCAAAAAGATAGAAATCATGAAATCCGCATAGTAGAGGAACCAGGAGAAACAGAGTTAGACATTTACTCACTACACAAAATAAATTAGGGTAAAACAGAGCCAATCTACATGACAGTGGAAATCAACAAGTATCCCATTCGAATGGACGTGGGTACACGGGCATCCATGACAGTTAAAGGGGAACATACGTTCAAATATCTGAATGGAGGAGGCCACTTATTAAATCTGGAAAATTCAGATGTTAAGTTAAAGACGTCTACTGGTGAAGACATACGAGTAAAAGGTATATGCAAGGTTCCAGTACAGTATGGAAGCCAGGCTGTTAATTTACCCCTGATAGTGGTAGCAGGGAGGGTCCGAGTCTACTTGGTCGGGACTGGCTTAAGGAAATAAAGTTGGAGTGGAATGAGATATTTCAACTCAGAACGAAAGATCTGCAAGAATTATTCCAGAAATATGCCTCTGTGTTCAGGGAAGAGCTCGGGAAGATTCAGGGGCTGCAAGCTAAAATCCACATGGAACCTGAGGCAACCCCCAGATTCATGAAGGCGAGGCCAGTCCCCTATGCGCTGTGAGAAAAAGTTGATGTTGAATTAGACAGGCTGGAAAGGTTGGGAGTGTTACAACCTGTACAATTTTCCGAATGGGCAGCGCCCATAGTCCCAGCACTAAAGCCTGACCAGAGTGTGAGAATATGCGGGGACTACAAGTTGCCCGTTAACAAAGTGGCCAGACTAGACAGGCATCCTATACCGAAAATTGATGAATTATACTCCAAGCTGGCAGGGGGAACGGCATAAATGAAACTCGACATGACCCATGCTCATCAGCAAGTTGAACTAGAAATAGCCTTTTGGGACTTTGTGACACATATCAACACACATAGTGGGTTATACCAGTATATCCGGTTACTCTTCGGAGTCTCATCAGCTTGTGCCATTTTCCAACAGACCATGGAAAATTTACTTCAAGGACTGCCCCATGTTGTGGTTTATCTCGATGATGTCCTAGTAACAGGCCTAACTGATGAAGAGCACCTGGTGAACCTGGAAGAGGTATTGAAGCGTTTCTCACAAGCCGCAGTACATTTGAGAAGAGAAAAATGTATCTTCCAAGCAAAAGGAGTGGTTTACCTGGGTCATAGTGTCGAATGGCAGGGCCTTCACCCAGTAGAAGGAAAGGTGAGAGCTATTCATGAGGCGCCAGCACCGAAAAACGCCATAGAGCTCAGGCCCTTCTTGGGAATGATCAACCATTATGGCCATTTTCTCCCAAATTTGTCAACAGTACTGGTTCCATTATACGGTTTGCACAACAAAAACCACAGGTGGACTTGCCAAGCTCCACAACAACAGGCTTTTACGACAGTAAAGCAGTTGCTACATTCATCGGTCCTGTTGGTACATTTCGACCCAAAGAAAGAATTAATTTTGTCCTGTGAAGCATCCCCTTATGGAGTAGGGGCAGTTCTCTCCCACTGGATGGCGGATGGCTCCAAACGGCCCATTGCTTACATCTCAAGAACACTCAGTGTTGCAGAACGAAGATGCTCACAAAGAGAAAGAAAACTTATCCATTGTACTTGGCGTTAAGTTCCACCAATACATCCATGGTCGCCACTTCACCATTGTATCCGATCACAAGCCACTACTAGGCTTGTTCAGGGAAGATGAGGGAATACCCCCAATTGCCTCTGCACGCATCCAAAAATGGGCACTGATTCTAGCTGCTTACGAATATACTTTTATCCACCGGCCGGGAAGCCAGATTGCAAATGCTGACACACTGAGCCAATTACCTCTAAAAGACAGCAATGTGAACGTCCCCATCCCTCAAGAACTTGTCTTATTATTAAACTTTCTGGATTCGTCACCAGTACGTGCCAAACAAATAAGAGAGTGGACAGACCACGATCCAGTTTTGTCTCACGTCAGGGAACAAGTCTCACTGGGATGGTCGAATGAGCCAAAGTCTGACTAAATGAAGCCCTATTTTAATAGGAGATATGAGCTCACCAGCCAGGATGACATCTTGCTGTGGAGAGCGAGAGTCATTGTGCCTCAGAGAGGAAGGAAGCCATTATTGACGGAATTGCACAGTGCTCACCCCAGCATCTCTAGAATGAAAATGTTGGCGCGCAGCTACTTGTGGTGGCCGGGGATGGACACAGAAATCGAAAACTTGATTAAGAGCTGCATACCGTGCCAACAGGTACAGAAATTGCCCCCTTCAGCTTCATTGCATTCCTGGGAATGGCCAGGAAGGCCATGGGTCCACCTCCACATTGGCTACGTGGGGCCTTTTTTGGGCACAATGTTCCTCTTGATTATAGACGCTCACTCGAAGTGGATGGATGTATATGAGGTGAGATCATCCACATCTGCTGCCACCATAGACAGATTGCATCAGAGTTTTGTGATACACAGGTTACCGGAGATAATAGTGTTTGATAATGGAACGGCATTCACCAGCGGGGAGTTCCAAAGATTTGCAAGTCTCAATGGCATAACACATGTTAAGGACTTGCCTTACCACCCTGCATCCAATGGGTTGGCCAAGAGGGCGGTACAGACATTCAAGTCCGGAATGAAAAAATTGGATGGAGACTCTATTGCAACTAGATTATCACATTTCCTACTCAGCTATAGGACTACGCCACACATGACCACCAATATTGCCCCCACGGAAGTATTGATGAAGAGACCTCTCAGGACATGTTTGAGTTTCATCAGGCCGAATTTAGAGGGGAGGGCAGAGAGAAGTCAGGAGGCCCAGAAAAATGGACACAATTACCACAGTCATGAAAAATCTTCACTGTTGGAGATACAGTTTTTACAAAGAACTTTGGAGATGGGCCCAAATTGCTATCAGATGAAGTTAGTGTAGTGACAGGTCCCCTTTCCTATCACATATTGGTCGAAGTTCAGATGATTAGGAGACACATAGATCACCTCAGGAAAAGGGAAACAGATCTACAAGAAAGGATGCGCCAAGCATTCCCATTTGAGTCTACACCACATGTGGAAGGAACTCCCCTTGGTTTGGAAATACCTGTAGGATCCGTTGAGCCTGAGAGAGTCGAAGGAACAAACTTACAGGTTCCTACTGGAGATCCTAGTGGGCAGATGACTCCTGAGAGGGAGGTCTCAGATAAACCATCCAAAGTCATAGAACTATGATGTTTGACATGTTTGAAGGAGCCTCCAGAGAGACTGAGTTTGTAAATAGTTTAGTTATGTAAATAGTTGATATATTGTAAAGACTGTAAATTGTATCTTTGAGTAAAGGGGGAGGGATGTAGTAATCTGAGGTGCAATACACCTTTAAGAGAATGTGAGCAGATTGATTGACCACATGACTGTATTAACCAATGGCTGTGTAGCATGGGCTACAATGTGAATCAGTAGTTTAGAATAGGGTCTGGTTTGAGAAGCACACATTGTGTTAGTGCTCTGTTAATTATGTTAATAAATAGTACGTCCTCACCTTACAATGGTCTCTTCGACTGCATCATCTTGTTTACCAACTCATTCACCAGTAGATAGGCGTGCAACTGTGTTCACTGAGCAAAACGACCCGATAGAAGAAACATAACAATACTCAAAAGAAATTATGAGACAAAATAAACAATGAAGCCTGCAGTCAACCTTCTCTGGTCCTACAGTCCTCCAAGATTTCTGTGCTTCTCCAATTCTGACCTCTTGTAAATCCCCATTTTTAATCACTCCATCATCTGCCTTCAGTTGTCTAGACTACAAGCTCTGGGCTTCCTTTCCTAAGCTACTCCCTCCCTCACCTTTCTCTCTTCTTTGAAGATGCCCCTTAAAGCCTACCTCTGACCATGCTGCAATCATCCTAATATCTCTATAAGGCTCTGCGTCGAACTTTGTTTTACACCCCTAGGGAAGCAACTTGGGAAGTTTTACTCTGTTGAAGGCCCCATATCAACACAAGGTGTTGTTATTATGAAGTATTTTGAATTGGATGAGGAAGCAGTACAGCCTGCAGTCACTGCAGATATCATAGGGTTCAACATGTCCTGAAGGAATTGTAATAAATGTAACTTCCAAATGTAATCAATTAGTCTGTGTATCTTGTACTTGTAAAATGGCTCCTTCAACTCCTTACTCAAAGGAAGTTGAGCGGGCCACATAAACAACGTGCTCTCTCTGAAGTGTAACATACTATGGCAGGAGGATATTTGACAACCCATGTAAGCACCTAGAACACCACTCAGAGGGCAATGCACTTGCAGTGATAACCATCCCTTTCCTGAAAACAGCACCAATATAAATAGCTGATGTCCCACAAACCAGTGGTGAATGGACAGCATCTTATACCAGCTTTAGGTTCCGAATAGAAGCCTAGTTACATCAGTTATGCAGTGTTTTTTTTTTAGTTACTCAATCAGCGAGACTATACAGTCCCTATGGATAGATTATCCTAGTTTAACAGATTGAGGAGAGGAGCAGGTGGGGACAAGATCCAGAGACACAATTTTAAAGTATGCATTGCCTTCAATATGTTACTGAAGTATTTTCTGACTGGGACAGAGATGGCACGGGTTAAGTGTCATTATAGATAAGACTTTACTCATATGATATTGTGGACTGGTTTAGTCACCAGACAGGCGTCAGAGAGAAATTCCACAGAATTTTTTTTTCCCTTATTGGTCTTGGGTATTTTTCTGTTTTCTTTTGCTTCTCCAAGAAGATTATGGCTGCAGGTGTGGGTGTGGGTGAGAGATAAGGCGAGTCTTTATTTTTGTTCATGGGTCGTGGGCCTCGCTGGCTAGGCCAGCATTTATTGCCCACCCCTATTTGCCCTTGAGAAGGTGGTGGTGAGCTGCCTTCTTGAACCGCTGCAGTAATGTGGTGTAGGTACACCAGCAGTGCTGTTAGGAAGGGAGTTCCAGGATTTTGACCCAGCGACAGTGAAGGAACGGCGATATATTTCCAAGTCAGGGTGGTGAGTGGCTTGGAGGGGAACTTACAGGTGGCGGTGTTCACGTGTGTGCTGCCCTTGTCCTTTGAGGTGGTGAGTTGCTACAGTGCATCTTGTAGATGGTACACACTGCTGCCACTGTGCTTCGGTGGTGGAGGGAGTGAATGTTTAAAGTGGTGGATGGGGTGCCAATCAAATGGGTTGCTTTGTCCTGGATGGTGTTGAGCTTTTTGAGTGTTGTTGGAGCTGGAGAATGAAGGAGTGAGGAAGTGTTTCACTGTGATGGCCCAGCCATCGTTGTGTCAGGCAGGCCTGATGAACTAGCTGGTCTTTTCCTGCCCATCATTTTAGCTTGTTTGTAACACTCAACCTCGACCATAAACGTAAGTCCTTCCAACTAGATTCTCCACAAGTGCCAAACACTGGAAGAAGCTGTTCTAATGGAACTTAGCACAAACATAATTATGGTTTTGGCCAGGCAGCAAGGTCTTTGGCCTTACTTGCCCAAACCTTACATGACAGGATAAAGTTTCCCCTCAGGTTTGCTTGGGCTTTTTCTTCCCTGAGGGGGAATGAAAGAGGCCAGCGGGAATGTTCAGGTCATACAGCAAAAATGATGCAAAACTTAGAAGTGTAAACAGAGTTCACAAAAATCCCAGTGGAAATGGTCCTGTAGAACTGTGTGGAAATCATTTAAAAAGAATGCACATGAAAGAAATCAAATGTAGACATACATTTGCATATTCATATTGTATTCTAATGGCGCTACGCGGACAGAACTACAGAGTTGAAGCACAGGGAATATTGCTGGCCACTTCCCGCCATGCCCATGTGCCAACTGGAATCTTGACCCCTGCATGAACCCGAAGAAGTTAAAGGAGTGAGGTCATGACAATCTGATGCAATGCACGAATAAAATAAAAACAGAAAATGCTGGAAATACTCAGCAGGTCTGGAAGCATCTATGGAGAGAGAAACTCAGTTCGCGTTTCAGGTCAATGACATTTCATCAGAACGCTGAGTTGGGAAGACCAGGATGCAAGGGCACTTGGGTCCGCCAGGATAGTGGCCTACTTCATGTTGCAGGGCACCATCAACTACATGCAGGCCCACTACCTCAAAGGGGGGCAATACCACAACTGCAAGGGCTACCATTCAGTCAGTGTAGTTGGTGTGACTCATTGAAAGCCTGTGATCCTGACAGCAGCCACAGTCAGTAATTCTCCCCATTGCCAAGATACACCACAAGATGGCACTCAGTGGCAAAGGTTACCTATTCCATACATGGCTCATGACTCTCTTCCGCCATCTCACCACATGAGGTAAGAGAGCCTTTGATGAACACCATGGGCCACACCAATAGGGTGGAGCAAGCCACTGGCTCCTAAAGCAGAGATTTTACTGATTTGATTACTCAGGAGGAATTTCTGCAGTACACGCATGAGGGGTCTCCATGTTTGTGATATGTGCAGCATTCTCCACAATCTCACAATTACACGGGCTCAGCCACTACCTCCTGGGATCCAGAGGCCACATCAGGAAAAGGAGGCAGGGAGGAGACCAATCGCACCAGGTGGAACTGGATGGAGTGAAAGGGACCACATTGTGAATCTTTGCTACATGCCCATCATGGGCCTAACTATACTTTTCCATTTCAGACTCCCTGTCACAAAGTCCTTTAACGAACATCACTTAACAAAGGTCAACAGCAAAAGCCTTCACTCAATTACTTTATAAAGTGATGCATCAATAATAGAAAGGAACTAATCGCCCTTGTACATCCCCTTAGTGCCTGTCTTGTGGGTTTCCTTGCCTGGCCTAGTGCTCCTATGCAGTCTTCTCTTCTCATAGGCAGTCCCTCAGGATCGAGGATGGCTTGCTTCCACTCCAGTTCGATGCGTTCTGAGATGGCTGATAAGTCCTTTGAGCAATCTGCAGACTCTGACACATGGGGGACAGATGGTGCTTGAAGGGTTGAGTAGATGGGTTGTTTGGATGTGTGCGAGCTCCCTCCGATACCTCGACATGTATCTGACAAAGTCTCTCAATGTGTTCAGTGCCTTCCTGAATGTGCCTTCTCCAATTTGGTCAGTCACCCCCACCCCTACAAGCAACCCCAACAGGGTTTGCTTTGAGGTTCCTACATTAGTCCCCCATGTGCCACTGGGTGAAAACCAGGAGTGGCAGGAAGAGGCCCTGAAGTATACATTAATTGCCCATTTAAGGGCCTCAAAGGGCAGTGGACTGGAAAGGCCATCTACAAGCTTTTCCATCCTGGACTTAATCGGGGTCAAGGTGCAAAGAGAGCAAGGTCCCCACCTACCCGCCCGATTAAATGTACCCGCTGTCAAACTTGCCAAGGGGCAGAGAAGTAAATTCCACCATTTACTGGTAAATCAGTCGCTTTGCCTGTATAAATATAGTGTATGCAGTTGTGGCTTCCAGTTTACCAAATATCAAGAACTGTGGTTGACTTCATATTTAAACAGAGGTTCTAATCTATATGCAGTCTGAGTTCAGGATCAGGGCCTAACCAGACACTGGAGTTGGGCAGAGTGAGACTCCCTTCAAGAAGTAGCCTCACCCTTTTCCATTTCAGAGGCATTTCAGGCCTCAACATTTGAACTATGCTAAATATGTTCAGCATCTGTGCAAAATGAGAACTGTTTTACACCAACTCTAAACTTGCAGTGTAAATACACCAATTGTAGCAATGTGATAAATGTTTCACCGAGCTGATAAACTAGCGCTTTCCCACTTATTTTCTGGCTAACAGATTGCCATTTGCCATAGTGATCCACAATTGACAAAAGACCTCAATGCCATTATTTACAATAGTTTGCAGTTTCTTGGTGTCGGAAGCAATTTAAAAAAAAATAAAGTTAAAGCTATCAGTAATCCAAAATATGACAGGCAGGAAAAGACCAGCTGGCCTATCAAGCCTGCCCCATACTCGTGAAGTCAGGTGCGTTGTGAGTTAACACTTCCTACCCACCTCCCCTGTCTGATCCCACACAGGCATTTCGAAGGAGTGACAATAAACCAAAGACAAACCCAGGGCCAATAAGGGAAAAAGTACTCTGAAAAGATACTCTCCAGTTCCCCTCAGGAGACACTGAAGATTTGTAGAATTCTACAAATTTAGGCTGGAATTTTCCCATCCCGCCCACGGCAGGTTTTGTGACAGGTGGGAGCGGAGAATCCAGCGGCAGGAAAGAAGTTGCAATTCTGCCGTCATAAAAACAAGTCGCAAATCTCCCGACGGTGTATTTATGGCTGGTCGGTTATCCCACCGGCTAGCGGCGCGAACGCCATTTGCATTCATTAGCATGTCATGAATGCTCATTAAAACAGCTACTCGCCGGGATCTTGCCATGCCTCCCAATCTTCCAATGGGAAATTATGTCGGCATCAAACCCGTTTGAGAAAGGGTGGCGTGCATAAGTCGGACCTCAGTTCACTGTTAACTTTGAGGTGAGTGGTACATACATAGCCTACCTGCGGTAATGCTGTGCCAGTCTTGTTGTGCTGAACGCCACTCTGCTGGAGTTGTAGGGTTGGACTGCTCCTGCTCTATGCCTACATTGGCTTCATTAGTGTTGTTAAAAGGCTACTCAGAACTCAGTGGCTTCATCACAGTTGCTGCATCTCAAGAGTAACACATAGGAATGTAAAATTTGGGAATGCAGGCAATACCGAAGGAGGCACATCTGTATCATATATGATATTCCATCAATGAAGGCCTGTCACGTGTTCACCAGATGGGACACTCCAAACGGGCCAAAGGGCATCCACTCATTGACTATGAGTAATTGATTGGTCATTAATATGGCACATCAGAGATTGGAGAACAGAGCGAGTTTGGATAAATTATCTCACTGTAACTTTAGCATCCCATGCAGGGCTCAAGATGGTACATATCTGCAATGCCATCTTGGTCACCTCAATGTATGTGCTCATGTCTCAGGGACAAGGCAGCATCAGCCACCATGCAGGTAGGGCAGGAAAAATAATGGACCCTTACAGTCTCCAAACGTGTCATCTTCTGAGCTTCACTTTCTTGCCCCTTAACTCATTAATGTCGTCAATGTTTCCTTCCAGAGTGAAGGCAAAGCACATGTGGATCCAGGGCTCAATGTTGCCTTTGTCAGGGTCCTAATGCAATGGAGGGGGTGAAGGAGGGAGAGGCAACTCTGCGTGCAGCTCCAGCAGGAGGGACATGGTCAAGCGGAGCCAGAGCATGAACAGGAGGGTCAGGAGGAGAGACCCAGACAATGGGGGCAACTCACCAAACCTAGAGTTTATCATCCAAGAGTCTCCTATTTACAAATGAGTGAGAGGCAATGTCATGCACATCTGCGCTTGTCCTAAGTTCTGGTACGTCACATACGCCACATTCTTCATGAAGACCTGGCGCCACATGGGATTGGAGGGTATCCCCTGCCAGTGGCTTTGAAGGTGACTGCAACACTCAAATTCTTGGCCTCTGGTTTTTTCCAAGGATCAACAGGGAACCTATGCGGCATCTCAGTCCGCAACACATCAATGGATAAAGGAGGTCACAGATGCATTTTACACGAAGGCCCATCATTATGTCAGGTTTACTCTGGGTGAAGATAGCCAGGCTGCGAGATTCACTGGTTTTGCCGCCATCTCAGGCTTCCCAAGAGAGCAGGGCACCCATGTGGCTATACGGGCTCCATGACAGCAGGACCTAATGTTTATAAACCACGGGGGCTATCATTCCATTAATGTACAACTGGTGTGTGATCACTGGAAGCAAAATATAGGTTATGACAGTTGTTCAAAGTTTCCCTCTGGGATTTTAAATAATTCAGCCTTTAAAAACTGCTGTGTCATAACAGTTGGCGGCTGCTTTCAGAGGCTCATCATCTGACTCGGACTGAGCAGGTGGCTGGTCTCCAGCAGCCCTCCAAGCGCCAGAGACCTGGGCTGTCCCTGCCTCCAACTGCTGTGGGGACGTGTCAGTGAGGTGTTCCCCAGAAAGTGAGCCTGAGCCTAACCTGCACCTATGCCTCACCGAGGTGTGTGTCTCTGAGCTGGTGGAGGGTGTGTGTGAGCGCAGTGACGGTTCTTCCAGAGCTTCCTCCTCAGATGAAACCTGGGGGATCGTACTGGTGATGCCTATAAAATAGAAAATAGAATTTCAGTTAATGAGCATGAGCTAGATAAGACTGCATGTGACTCACTGTGAATGTCAGGATGTGATGAAGTGATGAAGCTGTGATCCATACGCGGTTGGTGGGAGAGGCCGATCTCCCCTTCCCCACAGGAGTGATCCCTGTCCTCCCCAACCAGCTCGGCTGCAGCCTCTTCACACTCAGTGAGGGCGAGGATGTCAGCCGTCCCTCCTCGGTCTGCGATCTCTCGCGCCTGTTGTGTGCCAGCTTGGTCTGTATGAAGAAGAAAGAAAGGCATGCGATGAGAAGGGACAGAGCAGAGGTTGGGTCAGATGCATGTCCCCTGTGTGTGGTGAGCCCTCCCCAGGAGGGCCAGAGGATGGAGTGTGAGGCAACACGATGGAAGGGATGGTGGTGATGCGAAAGTCTCGGTGAGAGAATGAGTGTTGATATTTGTCCCCCGCTAATGGCTGTATGAGATCCCTGAAGAGAGTAGCCGTTTCAGTGCACGATGCCACAATGAGAGTTTGATATTGGAGAGTTGAAGCATGACTTACCCTGACGGAGTGGATGAGAACATTCATCCTCTTCCTGCACTGGGTGGCACCTCGGGTGTGGTTGCCAGCCGCACTGACCTGCTCCGTGACAGTCTCCCAGGCAGAAAGGTGAGGCTGCTGTGCTTCCTACAGCCATCCCTGGGATAAAGCGCATGTCTGTGCGCCTGCACCCCTCTGATTAAGGCCTGGAGGGCCTGGTGGGTGAAGTGAGGTGCTGCCTTCTTCATGAGGCTCTCGGCCTTCCTCTTCTGGCTGCCAGACATCTCTGGTGGCCTGGAAAGAGTGAGATCATGTGGTGGGCTGGCCTTTAAAAATGGCACCCGGACCTGCAAACCCACCAGCTGACAGCGGCCACACGAATCAACTCCCAACTCGCCAGGCGATTGGGACTGATACTCACCTTTGCATAATTAATGAGGTTCCAAGTGCAGAATTGAGCATGAGCTCCAGCCATTCGAGGTAGAGGGGCGGGCATTACAGAAACCACCCGGCACTGCACTTAGTCTCATTTATGGAAAATCCCACTCTTAGAGTCCATTTTGAAAAGTGACAGATGGAGGTTAAGCATAAAAGATGCAGAGAGAAAATGAAAAGGATAAGTCTGCTAGCTCAACATTAAATTTAAAGATGGAAGAAACTCTTCCCATTATTTGCCACATGAAGGGGGAGTTTAATCATATTTTTTACTAAATGTCTATTGGGAACAAGTGCATTTATAATCCACAAGTGTAGCAACAGTGTAAAGTGAAAACATCTTCTCATTTATGCTTCAGGATAAAATCAGAAACGAGTCAAAATGAAAGCACCTTTTATAAGGTGCCTTACTCCAGTTGTTGTGGCATTGCATTCAGGCTTCCATATATACTCTAACTGCACCAAAGGTGTACAGCAACACTGTTTCACTTCAACCCAAGAGTTATAGTCTGAGATCATTCCAAGTCAGGAGGAGGATTCATTGTAGCCCAACTTCTCTCCCTCCCCCCACCCCCATTCCGTGCACCCAAGCAGTCTGGCTGAGATTGGGAGCTGGTTGTGTAGGGGAGACGGTGGCGTAGTGGTGATGTTGCTAAACTGGTAACCCAGAGGCCCAGGCTAATGTTCTGGAGACATGAGTTAATACATCTGGAATATAAAAAGCTAGCCTCAGTGATAGTAACCATGAAACTATGTTCGATTGCCACAAAAACCCATCTGGATTCACTCATGCCCCCTTCAGGAAGGAAATCTGCTATCCTTACCTGGTCTGGCCTACATGCGACTCCAGCACTACAGCATTATGGCAAAATGAGGTGCCCTGCCCCTTTAAGAGAATGCAAGTGTACTGATCATTTTCTGGATTCCTCCCCTGTTCAGACCAGAAAAACCAGCGAGTGGACGAGCCAGGACCCACTATTGTCTAACATCCGGGAGCAGGTCTTGAATGGTTGGTCAGGTGGATTTAAATCTGAGGAGATGAAGTCCTATTCTGATCACAAATATGAACTCTCCTGCCAGGACAGCATATTACTCTGGGGAGCCAGGGTTATCGTGCCCCCGAGGGGGCGAAGGCCATTATTAGCTGAGCTACCTAGCGCTCACCCGGGCATTATCAGAATCAAGATGCTCGCACACAGCTATTTGTGGTGGCCAGGCATGAACTTGGATATAGAAACCCTGGTCAAAACCTGTCCTCAGTGCCAGCAGGTGCAAAAGGTCCCCCCCTTAGCTCCATTGCACCCATGGGAATGGCTGGGGCAGCCATGGGTGCACCTCCATGTCGATTACGTGGGACCCTTCTTGGGCACGATGTTCCTTTTACTGATTGACTCCCACTCCAAATGGGTGGACATCTATGAAGTCTGGTTGCCCACGTCGGCTGCCACCATAGACTGTATGAGGCAGAGTTTTGCAGTGCATGGGTTACCGGGGGTCCTCGCGTCCGACAACAGGACGGCTTTTACCAGCGGGGAGTTCCGCAGGTTCATGACCCTTATCGGCATTAACCATATCAAAACCTCATCCTACCACCCAGCATCGAACGGCATGGCTGAGCGGGCAGTCCAAACCTTTAAATCCAGGATGAAAAAGATGGAAGGGGATTCCATCGGCATGAGATTGTCCAGGTTCTTGTTCGCATACCAGACCGCGCCACACACAATGACCAGCATTACCCCTACAGAACTATTAAAGAAGAGGCATCTCTGCACCCGCCTGACCCTTATCCGGCCGAATTTAGAGGGGAAGGTGGAGAAAAGCCAAGGGACGCAGAAGATCAGGCACATTGGCCATGGTCACGAAAGAGCTTTCACGGTGGGAGGTGCTGTCCTCGCAAAGAACTTTGGAGATGGGCCCAATTGGCTATTAGGCGAGGTGAGCACAGTAACTGGACCCCTCTCCTATAATGTATCGGTAAACGGCTGAATAATTAGATGACCCGTGGATCATCTCTGCAAAAGAACACCAATCCCACAAGAAGAAATGCAGTCTTCATGTATGCTTGAGTTTGTGCCCCATGTAGAGCACAGGCCACATGATTTTGAAGCACCGGTGGGGCCTGTGAAACTCGAGGGGGTCAGGGAGACAAACCTGCCAATTTCCATTGAGGAACCTAGTGGACAACTGTTCCCTGAAAAGGAGGCCTCGGAAAAACCAGCCGAGGTTGTTGAACTGAGACGCTCAACATGTCCGAGAAGGCCTCCTGAGAGACTTGACCTGTAAATAGTTGTTGTGTAAATAGTTAATGCGTTTTAAGCTTGTTAGCTGTACTTTTAAGTAAATGGGAGGGATGTGGTAAAGTGAAGTACCCTGTCCCTTTAAGAGAATGCAAGTGTACTGATCATGTGACAGCACTGACGAATCACTGTGCAGCATGGGCAACTGGGAACTGTACGTCTAGTTGTGGAGGTTTCTGTGTGAGCATGTATTGTCTGGTGCTCTGCCCTGTCTCAATAAGCCATCACTATTTATTCTTACATCAGTATCTCCCCATTATTGATTGCAAGTGGCAATTGATGAGAACATAGGAAGGTGTGCAGTTAGAGTTCGGTTGGCCAACAAACTCATTTACCCAAGACATAAAAAGCAGTGTGGTTGACTCTGAAGTGACCTAGCCAGGTTAGTTTGAGGGCAATTATGGATGGGCAACTAATGCTGGCCTTGCCAGCAACACCCGCCTCCCATGAAAGGATAAAGAAAATCATCTCCAGGAATCAACACACCCAATGCGACAATGCATTCAGACAGTAACCCACTGGACTACATGTACTATCCCTTTCAAATATTCAGGAACTGGCACGACCAAAGATCTTTTTGAAAATAGTCACACTCAAAACATGCATGGGTCCGAGTGAAGCTGACATATTTGCATATGGGTACTTTAGTTGCAGTGTCTAAAATCAAGAGCAAATGGTGGCAATTAATGCTGCAAAAGAACTTAGCCAGCGGAGCTTCTCTTTTAATGAAACAAAGCAGATTTTTAAAATCACATTGCACCAATCTGACAAGGATAATAATGGTAATTTTCCATCCTTACTTGGAGTCCCCGCCCACCCCCCCCTCCCTTCCCCAGCTTTACGATAAAATAAGGCTAAACAGCTGCAGCCAATTGCTGTGCTGCAGTTTTGCTTCAGATCACCCAGTGCCTATTAGAAACCACAATACATACCACACCATCAATTATCCCGTTGCAAGCCAATTACTTGTACTAGTAATTTGGCATATTCCATTCAGGAAAGAGAAACCACTTGTCATTTCACAATCTGTTGCCTTAACAATTGAATAGGAGTTTTTTTTTAAAGTTTGTACCGGATCATTAGGAACTAATTTTTCTTCGATTAAACTTGGGAGTAATTGGATCAAACATTGTGGTAGCCTATCAAACTTCATATTGTGCTGTGGTACACCACAGGAATTAACCAGAGTTGAGAAAGGCTGGTATCATTAATAAGTGGTAAGAAATGTCACATGTCTGAGCTTACATCTACCAGTTCATAGCACCCTCGCCTTTGAATCAGAAGGTTGTGGGTTCATGTCCCACTCCCGGAAACCAAGAACTGTGAATGTACTCGAAAGAGTTACATTCTGTGACTGTTGATAACTCGAAAGAGTTACCAACAGGACATGTGCACAAACACACACAACACAACTGCAAGGATTGAAACTTGTGGAACACCTTTCTTAGCTCACATAGTTTTCCAGACACAAAAAACACATTTACATTCCAAATAACACAAAAAATACACATTTAGCAGAAAGATGTGATCTCAAGGCTGTTACTTAACAGAGATGGTTACAAATTTCTTCAATCTTGCTCTTTCAGTTTATGGCATCAATGAAACAGTTCATTCTGTGACAACCTTGCGTTTGGTATCAGTTATGCTGTAGATGAGGAATTTTATAACTCATGGAAATTTGTCTTCTGTATGATTGAATCTATATTCAGCCTTGTTAAATTTACTGTTTGAAAAATGAGTTTCAATTTTTGATTACAGTTCATTCTGCAACTATGTACGATTTGTAACCTCAACAGAATTCTGCTCGTTACAAAAATGTAGTGAAACAATTAGGAACATAGGAACAGGAGTAGGCATTTAGACATTCAAGCCTATTGCACCATCCAGTGAGATTATGGCTGATCTGCGACCTAATCCATATACCTGCCTTTACCTCATGTCCCTTAACACCTTTAGTTAACAAAAATCTATCAATCTCAGTTTTAAAATTAACAATTGATCAAACAAATATTTGCCATTTGCGGAAGAGAGTTCCAAACTTGTGCCATTCTGGAAGGTCATCTGACTCTCAGCCTCGAGTTCTAGATTGCCCAGCCAACGTAAATACTTTCTCTTTATCCACCTTATCTATTCCTCTTAATATCTTGAAAATCACCCTTTAACTTTCTAAATTCCAGGGAATATAACCCTCATTTGTGTCATCTTGCCTCAAAATTCATTCTAGTAAATCTCACACCACACTCATCATGCTGCAGGTGTCGTCTAAACAAGGCTTTATATAGCTGAAGTTACTCCTTTGCATTCTAATCCTCTAGGTATAAAGGCTAGCATTCCATTAGCATTTTTGATTATTTTTGATATACAATTAATTGTTACATTATATATTCTCTACAAAACAGCAAACCTGATCAGGACCTTTCAATGTAGCCTTGTGCAAAGTATAAGCAATTTGACTTTCAGAAAGTTAAATGTCACAATCATGGGCATCCTAATCCCTTTTCTTTTTAACTGATGTTCGTTTAAAATACAGATCTCAGCCAACCTACAGCAGTCAAAAAGTAGGTTTATAAGATAAACACTTAAAATCCTTAATCTCTCTTTTCATCTGTTATCATCTAGTTTTAAATGGTTACAATGGTTATTAATTAATCTGTCTGGCAATTGTATCATGCATGCATGGAATTCTGGCAGGGGAGTTTAATCAACACAAAACGTCACATTTTAAAAACCAAAGTTTTGAATGAGGTAACGGTGCTTTTAACAACAACACAAAATGCTGCCGATGCCTCTTTATGTTGCCAAGGAGCCCTCAATTATTTAGAATGAAAAGGTCGCAACCTTCGAAATGTCAATCAGAAACATGTTTCTTCAACTGTATAAAAATTGCATGCAGGCTGTGGTACAGGTGCTCTTAAGCAACTAGTCACATCAATCTTTTTCAATGTGAGTTGCCCTCTTTGACTATGAGATAGATACAGGCTAGCTGAATCATAATTTTGCTGAATGAACAAGCTTTACATGTTTAGGGCAAAAAATTCCATGACTGCGATTTTAGAACAAATATCTAACTGAATTAATGAGACATTTGTGAGACCAACATTTGAAAATGAAATAATGATGACTTTTTTATTGTTGCACATTATGTTAAAAAAAACAGGAAAAAACACAGACTAACATTTTTATGCCATGCAGCTCTTTACTGCACTTGCAGTTCTTTTATAATAGATGCTTCTAGCTCTTATCCTGTTATGTGAGTGACCTACCAGGGTGAAGGCGTTTCTCCTCAGGCTCTTGGACTGAAGAGAGAGATGGCATCTGTGCTATGGGTTTTGCAACAATTAAACATTTATGGCTGTCATGAGCAATGCACATCAGTCAATGCGTGACAGAAAACAAAACACAGGACAAGGCTTTTAGTCCTCATACCATAGCTCTGGCAAAGCTGAAAAAGGCAATCCAGGGTCTTTTAAATACAAAATAAAGCTACTGAAAATGCTGTCAAGGTTGCTTTAGTGCAAAAGTAAATGACTGGCTTGTTGATGAGTTGACAGCATTATTGAATCAATGAAAAACCAACAGTAAGTTGTTGTCTTAGATTTCACATTTTCCAGCACAATGGTTCTGCAAAACATTTCATATGCAGTCAACATAAACAACCTTAGATCTTTTAAAAAATAATGAAATATGGTTGAATTAAGGCACCTTACCAGGGATATTTTAATTCTTGAAACAGAATTATTTTTTTGATCTGCAGACATACTTTACCACAGGCTTAGGCTGCCACTGTGAAGCAACAGGGGGCAATTGCATCACACAAGCTTCAGCGGGCCACAATCCTATATCATATAGGATCCAACTCTTTGTCCTTTTTAACCATGGAGAGTCCAACTCGCTTTATCCTATATAACCATATAAGATGTAGATCTAATTGCCCTATTCTGGTTCTTGTCCTATATAAACATATAGGATGCAGTTTGTTATCCTATGCAATAATGTAGGACCCAGCTCCCATTGACTTTTGTAATCACACAGTCCCCAGCTCCCTATATCCTATATAAATCATATAGGACTCATTTTGCATGGTTTCATATAATCATAAAGGCATGACTCTCATTGTCCTTTATAAACATAAAGTACATGGCATTTATGGTCCGGCATAAACAGATAAGGCCAAGCTCCACTATCATATATAATCATGTCATATAATCATTTAAGGGTTTTAAAATTCAACTCTAGAACCTGTCATGGTCAAGAGGAAAGTGCTGTCTTTCTTCATTAGATTAGAATAGAGCAGAAAGCACTCAAAAATAGAATCATAGGCCATTCTGCCCATCATGTCTGCACCAGCTCTCCGAATGAGCATTATGACTTAGTGCCATCCTCCTGCCTTTTCCCCATGTCCTTGCACATTGTTTCTGTTCAAATATTCATCTAATGACCTCTTGAATGCCTCAATTGCACCTGCCTCCACCACACTTCCAGGCAGTGCATTCCAGACCCGAAAGTTTTTTCTCACATCACATTTGCTTCTTTTGAAAATTACTTTAAATCTGTGTCCTCTCATTCTCGATCCTTTTATGAGCAGGAACAGTTTCTCCCTATCTATGCTATCCAGCCCCCTCATGATTTTGAACATCTCTATCAAATCTCCTCTTAGCCTTCTCCTCTCCAAGGAGAACAGTCCCAACCTCTCCAATCTATCTTCATAACTGAAGTTTCTCATCCCTGGAAGCATTTTTGTACTTTTTCCGCATCGTCTCCAATGTGTTCACATCCTTCCTATTGTATGGCACCCAAAACTGTGCACAATACTCCACTTGAGGTCTAACTAGTGTCTTACATACGCTCCGCATAATCTCCCTGCTCTTGTACTCTACACTACTATTAATAAAGCCCAGGATACTGTATGCTTTAACTTCTTTCTCCGCCTGTCCTGCCATCTTAAATGATCTATGCACATATATGCTCAGGTCCCTCTGCTCCTGCCCCTATTTTATATTGTCTCTCCATGTTCTTCCTACCAAAATGCATCGCCTCATGCTTCTTTGCAATGAACTTCATTTGTAATGAACTTCATTTGTTACCTATCTGCCCACTCCACCATCTTGTCTATGTTCTTTTGAAGTTCCATACTGTCCTCCACACAGTTTAGAATCAAGTGTCATATCACCTGCAAACTTTGAAATTGTCCCCTGCACACCAAGATCTAGATCATTAACATACATATATGAGGAAATGCAAGGGTCCCAATATCAACCCCTGGGGAACTCCACTACAAACCTTTCTCCAGCCCAAAAAATATCCATTGACCATTACCCTTTGTTTCCTATTACTTAGTCAATTTTGTATCCATGTTGCTACTGTCCCTTTTAATCCATGAGCCATAACTTTTCTCACAAGTCTGTTGTGTGGCACTGTATCAAATGCCTTTTGAAAGTCCATGTACACCACATCAACAGCATTACCCTCATCAACCATCTCTGTTACTTCTTCAAATAACTCCAGCAAGTTAAACACGATTTCTCCTTTAGAAGTCCATGCTGGCTCTTCCTAATCAACACACATTTTACCATGTGACTATTAATTCTATCCCCAATAATTGTTTCAAGAAGCTTCCCCACCACTGAAGTTAAACTGACTGGTCTGTAATTGCTGGGCTTAGCCTTACAACATTTTTTGAACAAGAGCGTAATGTTTGCAATTCTCCAGTCCTCTGGCACCTGCCCTGAGTCTAGGGAAGACTGAATGATTATGGACAGTGTCCCTGCAATTTCCTCTCTTACTTCCTTCAATATCCTTGGATGCATCTCATCTGGTCCTGGTGCCTTGTCAACTTTAAGTACTGAAAGTTCATCCAACACTTCCTTCTTATCAATTTTGAACTCTTCTAGTGACAGAGTTTCCTCCTTTATCATTATGGCCTGGGTAGCATCTGCTTCCTTGGTGAAGATAGATGCAAGGTATTCATTTAACACCTCCGCCATGTCTCCTGCCTCCATGTGGAAATCCCCTTTGTGGTCCCTAATCAACCCTACTCCTCCTTTTACCATCCTCTTATTATTTGCATGTTGATAGAAGACTTTGGGGTTTCACCCTTTGTGTTGGCTGCCAGTCTTTCTTCATAACCCCTCTTTGCTTCTCTTATATGCTTTTTCAGCTCCACTTTGAAACTTCTGTATTCCACTTGGTACTCAATTGTATTTTCTACTTGACACATTTATCTTAATTTCTACTCCTTTTTCATTCAGGGAGCTCTGGATTTGTTTGTCCTGTCTTTCCCTTTTGAGGGAATATACCTTGACCATGCCCAAATCATTTCTTCTTCGAATGTAGCCCACTGTTCAGCTACAGTTTTTCCTACAACTTTTGGTTCCAGTCAATCTGGCCCAGCTCCATTCTTGCCCCACTGAAGTCGGCTCTCGCCCAGTTAATTATTCTTACTTACAAAAAAGAGATAGTTATTAAAAGATCCTTCTACTGAGAACTAAGCTACGCGTAAAAGCCAAACAAACATTAACTGATTGAAAGGGTGTTTCCTTAAAAGGCATTAAAGAAACAATTTTGAGGTAAATAAAAATCTGTTTTTGAAGTAATACATTTCAGTTGATCTTGAAGACAGGATTGACTTCTATTGATTATGAAATAAATCTGTTTATGAGGGAATCTTCTAAGTGGATGCATAAGATCCTTTTGCACCATTCAAAGAAAAGCAGAGGAGTTCTCCCCAGTGTCCTGTCCAACATTTATCCCTCAGCTGACTTTGCTAAAACAAATCTAGTCATTTATCTTATTGCTGATTGTGGGACCTTGCTTTTTAACCCCCTCACACAGAGATAAAAGAGCAAAGGACACTTTACAACAAGTGCTTTTAAGGGAACTGGCTAAGTATTTGACCACTCACCCAGGCAAAATAGGCTGAATGAATTCATGTGCTGAAATTTCTACAATTCTACCTTTTGGGGGGTGATGTAACTAGTGCTTTTCGTTTTGAAGAATTTTATTTTTTGAGATAGTGAAGCAAAATGCATGTGTATAGTTATATTTTCTGATTGGCTCAGATAAGTCTATCAATATGCTTCATTCTCTTTGGAAATGCCACCAACTTCTCACACCCTCTGGGTAGCATTGAGTGGTACCAGATACAAGTCATACAATTTATATTCAGAGCCCCACATAAAGATATGTTTTCCATTGAACAGCTGCTGCAAGAATGTCTTACCTTATGGCAATCGGTCAACAAACGTTTCATAATATATTTTGTCATTCACATTTTGCTTCGATTATGTATAAACTGACAAATGCCCAGAGCATTTCCCTGTAAAGCTTTTGGCTCAGCCTACCAGAATCATTCAATTAGTGTAGTTAAAATTAAATAAAGCTTTCATGTTGCCATGAAATCCATGTCACTGAATAATGGACAGCTTTATTTGCACCTGGATATAATAACTGCAACCAATTTATTTTCAAATCTACTCGAATTAAGTGTGAATTAACATTGGATTAACATTGCAAGATAAGGTCTAATTATTACCCCTCAAATAAACAAGAGATTGTCTCAAAGCTCCTCAATCCTTTGCCAAATAATTTGACATAGAGTCTCAGGCTTACTTTCCTCTCTTTCCCTAAAAATATTTTAAAATCCACATACGATATTATTTATTTGATTGAATCCTTCTCCCTGTGTGTAGTGTCACACATTAAATGAATATTATGTCAAATAAATCTGTCCATGGTAGACAAGGTGCAAACTGAGTGTCTCAAGTAAGAAATGCACTGATTCATTGAAATACACATCTGGACAAGGAAAGCAACTAATTCAAACACTCGAATAGGTCCCTATCACACTGCTCAATGTTTATCTCAAAATGATTTCATGCATGACTTTTATTTTTGTCGGCTGAATGTGAAGATATATCAACATTTAGAGCAGAATTCTGGACATGAAAATAAATTCATGTAAAAAAATTCAACTAAAATTAAGCTACAACTTGCATTTATATGGTGCCTTGAAAATCCCAAGGGGCTTCAGCAGAGGAATATCAAACAAAATTCACAATCACAGAATCTCTCAGTGCAGAAGAGGCCCTTTGGCCCATCGAGTCTGCACCGACACATGAGAAACACTTGACCTACGTACCTGATCCCATTTACCAGCACTTGGCACATAGCCTTGAATGTTATGACGTGCCAAGTGCTCATCCAGGTACTTTTTAAAGGATGTGAGGCAACCCACCATACAAGGAGATATTGGGGCACGTGGCCCAAAAGCTTTGTCAAAGAGGTAGGTTTTAAGGAAAAAAGCAAAAAAAACTGCGGATGCTGGAAATACAAAACAAAAATAAAAATACCTGGAAAAACTCAGGTTTTTCTCTGCAGAGAGGAACACAGTTAACATTTCGAGTCCGTATGACTTTTCAACAGAACTAGGTAAAAATAGAAAAGAGGTGAAATATAAGCTGGTTTAAGTGGGGGGGGGGGGGGGGGGGGGGGAGACAGATACAACTGGATAGACAGCCAGTGATAGGTGGAGATAGCCAAAAGATGTCATAGACAAAAGAACAAAGAGGTGTTGAAGGTGGTGATATTATCTAAGGAATGTGCTAATTAAGGGTAGAAAGCAGGACAAGCAAGGTACAGATAGCCCTAGTTGGGGTGGGGTGGGGTGAAGGGAAGGGATTGAAATAGGCTAAAAGGTAGAGATAAAACAATGGATGGAAATACATTTAAAAATAATGGAAATAGGTGGGAAAAGAAAAATCTATATAAATTATTGGGGGGAAAAAAGGGGGATTGGAAAGGGGATGGGGAAGGAGGAGAGAATTCATGTGGGCATGAGAGCAGGGTGGAGTGTTGAAATGGCAAGTGACAGGGAGGTCTGGGTCATGCTTGCGGACAGACCGAAGGTGTTCTGCAAAGCGGTCACCAAGTCTGTGTTTGGTCTCTCCAACGTAGAGGAAACAGCCTGTTCCTGCCCCACGGAACTCATTTCTTGCTATCTTGACTCCATTCTCTCTCCCCTTGTCCAGTCCCTTCCCACCTACATCCGTGATTCCTCTGACACCCTACATCATATCAACAGTATCAGAATTAGTGAACATGTAATTGCTGGATTGCCATAAAAACTCACCTGGTTCACTTGAGGAAGAAAATCTGCCATGCTTACCCGGTCTGGCCGACACGTCACTCCAGATCCACAACAGTGTGATTGACTTTTAATTGTCCATTGAAACAGCCTACCAAGCCATTCAGTTGCTTTCAATAAGAAAGCAGTTCACTGTCCAAAAGAATACTAATTACTGGCCATGTAGCAAAGCCTACATCCTGTGAATGGGTAAAAAGCACAGAAGGCGGCCATTTAGCCCATCACATTCTTGCTGGCTTTCTGAAATCTAATATAAAAAGGCCCGGTTGCCCTGCCTTTGTCCATATTTTCCTTTATTTTCAAATATTTATCCACCTGTCTTTCAAAAGCTAATTTAGATTCTGCTTTTATACTATTTCTGGTAGACAATTCCAGCTCCGAACAATCCTCTATAAAAGAAAATTTCCAAACCACTTCCGTCATTCTTCTCACTATCTAAAATTTATAACCTGAATTAGACTCACCAACCAATGGAAATAGATTTTTTTCCAATTTATCGAAGTGTCTCAATTTCAAACTCCTCTATCAAATTACCTTTTCACTTTGTTCTAATGAACAGGACCCAGATTCTTTAGCCACTCCTCATAATTAAAGCCTCTCCTCATCTTAATGAATCCAATTACATCCTCTCCATGGCCTTGACATCGGAAGTAAGATGTCCAAAAACTGACACACTATCCTAACTACAACTGGTTAATTTGTATAGGCAATAGCTTTACCTTGACTTTGGCACCACAGAGTATTATAGAAGCGAATTCATCAACGTCCATTTTAATCTCTAGAGTTAAGCCTTATATACTGGGGATTTCTAGTTCCTGTGGATAGCTTGTGTGCAAAAGAGGTACTTTACAAGAGTTGTAGTGCTGGATTTTACTCGCCCCCCCCTGGAGATGGGATGGAAGGCTAGAAAACGGGATGGTAAAACGGTGAAGGAGGGCTTTGAGAGGGAAGACCGATGTGTTCGTGCTACCACAGCATATTTCCAGAGGAGGTAACAACAGCAGCCAATTGATCAGCCTATTAATGACAGTTTTCCACCCCATCAACATGCCAGGATGAGCCCACGCCATGTGGGGAGACTGCCAGATAAACTGTGGCAGCGTCCCTGCATTTTCTTGGGCAGTGGGGATGGGGTGGCCTTCCTTAATAGCTGATCCATGTGCCCTGCCACCACCACCACCCCCTCGAAATCTATACACTTTAAGCTGTTAAATAGAAATTTCAAGCTTGGTTATTGGCTATAAAGGTGCCATTAATACAAACCAAGGCTCCAGTTAGTCATTTGGCTAGCGGGGCCTGGACCATAACTACTGCCCACCTATTTAAAGTCCTGGTTATATTCCTTTTGTCCAATCAGTCCATTCCTATTCTAGTGACAGCTTCATCACAGGCAGGGAAATCAGAAATAACTGGAAAGGTTTTGGAGCCTGAAGGAAACAATAAAAAAAAACTTGCATCTGAAGCAAATACATAAAATCCAATGTGGCAAATAAGGCAACAAAATATGTCGTATGATATAAATAATCATGAGGGGTTTGGACAGAGTGGATAGGGAGAAACTGATCCCACCGGTGGAACCAGAGGACACTGATTTAAGGCAAAAGCACCAAGACGACGAGGAAAAACTTTTTTTTAGTGGAGAGATTGATTAGGACCCGGGATGTACTGCCTGAGTGGTGGAGGCAGATTTAATCGTGGCTTTCAAAAGAGAATTAGGTAATTATCTGAGGAGAAAAAAATTGCAGGGCTACAGAGAAAAGGCAGGGGAATGAGATTAAGTGAGTTGCTCTTGCAGAGAGCTGGCAGAAAAGCAACAGGACAAATTGTCTCTTCCAGTGTTGTAATCATCTATGATTCACACTACCAATACAGAGGAATTAGCCCTGTTGTGTGACACCTTGCATGTAGGTAGGTAAATATAGGTCTCTAATTAACCAATATCTATTCTGACATTCATTCAATGAGATTTGCATTTACACCTTGCATCGTTTCATGTTCAAAAGTGCTGCAATGACTAATGCAACTCTTTTGCCAGCCACAGTCAAAGGCAATTCAAGACTATGAGTGAGAAGATATCACAACAAATTATATATTTGCGTCAGAATGAGATCAAGGCAACTGTTAAAGTGAAAAGAACTTGCATTTACATATTGCCTTTCAGGATGTCCCAAAACATTTTACAGCCAATTATGGACTTTTGAAGTGTAGTCATTGCTTTAATGTAGGAAATGTGGCTGCCAATTTACACATAGGAAGTATAGTATAAAGGTTTCATGTTAAATATGTAAATAGTCTACATCTGTGATGCAAGATCACATGACAACAGAACTCTCTCTCAGCATACTCCATGTAGATCCTCATGCTAAGCCTGTACCGTACATAATAGTGTTTAATAAAAGGTAGTTTACCAATAACCTTGCCTCCAGCAGAACCTGTAAATCCAAACCACGGACAACCCCATCTAAGGCCCACAACGATGATAACAGAGGAAGATCCCACAAACAGCAATGCAAATGATGAGAAAATTGGTCTTAATGATATTGTTTGAGATAAACATTGACCAGGATATGAGAGAACTCCTTTGATCTGCAAAATAGTACCGTGTAATCTTTTACATCCGAGGACAGATGTGGCTTTGGCTTAATGTCTCATCCATAAGGCAACTTCCTCAGTACTGCAGGTTTTGTACTTAAGCCTCTCCCAGCTGGATTCGAGTCCATGACTTGACTCAGTGGCAAAAGTGCATTCGACTGAGCCACAACCATGCTGCCCGGGCAGTGGGAGATCTCTGTACTGCTTTAAATCATACCATGGGATCTTTACTGGACACCCAACATCTTCAGATGTGTCATATGAATAAACATGTTTTTAAGCACTTACTGTAGAGTAAAATTATCTACATTTGTTCCTCTTGCTATGTTGCTGGCCACTGGGTCTACTTGTTACCCCTCGCTGAAACCAAGATGGATCATCACATCTTGAACTGCGTCTGCAATGGTTCAATACCACACCACGTGATGCATTTGCCCACTAATTCATCAGAGACATTAGTTCTTTTTAACGATCCTTCAGAGAGAGAGTGTTCATTTGATACTTTCAAAATTATTTCTAATTTCGCAAACTATTTTTAATACTTCCAAGATCAAAAATTGCCACTCAACACTATTAAAAAAATCTGTGCCCTTGTTAAATGTGAGCAGCACAGTCCTGATTTAAACAAGATTTCTGTAAGCTCCTTAATGTAAATTGGAACAACCTGTTTGTCCTTTTTTTTAGGCCCAATACTCCAGGTTTTCTCTGATTCAAGAACCATTCTGAATAAAGGTTACTGATCTGAAACATTAATTGTTTCCCTCCACAGATACTGCTTAGCCTGCTGAGTATTTCCAGCCTTTCCTGCTTTTATTTCTTTATGTCCTTTTGAACTGGATGTGGCATTCGGTGACTTGAACATCGTTCAGCAGGTCGGGGAGAGAGATTTTCCCAGCATCATTGCAAAATATCAATAATTTTCCCCATGTGACTTATTAATGTAGTATTCTTGTTCAACTTTTCACCTCCAACAAAACAAAAATAATTATAAATTAACATTTCCTAAACAATAATAAACAAGCAATACAGTAGCATCGTGGTTACGTAACTGGACTAACAATCCAGAAACACGAGTTCAAATCCCACAGTAGCTGGGGAATATAAACTCAACTAATTAAATAAAAAGCTAGTAATGGTGGTCATGAAACTGCTGAATTGCAATACCCATCTGGTTCATGAAAGTCCCTTAGGGAAGGAAATCAGCTGTTCTTGCCTTGTCTGGTACATGTGTGACTCCAGGCCCATCGCAATGTGGTCGACTTTGAAATAGCCTCTGTAATTGCCTAGCAAACCAATCAGCTGCATTCAAAATGATCCAGCACTTTCACAGGCAATTAGGGATGGGTAATAAATGCTGACCTTGCCAGTGACACCAAAATCCTGTGAATGAATTTTTTAAAAATTGGCTGCACTGCCAACTATTTTAATCAGATGAAAACTCCAATGGCCAAAAATATCCATGAATAAAATATTATGCCACAGGAATTAAATAATTTCCTTTGCACAGCTTGCTGGCATTGCTTTCACTTTACAGTCTAGCTCTATTGTTGAAGCAGACAGTCCCGGCTCCTGATAAACAAACAGCATTAGACTGGCCCAAACGGTTTTCACACTCTCCTCTTCCCTTAGCACCTCTTTAGCATTCATCTCCAAAAATCCCATAGTGAGATGAAGAATTTAGCATCTTGACCTAAATGAGCAAATTCAGAACAGGGGAATTTTTTAAGACTAAAAATGTTCAATTGGAATCTGGGATTTCTAGCCAACACCTTTAAAATTTTGCACAACTGCTCTGATTTTTAAACATATTTCTCGTCATAGTCAGAGCTTAATGCCCATTTCTCAAACATTTTTATCTGGTGTCATGGTAGCTCACAAATCCTGCATCTTCGTTAGAATTTGTTTTTATAGCCAGGTAGCCTTTTACTTCTGCAAAAGTGAAAGTCAGTCTGGCTTTGCTTCGAATGTTCCAAGGGCCCTTATTTTGTCATAACCATGATAAATCGATCATAAAGTTATAGCTGAGAAGTCACTGCTTCATTTAACGGTGAAGTTAGATAAACATGTGGAAGAAAAGAATTTTGCTGAAAGGGTTAGATGAAGGGGGAGCATTGAGTGGAGCATAAACATGGACCAGTTCCTATTCCTGTCCCGCAAATTCTATGTAATTTTATGTGAGGGCTTTGTTTAAAGTACTAGAATAACATGCATTGACTGCATAAATGAAGGTTAGGCAATACAAACAACTATACCATCATAATTTACATATATAGCACAACTGTCTCTAAACTAAAGATGACAGGAAATACAAAATATCTCAGTTTATACTTTATTATAAAAAAGTAGCCGAAAAGCAGTAGCAAGTTGATTTAGATGCAGAACGAAGCAGTGGATACAGATGAAGTGCTCAGATAAGGATACATTGCATGAAGGGTTTACAACTGTGCGAAACAAGGGTACTACAAGCTTTTTTAAAAAGCCCGCCTCTGTCCAGGAAATCTAATAAATTTAAAGACACAATCCAAGTCATGCTGTTTACATCCTGCACAATACATTAAGACATTAGCAGTAGTAATTGGCAGTTGCAGAAAACAAATGCCACTTTATATTTATTATTAGGAAAGGTGCTTTTTGAGGGGTTTTTGTTAACAGTTATTCTGGCAGCTCAAGAAAATTACATTATCCTTCAACATTTGTTCTAACCATAATATATACATTTCAAAATTTGCTTCCATGCTTCTAAAAGGTAAACCAAAATTGAAATCTACAGTACATTTTAAAGTATAAAAATATATTACAAATCTGCAGAAATATTTACAAGCAATTTACTATTATCTATATGCAACTCTTTATACCTTCTGAAACTAAGACTAGGATGTTACAGAATAATCTAGAATTTTCCCCATCTTCGTACAAGTAAAAATACAGGCTCTCTTTCACGTGATATACACGCGAGCATGAAGATTATCAACAATGCGATCACTTGGTTAATCTCGTCTCTAAGGTCTTCTATGCAGCAAGCTTTGGTGCATCGAAATAAAACTTTCCAGCTTTTATTCCCCCAAAAGATCAACATCCTACAGTGGCAGCAGAAATTAATTAATTTCAACATTTTGGATCAGTTTTATATTAAACACTGAAGTCATATTTAAAGTTCACAAAACTTAATTCGTGAATTTTTACTGTAAAGATATTTGGAAAGAAAAGATACAGATTAAAAAAAAACCATTACAATGTATCTAGTTAAACTGAGGTTGTTATGCCATATGTAGCAACCAGGAGAAAATAATAAAAAATGTCTGCACTCCAATCAGGAGTTAGACAGTTTAGATTTTTTTTTGTTTCTTTTTTTAAAACATTTGTGAAATTTGAAATCTTGATTTAGATTAGGAAGGGGCACAGCCTGAAGCAGCAAGCAAACAAGTCCCAAGGAGGAAGTTTCTCATTGCACTTTCCCCCATGTTAGATGCCGAACATTCCCTGTAGAGCTTTTCCCATTGTACCGTCTCATCTCGAAGAGGTGGAGTGCGAATCCAACTGAAGCTTCAGATCCATTCTCCCAAAGTCTGCTTTTAGTACAAATAATCAGCTAGGACTGGGAGAAAAAAAGTGATTCTAATGTGCAATATTCTATTCCAGTCATGGTGGCTAAATTTGACACCATTCTGGTTCCCGGATTGGACCTTACCTCCTTTTCAGCCTTTTCTGTGGCATTGTCCTGTAGGGGAAAGAAATTTAAAAGTTATTTAAAAAGCAAAAATTTGCTTCTAAAGTGAGTTGCAACATGGTCAGAAAATATTTAAATAAAACTCATGAACAGAAGCTAAATTACTAATTATGATATATAACCCTTGCTTGGAGCATGATTTTGCAACCACTCAAAGTTTCGCATGTCCCATGCCAAATATTTTCTATTTCCAATACAATTTTGCTGAGGTAAACTTGTTTCTTTATGCAGGGAATGCTGTGCCACAGGAAGTAGGTGAGGGAGAGATCACTTTTTAAAGGGAAGAAAAAACATTTGAAGAATTGGAAGTTATCAGAAGAGAGCAGGTCAGTGGATTTAGTTTGGATTGCTCTAAGTCAGTACAGACATGGATATGCTAAATGCTCACCTGTAAACTTCTTTTCTTCAATTTAAAAAAAGCAACTTATCTATAGGCAGGATTTTTAATCAGAATGTACAGTCCATAAACCTTTGGAACAGGAAAATAAAATCTGCAAAATAACTTGAGGGAAATAAATAAATCCAGGCAGACTTTTGCTGCTTACCACTTTTTTCCCCATAACATACATCAAAAATTATGTTAAACAAATTGCATGGCTTCCTCCTCCTTCCCTATATATACACGTGCAAGCACACCTACTGATTTAAAGGGTGACAACTATTCCCAGTGCAGTTGCCAAGAGAATCCTTCTCTTTTCACAGGGGACCATTCAAATTCACTGAAAACGGGAGAAAGAAAAATTGACAACAAGAGCATATCTAACTTACAAAGGAATTACTTCTGCACTCAGCGTCACCCCAAATACTTCCAATTGCATATGGAAAGTAATGAAGAAATTTAAATTTTCCAAAAATCATACATTAAAAAGAATGGCAAGTCTTAGTTGAAGTGCCACTTTCATTTGGTCTTTCCAATCAAGTCCTCCAGTTATTGGTTTGCTGTAGGAAAGACAAGTTCAGCTTTTAACTACCAAGTGCCTACCTCTCTCATTTTGTTTCTGTCCTAGTTGGTTACTCCTTTGGGAGATTGTTGGGGATCACTTTTCTTTAAACTGGAACTGCAGGATAAGAGTACTTCAATGACTATGGAAAAATTGCCCATTTGGACACAAACTCCACTGCTCAAGGTCGCTGTGACATTGATATTCCCTAGTGCACTGAAAATTTTCAGTAAATGGTCACAACAGAACATTCTCAGGCGTACTATTCAGGTTGCAGCTCGTTAGCAAGGACAGGAGGAGAATCGGCTCATTGGCGGGTGTTTTCCCATCCTTAAGGTAGTACTTAGCACAGAGACAGTCTCAAAACAATGAAATTTAGAGAAAGTGTGCATTCTGATTTTGAACAGGGGCTTGATTTATAGCATGAGGGCATGATAATTAGAGCAAGGCTCCTTGGGTACCATTTTTTTGGCCCCTTAGCTACGATGCTAAAGTTGTTGTTAAAAAATGCATTTTGAAGCAACACCCAGATGAAGTCTTCAGTTCATCATTCAGACCTGGGTACTAAGCCATATGAGTTACAGCCTGAAGAGGGGAGCACTGGTTGCAGGAGAGGTATTTGAGACTATTCGTTCAGCCATGTCTAAGTACTCAAGCGAGTGATCATCAAAGAACAAATTAAAATGAATATATTGCATAGGCACAGGACAGTACCTGTACTACAATTAGTTGACACTGAATTGGGATCCAGTATTTCTCTAACCGATTCCAAGGAGCGCTTGCAATAGATTCTGGACTTCCTAACACGGACTCATGGCTGGCCCCATTGATTTATGAGGTCAGAAACAGGAAGCACGATGATCCATTTTCTGCTGCAGAAGGGACTCCAGAAATGTTCAAATTGCATTTTGTGGTCCATCGAATTGTCAAATTTGTATCAGTTTGCTCATTCAGACTCAACAGTCTTGAATTAATAGCGCACCTAAAACAGAACAGAAACGGCAAACTGTGTCGTGTTGGACTCTTTTGACCAAAACTAATCAGAGGAATGGCAATTTGCTGAGATATAAAAACAACTCTGAATTGCTTTCATTTGGCCAATTTTAGGTAGAAGGGGCATTAATTGTCAGGTATGGGCTTACTGTTTACCGCTAACCCTGATCAATCAAATTCAAACTGGCCTCAAGTTGGAAATAGGTACCTTGAGGATGACAGCTAAGAGAGTGCTCCCTGGGAAGTTACTACCTTTAAATGTTCCTTTAGGGTGATTGAGTTCAGCATTGATAAGGCGACTGCTTGATATCCAATTCTTTTATAAATATGAAGTATTGGGAGCAAAAGCCCCATATTCCCCTATCTGCATGGTACTTCTATCCCAGAAACATTGATCTACACACCTTCCAGTTGCACAGAGAGCATGTTATTAACTGAGAGAAACATAAAAACTGGAATAGGCCATTCACCCCTCCCCCCTACCCCAACCCCCCAAAAAGCAGAGCCGCTCCACCATTCAATCAGATCATGGCTGACCTGTATTTTAACTCTATCCAAGTGCCTTACTTGGCTCCATATGTACCTTTTTATATTCTTTTCCAGCAAAAAATTTATTGATCTCAGATCTGAAATGATTAATTAAGCTAGCATCCACTGCTTTTTGCATAAGTACGCTCCATACTTCTACCAACCTTTATCTCAAGTGTTTCCTAACTTGTCAACTGAATGGCCTGGCTCTGATTTTAAGGTTATGTCCTTGTCCTAGATTCCCCCACCAGTGGGGGAAAAAAACTCTCTTCATCCATCCCCATCAAATCCTTTCAAAATCTTAAAACCTAATCAAATCAGAGAAGCTTACAGCACAGGAGGCCGGTTATACCTGTGCAGATTATTCGAAAGAGCAGCCATGCTTAGTCCCACATCAGGCTTTTTGTCTGCAACCCTATTACTTGTTCATCCGCAAGTACTTCGTGGAATCAGCTTCCACTACCTTTTCAGGTAGAAATTCCAGATCCCAACGACTCAGTGACAAAAAATTTCAACGCCTCTCCAGATCTTTTGCCAATGATTTTGAACCTATGACCCACTCGCCAGATGGAATTTTTTTTCCTCTTATGTACACTATCAGAACCTATCATCTTGAAAATCTTTATTATGTCCTTCTTTACCTTCTTGGTACCAAGGACAGTCCTAACTTTTCCAACTTCTCTTCATAACTGAGGACCCTCATCTCTGGTAACATTCTGGTAAACCTATGTACTCTTTTTGCGTCTTTCTTCAAGTGTAATGTCCAGAATTGTCCACAACACTCAAGCTGAGGCCTAACCAGAGATTTATAAAATTCTACCAAGATCCCTTGGCTTTTCTATTCTATTCTCCCTTTATAAATCCAAGTAACCCACATAATTTTTTAAAATCACATTATCAACTTGTTCTTCCACCTTCACAAATTTGTGCATACGGACACCAAACTCTCTGCTCATCGACATTTTTCAAAATCGTATTAATAGTATCTTTCCATATTAGTTACAATTCTCCACATTGAACTCCATCAGCCAAACGTCTGTCTATTTCACCATCTTGCATTAACCTAAAGCCTATAACTATCCTCATCATTATTGACAACTTTGCCAAGCTTTACATAATCTACACAATGCTGCTCCCTACATCCAAGTCTAGGTTGTTTATAAAAAAAAAAGGACCTGAAACTGACTCTTGGGCAACATCACTGCAAGCCACCTCCCAGTCTGAAAAACATCATGCCACCACTGCACTTTGCAGCCTATTACTGAGTCAATTTTATATTTACGCCCCACTTTTGCCTTAATTTATGGGCTTTTGCCTTAATAAGCCTCTTGTGTGACACTTTTACCGAATGCCTTTCCCTTAATTAGCCCTTAATTTTCTATATTTCGGTGAATGCTACAAAACTAGTTTAAGTAATTTCTCCTCATAATCTAACCCTTGGAAACAATCTGGTGAATTTGTGCTGGGCTCCTTTAAACTACCAACATATCGATTCCAAGATGTGGTTCCTAGAACTGTGCATATTACTCCCCTCTTTATTCCAGTCTTCTATAACTAGAAGGCTAGAATATAAATAACGGCCAGATTTCCACTGCCCTTTTGAAAATTACTTGTACCCAAGTACTACATTTTAATGCGTAATTGGACCTCTAAAGAGGAGCTGGATGCAGGATAGTGAAGTTGAGAATTGCAAAACCAAGGCCATACTACTTGAAGCTGGCAAAGATAGGAGAAGAGAGCCAGCAACACCAAGATTGTAGCATGTCTAACAGCTCTTTCTGGTGTTTCTAAAAAGTTAGGGCTCTTACTGACATGAGGAGGAAAGGATGTAGTGCAGAACCAGCCCTTGTATACACAAAGTGAAGATGATAGATGACATGATAAAGATAATGCTTTTCCTCACATAATGAAACAATAATATTGGTCTTTTATTAACTAAACAAAAGAATGCAACTAACAACTATAAAACCAAATTGTAGGATCTTCACTGACAGGTTAACTGTTTTTAAGGCTCAACAATTTTTAAAACTGGGCCCTTGCATTTATTTCTACTCTTTCAACATTCTCTTCTTTCCATCACCAGGAGCTATGTATTGCTTGCACATAATATTGAGTAGTACATTTTAAACACTTACTGCCCACTTATCAGATGGGTTACTTTACAAATTACATAACCATGTGTTTTGGTTTTGAGAAACTAAAAAGGCAAAATCTGTGCACTTTATAAATACAACCCAAACTTTACCATTGATGATGCTTGGACCAACAACTCTTCAGAATCTCGATTTAAAATACATTTTTAAAATCACATTTAATGTTCTTGAAACATTGGAGAAAGGAGTTTTGGTAGAAGTGTTTGAAATCGTGAAGGGTTTAGACAGGGTAAGCAGTTTCTCATGCCTGAAGGGTTGATAACCAGAGGGCTCAGATTTAAAGTGATTGGCAAAAGAACAAAAGGTGACGTGAGGAAAAACTTATATCACACAATGAGCGGCTAGGATTTGGAATGCATTACTTGATTGGGTGATGGATACAGATTCAATAGTACCTTTCAAAACTGAATCGGATAAACAGTTGGAGGAGGGAAAATTGCAGGGATATGGAGAAAGATGAGGGAGTGAGACTAATTGGATTGCTCTTCAGAAGAGCTGTTGCAGGCTCAGTGGGCCGAATGGCCTCCTCCTGTGCTGTATGATTCTTTGATTTATTTCCTTATATTTACAAGCTATTTGGAGTCCAGTAATTGACATGAATTTATGGGTTCCCTTGGTTTACTGGCGAGAGATCAATAAGTGGAAGATGCAAACAAATAAAAGATTGACTAGGCTAGAATGAAGCTGTTTTCACTGGCACATGGGGTGAATTGCATTGAGTAAATCACTTCTCTTTAAAAGGATCATGAACAAAATCCCTATTTGTGTAAAAATGTGACCTGCCTTTAAAGTACATTTGCAACAATACTACTAGAATGCAGATTGAGTTTTATTTTTAGCCCTACCTGTGCTGATTCTTCTAGACTTAAGTGAAGTTTAGTTGTCATGTGTCAACCATGGAGCCATGTTCATAATGTTGTAAGCAGCCAGTCGGCCTGTCAGTACAAGTAAAAACAGCTCAAAGCTGAATTATTCAGAAGTACATTACACTGCTTCAGCACAAAATTGTACTATTTGAGTGCAGTTAAGACTTTATTCCTATTTTTACCATGTGAAAAAAACTGGCTCTTAAACTGAAGGATGGTAATATGTGTAGTACTGTATAAATAAGTTTGAAGAACACAACTCTCTATTGAATACAAATCTATAACCAACTATCACATTTTAAAGATTTTAAGCATCAGATTTACTCAACAAGAACATGCTGGTATGACACTTCAAGAAAACACAAAAGTATTTTCTATTAAGCACAGAAATGCAGCATTTTAAGTGCAACAACTCCTGATTTCTGCTGCCAAAAATGGGAATTTAAGCTCAGAAACCAAGATTTGGAATACAACAAATCTCCTGGTACATCACAGGGTTCGACCATGAAATGGTTAACGCCCTCCTAAAGGTCTAGAGAGATTTGCCCAGTTCATTATGCGACCTTCCTTGAATACAATAACAGGTTAAGACAGAATGGACGAGATAGGGCTGTCATCCATCAGGGTTCGGTTTTGCAGCATTCTCTATATCGGACTGATTGTGTCAAGGATTCAAGCATATCAGTCTTTACATGTAACTATGAGAATGCCAACCTTTGGAGACAATGTTCAGCACCATTCGCAAATCCGCAGATATTGAAGCAGCCCGTGTCCAAATGAAGCAAGGCATGAACAATATCTAGGTTTGGGCTGGCAAGTGGCAAGTAACAAGTAACATCTGCACCACACAAGTACCAGACAATCATGATTTCCAATAAGAGAGAACCTAATCATCTCCCCTTGACATTCAATGGCATTACCATCGCTGAATCTCCCCGCTATCAATATCCTGAGAGTTACCACTGACCAGAAACTGAATCAGCCGTATAAATACTGTGGCTATAAGAGCAGGTCAGAGGCTGGGAATTCTGAGGAGAGTAACTCACCTCCTGACTCGCCAAAGCCTGTCCACCATCTAAACGGCATGAGTGAGGAGTGTGATGGAATACTCCCCACTTGCCTGGATGAGTGCAGCTCCAACGACACTCAAGAAGCTCGACACCATCCAGGACAAAGCAGCTCACTTGATTGACACATCTACCACCTTCAACATTCACTCCCTCCACCATCAATGCACAGTGGCAGCAGTGTGCGCCATCGACAAGATGCACTGCAACAAGTCACCAAGGCTCCTTCAACAGCACCTTTCAAACCCATGGCCTCTACCACCTAGAAGGACAAGGGCAGCAGATGCATGGCAAAAGCACCACCACCTGCAAGTTCCCTCCTAAGTCACACACTACCCTGACTTGGAACTACGTCACCGTTCCTTCACTGTCACTGGGTCAAAATCCTAGAACTCCCTCTCTAAGTTCCTACACGACATGGACTGCAGTGGTTCAAGAAGGCAGCTCATCGCCACCTTCTTAAGGGCAATTAGGGATGGGCAATAAATGCTGGCCTAGCCAGTGACACCGCATATCCCATGAACCAATAAAAAAAAGATTTTAAGCAAAGAACCAGAACAAACCAGGTGAATAAAGGATTTTGTAATTAAATATTAGGAACAGTAAAATATATTACAGCAAATAGAGATAAAATGTAAAGAGAGAATGGGAAATACAGAAGGAATAGAAAAGGGAGTGCATTAAGTGTTTACAGTTTAATCTGAGATGATTATTTTTGTAGTTCAGTGAGATTGGACAAATTGCAGTCTTCAAAATTGCTTAACTTACGACAGGTTCAGCATTACTGAATGGGTTAACAGAAATCCTGTCTATATTGGAAAACAAGCACTTCCCCAGGTTGGTTGGCAGTCTGGTCAATGAATTTTATTTTAAATGTGAGCACATTCCTCCTCAGTTGCATTTAGTATCAAGATCAAGTGCAGTCTTCAGGGGTTTAGAGGTCAGGAGATACTTGGGCCATGTTGCGCAATGAAATGAGTTTAAAAAGGTAGATAGGTATATAATATACATACATATCAAGTCACCATTTTTAAGTCATACACAGTCATTTTTATAAATACTTCTACATTATAGCTAGCTAGCAGGACGCATTGCAATTTGGGGAGCCAAATCTGTTGGAGTCTAGAATTTATTTATTTTTTGTTCATTTATGGGATGTGGGCATCGCTAGCTAAGCCAGCATTTATTGCCCATCCCTAATTGCCCTTGAGAAGGTGGTGGTGAGCTGCCTTCTTGAACCATTACAGTCCCTGTGGTGTAGGTACACCCATAGTCTACTACAAATGGAGGAGCTAGGAGTTGCAAAAAAAAATATGAACTGCAGCACTATTACTACTGCTTACATTAGTAAGCTTGTACTTGCACTGTAACCAAAGAACTTATAATAGAAAAATCCGGCACAAAGATGCAGCAAGGATCATGCTGCCAAGAAGGTTTTGTAGAAAATCTGAACGTTATGCATAACCTGATGAGATTTTCTTCCCTCCCCACAAGATGTATAGATGATCGGATTTTTATACAGGAAAATTTTGTCTGGACACCTTAAAAAAGGTGTGTTGTCCAAACAGTTAAAAAAAATCAGAATTAGTGACAAACCAATTTCTTACAAAAAAACCTATCACCTGTTTTATGGAAACACTAATTACGGCTGCTTTTGTTCCTATTCAGCTTCACCTGAAATATCATCAGTGTCACTTCCAGTCCTCGCATAAAGTCCATTAAGAATGGATATTGCTCCATTCCACATTTTTTGTAGTCACATGTAACATCTGATGAAGAACTTCACACAATTTTCAAAGCGCAAAAATGTTTTGCTGCAAGGGTAATTCAGTAAATAGAAAAATTGCGACACCTCCACAGCATTGTCTACAACGCTGTACAGTTTGGGTGAGTTTTTAGAATATTTACAAATTTATTTACAATATCAACATTTTGTTTTCTAATGGTTGTGTAGGCACCAATATTTAAACTTACATTTTCCTCTTTTTTATTCTTGGTCAACATTTAGTGCCCATCCCTATTGCCCTTGAGATCGATGTGGTGAGCTGCCTTTGTGAATATAACTGAATTACTTAACAGTGTATCTCAGAGGGAAGTTATAAGTCATCCTCATTATTATGGGTATTATGGCGGCCAGGCTGGGTAAGAACAGCAGATTTACTTTCCTAAAGGACTTCAGTGAACCAGCTGAGTATTTAAACAACAATCCAGTAGTTTCATGGTCACCAATACTGATATCAACTTTTTATTCCAGATTCATTTTATTGAATTTAAATTCCCAGGCTACTGTGGCAGGATTTGTTCTCAGGTCTCTGGGTTGTTAGTCCAGTAACAACCACTCTGCTACAGTCCCCCAAAATAAAATTCTATGATTACAGATAGCAGGCACAGAGCCCTCATCTCATTAGTTGGTAGTTTAGTTTACCAAAAGCCTCAAACCAAATAAGGAGTGGAACTGTGGCATTCAAAAGTCACTAATACTGATCTAGCAGAACATATATTTTTTTCCTGAATTACGAAACTAAATTGAATATTGTCAAAATTAGACTACTTTGGGCCAGGACCCAAGCAGGGAAAGTGTACAAATGATTGCTTTCTTTGCCATGTTTATGGGCTTGGTACAGGGTCTGGTTTCTCAGGGTACCACTTGATCAAAAACACGTTAGTGTCAATGATCTCTCAGTCCAATCTCCAACTCTGCCAACAGGAATACTTTCAGAGTTCTGCACCAGTCTGCATTTCATTCTTCCTACTTCCTTTCCTTATTTTTTGGCACACAAGTGCCGTTTCTCTTTAGACTGCACAAGACCGATGAACAGATTAAATGGTCATAACCACTCCAGCCACAACCTCTACACGTCACCAATGCTGACAGTTCCCAGCTCACTGATACTCTTCAATTCAAGTTTTGCCATATAGTCTCACCATCTCCCATTCTGCTTTCATGCTCCTTCCAAAGCAGTATTCACCCTAAAAATCAGCCATAAAGCAAACATATCGACATCACAAAACATACCAGTTTAATTCTTATTACTCTGGTGCTAACTGCTCTTCTCTCCCACTGAAATCCAACAACTTCCTTGCACAATACTTCCAAATGCATCCATCCACAAACCAGCCTTCAGTACCCTACCAAAATGTTGCTTGGCTACCAGTCTCAAACATGTTCCACATCTCACTAAGTATCTTTACACCAAAGTGCTAAGCCACTACAAAACCACTCAAGATTTATTCTAACATGCCCTTCTGCAACCTGCACAACTTTCTAGGAACATGCTCATATACCATAAATATATAGTATAAATAGCAACCCCTTTCAGCCTTCCTTATATTATGCCCATGAAAATGACAGCACATGAGCCAAGCGCTTCTTCGTTTGGAACCTATTAAAACGTTCCCAGAATCAAGGAATGATTTGCACTAGAACTGCACATGTATATTTCAAGTCAAACTTCGCAGCCAGTGAACACGACACAGAAACCTCAAGATCAGCCTTCCCACTTGGTACCTCCCAATGCAGTGCACTTGAGCTGCATTCTTTGTGACACCACGTGCCAGTGCCACAAAATACTGTCACAAAAACAAACTCTTAAATGTCCCGGGAAACACTGCCTTCTCTCAGCCCCAGTTGTATTTCACTCAATTTACATTACTTGGAGCTTTCACTCAATGATTTATGAGAATATCGTAAGAAAAAAAAGTTGGGTTCTCCAAAGGTCACATTCAAAAAGTCACTATGAAAGATGATTTTCTGGGACCAGAGCATGCAGAAAGCAAGCTTTTACCCATAATCCGTCAAATGCAGAGTTCACGATCTCAGCAGCATCCCTGTGGGAAGACACTTACTTGACTTGTAGTGATAAATGGAAAGGAAATCTCATTTGCAATAATTGAGTGTTTCACTCTCCATATTAAATGTTACTAATGGGACTCCAACCATTTGAAAACAGCTTTTAAAAAAGTGACCATTTACATGGGCAAGGAGTCTCTTGCTGCGATGAGAGGCTGAAGTCTGCCAATACTGCAAGTTCTTATGTGCGCGTCTTTCCTCTGAGTTTTCATCCCAGCTGTACTTAGTTGCTTCCAATACTCCTCTTTCAACTGTACACAGTAGGTAGAACCATACAGAGTGTGCAGTAGTAATGGCCTGATACACTGGAATCTGGGTATAAATCTGCACACAAGTAATTGGGATAAAAGTTTCTTCTCTGACGGCTTTTGGTTTGTCCTAACTGATGGCCTTGAGCAGCCTTAAGCTTGTTTACAGGAGGAAGAAAGCTACTTTGAAATGTCAAGATTAAGAAGCAACGATGGAAACCTGAGAAATGAAAATGTCAAATTGTTTTAGACACTTCTTGAAGTTGGAACCGAAATAACCCATAAGCACAATGCAAGGTTGAGGGGAATACAGCCATGTGGTAGCTGGCTGGTGGCATTTTGTACCAACAAATACACTGAACAAAGAACATTACTTTCCTACATTATCAACTCAGCAATGTGCATGAAGGTGGTTTGAAAAAACTGAAATGAAAATACAAAAAATAATACATCAAGATCAAAAGACTAAAGTCGCATCATTAAATATGAGGTATCTCAAAAATTCTCACTCCTAGTCCAGGTGCAAATCAACAAATGTCCTGATCACCACTCCCCCACCAAAACAAAGTTCTGTAAGACTAATTTCATATTGTAGGGTTTCCAGCATAGAACTGTAATGATGTGAGATCAAGCAGTTACTTTATCTCAGCTTTATAAACAAAATCCATAAACATTTCTAGCTAACCAATCAGTATAACAAGCTACTGTAGAAGAAATATGTATTGCACAATTCCTTCAACTATCCAATAAATTTTAAGGCTTTCCCTCATGCACATTTAAAAGGAGGTAAGCCTGTCATGGAATACTTCAACCTAAATAGCTGTCATTTTTTCAAATGAACCAAAATGAAAATAGACTAGAATCAGGTCAACAAACAATTTCAGCCAGCAGCAAGATTTTTATTTTAAAATAGCATGAAATGTAGGTTATATAAACTAACCAGCAGTGGACTTGCTAATTTGGAAATGACAACTATAGCTGAGGGTTTGAGTTACACTGGGATGAGGCCGGGGCAGACACAATGACACTGGGAACATGAAAATGCTGCAGAGGAAATGGATGCACTTTTTCAAGGTGGGAGGAGGGCTATGATAGCTCTTTTGGAGGACAAGAGCAGTGTCTGGGGGAGCTGACAGACTGGGGAAGTGTCAGTGAGCACTGCGCTTAGGAAATGTTAAACAGCTGATCGAGATGTGGAAGAGGTGATTGAGGTGGCTGAATACGTTAGCAAGTAAATGCAACCGAAGTATTATCAATTAAGGATGTAAGAAGGAAGAATAAAAAAGTCTCAGTCCACAGGGTCCTCTCCTTCGTTACTTTAATTGCATTTCTTTCTGGATGACTAGACACAAGATGACAGCCGCTATGAAAAATACTGAAGTCCTCTTAAGTCAAGACTACTTCACTCACAACTCAGAAATCATAGCGACTTTCCTCACCTAGTCTCCAAACCAAACAGAAATACTTAGTTCAAGTGGTTATCTTGCAACATTAAGTAAAAAGTGCTAAACTGTAATAATGTACAGCTTAATAGAAATGGCAATGCCTCACCATGCAGCAACTTAAATAAAAACTCAGACCACAGCCTCATTTTCAAATGGAGACACATCCATCTGGCGGAATATCAAAGAGTGTGGTGAAGATCTGTAGTGCTTAAAACAATTTTAGTAATTTTTGCCTTAACTAAGGCCAGGATCTTTACATATCCTTTGTCCATCATGAAAGTGGAAAACACCATTATTTTTGATGTAACAGGTTAAAGGCTAATGTCCTCTCACATTTTACTCAGACATCATAGTTTTAATGGAGCCAAGATAAAAGTACGGCTAATAGAAAAGAAGTGTTAAAATAGAATTAAAATTACTCATGTGGAGAAAGAAAGGAAAAACAGCATGGCTCTGTTAAAGCAACACGAGGACATTTATCTGGACAACTGACCCCTTCAGCAGAGTAACAGGTTGGCACATTAAGGTACATAGGTACTAACAGTTGCATTCCCTGAACTATAAATCACCACCAGAATTTTGTTGCAGTTGATTTTGCAGGTTCAAAATGAGAGGACTCGCACTGATGTTAAAAAAAAACGAGTTTAGAAAATAAACCTTAACCTTACCGGTATATGTTTGGGTCAAGGAGCAAAGCAGCGTCTTGTGGTAGTTTAGACAAATGAACTGCTTTCGTCCTCAGTTGGGATCTGTCGTTTTCATTCACCCACACATCAGGCAGACTGTAAAAGAAAATAGTAAGACATTACTTCAAGAAAGGGTATTTACCTTTCGCCCAGGCTCCCTTTAAAATGATTCACTCTCGCTATATTAAAAGTCACAGCAGACTTCAAAAAATTTCCAGCACATTACATTTTAATTAATTTCAGCAGGTCCCTTGAAAATTATGTAGTAGAATGTTCACAAAACTCCTTCCTTGCAAGTTTAAATGAAAAACTGTCCTGCAGCAAATTAAAGAAAATACTAGAATATCAATTACCCATTCATCATCAACGGGAATTTGAGGATAACCGGATTTGTGGATGTTAGCATTTCATTTTTCTCACACTACCAATGCTCTACTCCTGTTGGCAAAGTTAGCTGGGTCTGGAACAACCAATTTATCAATTGTTCTGCTGGCTCATAGCTCTCCTATTCACTGGCTCATGACTCTAGCATCCATGTCCTTACAGAACCCAGACAAATGGACAAAATATGTTCCAACACTAACCACAACAACTCCCCCCACCCACACAGATGAATACTAAAGGCATTTGTGCTCACCAGCAGTATTTCCATCAGCACTCTCAATGGAACTATGACTTAAAAGATCAAAAGAGATTATGCTTTTTTAAACCGGCCCCTTGTAGTTAGCCGATAGTACACGTAGCGTCAACATCGTTTTCCAGCAGGGAATTGGTTTGAACAGCTCTTGAATCTCTGTCCACTTGAACTAGAGGAGGAGCTTGGCTCTAAACTGGCAGATCAGATTTTCCCGGTGCCAGCTGATTGTTAGCAGGAACAGACAATGGAAAAAAATGTTGAGAAAGAAAAATGAAGGTGGCTGGGTGGGGAGAGGCAGCATGTTCAACAGTTGGAGTAGCAATCAGCACTGCAATTTAGAAACTTTGAACGATCTGCCAGGAAATTCCTCATCTTTAAGGAGGATAATTAAACTTATACTGCGCTGTGTGCTCCATGTTTTCTGACTAATGATTCAATTAGTTTGGGTGATTACTTTGTGAAATACTTCAAGTCAGTGTGCAAACGTGATTCAGAGCTTCCAGTTGCTAAAATTTTAATTCTCTGCCCCACTCTGACTTCTGTGTCCTCGGCTTCCTACACTGTTTCAATGAAATGCAAAGCCAGATTGAAGAACAGCACCTCATCTTTCCATTAGGCATTTTATGGTCCTCGGATTCAACAATTTCAGATCACAACCACTGCCCTCAATTTTTTAAGAACCTGCTAATTCTGCTATTCTCATTTCCTCTAAACCTATTTTTAAAAAAACTTGTTCTATTACCACTTCACCTTCTGCCTTGCACCATCATCCCTTTTTGTCATTTAATCTCTTCTGCCATCAACCCCATCACAGGCCTTTCTTTCCTCATGTTCTTCCTCATTTCTCTGTACCTGCTTAAAACCAGTTCTAACTTGTTCCAGTTATAAAGAAATGTTATTGACCTGAAAAGTTAACTTTGTTTTCTCTCTTCACAGATGCTACCTGACCAGAGCATTTCCAGCACTTGTTTTGAATTTGTATTTATGACCCCACCCCCACTTCTGGTCTTAGCTGAGGCGGAAATAACCACATTATCTGACCAAACCCTTTCACCAACTCTATCATGTCACCCTTCAGTATTCCCTGACCTGGAAGAAAGTGGCCCAGTCAGGTCAATCTTTCCCAATAGATTTAATCTCCCAGTTTTATCATCATTCTTGTAAACTTTTTTTTGCGCCTCATGTCACTGTTCTTTTCATAGAGTATATTTAAAGCTCAGATAGACAGATTTTTAGGCTCAGGGGATATGGGGGCAGGGTGGGGAAGGGGGGTTGCAGCAGACAGTCATCCATGATCGCATTGAATGGTAGAACAGGCTCGAGAGGCTAAATGCCCCATTCCTGTTTTTTCATTCTTTCATGGGACGTGGATGCCGCTGATTGGGCCAGCATTTGTTGCCCATGCCTAATTACCCTTGAGAAGGTGGTGGTGAGCTGCCTTCTTGAACGACTGCAGTCCATGTGGTGTAGGTTAACCCAGGGTGCAATTAGGAAAGGAGTTCCAGGATTTTGGCCCAGCGACAGTGAAGGAACGGCGATATCGTCCCAGGTTAGGGTGGTATGTGGCTTGGGAGAGGAATTTGCAGGTTGTGTTTCCATACAGCTGCTGTCCTCATCCTTCTAGGTGATAGAGGCCACGAGTTTGCAAGGTGCTACTGAAGGAGCCTTGGTGGGTTGCTGCAGTGCATCTTGTATATGGTACACACTGCTGTCACTGTGCGTCATTGGTGGAGGGAACGAATGTTTAAGGTGGTGGATGGAGTGCCAATCAAGCGGACTGCTTTGTTCTGGCTGGATGGTGTCAAGCTTCTTGAGTGTTGTTGGAGCTGCACTCATCCAGGCAAGTGAAGAGTATTCCATCACCCCCTAACTTGTACTTTGTAGATGGTGGACAGGCTTTGAGGATTCAGGTAGTGGGTTACTCACCACAGAATTGTCAGCCTTTGACAATTTTGATCTTATAACCACAGTATTTGTATCTCTGGTCCAGTTCAGTTTCTGGTCAATGGTAATCCCCTGGGATGTTGATGGGAAATACAGTGATTGTAGTACCACTGAATGCCAAATGCCATGGGGAGATAGCTAGATTCTCTCTTGTTGGAGATGGTCAGTGCCTTGCCTGGCGAGAATGTCACTTGTTACTTATCAGCGCAAGCCTGAACGTTGTCTGGGTCTTGCGGCATAAACATATTTTAAGAGCTTTAATAAGTATATAAAAAGGAAGAGCGTAGCTGAAGTGAACGTTGGTCCCTTAGAAGGAGAAATGATCATGGGGCATGAGGAAATGGCGGAGGCATTTCACAGTAGAAGACAGGAGTTCCATACCAGAAATAGATGGTAACTAGGGGCTAAAAAGTGAGGAAATTAAGGAAATTAACATGCACAGAGATAAAGTATTGGAGAAACTTAAGGGACTAAAATCCGACAAATTCCCGGGACCAGATGGCCTACACCCTAGGGTTCTAAAAGAGAAAGCTGCAGAGATAGTGGATGCGCTAGCTATAATTTTCCAAAATTCCTTAGATTCTGAAACAGTCCCACTAGACTGGAAATTGGTAAATATAAGAAAAGAGAGAGTAAACAGTGAACTGCTGTCCAGTTAGCCCAACATCAATTGTTGGGAAAATGCTAAAATCTATTAAGTAAGTCTTAACAATGCACTTAGAAAAGCATAGTACAATTAGAACTAGTCAACATGGAAATCCTTTTTGACAAGTTTAGAGATTTTTGAAGATATGACCAGTCGGGTAGATAAAGGGAAACCCATAGATGTAGTATACCTGGAGGCATTCGATAAGGTGCCACACAAAAAGTTAATAAGTAAAATAAGTGCTCATTGAGTTGGGGGTCATACATTAGCATGGATAGAGGATTGGATACCAGACAGAAAACAGAGTGGGCATAAACAGGGCTTTTTGAAGCTGATAGGCAGTGAATCGTGCAGGGCTGCAAGAATCAGTGCTGGACCTCAGCTATTTACAATCTATATTAATGACTAAGATGAAGGGACAGGGAGTATTGTATCTAAATTTGCTGATGATACCAAGCTAGGTGGAAAGGTAGGCTGTGAGGAGGGGACAGGCAGGCTGCAGATATATAGACAGGTTAGTTCAGTAGGCAACAAGATGGCAGATGGAGCATAATATAGGGAAATGTGAAGTTATTCACTTTGATCGTAAGAATAAAAAAAGTAGACTATTTTTTATAAGTTGAGAAACTTTTAAGCGTTGAATATTCAAAGTGACTTGGGTGTGCTCGTACAAGGAACACAGAAAGTTAGCGTGCAGGTACAGCAAGCAATTAGCAAGGCAAATGGAATGTTGACCTTCATTGCAAGGAGATTGGAGTACAAGAATAAAGAACACTTGCTACAGTTGCAAAGGGTTTTGGTGAGACCACATCTGGAATACTGTGTGCAGTTTTGGTCTCCACACTTAAAAGGATAAACTTGCATTGGAGACAGTACAGTGAACGTTCACTAAATTGGTCCCTGAGATGAGGGGGCTGTTCCATGATGAGAGGCTGAGTAAATTGGGCTTATGTTCTCTGGAATTTAGAAGTATGAGAGGTGATCTCATTGAAACCTACAAAATTCTGAAGGGACTTGATAGGTGGACGCTGGGAGATTGTTTCTGCTGATTGGGGAATATAAAACACGGGCACAGTCTCAGGATAAGGGACTGGTCATTTCAGACCGAGATGAGGAGAAATTACTTCACTCAAAGGGTTGTGAGTCTTCTGAATTCTTTACCCCAGAGGGTTGTGAATGTTCTATCGTTGGATACATTTAAGGCTGGGATAGACAAATTTTTGATCCCTCAGGGAATTAAGAAATATGGGGAGCAGGCAGGAAAATGGAGTTGAAGACCAAGATCAGCCATGATCGTAGTGAATGGTGGAGCAGGCTTGACAGGCTGTGTGGTCTACTCCTGCTCCTATTTCTTCTGTTCACATATATGGACACATACTGCTTCAGTATCTGAGGAGTTGCAAATGGTGAACATTTTGCAATCATCAGCAAACATCCCCATTTCTGACTTCAGTTTGGAGGGAGGATCATTGATGCAGCAGCTGAAGATGGTTGAACCGAAGGCACTACCCTGAGGAACACCTGCAGCTATGTCCTGGGCTGAGATGACTGACCTCCAACAACCACAACCATCTTTTCTTTGTGCTAGTTATGATTCCAACCAGTAGTGAGCTTTCCCCCTGATTCCTATTGACTGCAGTTTTGCTAGGGCTCCTTGATGTAACACTCAGTCAAATGCTGCCTTGATGTCAAGGACAGTCACTCTCATCTCACCTACTGAGTTTAGCTCTTTTGTCCATGTTTGGACCAAGGCTGTAATGAGGTCAAGAGAAATTACACAGGACTCACAGATTCCATCTGATATTTTATTGCATCTTCAAGACAGATTCAAACGCACCACTATCACACACTCTAAAGTTAGTTATGAGAAAACACCACAAGAAAACAGTACACCGAGATAACCGTACAAACAACCACCATAAATCTCTTAAATCTCAAATACAAATTATAAACATGGAGATTCCAGGGCTGGGATTTCTCCATGGGAAAGGTCAGGAGCTGAGTTGCTCTGGCAGAACCCAAACTGAGCGTCAGTGAGCAGGTTATTGCTTAGTAAGAGCCGCTTGAAAGCACTGTCAATGACACCTTCCATCACTTCATTGATGATCCAGAGTAGGCTAATGTGGTAATCGCCAGTTTGGATTTGTTCTTTCTGCGGACAGGACATTGCCAGTGTTGTAGCTCACCTGGAACAGCTTGGCTAAGGGCGCAGCTGGTTCTGGAGCAAAAGTCTTCAGTACTATTACTGTAATGTTGTCAGGGCCCATAGCCTTTGCAGTATCCAGTGTCTTCAACTGTTTCTTGATATCATGTGGAGTGAATAGAATTGGCTGAAGACTGGCATCTGTGATGCTGGGGACCTCTGGAGGAGGCAGAGATGGGTCATTTGCTCGTCACTTCTGGCTGATGATCACTGCAACTGCCTCAGCCTTTCCTTTTGCATTGATGTACTGGGCTCCCTCATCATTGAGGATGGAGCTATTTGTGTAGCCTCCTACTCCAGCTTGTTGCTTAGTTGTCCACCACCATTCATGCGGGTGTGGCAGGACTACAGAGCTTAGGTCTGTCCCATTGGTTGTGGGATCGTTTAGCTCTGTCGCGTGCTGCTTATGTTGTTTGGCATGCAAGTAGTCCTGTGTTATAGCTTCACCAAGCTGACGCCTCAATTTTAGGTATGCCTAGTACTGCTACATTCTTCATTGAACCAGGACTGATTCCCCTGCCTTTAGCATCATGGTAGAGTGGGGTATATACTGGGCCATGAGGTTACAGATTGTGTGGAATACAATTTTGCTCTGCTTATGGCCCGCAGCACCTCATGGATGCCCAGCTTTGAGCTGCTAGATCAGTTCGAAAACTATTCCATTTAGCATGGTGATAGTGCCATACAACATGGAGGGTATCCTCAATGCAAAGGCAGGTCTTCGTCTCCACGCAGTGGTCACTCCTGCCAATACTGTCATGGGCAGATGCATTTGCAACAGGTAGACTGGTGAGGACGAGGTCAAGTAGGGTTTTTCCCCTTTGCTGGTTCCCTCACCGTCAGCTACTAGACTGGGTCTGCGACAATGTCATTTAGGATTCGGCCAGCTCATCAGTAGTAGCGCTACCAAGCCACTCTTGGTGATGGGCATTGAAGTCGCCCAATCAAAAGTACATTCTGTGCCCTTGCCACCCTCAGTACTTCTTCCAAGTGACGTTCAACATGGAGGGGTACTGATTCATCAGCTGAGGAGGGCGGTAGGAGGTAACCAGCAGGAGATACCCTTCCCCATATTTGACCTGATACCATGAGACATCATGGGACCCGGAGTCAATGTTGAGGACTCCCAGGGTAAATCCCTCCATCCCTCCTGATTGTATACTGCTTTGCTGCCATCTCCGGTGGGACAGCTCATATCCAGGCATGATGATGGTGGTGTCTGGCCAATGTCTGTAAAGTATGATTCCGTGAATATGACTATGTCAGGCTGTTGCTTGACTAATCTGTGGGACAGCTCTCCCAATTTTGGCACAAGCCCTCAGACATTAGTAAGGATGACTTTGCAGGGCTGACAAGGCTTGGTGTGAGACAGTCACTTCTGGTGCCTAGGTCAAATTCTTGTTCCTATGTGGGTAAATGCTGAATGGGAGCCAGAGGATCAATGTCGCCATCCCCACTATCTTTAATTTACACCAAAACTTGGATCAAGAAGCTCAACGTGCATTGCTGAAATTCACAGACGATGAGGGTGAATGTTGAGTCACCAGTGAATGGTGAACAAAATTATCAAATGAGCTGGAGAAAACAGGCAAGTTGTCAAACGTCAGTGCTGGGAAAAATTTAATATAGACAAGCGTAAAGTATTGAAAACAAGAAAAAAAAGCATTAAGACTATTCCATGAATGGTGCTGAATTGGCAAACCATGAACTACAATCCCTCCGTCTTTCATGTTCACTTAGAACTTAATCATGTCCAACCACTGCAGAACAATCAAGGCAACGAGGATGCTGAAATTTAAAAAGGGGATTAACGTTTTGGTTCTAGACCTTGCAGTCTAACACAAAGGCTATACCAAAAATGTAAATCGGTCTTAAATGCTGATGGCCCTTTATATTTCTATCATTTTCTGTTTTTAAGTGTTCAGTAATTGCTGTTTTAAGAAAAAGCTTGTACAAATAGAATGAAAGAAACAGTAGAGTGCTTAGTACAGGACATAACTTCTGATCAGATCATATTATGACTAGCTTTTCGGGTCAGCAAGAAACAAGGGAGATTCAAGCTTTTGAACAGGATGGTGAAAGTTAAGATACATATTTTGGATGAGCTAAACTTTACAAAGAGTTGAAGATGAGAAGTTGACCTGCAGAGTATTGGAACAGCTGAGCTTGGAGGTAACAAAAGCATGGATGAGGGTTTATATCAGCAAATGGACAGAAGAAGGAGCTGAAATGGGCAATATTATGGAGATGGAAGTAGGCGGTTTTGATGCTGAGAAAGATAAAAGGGTCAGAAGCTCAGTTCAGGGTTGAATTGTCAGTCCAATTGTCGTGAATATTTCAAATGTCAGAAACGGGATTTTTTAAAAAAAGATAAACTGCATATCTCTCTTATCTGAGGAAACAGATGCTTCAAGAATTGCAAGGTATGAGTCAATTACATGATAGCCATTTAATAAAAACATCATATTTTCTCAAAGTTAAATATACAGACCAGTTGGAAAATACTCCACATCACACCAAAATGGGAAAGAGAGTCAATTGCTGTTTAATTATACCTAGCTGCATTCTGAACAGAGTCCATTTCTTTATGTTTGTCTGCATGCTAAACTTAATTAATTCTTCAAGTAGTTTAAGTTAAGACAATATAGAGTCTTAGCTTGGGTTCATATCTCTTACGTATTGCTTGAAATATTTCTGCTACAGGATAACAGGAAAGGAACCCAAATATATCTCTAGAAGCAAGAAATCTTTTAGAATAGATGAAAACCTATTGGGGAAAAAAAAATTCTATCCATCGATCAGATGACCCAACAACCATCAACACATCCATTTTACCATGAAGCCAACTTAACTTGCATATTACAACATGTAGCACATATCTAGTTTGGGTACAGTTACCTAACAGCTTAAACCAAAACATCACATTTCATTTTAAAATGCCACTAGTCTTTGGAAAAGTTATGAACATTAATAAAAAGCTTTAACTTACTTTATACAGTGATAACTGGTTACATATTAAAGAATTACTCTGTTTGTGATAACAAACATTTACATCTACAGTCACAACCTATTTTTTTTAAGGCAAAACCATGAAAGTTAACAGTCTAAAAAATGTATTTTTTCTCGGGCATCATGCAGGAATGATTAAAACAAACAATGAACCTCAACTTGTGTTCCTCCAAAACTCTGATCAGATCTGGCTACATTCCATGGCTTGTAAACAAGAAAGAGTTCTATTAATTTCAAAGCCCATTTACTAATGCATTACTTGTAACTTTTATAGCTGAACAAATTAATCAAACGCATGAGATAAAATGTTTCATTGTCAATGGATTCATGTTAATTCAATCTAATTTCAAATCAATTTTCATAAGAATATCAAACCATTTGTTTGCTCAATACAAATGCATTGAGAAATTATCAAAAACTTGCAGCATGTGCTGAAAATGACATTCTAGACTTCTTTCTCCAAAGCAAATCTACTCCTTTTTCAAACTAAATGCTTCACAATTTAGTATTCTTAGAGATAAGCTGGATGCCAACACCATTCTGGCAAATACAACCTAATGTGGGTCATTGCTACTTCTTCTGAATTGCAGAACGCCATGGTCATGTGTGCACATGCATGTGTTTGTCCTTCTTATTAATGGACTTTATGCTTTATGTGTAAACATTTAAAGAAAGTTAAAATTTGGCAAAAAATATAAATTTTTGGTCTTATGATTGAAGTGCCCATTCTGTTAATTCATCTCAAGTAAACACTAGAGATTGGAGATCTCAAACTTGAATTCTCAAAAGCATGATACTGGGTGGTGTGTATTTTCCAAAAACTTGTGTCTAAACAGTACCATAGTTACACAAGTATTTGATTACCTAGGCCCAAGATATGCTTTTTTAAAAAAAAAAGTGGCACCTCGGCACCAGAGACTTGAGCGCAAAGTCGAGGCCAACACTTTGGTGTAGTAGAGGGACTGCTGCTTTTCAGAGGAGACATTAAACAGAGGCCCCATCTGCCTTCGCAGGTGGACATGGTGTCAATAGGATCCATGCCGGTTGGTGAAGTCAAAACTAAGACACAGAGCCTTCCTTGCTGAAAGTGTGTAACAGGCTGTGGAGGGGGTGGGGTGGTCAGGAACAGGGTTTGGGGAAAGGGGGAACACCAGAGGACTGCAGACCCTCAGTGAGTACATTTCAGATTGAGATTTAATACATTTTCGTGCACTAGCAAATCAAAAGACATTGGGAAAAGGCAGGAAAATGGAGTTGAGCTAGATGATCAGCCATGGTATTGAATTGTGGAGCAGGCTCGAGGAGCTGTATGGTTGATTCCTGCTCCTATTTATGTTCCTATTTGTAATTTTAACCTGAGGTAAGGTTTGTCAGTGTTGTCAGTCAAAGAAATCAAGGATATAAATCCGGCAAGGGTAGACTGTTACTACCTAACTAAAACATGCTCTCTCAAGACCAGGGGTGCACAGTTAGGGGTCTCAGAGGGGCAAACTGAGTCTTCAAAAAATTGGGCTATGAAACAAATTGCGTCTTTCAGATTAAGATATGATAATTCAACCACTGCAGTGCAAGCTTCCTGGGGCCGGGGGCTGGAGAGTAGGAAGTCAGGCAATAAGCTTTCAGCTCCCAAACAGGTCAAATGACTTAAGAAAGGGGATAGACATAGCTTTAGTTACAGATCATGCATTAAGTTGTTCATAAATGCATAGCTCCAGACACACAGGTTTTGAGCATTCACCAGTGGTTAATAGCTGTTAGACATATGGTATGACAGAATCAACAAGGTCAACAAGAATCTTGTCAAAAATCATTCCGCTGAAAGAATATACCTGTGATCTAACTGTTGAAGCAGTTAGCAACTTAGAAACAGGAATAGGCCTTTTAGCCTCTTGAGCTTGTTCCTCCTTTCAGTGAGATCATGGCTAATGAGCAAACCAACTCCACGTATACCTGCATTTGCCCATGTCTCTTCATACCTTTGTCTAAGCAAAAAATCAATCTCGGTTTTAAAATTAATTGATTTAGCATCAACTGCCAATCGCAGAAGAGAGTTCCAAATTTCTACACTCTTTGCATGTTGCCTAATTTCACTCCTAAAATGTCTGGCTCAAATTTTAGACTACGCCACTCCCCAAAAGTCCTGGCCTTTCTTATAGTAATAGCTCCTCTCTATCTACCCCTCTCAATATCTTGAAAACTTCAATCAAATCACCCCTCAACCTGCTAAATTCCAGGGTACACAACCCCAATTAGTGTCATCTCTCCTCGTAATTTAACTCTTGGAGTCCAGATATTATACTAGTAAACCTATGCTGTATTCCCTCCAGGGGCAATATATTCTTCCCAAGGTGTGAAACCCGAATTGCTCACTGTACTCCAGGTGTGCCCTGAAATCATGGGACTTCATGGGGTCCAGAGTCGGTGTTGAGGGCACCCAGGGCCTTTCTCTTCCAACTGCACACCTTTGTGAGACCACATCTGGTGGGTCTGCCCTACCAGCGGGGTAGGACACACCCAGGGATGGTGATACAAGAGTCTGGGACATTACCTGAAAGGCATGATTCGGCGAGCATGACCATGTTAGCTGTTGCATGACTAGTCTGTGGGACAGCTCTCCCAATTTTGGCACAAGTTGCCAGGTGTTAGTGAGAAGGGCTTTGCAGAGGCGACAGGGTGGGGTGTGCCTTCATCCTTTCCGTTGCCGAGGTCGATGCTGGGTGATCTGTTCAGTTTTATTTCTTTTCAGCTTTTCTGTAAGGGTTTTATACAACTGAGTGGCTTGCTGTGGCACTTCAGAAGACAGTTAAGAGTTGACCACATTGCTGTGGGACCTGGAGTCACATGCAGGCCAGGCTGGATAAGAACAAGAGTTTTCCTTCCCTGGAGGATATCAGGGAACCAGATAGGGTTTTTATGACAATCCGGTAGTTTCCTGATCACCATTACTGAGACTAACTTTTTATTTCAGATTTAAATAAGTTAGTTGAAATTGGGATTTGAACTTGTGTGTCTGAAGCATTTGTCCAGGTTTGTTGTAGATTAATTGATAGAGACTGATGAGTAAATCATACCAATCAACTCCATTGTCATTATATCATGCAACTGCCTGAATCGTAGAAGATGAACGAGATGGACCATGGCCATTTTTCATCAAACACTTCCTAACATGATTATGAAGTGGGCCAAAACGATGAAGAGGTAGATAAATTAAGTTCTATACAGCAGCCAGAAAACAATGTTAACATCACAAAAAATTAACACGGGAAAGTTCAGGCAAATTTACACAAGGGTGGCAGGGATGTGAAATTCTCTGCCACAAACAGAAGTTTAGCTAATGTCCATACAAATTAGCATTCAACCATTACTTGAAAAGAAAGGAGTCAAGTATCTACAGGGTATGAGGAGCAAATCGGAAACTGGAATTAGACTAAGCATCTCAAAAACACCAGTGCATACTTATCAACCAAATGATTCATTTCAGGACTTAAATATTCCATGGAAGGAAAGGTGCCTTTAGAGAGCACCTTTCACTACCTCAGGCTATTGCAAAACACCTCTTTGCCAAATGTCACTGTGGAGCTTAAACCTTCAATCTTTTGACTCAAGTAGGAGTATTGCTCTAGCCCTACAACTGAAGTTAAATTACATTAAAGGCTTTCTGGTTTCAAAGTAACTAAATATGCTTGCACCCAACTTTAGTGCGGTACCTTCACAGCTACCCTGTATAAAACCTGGTGACATCTGAACATGAATCGATCAACTTTTGACCTTTAAAAGGACGGTGGCGCTCAAGGTACAATGACTTACATGTCTTCTGGTGTCCAGTGAAGCAGCACTTTCACCTTCCCAGAATCTTCCCTCCTTCGTGCTATTACCTAAAGATTTAGAAAAATTCAAACTGAGTGAAAATAATGTAATTCTACAATGAAAGAAAATCTCATTGAAATTATACAAGAAACTGAACAAAATTCTATTCCACGATGGATTTTTGATAAGCAAGTGCCCAAGAGGTAAACAGGTAATTTACTGTTCCAATCTTTTGAGAAGATATAAAGCATCCTGAAGTACATCTACAGTAACCATAAAATCCAGTTAACAATTTCCACCTGCAGAATTGGGTTATGCCAATGAAATATGGGGGAGCTTCAAAAATGCATCATTCCTAATCTAATATCTCTGAAATTAACTTTTCATCTTGCACTCATCAGGACACTTGCAAGAATACCAATATAAAGTGAAAGCAACAATTTATACTATATGTGAAGAGAGTGCTGATTGGTTGGCAAGCGGACACTCTTTGGTACATTCTCCATGGCAACTCCTCTACCAGTGATGGTGACTGACAGATAACTGCCTTTGTTTGAAATTCAAACTGGGCAGCTTGACCTTGATTGGTCATGGTATTACCCTGAGGAATGAGTCAGCAAATGACTGCCACTTATTTTGTTTAACTGAAACAGATGCAATGAGTGTACATGCTGTGTCTCAAAGATTAGGGCTGTGTACACTAATATATGTAGCTTCTAGTACACACAAATGCACCACACTGCGAGCCCAGCTGACAATTTTAAGTTGATTGTCAGCGTAATTCTTAGCACACTGAGGATTATTTAGCAAATGCTGTCCGATTGCAGAATCACATCTAATGATGGACACAGTTTTGAGTTTTGCAAGCGCAGGCTGGTTGGGTACAGTCTGTACCTTGCCTGTCGTGAACAGCGGCTAGGGCATGCTGTGTGATACGATCCACCAGTCTTGGGGACGTACGGCCTACATACCTAATATCACACTGGCATGAAATTCATATACCACATTACTCATGCGTGTGATAGGCTTTTTGGCTTGATGGTAGCATCCTGTTAGTGTAGAACACTACTCGTATTGCTATTGCATAGTGGCAGTGTGAAACAGCTAGCTTCACATGTGTACATGTAACTACATTCGACGAAAAAAACTTAAACGTTGAGAACAGAACTTTAGAACATTTTATAATCAAAGTTGAAACTGGTTATGTTTTAAAAGTAAAGACTTATCTCTGCAGTTTCTCCTATTTTAAGGGAGCTGTGTGTGGAGCTTGACTTTATTTGGCAGAAAGCACCAATTATGTAATGGAGGCATGGTCTGTCTGCCATTTGGCATTTTTTTAAAAAAAAGCACTCCTTCATTTAAGAGTGCTGGGGAGGCCGAGTAGCTTTTCTGCTAACCTGCATACCGCCTGTTTCCTGGGCAAAGTGCTCTAATGAATAGGTACTGTGATGTGTCATGAAAGCTGACATGGCCACATAAATCTTGTAGGGAAAAATCTCCAAAAGGGATAAGACTGGATTAACCTCAAGGTATTTTATTAGCAATGTTTCTACAAATAGGACACATTATTAAATGTGGCAAACTTGATTTGTAGAGATATTAGATTAGTCATTTGGTAGGACAGAACTTGAGTATTGCTGAAAAAGAGAGACATGTTGAAGCTTTTCATCTTGCAATCATCTGGACACTTTGCAAGAATACCAATATATGGGCAACATTTGCTGAATAATCCTGTGTGCTAAGAATTACGACGACAGGGCCCTGTTCTTTGCAGACAGAAAGAACATGTACATACCACATCAACTTCTAATTGTTCAATATGAATCAGCACAGTAGACCACTCTCCAGACCCACATAAGTCTCAAAATAGAAGCTTAGGTATGAAATCCTGTGCAAGAGACCGAGTCGCAGAATCAGTCTGTTGCTACAATCTTAACCTTGAATGCCTTTCGAAAGAGGTGTTCAAAGTTGTATACAATATTCTAAATGTAGCCCTAAGTTTTCAGAGGATTCAAATACCCAGTGGTTTTAACAATCAAATGCCTTTAAGGGTACTCTAGTTGCTTAATCATCCAGGTCAAAAATATAATTTCTAGCTTTGTGGCTACACTGTATAATAAGCATTCCTGTATGGGATGCAATACTGGCACTCAATTTAGAAAAGTTAGCAGGTGTGTTTCTCTATACTATAATAGTAACAACACTTCAAAAAGTACTTTGAATACCCTGCGATTACAAAGGTGCTACATAAACAGCTTTTATCTTGTATCCAATCTTCAACTACAATAGGAAAAACAACTGATACCAATTACTGCTGCAACTCTGACTGAAAAGCAATGGTGATGTTTCTTTTAGTGTGGGCTGCCCTCTTGTGGACAAATACCAAAACATGCAAGATATTCCTCCATTATATAGCCAAAGAATTATTTTCCTTAATCTGTACTGTTTACTTTATACAAGTACTGTCGAGAATCATCATAGTAATCTACTCGCTACAATCTTAAATTTGCCATCAGATTAACATTTTTCTAGCTTTTGTTAATGTGAATCAATATTGCACAACAAAATTGGATCACCCAAGTAAAAGGAGGCTTTTAAAACACTGTACCTCCCCAATCACACCAACTTCCGCTGGGTCCAATAGAGCTTGGTGGCAAGTCAACTCATCTGTTAGCTGTGTACCACAGTAGAATGACAAGGTTCTGCACAGGATTCAACTGGTAATCTTTTCAATTTCTAATCTAACTAAATCAAGTCCCACTGAACCAAGACCAAGCTCTCATTTGCCAAAATTATGGAGTTTCTGCATGCTATTCAAAACAGTGAACACCGAACAGATTGGGACTTGGTGTGAAACCAAACAGGAGTATTTTGCGCATGTGATGTACTCCTCCCTCTTAAAACTTGGGTATTTCCTATGCAGGTTTATCATGTCAGTGATGTAAGGAAATCCACTGAACTCTACTTGTATAGTCTATAATTAACAACTTGGATTTTTCCTTTAAAAGGAGTTTAAAAACATCGGATCAAGTGTGGCACAGAATCATTGCATGTCTTTTGATACTATGAAACAAATGCCCTAATGGTATTTTTTCTATATCCTCAGTGAGCAGAGGTTTCTGCATCTTTCCATCAGAAACAAAGACATAATTTCCTCCTCTCCCCTTCCCCCACTGTCTCCTTTTGAAGTTGTTCCCACAATGGGAGTGGAATGGAAAATAAGTAACAAATATTCTGGACAAGAAAGTCAAGTTCCTTGGATTAAAGCCACTTTTCATACCACCACCACTCAAAAATCTTCCTTTGCCTTGCAGGTATATTGCAAAATGGATGTTGTGTTGTTCAGTACAAGGTTTTATATAGATGAAACCTTTTTTTTACCCAAAGAGTGATAAGAATGTGGAACTCGCAACCAGAGGGAACGGTTGAAGTGAATAGTATGGATGCATTTAAGGAGAAGCTAGACAAACGTAAGGAAGAGAATAGATCGTTATAATGGCATATTAGATGGGGAAGATGGGAGGAGGCGTGAGTGAAGCATAAATTCTGGCATGAACTGATGGCCCAAACTCAGAATGGCCTGCTTCTGAGATATATCTGTGCTGTATATCCCATGTAATCCTATGAAGGGCAGGTGGAAGAAAGAGGTCAACGATTACATGACCAACACAGCAGTATGAATGGCAGCAATTTCTTAAAGGAGTTATATATCTACTTGCCCTCCAACAGGCCCCTTTCCTTCTACTCTGATTATCACAATATTAGCATCTAAGACAGCTTCCCCTATACTCTCCCCTGTCCCCATGTGGGTTACTTGATGTAGTGGGCATAAGTTTTGACAATTCACACTATCAAGGGCAAAGTAAATACAGCTGCAGACAGTTTATACACTGTGGGTCAAAAGGAAAAGTTTCCACACACTCTGCATCCAGCATTGAAATGCATCCTGAGGTACTCGCTGTGATTAGCACTGGTGGGACAGACATAAATGGTACCACCTCTTAAAGAAACTCCTGTTCCTCAGTCTGATCAATGGCACCTCTTGAATATGGTTGCAGGTTCTAATTCCACACACTTTCACTGATGAGGAGGGTCCAACTGCACGGTTGAAAGGGAGAATCTTGGCAAACCACAAATGCTCAGAGGTTCAAATTCAAAGAATTTTGAAATCAGAGTTGGTTTGAAAAAAGTGCCAAATGCTTAAATTCGCCCGAGTTGGCAGGCTGCAGTTTTGTACTTCTGCAATAGCCACATTCTCTTTATTCCAAAATCTCCACACTAAAAGTGATAATAGCACTTGAACCTACAGTTCTGCAACAGTGCGGCATCAAGCCTTTCAGCTACAGGATGTTTAAACATTTTCTCTGAATTTTATACAAGACAGTAAGATACTCCACTCAGCGCACTCTGTGTTAAATGTTACTAGGTGGAGCATAGTAAGTCAAATACACAGCATTACCCCATCTATACCCCTCACTCTCATCCATAGTGACACTTTTCATTTCCTGCGCTAGCCATCGTGTCTCTTATGGGAAAGATTGCCATTTTAGGGCCATTTTGTAATGAATTAGTCAGAAAGGGAAAGAGCAGCAGTAGGCACACATTACAAGTTGGAATACACAGAGCTGGGAAAAAGAAATAAAGGATTCGAAACAGGGATGCAACTACAAAAGTGAGAAAGAACTAAAACAAGCCATTCACTTTTGTTAACACACTCACCCATGTAATACCCAAGCTATAAAGCATTTATTGGGTTCCTGGTCCCATTGCAGAATTTCTGATTAATTCACAAAGGATAGAACAGATCCACACTAAGTGCTGCCACTAGATGGCTCCCTGTTATTTCTTTGATCAGATATAGAACCCCAAGTACAAGGTCAATAAAATGACTTGTGTTCCAACCAGCTGTAGAATATCAAAGCTATTATGGGAGCATAATAGCCAGAATTAAGGTATAATAAATACCTAGAAACATAGCCTCATAAAATGAGAGTATGGCAATTTATTGTACAGCTAAATCATTCTGCTCACCAACTTGGCAGAATTACACTGGCTGACTTATGTTGAGGCGTTAATGCATTAAATGACAAAAATAACCCAGCAGCTCCAAGCAATTGCAGTGTGCTTTTCTTCACCAGTTCCTTTGTCTGTTACAGCTCGCCCTTGATAAACTTGATGCCCATAACAACTATTTCAGGTCAAAAAACCAACTTCCTTAACTAACTAGGGTTTTAATTTTATTATGTTTATTAAAAATGCAAAACTGTCATCCAGAAAGCCTGAAATCTTGTAAGCAAATGCTAGAATTCTCTACAAATGGGTCAGAGATAATAGTCTTCAGTTAATTAAAGCTAAATATTTAGATCAAGATTAGACGTTGCAAAAAAGAAAGTTCCCAGAGCAAAGTTACACACATGCTAGTGGGAACACCATCTTTATATCATAAATTAATCGCATTGACATTACAACAGTGCCTACCCAAATTTTCCTTTTAAAATTTTTGAAATGAAAATTAGAAGGAACAATTTGCCTTTATTAAAGAAACGGAAATCTGCCCATAACTGAAAAACCTACACAAAAATGTAATATACCTACAGCTATGGGCAGCATTTTCCAGTCGGCGAGCAGGGGTAGGGCCCGCTCACCGACACGTAAAATGACACGGAGTGACGTCGGGCGTGTCCCCCGACGTCACCCTGTGTCATTTAGATTGTCAGTTCAGCTGTGCGCCCGCTGAGCTGTCAACAGCCTATTAAGGCCATTAAAAAAATAATTTAAATGATTAACGGACCTGCCCGTCCAATCTTAAGGTTGGCAGGCGGGCCGAGAGCCCGGGCGGCCTTTCGAAAAAGCATGAAACCTCATCCACAGGCGAGATGAGGTTTCACGAGGGATTTAAAATGTTCTGAAAATTTTTAACTAAAAGCAATGGACATGTCCCAGCTCATGTGACAGTGTCACATGAGGGGACATGTCAGGAAAATTTTTTCTTACCTTTAATAAATTTTTTAAAATGGCAGCACTTTGCCACAGGAAGATCTGTGCGCTTTTCTGTGCATATGCACAAAAGAGCGCACAGACCTGCTCAGGGAATCCACCACACCACACATTCCACCCCCCCCCCACCCTCTCCAGGGAGCACACAGTGCTTCCCTTCTGGACGGACATCACGCCCTCTCCCGCACAACCTCCCCCACCCCGCCCCACCTCTCCCGGGAGGACATTGCTGCCCAAAAATCTGGAACCTTGTGGACCTTATAAATGAAGCTTTTATTACAGGCACCTGTTTTCTCATCATCAATATTTGTCACTTTAGAATTAGCTCTCCCTGCACATGGTAACTAAAAGGAAACAGACTCTTTCTTCTCAATGGCACTTTTTTTTTACTTAAAAGGTCAATGAGCTTAAAAGGTCAGATTTTCAAGATTTGAGGTTTGAAAAGTATCTGGTTTGTCAACCAACATACCATTCTGTCTCTAAATGTACTGAATATGACTCGAGTAGCTTTATATTGTGAAATTTCATCCAGCAGTTACAGCATGCACTGGGATGCTAGTGCTCTGAATTTTACTGCGCAAGGTGGATTTATAGCAGGATAACATAAATGACCCTTTTGCATAAAGAAAGGCATGCATTTATATAGCACTTTGCACAACCACAAGTCCTAAAGCACTTACAACCAATGAAATACTTCTTGAAAAGTAGTTGCTGTTGCAATGTAAGAAAAGTGGCAGCCAATTTACTTGCAGCAAACTCTCCCAAACAACGACGTGATAATGACCAGATAATCTGTTCTGTGTAATTTGATTGAGGGATAGATATTGGCCAGGGCACTGGGGATAATTACCCTGCTCTTCTTTGAAATAGCATGATTGGTTCTTTTATGTCCACTTGAGAGGGTAGACAGGGTCCTAGTTTAATGTCTGATCCAAAATACGGCACCTCTGACAGATCAGCATGCCCCCAGTAATGCATTTGAGTGAGTGTCAGCCTATATTGTTGTGCCCAATTTTCTGGAGTGCGATTTGAACCCACAAATTTCTGCCTCAGAGGCCAGAGCTACCAACTAACCCAATTCTGATGCACACTGCTTATGAAACACACTACTGCAGAGGGTGTCCAGTTTTTACTTTAAATTGATTTGGCGCGTAAACAGGAACTGTACATGAGACATATTTATACATGGCCCTGGCTTTCCATGAGAAATATTAGTCAGCCATTTTCCCCAAATTTGGGGACTTGACACAGCTTAGTAAATACTGAAAGTAAATTGCTGACTGTATGGCTTAACTAACAAGTCACCCAGCTTCTGCCCAGATTTAAAACAGCAGATCTTGCTGTTGCTGGCGATTGGGTCAGAAATGAGTGTCAAGATCCCATTTCAGGAATTAACATCTCAGAAAGAATGCGCCAGTTCATTTATATTTCTGCTTTGCTGCCACCAGAAATCTTGCTATCAGAGGCAAGTTTACTGATTTTAATAACTAGAATTCATATTACACTTAATAAAATCAACATCTCAGGTGAGTCATGGTTGAGAAATAGTAATGCAAGCAGTAATGGACAAGGAGAGATGACAAAATACATGGTCCAAGAGGGAGACTGAAGGTGAGTGGAAAGTTTCAGAATAGGATCAGAAAAATAAAGAGCATTGTTTAAGTTAGCACTGTTTATATGCTACTATCCAGAAGCTGTCAATGTTTTGCTAAAAATTGCATACATGGCGCTACCCATGACCTTCTCGAATACTATGGGATGGACTGTAGAAGTCAGCAATGTAGAAGTTGCATGGAAGGGATATGGGTATCTTCCTCCAGAAGCACCAGGCCTCCAAACAAAAAATTGAATATTTTGAGGGGGTGGGGAGAGGCTAACTCAGGAGCTACTCAAAGAACCTATCTTATGCTTTCCCCTCAGGCATTTAATCTTTTTCCACTCCAAGCCTTGTGCTGTAGTTTTGATTTTAATGACATATCACAAGTTAGACTATCGCCTGCACTTAACTGCACCACCTGCCCAAGACAGGCTTGAACATCAGCTCAGTGGAGACACGAACTTCAGCACAATAGCTGGTGTCAAGAATACTGCAGAATCTGAACTGAGTTGGCAGAAAAAAAAATGAACTACCTTATGCTCATGAGAGCAAGTTCAAGCCTTTGGAACAGCTGCATTCTTTTTTGTACACAATTTTCTCCCTTGTTTCGCCATTACCCTTGCTCAGGTACACAGTTTCATGAGCATCTGTACTGCTTGCCCAAGTGGACATTGCTGTACAGGGAGCACTGAGATTTGAGGTATATATAGTATGGTCCAATTCTCAGCCAATGTGCATACACAGGCATTAACAGGGAAAAAAGTACTGTAGCGTATATACCAACCTGTCATATAAGACAACCACACGTTTTCAGTCTATACTCGGCATCTGCTAATATAATCCAGGCAGACTGAGGAAATATATCAGTTGTGAAATAATTTTTTTTTAAATGTTGAAATACAGTATGACTATGAATTCATCATACCATGGGGAAACATCACTGAACTTTATGGTTATATGAAAAAAGATGATTTACAACTTTAAAAGAAATCATTTATTTAAACCATGTCGAGAATTTATAATAAAAAGTATGTTAAATTTTTCATCCTGTTTATTGACATTTTTCTTATTTTATGTGAGCTATAAAACTATCCAGTGAAGAAAGTTCTATGGGTGGTGTGTGCACATTTTATCACATCCGCTCTGGGGATTGTCCCAGCCTAGGGCATTTTAGCGGGGATCTTGTTACTTGCTGAAACTCGAGGTGGGGCACTGGTGGACGGTATTAAAGGCAATTAGAGTAGGGTGTATGTCTAAAAAGAATCTTTGAGTTGTGTTAATAAATGAATAGTTTTTATGTAAAATGAATATGTGTAACTTTGATTGATTTGAGAGCAGGAGCCGGAATTTTTAATGGAGTTTCACATGCATCAATAAATCAAATACAGATCGACGGTCCCCTATGTCATTTTGCTATTGGTGGATTATGATAGGAAGGAAAAAGTTTGAATTTTGTCACATAATTTAATGTGTTCAGTGCCTCTCGTTGGCTGGCTGCAGTTAGACGGGTGGAAATTGATGTACTTTCTTTCAGCACAAATGTCCATTTGCAAGGCACCAGAACAAACTGGATTCATCAAAAATACTGAAAATATTCATCCTCCCCCAAAAAAAGTGTAGAGTTCGGCTTCACCATTTTCCCACGTAAGCGCTGTATAGTGTTTCAGTGCCTCCACAATGGAGGCGAGTCCGAGTACTTACATTCCTTTTTTGTTGCTTGGCTTGACATACTTTATACATGGTGTGTAGGTTGACCCGTTTGTGGAGGGATTTTTTTTGAAGCTTGAAATGTTGACTTATACGCCGTGATCTACAGTAGTTGATTTTACCACTCCAGTCCAGGTTGCAGAGGCCAAGTGTGGAATGCCAACTGCTACTTAGCCAAGATCAACCAAATCAACATAAATAAATCATTCAGGATTTTATGGATAAACAATACACTAAGCATTGTCTGACCTACTAAATCAATTGGGAGGCCTCGTTGATGTTTAAGAGATTTCATGTGTGCAATTTGATAACGTGGGCCATAGGGGTTTAACGTAGTCATTGCACAAGGTCTTCTGTACAAAGCAGCCATTCACCAATTGGCACAAATCAGAATGCCATAATTTGCAGGGACAGGAATGTGGCCAGTGTAAATATAATGGTGTTACAGATGTGGGTTGTCTTGTATATAGACTTATTTGGTTAACACAAGGAAGCTGCATGTTTAGTTTAACCAAGTAATGAACTACATGTTCTCACCTGACAGACATTGTCTCTGTCTCAATCTTTTATCCCATGTATTTCCTGCCCAATTTTACTTATAGTCTCAAGTGCATAGAGATGGAAGGATGCTGTGATAGTTAAAATTTATTTCCATGCCTGAAAGTTAACAGCTTCATGATTGGAAGAGCAGTCCATTGGCAAAGTTTTACTCACTGTGCTATGGAACACAACACTATGCCCATTTCCATGACTTTCAATGTGGGTCGACAGGTTAAAGCAGATGGCACGATGTCTTATGGCATCCATTGTTTGCGCATCAAAAAAATCATGTGGTCTTGCTGTAAAAAACAAAAATACAATGTCAAAAAAGAGCAGGTCACCAGTGGGTATAACATCATTTGCATTACTGCAATTTTTTTTAAAGTTACCCACTTGAAGTCATGGGAGAAAATACAGAAAAGTAAATAAAAATTGTTCTCAACTTAATTTGCCCCAAAAACGTAAAAGCAGCAACAGTGGCAATAGTACAGTAATTGGAAAAATGGTCACACTACAAAAAAATTCTAACTTGAATTGCACTTCAATATTTTAGGCAAAACATACATTGTCTTAACACACTGAAGCAAACAAAGTCTAGTGGTTAAAGCTATGCATGCCAGCTCAAGTTGACCGATAGAGTGGAAAGTGGTTACATTCTATCTCTACAACATGACAGGTTAGTGTATCCAGATACAATACCACAGTGTCTTTATATGCACATATTATATGCTACACTCTTGTGACAGAAGAACTGAAGCAGTTCTCAAAAAGGTCCAATATGTAAACTCCATTTTCCTCAGCTCCAACAGCCAGTTGTAATTGAACAAATTCATTCTGATATGTACTATCCAAAAATAACATTTGGCTGCAATGAATTACAGCCTGTAACTCTATCTCCAATTTCTGACAACTACATAAACTTTTAAGTGTCACTGCCTCAGCCCAAACATGATACCTTGATTTTCTTACAAACCTGCAACATATGCAACTCATCTGTTATAATACCTGTAATGTATCGCCATGCCATCTGTCACCAACAGGTGTTTGATCCTAAAGGTGCTGCAATTACAAAGAAGTACCCAGCATAGGGACAGATTGTGGATTTTATCCTGGGTAGTAACGTAAAGCTTTTGTAGCTAATAAATCAGTTCAAAATATAGAAACCCTTACCGAGGCCAAAAAGTAATTCATGTATATCAGATATACAGAAGTAATCAAAGCTGTTTTCAAATTCCAACGTTATTTTAACAGAGAATAGTATATTTATTACACTTCAAATAGTTCAGACCAGAAGTTTCTCTCTGTGGATACTATGAATACAGTGTATATCAGGCTTGTCCAACCTTTTTGTCACTTCCATTTATTTTTCACTCAAGGGGCCAATGAGAAAATTTCAGAAAGGTGCATGAATTTCAAAAAAAAAGTTGAATATCAAGAAAAGAAACAACTTGCTGGGCAAAAATAAAGCAATGTCAAAGCAATAAATTGATAATTAAAAAAGAGTAATAAAGCTGACCATTAATAGTGTGAGTGTGCGTGTCCCCAGCTCACTCCCAGTCTCAGGGTGCTCACTCACTCACCCTCAATCACTATGCGAGAGAGTGTGAATATCTGTTGGTGTGTGGGGATGAGGGTGAGAGAGAATTTTGAGGCTGGGAGTTAGCCAGGCTCTCACTCTCACACAGCCACACTCTCATGCACACACTTTTATCACCACCTGACCCCAGCAGCAACCCCCCACCACCTTGCACCACAGCCCTCGCAGCCCCCCCCACCCCCCAACCTTGCCCCGCAGACCCCTCGCCCCAACCCGTAGCCTCGACAGCACTCCCCTGCTGCCCCAGAGCCCCAGTAGCACCCCCCATTTGCCTGCGGCCCCGACAGCAACCTGCCCTTGCCCCACGGTCCTGGCAGCCCCTCCTTTCCCACCACCCAAAACCTCTTTCCCCAGAATCCTCCCCGCCACTGGTGTTCACTGCTCCTCTAATCACAGTCTGTTTCTCTCCCACATTTGCTGTTGCTAGGCTCATAGGCTCACTATCAGCAGCAAACATGGGAGCGAACCGGCCTGTGATTGGAGGAGCAGCCCCTTGCAGAAATCTTCAACTTCACTTACATGTCTGATTGGCATTTCGAACAGTGGCTTTGCGGGCCACAATCTGGCCCACAGGCTGCATGTTGGACAAGCCTGGTGTATATGATGTCGGTGAACACTGATTGTCCCTCAATTCCACTAAAACAGTTGACTGTATGCATACTTTACATGCATAGGTTAAGGTTACAAAACCCAATTAATTGGCATCAGCCAGAAAGCAATAAACAAAAAAAACCAAGCCTGTATCCAAGGAGATGCTATAGTCTCTTCCTACTGCCTACACTTACAGCCCACCTACATTCTACTCTCCATATTCAACAGTGATCTCAGAGCAGAACACTTCCACCAGCAGTAGGGAGGACAAAGATAAAATTCTTATCCAGAGTTATGCCTCTTAATTTTTGCTTATAATCAACAAAATAACCTTGATTCATGCAAAACTCCTTCCACTTACCACAATAAAGCAGCTTGAGCTATTGAAGACAATCCAATGCCCGATTCATCGTACAAAACCTCAAACACAAACCTTCCTATTCACATAACATTGCAAAACACAAAACAAATAGCGCTTCACTCATGTTTACTTATTCATGCTGCTCCATAAAGGTTCATATTAGCGAGCATGTAGTCCAGTGTTCCAATGAATGAGGAAGGAAATTAAACTGTAGCCAAGTTAGGTGATCATTCCAATTTTGCGAACACATTGTCTAGTAGACTGCCTCTCTGTGCCTTGAGTGCTTGAAGTTCTGTTATATTTATTATGAAATTTACAAATGAGCCTCTTTTTCTGCCAATGCTATCATATATTGAAGGTGCAAACCCAGAACAAGTTTCAGTATAAAAAGAGTGGACATGCACATCTGATACAGTAAAGGTATAACCAAGAAAAACTTATAAATTTAAGGATATTCAGTGTGCAACAATACCGTGCCTGGCATAGTAGCACTCGTTATAACCTAGTTATTCACAGCAAGGTGAGAAATGAGACAAAGAATAATCTTTGTTTATGACATGTAGCAGACGTCCTAGCAGCTATAGGGATTTCAAGGCTCCATCTTCAGAAAAATACTTGGGACCAAATCTTTCTGTACTCAGCAAAGCTCAGATGTTATTCTGCGCAGACTGTTCCTCAAGAGTGAACTGCTACATAACAGTGATGTACTGTCACCTTCAAGTCAGTGGGTAAAAAATGCAAATGCTGGAAATCTGAAATAAAAACAGAAAATGCTGGAAATACTCAAGCAGGTCAGGCAGCATCTGTGGAGTCAGAAACAGAGTTAATGTTTTAGGTTGATGACCTTTCATCAGAACTGTTCTGACAAAAGGCCATCGACCTGAAACTTTAACTCTCTTCTTCTCTCCACAGATGCTGCTTGACCTGCTTGAGTATTTCTAGCATTTTCTGTTTTAGGTTTAAAAAAAACTTGTTATATTCACTGCCACATAATTTAGAAATAAAGCAATCTTGTCCAAACCTTGCAACAGTAACCCTCTACAACAATCTTGGCTCTGGCCTTCAGAGAGTAACATTTTTCACTTTATGGTTAAGTATTAACTTGGGCTACTAAAAAATATTGATTCACAGTAACTATAATCTTTTGTGGGCACTGTGTTTATATTGACTCTGATAAATATTGTTAGAATTATATAGCATAGGCAGCAGCCATTTGGACTACTGTACCTGTGCCTTTTTTCAGAAGAGCTACCCAATTAACTTACTCTTCTGCTTTTTCCCCAGAGCCCTACAGGTGTCTTTTTTTCAATTTCCATTAGAAAGTTACTACTGACGTCAGCATATAAGTCGACATTTGAAGCCTTGAAAAATCCCTCCAAAAATGGGGGCGACTTACATGCCAAGGGAAAAAGTGAACCACTGGTGTGGGTGGCTGCCATCTTTGCTGTTTGCCACGAGGTCTGCACTGTATGGGCATACCTTACAATTTCCACGCACTTCGCAACACAGTGTGTGTAGCCTGCTTGATCCCTTGAAACCAGTTATAAGGTACCACTAAGTATAGCATCCATTTGTGGGGTGAAAAATTGGGGCTGACTTCTAGTGCGAGTATAGCATGTCGTGGCTGAAAAGGTGGTTGGTGTGTGTGTGGGGGGGTGGTTGGTGGGGGGGGAGAGAGAGAGTTGATTCTTTTACCAAGTATATATCAAGACATGATTTTTGAAGACAAAAATGGGGTCATCTTATACACCGCAACAGTGCTATTTATTGAATGTTCCCATCATCCTTCCAGATCATAACTCGCTAAGTACAAGAGATTCTCAGCTCCCCCCTTCTTTTTTCCAATTGCCTTAAATTTGTGCCCTTGCTCCCAACCCTGACAATGTAAACAGCTTCTCCTATTTACTCAATTAAAACCATTTATCAACTTCAAAAACTCTATTCAATCTACCCTTAACCTTCTCTGTTCTAAGCAGAACAATCTCAACTTCTCCAGTCTCTCCACGGAACCGAAGTCCCTCGTCCCCAATACAATGCTAGCAAATCTTCCCTGCACTCTGTTCATAACCTTGAGATCCTTTTTAAAGTGTTCTGTTCTATCGCAATACCACTCTCCCAATTAAATGCTGATCATAAGAAAGCTTGTTTCAGTCTGTCTCTGTCCTGGGTCTGTGATCTGTGTTCCATAATTTGAATTACTTCCAACAATAGTTGTCTTTGTGAAGACATGCTTACATCAAATATTGATTTTTAATTCATCGAGTGGAAACAGGAATTGGGCCTTTAAAGGGAGATTTTTTTTGAAACAGACTAAAGTGATTCCAACGTGCATCAAGATAGCAGACACTAATTTACATTACAATATATTCATTCACATTCCAATCCTATGGAAAAGGGGTGGCAATTCTGCAAAACTCACCAAGGACAATTACCTTGGGGGACTGTGAAAGACCTCCCTTCCTGACATATTGACAAGACATGTTTGGAAATCACCTACCGTATTCAACAACTGAAGATGAACCAAAATACTGCTTGGACAAAATACTTTGATTTTAAAATAGCCCTCCAGGTGAGCTAATCGCGTTATAATTGGAATCTACAATTATACTTGGATTATGGGCGGTTGGAGAGAGATCACAATCAGCCAAATCTTTTGTGTGGTTTCAGCACGTGGGTTTCTCAGCAGAACGGAAGTTTAGTTGCAGTTAAGTGGAGATCATGTCTCTCTCTCTCTACCCAACTAACAAGTTTGGACCCTGTCTACTAATTTGACTTTGTCTCCATTCTGTAGACAGAGGTTTTAAAGAAGGAGCTTAACTCCACAGCTGTGTCTTCAGGGGAAAAAACAACTCTGGTGTCTATATCTTTAAATTTGATGTATCAAGACCCAAGATACAAACTGAACTTCTTTTATTTCTTAGACTCTAATTTGGCCAATCTATCCTCCCCCTATTCTGTAATCTGTATTTCCCTGTGGACTCAGGGTGTGCACATGTATGCATGTGTACAGTCGAGCTGAATTTTGTTTTACCCAGATAGTTCAAATAAAATGAAATTTACTAGTTAAACTCAAGAAAACCTGTCTGCTTGGTTCTTCTATGATCGTAGTGTGTAAACAGTTAAGCACTTGCTGAATTGGCACGTGAAGCCTTGTGCAAATAGAAAAACTTGTTGTGATCAAACGAGGAAGGGTAAAAGAGGGGAGCAATTTGACCCCTCCACACCTGGTCGCAACAATGTTCACCTCTTTTGTCCAAGCCTGTTGCTCAATACCAAGTCGAAGCACTTCTGTTTGGAGTGGGAATGAACTGCAATCATCGCAGCTCCTCAGATTATTGACCTACACAAGTTACTCATCACTCCACTGAACAAATGAAGACATTTTTCACCTATCTTGAGGCCTGAGACATTCTCATAATTGTACAATTGAGTAACTTACCAGGCTACTTCAGGAGGAAGGTATTAAAAGTAAGCCATACAAAGCAAGACTGGAATCACATGTAGGCCAGACCAGGTGGGAGCTGCAAGTTCCATTTCCCAAAGGATATTAGTCAACTCGTTGAGTCTTTACCAGTAGGAAGTCGGGTTGTGTGAGAGGGAATGGAATTATCAGGCCAAGAACAAGGCACATCCATATTAAATCTCCTTTGCTTTGCCTGTCTTCAACTATATTCCTTTACCACTAGGAATATTTTAATTTCCTACACCAGTCAAATTACAGGCAATGCTACATCCAAAAGTAACTAGGCTGAGATTACCTAAACTTATAGCACCCAAGGGTGATCATGTATAGCTACCAAGGAAGTAAAGACCATCCCTCTGGACAGAATTAAAGCCAAAGTCAATTGTTGCGGGGTGGTGGGGGGGTGGGAAGCACATTTATCCATATACCGCCGTCATTTCTGAATGAGAACAACTAAGTTTCAACTGTTGAATACAGAAGTACAGCAGTAAATCAATACATACATACAGAAACATACAAATCAGGAGCAGGAGCAGGCCGCTTGGCTCTCAAGCCTGCTCCGCTATTTGATAAGGTCATGGCTGATCTGATTTTGGCCTTCTAATTTCCTCTCTACCTTTTGACTGCCTTGTCAGTCAAGAATCTATCTAACTCAACCTTAAAAATAACAATGAATACCCACTGCTCTCTGGGGAAGAGAGTTCCACAGCTTAATTCCACAGGGACAAGATGCCTCATGACAACCAGATACTGGCTGCAGATCAATTGGTTTAAAAATCAGAAATATGACAACTTACGTAGTGACCGTCGACGTTTATTCTTTAGCCTCCTTCGCTTGTTCATAACTGCTTTAGAAGGTGACTCCTCCTTAACCTTCGGCTGACTAGTGACTTTTGCAGAGTTCTGTTGGCTGAAGTGTGTAGGTACATGACGAGCAAGGCCACCTTGCGATGCAAAGCTAGCAGTACACCCACCAACAACACACTGAAAGAAAATAGAACAGAAAACGTCACATTTCACCTTGCAGTATCAAGAGCAAATCACTGCAAAAATCATATTCGTACAGCAAGCTGAATGTTGAGCAAATACAACTGTTGGCAGTTACATAAATAGGCTGAATAACTGGGAAATACTATACTCTATCCCAACCAAATTTCTGTTCTCAAATAAAACATTGTAGATCTTTGAAGAAGAAACAAATTTCTGATGTAAATTAACTGCTTTGAAGCACTCGGGTATTGATTTTGAAGATTCCAGATGCTATCAGGATGTCCATTCACTTTCATGCAATTACACACTAAATCAGCGGCCCACATAAGAAAAAAAAATGAAGCATGTACCAAAAATCCAGTGTCAGTGTGGTTCAGTTGGTGACACACTTGCCTCTGAATCACAAGGCTCCAGATTCAAGTCCCACTGCAGGGCCTGAACACAAAAATACTGAGGGAGTGCTTTCTTTTGGACGAGACATTAACAAGAGGCCTCATCTGCCTGCTCACGTGGATGTAAAAGATTTGAGGGCACTACTTCAAAGAGGAGCAGGGGAGTTAACTCCAGTGCCCTGGCCAATGTTTATACCTCAATCAACATCACAAAAACATATTATTATCTGGTCATTATCACATTGCTGTTTGTGGGAGTTTGCCGAGTGTGAATTGGCTGCTGCGTTCCCCACATTACAGCAGTGATTACACTTCAAAAAGTACTTCATTGCTGTAAAGCACTAAGACATCCGGTGGTCATGAAAAGTGCTGCATAAAAGCAAGTCTTTTTTAAAAAAATTGGAGATCAGTTCGGGTGATTAGTTTGCAAATGCATCATGCCTTCGTAAAATTGGAGAGTTAAAAGCATTAATAAATCTGGAGGGATATATATTGTACTTATATTGGAGATGTGCTTTAGACTTGATGAGAACCAACAGCTTAATACTCCTTCCTGCTGAACACTTTCGGAGAAAGATATATTGGCCTTGGAGGAGGACAGCCCCGATTCACCAAAATACTAGCATTTAAAAGGTTAAATTATGAGGACGAGTTGCATAAACTTGGCTTGTATTCGCTTGGGATTAGAAGGTTCAGGGTTGATTGTTTCGTGATTTTTAAAATGATAAAGGTATTCAATAGTGTATATACACAGAAACTATTTCCCCGTGAGGGAATCCACAACTTAGAATTTGAGGTATCCAAACATTCAACAGTGAAATCAGGAAATATTTTCACACAAAGGATAATGGAAATCTGGAACTCTCACACTAAGGGCTGCGGCTGCTGAGTCAAATGAAAAAAAAAAACAAGATGGATAAGATTTTTGTCATTTAAGGGTATTAAGTGATTTGGAGCAATGACAGATAGATGGAGCTGAGCATAGTCATGTTCAAATGGAAGAGCAGAAGAGGCCCGAGGGGCTGAATGGCCTTCTCCACCCCTAAATTCCGATGAAGGTGGGACGGCAACATTAGGAAAGTACCTACTGCACTGCCTGAACACAATGATGAGAAGGCTGATCTGAAGGAGATCCAAACCAGTCTTACCTACCTACTAAGATACAAGCAAAATACTGCAGATGCTGGAAATCTGAAACAAAAACAGAAACTGCTGGAAAAACTCAGCAGGTCTAACAGCATCTGTGGAGAGAAAGACAGGGTTAATGTTTCAAGTCCGTATGACTCTTCTTCAGAGCTGTCTTTCTCTCCAAAGATGCTGTTAGGCCTGCTGAGTTTTTCCCGAATTTTCTGTTTTTGTCTCATCTACCTGCTCTCAGTTCCACAGTATGTTATTTTTTTTTATAATCTTTAGAATTGTCTTCCTAAACGGAGTTGGTGTACTTGGTGACCGCTTTGGTGCCTTCGGAGACGGCGTGTTTGGCCAGTTCCCCCGGCAGCATGAGGTGGACGGCGCTCTGGATCTCCCGGGCCGAGATGGTGCGGCGCTCGTTGTAGTGAATGAGGTGCGACGCCTCGGAGGCGATGCGCTCGAAAATGTAGTTCCACAGTGTTTTTTTTTTCCAAAGGACAATTTGATTTTATTTACAAAAATGGAGTGTTCCACAGTATTTGTTAAGTTCTCAACCACCGAACCCATACAGAGTTCGGCCTTGGCGTTTCAGGGCATAGACCACATCCATGGCGGTAACAGTCTTGCGTTTAGCGTGTTCCGTGTAGGTGACCGAGTCTCGGATGATATTTTCCAAGAAAACCTTGAGAACCCCACGAGTTTCCTCGTAAATGAGGCCGGAGATGCGCTTAACGCCCCCGTGACAAGCGAGGCGGCGAATGGCAGGTTTAGTGATTCCCTGGATATTATCTCGGAGGACTTTCCGGTGCCGTTTCGCACCCCCTTTACCGAGTCCTTTCCCACCTTGCACAGTCCATTATTACTACTTGATCAGTTTCAGCTGCTGCCTGTTTGGGCTTTTCCTCCTCCCCTGGTCCTTAGCAGCTTTCAAGAAGCAACTCACTACTCAGTTTAAACAGAAGCAGATGACACAATTAATGCTAGCTTACTAAATGGGTTACTTACTGATGTTCTACTATGTGTTGTGTGGATGTCATTAATACTGACTAACTGTTGTTAATTTAAATTTCAATATACGTTTTCAAACTCCAATTGTACTGGTGGAGAACTTGACAAAACTCCAGTAGGATTTGACTGGTCAAACTGCAAGTATATCAGTTATTTAAGGTGAGAAACTCAATTCCAGGAACAAATTACACACTATTTTATTAAAGTAGTAATTGCTCCACAGTTATGAGTGTGTTAATAATCTATATCAGAGTCTAACCTTCAACAGGAAGCAGTGAAAACACTGGTGCTTACATTGTAAATTTTGCTTTTATCATATCTATTGTTCTGTAGTCAATACCACTTTCCAATATCTTGATGTTCAGAAAATCAGTTAGGGTGCTGTTATGCTGTCAAATTTCATATCAGTGCACTGCAATACTTTGAAAGTGTCAAGATTCCAATTTGATATCCAAAGCCACTCATGTCAAGCAGTGAGAGATCCTGCCAACAGGCGGTCTTGCAGCACTTTAAGACTATCAAGTCTGCAGTCTAATTCCAGGCTGGTGTAAAGTGCATTTTGAAAGTGACCTAGGAGCCCCATTTTGTTTGAATGATAAAAATTAGCTCTGCTTGCTATCCACACTCGAGTGCAGAACTCCTCTGTGGATCATCTAATTGCAATGTGGACAGATGTGTAGTGGGCAGCATCAGTCTGCCAGTTATGCATCATGCTACAGATATACTGGCCAGAGCCCAAAGGCAGCTGTATGTTCAGCCTTAATCTGCAACAACTGGTTTCCAAAGGCACATTTCAACCCAATCATGCAGTCTATGACTTATGCCAAACAAAAGGATAGTTAGTTATCTTCCTTCTTCCTTAACCGAGGTTTTCCACCCACGGTGGTTGACAGGGCCCTCAACCGTGTCCAGCCCATCTCCCGCGCATCCGCCCTCACACCTTCCTCTCCCTCCCAGAAACATGATAGGGTCCCCCTTGTCCTCACTTATCACCCCACCAGCCTCCGCATTCAAAGGATCATCCTCTGCCATTTCCGCCAACTCCAGCATGATGCCACCACCAAACACATCTTCCCTTCACCCCCTCGGCGGCATTCCGCAGGGATCGTTCCCTCCGGGACACCCTGGTCTACTCCTCCATCACCCCCTACACCTCAACCCCCTCCCACGGCACCTTCCCATGCAACCACAGAAGGTGCAAACCTGCCCCTTCACTTCCCCTCTCCTCACTGTCCAAGGGCTTAAATGCTCCTTTCAAGTGAAGCAGCATTTCACTTCCACTTCCCTCAATTTAGTCTACTGCATTCGTTGCTCCCAATGTGGTTTCCTCTACATTGGAGAGACCAAACGCAGACTGGGTGACCGCTTTGCAGAACACCTTCGGTCTGTCCGCAAGCATTATCCAGACCTCCCTGTCGCTTGCCATTTCAACACTCCACCCTGCTCTCATGCCCACATGTCCGTCCTTGGCCTGCTGCATTGTTCCAGTGAAGCCCAACGCAAACTGGGGGAACAGCACTTCATCTTCCGACTAGGCACTTTACAGCCTTCTGGTCTGAATACTGAGTTCAACAATTTTAGATCATGAACTCTCTCCTCCATCCCCACCCCCTTTCCGATCCCCCCCCCCGTTTTTTTTCCAATAATTTATATAGATTTTTCTTCTCCCAGCTATTTCCATTATTTTTAAATGTATTTCCATCCATTGTTTTATCTCTACCTTTTAGCCTTTTTCGATTCCTTCACCCCACCCCACCCCCACTAGAGCTATCTGTACCTTGCTTGTCCTGCTTTCTACCCTTAAATAGCACATTCCTTAGAAAATATCACCACCTTCAACACCTCTTTGTCCTTTTGTCTGTGACATCTTTTGGTTATCTCCGCCTATCACTGGCTCTACTTGTCCCATCCCCCCTTAAACCAGCTTATATTTCACCTCTCTTCTATTTTTACTTAGTTCTGTTGAAGGGTCATTCGGACTCGAAAGGTTAACTGTGTTCCTCTCCGCAGATGCTGCCAGACTTGCTGGGTTTTTCCAGGTATTTTTGTTTTTGAAAAGGATAGTTATTTTGGGAGCACTTTATTTCCATGTAATTTGACACTCATGGTTTTGACTCATTCCTTACAAAATTGCACTGGTAGTCTTCTGAAGCCATGATTTGACAGAATTTACAACGGGTGTTTTCATACATACCTTAAAGGGTTTGTCTCCACTGTGTGTAAGCATGTGCCTCTGCAGCCAGCTTTGACTAGTAGATGGTGTGTTGTATACTTTGCACCCTTTCCATAGACAGACAAACACCTGAAAACACAAATTTGGCACATGTTTGAAATACTACTTTAAGGAAACACCACTCAAGATTTCAGGAATTTTTCCCTCCTTTAACAAAAGCTAAATATTTTTGGTGAAACAGAAAAAGTAAGGGGTGCCAGAGCTCGGTAACTGAACACCTCTCTCTTTTGGGCTCCCATTACCACAGGACTCTGACATGCAACTTAGTACAGCCATGTGCAACATAAAGCTTCATCTGTGCTGTCCCAATATATTCAATGGCAGGCAAGCATTCATACTGTATCAGTTTGACAGCTTTTACACCATTGGTCATGAGATGACTAGCCTTTGCACTATTTGTGCAAAATTGTGAATAGCTGCGCCAAGAACTCTCACTCACTAAAATCTGAACTGAGACTTCCTAATAATTTCACACAGGGCCTTCACAGCTGGTAGAGGAGGGCTTTTATCCCATCAGTCTGGGCTACTTTTGAGTCTGATCTTTATGATGCTGATCCTTTTTTATAAGGGACTATTTGCGAGTCATGCAAAACATTACACACTCAGATTCAAGTCACAAACACGTTACAAACTCTTTGAACTCAAGTCATAAAAACGCATCACATTTGAGAGTGCGCAACACCAGATCTTTTGCATAACCTATTGTAAACTAAGAAAGGCAATACAAGAGAAATCTAATTTGCACAAATTAGGTTTTTTTAAAAAATGCATTCAAGTTTCATGTCAATGATTGGGACATTGTGTATAAACTCGCTGAGTAAAGTTCACAGTACTGACATAGATGAGTAACACAGAAAGAAGCTGTGGACTCAGAAGCAGTGAAGGTCTTACAAAGACAGCTCAACAGGATATCAACCCAGGTCAGCAACATATGAAGGACAAATGCAAAGTATAAAGCTTTGGGGGAAAAAAATAGGAGGCAATCACAGTCCTCTGGCAAAACTCGACAAGTTGAAAAGGATAAAAGGATCTGGAGACATTAGCCAAAACACTGCTCAGCATGTCCACTGAACGTGCAATAAACAAAGTAAACAGAATGCTAGGTTTAAAGTATCAAATCAATTCACTACAAATCACAAAGCATCATGCTGAAATTGCAACCTGGTCAGGCTGCAACTAAAAATACAAAAGGGGAGGCATTCAGCCCCGAGAGGACATGAAGATGTCAATAATGAGGCCGATCCCAGTTTCAAGGGATGAACTTGAGGGGCAAAATAAGCGAGCACTTCAGCTCAAAGAAAACTACTTGGTGGAGAGGGGAGGCCTTACCTTGTCATATAAGTTGCCTAAAGAGATAAAGACAGACCTTGACCAGGCTTTTAAATATGCCAGGGTGAAAAAACAAGATGTCAAAAGTGCACGGTAAAGAACAAGATTCCAACAGGTGCCAAAGAATTCTTTGCACAAAGCATGATGGAATAATTGCCAAAAAGAGTAACTAACGTCAGAACACTGCACTTGTTTAAGAACCATCCAGGGATTGTATTCTAGAAGATCAAATAGGTTGAAGGGACTTTTGCAGCCCAAGTTATTTTCCAATCAACTCAAATTAATTTCTTTCCAGTATTTAGGAAATTTGCACCACTCTTTGGAAGAACAGAGCTCCATTAGCAATTCAATTTTGTGCTCAAAGAACTAGGGGTGAGGAGAAAGAGGAGAAATCGGTTCATAAAATTTGCCCTTCAAGCGAAACGGTGCCAATCACCTTTGTGCAACGAAATAAAACTGTGTGGTAGTCGATCATGATAATCATGGCCATCTTGTAGGGCATGAATCACCAAGTTTTTCCGTTCCTTCTATAAAGATAAGTGCCTCTCTAGTAACTAGCAGAGGTCAGGAACTTGCCATATGGGAAACAGTCCATGTGAACCACTGTCTTACCACTCCATGGCGAGGGGACATTAGCGCATCAGTGGCTTCCTCAATCTGAACAGACATGGGAACAGACAGAGATCCTTTCACTGATCACAGTCTTATCTAAGGTTTACAAACACAAGAACAACATGATGTCAGAATATACTCAATCTATGACATGTATTGGAACTGAATGGGCAGTTGGATTACAACCTGACCTTTCATCCTCCAGGCCAGAGTTTAAATTTAGCCGAGACACTGCCAGCTACAATGGTCTTATGATAAATTAGGACAGTCGCAACCCAGAGCACAAAACTGCCCATAGTCTGCAGTAGTCCACACTAAACAAGTATCAAAGAGACTACAGAGATGTTTAATTTGGGAACTGAAATGGACACTGGGGTATTGAGGGGCTGCTTTTTTGGGTTGGGGATAAGTATTTGTTGAGCATAATAAAATTAACTTCACTCTGCATTGGCTCCTATTTTATCCATTCTGGAAATGATTTTGGCCAAGAGTATTGACAGCAGTGAAAAATTGATCCATTTCTCAGTAGCTGACATATAAGGATATGGCTGATAAAGGCAAGGATAATTGTACATCAATCTGACAAAATATATACTTAAGTTGATTATCTAAATGCAATCAAGCTGGAAACACCACCAGGTCCTGTCAGTTCAATACTCAGCAGTTCAAAATGTGTCCAATTCTCAAGCCTGGACTTAATTCACGTTTCACATTATTTCATTTTCTAATTTTCCACGAGCACCATTTCTTTTAAAACGCTTGCTTTCTTTTTCCTCCTGTAATCTATTGGATTACTTTTTTAAAAAACTCTCACAATGTCCAAAAGGGGCTCCCAATTTGTAAACAGCATTAAATCACTTAATCTGCCAGTAAATTAGGTTTCAGTATTGCTACCAGGCTTATGTGTGTTGGTTAAATATTTTAGGCATGGAGGTAAAGAAAAAACAAAGTCACACAAGTCAAAAACACGAATGAGCTTAAATTTCCTGGAATTGCTTTTAATATAACAGTCGCAAACAATAGATCATTTTCACCAATACTTCATCTTGCACTAACACAAAGCGCTCCCTCCTGTTACAGACCGAATTTGAGGAAATAAATTTAATAACTGTAAAATTAGCACTTTCAAATGAAAATAAGTGTAAAATGTTACTACTCGCATGCTTCACTGAAATTCATAAAAATTAAATCAATCTGGCTCAACCTCCAACAGAAAACATTCCATTGATTGAAGGTGCAACAGCTCAAATGATTTTAATATTCAACAATAACATGGTGCATTTCTGTTGCATACATTTTACTTGGATTCTTAATGGGAACCCACCACAAACCAGGGTGATATATTTAAAATGACATGTCAAATCACAGATTACCACAATTATATTTCTATCTGAAACGTTTAAAACCTGCACAGGATGGTGGCAATATTGCAATTCTGGTGAGAAAAAGGGAAATTGAGGTAAATCAATTCCTCTGCAGCTCTCTAATTATTTCACACAATTTCCAGAAACCACAGAACAAGGAAAGACTGTAGTACATTACACACATTGAGCAACCTACGACAGGCGGCGCACGGTGGGGGTCAAAACAAAAGTCAAATCCAGGAGCAGAATCAGTGTAATCAAGAGAGTTCAACTATTCAACACACTGAACACATTATTTTTTGGTTTTCAGATAGTGTGTGGCAAAACATAAATCCAAACCCTATGGCACTAATATTTGTTTCCACAGAATTTGCAAACCTTGTCCTGGAAAATGGTAAGGTTCTTACAAATTTGTACATTATCCTTTTCCATGTGGAAATAGGTTTAAATTAAGTTTATTTTCAAATATTTATATCATTCTCATTATGTTTCAGAAAGTTTTCCACAAGTTGGTATTCTGATAGAACTTTCGCCTGAGGTTTCTCACCTCTCTCCTCACTAGTGAATGAAAGGAAAATCGTGGGCTAATCAGCACATAAACAAAATAACAACATAAGCTGTGGGGTAGATTTTCCATTTTGGGCACAATCGGTGAAAAGGAAAAATGTTTTAGTTTTCACTCAAACTTGTATGTATATTGCCAAATGTATAATATACCATGAACCTGTGCAATTTGGCATTTTAAAACATTTTTGTTTAAATTTATAATTTATAAATAAATTTAAATTGGTTTTAAAAATATTCCTTGCTGTATTTAAGAGTGGTAACTTGAATTAATAGAACTGTAAATGGGCTTAATTACAAAAATAAGCATTTTTGAATCGATGTCGATCCACCACCTGCCAGTAACCCAATCTTGAATGGTAGCCATTTATTAGATATTGCAGTACAGTGGTCAGTTTTAGTTTAAAATATTGTATTCCAGATTTTTAAGCATTCCTAAAGGTGTTTGAGCACTCAAAAGAACACAACTTTTTTTTTAAACAGCCTCCTCAAAAGGCCCACAAACAAGTCCAATTAGAGGAAAGTCCCAATTGTGATTAATTCATCCTGGTCAGGTCACTGGGCAAGGCCTACTTCTAAGGTGATATTTTTAAACTAGCACTGAATGTAATTACAGTCCCTGAGATCTATTGTGCTGGTCTGGGCAAATTTTACTGAAAAAAACAATGCAACTGAGTGGAAACTGCAAGCCAAAAGGTCTATACAGGAGGGTGGAAGCAATTTTACTTGAAATCGTAATATTTTGGGTTTTCTGCCAATTTTCAAGCTCAAAAGGAGTCTAAGGGATCACTCAAACACTACATATCTGCAGGGCACAAATCAGCCACTGGCTGAAATAATTGCCAAACGTATATTTGATTGACCAAATGTAAACCAAGAGGCTAGCTAAGGCACTGATCTGAGTCAGACATGGCAGACATTGTCAACTAGGCTCGATCAGCAAATAACCATATGGTCAGTTGTTTGCCTCTGGAGATTTAAACCCATTCGCTTTTGCACTTGTCTCTCCTAATGTAAGGCTACAACAATGGTCAACAAAAACTACAAAACTGCTAGAAGGGCAAAAATGGAAAAAAATCCACCATCATGAAATATAACAAAAAGGAAGCAATGTGGGGAATAAGGGAAATGGTTTGGGGAGTTGGTGGGGGTTGGGGTAGTGGTTTGAGCTTAAACAAGAGAAGTTCCTTGCAGACTCAGCAAAGTTTTCTGAAGTGGTAGGCAAGCTGTATTACATATCTTACACTTGGTCCACACCTTCTCAGAATCAGCAAAGTATGCAACATTTTATTTTAACTCGAATCATATGTCTTCAGTAAACTTATTACACTGCACAATTTGTGAATCACAACTCTGTTCAGGCTATTCCAGGTTCCAGACTATTCATAAGCAACATCATTAAAGATCAGCTAATGTGTAAACCTGCTATACTTTCACAAGTTTCAAGTCAAAACAAACTATTTTAAAATGATATTGAATGGTGGGCAGCTTAATATTTCTTCTGATTTGAGTAACTGAACCTTCATGGAACATTGGGCTGTTATTCTGGTCTGTGTGGGCAGGTACGAGAGGAGATGAGATAAAAACTGGGCAAGCAGCTAGACAGAAACCAGCCAAGAGACAGAAAAACAAGGCAGTTATTTCAAGAAATAGATTTTGGGGACAAGGCAAGAACATGGGCAAACTGCAAAAATTAGTTTGAGGTTAAAGCACCAAGGCCAAAGCACAGGATAACTGAGATTAGATTAGTTATGTAAAAAAAAAATTTATTTGCAAATGTCAAATTCCAGCGTAATGATTTCTGTCACCTAAGTATAAGCTGCTGCTATACACTGACAAGCAATACAGACACCAAAAAAAACAGAACTGCTGCACCAATTCACTGGGAAGTGATATTGTATCAAACAATTCTTCCATTATGATTTATTAAAACATATCCAACAATTTAGTAATTCAAATGTTTTCAACAAAACCCTGCTCTTAAAAATTTAAAAACTACGATTAAATCTATCCAGTTTTAATCAAAATCAAAACAAATGCAGAATTTCTTTTGGTTTCAATGTTGTGCAAGAACTCTCGAAAGCCTATACAATGACATACGGTGGACTTTGTGCCCAGTAATTCAATGTAATTAAAAGCAATTCAGATTCTTACTATTTGTATTTTTTTTAAATCATACATTTGTGCATTCAAAAACGGAAAGTGAGAACAAGAGTCAAAGGCACCATGTTCTGGCTTTGCAGTTCCCTTACAGGGATAATGGCAATGCAAACTAGTCAAGGCACACTCATGTGCACAGTGGCTACAGATGACCAACATAGACACTGATGCATTACAGTTAGAACCCAAATGGAGGAAAATTTGGAGCAGGTAGCATGGAGGAAGAAAGCATGGAAACAAGTTACAAATACAATGCAAGTGAAAAAATATTAAGTTCAATCTTCCAATCTAATTGATGATGATATTCTTTCAAGCAAATTACACCACACCACCCGGCAGCCACCTCAGAGCAGAATGAAAGCAGCTAGAGGATGCTATTTATTCACCAGGTCCATAAATACATGTGGCTTTGTTACCTCACATAAAAAAAATGTAATTGGAGGAAGGGAGAGGGAGATGAAATGACAGTACACACAGAAGAAGTCCATGCCTTGCTGGGTTATCTACTACCTAAGCACCATGCAAGTATGGTATGACTTCATGCAGCGCAAATATGAAATATTACTTGTGTTACCATGAATAAATTAAAAACAAATGAGCATCTACAATCTAGCCAGTACACAAGACATTTTAAACTACATCTAAACAGGTATAAAGCAATTCTATTCAAAAACACAATCTTGGTTTACAAGTACCCAATTTCTAACAAATGTATTCTCAAATATCCACTACTAGGCCTCATCAATAATTATCTTCTAACTTGGCACTTAGCTAAACTAAAGGAATAAAGAGAAAAAAAACAGACCCCTCCACGTTGCCCATCCACATGTATTGAACGGATGTGATCTGCCAAATCTGGACTGGAGCTGAAACTGGTATGACATTGGTCCCAGCAGCAGTTGTAAGTGATATTCTTTCCTGAAGAAGTAGTACTTCCGTGACCGTTTATCAGCGCAGGTGTAGAGCGTCCACTGGAGATGGTACTGTCCATATCCATTAAGGTGCTGCTGATACTTTGAAGAAAAAGCAGTATTTTTAATAGGGTGCATGATAACATCAACATAGAATACATAATAAAATATTGTATGAATAAAGATATTCACCCTTCACTGGAATCTCTCTTGGTATGCTTACTGCAGACTTCCCAGAATAGTCTCAAGTGGGCATGGTCATAAAAAAGCATTCGGAAAATGGGTTTCATGGCAAGTATAAAATATAAATGTAATGAGGGAATCGTGAAAACCATAGGATCACAGCTGGAGTACTGTGTGCAGCCTTACACTCTACATCATGGGAATTATGTTGAGAGGGTATAGAGGGCACAGCGCAGACTCAGTAGGATGTGGTCTGGTATGAGGAAATTCAACTTTTAAGACTTGAAAAAGTGGAGCTGTTTTTAATAGAATATTGAAGGTCAAGGTTGATTTTGAAAGGGGTGCTAAAAGTTACAAAAGAATAGGAGAGAATAAAATCGACTGTTTCCAAGTGATTAAAGTGCCTGGAACAAGGGGTCATTGGTGTAAAAAAAAATATTGATAGTTAGGACAAAGAACCAATGAATTTTCCTTTTCATAGACTGTTGTATACTGGAGTTAGCAATTGTAGTAGAGATAATATCAAGTGTTAAGACTTGCAAGATAGCTGTGGGAAAGGTGGGGGAGGTGTGAGGGCCAAGCAAAGGGGTATGGGATCAAAGAAAGCAAATGGGATTAGAACCATTGTGTGTAGGGAACAAATGCCAACACAGACTGGTTGGGACAAAAAACTGTTGCTGTTAAATTTCTATGTAATTTGAAGAGTTTTAGAGTACATTGCCAATGCTACGGTGTCCATCAGGAACTATCACAAGAAAGTTAAAGTAATGAGATACTTAAATTCTAACTATTTTCACTGCGATCTGAAGTGTTGCAGTTTCAAATTCTTGCTAAAAGATCTGAAACACCATTTAAATTATTGGTTGAATACTTTTACTGTTACTAATCTTTTAAAATAACAAGACAGCCTTGTTAAATGTTCAAGCTATTACTCGTAGGCACCAAGCTAAATAAGGTTGAAGATTTATTTTTGCTAGCTATTTTGCCATTATGGCTGTAATCACAGGTTACTCACACCAGATTTATAGCATGAATTGTAACTCTGGTTATGGCTTTAGTTATGCAATATAATTGGTGAGCAAATAGAAGACTTAACAAAGGGCTAACTGGCTCAACACTAACAATGAATAGATATAATAGGGGTTTTCCACACCACCCAAGGCTCCAATGAAACATAATACACTTGCTCAAAATGAAAACCTGCTGGAAAATAAACCTGTAGAATAATTTATCCATCTGTTGTCCAACTCAACATCACAAATGCCTTGATTCAAGCTTTTTTTTTGAGGCTGCACTTGGGAGACACAAAGCGTTAATATAGGATCAGCATAGGGAAAACTTCATATTCGTTCAGAAATACAGTACTGGAGCCTCTCAGAACAGATAGAATATCTTACACTGATTAAAGATCATAATTTGTCAGCACTAATCTTTGTCAATAATTGATAAAATTAGGGGAAGAATTGATATTTAAAAGGCAACTTTTTAAATTAGTCTCTAGCCACAAACCAACACTACTGAGTGAGTCACCATGGCCAAGAAACATGTAAGGAAGCCACCAACTAATGCATTACTTTATTATATTAATGACAGTATTAACTATATACTCTATAGGAAAACAACTGGTGCAAGTGTAGCATCCAATTCCTGTAACTCTTCAATTTTCTTGAGAACAGCAAGGCAATCATGCAAATGCAACGTATCTGCCCTTTCATCTGAAGATTTTCTTCTCAGATTAAGTCAATAGTTTCCAAAGATCAATTGAAAAAAAAAATCAGGTTTAAACCTGAAAAAAGTCAAAGTAAAACTCGTACAATTCTCTTTACAACATTAAAAGGGATGGTTACTGCACATCCCCCTTTATGGAACTTTATTCAGTTGTCTGAGGCTGTGCTATACATTGATGCTATTTTACAGCAGAGATACCTTGCATCAAACAGTGGATGCGTGTACCACACAACTACATCAATAATTCTGTCTCTTCAAACAGATTATTCGTGGAACATCAGGGAATGACTGAAAATTATGCTAAATTTAATGATTACCCTCCACACTTTTTTGACAACAGTTTTTAAATTTAGTATAGCATATTCACTGTTCGCAATGGGGACGCTAAACATAGACTAGGTGATCATTTTGCTGAACACCTCCATTCAGTGTGCAAGTGTGACCATGAACTTCCAGTTGCTTGCTATTTTAAGTTTCTAGCCCACTCAAAACTTTGTGCTGTCTCCTACACTATTCTAAGGAAGCTCAAGGAACAGCACCTCTTTCAATTCGGCACTTCACTTTCTGAACTCAGTTCAACACTTTATCATAATCACTGTTCCCAATTTTTAAGACAGCAGGTGCTGGCAATGATTCTTCTGTTGCCGTTTACAACTCCGGGTGGATCTTTTATTTCTTGTCCCACAACCATCTCAATTTACCTAGAACCATCATTTTTATTGTCATTTAATCGCTCCTGCTTTCCGTCCTATCACAGAACTTTTCTTTTATCCTTTCCTCCTCTCCCAACCTCTATACTTGCTTAAAACATGCGACATCTCTGAAATGTTAATTATTTCTCTCTCAACAGATGCTGTTGAGTATTTCCAACATTGTCTGTTTTTATATCATTAAAGGTCGAGCATGCCCTTGTCAGTTAGTCTGCACTTAGCCCATCTGATACCACCATAACCACAACCATATGGCTGCTGCTATTCCATATTGAAGAAAAAAACTTGGTGGCACAACAGCAGTGCTTAGATCTAGATGCCCACTGAATCCACTCTCTCGTAAAAGTCATTTTCTCACAGCATGCAAATAGCATGTCCACTGTCAGACACCTGGGCCAGTCAACAGTTATGTCACCCAATTCTTGTGCTCAAAGTTTCTGAAATACTTCTGGTAGCTGCATGTCTTGAAGCATTTTCTATCTTGTCACGGATTTAATCACTGACTTCAAATCCCTCAGTCAGAGGGCGAGAAGAACTGCAACTTTTACTGCAGCACACACAGAAACAAAAATTGCAGCTTCTAACCTCTTTTCTCGATCTCATCTCTCATTGGTGCATCAAATCAGAATTGTTGCATCGCTCCACGAGTTGACGATACCTCAGCATCAATGTTGAGCTTCACCGTGTACAATGAATTTAATGCAGGTCTTCTTTTTCAAACCTATGCTCAATTTGATAGAATAGTAATCTCATTTACAAGAGTTATTGTTCTCTTCCCTGCATGTCCTGAAAATGGCAAAATCAATCACCTAGTTGGCTGAAAACTTGCACATCCATCATATTCTCTGATTTACTCAAACAGGAATCAAGTCAAAATTGTACTCAGGGCAACTTGGGGTGCATTTACACTACAGGTAAAATCCATCCAGGACCTGCACAGCAGAAGAAATGTGTGTATGTCTGTGTATATACCGTAGCTGTCTTGAAATAGTTCAAATGCAAATGTGTAGGCAGCCAGGGGCTGTAACTCTTGCTTTCAACATTTAAACTGAGGTCGCAGAGTTTTTAAAAATATGCTGGATTTGACAATGACTGGATTGACATTGCTTGCAGTATAAAACAAGAGGGTTCTGAATCAGTTAGAACAGGTTCAACTACATCACACTAAATTCATGAGAACCAGACGCCAGGTGAAAAGGTTGCCAGTTAAGTTGCCCAAAATGAGGGTTTTTATAGTAGGGATTATAGCGTAGTCGAAACAGCATCATGGTTGAACCAGAGGGGTAATAATGAATATATCATTAATCCAATGTCAATACTGCATTGTATAACAATGAAAATAATCAGGGGTAAACTCAAGAACCATCTGTTACATTTACAGTAAACAGTAGTCAACAGGAATCAGAAGTGGAAGATTCTCCCTAACCATACAAACACATGAAGTAGTAGCAGAAGTGGGCCATTTGGCCCCTCGAGCCTACTCTGCCATTCAATATGATCAAGAGCTCTGCAATTTCTCTCCACTTAAAGAATACGCTGCCTTTCTATTCTTCCTGGCAAAGTGGACAAGTCCATATTTTCCCACATTATACTCCAACTGCCAATTTTTTGCCCCTCACTTACGTCCCTTCATAGACTTCTTATGCCCTCTTCACAACTTATTTTCCTACCTATCTGCATCATCAGCAAATTTAGCAACCATACATTTGGTTTCTTCATCTCAGTCATTGATATAAATTGTAAACAGTTGAGGCCCCAGCACTGATCCCTGCGGCACTCCACTCGTCACATCTTGCCAACCCAAAAATGACCCATTTATGTCTACTCTGTTTCTGTTCGCTAACTAATCCTCTATCCATGCTAATATGTTACCCCCTACACCATGAGCTCTTATTTTGTACAGTAATCTTTGATGTGGCACCTTGTCAAATGCCTTCTGGAAATGTAAGTACAGCACATCCACAGTTTACCCTTTATCCACATTGTTTGTTACGTTCCTCAAATAAATTAATCAAACATGATTTCCCTTTCACAAAACCATGTTGACTCTGCCTGGCTGCACTGAGATTTTCTAAGTGCCCCTTTATAACCTCCTTAATAATAGATTCCAACAATTTCCCTACAGCAGATGTTAAGCTAACTGGCCTGTAGTTTCCTGCTTTCTGTCTCCCTCTCATGATTCGGAGTCATATTTACTATTTTCCAAACTGATGGGGCCTTTTCAGTTTCTAGGGTATTTTGGAAAATTAAAATGTGTGCATTTACTATCTCAGCACCCACTTCTTTTAAGACTCTTGGATAAGTCCATCAGGACCTGGAGACTTGTCAGCTTTTAGTTCTAATAATTTTCTCATAACCCTTCCCCTGGTAGTTATAATTGTTTTAAGTTCCTTCCTCCCTTTCACCTCCTGACTCAATTATTTCTGGGATGTTATTTGTATCCTCTACAGGTGAAGACAGACGCAAAGTATCTGTCAAAATCATCCACTATTTCCTTATTTTCCATTATTAATTCCTCATTCTCACTCTATGGAGGACCAATGCTCACTAACTAGCTTCCTTTACTTGGAAGAAACGTCATCTGAATGCTGGCACACTCTACAATGCAAACAGACGCCCAAAAAGCAATGGAGGGATTAAGGACAGCACTTGAAAATACATAAAGAAATCAGTCAGATGACAAGAGCAGACACATATTACATCAGTTATGATGGGATAGAGGCTAGCAGAGTGCCCATTTAATTGCTGTTAGGGGTTCTAATGTTTCCAATTCACATTAATAGCATAATTAGCTGAAAAATAACAGTGTGTGAACAATTATCAGTGTGCAAATCAGTCAGCAACTTGCGACAAAGAAGATATATACCGGGAATTATGTTATCACCACAAGCTGCTGGCCAATTTGTGCCACTCTGAAAACAGCATCTCTACCTGAACGTATGTGGTTTTCATTAAAGAGAGCCAGCATGGACATGAGGGCCCAAATGGCCTCCTATGGTGCAATAGCCATTCTATGATTCTAAACAGTACAGAAGAAAATTTTAAAAAGTAACAAATGGAATGCCTTCCAGAAGCTTAAGGCAATGGAAGGAGTCTGAAGAGTGTAAAGCGACCTTTGAGTGCATGTCTACAGATCCCATCAGATATCAGGACCAAGTGGATAAGGTAGTCAAGATTGCATTTGGAAAACTTTCCTTCAGAACATTCAAGTATAGGAAACAGAGTATACTTCAAGACACCATTTGTCAAGGGTCTAGGTGAGCCAGCTAGTATACAATGCTCAACAAAATGTCAACTTTTTTTGTATACATGGAGTGACATAACTGGACCTGTTGGCAACTGCAATCACGTATTCATATATTCCTGAGTTTGAGGGCACAGGTTTTTCTCTGACCCACAGCATGCCCTGATATCTGTAATTCAGCAACTGATGTCTGTCTTTTTTTTTTATACAGATGGTAAAAAACAATGTCCAGGTAGCCTATTAGCTAGAAAAGACACTGGATCTCGGTACCTTAATCTGTGAGTAAATCATCATCACTGGCAATGAAATGCAGCACATCTGGTAAAATCATGGAAATGTAGCTGAAATGGCAGCAAATCTTAGTGGCTCTTATTTAATCGCACCGGAGAGAATCCATGCCCCAAATGCCTCTCTAAAAGGCAGCGTAATATCCAGTCCCAACAATTTCATGGCTTTGGGTGCACCAAGTGCTGGAGTAACCAATTAAGTACCCTCTCTGTATCCTGCTAAACCATTTGTACATAACTGGTTTTAACACAGAATATTTTCCAAACCATTTCAGAGTGCAGCGATGAAGAAAAGGGCAAATAAAAGGTGAGGCTTGGTGAGCTTTCAAAAGGTTACAGCCACATTTGATACAGGACATTGTATTAAGTTTCAATGACTGCTCCTTTACCAGTTTTTCAAGCTTCACTTAGTTGCAAAATTTGGACATTATTTGTAGACCAAAGAATTTTGAGCAAAGAACAGGACCAAGTAGTACAACAGCTGCAGAAGATACGCAAGCCTGGTGTGCTGGGGAAGAGATGTTAAAATCGAAGCAAGTTCAATTCATGCAATTTGACACACAAGAAAAACTCGGCTAACGTGTTGAGAACTAAGATAAAAGCAAAAAAGTGCAGATGCTGGAAATCCAAAACAAAAACAAAAATACCTGGAAAAACTCAGCAGGTCTGGCAGCATCTGCGGAGAGGAACACAGTTAACGTTTTGAGTCCAAATGACCCTTCAAAAGAACCTTCTGTTGAAGGGTCATTCAGACTCGAAACGTTAACTGTGTTCCTCTCCACAGATGCTGCCAGACCTGCAGAGTTTTTCCAGGTATTTTTGTTTTTATGTTGAGAACTAACCCAGCTTTAAATAACTGCAAGTCAGTATGGCAAGAAAACACTTGAAAGTGATTAGTTTTTTGTCAACACTGGGGTTCAGCAACTTTGTAGAATTTTTTTTATATATCCCTCACACTGATTTCTAAATTAGTGAACCCTAATCATGAATCTCGATTTCAAAAGGAAAGAGATGCTCTTCATTAAGATTGATAAAAGTTTGGCAGCACATCTGAGATAATTATAAGCTGGTGCTCCCAGTTAAAAGCATCTTTCTAAATCTAGCAAGATGCCATAGAAAGAACATTTTAAGATTAACATTCAGTGCTTCACAATGATTCAGTGCATTTATCCCTTGAACAGCTGAATTATGTAGTAAAGGACTGAGTCTGTGATGTTAATTTCTGACAAGCTGAGTGGGTAGGTGTGGGAACCTTTCGCCAACCTGTCCAGGTGCATGCATGGGGGGGTAAGCAAAGACACATCTCCCTTCAAGGGGACGGCAAGAAGAAAAACTGCACAAAATGAAAATCCTTCCTAGAAATTCAAAATTCACATCTGTACATCACCACAGATCTTAATAGAATCAGTGCAATACAAAAAGTCAAATGATCATTACGAAACATTCACTCTCTTCAACTGGAGATTGTTGCTAAGTATCGCACAGTGTATGTATTGTGTGTGTATATTTTATTTTTATATATGTATACACACTGACGAAATTAACTCGCTCAGCATTCAGATTTTCAAATATACATGAGGAATTATCGAGGTGAAATGGTCTCAGAAAAAGTTACAAAATTTTAGTATGGGTTTCACCATGGATCACCATCAAATGCAGATCTACTTTTTTATTTGAGGTTATTGATAATTCCTATAGGGGCAGGTGTAATCACATGTGGAAATCAGGGTTATATACAATTTCCACCTTCAAGCCTATTTGACAAACAAGGAACCCAAATCCAAAAAATTGCAAATTCCCTTGGTCAGATCTCTCAAATGACAAGAACTTTAGTAATTCATCAATAATTCTGCTTATTTTAAAAGCAAATCTGCTTTGTCAACCCATCATAAACTACAGTTATTTATGTATGAGTGAAGAATTCAATACCTTCCATTGGCCATTTCACTGTGCTGACAATAAATATTTTAATGTTCATTGGCTTTCAAATGTGTATTAAACAGATCTAACTATCAGTTTTGAGGGGGGAGCATTGAGTTCGTCATCCTCTTTTGGTCTTCAAAGTGAAGGTATTACAGAGGATTACAGTACTTTTTCTTCCAGTGCTCCCTTCAGCCATCAACAGTACAGCTAGTCATAGAATAAACATCCCTCTACCTGTTTTAATCCCAAACTCGAATCAGTGTACCCTAATGCAACAAATAGAAAGTTCCCATGGTGATGATCCTTGTAGCCCAAGCGAAACCAGCAATTCATTTGATGCTTCTCTGGTTTAGTCTCATACCCAAGAACTGTGTCGCATATACTGTGTATTTATTCAAGGGTTATAGAGGGCATTTTATATGATAGTTGCAAGCCAACCTAGAAGCAATGTTTAGAAACAATATTTTAAGGATGGATATAAAAGTTGTGGTCTTTGACAAAACAGCCACAATATCAAATCAGCAATAGTTTTGAAAACTAAAGTCTCCAAGCCCATTGTCCCCTTTATTCAGTCTCTGCTGCGGATATTTGACAGGATAGAAAACATTACTTATTACTTCTGCCAAGTGGGAGCAAAAGATCACAACATAATGAAAATACTCAAACGTCACCTGTATTACGACTGAGGTGAGGGAAAAACTCTTAACTCATGGTTGCGAACTTTTAGAATTCTCTACCCGAGAACGCTGTGGATATTCTGTCATCAAGTGCATTCAACACATAGATCAATTCATTTATGGACACTAAGGGAATCAAGGGATACAACAACTTTATAGCACCTTTAATGTAATGAAATGTCCCAAGGTACTTCACAGGAGCATTATAAAACAGACTGACACTGAACCACGTAAGGAGATATTAGATCAGATGACCAAAATTTGGTCAATGTGGTAGGTTTTAAGGAGTGTCTTATATGAGAAGAACAAGGCTGAGAGGAGTAAGGAGAGAGTTCTAGAGCTTGGAGCCTAAGCAATGAAGGCATGGCCACCAATGGTGGTGAGATTAAAATTGGGAACTAACAAGAGGCCAGAATTAGAGGAGCAGAGATAAGAAGGCTGTGGGTTGGAGAAGATTAGAGATAGGGAGGAGCAAGGCCAAAGACAGATTGAAAACCAGGATGAGAATTTTAAACTCAAGACATTGCTTGACAGTGAGCCAACGTAGGAGCAAGCACAGGGATGTGTAAATAAAAACACAGGCAGCAGAGTTCTGGATGACCTCAAGTTTAGAGGGTAGAATGTGGAAACCAGACATGACTATTCATGTCTAGAGGTAATGAAGGCGTAAATGAGGGTTTCAGCAGCAAATGAGCTGAGACAGGGGCCATGTCGATTAATGTCTGTGAACAGTTTTGGTCCCCTTATCTAAGGAAAGACATACTGGAATTGGAGGCAGTCCAGAGAAGGTTAACTTGGTTGATCCTGGGTATGGCGGGATTTCCTTATGAGGAGAGGTTGAGCCTGTACTCGTTGGAGTTTATAAGAATGAGAGGTGACCTTATTGAAACAAATAAGATTCTTAGGGGGCTTGACAGGGTAGATGCTGAGAGGGGAAACAGAAAATGCTGGAAAACTCAGCAGGTCTAGCAGCATCTGCAGAGAGTGAAACAGAGTTGGCGTTTTGAGCCCATATGACCCCTCTTCAGAGCTGAAGTGGAAATGTGATTAAATTTATACTGTTTAAGGGGGGTGGAGCTGGTGAAGCTGGATAGAAGACCAGCGATAGGTGGGATTACCCCTTTATGCGGTATGTGGAACATTTCTTGTTCCAGTCCCACTCAGGTACTCCCCCCATAATTCTTTTTTCAGTACACTGATGACTGTTTCAGTGCTGCCTCATGCTCTCATCTGGACCTGGAAAAATTAGTCAATTTTGCTTCCAATTTCCACCCCTCTATCACCTTCACATGGTCCATCTCTGACACTTTCCTTCCCTTCCTTGACCTCTCCATTTCTGGTGATAGACTGTCCACCAATATTCATTACAAGCCCACCGGCTCCCACAGCTACCTCGACTACAGCTCCTCACACCCTGCTTCCTGAAAGGATTCCATTCCATTCTCTCAGTTCCTTCGCCTCCGTCGCATCTGTTCTGATGATACCACTTTCCAAAACAACACTTCTGACACGTCTTGCTTCTTCCTTAACCGAGGTTTCCCACCCACTGTGGTTGATAGGGCCGACACCGTGTCCAACTCATCTCCCATGCCTTTGCCCTCATGCCTTCCTCTCCCTCCCAGAACCATGATAGGGTCCCCCTTGTCCTCACTTTTCACCCCACCAGCCACCGCATTCAAAGGGTCATCCTCCGCCATATCCGTCAACTCCAGCATGACGTCGCCACCCAAACACATCTTCCCCTCAACCCCCGTCAGCATTCCATAAGGGCCGTTCCCTCTGGGACACCCTGGTCCACACCTCCATCACCCCCAACACCTCATCCCCTTCTCGCTACACCTTCCCATGCAATCGTAGAAGGTGCAACACCTGTCCTTTTACCTCCTCCCTCCTCACCGTCCAAGAGCCCAAACTCTCCTTTCAGGTGAAGCAGCATTTCACTTGCACCTCCTTCAATTTGGTCTACTGCATTCGCTGCTCCCAAAGTGGTTTCCTCTACATTGGGGAGGCCAAATGCAGACTGGGTGACCGCTTTGCAGAACACCTCCAGTCTGTCTGCATGACCCAGACCTTCCTGTCATTTGCCATTTCAACACATCACCCTGCTCTCATGCCCACATGTCTGTCCTTGTTCTGCTGCAATGTTCCAGTGAAGCCCAGTGCCAACTGGAGGAACAGCACCTCATCTTCCGATTAGGAACTTTACAGTCTTCTGAGCTTAACATTGAGTTCAACAACGTCAGGCCATGAACTCTCCCCTCTATCTACACCCCCTTTTTAATCCCCATTTTTCTACATTCATTTTTATTTTTTATCCACTTATTTTTATTTATCTATGGTTTTATCCCCTTTTTATCCCCCTTCTATCCTATTTTCTATCCTTTTTTTTCCCCATCACCGCCCCCCCTCCCCAGCCTCAAAAGGGCTGTCTGTTACTTATTCCATGTTGTTCTTTCACACAATGCTAAGCTTGTTCTGCTATTATCACATTCTGCTTTCTTACCTTTATGCCACTATCAGCACCTTTTTTAGCCTTTACCACTACCATTATTACTCCCTTGGTCCTTTAGTTCATGACAGCTTTGTCAATCTCTCCTTTGTCCCCACCTATCGCTGGCCTTCTATCCAGCTTCACCTGCTCCACCCCCGTTAAACAGTATAAATTTCATCACATATCCACTTCTCTTCAGCTCTGAAGGAGGGTCATACGGACTCAAAGCGTTAACTTGGTTTCTCGCTCCACAGATGCTGCCAGACCTGCTGACTTTTCCAGCATTTTCTGTTTTAGTTTCAGATTTGCAGCATCCAAGGTATTTTGCTTTTATCCTAAATGCTGAGAGGCTGTTTACCCTTGTGGGAGAGTCTAGGACCAGAGGGCATAATCTCAAGAGTAAGGGGTCGCCCACTTAAGATGGAGACGAGGAGGAATTTCTTCTCTTTTTAGTGAATCTGTGGAATTCTTTACTGCAAACGGCTGTAGAGGCTGGGTCATTAAGTATATTCAAGGTTGAGACAGACAGGTTTTTAATCAGTAAGGGAATCAAGGGTAATGAGGGAAAGGCAGGAAAGTGGAGCTGAGGATTATCAGATCAGCCATGATCTCATTGAATGGCAGAGCAAACTGGATGGGCCAAATGGCCTACTTCTGTTTCTACGCCTTATGGTCTTTTCTTACAGAAAGTGGAAATGGGAGGTTTTAGTGATGGCATGAATGAGGTCTGTAGTTCATCTTGGGTTCAGATGTGACACTAAGGACCAAAGATGTGGGGATATGGCAGGAAAACTTAGTTGATTTAATTAGCCACAATCTTACTGAATGATCAAGCAGGCCCATGGGGCCGTATGGCCTACGCCTGCTCCTATTTCTTATAATTAGACAGGTTTCCTCACCTCAAAAATATATAGAAACACAGGTTCTGCTGATTCCAAGACAAAGGTATAGAAGCTAAAGGTGACAGACTGTCATCTGTTTTTTCAAACTAAATTTGTTAAAAGTGTAGTTGCTCAGTAATAATTATGTATTAGTAAAGGTTCTGGCCCAACTTAAAGGGAATTGTGAGAGGCCTGGAGAACAGTCTCGTGCCGTTTGGGTACCAAAGTGGAATTAAACTCCAGTGTTTTGTCAAGCAAATTCAAAATATATTCAGGAGTCACTTGAACATGCCAGCATTTTTCCAAACATTATTTAAATATTCATAGCATCGGATACTCCTGAATGTACTGCCTAAATTTTTAAAGTTGGAAATCACTTGGACAATTTGAGTCAGGGCTTAACTAGACACTATGCTGCAGTTACTGGTCTCAGGCTGGAAACAGAAGTACAAATGCACCATGAGATTTATTTTCTAAAGGGTTAGTTCAAAGCACTATTTTTTAATAGAAACATTTTGCAACAAAGAGATAAACTCCATACATTGTCTGGGTCAGGGATATCATCACGCTGAGCACTAACTATATTAGGCCGCTTAATAACTTGTTGCATAGCACTAAAAGCTTGCAATGATACTTCTAATTTTTGACTGGGTTTTTGATAATCTTTGAGAAATTAGGGCAGCGGGTAGGGTTTGAGGTCCTCAGATATGTCTAATTATTCACAGAGGATCCCCCAAAAAGTTAACCATTGACGCAAAGTTTAGTTACTGCTGTTTTTGCTCAACAGTGAATAGTGCCCCAAAAGCAAAGCTGAAGCGCTAAGTTGCTCTCACATACCACATTGCCACTGCTAGCGTATTTTATGAACTTCTGGACTGTGCTTTTCTAATGTCATGTAACAAAATTAGATTTTCGTGAATGTGCTCTGTTGCATATTGACATTACTTCTAAGGTTAACTGCTACACCGAGGTGGAATAAATGAAAATAGGGTGGGGTATTATGGATGCAGTGAGTAGTTAATCCACTTAGTGACTCAGTTTTAATATTGCAATGCTGGGTTCATTACCAGTCCACAAATATCAGTCTTGCTATTTACTCTTGAAATTGAGGCACGGACAAGAGAATGTTGCCCCCTTGTCATTTGAGAAAAAGGGAAAAACAGGATTGGTCCCTTATTAAAAGTTACTGATCTGGAAAAATCTTTTGATTATGGTTTTTATGCCCTTTTATTTGCACTACTTTGATTAACTAATTATTTTGACCCAGAAATGATTTTGGTTCCTGTTCTTACTCTGGCCCAGATCCAAGGGTGTCTGAAGTTTTAGAATTAAAGACAGCATCCTGAATTTATTTAATATGATCTGCCATTTAATCTAGTATTTCTCTCATTTAGATGAGACAAACACTAGATTAAATGGCAGATCAGGTGGGCCACCTCCTGCTGATTACCACATACCACCCTCCCTTAGCTGCTGAATCAATGCTTCAACTACCAAACAGTCTTGGCTGATGAATCAGTGCTCCTCCATGTTGAACACCACTTGGAGGAAGCACTAAGGGTGACAAGGGCACAGAGCGTACTCTGGGTGGGGAACTTCAATGTCCAATACCAAGAGTGGCTCAGTAGCACTACTACTGACCGAGCTGGCCAAGTCCTAAAGGACATAGCTGCTAGACTGGGTCTGCGGCAGGTGGCGAGGGAACCAACAACAGGGAAAAACATACCTGACCTCATCCTCATCAACCTGCCTGCTTCAAATGCATCTGTCCAAGATAGTATCGGTAGGGGTGACCACCACACAGTCGTTGTGGAGACTAAGTTCCGCCTTCACATTGAGGGTACCCTCCATCATCTTGTGTAGCACTACCACTGTGCTAAATGGGGTAGATTTCAAACAGATCTAGCAACTCAAGACTGGGCATCCATGAAGCACTGTGAGCCATCAGCAGCAGCAGAATTGTACTCGAACACAATCTGTAACCTCATGGCCTGGCATATCCCCCACTCGACAATTACAATCAAGCCAGGGGATCAACCCTGATTCAGATGAAGAGTGCAGGAGAGCATTCCAGGAGCAGCACCAGGCTTCTTAAAAATGAGGTGTCAATCTGGTGAAACTATAACACAGGACTACTTGCGTGCCAAACAGCATAAGCAACAAGTGAATGACAGAGCTAAGCGATCCCACAACCAACGGATCAGATCTAAGCTCTGCAGTCCCGCCACATCCAGTCTTGAATGGTGGTAGACAATTAAACAACTCACTGGGGGAGGAGGCTCCACAAATATCCCCATCCTCAATGATGGGGGAATCCAGCACGCCAGTGCAAAAGATAAGGCTGAAGCATTTGCTACAATCTTCAGCCAGAAGTGCCAAGTGGATGATCCATCTCGGCCCCCACCGGAGGGCCCCAGCATCACAGATGCTGGTCTTCAGACAATTCGATTCAGTCCACGTGATATCAAGAAATGGCTGAAGGCACTGGATAATGCAAAGGCTATAGGGCCCTGACAATATTCTGGCAACAGTACTGAAGACTTGTGCTCCAGAACTTGCCGCGCCCCGAGCCAAATTGTTCCAGTAGAGCTACAACACTAGCATCTACCCAGCTACGTGGAAAATTGCCCAGGTATGTCCTGTACACGAGAAACAAGACAAATCCAACCCAGCCAATTACCATCCCATCAGTCTACTCCCCATCATCAGTAAAGTAAGGGAAGGGGTCATCAACAGTGCTATCAAGCAGCGCTTGCTTAGCAATAACCTGCTCACTGACGCCCAGTTTGGGTTCCGCCAGGGCCACTCATGTTTAAACATGGACAAAAGAGCTGAACTCCCGAAGTGAGCTGACAGTGACTGCCCTTGACATCAAGGCCGCATTTAACTGAGTGTGGCATCAATTGGCCCTAGCAAAAATGGAGTCAATGGGAATCGGGGGAAAACTCTCCACTGCTTGGAGTCATACCTAGTACAAAGGAAGACGGTTGTGGTTGCTGGAGGTCAGTCATCGCAGCTCCAGGACATCACTACAGGAGTTCTCAGGGTAATGTCCTCGGCCCAACCATCCGCAGCTGCTTTAACAATGACCTTCCTTCCATCATAAGGTCAGAAGTGGGGATGTTAGTTGACGATTGCACAACATTCAGCACCATTCGCGACTCCTGAGATACTGAAGCAGCCCATGTCCAAATGCAGCAAGACATGGACAATATCTAGGGTTCGGCCGAGAAGTGACAATTAACATTTGCGCCACACAAGTGCCGGGCAATGGCCATCTCCAACAACAGAGAATCTAACCATCGCCCCTTGATGTTCAATGGCATTACCATCACTGAATCCTCCACTATCAACATCCTGGGGGTTACCAGTGACCAGAACCTGAGCTGGACTAGCCATATAAATATTGTGGCTACAAGAGCAGGTCAGAGGCTAGGGATCCTGCAGCAAGTAACTCACCGACTCCCCAAAGCCTGCCCACCATCTACAAGGCACAAGTCAGGAGCGTGATGGAATACTCCCCACTTGCTTGGATGAGTGCAGCACCCACAACACACAAGCTTGACACCATCCAGGACAATGCAGCCCGCTTGATTGGCACCACATCCACAAACATTCACTCCCTCCACCACTGATGCACAGTAGCAGCAGTGTGTCCCATCAACAAGATGCACTGCAGGAATTCACCAAGGCTCTTTAGACAGCACCTTCCAAACCCATGACCACTACCATCTAGATGGACAGCAGATAGATGGGAACACCACCACCAGGAAGTCCTTCTCCATGTCACTCATCATCCTGACTTGGAAATGTATTGTCGTTCCTTCACTGATGCTGGGTCAAATCCCTAACAACACTGTGGGTGTACCTACACCACATGGACTGCAGTGGTTCAAGAAGGCAGCTCACCATCACCTTCTCAAGGGCAACAATGGATGAGCAAAAATGCTGGCCCAGCCAGCAAAGATAACATCCCATGAATGAATATAAAGATTCTCTGCTAGGCAAGTGCCAAGCACTTTCTTCATTTGTTGTTCCAATTTTTTGCTTTTGTGTGTTTCAACACTGTCCAATTTTGGAGTAAAGTCCCCAGCTACAAATGTTAAATTTCTCATGCAAAACATGATCCAGTCCCTGGACATTTTCAAAGTGCAAAACATATGAACCAGAAATCAAGAGAAATAAAGCAAGGGATATCTTAGAATTTTTTCAAGAATCCATTAAGCCACCTCCCCTTTACAGTTTCTCCCAATTTAACCTTCCCTCCATCACTGGAGTGGACAGCCTAGTTCAGAGGCATCTGTCCCAAAGTTATAAACATTATTTTCTGGTAAAAATAAAAGAACATATTCAGTGTGAATGGAACTAACCCCCATTTCCTCCTCATCTGAAGACAACAAGAGAAACACTCTGATCTCCAAAAGACAAAATAATGAAATTCAAACTCTGTTTTCAAAATGAACTCAGTATTATAATACTGAAGGACCTGGGGTACACTATTTATACAATTCAAATAGTTTGGTAGATTCAAAACTATTCAGTTTTTTCAGGACTGTACATTTTCCTCTACTTCTAATGATATGCTGCCAAATATATATTTAGACTGTAGAGTTTGACTCCGAGCTGATTGGCTTTACATTGGATTCTCTCTTTTAGGTCTTCTCTGCACTGAATGCTAGTCAAAAAGAAATATAATTAGACCTTTATAGTGTTGAATGTTTAAATTAACGAAAGTAACACATGACTACAACTCTCAATGCATCTGTAACAGAGGAACTGTGTTCTTCAATTAAGAAATTCTATATAAATGCTTCACACATACACTAAAATGTTCGAACTATGTCTCAACACTGATGTACTCAGCACATTCATTGGGCCTTTTCCTCCAAGTATCTTGGGGTAAAATAGATATGAAGTGCACACCAACATAAACAAACCACGCCAGTATAAGATTCTTGCTTGAATCAAAACACCAGCACAAAAGAGGTAACAAGGAAGTGTTCCGCTAGCCATTAGTATTAATGATCATTTCATAAAAGCATAAGGGCACAAAAAGTCATTAATCTCTAGCTACTAGCCCATGGTTGATTCTGAAGTTTCTATTTAATTTTACATATCAATACCAGTACTGTGGGAAGTTAAGTGAGGCATGGAAGCTTTAAGAAACACAACAGCTTGCATAATGTGGGGTCTGGCATATCAGCAAACTGAGGGAACGCCAATTATACATTTTTCAATTTTCTTTAGGCAACACGATCAACAGTTAGAAAAACAGATAACCTCTATTCTCAGCAAGCCAGTGCAAGTGTTTAAACTTGTGTTCCTGCATTGCAATTGTCACACATAAGTGAGCAGGCTACAGACCCAAAAACAGAAATAGAACAATCCAAGGGAGAAGGGTGGGAGGAGTGGCTGGGATCCAAAACAACACGTAAAAGTATCCTGTGGTGGCAAGAGTCATGGTTGGGTGTGCTTGACATGGAACTATGGAAGTTTGCATTTGGGAACCAGATTGGTGGTGACCACATAACCATGACGGTTACCATGGACTCATTAACAGCTTTCCATATTTGCTTTACTGTATTTTTCATTGATGATAATATGCTAGATGCTCCCTTGATTTCTTCAATTGGAAAGGCTTTTGACAATCTTGCAGTTGTGGGATAAATGTTTAGCCAGCTGAACAAATCAACATATTGCACATAGATAACTCTCAAATATTAGTTGCTTGGAGGTTGGAGGAGCACTTCCTGCACTGTATCTGATCAATAATGTATGTATACATTATGATTCAGTGCAATTTAAAATGCTGAGTTGATGCGTAGACCAGCAAGATAGGCTTGGCTGCCTGGACAGTCTGCTCTTGTGGCATTAAACAAAAATCAAACTAAAAATTAAAAAAAGGCTTCCATGTTAATTCCACCTGACTGCTTCTGCAGGGTGATGACAAAACGTGGCACGCTTATATCATCTAGATTAAAAAAAAACTAACATTGCCTGGTTCCTTGATCATCATTCTTGCTGTAGGCCAAACATAAAACTGCAGGACTTAACAATGGACAGCAGAAAAGCAGATTCTTACCAAGTGTTGGAAGCTCCTGTCTTAGCAAATTCTGGCTGTTCAGCATTTGGTTTGCAGCACCTTTTTCTCAGTTTTCGCTTGTATTAAAATCACATGGCGAGAATGCCTGCCTGGAGTTTTTGACCAGTCGAAAGTAAATTCTGGAATCCTATTATTAGGGCCACTGTTTTATGACCACTAAATAAATTCACCCAGCAGGGTTGGGCAACCCTTGCACATCATAACTTAACCTCCAATTCCTCTGAAAATGTCATAAAGATCTACATGCATACACAATAAATAAAAGCATATAGTGCAAGACAGCGCAAGACATTATTTAGTAGCACAACATTGTGGCAATGTTAGCCTTGTGGACTGGAAATTTGTTATAAATTTTAGTCTGGTCCTTACAAATTTAATGGTTCAATAGTTGCACTTAAAGCTATGATGAACTTCCAGAACAAAAACTGACTCAAATTTATTCAAACTTTCAGTACCTCTGTCATAGGATGCTTTCCACCAAGTATACAGTCACCAACTAATAAAAGCACTGAAGCAAAATCAAATCTGATTTGGTTCTCCCCATTCATTCATACTTGAATCTGTAAGCAAAATAGTTATGCATCACAAACCAAGAAGTAAATTTGATCAATGGTGTAAACGGAACTGCTGGAATTTTATGATGCCACCTGAAAGATTCCTAAAACTTGAAGTGCAGCTTCTGCCCTTGACCTAAGGATAGAGAATCTGTGGGTGGTCAAATTTTACTTCTCAACTTGTTTTGGAAGAATTGCACATTCACATTAATCATAAAACTTAACCATAAAACTTAACCTTAAAAGTCATAACCCTGCTTAGCTGAGGTAGAAGTTATTGGAAAAAAAAATTCAACCTTATTCTTCTTGGTGCAGTGCCTGCATAATACACAATACCTGAATATTAAAGGGCAGGGGATTTTTTGCATACTCATTTAAATTCAAATTTAAGTTAAGTTAGATCAAAGTCATTCAAATTAGCTACTCTGGTCAGACTTTAAAATTACAACTTCGAGAAATATCTTGTTTTACCCAGCAACCATGACAATCTTCTACATCAAGAAAACATTTAATACGACAGAACTTGCTACACCTATTTTTCATAGACATCTTTCTAGTCATTTTGCTCATATTACTGACAATCATAATTGCATGCAGAAGATCATCAATATATGCTGCCTTCACACATATGCAGTTAAATACAGAAAGCAGTAAGTTGCTCTCCGAGTTGCTCCCCCAGAAGCTTTGCTATATCAACATGTCACTAAGCCCCAGCATTGAAACACATTGAAAGGGTGTGAAGTTATTTCACTTACATGATCTAAATTCGTCAGAAGTTAGGGCTTGTCTTTTCAATTTAACAGGGTTGTAAGCCTCAATTATTGCCAAATAACCTCTTTGGCACTGATAGTCAACTTTTGCAAATGTGGTGACTCAATGTTAGATTTAACAAAATAAAATTCAAATACTTTAAAAACTTGTCTGTCTCTCTTTTTTAGCCTCATCACTATCCCCTCTTAGTTTGCTTTCTGGATTACTTGACGTAGAAGTTAGGATCGTTAATTCAGAGTTCAGACTGTGTACCTCAGTAAGGATTCTTCAATTTGATTGGTTACAGAGATACACAGTTGGTTAGCTGTTCACATGGTCCCTGATCCCTTGTAAAGGGTACTGAACTGTTTTAGCTCTCTAATCACAATTTCCGGTGCAAAATTCCAAAGAATGTCTGAGCAAGTGTTAATGCAATCATGACTGTCACTGTTTGTTCTCCATTGATGACAAAATTCAGGCAATGGTACAGTGACTTTAAAAGAAACCATAGCAGCAGAATAGGACAGTCAGCCCCTCTAATTTAATTAGTTCATGGCTGATTTGTACCTCAGTTCCACTTACTCACTTGTGTTCCATATCTTTTGTTGCTGTTACCCAATAAAATCTATCACTTAGCCTTGAAAGCCAACTGACCCAGCATCCACACACAGCCTTTTGGGGAAGCAAGTTCCAGATTTCCATTCCTATGTTGAAAAAGCACTTCCTAATTTCATTCTTAAATGGTTTAGCTCTAACTTTAAAATGATGTTCCTTTAATTATTTTAACTACCTCGATTAGATCACCCTTAATCTTCTGGTTGCAGACACGATAGGGCGAATGACCTCCTTCTGTGCCATTAAAATTCTGCGATTCTGTGATAGACAAGGGAACCAGCCAAGCTATGTAATCTGTACCTCTAAGCTACAGTACAATTCTAACAAATTTCTGCTGTACCCTGACCAAGGCAAATATATCTTTGAGTCGCAGCATCCAAAACTGAACTGAGCCTCCAGATAGGCTTGCACCAAGGTTCTGTATATTTTTGCTAATAATCTCTTGTGTGGAACCCTTATTAAATATTTTCTGTAAGTCTATTATGGACAACATCCTTTGACACAACTATCCATCATGCTAGTAACCTCGTAAAAAATAATTAGACATTACCTACTATTCAACAATCAAAGAAGTGACTGTACGAACTGACCAGCCATACAAACTGACTTTGAAAATTCATTTCTATTTTCCAGTCTGTCACTTGACTTTAGTCACATATCTGAATTGAGGCACTATAGGAAAAGTTCAAATCAATATGCTGTAATGCGTTAACTTGACTGACATTTTACTGAATTTAGACCTCAAATTGCTTGCACAAGTGGTAACATTAAAACTCAGCATTTAATTAGAATGCTCTCCCCATTCAACCAAAGGAATTTCCAAATAGTATTTCATTAAATCACTCAAAAATCCTAAAAAGCTTCATATTCAATTTATTTTTTGAATTTCACTTAGGTAAGAAAAATGCAGTAACTAGTTTTGCACTGCAAGGACCCATCAACAACACAGCTGTGAATAAACTGCTTTCAGTGTTGCTTAAGAAAGCCAAGGTTTGCCAGGATATTGGCAGAATGCCTTACTCTTCATATTGTGCTATGGGGTCTTTTACTGAGCTACCTGAGCAAGCAAATGGGACTTCATCTAAATGACAGAACATCTGAAAATGCAGCACTCTCTCAGCACAATACAATGAAGTATCAGCTTACAATGTTGGATTGAGGCTTAAATCTATAATGTTCTGACTTGGAAGAGCGTGCTGCCAAATAAGTCAAGCCAACAACGTATAAAATCTATAAACTCACTGAAGATTTTTTCCACAAGCATGAATTTATCCGATTTATATGTTTCAAATATGAGCTTTCAAAAATCACACAAAGGCCATGAATAATTGTAGGAGGTTTTATTATAGTAATCACAGTGCCAATATTATATTCCCTCTCTGGCAGCTTGAGCTTTTGTAAACTTCTAGTCAACAATTAGTTTATCATAGTTTGTTACCAGCTGCTCTTAATGAGATGATGGGCTACCTTGTAAGAACTAAATGATTACTATTAGAAGGTTTAAGCTAGTGGAGTGTATTCCAACTCTTTTTTAAAAAACTTTGCAAGAAGGATCTCTGTACAGGGAAAATTTATATTGCCATAGGAAACAAAGACAGAAAAACCAGGAAGCTTTAGAATCAGTGTTTTTTTTTCTGCAGTGCCAATGCTCTGAATTCAGGGGTTACTATTCATACAACTAGATTTGTTCTATTTCTTGACCAGCTGTCTTTTTTTGAATGGTGTCCAGCCAAGGAAATCCCAAAATGGAATGATTGAAAGAGACATGTTCCAACAGGGCTTTTCACAACTTTGACAGCAGATTTATGCAGCTCATTCCAACTATTCTGTCCTACAATTTATTTCAGTAGTTGTGAAGGAACGGTTTTTCAACTATTTAGCATTTCATATCACATATAAATATTTCCAATGAGATAACTGAGAAAAAAAATTAGTTGAATTTTAACTATGTAAAACATTATCAATTGAAAAGATACAGACAGGCCATTTATTAACATGCAGTGCATGGTTCTAAGAGTTAAATTAAAGCTCTAAAAATCAGGGTTTTATGACAGCTACAACATAGTCAAAAGAATTAGGCTAATAAAACATTCTATTTGCTTTGCACAAACCAACTTTAGAATGGTAGAGAGCATGAATGTGGCTTAACAAGACCATGACATTGCAAGCTTTGGGCTTTATTATTGTTCTCACATCTTAAAGAACAATAGCAGTGCTCAATTCAGTTCGTGCACCATTAGGTGCTCTTGCAGACATGCAATGTAAAACAAACCATTATGTAGTCTGAAGCAAACATACAATTCAAAAGGTTCTTGTAGAAACAACAAACATGGTCTAGTAGGCAGACAACTCAGCTCATGGTTCTTGCACATTAGAAAATACTAAAGGCTGCAACCCATTTCCCTGTATAATTAACTAACCAGAAACTACAGCTGATACATAAACGCACCCAAACAAGCACCAATGTAGCAAAGTGACCTTACTTTTCTGTGTTGTCTGGAAGCATGCAGGGCAGATCAAAGAGCTTTCTGGCATCAGTTTAAGGCACATACAATATCTGTGGCCTTGCGCTGATGATCAGAAAGGGGAGATTGAATTACACTATTTTCCAGAGACATTTCATACAGTATCATAAAACAGTATTTTTGTTGGTGGAACATCAGCCCTGAAAAACAATGCAAAGTTCACTACTGCATCCTCCTGACAAGCAATTCTATGCAAAATAAGACAACTTAAATTTACATAGAGCATTTAACATAATGAAACAGTCTAAGGTGTTTCACGGGAACATTATAAAACAAAATATGACATGAAGCCAAGTAAGGAGGTTAGGTCAGATGACCAAATGCTCAGGCAAAGCGTAGGTTTTGAGGAGTGTCTTAAAAAAGATGTATAGAGGCAGTGAGGGAATTCCAGAGCTTTGGCCTAGCCACCAATGGTGGAGTGATTAAAATTGGAGAAGCTCAAGAGCCAGAATTAGATGAGTTTAGATGTTTGGGGGCTGTTGTGCTGCAGAGGATTAGAGATAGGGAGGGGCATGGCCATGTAGAGATTACAAAACAACCATTAGGCTTTTTAAATCAAGACGAAAGAGAGAGCAAGATGAAGCAGAAAAAGGGTGCATTTGACAGCTGTCAGATTGATAATACAAGTGAGAATCAGGTTGAATACAAAAAGTTCAAAGGGGAAATGGGGAAATGCGAGAAGCAAAGAGAAACTAGGAGTATATAAATAAAAAGGAATCCAAAGGCATATAAAAAGTAAATGGATATAGTAAAGAGGGATGGGGCCAAAAAAAGGATATACTGATTAAGACAGAGGGCATGACTCAGGTACTAAATGAGTACTTCGTACTTCTTCACCAAGGAAGATGATGTTTAAGTCATAGCGAAAGAGGAAGTTGTTGAAACACTGGGTGAGTTAAAAATTGATAAAGGAGGTACTAGAAAGGCTGGGTGCATATCAAGCTGATAAGTCACCAGGTTCAGAAGAGATGCATCTGAGGTTACCGAGAGAAAGGTGGAAATTGGGAGGCACTGGTCATAATCATGCAATCCTCCTTACATACATGAATGATGCCAAGAGATCTGGAAAATTGCAAATATTACATCTTGTTCAGAAAAATAAAAGGGTACGAGGATAAGCCCAGCAATATCAGACCAGTCATTTTAACCTTGGTGGTGGGAAAGGTTTTAGAAACAATAATGTGGGACAAAATTAGCAGTCACTTGGACAAATGCAGAATTAAGGAAAGCCAGCATAGATTCGTTCAGGGAAAATTATGTTTGACTAACTTCATTGTTAGTTTGATGAGGTAACAGATTTGATGAGGGAAATGCAGTTGATGTTGTGTACAACAACTTCCAAAAGGCATTTGATAAAGTGCTACGGAAGAGGCTTGTCAGCAAAGTTGAAGCCCACGGGATAAAAGGGACACTGGCAGCCTGGATTTCAAAGTTGGCTGAGAGACAGAAAACAAAGTAGTGTTGAATGGTTGTTTTTCCATAGAACCATAGAAAAGTTACAGCACAGAAAGTGGGCATTCAGCCCATCATGTCTGTGCTGGCCGAAAAATTTAAAAAAACTAGCTTCCCATTTTAGTAGCCTTGCAGGTTAAAGCACTTTAGGTGCAGATCCAGGTACCTTTTAAATGACTTGAAGGTTTTTGCCTCCACCACCAAACCAGGCAGTGAATTCCAAACACCCACCGCCCTCTGGGTGAAGAAATGTTTCCTCTTGTCTCCTCTAATCTTTCTACCAATTACCTTAAACCTATGCCCCTTGGTAATTGACCTCTCTGCTAGGGGAATCAGGGCATCCCTGTCTACTCATAATCTTGTGCACTTCAATCAGGTCACCCCTCAGAATCCTCAGTTCTAAGGAAAACAACCCCAGCCTAATCAATCTTATCTTATAGCTGCAATTTTCAAAGCCTGGCAACATTCTTGTTAATCTTCTCTATACTCTCTCCAGAGCAATTATGTCCTTTCTGTAATATGGTGACCAGAACTGTACTCAAAATTCCAGCTGTGGCCTAACCAGCGTTTTATACAGTTCCATCATTACATCCTTGCTTTTGGATTTTATACCTGATCCAATAAAGGAAAGCATGTCATGTTCTTTCTTTACCACTTTATCCACCTGTCCCGCCACCTTCAGGGTCCTATGGGCATGCACACCAAGGTCTCTGACTTCCTCTACCGCACAAGAGAAAGTAGGTAGTGAGGCTCCCCAGGGGCCAGTACAAGGCTTTTCTGGATCTACATCAAAATCTGATGACTCAAAACAAAAGTGAGAGGGATAGTTATAGACATCAAGACAACATAGGTTGGTGGAATAGGCAGACACATGCAGATGAAACTTAGTGCAGAGAAGTGTGAAATATATGCTTTAGTAGGAAGAACAAGGAGGCAATATAAAATATAGGACTCATAAATAGAGACACTGAGTACAAAGGCAAGGGAGTTATGATGAACCTTTATAAAACACTAGCTTGGCCTCAACTGGAGTAGTGTGTCCAATTCTGGGCACTACACTTTTGGGATGAGATGATGGCATTAGAGAGGGTGTAGAAATGATGAGAATGGTTCCTAGAATGAAGGCTTCAGTTACATGGATAGATTGGAGAAGCTGGGGCAGCTTTCCTTAGAGAATGCCGAGGGGAGATTTGGTCCGTGTTCAAAACCATCAGGGGCCTAGACAAAGTAGATAGAGAAACTGTTCTCATTCAAGGATCCGCGACCTCTATCACCTAGAAGGGGAAGGGCAGATGCATGGCAACATTCCCCTCCAAGCCACACACCATCGTGACTTGGAACTATATTGCCATTCCTTCACTATCAGGATCCTGGAATTTCCTCTGTAACAGCACTGTGGCTGTACCTACACCACATAGACTGCAGCAGTTCAAGGCAGCAGCTCACCACCACCACCATCTCAAGGGCAATTAAGGATGGGTAATAAAGATGCTGATCTAGCCAGCAACCCCCATGTTTTGTGAAAAGGATTTTTAAAAATTAGTAGAACGATCCGAACCATAGGATGCCAGTTTAAATTGAATGGCAGGAGAATCAAAAGCAACATGAGAAAAAGCTTCTTTACACTTTTGAGTGGTTAGAATCTGGAATGTCCTGCCTGAGTATGGTGGAAGCACATTCAATCGTTGCTTTCAAAATTATCTAATGAAAAAAATGCAGAACTATGGGAAAAGGGCAGCGGAGCAGGACTAACCAAGTTGCTCTTGCTTAGAGTTGGCATGGACACAACAAGCCAAGTGGTCTACTTCTGTGCTGAAAACATTCTTTGATTCTAAGACGTTGCTTGACTGGAAGTCAATATAGGTCAGTGAGCACAGCGATAAAGGGTGAATGGGACTTGGTACAAACAAGAACACAGGCAGCAAAGTTCTGGATGATCATGAGTTTATGGAGGGTAGAATGTGGGAGACCAGCAAATAGTGCATGAGAATAGTTAAGTCCAGAAGTAACAAATGAATGGGGGTTTCACCAGATGAGCTGAGGCAGGGGATAAATCAGGCAATGTTACGGAGGTGGAAATAAGCAGTTTAATGTGGACAGAAATTCATCTCTGGGTTAAATATGGCACTAAGATGGCAACAGGCTGCTTTCGTCTCAGGCAGTCACCAGGGAGAGGAAAGAAGTCGCTAGCTAGGGAGCAAACTGCAGGTGGGTACCAAAAACAAGTTGTCTTCCCCAAATTTTACTGGGGGAAATTTCTGCTCATCTAGTACTGGAGGAGTCAGAAGAGGTGGTGAAGTAGAGCTGGGTGTCGTCGGCGTACACGTGAAAATTAACCCTGTGCTTCTGGAAAATATAACAATGATGGAACATAGAAATAAACTTGAAATGTTATGACTGCTGCCACATGTATATACTATTGAAAAATGAAGCATACAATAATACTGCTAAATATTACATAGAAACCAACTTTAATCTACATTAATGACATAATTGACAGACACAAACCGGATCAAAACTGGAACCAACGCCAATTCTCTCATTTAACAGCTGAAGGAAAGGTAAAGTGGATTCCAATCCTCTGTATCATATTCCACTTCAAGCCAAACTAAATAGAAAATGAACAATGGCAAGACCAAGAAGAATTATAAAAGGAAAGCATCTGAGAATAAAAGTGAAAAAATGAAGGATACAAAGAAAACAAAGTGTCTATTTCATTTAGGATGGAGGGGAAGGTGACTTCAAACAAGTCTTAGGGGTGGAAGTGGCAAAATTTGCAGTTCACAAAACAATACTGAACTGACGAGATTGAAGGAACAAGGTCAAGATGTGGATATTTATCATTTGTGCTTTCATGCTGAGGTCAGGGTTTGCCGAGGGGCAGAGTTAGGCCAGGTGGAGGCTCACTAATAGAAATGCTGACCTGCATGGCCCAATGAGAGTGAAGTCATTCCATTAACAATAATTACAAAAGCAATTTTACACCTCATATTGCGTGTAAGAAAGCCTCCATGAGCGGAATGTGAAAACGACTCAAAATAATGGAAGGTAGGAAAGAAAATTAAAATGAGAAATAAAGCAGGATGGGAAGAAATCTAAAAATGAATTCAAATAGGGTGGGAAAATGATTTGATTGAGAAAGCGATTGCTTAATTCCAAGTTTTAGCTCTCATGATCACAGTCCCTGGGGAATGGCAACTTAAGAGTTTTATTCAAACTAGCATCAGCATAAGCAGGTGTCAGCATAACGCATATCCACCCAATATTTTCAAACATTTGTTTGCAATTTTTGCAAGTAGGTCCCTAACTGGCTTTGAATTCCAGTGTATTGAGCTCCAATGTACACCTCTAATAACCTCCGGTACATAGAAACATTTTAATCGACCACAATTTTTAATGGAGATTTGAAGTTCTAATCTTAAAATATTTCTACACACTCCAACACAAGTACAAAAAGTTAAGTATTCAAACGACTGTTGGTGAGACATTAACCCCAATTCTGAAGCGACCCAAGAATCTTGGCATATTAAGCAAGAAGAGTAAAAAGGTTACAAAATTTCCACAGAAAAAGCAAAGCATCCCATATAACATGCCACAGATTACTGATTGTCATGGAAATATTTGGGTTAATTTATAAAGTGAATGTATTTATTTTGTTGCAATATTTCTTTCTCGTAATGTCAGATGCAATATTAACTGTGATCTCCTGACTGAGCTCATCTATTCATCATGTTTGACTTGAAATCAAAGTATCAGAAGTTATGCTGTTATAAAAAGGTAAAACACAACTGCTTGAAAGTGACTGACAGGTAACCACAGAAAGTAAACAAGACCATCTTTAGCTCTGAAAAGGAGTCATACCGACACGAAATATTAACTGTTTCTCTCTCCACAGATGCTGCCGTATCTGCTGAGTTTTCCAGCATTTTCAGTTTTATTTCAGATTTCCAGTAACTGCAGTATTTTGCTTTTATTTCAGATCATTGAACAACCGTACAAACTAAATTTAGATGCTTTGCTTCAATCTCTGATATCGATTAATGGTTCCTACCGTTTTGTTTTGGAAAACTCGGCAACAGTGGTTTTATATTAGCTTTGTTTTGTGTCAGTGATACCAGCTCCTATCATGCGAATTGCAAGCAGCCAGCAAGAGGAAATGGTGCAGGTGAAAATTGAGCTGACACTCACCACTATTTCCTACAAAGAAAAGCTGACCATAAAAATGACTCAGAACTACACTTGGCAATTATTTTAAAAACTGGATGCAATAAGAGCAAGATAAACTGTAAGTTCCTATATTTGGATACTTAAACATTAAAGCTTCTAAATCATTGCTGAATTCCAACTGTTAAAAATGAAATAACATGCACACAGATTTCTACACTGCAATAAACTACATTTGGAACTTGCATAATGCCTCTCTCACAGGAGTACATTTAAACCATAGGCTTTCAAACTGGGACCCACAAGGCTTTAACAAATTCTAACTGAGTCCAGGTATTTAGCCTGCTGTTAGCACTCTGCTGCATGAATTATTTCTGCATTGTTGACCTAGTAGCAGGTTATGAGTGTTCTACACTAACAGGTGTCCAGAGCACAACTACACATTCTTAAGTTAGAATCTGGGTTGTACCCACCCACCCCTTCCCCTAAAAGCCAACTATAAAATTGATGACTATCTTTAATTTCAATATTTAGACATAGGTGGGCTTATTCTTCTTAAAATCTTATTCTTCTTCCACTCAAAAATCATGCTGGATTCTACACAACCCTTCCATCCTCTAATCCTACACTGTTTAAAACTAGCCACGGAAATTCAAATGAATCAAATGCATAAAGAATCCTTCATCTGTCTTAAAGTAAAACCTATAAATTATAGCAATGATCCTGTGCACCTAACATTTATCACAACTATCAGACCACAGTTCCTACTCATTCTCAAATCCAAAGGTGAATGAATCTTCGACCTTGAACTGAGTTAACAGAAATGCCGATAGTTGCTTTTGATGAGGGAGGAGAAACTTTTCAATCCTTTTATCTCAATGGTTTACAAACTTAATTTTGTTTCATTGAAATAGATCTAAAAAGCCTCCACTTGATAAGAAAGCAAACCTTTAAGCAACAATGTATATATCAGCATAAGTTATGTTTTAAATGCAATCAGACAAGCCTTCTTTGTAACAAATTCCCAAGTGAACACATTTGTAAAATGAAACAAGTATTTTATGGAACTAGATTACTGATGTAATACTCCCCAAGTGTCACTGTATGTATGGCACATTTACGAAAGAAAGACTTGCATTTATATAGCACTTTCCACGATCACTAGCCAATAAAATATTTTTGAAGTATAGTCATAGTTGTAATGTAGGAAACATGGCAGCCAAAATGCGCACAGCAAACTCCCACAAACAGCAATGTGATAATGACCAGCTAATCTGTTTTTTGTGATGCTGATTTGAGGAATAAATATTGGCCAGGAAGAACTCCCCTGACACTGGGGATAACTCTCCAGACTCAAACATTCCAAGGCGCAACAAATGTAAACCCATACATAATTTTAAACTTTGTACAACTGCATGACTGATTATTGGTCAACTGGTCAATTTCTATGTTGTTGCATCACATTAACTGTTGAGGGCTAGTAGCAGTCAGCACCTAAAGTGCTGGATTAGATGATGCTGGAGGTTGGGGGGGGGGGGGGGTGGTAAGAAAAGCTATGCTTACTTCAAATTCTAGGTCGTTCAGGTCATGTTTGCAATATGAAAAAGGTAATTAGCTTTGTTGCAAGTAGCCAATCAATTCTCGGATGAGAAGAAAACTTTCTTCATGTCTAAAACATACATTTTCGTATGAGACAAACACACAGTGGTTTAGGGGGGAAAAAATCAGCTATATAAATTCTAGCATACAATGTCTTGATGAAAAGGTTCAGCTGATTACAGCACTCAAATAAATCCAGTTTTACTGTGACTATCACTATCTGTAGGCAGGTAATTGGATCACTCATTCCAGTTTCATAAAGTGCAGCCCTGATACTTCTAAATCATTTTCGTCTACTAAATTCAAATTATCCCATATTTTTAATCAAATAGTTTTCAATCAACAGGAGACTATATTGTCGAATGAAGTAAACTAGCTGCGTTAAAACATGACCATTAAGCATTCAGGAACAGATGCACATATAAACAAGGTGTGTGTGTGCATGGTACCTGCATCATTACCTTAAAATAATTATAGCACCAGGATGTAGAGTCAATTATCCACATCATTTTTTTCAAGGTAGGGGAAATCTAAGTACTTATTTCACTTTTGGGGAATATCCAGGATAAATAGAACAGATGAGCTATTCAAAAGACAAGTGTCAAGGTCACAAGATAAATGTGGAAGGTCATTTGGCTCATCCACTAAGAAAAAACTATTGCCTTCCCATCGCAAAATCCAAGTTGCAGACCTCTCTTCTTAGTAAACATCTCTTGCTTCCTTTTTAGCTGAACAGGTCAAGTACATTCAACCTTTTCCCACTCGTTTTTTAATGTGGCTCTTCTCTGTACTGCCCTCAGGGCTTGTACTTTGGCAAGCAGAAATGAACACAGTGCTCAAAATGTGGTCTGACCAAAACACCGTAAATCTTCAGAATGACATTTTACAGTAGTTTAATGTATGGGTTTACAATTTCTGCTCCTTGAAACGTTTTAGAGAGGAGGAAATCCTGAGCCAGCAGCTCGCCCAAAACTTAATTGTCAGCCGTAACCTGTCCAGAACCTTCTGGGTGCAAATCGGCCTTAGCAGTCACCTACATACCCAGCAGAACCCAACCAAACACACCAGATGATGACCATTACCATCTTTGCCTTGAAGAACAAAGAAGAAACATGGAAAGATGGGAGACTCGAGGCTTACTATAATAGTCCAGTTCCAAAGAACAGTTGTCTTATTTCACAAATGTTACCACTTAGAAATTTCCCATCAATTGTGCTGAACGGAAATGAGATGTGGATGCCAAGAGGAGATTGGTTACGTCAACATGACTAACAGTGGCCTATCAACAATATCTCACCTTTAGCTATCAGACTGTGGTGACAAGATTCCAGCCACGATGCATTGATAGACAAGGGTAGGAACCATGTCAACAGTATCCATAAAGACATTACTAAACTGAATTTAATGATTCACTCTTTGAAGCCTATGTACAAATAGTATTTTTTCAGTTTTGCAAACATCTGCAACTGTAAGCCTTGTAGTGTAATACCGATTTCAAGAACATCCTTGAACATTAAACAGAACTTTTGCAAAATGCCCAACTTTAGCAAGATCCCAATCATAATATTTCAAAGTTAATGTCACATGTCCAGATTAAATCAAGATATAACTGCTGACCTAAAATTTTCCCATAAACAGCATTTTACCTGTTATAAATGTACTGAGAATGGAAACTGACTTGGAAAATAAAACATTTACTGACAAAGTGTCACTATCAGCTGAAACACTGACACCATTCGGAATGAGAACGCACAAGGCTACACGTTTTGCAACCAAATAAAATAGCACCAACACTTTTTGGCAGGACATTAACACACAATTGCTAGCAACTTAATTATAAAACTTGTATTAAAAATCCATTGCAAATGAGATATTTATACAATGGCAGAAGCAGTAGTTAACATATAAAAATATTCAACATGAGTAATATGAAGTATAATTTAATCATTAAAAAAACCTTTCATTACACGATTTGCCTAAAGCAAACAATGCTAAGTACATGCAATATCACGTTTTATCATGCCCATCTTCGATGCGTCTTATATTTAAGTATAAATGCAAGTTTCAATGCATTAACTATTTTTAGTGACATGAACTGTTAAAACGAGCGTAGCAATCAAAAAACAAGCTGCACTGCTGAAGTAATCGCACTATTGCTAATTTTCAATAGCTTCATTTTGCTCTTGAAATCAGCTTTTAAAATGCAAACTAACAAGATAATTATTTTCACCATGAGAGATCTGGAAACTATAAACATAATATATTACACAAAATTTTACAATAATTTGGTTAAATATATTGCAAAATGCAAGGTACAGGTCAATCATTGTCAGCCTGAAACTATTTAATCATTAGGCTTCCTTCCAAAATAATCCATTATTGATCATGAGATGGTAAAAACGCAACACTTCAACTTTGTTTACTGGCAGCACTGATATGGAAATCTACAATTATTTGTTACTTACATTGTATTTGTACAATCCGTAACTTGCCCCCAAAGTAAGAGTAAACAGTTATAAACAAAGGTACTGTTTATCTAGCTGCTCTGAACCTTCTGCTGGACTGCACACACTATCTCAGGATATCCCCAGGCACTTCACATACAGCACGTTAATTTTGAAACATGTTCACATATACAGAGGAACAAATTTGATTTACTGTATGAAGTTAATTTGTTCGTCTGGTTTCAGCAAAGGAGGAATCTTAGCTTAGATCCTGGGTGAAGTCCCTACTCCTCTTCAAACAGAGTCCCAAATCTTTTATGCCTTGGTTCAATATCTCATCTGAAAGACAGCAGTTTTGACAATGCAGCACTGCCTCTACACTGCACTGATGTGTCACCTCAGATTATATGCTTAAGTACTGGCGTGGGGTTTCGCCCACGGCCTTGAGTCAGATGCAAGCTCTACCAACTGAGCCAAGCTGACACATAGCCAGCCTTTCATATTCAAAATGCAAAACAGTATCAGTCATTCAGATCCAAATCTGTCCAGTGTATTAAACACTATCTTAGGATACGAGATCTGCCCCTTTAAAGGGCAAGCAAACCACAAATGACCATTGTTTTGCAATACTCTGATTCCAACAAGATGTTACAGCATACATTTAGTTCAAAAGCTGGTGCAAAAATCACACCTGCATGTCCATTTGAAACAAACCTAATGAGGGTAGGATTTATACAGGATTATGACTAATCTTCTGCTTACTGATGTCTGACATTAAAAAGTCACTGCTATGACCAATGCAACTGAGGTTACGGTTACATAAACTTGGGCTTTTCCAGGTGATTTTTCCATCAAATACCCTGAAACCGCCATCTCATAACAAACATGAGAACATCTCAAAACTCCGAGAGGCGTTGTGTAAATTTCGCAGAATGTTACCCAAAAGGAGGACTTAGAAAGTATTCTTTTTAACGTGTCCTTTTTTAACAAAACCTACAAGTACCTGTTCAGACAAAGCGTCGTGAGAAATAATTAGTTTTAAAGTGAAAATACTTTTTGTCATTTATTGCAGAAGGCGGCAAGAGACATTCGGAATGGGGAACTATGGACAAAAGTCATTTTGGCTCTTACAACAGACAAGAAGAGGAGCACAGGAAGAATACAGAAGCTTGGGAAGAATCGACTCCCTCTCACCCTGTGGATGGAGTTGGGGTTTAAAAAAAGAGGAAATGTTCACAATTCAGCCTCATCCAAGCACAGAAACAGCAGTGAAATGGGGAGAGAGCTGAAGACCTGGGACTGATACTAAAACCTCCCATATTCCAGAGTGGCCGTGCCCTTCTATCCTCTCACCCTCTCCAAACCCCACTCCTCTCCCCCTCACCATCACTCTCCCTACCCCATCCACCCTTGCCCCCATCTCCTATCCCACTCGCCACCTCCCTCACCTCCACCCCCAATGAACCCTTTACCTTCTAATGCCAACCACTTCATCCCTAACATCCACCCCCACCCCCTCATCCCCCTACCTCCAGCCCCACTCAACCCCTCACCTGTCTTCCGAGTCCATGCGGCTCAGCGGTTCCCCGTCTGACGAGTTCTCCAAACTCTGCCTCCTGTTGCCTGCAGCCGGAGCCGCCGCCGCCTCCTCCCGACCCCGCTGCTGCTGCTGCTGGCCGCCCCTCAGCCCGCTCCTGGCTGCCTGCTGTTGTGGCTGGAGGCTGCGGGCCGCTCCGGAGCCCTGTCCCGCCGGGGCCCGGCTGCCGCTGCTGTGTCCGCTCGGGGGGATGGCTAAGGCTTGCGGGCCGCTGCCGGCCTCGGGCTCGCTCTCCTCCTCCTCCCGCCGCCGGAGCTGCTGCTGCTGTTGTCTGCCGGCCTGGGAGCGGCCGCCGCACTTGGCTTCCGAGCGGCAGCTCTTGGCGGTCGCCGGCTGGCTCTGGCTGTCGTTGGCGATGGCGCTGAAGGAGGGAGCGGCGGCTGCGGCCATTTCCCCCGCGCGGCTTCAGCCCGGCCGGTCACGTGCCGCCGCGGCTGCCACCGCCGCGCCTGCGCGGCCAGGCCGACCGCGTCGGCCTGGCCGACGGTGGCCCGGCCGCCCCCAACGCGACTGCCAACGCTTTCGAAACACAGAGAGCTCAGTCAGGCTGAAGCAGATGCAGCATTGTGCTCCTGTCACAGGAAAACTCAAAAGGATAAGACCCAGCCCAACAACCATTTTAATTAAAAAGTACTAGACAGGTGGAATGTTAACCTGCAATAAAAACAGAAAGTGCCGGAAAAACTCAGCAGGTCTGTGGAGAGAAGAAAGAGTCCCAATATGATTCTTCTTGGAATGTTAGGCTGGGTGGATTTAGAATAGTCATGGCACTATTCCAAAGAAGAGCAAGGGTGTTCAACCTCACTGTCCTGGCCAATATTGTATTTCTCAATCAACATCACAGAAATAAACATTATCTGGTCATTATCAAATTGCTGCTTCATTCATAAAAGTCAGTGGAATATGGATATTAGTCTGTGATGCCAACACAACCAAAAACAGAAACTGAAAATGACCACGTGATTTTAGCGAGATGGCATGCATGTCCATTTTGAAACTTTTAATCAAACTTTATAAACTTTGTTTGAAGTTCCACTTATACATCTCAATCAGCACAAGCTCTCATTTATTATCATGGGGTAGCGGTGCCTCAGTAGTATTGTCACTAGACTAATACTCCAGATACCCATGGTAATGCTCTGGGGACCCTTCACAACTACTGGTGAAACTGTATTGTGAGAATGGATTTTTAAAAAATATTTTTGGGAAATGTGTTATTCTGTAGCTGGAGCTCTGGGCTGAGAGAGGATAGGTTTGAATCAATCATCCAATCAAGCCAGAAAAGTCTTGGGCTGCAACAAGCAATTTTATTCTGAAGTGGATTCCACCGCGGAGTGGATGAGGGTAGCTGTCATGTGGTATGCCTTTATTGAAGCTACAGCAGTTTGCCTTGTGTAATATTACTGGATTTCATAGTTAGACATCTTAAAGGAGTGTTGCCTAGAAGGTATTTACTTGTGGGTTTGACCAAGTAGAGAGTTTTTTTTGGGAATGTTTTGTAAGACTAACATTAATTGTGTAATTATAATCTTGTTTTCTTTTACTCATGTTTTAAAAATTTTACTTTTAATTTTTAAAATACCAAAAATGTTACTGGACCTCTTACTTCTGAGATCGGTACATCTTTTTCTCGTTTTCAGAATACAAAAAAAAGGTGTTGCCCGTAAGCCAAGTTTCCCTCTGGGATTTGGTTCATGAAGCAGTTAACACCGGCTGTGTTCATAACAGTATATTCAGCAACATCTTCCGTTTTTGATCCATACTATAAAATTATAAGAAGAAAAAAGTAATCAGTAGAGGACAATTGATGCAAAAAGGCTAGATTAGTTAAATGTTAGTTAGTAAGTTCTCATTTTAAGTTGCCTCAATTTAAATTGGTTCACTATAAAGTGGTGTTTGTTTTCAGTCTTGTTTCCCTGTTATAAATCCCAATTTCTGGTATAAAGTTGTTTCATGCTTCCATGCCGCTCACGGTGCCATCACATTTTGCACGTCATAACGCAGTGCATGTCAGTCCCCTTCATATAACATCAGGTCCTGTTGGGTCAGCACCATTGTAAGTGGTGTGGTATTCAAGGCAACATCAATTTTTTTTTTAAAAAAAGAGGCAACTAAAGCCCGAGTTTAATAAATTTTGGAGTTTTGCTGTGAGTGAGAGTTTTAATCACTTTTAAAGTTGTTTTTTCCAAGGAAAAAGTTGGAAGATTTAAACTTGATTTAAATTTTGGAGTTTTGCTGTGGGTGAGGCTTTTAAATCGCTTTTAAACAATAACGAGAAATGTCCAGTAAGTGGTGGTAGAGTGCTTGCTGCTGCAAAGAAAGCAAGAAAAACCTTCAGCCTAGCAGTGAAATTGGATGTTTTAAAATATCTTGAGGCTGAAGAACAAGCAGTCAATATTTCTAGAATGCTTGGTGTTTGCCCCCTACAATGCAATAGCTCAGTCTTTCCCCGAAGCCAACATGCCCAGCATCACAGCTCTAAATCCTTCTCATGAGGTGTGTAAACTTGTACACAGTACTTGCAAACAAACGGATCATTCTAAATCAAATCAAAACAGAAAATGCTAAAAAAAAATACTCAGCAGATGAAGCAGCATGTGTGGAAAGGCATACAGAGTTAACATTTCAGATCTGTGACATTTCACCAGATGATCCTATGTATCTGGTATGACAAAGTTTAAGTAAATTGGATGTATTCTAAAGCATTATTTGAGATGGACGAATTTGTTATTTTGCTGAAAAGAGAGGCATGCTGTTGAAGCTTTTCATCTTGCACTCATCAGGACAGATGCAAGAATGCCAAATTTCAAAGAAGACCATTTATATTGCATGAGAAAGGGGGTGCTGGTTATTTGGCAAGTTGGCTCTGATTTGTTGAGATGTTGTCATGACAAATGCACCAGGAATCTTTGTCTCCCATGCTTTTGTTTATTCTAAAAGATGCAATGTATGGACATACTCCTTTTGCCTGCAGAGGACAGGTCCCAGTATTTATGTGTATGTAGCTTCTAGCAAGCAAATAGCATATATTCATAACAGGTCACCCTATAACTGCTGCTCTAGTTATATGACTTGTCAGAACACTGATCCCAGCAAGGTTCAGGTAAAGAACATCCTAAAAGTATAGCTCCCTCTTTCCCCAGTACTGGTGCCAGCGTTCTGGTAAGTCATGTAACAGCAGTAGAGAGGGCTTTAAACTAAATAGAAGAGGTGAGGGATCGCCTGAGGGAACATGTGATAAATAAAAAGGAGGACAAGTCAAAATAGCAAGGTAGCAATAAGGGTAATGGTAATCAGAGTGTGCAGGAAAGGACAGAGTACACAAAGTTAAGTGTGCACCAGAAGATAAGGCCAAAGGTGGCAAAATTAGTAAAAAGACAGATCTAAAGGTTCTATATCTGAATATGCATAGCATTCCTAACAAAATGGATGAATTGTCAGCTCAAATAGAAATAAATATGTATGACCTGATAGCCAGTACAGAGACATGGCAGCAAAATGACAATGGTTGTGACCTGAATATTCAAGGGTACAAGATAGTTCAGAAGGTCAGGAAGCTGGGAAATAGTGGTGGGGTAGCTCTGTTAATTAAGGATGGGCATTAATGCCATTAATGAGAGATGACCTTAATTCTAAAAATCAAGATGTAGAATCAGTTTGGGTAGTGTTATGACCATGTGAGGAAGGGTAAAAACCACTCCAGGTCTAACCGTAACAGGGCTTTTTTTTGTGAATCTATAAGAATTAAGGTATTAACCCAAAGTCTGTGCTTAACCATTTACATGCTGATTGCAAATAAACCAGTATGACAGGCGTTCTTGAGTTTAATTCATTCATTCAGGATGGGGGCTTCGCTGGGCCAGCATTTATTGCCCATCCCTAGTTCAGGGGCATTTAAGAGTCAACCACATTGCTGTGGGTCTGGAGTCACATGTAGGCCAGACCAGGCAAAGACGGCAGATTTCCTTCCCTAAAGGACATTAGTGAACTAGATGGGTTTTTACGACAATTGACATGGTCATCGTTAGATTTTTAATTCCAGATTTTCAATGAATTCAAATTCCACCATCTGCCGTGGAGGGATTCGAACCCAGGTCCCCAGAGCATTATCCTGGGTCTCTGGATTACTAGTCCAGCGACAATACCAATGCCGTCCCCATAAAAAAAACCCACACAGGTAAAGATATAAAGTATTTAAAAAGGTAAACCCATGTCCTGATCTTCGCAACATACACATGGAAAATTACAAGTTATACAGTAGGAAGTCACTTGCTGGCCAAATTAAAAATCATTGATAAAAAGTAAAAGAGAATTCATGAGACCTTCGCTGGCATCCATGGCTGAAGCAGAATTTTTCCACTGTGATCTTCAAATTTCAGTGGAGTTGAAGCCTATGTAAGCTGCAATTTCTGGGACGGTCTTTTTTTTTTAAATGTAATTACAATCACCAGGGAAAGGATACTGATAAAATTATTAGAACTAAAGGCTGACAAGTCCCCAAGACCTGGTGGACCTCATCCTTGGGTCTTGAAAGAAATAGCTGCTGAGATAATAGATGCATTGGTTTAATTTTCCAAAATTCACTAGATTCTGGAAAGGTCCTAGCAGATTAGAAAATAGCGAATGTAACTCTTCTATTCAAGGAGGGAAACAGAAAACAAGAAACTACAGGCCAGTTAGCCTGTCATAGGAAATTGCAATAATCTATTATTATGGAGATTATAACAGGGCACTTAGAAAATCTTAATGCAATCAGGCAGAGACAACATGATTTTGTGAAAGGGAAATTGTGTTTTACTCATTTATTAGAATTCTTTGAGGAAGTAACATGCAATGTGGATAAAGGGGATCCTGTAGATGTGGTGTACTAGATTTCCAGAAGGCATTTGACAAGGTGCCACATCAAAGGTTACTACGCAAAGTAAGAGTTTATGGTGTAGGGGGTAACATATTAGCATGAATAGAGAATTGGTTAGCTAACAGGAAACAAAGAGTAGGGATAGATAAGTCATTTTTGGGTTGGCAAGATGTGGACCACCTCAGAGATCAGTGCTGAAGCCCCAGCTATTTACAATCTAAATCAATGTCTTGGCAGAAGGGACCAAATATACAGTTGCTAAATTAGCTGATGACACAAAGATAGATAGGCAAGTAAGTGACAAAAAGGACTAGAGTGCTGTAGTTTATGGATTAGAGGGAGACTAATAAGGAGAGAATTTTTTTTTCCTTTATTCTTTCATGGGATGTGGGTGTTGCTGGCAAGGCCAGCATTTGATTCCCATCTCTAATTGCCCTTGAACTGAGTAGTTTGCTAGGCCATTTCAGAGGGCACTTAAGAGTCAACCACATTGCTGTGGGCCTGGAATCACATGTAGGCCAGACCGGGTAAGGATGGCAGATTTCCTTCCCTGAAGGCATTAATGAATCAGATGGATTTTTACAACAATTAGTGATAGATTCATAGGCAGGATTTCCCGGCTGGTGAGCGGGGGACGGGGCCCGCTCGCCGACGTGTAAAATGATGCGGGATGACATTGGGCGGAGCTCCCGACATCACCCTGTGTCATTTCAATTTTCAGGTCGGCAGGGGCTCAGCTGAATTAGCTGTGCGCCCACTGACCTGTCAATGGCCAATTGAGGCCATTGACAAAGTAATTGAGCTAGTTAAAGGTCCTGCCAGTCCAACCTTAAGGTTGGCGGGCAGGCCGGGAGCCCTAGCGGGCTTCAGGGAAAGCATGAAACCTCATCCACGGGTGGGATGAGGTTTCATGTAGGTTTTTAAAAATTTAACAAAAGTTCAACTAAAAGTGATGGACATGTCCCAACACATGTGACAGTGTCACCTGAAGGGACATGTCAGGCAAATTTTATTTTTCGGTTTTTAACATTTTTGAATTTGGCGCCGATCTCCCTGAGGCAGCACTTAGCCTCAGGGAGATGAGTGCACTCTTTTACGTGCATGCGCGAAAGAGCGCATTCTCAGCTTAGGGAATCCCCCTCCCGCCCGCACAGGGAGCGCATAGCACTTCCTGGCAGATGTCACACTGGGCGGGTCTTAATTGGCCTGCCCGCGTAAAATGGCGGCATGCCCCCAGTCGTGGGTGCCTCTATGTGCCCACTGCTGAACTTCCCCCCTGAATTCTGCCCATGGTCACCATTACCAAGACTAGCTTTCAATTCCAGATTTATTAATTGAATTCAAATTCCATAAGCTGCCACGTTGGGATTTGAACTCATGTCCATAGTGCATTAGCCTGGGCCTGTGGGTTACTAGTCCAATGACATTACCACTATGCCACCATCTCCTCGTAATTTGCAGAAATGCAGCTCAAATTGATCATAAATGTGAAGTAAGGTTTCAATTGTTTGGAAATATGAGATAGCATGTCAAGACCATTCCCCCTTCAACTTTTCTCTTTCTAAATGGGGAAGTACTTGGCCTTCACTTCGGACTTTTGCACAACAGCAACCCCGGTTAGAAGTTTTCCTGGAGGCTTGATCATGGACACTCTGACCAACATGACATCTGCAAATGTTAATACATTTACATCATAAAGATTGGGTCTCCTGTAGTTGAGCATCTTTGCTCATAGTGTCACACCAGCTGCTGTTGTGCAAGTTTTGAGAACAACAAGGCCATCTGAGAGCGAGCAAGGAAGGGAAACCAAGGTCAAAAAAGAGGGGCAACTGAAGTTTGGGGAGCAATTTGCAGGGTGAAGGTGGTGGGGGGGGGGGGGGGGGGGGGGGGGGGAGGCGGGGGGGGGGGGGGGGGGGCTTGATTCCACCAGTGAGGGGGAGGGGGGCAGCACTTGATTCTACAAATGAGTAATAGTAACTCACTGAATTTCTACAAATGACTATTCATAGACATGGTAACACTCGGATTCCACTAATAAAAATAATACAATAACTCACTAATAGTAATTCATATAACACCTGATATCTATATAACTACCTATAATGAGTCCCTGCACTGACTCAATCTCTCTCCCCACTTCCTTGGACTCTGGTTTGCACTTAGGTTTCGAGTGAAGGTGACAACTCTGCACTCGGGCCTTGGTCAGGACCAATCTGTGGTTGGATTTCACACCATCGATCACAGACCAAGCTGAATAAAACCAAGAGATTGCACAAGGGCAGCTGGTTTATTATTTGGGACACTTCTCATAGGAAACATTATCCTAAACTTTGCTCAGCAGCAACATTTCTAAAAAGAAATGACATGATAATTTTTATAAAATAATAGAAATTACAACACAGGCGATGGATAATCGGTCCCTGCTGCCTGTTTTCTCCTGTAAGCTTTTTTCTCACCAGTTCATTTTATATTCCTCCTTTTCAAATATGTGTCTCATTCCTTTGGCAGCTCCTTTATGGTGAAGTGTCCCATACTCAGCTAGCCCTTAATTCAAGAACCCCCATCACATCCCCCAGTCTCCCTCTCTCCAACCCACACAAGCCTCAATTTCCCATCTCCCAGTCTCCCTCTCTCCCTGACCCCTCATTCCCCAGTCTGACTCTCTCCCATACACTCAAGCCCCAATTTCCCTGACCCTCCCAGTCTCCCTCTACTCCCCCTGCCCTCCACTACACTGGGCAGGGAAATGGGTCCTGTACCTGCACTTCAATTTGCAATTGGCGAGTGGGTTAGACGTAGCTGTCCTCTGGGTGAAAGGCGTAAAGGCAAAAGTAGGCTACAGCTCTTCATTTTCCTTCCCAAGGCAGGAAAATTGAAGCCATTGGCTCTTTGGCATCACATTCTTCTCATGTGAACCTAGACAATGATTGACAAGCAAGCTACCCTGACTGGTGTCTGGTTGGGTTTAGTTAACTTAGCAAAGAGAGATGGCAGAGGAAAAGCGGGGCTGAAGAGAAGAGGGGGAGGGCAACAGACTGGGAGATGACGAATGGGAGAGAAAAGCAAACTCAACAGGAAAGGAAAACTACTGCAGTGAGGGTGAAGTTTCAAAACCAGGCGCAGGGGTGAAGGAAGCCGAGTGGCTAATCAGGGCAAACGGATTTCAATCTTTTTACTCAAATGGATCATCTGGACATTTGTTTTGTTGCTGTCTGTGGGAGTTTGCTGGGTGCAAATTGGCTGCTGCATTTCCTTGCAACAGTGACTACATTTCAAAAGCACTCATTAGCTGTAAAGTGTTTTGGAATGTCCTGAGACCATGAGTGGTGCTATGGACAATCCTTTTCTTTATGAAATAATAATGCATACAGAGCACATGTATAAACATTTATACACACTCACCCACATATACACAGATGCAGTTAGAGTTCATAGGAGCAGTTCCCCATTCAGTTTCTGGTCAGATTCGTTCACCAGCAAGCTGCACAATAAATGTTTGTGCAACCTGGACTGTGGTGATATAGGTTTTCCCCCACTGTTGGTTGCATAAGCTCTCTGCCCGTTGCAATGCAGTTTCTGTTTGTGTCATTTTCTTAACACCTTAATTGAATTACTGTACTACCTTCCAAGTCAAACTGTAGCCCATTACACCATACTCATAATCATTTCACTTTGCACAACAAATGAAGTTAAATTTTGCTTTTTTTTCTAATTTATGGGGAAATATCCTACATAACAATAATATAATATAATCGTATGGTGCAACATGCTCTGTTTTATCTCCAGGGTTACCACTCTCAAGCTAGACATCTGAAATCTGCTGTTATTGATGTTTCATAGCTCTGCTGATGGGAATGTCACTTCTCTAGCTCAAACCAACCCAACCAGCTTTACAACCCAGTCCCCATTTGTAAAATGGCACATTGTTCACAAGTCCAGTGCTCCACCTATTGGAATTGGTAGGCAATGTCTATAGAGTCTGGAATCTAAACTCACAGGAACTTTATTATGCTGTACTATACTTTACTGCTTTACTGTCAGTCAAGCCTGTGCTGCATTAATTAATTAATTGATTTGCTGTAACACCAAATCTCTTCTTTTTACTTAACTTGATGCTGCGTATAAATGAGAAAAAATCCAAAACTGCACGAATGATATAACCCACATCATCCAATACTTCATGTTAGAAGGAGAATTAGAAGAGGAGAAAGGGCAACTTAGGAAGCAAGCCATATCCAGTAGATTCAGAGCCCAAAATTTGTTGAACCAGTCATGCATTGACTTAAATTGCTGTCAGGAAATAATTTTGATAATGTTATTGGAATTTATTGTAAGGTGGGAATAGTGTTTGTGTGTGTGACTTAATTGAATTAAAGACAGCAGGTGTGAAGGCTTTGATATATCAGAAGAGAAGCTAGATTTGAAATGTTAAATAGATAAACTTGGCTGAAGTATTAGAATGTGAGGTGTAAAGGGAAAATTTGCACCAGAGTAATCTGAATTTCAAAAGAGGTGGTGAAATTTTACACTTAGCCAGAAGAAGCCAAAGAGTGTGTTATTTTTCCAAAAGCTTACTGATAAAATTGGTACAAGAAATATTTTTATTATTAGAAAAGTAGAGTTGAAAAAGACATATTGGGACAATGGGATTTACATTAAAAAGGGAGGAACCTGCATAAAGGAGATGATGTTATGCGCAAGAGCAAGGAATTCTGTGATCTAACAAGTGTGAAAAGCCTCCAGCCTCTAAGCCTCAAGTTGCTATCTACACGAACTGAAGGGAAGAAAACTCACTTAGAATTCAGCTGCTCAGGGTGTCATGTTACTTTGCCTGGGTCTTTTAAAATCTGTGTGTTTTCCTGTTGCCTTAACAGAGGTATAACTGGGAGTTAGATTAACTAGGGGAGCTAGGAGTTATCAATGTAGTATTTTCTAAACCTACATACATACCTATGTATGTGCTTAAAATCATTTTTTTATTAATAAAAGTTTAATTTAGTTTTGTAAGAAACCCATAAGACTCGGTGGTCTTATTACTATTGTATTCAAGGCATGCATCTCAAAATAAATACAAATTGTAAAATAGTTGTGGCATTTGTCTCTAGTTTCCCTCTGGGATTGAAACAGCTCAGCATTTACCATCTGCTGTGCTATAACAAAATTGGGGGCTCTTTGCGGGACATATTTGAAATTTCTGGATTGGTTTAGAGTTGGTGAATCTTAAGGTTACGAGTATGAGAAGCACTTTGAATTCAGGAGTTGGCGTGAGGTTTTTTTTTTAAAATGGTGAGACTGCAATATGGCTTTGGCAGTTGCTAAGACTTGTCTGGGAGTTGAAGTTATAACTTTGGTTGCTTTACAAAAGGCAAATAAAGCTAAGTTAATGGAATTGGCAGATAATTACAATTAGGGTTATGGAAATTAAACATAATTGAAGGTATAGCACAGCATTTGAAATTGGAAGGAATACCTGAGAGACTGAGTTCTCCAAGAATGGTTCATTGGAATGGGTTCAAATTCAGTTGCAAATGAAAAAACTTGAGCTAGAGGCAGCAGAAAAAGGAAAAAGGGGAATGGCATTTTAAAGGGAACAGGCAGAAAGGGAGGAAAGAGAAAGAGAGAGAGACAGAGAATTCCAGCTTAAAATGCTGGCAGTTAAAAAAAGAGACACCAGATGAGAAAGGACTTATTTCCAGATCAGAACCCAGTGGGGAGATGTTTAAATTTGTACAAGCTCTTCCAAATTTTGAGGAAAGATTTGTTGAGGCATTCTTTATTTCATTTGAGAAGACAGCTAAACAGATGAAATGGCCACAGGAACACTGGGCATTGTTGTTACAATCCAGGTTGGTGGGTAGAGCACATGGGGTAGAATTTTCTCTTCAGTGTGTGGGCATGGGTCCCGCACGCCAACGCGTAAAATAACATGTGATGACGTCGGGCATGTGTCCTGACATCACCGCCCATCATTCTGATCTTCCGTTTGGCGGGTGCACACCTGCCAAACTGTCAAAGGCCTGTTATGGTCATTAATAATCCAATTGAACTAATTGACAGGGCTGCCCGTCCAAACTTAAGGTTGGTGGGCAGGCGAAGAGCCCAAGCGGCCTTCGCGTTTTTCATGAAACCTCTTCCACGGACGGGATCAAATTAGTAAATATTTTTTTACACATTTCATAAACATGTCCCAGCTCATGTGACACTGTCACATGAAGGGACATGTCTAAATAATTTCAATCTTTCTTCATTTTAAAGTTTCAAATTGAACTTAATCTCCCTAAGGCATGAAGTTGCCTCAGGGAGAGTTCTGCGCTCTTTCACGTACATGTGCCCTGACTCTCCCTCCTCCCCCCACCCACACAGGTAGTGCTGAGTGCTACCGAGCACATGTCACGCTCGGTGGGCCTTAATTGGCCCACCCACGTAAAATGGCGGCACGCAGCCAATTGCGGGCGGCGATCGGCTCTGCGCCCACTCCCGCTCCTGACCAGCCCACTCAACAGGCAGAAGATTCTGCCCATGAAGCTTATGCTTCACTGTCAGAAGAAATGTCGATGAACTATGATGTGGTAAAAAAGGCTATTTTGAGTGCATATGAGTTGGTTCCTGAGGCATATAGGCAAAAATTTAGGAATATGAGAAAACAGCCTAGGCAAACTTATATTGAGCTTGAGAGTGTAAAACAAAGCAATTTTGATCTGTGGATATGGGCATTAAAGATAGAGACAACAGATGCAGTTTTTAGAGAAATAGTTCTTTTTGGAAGAATTTAAAAGATTCAATTCCTTTGGTAGTGAGAACTCAATTGGAGGAACAGAGGGTTGAAATGGTAAGACAAGCAGCAAAGCTAGCTGATGATTATGAGATACTTCATAGATCGAAATCATTTTTTCATCACCCATTTAAATCAGAGAAGGATAGAAACTGGGAAGGTGAAAGGAAGATGGGTAGTCAGGGAAGAGGAGTAGGTGGAAATTCACAAAGTTTTTTTTCATAATAAAAAGGAAGGTGCTGAGTGTAGAAGTGATATTCGAAAATTGAGGTGTTTCCATTGTAATAAAGTTGGACACAAGAAGTCAGTGTGTTGGAAATTACAGGGAAAATCTGTTGGGATTATTGGGGTACAGAAACGTTATGGAAGTACTGTGGGCTCTGAGATTCAGGCACAGGAAAAACCAGTGGCTTGTATACAGGCAAAACAGGAAGAATCAGTGATAGGTAAAGAAGTGGAAATGTGTTCACAAATTACCAAAGAGAATTTGGAGAAGCAGGTTGCAGAAATGTTTAAATATTTTATGTGTGATGGGGAAGTCTTTCCATGTGTACAGGGTGGAGTAGGTAAAAATGTTAAAATTTTAAGAGACACAGGGACTAGTCAATCCTTAATGCTGCAGGATCATGATATTTGTTGTTCAGAGGGAGTATTGCAGGAATAGGTGATAATAAATGGGGTTCATGGATATGCTAAACCTATTCCATTGTGGAAAGTAAATTTAAGGAGTATGTGGAAAACAGACGAAGTGATTGTTGGAGTAGTGGAAAAATTGCCCATTGCAGGGGTTCAATTTATTCTGGGTAATGTCATAGCTGGGTCACACATGTGAGTGATGCCTATGGTAGTTGAGCAGCCTGTATAGGTGGTTTCAACAGAAGTATTGCAGAGAGAACATCCTGGATTGTTTCCAGATTGTGTGATAACAAGATCACAGGCTCACAGATTGAAACAAGAAGAACAGGAAGTTCAAAGGCAGGGAGAAGGTGTGGAAGAGCAATTAGCTGACACTGTGTTTGACAGACAATATTGTTCAGGCGGTAAGAACAGAGGACAATGCAGCTGTGGTGTTTAACTCAAGACAGTTAGTGGAGTTACGGAAAAATAATTCACAAATAAAAGAGTTATATCAGACAACTTACTCAGAAACAGAGGCAGAATGTATTCCAGAATGTTATTACCTTAAGGGTAATGTTTTAATGCAAAAATGGCAACCTTATCATGCTTCAGCAAATGAAAGCTGGAGGGAGGTGCATAAGATTGTAATACCATTTGGATATAGAAATGAAATTCTGAGGATAGCTCATGAAATTCCAATGGAGGGACATATAGGAATTAGAAAGACACAGGCAAAAGTACAGAAACATTTTTATTGGCCTGGATTGCATTGGGATGTAATCAAAATCTATAGAACATGTCACACATATCAGGTGATAGGGAAACCACAAGCAGTGATTAAGCCGGCACTTTTAATTCCATTTCCAGCATTTGAAGAACCTATTACTAGGGTCATGATTGATTGTGTAGGTCCCCTTCCTAGGACAAAAAGTGGAAATCAGTACTTACTGACAATAATGGATGTGTCTATAAGGTTTCCTGAAGCGATACCTTTAAGAAATATTACAACAAAGAAAATTGTGGAAGAGTTAACTAAATTTTTTTACAAGATATGATTTACCTAAAGAAATACAACCAGACCATTGTTCAAATTTCATGTCACAGCTGTTTAAGGAAGTAATGAACAATTTGGGGATAAAATAATTTTAGTCAACAGCTTACCATCCTGAGTCACAAGGGGCTTTGGAAAGATGGAATCAAACTCTAAAAACTATTGAGAGGGTGTATGATCAGGATTATCCACAGGATTGGGATAGGGGAATTCCATTCTTCTTATTTGCTATTAGGGACACTCCTAATGCATCAACTGGTAATAGTCGTTTTGAACTAGTTTATGGCCATGAGGAATTGATTCATGAGAAATTGGTGGGTCAAAATTCAGAAACTACTCTCCTGGATTATGTATCAAACTTCAGAGAAAGATTGGACAGAGCATGTGAGTTAGGTAGGGGATATTTAAAGATATCACAGCAAGTGGTGAAAGTGAAGGCAGATAGGAAAGCTACAGCTTGTTGTTTTATTGCTAGGGAAAAAGTGCTAGTTTTGTTACCAGTACTGGGTGACTCATTAAAGGCGAGGTTTAGTGGGCCTTTTAGAGGATTGAAAAGAATCTGAGCAAAGTAAATTATTTAATAAATACTCCAGATAGAAGAAAGCAGAGGAGGGGGAGGAATGTCTCAACCTTACTTTGAGGAGCATGCCATCGTGCTGACTGATGAGGATGTGGACCCTGCCTGTGGCGACAGTGAGGTTGACGGAGAACAGTCTCAAGAGGATTCTGCACCACATCATCCCTTCCTCATCGCAACTGAGAGAGCTCTCTCTCCTGCTTTTGAATCTGCTGCCATGCACTATTATCTCTACTTTGGTTCACAGGGAGCTCTGCCAAGGGACCAACACCCTCAGTTAGCCAGTCCCTCAGCTCTATCCAAGTCCTCATCTGCAGCTAAGAGCACTCCTTCTCCAGTGAAGGGGCGTAAATAAGCAGCCCAGAAGATCCATCGCCACAGAGGGATGAGCCAGCCCAAGAGTGATTCTGGAGGGAAAAGTGTGTGAGAGACAGGGCTTTTCAGAGCCTTGTGCAAACACACTCACACACATGTGGATCCTTCACATTTCGCACTCATCTCAATGTCCTGATAATTTTGAATGTTGCCTGCTGGTGTTGGCTTTCTATCATCCATCTGAGCTGACCTGCATCTCTGTCCATCCAATGATCACACCCCTATGTAGCACCTGATCTCGCCCGCCATGACTCTTGTTTCACTTTCGATTTGGACAGCATGGTGCTAATTTGGTTTTACTTTCGTTCCCCCATCCTTTACCCTCTCCCAGTCAGTCATTTCCTCTCCTCCATCACAGTTGACCCCCCCCACCCCCAGCATCACCTTCCACCTCCCCTCCATTACCTACCAGCCACAATCCTTTTCCATTGGGGATATCCAGGTGAATGTGCACGTTCCCTTCTTTCCTGAAAATCCCAGCCCCATCCACCTTCACCTCCCTGACCTCTTCCTTCCCACCTCCAGGGTCCGTGTCTGCCTCTGGGTCCCCACCAACTACCCTTGCCGTCCCTTCTATCGCGACTGTTGAACCCTCACCCTCCCGCCTCACTCTGCCCTTGGACATTCTTACCCTTCCTTAATACCATGCCCACCCTCAGTTCACTTCCCAGGAGGCAGACATGGACCCATTAGACCGCTCCCTTGAACGTTCAACTGCACATCGCCCCCCTGCACCTCTTCCACCACCTCAAGCTCTTTTCCCCCGAACCCCTTCCCCCCTTACTCCTAACCCCTTCCTGACTCCCTCTTCCTCAACCCTTACTCCCTCCCCTCTCTGCACCCCTTCCCTTGCACCTTTCCCCCTCCCTTACACCTACCTCCCTGGTTATGGTCTTCTCCCTAGTTACCCTCTCCTCCCCTGTTCTCCCTCACCCCCAATATCCCCCCAACATCTTCATTCCCCCCCCTCCCAACCTCCCCTCATTCTGACACCTTCATTCCCCCGTCCCAACCTCACCCCAGCTGACACCTTCATTCCCTCCCTCCCAACCGCATCCCCCCGACATCTTCATTCCCTCCCTCCCAACCGCATCCCCCTGATATCTTCAGTCTCCCCCTCCCAACCGCACCCCACTGACATGTCTTACTCTCGCAGCCGATCCTAGCCCTTCCTCTCCCACCCCCTCAACCATCACCCACTGTGAGCATCAACAGTGACTTTCCAGCTTCCGTCCACTGCTTTGCAGCAGAGCCATGTCCAGGAGAATCAACCCAGCATCCATGGATGTTCCAGTGTACTGTTGGTGTCGGCTCCAGAATCTTCTGTTCCTTGGATATTTGCGATGTGAGCAAAGCCCTGGCAGCTAAGTCCTGACTTCTGCATGTCACATTTGTCAAGACGTGTTCTACACGGCGTGCTTTCCCGCTAACATGGGCGGACGATCTAGTGGGGGCGGGGGGAGCAATTCTGGCAGGCAGACCTAATAATGATATGCTGATGTATTACAATGAGGTTCCTGTTGTTCGATGGTGGAGAATGCAGCCCGCCATCAGTGGGCTGAGCGGACGATCGCGGACTGGTTTCACACCGTCGTGAAACCAATCGCACCTATTGTCGTTCACACCATTGAACATGCCCGACACCGGCGGGCACAGAAAATCCTGGCTCAGGTATCAAGCTCAAGCTGCGTCTAAAACAAAGCAAATAAACATTCCTCCCCATACTTTGACTTCAAGTTGCATTTACCTTATAACCGCAGCACTTTTGCAAAGCAAACCGCTTCACGCAAACACAAGTGTAATTGCACCGTCAAAGCACTTGCTATTGCAATTCCTCTCGAATCAATGAAATCTTTGGAAAAATGGAAAGATGTTGAATTGAATTAGATAGAAAGGAGAGAAATTCAATGTGTGCCTGTCTCTGGCACAAAATGAGTGATGGGATTCCAACATGCATTCAAAGATGTAGGCCTGAGGCTCCAGCAAAGTTGAGCCTCGAGCTTCATTTGCATTGAACTGAAGAGTTGTAGACGCCAATTGGTGGTCCCGATACTGCCTATTGCTCAGGGCCAGGCCAATTACATCCAGCTTTGATGCGAAGGCAGGTTGCAGGTAGGTGCTGTAAAAGAGTGGGTGAAGAATAAGGGATTGAAGAAGGGGGCCACTGGAGGTCACTTTTAATACGGGGTACTCATACCAGCATTGTCTTCAAGAAGAACTGGACAGAGAATGGGTGGTGCAAGTTTTAACCTTTTCCCAACTAATTTCAATCAGGCTCCTACAACTAGAGTTAGGATCCAAATTTCCATATGAAGGGCACTGTAATGACTTGATGCAGTGGACAGGTTTCTACTTGAAACAGATAATTTTATTACAGAGCGCGTTTCAGAAACTACAGGCTTGAACCAGGTCCTCAACTAGAAAGCTACGCCCCCAGATTACCCCTTGCTTCGGGGTCATTGGTCAAAGACTCCAAGAACAATCATGTGACCCCTGATAGACAGTAGGAAAGGCTATATCTTCAATTACTACATTTCCTCCCTGTTTAGTTTTTTTACACTTCCTATTTACAGAGAACATTTGAATATCCCACATGTACATATATTTTAGTCAGGTGATTTTCCTTATTCGGTTAGAGCAGTGTAGCTCTACCACTTGAAGTTCTTCCACTGGATCAACATGATCAGGAACTGTATCGTCAGATACATCATTAGAAAACGGCAGTTCAGGGTTAGGCAAGTCTACAGAAACATCAGGCATGTCTATTCAAGATATATCTGTCACCTCAGGGATTAATGGTTCGATGTTAATCACAGGCAGAGTAGCTGGTTGTTGGCATGTCTCTGTATTCCTAAGATGATCCACAAGTTTTCAAACAATTCGGTCTTCCACTTCCACCTGGAAGTACAAAGGGCCAGTTTCTGAGACAATTGTACCAGGAACCCAATAAGGTCCATGTCCAAAATTCCACATGAAAACTGTATCTCCTACAGTAAATCTTCCAGCTTTGCTAGGAATATCATGATTCAATTTTTGATTACTCTGATTCTTCTCTACCTTCCCCTCTAAGTTTGGAAACACCAGACTCAACCTTGTACATAGGTGGCTTTTCATCAATAATTCAGATGGTGTTGAACCCGTAGTTGAATGGGGTGTCATATAATAATTGAGAAGAAAGCCGGAAGTTGAGTTTCTAGAGTATCTTTGGATAACTTCTTCATTCCAGATTTGAAAGTTTGCACAGCTCTTTCAGCTAAACCATTTGATGTGGGGTGATATGGTGCCGTTTTAATGTGTCTGATTCCATTTAAACTCATGAATCTCTGTACTGGTAAAGATTGCACCGTTATCCAAAATGATGACTTCTGATAGGCCATATATACTAAAACATTTATGCAGCTTTTCAATAGTTGCACTCGATGTCAGTGATCTGACTTCATACACTTCCATCCATTTAGAATGAGCATCTATGATCAATAAAAACATGCTACCTAAGAATGGTCCTACATAATCAATATGTCGTCTAATCCAGGGTCAACCAGGCCATTCCCACGAATGCAGTGGAGTTGGAACAGGCAACTTGTGTTGTTGCTGACACTGGAGACAGTGCTTGACCATGCTTTCAATGTCACTGTCTATGCCTGGCCACCAGACATAGCTTCACGCATTTTCATCTTCGATATGCCAGGATGCACACCGTGAAGCTCTGTCAAGAGTGGTTCTCTTCCTTGCAAAGGGACGATGACTCTTAATCTCCACAACAAGATTCCATCTTGACAACTCAACGCTGTTTTTCTGGCATGGAATAGTCTCATCTCTTCAGTCACTGGTGAATCGACCATCCTTGCAATACAAGGTCTTGGACTTCTAGCAAAATTGGATCTCTGTTCATCCAATTCCTAATTTGCTTCGCAAACTCAGGCAAAGAGTTCAAGAAATTCAACACAAGCACAATTTCTTGTGGCACTGGAGCATGTACAATGCTATCTGATAACGGGAGATGACTGAGTACGTCTGCATTTGCAATATGCACACCCGAAAGGTGCATAAAGGTGTACTCATATGCTGATAAAATCAAAGCCCAGCGTTGAATTCTTGCTGAGGTTATTGGTGAAATGGTCCTATCCTCACTGAATAAACCCATTAATGGTTTATGGTCTGACACAATGGTGAAATGTCATCTGTGCAGGTACTGGTGGAATTTCTTCACTCCAAATATTACTGATAAGCCTTCCTTTTCTAGTTGGGAATAACCCTTCTCGGCTGCAGAGAGGGTTCTCGACACATAGCCAATTGGCCTTTCTGATCTATCTTCCATCCAATGTGATAACACAGCTCCCACACCATAAGGAGACGCATTACATGTTAATACCAATTCCTTCAATGGGTCATAATGTACCAGTAAACATGATGAATGTAATAGCTTTTTAACTTTCAAAGGCTTCTTCCTGTTTTGAAATCCATGGCCAACGATGATTCTTTTTAACAGCAAGTGTAATGGTGCTAACACTGTTGACAACTTTGGCAAGAAGTGGTATAATAATTGATCATGCCCAGAAAAGACTTGAATTTAATTACACTGGACAGAGAGGGCGCCTCTTCGATTGCCCTAACTTTCTTTTCTACTGGATGCCACCCCGTGACCCAGGTAAGTAATTTCTGGTGCTTGGAATGTACATTTTTCTTTCTTTAATTGTACACTGGCTTCCAATAATCTTCTTAACACTTCTTCCAGGTTGCCCAAATGTTTAGCTTCAGTTGACCCTATGATCAGAATGTCATCTAGGCATACTACTACTCGGGAAAGTCCTTGCAAAAGACTCTCCATTGTCCTTTGGAAGATCACACATGCAGACGATACTCCAAAGGGTAGGTGAGTATATTGATACAGACCCTTGTGCGTGTTGATGGTTACATACTATCTAGACATACTATCCAGCTCTAGCTGTTGGTATGCATGGCTCATGTCCAGTTTGGTATAGGATTTGCCTCCAGCTAGCTTTGCATATAAGTCGTCTATCTTTGGGATAGGATATTTAATGCATATAGTTTGGTCAGGTTTCACCACTAGGACTATGGGTGCTGCCCATTCCAAAATTTGGACTGGTTGGATGATGCCCAGCTTTTCTAACTGGCACAATTCTGCACCGACCTTCTCCTTTAAGGCATAAGGCATAGGTCTGGCATTAAAGAAATTAAGTGTCACCTGAGAATGTACATTATTTTCGTTTGCAAGCATTTAAACTTTCCTAGTTCATCATGAAATAAACTATTTCCTTAACAGCTCAGGAACAACTCCAGTTTTCACGTGAAATATTTCAGACCAGTTGAGCTTAAATTTTTGTAACCAGTCTTGGCCCAGAAGACCAGGTCCTTCACCTATCACTATGATCACTGGAAGCTGGGCTGTCTGCTGCCTATAGGACACAGGTACTGTGGCGATGCCCTTTACCTGTATGGATTCTCCAGTGTATGTCTTCAATTGAGCCATTGTTCGCTCCAGATTCAGTGGCTGGGTACCTTTGTTTAGGTATTTAAATGTGTGCTCTCCTACCGCTATGGTTGAGGTTCCCTTATCTACCTCCATTATTAGTGGCTTCCCATTCACTTGGATTGTGATGGTGATAGGTTCAGTTTTTACTGCTGTGAATAGATGTTGGTATCAACAGCTTCAGGTTCTGTTACATTATTAACTTCAAACATTTTGGTCTGTTGCCTTATGGGCTGTTTTGATTTCGCCCTGCATTGCTTTATTACGTGACCTTTCTTATGGCGGTCATGGCATTCTGCCTCCTTGAATCTGCAGGTGTCTGGTACGTGGTTACCTCTACATCCATAACAGATTAACTTCGGAATTGCTGCTGAAATGCTTCCACTAGGCCTTTCGCTTTTCTAGCAACAGAAAATGTCTCTCGCTTTGCTGCTATGTCTCTGGTTCCCACCCCACATGAAGAACAACACCACGTTGCACGTTCTGTAAAGCCTGCAAGTCTCTCACAGCACATTCCATGGCTAGTGCTTTTTCTATGGCATGCCTCAATTCGATGTTGACTTCTGCGAGTAAACAGTGCTGAATGGTGTTGTCATTAACTCCACAAATGAGTCGGTTCCACAACATATCATTGAGAGTTTCTCCAAGTCGCAGTGCTCAGTCAACTGCTTCAACTTTGCTATATAGGTTGCAATGGACTCTCCCAGGGCCCTTACTCTAGAGTTAAACTTAAACTGCTTCATTATTACGGATGGCTTCAGCTGAAAATGTCTCTTCACGGGTCTACTAATTCATTACAGGACTTAGAATTGGGTGTGTTCGGGGCATCAGGCTGCGGATGAGATTGTATGTCTTGCTACCACATACACTTAAAAGGATTACTTTCTGCTTATCCTCCGCGGTAATTTCATTTGCCACAAAATAAAAACCAAGGTGCTCTACATACTGGGTCCAGTCTTCCATAGTCGCATCGTAAGGATCGATTCTGCTGAAGAGTGGTGTGACTGGTGAGTATACTTTTTTTTAAAGATCTGAGGTAATCACATTCACAAGGCAAGGTGCAGCATTCGCACTATTTTTACCCTCATTACCAAATGTAACGACTTGACATATCAGACAGGTTTCTACATGAAACACATAACTTTATTAGAAAGAGCTTTTCAGAAGCTACATGCTTGAACCAGGTCGTCGGCTAGAAAATCATGCCCCCCGGATTATCCGCCCTCAGGGTTCATTGGTCGGAATTGCCAAGGACAATCATGTGACCCCGGCAGGCAGTAGGAAAGACTATATCTTCAATTACTACAGGCACCTGCAGACTTAAAAATCAGACTTGGGAAAACATGCCCCAAAATTTGTCACTTCAAATACAATCTAACATCCAAAAAACAGGAACAATGATGTTCAATTCTTCCACCCAATACTTTGCGTCAGTTTAAATTGCTTTAATAATCTGGGATGCTTCTGAGATTAATTGCAATTACTATTGCATTAGACTGTATATTTTGGTTTTCGAGATATTGTCAGGCAACTGCCATTCAACTACAATGCTATGATCAGCCTGGTCTCATTTCACTGCTCTTCTTCATCTCCCAAAAATACAAGATACAAGGGAATACCCAATGGAAAACTCAGCACACACTCCTCTGAGATTGGCCAAATACACAAATTACCATGGAATGACCCAACATCCCAACAAGACAGCCCTACCTGAAATATCTGCCATCGAGCACCAAACTAGCAATCATTATCAGCCTTAACTAGCACTCCAAATTAAATTGGTTTCCTCAAAATGAAAAATTAGCCCAAAGGGATGAATTGGCACAAAATGACCCAATAAACCAAACTGACCCAAAAAAACCCAAACTAATCCTGAATGAGTGACTTTATGCCCCGAGATAAAAACAAAAAACTACTGCGGATGCTGGAAATCCAAAAAAACAGAATTACCTGGAAGAACTCAGCAGGTCTGGCAGCATCGGTGGAGAAGAAAAGAGTTGACGTTTCGAGTCCTCATGACTTTGAGTGTCCTGCCATCCATTCTTAATTAGCACATTCTCTTAGATAATATCACCACCTTTAACACCTCTCTGTTCATTTGTCTGTAACATCTTTTGATTATCTGCTCCTATCACTGCTTGCTTGTCCCTACAACACCCACCCCCCTCCCCCCCAACCTTAATCCAGCTTATATTTCACCCCTCTCCTAACTTCACTCAGTTCTGCTGAAGGGTCATGAGGACTCGAAACGTCAACTCTTTTCTTCTCCGCTGATGCTGCCAGACCTGCTGAGTTTTTCCGGGTAATTCTGTTTTTGACTTTATGCCCCAAATTGGTTTATTGCTACAACTGACAAAGCACCTCTAACAAACCCAGAAAGTCAAACCTAACACCCAAAACTGATAACTCACCATAAACTGACCCAGGAAACCAAGTTGACCATAGCACTTCAAAACTCATTGACCATTGTGCTCCCAAATTGACCCACTACCCCTAAATTGGCACAGAATCCCTAAATTGAAATGGGTTTCAGACTTGGAAGTAGCAGAGTAGCTAACTGATTTGAAATCAGACAAGCAGAATGAATGTCAAGGCCAGCAAGATGGTAGAGATCAGCCCTGCAGGGCCAGTAGAGCAGAAGAAAGCCAAGAAGCACTGGGGATCAGCCCAGGTGCCAGTGGAAGGTTAAAAATCTAGAAACCTTGGCAGAAACTAAAGAGAAGGGAAAAGTTAGCTTCTGCCAGTAAAGTGGAGTGGGACAACAGCTGAGCATTGTTCATACTGAATTTCTCAGGCTGCTGCTAAAATAGTACCTTGAAGAGCTTGATCGTGTTGGATTACTTCAAAAAATAATGTCATGGCTTAATCCTACCTACGTTCTCAGGTGTGCTCATTGATACCCAATATCTGGGTAGTTCACAGCATGATTCAGGGATCATAATACCCTTCTTCTATACTCTGAGATATATCATGAGTAGCCATGTGAATTCTCCTCTGTCCAAATAGTAGACTGGATAAATACTCTCACCAATTTGACGGACAGGCTTTGAGCCAATGTGGTTTTAGATAGGCAAACAGGCCCCACACTCCTCAATATATAAAAAATACAACTCACTTTCTCTCTTAATATAGGCCCTTAAATTTGGACTAAACTAATTCCCCTGGCTCGGCCAGCTGTAATTAAAGATATTCAGTCTTACAGATGGTGGCTGAGAATTCCAAAGACTGACTCAAGGCTGCCTGTGGACTGTCAATAGAGCTCTGTAAAGTGAAGTCTCTGCTGCAAGCTGTCAATTACAGGGAGCTGTAGCCAATCAAAGCTCCTAGGCACAAAGTCACTCACCATCCCAGGCTGCGGCTTATGCTTTGAGTTGTGATCAGAGTGAACAACCCCCATAGATACTGAAACAAAGGCAGTACACAATGTGCCTCTCATGACTTAATTAAAACAAACAGCCATTTATTAATATTGAATGAAGGGAAACTCCTGTCAATGGCATAAAATGCTTGTCATTGTAAAATTTCTAGCCACTTGATACCAAGAACTTTTGTTTGCAGTTTAACTACTTTGTACTAACATAGAAAACCACCTTCAGTTTAAGAAATCTCCAGTATGATTTATATACACTTTTATTCAATATCAAATATATCAGTTATCAAAGATACAAGTTAAAAATTGCAGCATAGCAAACATGTTTCACCACAAAAATGTCATTTATAAGCCATTCATAATAGTTGTCTGCATTTTCTTAATCTCAACTGAATTCCTTTATGTACTGCTGCTTCAACAGATTAGATAACACAGTGTTAATGAAATAAAGGTGGTGTATTTGGACTTCTCAAAGTTTTTGTTGGGGTGAGACTGAAGGAGATATTTTGGAAGCTCATCATTTTCAACGTAGTGCGTTACATGGATACAATGGTGGCTGAACGGACTGAAAGCAATCTGATTAACAATGTTCCTATGGTTGGCCAGATGTGACTTTTGGTTGGATGCAGGAATTTCAATGCTACTGGGCTTGTAATTCCGTAACTGATTCACATCTTACATAGAAGCAATAATGCACTACACAGATTGTATTATATACATTGTATTATCGTTGGGCTTTTAATACCTTGCACTTTGATGAGGAAACCTACAGACTCTTCTGGAACAATTATGCACAATATTGGTGCATGACTTGATACACTGTGTAACTTATATCTCAGGCAGAAGCACATTACCGTGGTGCCAGTGCATATGTGCCATTGACACATAACCCAATACATTGTATGATTACAACTCAGAGAACTATTGTGACATCATTATTTACATGCTATTGGTGCACAACTGTAACCAAGGAGGAGCAATAAAAATCTCTCAGCTCCATTAGTACTCACCCTTCTACTACGTGATGTGACCTCTTACACTTACCATATGTTCACAGTTCTAGACTCTTCAGCTAAGGGAAAACAGCCTTTCAGCATCTACCCTATCAAGCCTTCTAAGAATTTTATACATTTAGTCGCATGGTAGTACAGAACTTGAGTATTGCTGAACAAAGCTTTTCATCTTGCATTCATCAGGACAGAAGCAAGAATGCCAAATTTCAAAGGGGACAATTTATGCTGCATTAGGAAAAGGGTGCTGATTGGCATGTCCAAATGCAGGGAGCTGTCCTCTACAGGCAAAAAAGAATATGTCCAGATGTTGCACCTTTTTTGAATAAAAAGCATGATGGACAATAGTTTCCTGATGCAATTGCCATGGCAACATCTTGACCAATCAGAGCCGACTAGCCAAACCAATCCTCAATCCATGCTAATCTATTCCCCCGACCTTTTTGAATGCCTTCTGAAAATATATCCACTAGTTTCTGCCTTATCAATGCTGCCAGTTACACTCTCAAAAAAGCTTTAAGAGAGTTGTCAAACTCAATTTCCCTTTTATAAAATACTGTTGACTTTGCCTGATCACATTGTGATTTGCCAGGTGTCCTGTTATCACGTTCCTGATAAATTCTAGTGTTTCTTCTATCATTGCTGTCAAGCTAACAGACCTATAAATTCCCTATTTTCTCTCTCCCTCCTTTCCTGCAGGGTTACATTTCCTACCTCCAACCCATGGGGACCATTCTAAAATCTAGGGAACTCGAAGATCAAAACCAATGCGTCTGCCATCTCTGCAGTCACCTCTTTTAAAACCTTTAAGATGTAGTCCATTACATTCAGGGGATTTATTAGCTTTTAATCCCATTAACTTCTTTGGTACTTTTTCTTTACAAATATTAATTATTGTGAAACAAAAACAAAAATAGCTGGAAAAACTCAGCAGGTCTGACAGCATCTGCGGAAAGGAATACAGTCAACGTTTCGAGTCCGTATGACTCTTCATCAGAACTAAGAAATATAGAAATGAGGTGGAATATAAGCTGGTTATTTATTATTGTGAGTTTGTCACTCTTATTAGAACATTGTTGCTCCATCATTTCCTGTATGTTCTTGGTGGTTTCTTAAGTGAAGACAGATAGAAAATATTTCTTTAATATTTCTGCCATAGATTCTCCATTATAATTTCTGCAGTGCCACTTGAACATTCTCCCAGTGGGCAAGGCATCCTGAGGGGAGAACAAAGATAGAAAATCAACTGTTAAATACAAGCATCAGCAACACTGCTTGATCTGTAAGTTGGACAGTATTTGCTTCACTCTCATTAATTGAACTCCATTTCAAATTAAGGCCAGATGACCGGAGTACTAAATTAGTGCTTAATGGACAGCAGCACTGATAGAACCAGTAAAGCTGCAAACCAACTTATAAATGGCCTGAATTAGTTTGATAGCGGAAAAAAAACATTAAAGTCTTTAGCCCTATTTTTAACAAATAATTCCAACTGTTGTTACTCCTACCTTAATTTTGTGCCAAACATTACATCTACAGCAGTGAGCACTCGCCCCACAATGCAGCAAATTTACCTTATGCCACTTGTCATTCTGATCTCATACGTAAGGAAATCGATTTTTAATTCTTCTGTTATTCCCTACATCAATATAATAAGTAAATGCAGTGTGATGGCTTCAATCAAGGAGACATAATATATATCTTGAGAAGTGAGGTTGACTGTATAAGTGATGGGGAAGGCAGACAAGTGCATGCAGACAGATTTGGATAAAAACAGGTGGAATAAGAGCAAAAGATATGGTCCTCAATCTCGAAAAGTTGTATTGTTCAAATGTAATTGATTTACATTATTCCTTCTCCATTCTGAAAGTAATATTACTTTGGTATTATGTTGTAATAGCACACTTCATCACATTTGTAATACCAAGGATACATTAAATATTGACTGGGCTTTTGGTGAGAGCAGGAGAAGATATGTTTAGTACTGATGGTAATTTAAAATTAAAAACCGGTACATCAAAAGAAGCATCCAAAATCACTGCGATTCCCATGGCAGTGCAGATACTGGGTGAATGAGTTGTACAATAAAACAGAAAGGAAATAAGATGTACAACGTTGATGTATTTCAATGATTTCTCTGAAGTTAAATTATCAAAAGCATTAACAAATGACCCAACATCCTTTCATCTCTGTGACCCAGTTAAAAACAAGCCCAGGGCAATGAAATGAAAATTTGTGCCATCTGCTGACATCCTACATGAAAGAGAGTTTGAAAAGGCTCAACCCTTCGGCAGTAGCTGTGGAAATATAAAAACAGCTTTGGTAAGTATCATTAGGCTCGCAAACTTATTAACAAAAATAATGATTTGTTTGGACTCCTTAGTACAGTTCATGTTCCAACTTTATTTTAGCTCTATTGTTGAGAAGTCCATGATTTTTGGAGTGATTTACTTAATGTTAATGTATAGCACTTCATTCAAGTTTTACATATTGCATCACTTTACCGAGCTCAATATCCCTTATTTGAAATGTTCACTGTCTGCCACCATTCAGACCTCATGTTAATTCCTCATTGTAACCTCCTTTGTCAGCCTCTGTACCAAGTCACTCCTTATTCTTGTCCCCTCTACCTTTATTTCCAAATCCACGTGTGAGGAATTCTTCATCTCAATTATCAAAACCATGCAGGTAGCAACCTCTACTTCTGTCTTTTTCCATCTACCTAAACCAAACCCCAAGTCTCAGAGTCACCCCAATCTTAAATCATCATAACTTTGCAGTTTCACCCCAAGCCTCACTTTTCAAATTCATCCTTCCATGTGATCTATCTTGTGCTCTCTTGATTCACTCCTCATTCCACTCTCGTAAGTAGGTCTATGTTGGAGGAAGTGCACAAAGAAATAGGGTTGGAGGAAATTGTGTGTGAAGGAAGTGGCAATGTATGGAAGGATTTAAAGGGTGGATCAAATCTTAATTTACAGAGACCTGAAGTGCCAGTGGAACTTGGCTAGGATAAAGGTAATGTAGGTGAGGAAACAGAACATGGCATTTTAGATGATTTGCAGCCAATGGATGGTGGATATGGTGAAACCGTTCAGAAGACTATTTGGAGAAGTCAGCTGTGAGGGCACAATGCATAGATTAGAACAAAGTATATACAACAAGGTTTTGTGAAAAGAGGCTTCCATTGAACTATAAAGGTTCCTTAGAAATTAATTTGAACTTAACCCATACCAATTAATTTCTCCTTCATGTATTTGCTTTGTGGAACTTCTAATTCCATTCCCTGGTCTTCTTAGTCAAAACTTAAACTAAAAGCATTCTGTGCTATGAAATTATTCTGAATAAAATAACAATAACCAGAGACAGAGCATTTATCAATTATTGACTGGGACCTTAGTACTGCACAACCTACGACAGGGGTGGACAATAATGAAATGCACACTGCATGCTACTGAAGCTGGAATCAACAGCATCATAAATTGATTAATCTCTAGCGTTTGGGACTTTCCCCTATCATGTTGCAATGTTCATGTCCTTGCTCTCCCCACTCTGTCCAAAGGTAGTAATATAGAGTTAAACGTTGAGCGTATAGATCAGCGGCCAATAGTTATTCTGCATTATGGCGAGTTTTACTGCAGGCCCAATATTTGGCAGGGGCCTGTGCGTTAATACGCCCTTAGGTGGGCTGACCATAAGTTTGAACAAAGGAGTGCATTCTAAATTGGAGCAAGGAGCTGAAGAGATTTAGCGGAAGGAATTCCAGAGCACGGGAACTAGGCAACTGATGGCTCAGCCAAACATGGTGGGGTGAAAGTAGGGAAGCATATAAAGGAGGTGAGGGTCAGAGGAACAGAAATTTTGGAAGTTTGTACAGCTGGAGAAAATTGCAGAGATAGGAAGCAGTGAGGTCATGATAGAATTTAAAGAAAGATAAGGAGGATATAAAATTTCAGAGATTGGAGGAATCAACTGGTTAAGGAAGTAGATAACTGGGGTTTGTCTTTCAAGTATCCATAATAAAATAAAAAATATAACCCTTCAATATTTAAATCCAGCATTTATTTTAATTAAAAAGATAGTTTAGCTGATTATTAAAATGATGTTACGAATAATACGTGGTGAATTAAGTCTGAGCAATGTGAAACAGATTGGTTATTCAGCCCAGCACAGACAAAACCATCCAATAGCAGCTGCTCTGTTGGCATCAATGTGTCAAGAATCTACTTTCAAATTGATGAGAAGCAGAAACTATTCACTTTATTATTGCCAGCAAAATCAACAATGAAGTAACATCACAGCTCTACAATCATCCCTACCTAAAAGATCAATGCATTCTTTTAGCATACATTTGATACTCATGGCATATGTTTTGCCTGTTCCTAGATCTGTCATTTTGTGATTCTTTCTATTCATTCACAAGATGTGGCATCACTAACAAGGTCAATAGTTGTTACCCATCCCTAATTTCCCTCAAAAAGATGGTGAGTTGCTTACTTGAACCACTGTAATCTATTTGGTGTAGGTCCACCACCACGCTGTTAGGGAATTTCAGATTTTTTAACCTGAATGACGATATGGTTCCAGATTAGCTTGGTGTGTGTCTTTAAAGGGAACTTGGAGGTGGTATTGTTCCCATGCATCTGCTACCCTTGTTCTTCTAGGTGATAGAGGTCAGGTAATTGGAAAGAGCAAGTTGCTGCAGTGAATCTTGGAGGTGGTACACTGCTGCCAAAGTGTTCTGGTGGTGCAAAGATTTAACGTTTAAGATGGTGGATGGGATGCAAATCAAGAGGGTTGCTTTGTTCTGGATGGTGTTGAGTTTGAGTGTTGTTGGAGCTATACTCATCTAGGCTAGTGGAGAGTACTTTATCACAGTCCTGACTTGTGTCTTGTAGATGGTAGGCAGCTCTGACTTGCTCTTGCAGCCACAGTATTTTTATGGCTGGTCTAGTCAAGCTTCTGGTCAATGGTAACCCCAGGATGTCGATGGCGAGGTATTCAGTGATGGCAGTGCTGTTGAATGTCAAGGGAAAATGGTTGGATTGTCTTTTAGGAGATAGACATTGCCTAGCACTTGAGTGGCGTAAATGTTACTTCCTACTCATCAGCTCAAGCCTGAATGTTGTCTAGGTGCACACGGGTACAGACAGAGGAGTTGCAAATGGTACTGAATACTGTACAATTGAATTATCAATGCCAAAAACCTTTCTTGCACATTTTAATATTCATTCTTTTTCCCACCTTGCAATAGTCCCACCTTCTCAATTGAATTGAAGACATTATTTCAAATACAATTCTGGATAATCAAAATAGCACTGCCAATATTACTTCCCATTTTATTCTCTGTGCCACTACCACTCTGACTTTGACCTCCTAGATTGTTCTAATGAAGCTCAATGTAAGGTTGGGAAATAGCACTTCATCTTTCAATTTAAGTACTTAACGTTGAGTCCAGAAGGCAATAGAGTTCATCAGATCATAACCACTTCCCCTATTTATTTGGGGAGCAGCTGTTGGTGATGAACCTGCTATTGCCATTTACACCTCCTCTAGACCCATCTTTTGTTTCTTTACTTGTCCCATTAACATGTCCCTTTGCCTTGCACCAGCATTCCTTTTTTGTCATTTAATCACTCCTGCCATTCATCCTATCACAGACCTTCACTTTTGTTCTTTCCTCCTCTCCATCTTTCTCTGCCTGTACACTAGCTTAAACCCTATTGCACCTCTAACATTTTCCAGTCCTGATGAAAGGTAATCATTGAACTGAAACATTAAAACTGCTTTCCTCTCCACTGATACTGCCTGACCTGCTGCGTATTCCCAACATTTTCTGTGTCTTTTATTTTTTGCTTACCTTTCGTGTGATCTTCCTCATTGTTTGAAGGCAATTCATGTTCCACATACCTTAAAACAGGCCATGGGTCAACTGCGGGGGAGAGAAAAAAATCTGGGGTTGTGTTTATCCAGGAGTTTTATACCACCACGAATGTCACGACATTCTTACCTTCCTAAGCCACTTAAGAATATCTCCCACAGACCATTTCTCAGTTCTATTTCATAGAGAAATTCTGCAGCATAGGTTTTGCGAAGCATGATAATGTCTAAAACCCACAAAATATTGGAGTTAAAATCCAGTGCAGAATGGTAGCAAGAATGTACGTGGAAAACAAATTGCATTCAAAGGCACACCTTGATTAAGGGCATCCCAAATAGAATATCACTGGCTTCATTATCCATTTCTGCTTACTTTACAATTGCACTAAAATTGGCCAACACTTAAGATGCCCAATCCAAATTCAGTATTAAAGTCTGCATTAACGGGTTTGAAGAATAATTTTTTAAAAATTGCTTACCAAAGGAACGATGAGTACGTATGTGGCAAAGTAGAGTTGTACTGCTTATCCCATATCACATGAGAAATTCCAGGTTTCTGCTCTCCAACTTCATTGTCTAATGTTCAACTGGTGATTACCTACCTTGAGAAGGGGGGGTTGTTGTGGTGGGGGCACACCAAGCTAAAAATAGTTCTCTTTGGGGTTAGTTGGACTGCCTCTAAGGTGACATATGTGGGAATGGGCGATTGATATGAAATCAATCCTTTATAGCAGATTTGGAAATCTGTTGGCTGGGATTGCTAGATTTGTAGCACTTCAGGGCATAACTAACTAACCAGCTAGACTAGGTCATTAATGACAAATGAAGAGACAAAGTGTCCTGCCAGCATCTGTTGTGTGACAAGTTCCAAGAACCAGGAGGCCACTTGACAGTGACAATATACAAAAGACCGAGCAGTCTTCAATGACATGAGTTAGTGGCCAATAGGCTACTTTGGTTCTCTTTACTTAAAGGGTTCCTGCTTTGTGGCTTTTATTTTTGTTCTTCTGCTTTCTTTTCCATACTTTGTCTTGACCACCAACCCCCCCCCCCCCCCCCACCCCACCTCCACCCCTTTTCCCTTTGTGTAGCAGAAAAATGTGCAGCAAAGAAATGGTCAAAGGAAAGTAAAAGAGAGAATGTGTGCGCACAGGAGTGAGCAACAGAAAGGCTGATTATTGGTTTAACACAGTGTGATTGTACAGAACTGTGAGCAGCTTCCATCAGCAGCAAAAGCCTATTGCACCTGGTGTTCCCAGGCAATTTCCCACCCAAGCACTAACCAGACTCAACTCTGCTTAGCTAGTGACATTAGACTTTTTAAAAAAATTCATAATTTAGTCATAATTAAAGGCATTAATAATATCGTGACCATTCCTTTGTACTAATAAATCAGTCCTTTACCAGTTTTTAACTTAAGAAATTCAATTTGTTGCCCATTAATCTATTGAACTTCAAATACTGGTCAAATAACACCATCCTTAAAATCTTTTCTGAATAATAAATCCACATAACCTATATTTGAAATATTCACAAGTTTACTTTTCTCCCCTTTAAACTAAAGCATTCCTTCTTTGAACAATCACAAATCTGGCCACGTGGAACATTAAGTTCATCACTGCATCACAAGATTCAGATAGACTGAGGCAGACTTTCCTGCAATCCTCATCTTAAACTAGATTCCCACTCCCAGTTTTTGGACCCCATTTAGCAGGAAGACCTCACACAATTAGTCGCTTGGTAGTACAGAACTTTAGTATTGCTGAAAAAGAGACTTTTTCTGTTAAAGCTTTTCGTCTTGCATTCATCAGGGCAATTCAAAAGAAAATGCCATTGTCAGGGGAAACAACATATTTATACTCTGAGAAGAGAGTGCTGATTAGTTGGTAAGTGGAATGATTGGTAGAGGCATTGCCATGGAGAATGCGCCAACAAATGGTTGTCACTTATTTTGTTTAGTTGAAACAGGCGCAATGTGTGTACATGCTCTTTCTGTCTGTAAAAAACAGGGACCTGTGTATTAATATATGTAGCTTCCCAATACACGCAAATGCACCACACTCCGAGCCCAACTGACAAGCTTAAATTGGTTGTCAGCATAACTCTTAGCAGACTGAGGATTATTTAGCAAATGTTGTCCAATCGCAGAGTCACGTCTAATGTTGGACACTGTGTTTTGAGTTATGTAAGCACAGGCTGGTTGGGTACGATCTGTACCTTGCCCGTTGCAAACAGCGGAAGGGGCATGCTGTTTGATACGATCCACCAGTCTTTGGGATGCACAGCCCACATACCTAGCATCACACTGGCACTGAAATTCATATACCACATTACTCATTTGTGTGACAGGCAGGTGGTCTTTTCGGCTTGACTGTAACATCCAGTTAGTAGCAAATACCACTCGCATTGCTACAGCATAGTAGCAGCGTGAAACAGCTAATTCTACCTGCTGCTCAAATTTTTAAAATACCTTGCCCTTCCAGGGTAATCTGAGGTATACTGGGCACTTTTCAGGTTTAAAAATGACAGCCTTGGGTCCATTCATGACTTTGCGTGATGTACAGCGCAAAATGATCTGATCAAGGTGGCCATTATCCCGCAGGATGGCTTTGAAAAGCATTGGTTAAAAAAAGTCTCCTTTTTCAGCAAAACCTCACACAATTGTTGAAGTTAGTGCTTGAAATTATTTAGCTGCACACATAGGACCAGTAAATGAAACCGAATCTTGTGTTCCACACACTGAACATATGAAATTAGAGTAGGCCATTGGCACTTCTAACCTGCTCCACCATTCAACAAGATCATGGCTGACCTTCTACCATCATTCCATCTTCCTGCACTATTCCCTAATTAGTATACCCTTAGTATTCAAAAATCTATCAGCCTCTGTCATATATATACTCAATGACTAAGCATTTTCAGCTTTCTGGCATAGAGAACTCCAAAGATTCACAACTCAGTGAAAAAAATTCTCATCTCAGTCCTAAATGGTCAACGCCTTATTGTAAGAATGCGATCATTGCTACCTCCACTTGCCACATCTTACCTAAAACAGTCGTGGGAAATATCTGGCTGTGGGCCAATTTAATCTAGTCTGGACACTTGAAATTCACCCAAACTCCTTCCCAAATCCTGAAAGTTTCGGCCAAAACGCCCAACCAATGGTGTCTTGAATCTCCATTCTCTAAATATCTAGAGTATGGCAGTTCTTTTTTTAATCGGATAAGCTTATCACCTTTTGTTTCAGATTATGTGGGTGTAGGCATTTGCTTTCTCTTAACTGAAGTCCTGTCACTCATTTTTTTGCTAGTTTATTGAATCATAATATAATCACAGAACCATACAGCAAATATTTTTTGTTTCCTTCCCTCTTTGCCTTACTCTGACTGCCTCCAGCAGACAAAAACTACAAACTCAATCCTTACTGCCTTGCCTTAGACTTCAAAAATATCTTAATCGCAACATTCAATCACCTGACATTTCAACCACCAAAATTACTTTCTCACCCAGTAGCACAAAAAATACTGCTTCCTCGATGCCTCAAAAGACAGAATATCAGGGAACAGCCTTTTCTTCCAGATAGGGTTGCCAACTCTGCTTGTGGACATTCCTGGATGTTTCATCATGTGACATTCTGAGCACAATGCCTGATCACATGACTTCTACAAATGCTGCTGCAGTTCCTTTGCAGTTGCGTATTTTTGCTCGTGGTTTAGCCCCAGCAGCTGTTGTGCAGCAAGTTCCAAGAACCAGCAGGCCACCAGTGAGCAGGCTAAGAGGGGATTTGAGAGATTCCTCATTGGTGGCACTTCACAATTGTTGGTTCTTCAGTCCCCTCCTGACTGAACTTCATGTGGCCAGTGTTCCCTGCAGTAGTGTTCTGGTGACAGCACCGAGTTGGAGGGTTTTCTACCAACAGCTAGTGATGTTGCCAGGGTGGCAGCGTGCACTGCAGCAGAAAATTTAAATCACTGATCTTCCAGGCTTACAGAGGCAGCAGTCGAGGGAAGAACCTGATTCCAGGAAACTCCCGATCATTCCTGAAAAATTGGGAACCTGACCCTTTTGAAAGTATAGCATGCACTCTAGATTGGGTAAACCATCCTCTTGTGTGGATTTCACATTAACTTTATTCAGTGACTCTTAGGCAGGTTATGCATTTGCCATTGACTGAACAGGCTAAAAGACAGCTTCTGAAGTAATAGAGATAATGTAAAATGGGTGATGAATTATTTGGCTAGCTTGTAACATTTATATTTAAAATTAATTGTAATTAAAAATTATTTAATTTTGTTAAAATGTCAAGCAGCAGAGCGAATCAAAAAAACCTTTTTTGTCTTTTCACTTTAGGATGCAGAGCTAGAGAGACAGACTTGGCCCTAACTCCTGGTCACAAGGGAAGGGATGGGGACTATTATTGAGCTAAGGAGTTGAGTTTAACAAACACTGACCTTATGTTCACCTCTGGTGCCACACACTCCAAGCTGGCCTCAACAAATTCATACAAAAGTGGGGGTTGAAAGCGGGTTGACTTTCAGCCTGGGTTTTCCTCCTTTCCCAGCCTACTTTGTGGCTAGGTTTTTGGGGAGAAGGAGGAGGGGAAGGGTGTGTGTCTGCCTGGATCACTCCCAGTCTCAGGGTTCTCTCTCTCCCACACTCAGACAGACTCACTCATTCCCCACCCGAGGTTGCAAGGGTTGGACATTTTATCGTCGGCGGAAGTACTCGAGACAGCTGTAATGGTGCCAAGACATGCTTCCTCACGCCGCCCTGTTAGGGACACCAGCTGTCCCAGGCAGGAGGGGCCAGGTGGGTGCTGTTGCTGCAACTGCTGTTCCTCGTGGTCTCCCCAGCCTGCCCCACCATCTTGACCTCTGTGCTCCTTTAGGGGGCTGGCACCTGCGCAGCAAGGCGAGAGAAAGAATGCACGATGGCCACTCAGCTTCAAGTTGCTCCTCCAATCATAGGCTGTTGCTCTCCCAAATTTGCTGAGAAATGGCCTGTGATTGGAAGAGCAGCTCCTTGCAGATCTTTCATTGAACAGCGAATCCACGGGCCTAAGGCAGGCATGGCGAGCTGGATTGTGGCCCGCAGGCCATTTTTTGGGCAAGCCTAGTGCAGAATAAGCCCATGTAAAGATTAGGTTACAGGCTTTCCTAAAATATCACAGAATATCAAAGACAGGTGGGCTAGTCTGCCAGGATCTGGGAGAGGGAGTGCACTTACAGGCAGCAGGATGCTGCGGTTCACAGTGCAGGAATGCGGTTTGGAGCTCGCACTCAGATTTATGAAGAGTTAAAACAAGACTGGAAGATTTGCCTAGCTTTAGCCAGAGGGAAAAGTCTCCAGAAAACTCTCACTGTGAAACACAGTCCTGGAGTTAAAAGTTTCCAGGTGGGAAAAGGAAAAGATTGGAAGCTAAGAATCATTTTGGACTGAATCTGGGAGAACTGAATACCTACTTAAAGGGGAGTGAAAAGTAAACTTGTGAAGTGTGTTTTTTTTGGTTGTGCTAAGAAAAAGGGAAATGTTCTGTTCTGTGGTTTAAAGTATAAGTTGTCGACAAAAATAGTGTTTAGTCAACAGTGCTTAATAGTCTGCTGTTACAGTAAAAGCCTTAAAACGTGAAGCATCAGTGGAAAAACAACTAACCAGAGTGGAATAGCAGTGTTAGGAGGATGGACAGATCTTCTGTAATCTTACTTCATTACTTTTGGGAATTAGGGAGAAATGGGGAAGAGATTTCCACCATCATTGAATAGATTGTTTATAGTCTGTGGGATGAGTCAGCCTACCGACTTTGCTAATTTCTTTGTTATGAGCACAACACGGCTATTACTCTGATTGTTCCTGCTCATGTTTTACTTCTCAGTAACTTTTTTTAAATTTTAGAAAAATTGTTTCTGGGTAAATCTTTCTGCTCACAAATGTACTGAATAAATGTGAAGGAGAAATATAACTTTTTTTTTACTTTAGGCACAGAATGTTCAATCAGAAATCCCACATCAGATGCAGAGAAAAAAATCTCCCTGGAACAAACTGACCTATTTTCCACACACCGGGCTTCCTATGGACTCTTTAGTGGAATTACTAATTTGTGTCAAATTATTAAAGCATTTTGAGCTATGAATCCATGCCCAAGAGAAAATGGGTTGAGGTTTGCTCAAGTATTTTCCAGAGAGGGAGAAAACTCTTGGTTCATTAATTTAAGATAGATTCAGTCTCATTCAAATTGGCATGCTCACTTGCTTTGCAGTCTACTCCCTATTATTCGGTGCTGACTCAATGGGCCGAAGGGCCTCTTCTGCACTGTGAGATTCTGTGATTACTGCAAATTTTGTACTCAACATAGGACTGTTGAGATTTGTTGTTAACCAAGTACTCCCAACCCAATCTAAACTAAGGAAAATGCCAGTTAAATGGTTTATTTCAACATAGGGCTCAGGCCACATGTGTGCTTGCTGATCAGGATGCTTGGTTTGATTCTTCCATTGTTCCTGTACTACAGTGTGGCCAGAGTTATGGGCTGGCAGAACAGTGTAGACATTTACTGTCGATCCCCAGGGTCAATGTAACTATCTGCAAAGGCGTTTCTGGAGGGCATAGCATTAACATCTTTGTTAATGACATATTTATTATGTGAAATGGCAACCAATATATATGCTATCTACTACAGTGATTGCATACACCAACGTCATAAACTTAGCTAAAATGGCTTCAAAGTAACGTGTGGAAAAGCAATTTCTAATGTTTACTGAACACGCATAAATATTGGACCCTTGAGTTGAAATTTAAAATTAAAATTAAAACTTTAAAAATGTGCTTTATTCCAATGAGAATAATACAGGTAAAGAAAAATGAAAGAAATGCAAATAAATTAGAAATCAACATTAATTAAGATTTAAGATTTAATGAAAAAACTTTCAATATTTGTGAATAGTCAAAAATCAAGTTTGGTACCTTAACGTTACAATGCAAGTAAATATTTCTTCAGGTAATTTTTCTTATTGGTATGTATCAGCAATAAATGCATATTAAAATACCATCACCAAATTTAACATTGCCATTTATTATAACATGATATAAAACAGAATGTGATATGAATATTGCATATTAACACTTGTAAGTAGCTTTTTATAATTATAGGCTCTGCTCATTGTACGCTATGTACACAATGAACATAATTACACTTTTTTTTTTTACATACAATGGGGTACTGAATATTAAGCCCCCTACATATTGCTTTGCATTTGAACTATACTGAAGTTGGAGCAAATTGCTCCATAAAGCTGGTATGAAAAGTTCACGAAAGGCAGAGAACATAGGGCACCAATGAAAAGTATGACATTTTTACATTTGCTGAGAGCAGTTTGGCAGTAATTGCAGACATTACAACACTAAATATATATAGTTACAGCAGATGGTGTTACTAAGGAACAGCAATAACCTGCACCAGTACAATGGCACTGCAATCATTGAAAGTAGTAAGGAAACAAAAGTAAAACCATTTCCTATTGTATACATCAAACATCAGAGAACTATTTCATATAGGTTATGGCCATAGTACTAGTAAACTGAAAATCAGGCATTAAATCATACATACTATGCAATACAAAATGAAAACTAAATTCTGACATATTAACTGAATTGAGACCCTAATCACCATGTGTGCTAATGTACTGTGGTCTCCATATATATATATTGGCAATTTAAAAAGAGTAAGTTAAAAAACTGCCCTGGAGCAATCAGTGCTCCTGAAGTATGTAATATATCGGCATTATATCCAACAAAAAGATAGTTCCTATAAGGAGTGTTTAATAGTGAATCAAGTGTCGCTGCCAGCACTTGCTTGAATTCTTGTGCTCGGTGCACTCCACTTCCCCGTACAGAAACCGACTTTTGACCACAGTCCCACAGTACTTCCGAATGCAGTCAAAGTCCCTCGAGCCTCAGCCTTGTGTGGATGTGTATGATTTACCTGTGGCTACAGCCTGAGCTGTATTGTCAAAAAGAAATTTCTTTTAAAAACCTTTTCAGTGAAAAGTTTAGTTCAGCATACACCAAAAGTTCATCACAAAGATACGCAATTGTCATTTTCAGCCCAATGCAAAATGAGTATTGGATGATAGTCACTATAGTCCATAATTAAAATCCCAGCAATGTGTTGTTTGAGCTAAAATCACTTTTATTTCACATTTCTCTAAGGTTTTTTAAAAAATCCATTTAATGATTTGCTCTTTTCAACGCTGGCAGGGTCCCAAATAGCTACCATTGATTCCAGCAAGCACCTAGTGTAAGCTGGGAAGTAAAATTTAAAACATATTGTGATTGGATCCTGGTACTGAAAGGTGCTTAGTAATATTCTCTTCAGTTTAATTCGATCGTCATCACCTTCATGGCATATTGTTCCTTGAAATAATTTTATAGAGAATGAAGAATGGGGACACTAAATGCCAAATGAGTGAGAACTCTGCCCCTCTATCCTGAACTTAATTCTAGCTGAGAATGACATGAGGGCAATTTCTGTTTTGAGATAGCTGTAGTGGGTGTTACATGAAATTAGTTTGCCAGCATGAACCCAGCTCTCCGTAGATAAATCCACAACAAAAAACTGCCCACAGTGTAGCACAGTTTAATTTCAGACTGCTATAAAGGTGGCTGCAGTGGCTGGTGGATACATTCGCAAAGCTGTAACCAGAACATGGAGATTTGAGCTCAGGCACATTGTTCAGACATGGTAAGTGGAGTTTTATTTTCCATTTGGCTACATGATTGAGGAGTTCTCAAAGTCTGAAAGGTGTAAACAACTTCTGTTCTCACCCTTCCCCTCTCTGCCTAGAACCTCACCTTCCATCCCACCAGCCTCCACATTCAACAGATCATCCTCTGCCATTTCCACCACCTTCAGAGTGATGCCACCAAGCACATCTTTCCCCTCCCCTCTCAGCAATCCTCAAGGGACTGTTCGTATGGTTCACTACAACATCCTGGTCTATGTTTCCATCACCCCAACAAACACTCCTGTTCCCATGAAAGCACAGAAGACGCAAACACCTGACCTGTCATTGCCTCCCTTTCTACTGTCCAGGGTCCCAAACACACTTTCCCAGTGAAACAGCAATTTACTCACTTTTTTCATTTCTGATGAAGGGTCATCGACCCGAAACATTAACTCTTTTTTCTCTCCACAGATGCTGCCTGACCTGAGTATTTACAACATTTTATTTCAGATTTCCAGTCTCTGCAGTATTGTAGTTTGCCTCAGAAAAGAAGCGTCAACTTTATTTCTCTCTCCACAGATGCTGCTTGACCTGAATATTTTAAGCAGTTTATACTGCACAGTTCCAGCATGTCTCATTATCAAAAGGCAAACTCACATAGAGGAGAACTTTAAAAAAGAAGGAAATAATAAAAATTGCTTAATCAGCTTTTTCTAAGGCACTGTCAAAAGGCATTTCTCTCGAGGCCAACAGGCAAATAAATTGCTATGGAGCAGAAAGGAAGATTCTATCCGTCATTGTAGTTAAAGTGCCAGTTGGACAAATAATTGAGTGTCATTGATGCTTGTGAGCTTGTCAAATTTCTAGACCTGCATCAACTACTGCTTGGCAGGAGGGACAAAAGAACAAAATGCTCAATGAGAACTTGCACGAAGAATTTAGCAGGACTGGATTAAGGCAGTACATTGTCGGTTAAAACAAGTGGAGAAAATATTGCTCACACGTTTTGGGCGGAAAATAAATGGTAAATTGACAAAAATTGTTGAAATAAATTAAGCTTACATTTTTATCACATCAGACACACATAAAGTGAGAGCCTTCTGTGAGCGGTTGGTGCGATGGGGATGTTGGGGATTGAGGTGGAGAAGACAGACTTTTTTCTGCAAAGAACAGTGAATGTAGGAAAAATAAGCACACAACTTTTAAAAAAAAACCTGACAGCCACTTAAGATCACAATCAAATGCACAAGAAACACCTTTTCTGGCTGTTACACTTTTCCGACAATGCAACTTAAATGTCAGATAAACAATATTGGTTTATACATTATTTTTAAAAAGTTACACTTAATCACAAGACCTTAAAATGCATAATTTGCCTGTTGCACTCAATACATAAGAATATATAAGGCTTTGATTGAATAAACTAAGATCTCCAAGTTGTAATTAAATCTTTAATTTCACTGTACTTGGACAAAGAAACATACGTAACACTCAAATCCCCCTGTGCAAATTACTTACAGCTCAAGTGGTGAAAACTACTGAACAATCACAAATTCATAGGAAGATAGACAATCATGAGCAGAATCGAAAACTAGAAGACTGATCGTCTAAAATGTGGTACTAGCACAAATGCGTTTCAATGCTATTTTTTAGTGCTAAATGGATTTGTATTACTTGAGTGCTGTTACATTTGTTTTTGAATCACAATGTCAGCTCTGTCTTTTTCCCCATGGGGGTGATATGAAAGAAGTTGCAGTAGGATATGTACAAGACACAAGCTGAAAATAGTCAATAATCAGATGAGGTTCTGCCACATTAACTTACTGAGGAAACAAGTTTGTGCATGATTATTCACAATAAGAAAGACAGGAAAATAACCTTAGTTTGAGAAAATCATTTAAAAAAAAAGTTAGTACTTTTTTTTGAATGAATATTTTGCCAAGGTTTCAAATGTATTCAGCATCCAGTGTCAAATACTTCAATAACAGATGCATCACAGGTCAAACACAAAGTAAGACTCCTAACCTCAGTATATTAATAAAAGAGAAATAGCATACCATGATAAAACAGTGCAAGTGGTACACAATGGGACAGTAGACAGTTGGCCAAACTGTAATGCAAATATATCTTTTGAAAAGGAAAAGGATGGGGAGGGGAGAGCGCAACAACAAATTGGTGGTGAAATCTTTTCTGCTCCCCATTTACATTTGGTTCCCATTCCAAGTTTTGCTCATTGCCACTGGCCCCCTCCCCTGCCCCATTTACCTTATCCATCTTCTAGCTGCCTTTATCATTTCACCAATGCTTCCCCTTTTCAAGAAGGGAATTCTAATGGTAGAAAAGGTTATCCTTGCATTTATAGTACAAGTGAAAAGATTGCATTACTGTAACTGGTACCATTTGTTAAAAAAAAACTTCTCACTCACATTAAGGGGATTGAAATAGCTCTCCTAATTGCAATGTCTTGCTTCTCTTGTCAGAGTGTCAGAAATATAACATGCTGAATTAGCAACTGTTAATAGTCGATGGCTTAAGAAACAAAATAGAGACCCAGAAAGTGAGTGAGGCAAGGTGGGGATAAAGGAGATTTCAGAAGTGTAAGGGCTTGATCTGAGATGGAAAGGCAGGTTATAAAATGCACAAAGCAAAGCAGCATTAGTGAATCTGTCACATAGCAATAAGGCACAGACTAATCCCTACACATGTCCAATCCCTGTAAAGGTGATAACAGTTAAAAACAATTCCCATGAAGCATTCAGGCAAAACTGAAATGAGTCAGTCAGGCTGATTCATTCATGCTAATTATACTGTTACAGAGCAACGATAAATCAACCAACTACATTTACCTCATTTATGGTCTTCTGTAAGCTCCACTTGCCTTCTCGGTTAGGAAATGGCACGTAGAGCTTACAGAAGACCATAAACGAGGGAATAGCTTTGTAATAACTATGATGATTTAGTAGCCTAATTAGTAGATCTCTGAATTCAATCAGCTAGCTAAGTTATAGAAAGAACTTAAATTTATATGACTTCAAGATGGCCCAAAAGCTTCAAAGCTAATCAGAAACTTTTGAAGTGTAGGGAAATGCAGCAGCCAATTTGTGGACAGCAAGATCCTACACAATTAAAATTCTTAAGTTTTGCTGTCTGATGAACTTGATGAAGCTTACACTATTTGTTTAAAGCCAGATGCTCAAAGGCGATGTATCCGTGTAAGTCAGACGAACAGCCAGAATAGTGGGTGTCATATTTCTATTTGATTATTGATGGTTGCTTTAGAAAAATCCAGTGTTTTTCCCTTCTGTTTGTGCCGCCTCCTCCTCCTACCACATCACTACGTGGTGTTATGAGAACTATCACTCAAAACACTAGCTGCGGTGTAGAACATTTCAGTTGCTTTTGGTTCAGCTACAAACATAAGCATGTCTAAGGCCTAGTGATGGGAATGAATCTCGAAAAGGACCACAACAATATACTGCTGAGACTACCACTTGACAGATATTTGACAGGCTATCTGTGCTCTTCTGAAAGAGCAAGGACATTTTTCTTAAAAAAATAAGGAAATTAAACATAATACATTCAAATGCTAGTAATGTAGTTGCACTTAGAAGAGCATATTTTAAATTGTATCTAAATTAAACATCTCTATCTATGCAATGAGCCAAATTAAAGCTAAAATGCATTGTCATTTGCATACATAGACTAATTATCAGCACCAATCAAAAGTGCCACAATGGAAAAGGACAGTAACCTATTGCATGAGACAGAATTTTTATCTAAGCACCACAATAACTGGACGTTATCTATATTGCCAGTCTGATTTCAAGATTGCCAGAATATAGGAGCGCTTCCATTGCACTTGGGCAAATCAGAATTTTTGTGGTCTGCTTTACATGGAAGCAGTGTTGATTAATGATGAAACAAAACCAAAAATAGTTGGAAAAACTCAGCAGGTCTGACAGCATCTGTGGAGAGGAACACAGTTAACGTTTCGAGTCTGTATGACTCGGACTCGAAATGTTTACTGTGTTCCTCTCCACAGATGCTGTCAGACCTGCTGAGTTTTTCCAACTATTTTTGGTTTTGTTTCAGATTTCCAGCATCCGCAGTATTTTGCTTTTATCTTATTGATTATTGGTGTTTTAACTGTGGATAAAGAGGACAAAATTCCAGAGACACTGTCTGGAAGAACAGGAATAGTATATGAAGCTCTACTGATGGCATTTCTTGTGGATAGAGGAAAATATGCAATATTTAAAATAACATTTTAAAAGAAAATCAAGAAATTTGAACATAAACCCAATATAAAAAAGTTTGGGGGTGTGGAAGAGCAGAGGGGACACCGAAAGTGCAAATATCCAACTCTATGAAGGTGCTAGGGCAGGTAGAATTGAATATGTCAATGGCATTTTGACTTTCATTAATAGGGGTAGAGAGTACAAGGCCAAAAACCTAATGATAAGTTAGTATAAGGCAAGGGTGGGGAAACCCTGGCCTGGAGGCCAGATCTGGCCCGTTGAACATTTTCATCTGGCCTGCGGTGAGATTTCAAAATCCTGCCCCAATCCCCATGTGCTGCACTCTGGGCCAGCCACCACCATACTCTGATGCCTGTGCACCTCAGTCATAGTCACCAGAAGCCCAGGCTGTGGGGAGAGAGTGAGGCCCGAGATCTGGGAGCAGGATCAAAGGGCAGGGATGGGAAGCTGCCGGCTGCCGATCGGGTGAAGTGTGAGTGACCCGGTTGTGGGGGGGCGCGGTGGTGGGAGGGGAGGGGGGCGAGGAAGAGGCCCAGGCTCCAGACTCAGGTGCAGCCTCGGACTGGGAGCTGGCCAGAGCCTTAGGTTGTTGAGTCACTGCCCTGGGCTGGTTTGGGAGTGAGACAGCGTGGGAAAGGAGAGATACACAGACAGAGTAGGAAATGAGAGAGAAACACAGACAAAATGAGAAAGGGGAGAAAGAGAGAGAATGGGAAAGGAAAGCATGCAAAACGTTGAGCTAAATTTCAGGAGTGTTGTGATTGACACACACAAGCTGTGCTACTCTGGGCTTTTTTGGGTGATTTAGTGTCATCTAATTTGAATTTATACAGTATTTCTCTTATAGTCAGCCACTTTAAATCTTGGAAATCTCTCGAATAGCATAATCAGGACATTTGAAGCTATTGATTGGAGATATTGATGGAGCAAAAGCAAAAATAAAACATGGCTACTGCAAACAAAAGAAAAAAAGTGGATGCAGAGTGTCGTGTCTTGAATGAAAAATGGACAAACAATTAATATTTTGCGGCGATGAGAGGCAAACCCCCATGTGCCGGATTTGTGGAGGACTGATTTGTGTCATGGAAAAGTCAATGTAGAAAGACACTACAGCACAAAGCACATCAAATATGCAGAACTTCAAGGACAAGTGCGACTGGACAAAATTAAAGCACTTAAAAAGCATGCGAGCGTGCAGCAAGCAACTTTCACAAGACTGAGAAAGGTGATGGGCGGTGTTACGCAAGCCAGTTTTGTGGTGAGTAAACTTATTGCAAAAAAGCTTAGGCCTCATTCGGAAGGAGAGTTTGTAAAGGGGTGCATCATTGAGACTGCAGATTTGCTGGCTCCAGAGAAAATTAAATTATTTGAGTGTGAGAGCTTATCTGGCAGGGCTGTGTCAGATTGAATTAATAATATGGCACAAGACATTGAAGACTCTGAAAGATTCTGTGACTGATTGAGTTTTACTCTCTGGCTATTGATGAGACAACAGACATAACAAATACATGGCAACTGGCGATTTCTCTGTGTGGAATCTCAGCTGATTTTGAGATATGGGAGGACTTGCTTGCTTTAGAAGCAATGTGTGACACTGAAGGTGACGATACATTTGAGAAGGCTACATTGGCAGTGCACAGGCTTCAGTCGTCATTTGAAAAATTAAGTGGTCTTACTACTGATGGCACTCCAGCTATGGCTGGATCTCAAAAGTTGCTCTAATCAAGAAAGAAATGAATCTCCTCAACCTTGCTCCACTATGTCATTCATCAGGAGAATCTGTGGGCAGTCTGTGAGACTGAGCAACATAATGTCGACAATAGTATCGAGCATTAACTTAATTAAAAGCAGAAGGTTAAATAGCTGCCAGTTTAAGGAGTTATTAGGCCGTAGCCTCCGACTAGTGTCGGAAAGTGCTGGCCCGCAGAAATTAGAAGGAATAAACGCACACTTACCTGGTCTTGAAAATTGTGTTACCACTTCCATTTGCTGAAGCTGCTTGGGGCCTGCATCGAAAGACTCCACGCAGGCATCAGCAAAGTGCAGCTCCAGCATATTCGAGGAGGCCATGCCCCCTTTTTAATGGCACTTGCTGCCATAAAGCAGACAAGTTTCAAGGGCCAGGGAAATTGACAGGCCGGGGGAAGTATGTGGCTAAGGTAAGTAGATACGATTTGGGGATGTCGGGGGTTCCAAGGTTTCGTGGGAGGGTCTGAGGGGTTGTCGGAGGTCATGGGGGGTGGGGGGGCAGGGAATGGGGCGAGTCCCGTGGAGTCAGTCTGGATCTTTACAATTGTTACCCAGAAGTTTGAAGAGGTTTTAATTCTTCTAACTTTTTCTGGGTAACTATTGGTATGACCTTGGCGGAACCATCTGAAGGTTGTGATTTAAATCGCATTTTCGGATGGTTCCCAATGTAGTGCAGTTGTCCAGAGGAAGTTAGCACTTCTGGGCAATTGCCATGCAAACCCTTACTTGGGAACTTGCCAGAGGGATTCCCCACCACATCTTTGGGGTACCTCCAAATCCGCGCTGGGGAGCATGGAGGTTACGGGCCATTGAGAAACCTTGAATCAGAGCACGGCGATTTAGTTTACTATTGTGAAATGCAATGGCTCAGCCGGGGGAGTACGCTGAAGCGTTTTTATGCACCGAGGAACGAAGTGAAACTTTTCAAGTGGCCGAGCTGAGCGAGAACAAGTGGCTGTGTGACTTGGCTTTCATGGTCGGCATTACGGAGTATCTGTCTGAGCTCAATGTCAAATTGCAAAGGCCTAACCAGCTTCTTACTTCCCTTCTTTCAAATGAGAAATCATTTGGAGCCAAATTAAAGCTGTGGCAAATGCAACTGGAAAAGGGCAATATGGTGCATTTTCCTACCCATCAGGAACAAAAACATGTGACAACAGTGGGGTACACCAGGGAGGGTACAAATTTACTTCAGAAATTTTGAGACACCCAAAAAGGAACATAGGAATTGTGTCACGACTTACTGGGGATAGTGCGCTGTAATATCAAGCCCCACTGTTCCCAGAGCTATGGCAAATGTGAAAAGTTTGACCAAACCACCAGGTTGCCCCAATTCTACCTAAACGTTTAATTTGGGTTAACAGAATATGAGCACCAGGTTTGTAAACTTAATAAGTAAATAACTGTTTATTGAACAAACTGTTGTTAACCAGTAGCAAAAGAAAGAAATATGAACTGCTAATTTCTAACACTATAACCTAAACTCTACCCCTTCTTAAATCCCTATATACACACACATACAAGACACATATATTCCATATTTTTTTGTGTGTCTTAAGGGTGGGATATAACAGTTCAATAGCACTATGGGTTGACTTTGATCAATGTCTTCCAAATTCCTTTTAGTTCTTCTTGATGACACAAGGTGGTCTTCCAGCACTTTCAGTATTTAGTTCACTGGTTGAGCACTTGCCTTTCAATGTCTCTAACAATGATTTTCCCTTTTGCCTCTTGACAGGGGTTTTCAGTGAGAGCAGGTTATAGAGATACGAAGAGAAAAAGCCAGCTAGCTATTATTCTGGAATTACTGGAATCGTCTACACACAGGAGAAAGAGGTTTTAGGTCTTGTTTTTTTCAGGCTAGGAGCTATTCTGCTGCACTGCCCTCATGCAAAACCTGGTCAGGAGCCAACTAAAACTTTGTTGCCAGGCAACTCCCTTGGTACGGGACTCCTTTCCGGCACCATCCTGTCTTTCATGGCACACTTTGTTCCGGGACTGCAACATTTTATATATCCCTCATCCTGTTCCAGTGGACATGTCTTTCAAACTGCAGCCATTGTAATTTTAGTCCATAGTCCAACAGAAAATAAAAAGAATATGCAATAAATGTGAAATCAAAACAGGAGAAAAGGATAAACATGAGGAAGAGAATAAAAAGTTTCAGGAAAAAAAAGTGAATAGGTTAGTTGGCAGAGTGGAAAGGGTACTCTCAGAATCTGGGGTTCAGTTCAAAGCTACAGTTCCATGCTGTACCTGCCCTTAATTTTTATATTCCAGAGGGTAATCAACCTGTATAAAGGCAGTCCAAAGGTGGCTGTGACTGGCTGCTACTTGCAGCCCCTCAAGAAAATAATTTTTTTTTAAGGAGAACGACAATATCACAGTCAAAGAAAAGTGTAATTTGGCTTAATTTTTGACGCAGCGCAAGGAGGAAGGACGGGCATGGGTATGGTCCAGTGAGAAGAGAGGTGAGATTTTATGGATCTGATGACCTTTTCTCATCCTGAGAATATCTCATATTGCTGTCAGAATGGAAAGAGAATATACTTTAACCCACTGACACTCTAACCTTTGAATAGATTGCAAAAACTAGAGAAATAGACTAAAGTATAATTCACTGGGTCTTTTTGTGGCATTTCTCTCACAATAGCACTGCAGACTTACATATATTTTGGTCATTCAGATTGTCATATATGCAAAAACCACAAAGCAACCAGAAACAAAGCCCTGGTATCCTAATGCAGAGCAAGTGTTAAGTATGGACATCTATTTGCAGTTTGAACTGGCAAGAACTGAACATCATAAAATAATCTAATATGAGGAGAAGGATAAATTAAAATATAGTTGTTGCTAAGCAAAGGACTTCATTTGGTACTTCCTGTTTATTATCTATCATAAGTGCCCTTGGTTCAATAAAATTTCAAACTCTGTAGAACCATACTGTTAAGAATTCGAAAAGAATAAAACCTAGTACTTTTTCTATCACTGTGTATTGATGTGACACAAAACAAAAAGTTTAACCTACCTGCTACAAGCTTGCTTCTTCTTGATGCATCTGCAGCTAGTTCATTGGAGATATTAATCATCTTCACTCCTTCCTGAGCATTTTCCTCATCAGCCCTGATATCGGTTTTGCGGTTAACAATGGGGGCCACAGTTTGCACACTAAAGAAAAAAAATCTAGTTAGGAGAAAACATCGCTGCAGTTCAAAGAAATTGCACTTAGATACTGAAAGTGTGAATGACTAACAAAGCAATTTGTCAGTTATGAACCACAGAATTGCAGCATTTTAGTAAATTTATGATAAGCTCTTGAACTAAAGAGAAACTCACTTTTATTTTATAACAAAAGCATTAAATTCAAAGTCAAGGATATTTTATAAAAGGTATTCAACAATGAATACACCCATAATACTGGATGGAAGGAACATTGAGAAGTTCAGCATATATCTGCATAGAAGTGCTAACTAATCAATGAGACAACATCTTATTCCACTGCTCGCTGTTGTAAATTCCATTAATTTTAAATTAGGCAGCATTGTGCTTTTAAAATTCTGTAAAGCTCTATCTTTCCCTAATACAAACAGACCCTCATAATGGAATAATTTACACATGAACAACATGCCAGTCATAAGTGGCCATAAATTATATTTTTTGGTATCTTGTGTGCTTTCCAATAGACCGACAGTAATTTTATTAGCAGGGCAAGATTGTTGGAGTGCATTACAATTGATCATGGCACCCAAATCAAGTTCAAAGAATCATGTACCACAGAAAAGAAAACCATTCAGCCCATCATTTTTGTGCTGACCTTTTGAAAGGACTATCAAATTAGTCCCTTTCTCTTGCTCTTTCACAATAACCTTGCAACGGTCTCCTTTTCAATTTATATCCAATTTCCTTTTGAAAGTTATTATTGAATCAGCTTTCAGGCAGTGAATTCCAGATGATGTTGTGTAAAAAGAATTCACATTTGCCCAGTGATTATTCTGACAACTATCTTAAATCTGTGCCCGCTGGTTATTAATCCACATGCCAGTTTCTCCATATTTATTTTATCAAAAGCTTTTGCAGTTTGGAACATTCCACTTAAATCTTCCCTTAACCTTCTTGGCTATAAGGAGAACAATGTCAGCTTGTCTAGCTTTTCCACATAACTCAAGTCCTTTCTTCGTGGTATAATTCTATCTAATTTCTTAGCATCTGTATAAGGCCTCTACATTCCTCCTAATGTGTGGTGTTTAGTTCTGGGCATAATACCACAGCAAGGCCCAACAAATATTTTACAAAGTCTTAGCATAACGTCCTTGCTCTTGTAGTCTATACTTCAATTTACAAAGCCAAGAATACCTTTTTTTAATAACCTTATCAATTAGCCCTGCCACCTTTAAAGATTAGTGTAATTTGTTTTATTTAGAGCAGGAGCTATGTGATTACAAATCAACTGTTTGCAAAGTCACTAGTCTAATTAAATGTGTATTAATCTCAATTCTAGAAGTAAAGGAAAGGGCTTGCATTTATATGGCATCTTTCATGACCCCAGGATGTCCCAAAACACTTTATGGCCAATGTCACACTTTTAAAATGTAGTCAGCGAGTTTAACAGTTCTTAACTATAGTTCTCTATTGCTTTGGTTTGGAATTCTCAATTTTGTCCCAGGTGTGCTGCAAGTGGAACAAAATGCAGTGGTAACTTCAACATTTGTTTTAATACTAAGTTCCCTGTTGAATATTATGACAGCTTTGCTGATAAGACAAATGTACATATATATCTTTCTGCCAAACTCTCATCTTCATTCTAAGTCTCCCACCATGAAGCACTGCATTCCAGTCAAAAGGGCATGCAGACAATCTGTTCTCAGGGCTCTGTCAATGAAGGTGGATTGGTTTACATTCCAGTGCATTTGTACATTATGGCAGGTGGTAAGCCTCACTGAACATCTCAGAAAAGCTAAAACTAAATTCACTGCATGGAGAACTGCAACACAGTCTGACTGCTGCATACATTCATGCCATTCAGTAAGAAATACTCAAATTAAATAGATAAAAATATATTTCATTTTTTTGCCTAATTTCCCACATAATAAGCAACAACGTACCTGCTTCCGGACTTTATTCCATCAAGATCCTTCTGTTTATCCACAGTTTTGTCATGACTTAGTATTTCGGACTCTGCTTCAATACACCTTTCAGACACGAGCACTTGGTCTGAGAACTGTGGATTGCAAAAACAAGGATGATACAAGTGTGTTAAAGGTTTGCTACTTGTCAAAGGCCCATGAATCACAATGTGAAGTGGTGGAGAGTGTTTTCATGCCTTTAAATGCTCACAGGCTGAGTTCCATTTCTTAGCTGCATCAGAATAGAGGTTAGGCAAAAGGGAAAATGGCAGGAAATGAGCACCTTGAAGAGTGCTCGCCCAGGACCAAGACTGGCCTGAAATAGAGCCACGGGCCTCAAACATTATTTGCGTGTCTCTCATTTTAAGATGCCAAATATGATTATCTTATAATTGTACTCTTTCAATCAAAATCGGCCTATCAGTCAAAAAAATATCTATCACTACTTGCCCCTTCATAACCTTTCAAACTCATGTAGGTTTCCACAAGGTCACCCCTCAAATATCTCAATTCCAGTGAAAAAAAGTTGAGTCCTTCTTCAATACTATAAACTCTAAACCCTGTTAGCATCCTAATTAATCTAAGCTGCATGTTTTGCATTGCTTTTATACCCTTCCAATAATGAAATGCCCAAAAGTACACAACTTGATATATAAATGTGTGGTTTCCCCAGGATACTTGAACTTAGGCTACAGTCTGCAGAGGATGCAGAGAGATAAAGATGGGGCCAAATATGGACTACAAAATGATCTGTACTCACATCTTTTCTGTTTTCCAACTTTTGCTGATTCGGCTCAACATTCCCTTCTTTTAAACGAGCGATTTCCTCTGCTGCAGTCTCTCGATGTTGACCATAATTGTCATTTTGAACAGCAGCTTCCAACTCTTTGATATTACTTTCAGCAGTTTTGCTTCTATGAAGCTGAAATAAGCAGCACCTTTTAGAATGCTGTGATAGTTACAAAACAAACAATCTATAGGCCTGGAAATAATTCAGAGAATTCTACCATAGCAGTTTGGGAATTTCAATTCAACTTTAAAAATCTAGAAATAAAAAGCAGTAAAAGTGACCATGAAGATGTCAGATTGCTGTAAAAGCCCAACTGGCTCACTAAGTCCTTTATGGAAAGAAAGCCACTGTCCTTATCTGGTTAGACCTATTCGAGTCCTACATCAATGCAACCAATTCTTAACACCCTTCTGAAGTGGCCTAGCAAGCTATGCAATTATATAAAACTGCGAGAAGGTCTATCACCATTTTCTCAGCACAATGTGTGGGCAGTAACTGCCAGCCTTGCTCACAACCCAAGAACGATTTAAAAAAAAACTCACCCTAACTTACGATCCTTTCAAAACCATACACTAAATTCTGCACTTTTAATAAAACTAAGCTTATATATGAACTAGTGAAATTTAATCTCCAAAGTAAAGATAAAATAAGAATTATTCATCATAAAACACACGATGGATCTTCACTAACTGCGAAGTGAGATTTGATCTCAACCATAGGACCAAACTGATTTCTACTTTCACATACACATACTATAGTGGAAGCGATTGACCATGCTAAGATGCAACACTGTACCCTATGATGCAGCTAATGCTGCTTGGATGATCTATCAAGTTTCAGCAGGAGGAGGAGGACATCAAGAACAAGAGAGAGAATGCGACTATTGCGATTATTATTATCGCCCTCCCACACATCCTCAAATGGTGAAGCTTTGTCCAGACATTCGAAATGGCCATATTGAAGGGAAGGACGCAAACAGATCGGAAGTTGAAGCTGAAGTACTTTTTGATGATGTATCATAACACTCCGCATTCAACAACAGCTGATGTTCGGAAGACGACTGCGTACCAGAATGAATTTGCTGTGCCAGGATTTGAAAGGAAAGATTGGTTCAAGGCAACCTGATCAGAAAAGGTCACATGACACAAGCAAACCAGCTCATGGTTTAATCTGGATCAGTCTGTTTGGGTCTGAAATTACTGTGGAACACCCAAGTGCCTCATGGGAAGAATCATCAAGCATAGAGGACCACTGACCTATGATGTTGAATCTGGAAGAGATACACTGACCAGATTAGAGAAGCCAAATCCAAGGAACCAAATTTCCAGGGATCTCCAGTTACAGTGGAAGATTTCCGGGAAACATCTGCTCCAGTTGGTGAAACCTGAATTAATTCAACTGACAAACCTGTAGCACTTGTAGCTGCAACTGTTGAACCTGAACAAAAACAAGTGGAACAGGAGAACCTTCCATTTATATGCAAACAAACTGGGATACCTAAGCCAACACTCCTCCCTAGACCAAAGTGAATCTGCAAATTGCCTGACCAATTTGTCCCTGACTAAAGGGGGAGGAGATGTGATGTTTGTGCTTAACGTTTATGATTTTTTGTAAAAGGACATTTTAGTTAAAAAGTGTTATGTAAAAAAACCTGCCAGTAGGGTATGCTAAGTCCCGGCTGTATTGCACTGTGGTGTAGAATAAGGAATAAAGGAACCTTCTGTTTTTTTACATAGGAAGCCGGGGTTCAGAGGCAGATAGCTGTGTGTGTGTTTTCTTAATTGTTAAGAAGTGACAAAACACTTTAGTTGCTATGAATACCACATGGGCCCTAGCTATGCCTACCTTTTTGTGGGATATGTGAAACATTCTTTGTTCTAGTTCTACTTGGGGCCCCTCTCCATCTCTTTTTCCGATACATTGATAACTATAGTGGACCTGCCTCCTGTCCTCTTCCTGAACTGGAATGTGTAATCAACTTAGCTTTCAATTTCTACTCTTTTCTTGCCTTCAAGTGGCCTACCTCAGATTCTTCCCTTCCTTGACTTCTCTGTCTTCATTTCTGGGATAGGCTATCACCTAATATTCACTACAAGCCCAATGACTCACAGTCAACTTGACTACACTTCCTCAGAATCTGCTTTTTATGAGGACTCTATTCCATTCTCCCTGTTTCTCTGTTGCATCTGTTCTGATGACGCAACCTTTCATACTAACACATCCAATACGTCTTCCTTTCTCCTCAACCGTGGATTCCCTACCACCGTGGTTGATAGGGCCCTTGATCGTGAACATTCCATTTCATGCTATTTTGCTCTCACTCCTACCCCTCCCTCCCAGACACAAGATGGGGTTCTCCCTGTCCTCACCTTCCACCCTATCAGTGTTCATATTCAACAGATCATAAGACCATAAGGCATAGGAGCAGAAAATAGGCCATTCGGCCCATCGAGTCTGCTCCGCCATTCAATCATGGCTGATAAGTTTCTCAACCCCATTCTCCCGCCTTCTCCCCGTAACCTTTGATCCCCTTACCAATCAAGAACCTATCTATCTCGGTCTTAAATACACTCAATGACCTGGCCTCCACAGCCTTCTGTGGCAATGAATTCCATAGATTCACCACTCTCTGGCTAAAGAAGTTTCTCCTCATCTCTCATCTAAAAGGTCTTCCCTTTACTCGGAGGCTGTGCCCTCGGGTCCTAGTCTCTCCTGCTAATGGAAACATCTTCTCCACATCCACTCTATCCAGGTTTTTCAGTATTCTGTAAGTTTCAATCAGATCCCCCCTCATCCTTCTAAACTCCATCAAGTATAGACCCAGAGTCCTCAAACGTTCCTCATATATTAAGCCTTTCATTCCTGGGATCATTCTCGTGAACATCCTCTGGACCCTCTCCAGGGCCAGCACATCCTTCCTGAGATACGGGGCCCAAAATTGCTCACAATATTCTAAATGTGGTCTGACCAGAGCCTTATAAAGCCTCAGCAGCACGTCCCTGCTTTTATATTCTAGTACTCTCGAAATAAATGCCAACATTGCATTTGCCTTCCTAACTACTGACTCAACCTGCAAGTTAACCTTAAGAGAATCCTGGACTAGGACTCCCAAGTCCCTTTGCACTCCAGATTTCTGAATTCTCTCCCCGTTTAGAAAATAGTCTATGCCTCTATTCTTCCTACCAAAGTGCATGACCTCACACTTCCCCACGTTGTATTCCATCTGCCACTTCTTTGCCCATTCTCCTAACCTGTCCAAATCCTTCTGCAGCCTCCCCGCCTCCTCAATACTACCTGTCCCTCCACCTATCTTTGTATCATCTGCAAACTTAGCCAGAACGCCCTCAGTTCCTTCATCTAGATCATGAATGTATAAAGTGAAAAGTTGTGGTCCCAACACTGACCCCTGCGGAACTCCACTAGTCACCGGCCACCATCCTGAGAAGGACCTCCTTATCCCCATTCGCTGCCTCCTGCCAGACAGCCAATCTTCTATCCATGCTAGTACCTTGTCTCTAACACCATGGGCTCTTATCTTACTGAGCAGCCTCCTGTGCGGCACCTTGTCAAAGGCCTTGGAAGTCCAAGTAGATAACATCCATTGGCTCTCCTTTGTCTAACCTACTTGTTACCTCCTCAAAGAATTCTAACAGATTTGTCAGGCATGACCTCCCCTTGATGAAACCATGTTGACTTTGCCCTATTTTACCATCCTCTGTCATTTCCCTGGAGTATGAAAACACCACCAAACACATCTTCCTCTCCCCTCCCTTTCCAGCATTCTGAAGGAACCGTTTACTCTGACACCCTGAACTACTCCTCAAGCACATCCAACACCTCATTCCCGTCCCTTGGCACTTTTCCACTCAAGGACAGGAGATGCAACACCTGTCCTTTTACCTCTTCCCTTCTTACCATCCAATGTCACAAACACTTCGTCCAGCTAAAACAGCAATTTACTTGTATTTCTTTCAATTTAATATATTGTATTCATTGCTCACAATGTGGTCTCTTCTACACTGGGAGACCAAATGCAGATTTAGCCTTGTGCCATGAATGCTTTAATCATTTAATCTCTCCTGACTTTCATCTTATTACAGAATTTCCCTTTTATTCTTTTTTTCCATCTTCCCCACTGTCACTTGCTCAAATCCCATATTTCTAACTTTTCCCAGTTCAGGTGAAAGGTCACAGACTTGAAATGCTAACTTTGCTTTTCACTCTTCTCATATGCTGCCAGACCTGCTGAGTACTTGCAGCATTTTCTGCTTTTATTATGCTCTTTCTTCTTCAAGAAGAGTAATCATTCAGTTATAACTAATTTTAATTTCCATTGCCAATTTCACGAAAGAATCATTTTTTTCCAGAAGTAAGAGAAATGCAATGAAGAGGAATATATCTTGGGGACAGCCATACTGTTTTAGATTTTATTTTTAGCCATCAGCTTTCAAATATTGATTGCCAAGTGACTTGTAACAATGTGCATGGAAAATACAACAACAAAAAAAATCATGACAATTCTTTTCATTTTTTTCTTATTCTTTCATGGATTGAGTGTTGCTAGCAAGGCCAGCATTGTTGCCCAACCCTAATTGCCTTTGAGAAGGTGGTGGTGAGCCATGTTCTTGAACCGCTGCAGTCCATCTGGTGCAGCTACACCCGTAGTGCTGTTAGGAAGGGAGCATCGGTGGAGAAGAAAAGAGTCGACGTTTCGAGTCCACATGACCCTTCAACAGAACTGAGTATAGTAAGGAGAGGGGTGAAATAATCTTATTTCACCCCTCTCCTAACTATACTCAGTTCTGTTGAAGGGTCATGTGGACTCGAAACTTCGACTCTTTTCTTCTCCACCGATGCTGCCAGACCTGCTGAGTTTTTTCAGGTAATTCTGTTTTTGTTTTGGATTTCCAACATCTGCAGTAGTTTTTTGTTTTTATATTAGTGATGTTAGGAAGGGCTGGTTTTAATTTTTTTCGACTTTTCTGTAGCAGTTTGGTTCAACTGAGTGGCTTACTTGTCCATTTCAGCTGTGGGTCTGGAGTCAATGTAGGCTGGACCAAGTAAGGACAGCAGATTTCCTTACCTAGAAGGGATTAATGAACTAGATGGGTTTTTACAACAATCCAATATTTTCATGGTCACCATTACCGAGATGAGCTTTTCATTACAGATTTATTAATTAATCAAATCTAAATTCCACTAATTGCCATGGGGGCATTTGAATCCCTGTCCCCAGAGCCTGGGCCTCTGCACTACTTGCCTATTACTAGAGGCAGTGGCATAATGGTAATGTCACTGAACTGGTAAGGGAAGGAAATCTGCCATCCTTACCTGGTCTGGCTTGGATGTGAATCCAGACACACAGCAACATGGTTCACTCTTAAATGCCCTCTGAAATATCCAAGCAAGCCACTCAGTTGTACCAAGCCGCTACAGAAAAGTCAAAAAGGAATGATACCAGAAAGACCATGTGGCATCAACCCAGGCTTTTACTGTTGTGGGGTCAAAATCCTGAAACTTGGTTCCTAACAGCACTAGGGGTTTACGTACATCATATGGATTGCAACAGTTCAGGGGTGGTGCTCAGCACCACCTTCTCAAGGGCAATTAGGGATGGGCAACAAATGCTGGCCTAGCCAGTGACACCCAAATCTCATGAAAGAATAAATTTAAAAAGTAACATTACCACTATGCCACCATCTCCATCAATAAAAGATACTGGATAGCAGTTGAATTTATTACAATTTCAGAATGATTTATAATCACCATCACAAACTGTATGTATTAAATGCTACTCCGTAGCAGCAAGCAACATCTGTATCTCTTGTAGAGTTAAAATAATTAACTAAATTAACAATAACAAGGGAGAAATCAAGCACAGCCCCTAATTCAGGTCAGCTGTAAAATCAAGGAAAAACTTTAAAGGAACCTTACAAACATCAAACCAAAATGTGATTAAAGGGGTCAACAAAACACCCCATTCCCCGCGGTGCCCACCGGGCACGGAAGGCCTCGATGGTGCCGGCAGACACTGCGTGCTCCCTCTCCAGGGACAACCGGCCGCGAACGTAGCCGCGGAAGAGGGACAAACAATCAGGCGGGACTCCCCCCTCGATCGCCCGCTGCCTGGACTTGTTAATGGCCACCCTGGCCAAGCCCAGGAGCAGGTTCACGAGGAGGTCCTCCTCCTTCCCGACCCCCTTCCGCACCGGGTGTCCGTAGATCAGGAGCGTGGGGCTGAAGTGCAAACAAAATAGTAACAAAAGGTTTTTTAAATAACTAAAAAGGGAGTGCAGCCTACAACACTCTATATAAACGTGGTCCACGGACTCCACAAGACCGCAAAAAGAGCAGGTGCCTTGGGAGTCTGTGAACCTACACATTCTACGATTTTAGGGGACTGCTGCGTGCAACACCCTCCAAACCAGGTCCCCGATAGAAATTGGGAGGACACCTCCGTAGAGGGCCTCCCATCGGGGGCCTCCGCCACCGGACGGCAACAAGGCACGCCAGGGCGTGTCCGAGCGGCGGACGAGGGCGAGAAAATGGAAGGTGTGCAGCAGCAGTCCATACAGAAAACCCCTCCGCGCTGTGCCAAATGGCACGGAGGGCATGTCCCCGAGACGGCTCATATTATTGTGGGGCACCGGCACCCGAGGGAGGGTTCGGGGCTTGGGGCCAATGTGGAATTCCGTCCGAACAGGGGAACGTTCAGCCGGAAGACCACCACGCAGCTGGGCCACCTCGAGACCTAAAATGACTTCGGGTCCGAGCACGACCGTCCTTAGGTCTTGGATGGCATCGGCTGCGACCTGGACACTCACTGACGCGCGACGCGCCAACTAAGGACAGCAGATTTCCTTACCTAGGGCAACATCTGTATATTGTACCTCCCTATTGGATACAGGATTGATGACATAAGGGTGGAATTTAATTGAACCCGCCGGAGGGGGCATGATGGCGAGGATGCTGGGAGAATCGGGAGCACCTGCATCAGATTTCCGGTGTTGGGAAAATTGTTCCCATTTAAGTTGGGGGCGGGAAGGGCCTGAAGCAGGAATTTCACCCATCAGCAGTGGGATGTCAATTAGGCATAGGGGGAGATGGTGGTATAGTGGTAATGTCACTGGGCTAGTAATCCAGAGGCCCAGGCTAATGCAAATTCCACCACAGCAGCTGGTGGAATTTAAACTCAATTAATAAATTTGGAATATAAAGCTAGTCTCAGTAATGGTAGCCATGAAACTATCAACGATTGTCATGAAGACCCATCTGGTTCACTTACCTGGTCCCACAGCAATGTGGCTGACTCTTAATTACCCTCTGAAATGTTCAATTCAAGGGCATTTAAGGATGGGCAACAAATGCTGGCTTTGTCAACAACGTCCACACCACAGTAAAGCAAAAAGGGGACAAAAAGGGCTCATTAATGAGCCACTTGTTACCAATTATCCCCGCGCCCAGTGGAATTCAGTAGTGGCTCAAGGATTAAATGCGACAAGCACAGCTCTCCCTTGCCTGCTCAAGGCCTCCCAGCAAACCCTGTCAGGTTTATCTGCGGACTCATGGTGGGGATGGGTGTCCTTCGTTGATAGTCACTCAGTGCCTGTTTAAGGGGCCTGGCAACAAGAAAGGACTGTTTGCTGAAAGCCATCCCCCTGCATATGCCTCCAACCCCACTTATCTGGCAACCCCTTCCCCTTGACCCCCATGCTGCCCCACTGACCTGTGTCCTGGAATCAAGCGTCAATCCTCAGGCTGGGCCTGGGAGCATTATTGGTAGCATGCCCACTCCCAGTGGTGCTGCTGGCAATGGAGAGCAGCCGGCCTCCGACTGGCCGGCAGCTTTTGGGGAGGCTGGATTTCCAGCCCCAGAGGATCCTAAATCCAGTGGAAGGCCTGATGCTGGCCAGTTCTTAAATAATTCTACCCCAAGGAAACGATGTAGAGCTCCCAACTGTTCTCCGACATAAGAGGGGGGAGTGGGGACCCCAGTCGTGGGAACAAAACCTTGGCCAAGGACTTTAAGCAACGCTGTATCCATCTCAAAGTTAACGATTGAAAAAATAATTCAAAGCAAGTGCTATTCAGCAATGCAGCAGTTTGGCTGTTGAAACTTGGTTTAATAATTCAAAAATTTCAACTACACCAAAAATTCCATTTTTCATATAAGAAAAGCTATTATTAAAATAGCAAGAAAATATTCTATTTTTAATATACTTTGGCCAGACACATAGTGATCCGTTCCTTTTCGTTCTTTACAGACCAACCCTTACTTGCCAAAATTAAACTGCTGTTAATTCTTCTAGTCACTAAGCTCCAGTTGCAGAGATTTAAACATCACCTTGCAGTGTGACAAATTCTGAGAGACAGTCTGCCAAGTGTTTCACTTTGGATGAATTACCAAAATTCAGAGTTACTAATCCTTACTTCATATGTATAACACGGTATAATTATGTGTGAAGTGCTTATTTGAAAGGAATGCTGTATTTTGTTTCAAAATTGTTTCTAAACCAAGCTCTATGTTTAAAAAAATATAAGTATGAAGGTAGTCTCTCATTTAAAATGTGTCTGATTGTTGCACGGGACAAGCTCTACTTTCACTCACCATATTTCAGAAAAACCACATTGTGAGGGGGCCATTCTAGTTAAGCTCATTCAGTCTCTCTGGTATTGAGTAAGTGACGAGATGGATATGTGGAATTGTTTTTCATCATGCATAAATAGGGGCTCCTAATCATGCCTGAAGATTTGAGGTTAATGAAAACAAAATGTCCATGGAAAAATAGTAGTGACTTACTGATGAGAAGCTAGGCCTGAATTAATCCCCACAATTAAAAATGCCTCAAGGAGTTGATGTCTCAGTCATTAAGAGCATTGGCAATGTGACTAATTCAGTTAGTAAATGACACATCCACTGATGCATTCAAATGGACATCCAAAGCAAATTTAAAATTACTGTCTAGCACCAAAATTCATAATGACCATTTGAATGCCCTAAAATTCTGCAGTGTTCATTCAGACTCAACAAAGCCAGGTCACTTTTTTGTTTTGAGTCAGCCAAATGTCTGGCACATATGGAAACTTATCACCACATTTAAGAGTCTCCCAAACAAATGACTGAAAAACTCAGAGGTAGTGGTAATGCTCTTCAAATATGTCTCCCTGTTTACCTAGTGCAATCAGCTTAGGCATGGATCAGCATAGCCGAAGCTTAGAAATTCCCATGTGTGCATTGGGCTCCAAGTCTAAACAGTTCATACGATGTGCTTTACTTACACAGAGCACAGGTAAAATTTCTTGCTACTGGTTCAGCCTCGACCAACTGACCCATTCGGACATTGGCATGCATCAGGAAACAAGTGGGAGGAATCTCAGCTGCCTGTGACAAGTCTACCCCTCTAGTACCACTGCTAAGTGAAACTGATTGGTCAATAACAAAAATAGAAAATGCTGGAAAAACTCAGCAGGTCTAACAGCATCTGTGGAGAGGAAAACAGAGTTAACGTTTCGAGTCTGTATGACTCTTCTTCAGGTTGGTCAATAGATTACTGCGAATTGTCTGGGTTTGTGGGTCAGATAACTGACTCTGCCCCGAAGGATTCACTCACTCCATAATTGTCATCATAAGGTTTTTCACCTCAGAGCACCTTGGCCCCAAATAGACACATTTACCATCACTTCCCCTTTCATCCCCAAAGAAGATGGTCACTAGTTGGCCAAGTCAAATCATATGCATGCATCTGCAAAACAACAGAATCTACGGACTATGTACAAGTCCTGCCAGCCAATTTATTAAATGGAAACATATGTATTTTAAAAATTGATGGGCATGTGAGAGAAACATGCTTGGGTGAAACATCCTGCCCTACTCTTCTGATTCTGACCAGAACTAATATACTGAACAGCAGAGTGATTCAATTGACCGGCCAGTAAACTTGCAGATTAACAGATGGGTGTAAGGGCTCCTGGATCCCTATCTAATACACAAAAGTTAAAATAAAAAATACATACTTCACCAATAAGTTGGAAGAAAAGTTGGTCTTGGGCTATAAATTTGTGTTTTTGTAAAAAATGGACAGGGTGACATCTCCAGGTTATTCTTTGTCCCCCAGTCCACAACCCCCCTCCCCCAAAATCATTTCCTCAAACGCAATTATTGAACTTACTGAATACTTGTCTCCAGAATGAATTGGCTTTGTCTGGTTCTTCTCTCTTGAAAGACTCTTTGCTGGTGACTGATCTTGCAGAGTTATCAAACTCAATCCTTTCCTTTTATCTTTCAGAGAAGCTTGCTGATGACGTTTTATCCTTTCAAGCTGCTCCTCAACACTCATTCGAGGTCGAGGACCTTCTGCTAGGAAAAGCTGCTCAACTGCACTCTTGGGTCTTTCCTGCATTAATAGCATTTAATTACAATTAACAAATATGATGTTTTATTGAGGGAAAAGAAACACGGAATTCCTTATTTTCAGTGGACCAATAACTGTGGCTTCTATTTTTCACCTATTTCATTTTATTTTCAAAATCAACATGCCCTGCTCTCAATCCAGCCTTTTGGCAGTGCTGCAGGACACTAATCGTGTAGGTTTTGAGTTACCTGTGCACATGCTGTTTATTCATAATCACCAAATTTATCAGGTCCACAGAAATTGTCAACGACCATCAGTTTGTGCAGCATTCTAATATTCTTCACCTAAGAAGTCACAAAGCTTTAAATAAGGGAAGGAAAAGCAGTTGATACTCTGCAGATTGGGAACATGGAAGAGTCATACTGGGGTGCTGAAGAGCATGAGATATAAAAACAGAATGTAGTTTGTATATTTGGGTTTCCTCTTTCCAGTTAATATTGGAATGTGCATACAAACTTTTCAGAATTGTGAATAACTGATTGATAAAAATTACAAGAACCACATAGTTCTCAATATAAGTTGAAGAACTTTAAAAATGTAATTTTCCCTGGAGGGAATTATATATTCTATGTCTAAATAAAAAACAACTATCCACAAGTTACACGAAATTTGAGTGTGCTGTACTTCAATTTACACTATTCTCATACAGTAGTCTCCTTATACATACCACGTGAGGTCCAGCTCCATCCACCTTTCTATGCTTTCTTAATGTAACGTAAGATGCAATTGTGGAAGATTCAGGCATTGGGGATTTGCTTCTAGGAGGGACTATACCAACTGGAAAAGACAAACCTGCAATATGTGAAAGCTCTGTTAAATAAATAGCTTAAAAAAAACTTTACTGCCCATCTCATGTAACGAATTGAACATACCAGATACGTAACAATAAGTTTACATTCATCATGCTGCAAATCCCAGCCAGCAAGCAGAAACCAACAAATTTTAAGAAGTTCAAAGTAGGAAGAAAAACACATTTGCTTCTGTCTTATTTTTTAAAAAGGTTATTAGTTATAAGATGCACTTTTATTTCACAAACACTATTGCAACTGGAAACTGGCCTAATAATAACACTCATCAATGTTTGCCCCTTGTTTCTTAGCTTTATCCAAACTGATTCTATATCTTGATCTTCCGATCTAAGACCCCTTCTCACTAATGTACTGATCTCGGGCTTCATTGACAGTGCTACCCACCTCTTCCTCCCTTTTGCCTATCCTTCCTAAGTGTCAAATATCCTCAACACTCAGTTCCCAGCCTTGGTTATTCTGCACCACGTCTCCATAACAGCAATTAGATCATACCTTCCATTTGTGCTGCCAATTCATCAACCTTTATCTGAATACACACAACATTCACAATGAGTGACTTTAATTCTGTGTTTTTATTATTTCTGCAACCTCTAGTCTTATCTGCTGGCGCACTCTTAAGTATGTACGCTCTGTCCCTTCCTACCACACTCAGGTTATCAATTCCCTTATTGCTACCTTGTTCTCTTGCCTTGTCCTGTCTCTTTAATTCATCTCATCTTCCCTCACTTGATCCCTCACCCCCACTATTTAGTTTTAAGGGTTAGCACCTTATTAGTTGGGGGCTGCCTGGCTTGAGGTGGGCAGTGGATGACCAGCAGGATGAGATGATTCTTCCCAATGTTGGAGACAGCTCTGTATCACCTGTTCGCCATACCAAATGAGTTGCGCTCACCACGCGTAACTGCTGTCTCCCATGTTTGCAGTTTTGCTGCAATGCATTAACAGTGTCCTCTCCAACATGCAAGCTGCAGAAAATTTATGGAGACCCTGGTTGCCGACACGTCAGGGTCCCCCCCTTCTGACCTCCCCAATTGGGTACATCAACTTGGTTGCAGGAGTTGCTGGAAAAGTGAAATGACATATTGAGATGTCAGTCCACCTTTGGGCTCCATTCCAGACTTTTTGTCAGGTTTTACTCCATTAGCCTTCAACACTACCAAGGTATCCACAAAACAGCTATTTTCCCAAAACTGGGAGTTTGGTTCAGGAGCGCCAGGCGAGCCTGTATACTACGTTATCTGGGAACAAAAACTCTTAAGAGTTGCTCTGAAGCTTTCGCCTGGGGCTGTGAGGGACCAAGTTTCTGTGTGTCACCATGAAGACGACAGCAGTGGACTTGCAGATGGAGAGGCTATGTATTGACACAGAGAGACTTACGCATTTGGCTCTCCTTTCATGTTGCTGCTAGCTAGCAGTGTAGGTTGAAAATGGGAAGCACACTTAAAGCAAGAAGCACGCTAACTCACTTTACCCACACATTAGGTACAATCCATCGACACATGGGAGCAGCATCAGGCATACCTAAAAATGAGGTGCTAATCAAGCTACAACATAGGGCTACAGGCACTTTAAACAGCAGAAGTAGCATGCTACAGACAGAGCAAAGCGATCCCTACAACCAATGGATTAGATCAATGTTCTACAGTCCTTCCACATCCAGTTGTGAATGGTGGTGGATAATTAAACAACTAACCGGAGAAGGAGGTGTCACAAACATACCCACCCTCAATGATACGGGAGCCCAGCACATCAGTGTAAAAGACAAGGCTGAAGCATTTGCAAGCATCTTCAGCCAGAATTGCCAAGTGGATCATCCATCTCCTCCCGAAGTCCACAGCATCACAGATGCCAGTCTTCAGCCAGTTGGGTTCACTCCATGTGTTCTTAAGGAGCAGCTGAAGGCAATGGATGCTGCAAAGGCTAGAAGCTCTCATAACATTTTGGCTGTCAAAGTGAAGACTCGTGCTCCAGAACTAGCAGCGACCCGGGTAAAGCTGTATCAGTACAGCTGCAACACTGGCATCTATTAAGCAATGTGGAAAATTGCCCAGGTATGTCCTGTCCATAAAACGCACAGAAAATCCAATCAACCAAATTATCTCACCATAAGTCTGCTCTCAACCATCAGCGAATTGATGAAAGGTGTCACTGACACTGTTATCTTACGGCACTTACTCAGCAATAACTTGGTCACCAATGCTCAGGTTGGCTTCCACCACAGCCACCTGGCTGCTGTCTTCATTATAGCTTGAACCAAACACGGACAAAAGAGCGGAATTCCAGGTTGAAGTGAGGGTGACTGCTCTTGACATCAAGATAGCATTTGACTCAGTGTGGCATCAAGGAGTCTTAGCAAAACTGAAGTCAATGAGAATCAGGGGGAAAATTCTCCACTGGTTGGAGTTACACCACCTAGCACAAAGGCAGATGGTTGTGTTTGTTGGAGGCCAATCATCTCATCCCCAGAACATCACTGCAGGAATTCCTCAGGGTAGTGTCCTAAATGCAAGCATCTTCAGCTGCTTCATCAACAATATTCCCTCCATTATAAGGTCAGAAGTGGAAAAGTTGGTTGATGATTGTACCATGTTCAGTACATTTTGCACCTCCTCAAGATCCTGAAGCATGCAGCAAGACGTGGGTAACATTCAGGCTTGGGCTGATAGGTGGCTAGTAATATTCGTGCCAAACAAATGCCAGACAATGACTATCTCCAATAAAAGAGAATCTAACCATCTTCCCATGACGTTCAATGACATTACAATATGGCTGAATCCCCCACTATCAACATGTTGGGGTTACTAATGACCAGAATATGACTGGCTATAAATACTGTGGCTACAAAAGCTGATCAGAGATTGGGAATCCTGAGGCAATAACTCATCATGATTCCCATAAGCCAATCCACCATCTACAAGGCACAAGTTGGGAGTGTGATGGAATACTATCCACTTGCCTGGATGAGTGCAGCTAGAACACTCAAGAAGCTCGACACCATCCAGCGTAAAGCAGCCTGCTTGATTGGGTACCCCATCTATCACCTTAAACATTCACTCCCTCCACCACAGGCACAACATAGATGCAGTATGTACTATTTACAAGATGCACAGCAGTAACGCAACAGAAATCCTTCGACAGTTCCTTGCAAACTCCTGATCCCTACCACCTGGGGCCCAAACGTATAGGAACACCACCACCTACAGGTTCCCCTCCTATTCACACACCATACTGACATGGAACTCCGTTGTTGTTCCTTCATTGTTGCTGGTTCGAAAGCCTGTAATTTCCTTCCTAGCAGCACTGTGGATGTACATAAACTTCATGGGCAGTAGTGTTTCAAGGCGGTGGCTTGCCTTCACCTCCTCAAAGGCTATTTGGGATGGGCAATAAATGCTGGCCTTGCCAGCAATACTCACATCCAATGAACAAATACAAAATAAAAGTAACAATGGTGAAACACAAAGCATGATAATGAATGCTGAAGTGTTCAGGGCACATATTGGAAGGTTATTTTATTTATTATTACACAGTCATAGAGGCATGTAGAAACCACAAGACGACCTGTTATCAACTCAGAGGTGATATGCCTCAGGACAGAAGGGACATTGGTTTAAATCAACAGAGAGTTATCTCCTTGATAACTAACAGGATCGAGCAACATAGTTTTATCTCATCAGCCCAACTGACTTCCCAGAACAGTGTGGCAAGAAAAACACAAAGGTATCATTTTGGATTCATTATTAGCCAGTAAATGTGTTGGAAATTCAACTTAAGTAAATTACAAATCTGATAGTCTACTTAGGTTACTATTGGTACAAATGGTCATTTAAGTATGGGTTTCTTGTCAGGAAATGCATTTTTCTTGCTGACTTTAAGTTAGTGAACTGCCCCATGAGGATTTAGTAACCCAGCTCTCCCATTTCCCCACATTTCCAACATACGATCCTGGTTAGTTAGGAGAACAGGAAGGACAGTTGGTCCTTAGACATCAGTTCTGTTTCCTTACTTGACCCTGGGGCATTTTAAGTTGTGTGAGAGGAACTCCATAGGCAGGTTCGCTCTTCCTTCCACAGGTGACCTGATCATACCAGAAAAAAAATCCAAGTGCAAATATCACACAAGACTAAGACTAAACTAAAGGACAAGGGAATGTCTATGGATGCTATTTATATGAACTTTAGAAAGCATTTGATAAAGTCCTTCATAAGAGACTGTTATTAAAGTTGATGTCCTTGGAACTGAAGGAAAATTATTGACCTGGTTAGGAAAATGGCAGGATAGCAGGAGGCAGAATAGGAATGATGGTCAGGTACTCTAATTGATAGAATGTGATTGTTGGTGGCCCGCAAAGGTCTGTATTGGGGGCTCAATTATTCACTGTATTCTTTAATGATTTAGATGATGGGATAGAAGTCACAATTCCAAATTTATCAATGACACAAAGATAGGTGGCCGTGTAGATAGGGACATAAAATTATTAATAAATATTAACCGATTAATTGAATGAGCAAAACTGTGGAGAATGTATTTCAATGTGCACAAATGGGGCCTAAAGAGGATAGAATAGGGTGCTTTATAAAAGGTGAAAAGCTAGAAACAGTGAAGACTTGGGGGCCTAGATACACAGATTATTAAAATGTCACCAACTAGTGTAGAATATAACCAAAAGCGTGAATGGGATTTGTCCTTTATAGCTAGAGGAACAGAATGCAATGTGGGTTAGAAGTTACACTTCAGTTATACAAAGCCCGGGGTACATCCGGGGTACTGTGAACAGTTCTGGCCACTATATCTTAGGAGGGACATAGTGGCCTTGGTGGGAGTGTACCTGAATCCTACATGGACTCCAGGGGTTAAATTACCGACAGATTACACAAACTAGAGTTATATTCCCTAGCACATAGAATGCTAAGGAGTAAATTGATCAAAGTTTGCAAGATATTAAAGGGAACAAATAGGGTAGATAGAGAAAAAAAATTATTTCCGTTGGTTGGAGACTCAAGGACTAAGGGGCAAAGTTTAAAAATAAGAGCCAGATCTTTCAGGAGTGAAATTAGGGAACCATTCTACACACAAAGGGTGGAAAATGTTTGGAACTATCATCTGCAAAAGCAGTTGATGCTAGGTCAATTGTAAACTTTAAATCTGACATTGATGGATTTTTGCTTTCCAAAAGTATTAAGGGATATGGGACAAAGGTGGATTATATGGAGTTAGGTCACAGATCAGCCCTGATCTCATTGAATGGCTCAAAAAGTTAAATGGCTTACTCTTGTTCTATGCTCCTATTTCAGCCTATTGTCTTGACATCTGTTTGGCTTCAACAATAGAAGATTACTGCAAAATTGTCCTGAAAACCAGCTGTGTGAAAGCAGATCTACATTTGATATCAGTTCTAATAATATTAACGTTTAAATGGGTCAAGTCTGAGTTATCTGTTGATAAAGAACATAGTAAGCCATCTTCAAACATGTTAGTTATAGGCTGGCCACACTCAATCTGAATATGATCGAGGACATGTAATCAGGCTAAATGTGATCTGGACACATGAATCCCATTCGCTACATACTACCTTTAGATGTGACACTTTCTTTGTCAGGCACCACTTCTGATTTCTCATCCACATTTGATTCATCGACCTCTGTGACAGTTGTCAGTTCTGGTTCACTCTTGTACAGTCGATAATCAGGACCCTGTAGTTGTAAAGTATTGTCTGTTAAGTAGATTATTCATCTAATAATTTTTTAAGCTCTCAAGACTCAGTTAAGTTCTAATATGGACCATTTTTAAAATCTTGATAGTTAGCCCAATAATAGACAAATGGAAAATTGTATACATTTGCTTTTATGTGGGTAGCAATGTTTGATATGAGTCAAAAATTTAAATAACTTCCCATACATCAAAAAATTACAAAATGTGTACAAATGCAGGTATAATCAGGGCTATCACTTCTTTCATTCTGCTTTGATCTGATCTTAAGTCAAATAGCATAACTTGAAAAATATGCAGCTACTTATTCTGAATTTAGGATTGTTGCAAAATTGTTAATTGGTTGTGAATACTGACATAGATGTCTATTTTAATTTTATATTTTTTTTAAAAATTAAGGAACATTCAAAAGGTAGTAAGAGTCTTATATCAATAATAAAATGAGTTTGAAAGCCAGTTAAGTTGTATGGGCTTTTTGCAGAGTGAATGCTTGGGCTGCTGTTATATTACCCTTTTGGTATCACTGCAAATCAGTTTTCCTTATGCATCAACACTGAATGGCAATCTCTCTCTAGTGGAGTCTTAAAAACTCTAGGGAAAAGTCTTATACTGACTTCCAAAAGAACTAAAGCCTAGAGATGCATGAACTCCTCCTTTGGTAGTCTCACGGGATTGGACTTTGCACTCCAGACTCGTGCAAAACCAGATTTTTAATAAATGGCTCATTGGATCTCCCAGAATTTTATTTTTACATGCAGCACACTGTTACCTCGATTAACATGGAACATTAGCATGGAAGCTGCATTCTGCACATTTAACCAAGCATCTGCATAACTTGTGTTACTGAATTTAATGTAATGTATAGTCTACAGTTTAAACCGGGTTCAGCAGCTGCACAGTACATTCCAGAAATACTAGTGATTCAGATAGTCTGACATTACTAATTGTAGTATAACAGCGGTCTTAATACTCATCCCACTGATGGGTTTCATTTTTAAAGTAGCATATTAAAGTTAGTCTCATTAAATGAGCTGTCCTGCCGCAAAGCAATTGAAAGCCACCAAGTACAGCATCTAAACAATTGCAAAAATATACTACAACCTATTTGGTTAAGCAAATTCATTACTTTTTTAAAAACCTAAAATCCATAATTCTGTTTAGTTCAGAATCTCTGTTTATTCAGAAATTTTCAGCCAAAGCTTTAATTTTTCTGAATGTGTGACACATGAATAAAAAGAGATTGTAAGATATCTCTTAATGATTGCTGATGCTGGGACAGGCCACTTGGAGTGAGACTATCCAGTTGCCAGAAGACACCCTGGGACTGATAGTATTATAAACAAAGTTTACAGGTAGAATTCCGTTTTAGGTTTTATTTAAAAATTGATCTCTTTGGCCACAATTATGCAAGACAGCTCATTTGCAGCTACATTATTCATGAACGATAATCCAAAAAAAATTGAATCAATGACAAAAATAAAGCCACTAAATAAAAAATGAGGAAGCAAAATAATCACATGACATAAAACAATGAGAAGGGAAACGTGGGTGGAGCAGGTTTAACAGGCAAACAGTGGCAATAAGCAGCCACTTACAGAATCTGCTCCATTCTTTGGGTCTTCTGGTTCAAGGTGGATCTTCGTTTCGTCTGGCTGATGCACCAGGTTTCTGGCAGAACTAGGCCAAAGGATGCTCTCACTGGGATGAGGGGGAACTGTGGGAGCCCTCTCTGTCAAGTCATATAACTGGGGAAGAGGAGGGCGAGGAGGGGCTGTTTCATCTTCCTAAAGAGTCCATATAATAAATGCACTACACAGTTTGAGATATGCCAAATATTCTTCCATTGTTTATGTACGCAAATCAACTCATGATCATGTTCAATCATTTTAATTCCAAAAATATATGAAAGCAAATAATGTATTACAATCCATTCCTCAATTCAAAGTCGTCTAATTCAAATCACTAGATAATTACTAGATAATATTTTGGCATTGATATTTTAGTTACGTTGGCTAATTTGAATTGCTGAATAATTCAATATTTTGTGTCAAAATGACTTTGAATAATCAGAAATAAAGAGTACTAACTACAAAAAGATGAATGAGCGATAACTATTTTCTCTATTTATGCTTTTCCATCTTTAAAGAACAGCACTAAAAAGTAAATGCTCCCTGACAAGTAAAACAGTTACCAGATGAAGATATCTTTCTAATCTATACACTGAAATATCAGATATTAACTGTCTGAAGAGACTGTCTGAACTTGTATTCAACTACAGATTGTATTCAAAAGTTAACCTTGTTAACCAGTGACCGAGAACTGTTGCTTACCTCCTGCCTACTACACCTTAACGTAGAAACAGATCCAGACTGTGGCCCATCAGCACCTAAGAACAGAAGCAAAAATTAAAATTAGATGCTTTGTAGCCACAGAATTTTGAATCAAATCCTTGTAAAATGTGCTAGTAGAAACTAATCTTATTTTTGGATTCTACATGATGTGCTGCTATTCTGGAAAATGTTGTTTTCAAAAGATTACTTAAACAATCATGTCCAAAGGGTGCCCCCTGACTTTTATATAATTAGATATAAAGGATAGAGATGAGCAAACACTTTTTGTTTTCCTCTTTATTTTCCATGCAGAGTAATGACAAGAATGATCCTCAATGTGAGCCAGGAGAAAGGTTCAGAGAGGCTTAAGCTTTAGTTAGCAGAAAGAGTGGACCTCAATAGGTATAACAAGTATTAAATGGCATAGATAAAATGAGCCTGAAAGATTGCTTCAAGAAAAGTCAGGAGGGCCAGCAGAATTCAATGAGAACTAGACTGGGTGAATGGACAGACATATGGGCAAAAAGCTTCTTCACTGAAGGGGGGAGGGGGCAGGGGAAGAAACATTTGAAATATCTGCCAAGCAATGAATCAAAGGCATTAGCTTTGGAGTTAAATACAAGGATAGGTGAATTGAGTGGGCTTTGATGGACTAAATAGCCGATACTACTATAGGAGCTGTTTTATATAATTATGCAGTTTGTGAAGGTGCTGCAGAAATCCATTTTGCTTCAAATAGGGTCCTTTAAAAAAGAATACATAAACTTGAGTGCTAGACTGGAAATGTATGCCACTGCCCTAAAACAAGTAGCAGGGGCTCTCTCCCTCTCTATAACATGCAAATCATTTGCTGCCTCAGGATTCCTTTGTTGTGGAGCAATTTTTCAAATGACAGTGGACCCAGCAGTAGCACCACACTAATGCACTCCCACTAACAGCTACTCTGCTCCACTCCACTCCTCCAGAACAGGGGTATAGAACTCCCAACTTTAATCCAAGCTGCAGCTGATTTAAAATCACAGGCAATGCACAGCAGCTGATTTAAAATCACAGGCAATGCACAGCAGGATATAACAGAAAAAGTCTTTAAATCGTCCATGATTAAAGTTAGAAGCGGCTGTGTGGGATAGGGGAAGAGAGCAGTAAGTGTCACAGCAGACAGCTAATAGGAAGGTGCTGGTTGAAATTGGGAAACAAAAAGTATACGTGTAGATGCTAGCCACAACGGACCAAATATTTAGTGGGTAAATTTCCAAATTTATTTTCAAGAAGTCTACGTTAAGGTAATGCATAGTAAACTTATGACTAAGGTCAGAACATATAGAATCGGAGAACAAGTAGCAGAATGGATAGCAAGTTAGCTACAAAGCAGAGTGTATGGGATTAAAGGTAATTACTTAGATAGGCAAAGGGTGGGGAGTTTTTGTGCTGGGATCATGAACATTTACATGAACAATTTAGACTTGGGAATTAGGTACACAATTTTAAGGTCTGTGAACAATATCAAATTGGAGGATGTAACTAACAGAGGTGGACTGCGACAAGTATTTAATAAACTCGAAGAGTAGGCAGGCAATTGGCAAATTAACTACAACATAGGTAAGTGTGAGGTGGTACATTTTGATAGGAAGAATAAAAAGGGCATATATTCCTTGGAAAGTCCAAATGGGCATAGAAACAAAGGGATCTGGGGGATGGATACACAATCACCAAAAGTAATGACACAGGTTTAATAAGGTTATAAAAGAGTAAACAAAGCCTAAGGGTTCTTATCTAGAAGGACAGAATTGAAAAGCAGAGAAGTTGTATTAAACTTTTGTTAGACCACAATTGAAGTACTGGAATAGTTCAGATCTCTATTTTATAAAAACAAAAACAAAACCAAAACTTGCATTTATACATCAATTATATATATATTTTAAAGAAGAACAGAGTCACTGGAGAAGCTACAAGAAGGATTTACTAGAATTATATCAGAACTGAGAGGTTACACCTGTCAGTAAAGGTTGAACAGTCTGCAGCTCTAGAAGAGATGACTGAGAGTAACTTGTTCAAGATCTTCAAGATCATGGAAAAGTTTGATAGGGAAAACATTTCCACCTGTGGGGACATCCAGAACTAGGGGCCATTAATATAAGACAGTCACTAATAAATCTAATGAGAAAAGGAGGAGGAACTTCTATACCCAATGTGTGACTGAAAGTGGAATTTGCTACCACACAGCATTTAAGGGGAAGCTAGATAACCACATGAGGGAGAAAGAAACAAAATGATACGCTGATCAGGTTAGATGAAGAAGAGTGGGAGGAGGGTCTTGAGTATAAACACTGGCATGGATCTATTGGGTGAATGGCCTGCTTTTGTTTTGCAATGCTGACCCTTTTTGCGTAGTGTACATTTTTCTTAGTGTACATGGCAAACTGTTTCCTACCTATCATGAACACGGATCATTCTAACCTATAACATCAACAGAACTAGAAAGGAACTTTTTTTTATTCATTCATGGGACGTGGGTGTCATTTATTGCCTAATTGTCCTTGTCAACCACATTGCCTTGGGTCTGGAGTCACAGACCAGGTAAGGACGGCTCCAGGTGAGTTTTTACAACAATTGGCAATGGTTTCATGGTCATCATCAGACTTATAATTCCAGATTTTTACTGAAATCAAATTTCACCATCTGCTGTGGTCCCCAGAGCCGAACCCCAGGTCCCCAGAGCATTACCCTGGGTCTCTGGAATATTAGTCAATGACAATACCACTATGCCACCGCCTCCCCCTGTTAACTGAGACTTAACTTCACTTTATCAGTTCAAAGCAAACTCAAATGCTGCAGTTTAAGACTTCATAATGTAACCCACAAGCTGCAGTTTTCATAGATATATTGAAACATAAACACATTCACTGTGGGGTGGGGGGTTGGTAGTGGAGAAGAAAATACAATGACACTGCACTAGTTACTTCTACTGGAAACCAAGACGGCTCCCATTCTATTATTTGAAGTTCTGCAGAAAAACACCTTTGACCAAAGGTCCATCAGACAGTGGTCTGCACGTAATGTCTTCAAGGCTGTGAGGGAAAAGATGGTTCCCTGAGCAGACTGTCAAAGTCATTTGGGAGAATGCTTCATCGTCAGAACTTTCTAACAAGCACCAGGATGTAGCTTGGCTGGTGGTGAGAAAGGCCATCCCTGTCAGATTCTTGCTACACGCCCTGAGTCTCATCCCCTCTGCACATTGCCCTCAAGCTGGGGAAGTGACTGTTGTCAACCTCCTTCTGGAACATGCCTTTGCAAAGCAGGTCTTGGAAAGCCACAGTGGTTTTTGTCAAGGTTCATTCCGAGCAGCTCTGTGACCCAAGGCTCTGTGCTTTGCAGGCTGTTCCCAGGGACGCACACCGAGACAAATATCAACTGTGGCTGGAAGATCATCAACTGATAAAAAATGTTCTTTGATCTGCCAGAAACTTGTTGGTCTTTCTGTGTAAGGAGCTGTCCTCAACCGAGTGTTGCAGACTGGCACATTCCAAGGTCCAGGACTACAACCTGAGGGACGCACTAAAGCTTGAGGCAGCCACTGCAGAGGTGCAATGGGGGAAGGTCGCTGTCTGAGACCTTTCAGCCAAAGTACACCAAGGGGCTACAAAATTTGTAGAACCCCTTGGGCTGTATGCCCAACACTGAATGTGAATACAAAATTATTGAAATTACATTGAGGCACCTCCAAGAGAAACACGTTACATACAGAAAAATTGAATTTGATTGCACTTTTTGTTATTTTGAGATGTTTTGACCCCAGGCTGTATGCCTGACCTGGAAGGTATATTGAAAATATCAAAAGAGTTACACTTGTATAGAGACACCCAAGAGTGGAACATACAGTGAGGAGACAAGTCAAACTTTAAGGCTCTTTCTGTAGTTTTCATGTTGAAAAGTTTTGTAATGTATTTTTACAAATTTTATGAATAAAGTATATTTTTGAAAAAAAAACCTTGAGGTCCTGTCCCAAAATAGAGTTAGCTTCTCTTACCAATGCTCCCAGAAGTCATTCTTTGCTGTTTGCTTTTGGTGAGCCCTTCTATAACATCGTCAATTCTCCAGAGCTCCTTTTGAATCTGAGGGCGTTGTTGACCAATCAACTCCACCTTGAGAGAAAAATAAAGATCGTTCTGACAAGAAGTACTGGCGTGCATCACATTAAAAGAGAAACAAAATTTTACATATGCCTTCCAATCATGTGTCAGACAATAGTGTCTGGTTGGGCGTACTGTATGCAAGCAAATAATACAGTAGGTCTGTCAAAATGGATAAAATAAGGAAATTATGGCAAACATGATGCGCCTATCATTATGCCACAGTGGGTATATATTTGGTGGGAAAGGATTATTTTGTTCTGAGTACAAACATGCCCAGGCATCAGGTCCATTTGGTCAAATGCAGCCAGTACCTGAACTTCATCACATCTGTCCAGTTGTTCTTGTAAATGGTTTCTTGCCAGAGTTACGTCATACTCTAATTTGTCATACTCTTTCCATGTCCTTTCTAGTTCCTAAATCACAAGGTAACATAGTTATATAGCAGATTTAATTCTTTTTTATAAAATGCTTTAAAAATGCACAATAATTTCCATTCTTAGAATTAACCCCACATGCTGCACACCAGGCTGAAGTGGGAACAGAACTTGAAACCAAGGCCACTGTTTTCTGGTACTCAGGTTAGCCACCAGGTGGGGTGCAAGAGCTGACTGTGGCAACAACTTCAGTTTCTCTCCCTAAACCCATCCTCCCTTCCTTTGGGAAAAGAATGTTATGCTCAGTGTCTTCCAGTCAATGATACAGCATGATGAAGAATCTATGAAGGCTTAAGCTTGCATTAGACAGCTCTGTGGAGCAGCACATTGGTGTTCAAATTTTACATAAAATCAGAAAATAAGCTCTCAAGTATTTACCATCTCCCATGCAAAAATGCTCATCGACAGTTTACGTGGGAGTTTAACATGCTAAAGAACATTGGGTAAGCAACTGCAAACTAAAGCAGACCTGGCCTTCGGACCATATTGGCAATAATTAAGAGCATAATGGAACTTACTGCAGTGGCTCTCGATACCTCCCGGCAAGTGCTGAGCAATCCGTTTTGTAAGACGTCTCTCTGTAAGGCTACACTTTGCACTACAGTAGGGTTTTCTGCGTTCATTTCAATCTCCTGACTTGCAGCCAGTAAAGCTTGTTCAAGTGTATGCTACAAAAGACAAAGCAGTACATAGTATTTATTGAATGCAATATATTCACTGGATATATAGATTCTGTTGAAACTGAAGTAATTTGATCATGATTTCTTACTTTCTCCTTGTGCAGCTGTTGCAGTTTCTCCTCTTGCTCTCGAACGACCTTATCCTGCTCGCACAGCTGGCTCAGTTTACCCTAAAATTACAAACAAAGATGGACAAAATAATGGGCAAACACCCTTCCAGAGTAGCACTATGACTAAACATTTCTTTAGGCTCAGCAGATGCTGAGCACATACATCAAGAAAAATGTCACTATAAGCAGCTATTTCTAATAAAATTTGCAGAACAACTCTAAATCAAAGCAAACTAGCATTCCTTACTTGGGAAAGTAGTAATCTCACATTTTAAACAAAGATGAAGCAAATTAAAATTAAGTTCACAAGCTCTCTCCTTCAGTATCACAGTGCGAAAAATCTTATTAACAAGCCAGCTCAAGAACAAAAACGTTTACAAAATAGTATTTGAATGTTTTAGCAGGCAAACACTTTTTTTGGGGGGGGGAAACCCATCTGCCACAAATGCACGTACTTCTGGTTTAACTGGGGTGAGCGAGCAACCTGTCCTCAAGAGGTGGGATAGATAAGTTAATGAAACTGCATGCCTCTGATTTTAGCAACCATTTGGAATTAATGGTTGTAGATTGGGTTTCCCAGAGTTCAAGAACCCAGTAGCTAAGCGTAGGCCCAAAACTGTCAGATTTAGTGGATAGCAGGAGGAGAACAGTGCTGCCCTCTGGCATTCCCAAGGAAAGCTACCGCAATAAACCATAAGACCATAAGACATTGGAGCAGAAATTAGGCCATTCGGCCCATCGAGTCTGCTCCGCCATTCAATCATGGCTGATAAGTTTCTCAACCCCATTCTCCCGCCTTCTCCCATAACCTTTGATCCTCTTACCAATCAAGAACCTATCGATCTCGGTCTTAAAGACACTCAATGACCTGGCCTCCACAGCCTTCTGTGGCAATGAATTCCATAGATTCACCACTCTCTGGCTAAAGAAGTTTCTCCTCATCTCTCATCTAAAAGGTCTTCCCTTTACTCGGAGGCTGTGCCCTCGGGTCCTAGTCTCTCCTGCTAATGGAAACATCTTCCCCACGTCCACTCTATCCAGGCCTTTCAGTATTCTGTAAGTTTCAATCAGATCCCCCCTCATCCTTCTAAACTCCATCAAGTATAGACCCAGAGTCCTCAAACGTTCCTCATATGATAAGCCTTTCATTCCTGGGATCATTCTCATGAACTCCTCTGGACCCTCTCCAGGGCCAGCACATCCTTCCTGAGATACGGGGCCCAAAATTGCTCACAATATTATAAATGTGGTCTGACCAGAGCCTTATAAAGCCTCAGCAGCACATCCCTGCTTTTATATTCTAGTCCTTTCAAAATAAATGTCAACATTGCATTTGCCTTCCTAACTACCGACTCAACCTGCAAGTTAACCTTAAGAGAATCCTGGACTAGGACTCCCAAGTCCCTTTGCACTCCAGATTTCTGAATTCTCTCCCCATTTAGAAAATAGTCTACGCCTCTGTTCTTCCTACCAAAGTGCATGACCTCACACTTCCCCACATTGTATTCCATCTGCCACTTCTTTGCCCATTCTCCTAACCTGTCTAAATTCTTCTGCAGCCTCCCCGCCTCCTCAATATTACCTGTCCCTCCACCTATCTTTGTATCATCTGCAAACTTAGCCAGGATGCCCTCAGTTCCTTCATCTAGATCATGAATGTATAAAGTGAAAAGTTGTGGTCCCAACACTGACCCCTGTGGAACTCCACTAGTCACTGGCCGCCATCCTGAGAAGGACCCCCTTATCCCCACTCTCTGCCTCCTGCCAGACAGCCAACCTTCTATCCATTCTAGTACCTTGCCTCTAACACCATCATGGGCTCTTATCTTACTGAACAGCCTCCTGTGCGGCACCTTGTTAAAGGCCTTCTGGAAGTCCAAGTAGATAACATCCACTGGCTCTCCTTTGTCTAAACTACTCGTTACCTCCTCAAAGAATTCTAACAGATTTGTCAGGCATGACCTCCCCTTGATGAAACCATGCTGACTTTGCCCGATTTTACCATGCACCTCCAAGTATTCTGAAATCTCATCCTTAATAATGGACTCTAAAATCTTACCAACAACCGAGGTCAGGCTAATCGGCCTGCAATTTCCCGTCTTTTGCCTCACTCCCTTCTTAAACAGAGGGGTTACATTAGCGATTTTCCAGTCCATTGGGACCCTCCCTGACTCCAGTGATTACTGAAAGATCACCACAAACGCCTCCACTATCTCTTCAGCTATCTCCTTCAGAACTCTGGGGTGTAATCCATCAGGTCCATGAGATTTATCCACCTTCAGACCTTTCAGTTTTCCTAGCACCTTCTCCTTTGTAATGGCCACCATACTCACCTCTGCCCCCCGAATCTTTTAAACTTTGGGGATGTCACTCGTGTCTTCCACTGTGAAGACTGACACAAAGTACCTATTCAGTTCCTCCGCCATTTCTTTGTTCCCCACTACTACTTCTCCAGCGTCATTTTCCAGCAGCCCAATGCCCACTTTTGCCTCTCACTTACCTTTTATATATCTAAAAAAACTCTTGCAATCTTCTTTTATATTACTGGCTAGTTTACCCTCATAGTTAATCTTCTCCCTCCTTATTTCTTTTTTAGTTGTCCCCTGTTGGTCTTTGTAGGCTTCCCAATCCCCTGGTTTCCCACTGCTTTTCGCCGCATTGTATGCTTTCTCTTTAGCTTTTATGCTGTCCCTGACTTCCCTTGTCAGCCATGGTTGCCTCGTCCTCCCTTTAGTATGCTTCTTCTTGCTAGGGATGAATTTTTGCTGTGTCTCCCAAATTACTCCCAGAAACTCCTGCCATTGCTGTTCCACTGTCTTTCCTGCTAGGCTCATCTCCCATTCAATTCTGGCCAGCTCCTTCATGCCTCTGTAGTTGCTTTTATTCAACTGTAATACCGTTACATCTGATTCCAGCTTTTTCCTCTCAAATTGCAGGGTAAATTCTATCATATTATGGTCACTTTCTCCTAAGGGTTCCTTCACTCTAAGCTCCCTTATCAAATCTGCCTCATTACACATCACTAAATCTAGAATTGCCTGTTCCCTAGTGGGCTCCACCACAAGCTGCTCCAAAAAGCCATCTCGTAGACATTCCACAAATTCCTTTTCTTGGGATCCACTACCAACCTGATTTTCCCAGTCTACCTGCATATTGAAATCCCCCATGATCACTGTAACCTTGCCTTTCTTACACACCTTTTCTATCTCCTGGTGTATCTTGTGCCCCACATCCTGATTACTGTTCGGAGGCCTGTACATAACTCCCATTATGGTTTTTTACCTTTACGGTTCCTCAACTCTACCCACACAGATTCTACATCATCTGACCCTACATCATTTCTTGCTATTGATTTAAGTTCATTTCTTACTAACAAAGCAACCCACCCCCTCTGCCAACCTGCCTATCTTTTCGATAGGATGTATATCCTTGGATATTTAGCTCCCAGTCCTGATCCCCTTGCAGCCATGTTTCCGTGACGCCCAGCATATCATACCTGCCAATTTCAATCTGCGCCACAAGCTCATTTACCTTATTTCGTATACTGCGTGCATTCAGATAGAACACCTTCAGTCCTGTATTTCCTGTCCCCTTTCTCATTTTCGTCCCTTTATTTGATGTGCTTGAAGTTAGATTCCTAGCCCTTTCGAAACACTCTGTCCTATTTTGTGTTCTGGAGACTTTAATAGCTTCTACTGGGCTCTCCATTCTTTTCAGTTTTTTCATAATTTTCCATGAAGTTGAATCCACCCCCCCAACACGCTAACCTGCTGCTTTGTTTCCCATTAGTCATACTTCTTGGAGTTTTACCCTCCGCGCCCCCCCCCCCCACCCCCCCCCCCCCCCCCACCCCGACCCCCCACCCCCCCTCCACTTTCTAGTTCAAAGTCCTGTTGACCACCCTATTTACCCTTTTTGCTAGAACATTGGTCCCAGATCGGTTCAGGTGGAGACTGTCCCAACAGTACAGATCCCTCCTGTTCCAATACTGATGCCAGTGCCCCACGAAATGGAACCCCTCTTTCCTGCACCACTCCTTTAGCCATGTGTTTACTTCCCTTATTCTTGCGTCCCTATGCCAATTTGCACGTGGCTCGGGTAGTAATCCGGAGATTATAACCCTTGAGAACCTGTTCTTGAATTTAGTTCCTAGTTCCGGATAATCCCCAAACAGGTCTTCTTTCCTAGTCTTACCTATGTTATTTGTCCCGACGTGGACCACAACAACTGGATCCTCTCCCTCTCTCTCCAATATCCTTTCAAGCCAGCCAGAGATGTCCCTCACCCTGGCACCAGGCAGGCAACATACCATGCAGGACTCTCGATCCTGCTTACAAAGGAAGCTATCAATCTTCCCTTCCTCCCCATGATCTGACAATCTCTCCCACCCTGTGACCTGTTAATCTTTCCCTCCTGAAATCGATCTCTTCATTCTACCCCTGAAGGTCCCTCTTCTCTACAATGTGGCTGCAGCCATCTAGCAGAGGGCTTTCCACCCTATAGTGGTCCAGCCTCTCAATTTGGTTGGCTGCAAGGGGGTGATGGAAAAAGAAATCATGGAGTCGTACTGCTAGGTAAATTTGGAAAGACCTCCGAGTTTCCTGTATTTTCAGCCGCTGGCTGTCAAAGTAACAGTGGTTTCCTCGGAAAATGCTTCTGGAGGAAAATAATAAAATAGTTTACCTTCTTGCAACTGCTTCTCCCCAACTCCAACTCTTATCTTTCTGCAAAACTCTCACTTTTTGGGTCACCCTTCCTATACTCTTGCATAACTTTTCTCTTGCCATACCTACTTTTCTCTATGACTCATTCAGTGATTTCTCTTCCTCGTTCCCAGCATCACAACCCCTCATTTATATGTTTTTTCTTGATTCAGCATTAAGATACAATTTCCCAATGCCTTTTCCTTAATTAAATTACATTTATTTGCTTTTAAGGTTAAGCTGGAGGTAATGGAAATGCAACTGATGAAGATTTCCACTGAAATTGCAATGGGAGCAAGCCACCCCGGGGGGAAAAAAAACAGAATTAAAGAGAATGGGCATGTCACATGCATGCAGTAGTGGAAAGATCGTAGCCTAGGAAATAAAGTAGGAAATAATGTAGAATGCAAGCCTAAGACTGCAGTTTATTAAGTTATTACAAAGGGAATTTTCAGGTTTACACTGGGTGATTAATTCATTTATTTTACACGGAACTGAAGAAAGCATTAATGAGTCTGTAGTTGCTTGTGTCTGCTTTATTGCACATCAGAACATGGGTAGCACATTAGGCTGTTTCCAATCTACAGGAGCCTGCCCATTGTCGATGGCTCCTTTATAGGTTCAGGAATAGGCTATTCAGTTCCTCAAGCCTGTTCTGCCATTCAATGAGATCATGGTCAGTCTGCAAGCTAACTTCATATGGGCCTTTGCCCCATATCACTTAATACCTGCGGCTGGTATTTCAATCTCAGTTTTAAAATTAACAATTGATCAAGAAGAGTTCCAAGCTTCTATCCTTTGAATGAGGTGTTTCCTAATTTCACTCCTGAAAGATCTGACTCTAATTTTTAGACTATGCCCACTACTAGGGTTGCCTAGTGTGATTAAATGTATTCCTGGAGATTTCATCACATGACTTTCTCCTACACTCCAGCCATTAGTCAGCCAACACACTCGTGACACACTGCCTTCCTATGCTAATTGGAAAGCAAAAAGATTCATTAACCAAATGGATGATGCTTGACTGTCAGCCAAACAGCCTTTCCACCACCCCTCCACCACACACCACCTCCCCACCCACCTCCACATCAAGCCAGCATACATTTTCAATATTTTTATATTTGGTAAAGAGAAATATCCAAAGAAAATGACAACAAAAATTTTCTTTAATGTCCCAATTATTTTTCTCCAGAGTTGTACACAGCAGTACCCTGGAGATTGATCTTCAATTTCTGGAGACTCCAGGCCAATTCTGGAGGGTTGGCAGCCCTAACCCTTAGGTCTTTGCTACCCAACTAGCAGAAATAGTTCCTTTTAGTCTACCCTATCTGTTTTCTTTAATATCTTGAAAATGTCAATCAAATTTTTAAAATTCATTCATGGCATGTGGGCTTCGCTGGCTGGGCCAGCATTTATTGCCCACCCCTAGTTGCCCTTGAGAAGGTGGTGGTGAGCTGCCTTCTTGATCTGCTGCAGTTCATGTGATGTGGGTATACCCACAGTGCTGTTAGGGACAATTAATCCTTAACTACCTAAATTTCAGAGAATACAACCCTAGTTTGTTAAACTTCTCCTCGTGGCTTGGAGTTAAGATATCATTCTAATAAATCTGGTGCTGCCTGTTCATGACATTTTAATGATCTGCATACCTGGATGTCCAAGTTTCTTTGGCCCACCACTGTTTCTTTTCAGCATTTAGGGAATACTCTGCTCTGTCCATTTTAGGCTCAAAGTGGATGACCTCATGAAAGGGTTAAACTCGAAGTTAAAAAGTGTTTTAGCAACAGCAGGACATAAGCTGAAAAAGCGGAACTGGAGAGTAGCAGATGTGCTTTAGACAGGATAATGGGGAGGCAGAGGCATAATAGACTTGTCACTGGACTGGTAATCCAGAAACCCAGCAATCCTCTGGGGACCCAGGTTCAAATCTCACCACGGCAGATGGTGGAATTTGAATCCAACAAAAATCTTTAATTAAAAAAAGTCCAATGATGACTGTGAAACCATTGCCGATTGTCATTAAAAAAACCCATCTGGTTCACTAATGTACATTAGGGAAGGAAATCTGCCATCCTTACCTGGTCTGGTCTACATGTGACTCCAGACCCACAGCAATGTGGTTGACTCTTAAAAATGCCCTCTGAACAAGGGCAATTGGCGATGGGCAATAAATGCTGGCTGAGCCAGCGACACCTACATACCATGAGCGAAGAAAAGAAAAAATAAACAAGCTAGTAGGGCAGAGGGCAAGGTCAGGAAGTGGGTGTTGAAATCGATGTGGCCTAGATGGCACAATCAGCAAGATATGGCAGCTCAGCATGGATGAGAACAATGCTTGATGTTTGTACACACGGGAAACAAGTAACTGAGACCAGAGAAGCATGTGATTGTAAATTGACAAGATTAGAATTCGTGTATGTGACCAAAGGTGTATATAAGGCGTGAACACATGTAACCTTCTAGAGTACGGTCTTGGACTGCCCAAGGCAGTCTCTCCCTGAGTACGCTTGAATAATAAACGTACCCGAGTCTCCTGGTGGTTTGTCAAGGCAAACTACAACACATCACATTTTCTTGCACTGAAATCCATTTGCTACAATTTTGCCCATTCACTTAATCTATCAATATCTCTTTGTAATTTTACTCTTCCATCTTCATTGCTCACAATGCTGCCTATCTTTGTGTCATTGGCCAAATTTGGATATATGGCTTTCTATCCCATCATCTAAGTCATTAATGAACAGTTGAGGCCCCAACACAGATCCTTGCAGGACATCAGTTGACACATCCTGCCAATCAGAGCACCTGTCCATTATCCCTACTTTCTGTCTCTTTCCACTCAGCCAATTCCATGAGCGTCAACTTTGGCTAATAGTCTCTTATGAAGGACTTTATAAAATGCCTTCTGGAAGTCCATATAAATAACATGGAAAGACATTGCCTTGTCCACCACCTCAGTCAACTCTTCAAAAAACCCAATCAGATTTGTCAGTCATGACCTATCTCTTTACAAATCCACGCTAGGTCTCTCTGATCAGGTGAAAGATTTCAAAGTGATCAGCCATCCTGTCATTAATTATAGGTTCTAGCAATTTTCTGACAACAAATGTAAAGCTCACTGGTTCATTATTCTCTTGCCTTTCTTAAAAAATGGAGTGGCATGCACAATTTTCCAGTCTAAACAAACAGTTCCTATGTTGAGAGAATTTTGAAAGGTTACAGTTAGGGCACCTACAAAGTTCTCACTGACTTCCTTTAAAACCCTGGGATAGAAATCATCTGGTCCTGGGGATTTGCCACTCTTCTGTGCCATTAATTTCTCCATTATTTTCTATGTTAATTTTGTTGAGCCCCTGTCCCTGATTCAATAATAGTTTCCTTGGGATGTCTGGCATGCTAATACTAATGCTAAGTAATTATTCAGCATGTCCTCTATTTCCTTATCATTGACAGCATTACTATTATAATGACTGTCAGTGCCTCAATGGTGTCTCTAGTCTCTTCAACACTCTGTGATAAGTACCATCTTTCCCTGCAGACCTACTGGTTTGGGGCCCTTTCAGTTCCATCTTATTTATATGTTTATTTTGTCTGTTTTAACTGATTATGGAGAGATGTATATGTATCGCATGTGCAGACTTGAAACAAATGTTGTTCAGAATGTTTACTGTCTTGTGTACATCCTCCATTTGAAGCCAATTTGCATCATTTATGGTTCTGCACCTCTTCTCTTATTGCTTTCTTACTGCTGATCCTAGTCTTTTTCAATAAATACTGAAAGAGCTTACTTTCCTGCTTCATGTCTGCATTTGGGATAAATAAAGAGAATGAGAAGTAGAATATTTTTTTAAAAATGTTGCCATCCAGCTAGATATTATTGGCAACAATAGTTGGTAAGTGACTGATTTGTAACATTGCAATACTATTCAGCTGTATCAATACAATTTTCATGGTAGCCTAGTGACTTCTATGTATCGCTTAAATAATAGTGGCGCTTGGTGTATCTCATCTCTGCAGACCTCACAGCTGTAGCTGTGGAATATGACATGACATCAGTATCCCAAAGGTAGTGGAAGGAATTGATCTCAGCCAAGGTTTTCAGTTTTCTGGGTGAGAGGTGGCGGGAAAGAGAAAAGGATGGATAGAAATTGTGAATAATGACAATTTCCTTGGCAGTTTAAGCTTCACATTTGGGAGGCTGTTGTTCTTAGTCAATTAATTGACAACCATCAAATAAACTTGAAGAGAAATACAGCATTCTCAGTATCTATAAGCAATTTTGCATTGTATGACTTCTATTACAGTGTATATATATATATTTTTTTTTTCAAAATTCTTCACATACATCTACAGGCTAAGCAATAGCTTACACAAAATTGCACTATTTAAGCTACAGAAATTTAAGTTAAGAATCTGCAGTATGTCCTTAGAATACATTACAAAAACTTACTATGACCCATTAATACTATAATTAGAAATTGAGCTAGCAAAAAATTGTAAAATATTTTCACCTACATCAATGTCCAGATTTTCACGTCTGTGGCTGTATAAAGTTTCTCTGTAATCATCCTGCTGAGCCAGCTAAAAGAGCATGAATAAGAAATTGTGAAAATATTAAAACATCAATAGATTAACAGAAGAAGGGAAGTCCAGCAATCTGGTGCTCCCAGCAGTTAGCCTAACCTAAAATCATATCTTATTGAATGGCAGAGAAGGCTTGAAGGACCAAGTGGCCTGCTCCTAATTCGTATGAGAGTATGAGCTTTGAAGATAGGGCTAGAATAGTACTGAAGCACTGATTTTTCAATCTCTGCTCAGTTCAAGCAAGGCTCCCACTGGGATAATGTGATTGGTGAATTTAGCTTTGGAGTTAATCAACTCAATTTATTTTTGCCTTGAAATACGAAAGTTCAGGTTATCTTTGATAAGAGGGATAAGCAGGTGAAATTATTCCATGGAAAAGAATGCTCTTCAGAGATAAAGGAATCCTCAGCAAATGGTTATAGAATAGGTTATAAAATGGAACATTTACACATTATACTCAAAATAGATTTTTAAAAATTAACATTTTGAAATTAGGTTCTTTGAAAAATAATGCACTAATGCAAGTCCACTTGTATGATATTCTTTTGCCTGAAATTTGAATTGAGCCACTAATCTGTATAGTAAAGAATTGCAGCCCAGTATTCAAATATCATAAAATAAAAGCAAATACAGATGTTGGAAATCTGAAATAAAAATAGGTGGTGCTGGAAATACTCGGTAGGTACGACAATATCTGTGGAGAGAGAAACAGAGTTAGCATTCTTCATAAGAGTCACATTTGACTCAATGGTAACTCTGTTTTTCTCTCTACAGATGCTGCCAGACATGCTGAGCATTTCCAGCACTGCTTATATTTCAAAAACTATTTCAAGGCATAACATTTTTAGAGGCAAGTATCTATAGCTTAAAATTTATGAAACACTTTCTTAACAACAAACTATCTACCTTTTATGACCACATTCCAAGTGATGAGGTAAAATGTTGGGTTTGCTCAACCTAATATGGTACCAATATTGCAAACACCATTGTCAAATTTAATGCGAGCTGCTCAACAGAAAAATGATCCATAACGATTTCTTCTTCAGGTCTGCAGAGCAGACAGTGCAGAGGTGCCAGTCCCATAATGTACTAAACATTGACTATGACTATGGTCAACAATATCATAGCAATGAGCTAAATCTCACTGCTGTACAGCACAAGAAACAAAGCTGAATATTTTTATTTTTAGCATGCTCCAGAGCTATAAGTTAATAGTAATGTTAAATTCAGTTGATATGGTGTTGAGAAAACATCACAAATTTGTAACACTTATTTCACATTTGTAAAAGGTATATATTACAGAAAAAAATAAAAGTCTGGATGTTCCAAGCTGCATCATTTTAATACTAGGATTAATAAATCTATTTTTTGTGCGACAACCAAAGTCAAGAAATTCAGATTCTAAATGTGGTGTATTAAAGTACACTTCATGGTTGCAAGTTACCATTAAAACAGATAAATGAAACAGGCAACACAAACTGGGGATAAAACTATTCTGTGCTAGTAGCACAAAATGTACTGGAGGCATGTCTTATACCAAATTTTTTTCTTTTTAAAGTAAATAGAAAAAAAATTAGGGGGGTAAGGATTGAGGGGCCACGGTGCTGTAGAATGGCCAGCCAACTTGCTATGAGTACATTTCGTGTAGTTGCCACAGGTCAATTTTACCCTCTGAAGTGAACAATTACCTAGATAACAGAATATTTGCATAACTGATCTAGCCACAGCCTATATAACTGTTTGTTGCCTTAAATCAGTCACCTCATCATTATATTTATCAAGTAAATATTATTATATCCATTTTTAAAATCTATGTTGAAGTTAATGTGGAATGCTGTTCCTTTCATTCTTTTAACTGCATTAAAAAGAAATCAGCCTTATAGATGGTTTGTTCAACTACAACAGTGGCTAGACTGCTTCCAGTCTGGTCAACTCTCAAATCATCTTAATTAAAGAAAGCTTAGACATCCATCTCACTATCCCAGTGTTAGTTGGGCTGTTAGTGAAACTACGCTCATCTTAAAATATAGTGGTATATCAGATTTTAGGTTATTAATCTGCAGTACTATAGAGCTTAATCCATATGAGAAAGGCAAGAAACAGTTAGGACAGCAATCTCACAGTTATATACAAGTTTTAATCATTTACCATTTCTATTTGGCAGCACATGGAATATTGACATTTTCATAATAAATGTCCATAGCATCACCAAACATACCTTGGATCTGATCTTAAACATTTATAAATTGAAGAAAGTATGGAAACAAGCTATAACATTTCTGCTGCTTCTGCTGTCATAAACTATATACATTTAATTAAGCATGCTATCACAACTGCCATGCAGAAACATTGAGCAATGTTGAAGAAAGACACAGTAGGGGAACATGTTTGAGATCAACTTCAGATTACTTTGTGGAGACACATTGAGGGTACATGAGTGGAGGTCAGTGTATGAATAAGCAACAGTGCTATATTTATACTTCAGGAAAATTTTACAAAATAATTATGCTTTTGTTCATTTGAAAAGTGACTTGATTTTTTTAAAACTCAAAACAAAATGAATTAGAGATGTTTGGCAACAGAATTCCAGTCAAGCTTTAGTTACCTCAGCATTCAAGACTAATCCATATTTATATATGTTATAACCTCATTTCACCAATTCATTTTGGTTTGATTTGTTACTGTAACAAATCAGTGGATTCATTTTCTGAAGTTTTATTTCACTTCCTGTTCCAGATGAGGTTAGATTCAATCTGGAGCTTGTCAGACTTGTCTCTCTTATGTAAAGCATAACATATCTTGTGGATGGTAAAATAAGCCATGCTAACACTATTCCAGCTTGGTTCTAATGCACGGATGAATGTCATTGAAGTAAATAAGAACTCTAGGGTATGATTTAAGTGTAATAAACTGAAAGCTGCCATACACAGGGCTCTGTGATTAAGCAAAGCAATCAATATCCAAGACCTTACTTGCTTGTATACTTGTGGCCTTGGTGCCGAGTTCTCAATCATAGTGTGAACCGAGGCGATTAAAGGTTCATTTTCTTTCATCTATTTCAAATCAGGAGGAGCATACAGTAAACATCAGTTTACAGCATGGCTGGATTTAAAAGATGAAACAGTGATTATAGCTCCTGCTTTTTAGAGTAGATACCAAAGCCTTTTGCAAGCATTATACACCAAACTGAAAGGATTACGCTAGGGGTATTAGATATGATGAAATTGAAAATCAGCTTACAAGTCTGATTATAAAATTCTGTGAACACTTTAGTAGGAATTAATCAATTGGGTTCATCTTTTGCAAATTTGTAACAACTCAACAGGCTTGTGTTTTACTTGAGAAAAATTATAATATTTTCAGCATAATACAATGGTGAAATGCTTGAAACTCAGGCAAAATACTTCCTTTTCCGGCAGTAAGAGGTAAAATATGGAGTTTCCTAGTTTTCTGTTTTATATTTTATCTCCGAGTACTCAAAACAAGAGATTTATTTTATGGAGCTATAACTGATTCAATAATATCATCTCTTACCTCCCACAACAGCCAGAAGTTTATAAACAAAAGGTTTTTTTCAGTTGAAGAGAAAGAATCACCACAAAATCCTAATTGCTAACAAAAGATGCATGTATACATACTGAAGTATTTCAGTCCTTCCTGCAGATGGAGCTTTTACAAAATTTCCTCCTCTATGAGGCAGCACATTTTGCTTTTGCAATTAGACAAAAGCCTCTATGCAAAATATCTGCTCACAGGCAACCACTGAAAGTACAAACTATAGGTATAACGAAGGACAGTAACACATTAACATGTGTATGCACAAGTCTTTGTAACATACTATATATTAAGTCTTTGCATTGAATTGAAGTTGCATGGTTAACATTTAAAAATCAACTACAACATATGCTATCAAAATAATGTTGCAGCTTAATATGATGCTATTTGAAAAGATCAAAATAACAAATGAATTAATTCAAGACACTGGGTGGAATCTTGTCACCTTAGTTTTAGCATGAATGGCGGAGTGATTTCTGGATCAACCCAGTCACGAGTAGTGTGCCATCTGGTTGAACTGTCTGGAAGGCATTGAATCAGAACCACCTTTGCGATCATCATCCAATTAGGGATGGCAGGCAGGATGGCGGGCTGGGATTGCGCTTGTGTGTGCAGGATTTAAAAGGCCAACGACACACTTCATAATGCTGCACAGAGATTTATACTGTGGTGACTTGGAGGAGCTACATCCGAAGAAAATGGTAGGGGGATGGGGAAGGTCTGTAGCCTCATTGAGCTGTGAAAGTTTCCTGCAGGAACTACCAGCAAATTCTTTACCAAGACCTCTAGCATTAATATCAGCCTATAAGACCTGCTTCAGCCACCACAAGCCTCTGCCTATGGCTGACCTCAGGCTTGCCGCTTTATTGTACAGCATGCATGTCAGTTGAGGCCTCATTGGTATCCCACTGTACACTCGCCTCCTCTATACTACTATGTTCCAGATGCTGCACGTGACATGTCTGCTGTTGGCAAATAGCCATTGGAGGCACAAAGCTTCTCTCAATTTCCTTCTTAAATACTTTAATTTCGTTCCCGCGCTGGTTGCTGACAAGATTCCCAACACGTCCTCGGGAAAGGTGGAACGAGACGGGAAGAGGTCAGAATATCTGCCCGTCAGCTTTTTTCCCAAACTCACCTCCAATGGCCTGGGAAAATTCACCCCATTAAATGGTTATTAATCATCAATCAGCTAAGCAACTTCTCAAGTCCCCTTTACTCTTTTTTTCCCAAGAAATAATTAAATTAAACTCAAATAGGCAGTTAAAATAATTATAGATATAGCTGAGTTTCCATAGAAAGTACTCAGTGGGTCTCTAAAGAATGACATTTATTAATATTGTGCAGTCATCCCTGTTGAGCAGGTCATCATTAAGTTCCAAAGTGCTGATATTTGTTTCATTTTATAGGGAATGGGGGCATTGAGAAGAGATACCAAGCAACAAAGCATCAGAAACCTTGACTGGAAACAACAGCAGATAAATGGTTTCAAAATTCTCTCCATTTGGAATGGGGTTATTTGCTACCAGGCCAGTTGGGGTATTCTTGGTGGCGCACAAAAGTAAGCCGTGCACTGGGAAACTAAAGATGATGAAAAATGAATTTCTAGTACTCCCACCTGATAATCCAAATACACGAGGTTTCTTTGAAGGTGATGAATGAGGATATCATTCTAACAGGCAGCAACAAAGAAGAAAAAAAAGAAAGTAAAATAGAAAGAAGAACAACAGCAGAATATAATCAGTCAAGAAAGAAATATAGGAATTTAAGGAAAATTCACTGACACAAGGTTGCATTCTGTATCAGTCAATTTAAGAAACAGCAACTCAGTTACAAATGAAAAGGCAAGTTTAAGCACTTGTTTGAGAAGTACATTAATCAGTCCTGAATAAGAGGAAAATGAAAAAGAAAAAAATGCAGGGTTATGGGGAAAAGGTAAGGGATCGGGGCTAATTGATAGCTCTTTCAAAGGCATAGGCATGATGGACTAAATGGCCTCCCTCTATGCTGTACGATTTACTCTTTTTTAAATCAATGGATTACTTAAATATGATAAGTAATCTGTTAGATGAAATGAGCACATGCAGCCCAAAACATTTGGCCATTTAGTACAAAATCACATAAATCAGACATTTCCCTCCCAGGTGCAGTCATGGAGCAAGAAATTTAAGTGCACACACATTCAGGCACAAAATCAGCAAGTGCAACATTTTGGTTTTGATCTCCCTTCCAAAATATAAAGTATATTTACACAAGTACCCAGATGCAACTCTTTTTTAAAGAAAAGAACAAGGTAAACTTCACAATCACACATGCATGGAAATCATCACATAATCTTACTGGTGCAATGCAGGAAAACAATATCAGCAAAAGCAACCTATTAATTTTTATAAAGACTGATTAAATCAATACAGGATGGAACAGTTTGCCATTTTTAGATTCTATAAAAATATTCGAAATTCAATCACACCTAAGAGTCGCATAAAAGGACAACCATATATAAACATTTCAAATTTTAAAAAAAACTTGAAGCGCACAACAACTACACAAATTAGCAATGGATGAACAGACCAGAAGACAATGGCGATGGAGTACAACAGATCATTTTACAGCTGACCTTGGGATTTGCGTCACTGAGATTCAGCTGCACAAGCTGTGCTGCTGTGTGCTCCCGGATGCTGTTCAGCTCTGCTTGCTGCCGCCTCAGCTTGATTAGCAGCAGTGTCAGCTCCTCTGGCTGCAGGTGTGCAGTTTGGAGAGCCAAAAAGGGGGAAAACACATTAATTTGTTAACCAAACAACTGGATTATCTAAAAGTACACAGGACTCTGAAAGTAGAAGCTGAACTAAATCTACAAGTACTGCCAAATATTAACATGAGGCATCACTGTCAGGATGAAGAACATTATAGATTAAATTGTCACAACATCTAATCATTTCTTGACAGGTAGTTGTGCATGGACAGCAAGCGATATCTGGATACAATTCGCAATGCATCGCTTTTCTTTTTAACCCAAGTATAGGTGCAAACTAGAAAAGCATCAGATTTATACACACAATCAATAAGCTCTTTCAAAACACATGGAGGCTCCTAACTTCTCTGGACACATGCCAGAGCACGTTACATGCAGTCCATCAAAAACTAGTCAAGCATAGTTCCTCCAGGGAAGTTTCTTTTGAGGCTTGACTGCAATAGATCCAGTTGCATTTTTACTGACATGCATCTTGCACAGTTGAAAATTCTTTTACATTTTTGCAACAATATTTGATGTAGATGATTGAGTGAATGGGGTCAAAGACACCACTTTTACTCAGATGACCAGTGAAAGGTACAGATTTACTACTTTATTGCCTCCAACTCAAATTATCACAATAATGAAAATTCATTCAATTCTCTTCAAAATGCCTTTCATGTTTCCTTTAAAATGCCACATTATGAAGAATGTAACTTGAATACAAAAATTTTGCATGAGAATTTGTTATTTCTCATCAGAGGCCACATTCAACTAAAGATCAGGTACAGAATTTATTTGTGAAATCGAACAGCTAACACCGATCCATATTCCATTTCTCAAAAGCCAGAGGTTATAGTTGCAATTTTAGGAGAAATAGAAATATATAAACAGATCCTCATCTTAGTTTTATTTTTGACGAGGGCTGAAAACCTCCATTTGTCCAATAATAAATACTTTTCCAGCTTTTCTTTTTGAGTTGAAAGGCCTAAGCAGCAAACTTGCATTTATGTGACACTTGTCATGACCTTAGAACACCCCAAAGCTCTTTAATGCCAATGAAGTATGTTTGAACTTAGTGACTGTTGGGATATACAGAAATGTGATGACATACGTGCGCAGGCCAAAGTCCCACAAACAGCAGGGAGAAAAAAATAAATCAGATAATGCATTTCAGTGATATTAGTTGAGGGATAAATATCAGTCAGGACATACAGAGAACTCCCCTGCTCAATTTCAACGAGTACCAAAGGATCTTTAATGCCAAAGTAAGAGAACAGACAGGGCCTCGGATTATCATCTCATCCAAAACTCAGCACCTGTAACAGTCCAGCATTCACCCTGTATAGCATTGAAATGCCAACCCTATATGCTCAAGTCTCTGGGGTGGGGCTTGAAACTACAACCTTCTGACTTAGAGGCAAGAGTGCAACTATAGAGTTAAGGATAAAAACAGGAAAAATTACCTGGTCAAAATATTCTGATTTCATATTCCCATTGCAGAATTTTATTTGATGGGAACTCAGTCTGAATTGCGGCGCAAGGGTCTGCAGTCTCAACAATTTTCCATCAATTGTGAACAGGAAATCATTCAGGCTGAGAATCAGGCACACTCCATTAGGAGTGGTTTACTCATCAGCTGTCCTGTCCTCTGTGGCTTCAGGGCCAATATTAAGTGCAAGTCAAATGAAGATCTGCACAAGCCAATGGGCTAAAAGGCCTTTTTCTGTGCTGTAGACGTCTATGACTCTAAGCTCATCAATTGACCCATTATTGCTAAGTTTTATGATGTAGCTCTTGTTAAACAAAAACCCCTCCAAATCAAACTTAAAAAATAGCTGGAGCATTTCTGCAATTTTTCTAGTCACTTCCTTTAACACCAATGTGCTCAAATCTCCATTTCCATTCCAGCTTTGTGCTAAAGTCCAGTTTTTTAGGATTTCTTTTAATTAAGCTTCACAAATTATAGCTTCTGTCAGGTGAAAAGTTAATTTCAGCGGAGTTTAAAAAACAGGTCTTGTCCCAGTAAGTTCTAAAATAAATTTTCCCAATAGACTACAACCAGAGACACACATTTGCCATCCAATGCAACAGCAGAGGTAATTAGACACAGCACCCTGCTTACGCAATGTCAGTTTGTACTTTCATTACTATTGAGATTAGCCAAAATGTTACAAATCTATCAAAATCCAGGTTATCCTGACAATACTCAAACTGGGTCATCTCTTATGCATCACTTATTAAAAGTTAAACATGCAAAGGAATGTTTATCACTGATAACAACTAAAGCATTGTTTAATTTCCTATCATTTGTCTTATTACATTTGAGATAAAATATTCCAGCATTCAGGAGGGACAAATGGAATTGTATTTTAATATGGTTTCAGTTTGACATGTTAGAGAGAGGGAGAGAGAGAGAGTGAGAGAGAGGGGGTGGGGGCTGAAATAATTTTTGAACAGCATGCTTAAATTGTGGTCTTCAGCAAAGCAACGGCGCCCACCCCTTAGTGAATAAAGCTGATCAAAAAGATCGAGCAATCTCAATGGTGTGGACTTCTCTTTTCCCAAAAGTAGTTTTCATCTGGCACAAAGTCAAGGGGATCTCCAGGCATCCAGCAACTATGACATCAATCGTGGTTAGCAGCCAATTACACTGAAGTATTCTCATAGACAGCAAACCACTGGTTATCCTGCACTTTTTATAAACTTTACAAGGAACAAAACGATTGGGACATTTAAAAAATATAAAATTGAAATTACGGTAAAGTCTCGTCATTCTGCGAAACCTCGTAAAAGGCAAAATCGCGAACGACATACACACTTCACAATGGGAGTCAATTAGATATGTTCCAACAATGCAAGGGCAGCATTAGTTTGTGCAGTTACTGTGCAGCAAATTGTGGTATGCGACAGATGGGGGGAGCCTCTGAGTTCAATGTTGTAACAAAATAATTCAACTACAGACTCAACTGCTCTTTTAACATCCAAGGCATGCATTGAAAATTTTTGAGAGAGACAACCCTCAATGAAGAAAAACATGAATCATCTCAAAACTGGCAGAAAGCTTTTTACATACAAAGAAATAAATTGGCGAAGATTTCAAAACTGAACAGAGCTATTATTGCAGCTCCGGACTGAGAGATTCCGACATTTCCAGGTTAATCTCTCCATTGGGGCTGCACTTCAGCTGCAATCATTCCAGGCACCGCTTCTCACCCCTTAAATCTCACCCCTTAAAGAAGAGAATTAAATGTCCACAGCCAGGACTAATGAAAGGAATCAGCTTCCAGAGACTTTGATATCATCTCTCCGTTAAAAAGTGCTGAGGTCTCTGCTCTGTCATGGCTAATGGAATAAATTTCATTTAGAATAAAGTGCCTTTAATGAGAAAGGGGAAAGAAAATGTGGATAAGCAAACATTTGCTCATGCAATGGATGATCTGGTGTACAAAAGCTTTAGCTTGGGTAAGTGAATACGTGAACAAGGAAGTCGCAAAAGGTGGGACTTAACTGTATCAGATTGGAAAAAAATTAGTTTTTCAGGGCTAGAGATGGTATGCAACAATAGCTATGAGCTAGTATGCCATTAAAAACAGAGCTATATTTCATTAATAAGATATAACTTTTTGGGTGTTGTTAACATCAATATTACAGTGTAAAAGGAAACATTTTCACCAGTTGTGATTTCTAATTATTTGTAAGTCTGTGGGGATTTCGACAGGGCATCCTATGGAGAAGATACTACGTGCTCATTTAAGTCATATGCTAATTGCTTTCTGGGATAGTGTTTTTCTTCCATTGTGGGAGTGCTTTAAAGTGCGTGGCGGCATGCTTTAGATTCCATACTGCACAATCACAATTCTCCAAGGTTTCTGGATGAATGCCACCTTTACCAAGTCTTCGCTTCAGGTTATTCTTGAATGATTTGTTCTGAACCCTACTGACCTTTTTTTTGTCACTAGTTGGCTGTATGTAGAATATGGCTTTAGGAAGCCTTTAATGTGTAGGCTCAATTTATAGGCATTTACAGCCCACTAAGGCTGGTCACTTTAATCACAATTATAATGCTTGCTATGTTGGTGCAGTGTAGGGCTTTGGTGTTCATCAGTGCTTCATGTACCTCATTTTAAACAAGATATTATGCATGCTTCTACTGCTTTGCATGGCAAGTTTGGCGAGTGGTAGAGTTTTAAGGGTTAATTTCTATTTAAAGTTTAGTCTTTTCTTTAATTTAATAATTAACTAAAAATTACTCAAGTCAAGAGAGGTTGAGTTTTATTCTAGCCTTAAAAGATGGGTATACAGGCTCTCTGAGAGCAGCTGCAACTAGTTAAATTGATAGCTAGCTTAAACTGGTTTTCAGAAGATTGAATCAGTTGCTTTCCAGGGAACATAAAAAATAGAGGCCTTCCTCAGTGCTGCTTTGGGTGTGTAGAGTGCAAATTGGAAGTTTGGCTAGTGATTGAGTTTGGTGAAGAGGGGAAGGAGATGGTCCTTTCTCTTTTTACTTTGTTTTCAGCCTCCAGTAGTTGGCTCTTTCTTCGGTACAGGGGAAAAAGCTGATTGGTGAATAGCTGGTAAGCTATTCTGCTTATTCCAATTGTAATAAATAGCTTTTAAAGTTACGATATAGCAGGTCAACTTGGCCCAGTGGAATGTACACCCAGTGGAATGTGGGAAGTCATGGACGTACCATGTGTATGAAACAAACACATCTGCAGGACATGTCACTGGCTGCAGAAGCTTGAGTGCCGGTTGTCAGAACTAGAGCGGCGGCTGGTGTCAGGCTGAGAACTACATGGGTAGCATGTTTAGGGAGGTGGTCACTGCAGGTTAGGAGCATGCAGGCAGAGAGGGAATGGGTGACCATCAGACAGTCTAAGGAAACCAGGCAGGTAATGCAGGAGTACCCTGAGTCTATCTTGCTTGTTAATTGGTTTTCCATTTTGTGTACTGATGAGGGCAGTGTAGCCAGGGCCAAATCCACGGCATCATGGGTGGCTCAGCTGCACAGGAGGGGAGGAAGAGGAGTGGAAGAGCAATTGTGATAGCGGATTCGATAGTCAGGGGATCAGACTGGCGTTTTTGCGGCAGTAAACATGACTCCAGGATGGTGTGTTGCCTTCCTGGTGTCAGAGTCCAGGATATCACGGGGCAGTTGCAGGACATCCTTCAGGGGGAGGGTGAACAGTCAGAGGTCGAGGTCCACCTTGGTACCAACGAAATAGGGAGAAAAAGGAATGAGGTCCTGCAGGCTGAATTTAGGGAGTTAGGAAAGATTACTGAGCAAGACCTCAAAAGGTAATAATTTCCAAATTACTCCCAAGGCTACGTGCTAGTGAGTATAGAAATAGGAGAATACACCAGATGAACACATGGGGAAGGTAGAATCTGTACAAGCCAGATGGTCTACGCCTGAACGGGACAGGGACACATGTCCTTGCAGGGAGATTTGCTGGTGTTGTTGGGGAGGGTTTAAACTAGGTTGTCAGGGGGTTGGGAACCTGAGGGCAGATTCAGGTAGAACAAATATAGAACAAGGAGTGGGAGACAAAAAATTAGCGAATGACTCTGAAAGACAGAAGCAGCAGGAAAAATTGTGCAGCATAGGAACTTGGCAGTGTTAAAAGGTATATATTTAAATGCAGGGAGTATAGCAAACAAAGCTGATGAGCTGAGGGCACAAATAGACACATGGCAGCATGATATCATTGCTACAACAGAAACTTGGCTTAAAGAGGGGGCAAATATGGCAGCTCAACATCCCTGGATAGGGTTTTCAGGCAGGATAGAGAGGGGGGCAAAAAGAAAGGTGGGGTTGCAGCATTATTGGTTAAAGAATCAATTACAGCTGTGAGGAGGAACGATATACTAAATTAATCATCAAATGAGGCCATATGGATTGAGCTCAGAAATTAAAAAAGGATCAGCCACACAACCAGGAGTGTACTATAGACCCCCAAATTGTAAGAGGGAGATAGAAGAACAAATATGTAGGTAAATTTCTGAGTGCAAAAACAATTGGACAATAATAGTTGGGGACTTCAACTATTCTAATATCAACTGGGATACAACAGTGTGAAGGGCACAGAGGGCACAAAATTCTTGAATGGAATTTTGTGCCCTCTGTGCCCTTCACACTGTGACAGGGAGTGCAATTCTAGATTTAGTTTAGGGAATGAAGCAAGTGGGTGAAGTAGTGGTAGGTGACCATTTTGGAGATAGTGACCATAATAGTTAGATTTAGCATAATTACGGAAAAGGATAAAAATAGAACAGGAGTATGAGTTCTAAACTGGGGTAAGACAAATTTTATAAAGCTGAAAGTGGACTGGTTACAGCTACTTGAAGGGAAATCAGTGGCAGACCAGTGGGAGGCATTCAAAAGCAAGATTCTATGGGCACAGTGTAGACATGTCCCCACAAAGAAAAAGGGTGATGTTGCCAAATCTAGAGCCCCCTGGTTATTTAGAAGCATACAGGGTAAGATAAAGCTGAAAAAGAAAGCTTATGACAGTCACAAAAAAAATGAATACATTAGAAAGCCGAGAGAAGAATAGAAAATACAGTGGTGAAGTAAAAAAGGAAATCAGGAAAGCAAAGAGAGGATATGAAAAAATATTGGCAGGTAAAATCAAAGAAAACCCAAAGATGTTTGATCAGTACTTTAAGAGCAAGAGGATAACTAAGGAAAGGGTAGGGCTTATCGGGGATGTACAAGGTAACTTATGTGTTCAGGTAGAAGATTTGGATAGGGTTCTTAATGAGTACTTTGTTTCTGTCTTCACAAATGAGAAGGACGATGTATTCTAGTTAAGGAGGAGGAGTGTGAAATATTAGATACAATAAGAATAAGAGAGGAAGTACTGGAGGGACTGACATCCTTGAAGGTGGATAATTCACCAGGGCCGGATGGGCTGTATCCCAGGCTGTTAAAGGAAGCCAGGGAGGAAATGGTGGATGCCCTGAAGATCATTTTTCAATACTCGTTAGATACAGGTGAGGTACCAGAGAGTAGTGCGGCGGATGTGGTCTATATGGATTTTACTAAGGCAAGGTCCCACATGGCTGACTGGTCAGAAGAATAAAAGCTCATGGGATACAAGGGAATGTGGCGAGTTCGATCCATAATTGGCTCAGTGGCAGGAAACAAAGGGTAATGATCGACAGATGGTTTTGCAAATGGAAAGCGGTTTCCAGTGGCATTCCACAGGACTCAGTGTTGGGTGCCTTTCTGTTTGTGGTATATATTAATGATTTGGACTTAAATGTGGGAGGGATGATTGGGAAATTTGCAGATGACACAAAAAACGGTCGTGTTGTTGATAGTGAAGAGAATAGCTGTGGACTCCAGAATGATATCAATGGTTTGGGTGAGTGGGCGGAAAAGTGGCAAATGGAATTCAATCTGGAGAAGCGTGAGGTAATGCATTTTGGGAGGGCAAACAAAGCAAGGGAATACACAATAAATGGGAGGATAATGAGAGGGGTAGAGGAAGTGAGACACCATGAAGTACATGTCCACAGGTCCCTTGAAGGTGGCAGAAGAGGTAGATAAGGTGGTAAAGAAGGTATATGGAATGCTTTTCTTTATTGGACAAGGCACAGAATACAAAAGCAGGAATGTAATGCTGGAACGCAAGTTAGGCCATAGCTGGAGTTCAGGTCGCTACATTACAGGATGGGCATAATTGCTCTGGAATGAGTACATAAGAAATTGACAAGAATGTTGCCAGGGCTTGAAAATTGCAGCTATGAGGAAAGATTGGGTAGGCTGGGGTTGTTTTCCTTGGAACAGAGGAGGCTGAAGGATGACTTGATTGAGGTGTACAAAATTATGAGAGGCCTAGATAGTGTAGACAGGAAAGCCTAGCAGGTAGGTCAATTACCAGGAGGCACAGATTTAAGGTGATAGGTGGTGTGGAGGTATTAGGATAAACTTGTTCACCCAGAGGGGGTAGGTGTCTGGAATTTCTTGCTCGGATTGGTGGCTGAGGTAGAAACCCTCAACTCATTTAAAAGGTATCTGGATCTGCACCCAAGGTCCTGTAACCTGCAAGGCTATGAACTGGGTACTGGAAGGTGGGATTAGAATGGGCGACCAGTTTTTTTTTTCAGCTGGTGCAGACATGATGGGCTGAATGACTTCTTTCTGTGCTGTAACTTTTCCATGTTTCTATGTCCAGGTTTCACACCTGTAATTGAAAGCATGCAGCTTTGCCTTTGGTTCTGAACATTTTGGATCTTGTGCTCACACACACATTTGCCTTAAAGCTGCTTAGTTTCTGCCCTATGAATCACATTGCCTAGCAGACAAATATACATGCTAGCTATCATGAGGTCAGATTTGTTACAAGGTTGCTCCAGCCAAGTCAAGTATGTAACTTGAATCTTTTCTCAAGCTAACAATCGACCTGCAGCACAAATCCGACAAGCGAACTAATCAATATTCTGTAGCTTAACTTTATGGGCAGGAACATTATTATCATGGTGAATAATAGATCATTACATGATTAAGATCAGAAGTGCTGTCTGGAATTATATATATTGACATGCTTGTTCAAATCTATTGTGGAATCATCCAGAATAGCTACAAAAAAAGACTAACTGAAAGGGCTTGGGCAACTATGCTTTGCATTATTAGTTATGGCGACTTCATTACTTAAGCTGTCATCATTAATTCCTGTGCTCATATGGTCATGGAGTTGGCTCCAATGATTATAAACCAATTGGAAGGAGCAATGTAACTCAGCAGCTTCCAGGTCCTTTGCTGCTAACCATGTTTAAGGCCCTTGTGATAACCATCAATCAAGGGATTTCTTCTGTAGCAATTCACAATACAGAAGCAAAACATTGTCACCTGCCAAAGCAAGATGGTGATGCAAGATGGCCGTTGCCATCTGTCTGCGTATGCGCACTTTTCGCACATGCATAGAATCCAATGATGTCGTATGTAGGAGAGACAGGTGGATCTGATTTGGATTCTGAGGCCATTCACCCAGTTTCTGAACCCTGTGCTGGGCAGGCAACCAGTGTACGGCTTTCCGCAGTTTCCGGGGATTGGGATGGGAAGGGAGGAGAAGCTTCTGATCCGCCCAGTGATGGCCGCAATTCTGTTTGCAGCTCTGGGGCTTCCTCCCTGTGACAGACCCGGATTAAGGGGAAGAGGTTCTGGAACGGGAGATTCAGAAACTGCGGGGATGCCACAATTCCAAACATTATAAAGTCGGAGAAAATGCCTAAACTGAACTATATGAATCTGTATTCGCCCAAAACCAATTTTGTAGAGGAAACACTAAAGTGGGTGGAAGTTGCCTGAGGCAGAGATCTGCTCAGACTGCTCTGTGATTGTCTTCAAGCGGGAGGAGTACACTGCACAAAATGTCCATCATAGTCTGCATTTTGTTTTCCAAATTGGTTCTGGATGAATACACATTACTATAGTTGCACAATTCTGCGCCGAGTGCATGTTAAATGGATGCCACTGCCTAGCCATGATGATTTGAACAATGCCATCTTTGATCCTGGCCACAGCTAACTCTGTTGCTTCAAATGACATCACAGAGCAACATGCTGGAACGGCACATGTGCGGAGCATGCAAGGCGGTAGCAGGAAACGCAAAAGCAAAACTCTGCAGATGCTGAAAATCTGAAATAAAAATAGGAAATGCTAGAAATACTCAGCATCTGTGGGGGGGTAAAAAGAGTTAACGTTTCAGGTCTGTTCAGGTTCTGATGAAAGACCACGGACCTGAAATATTCATTCTGTTCTTTTTCTCTTCACAGGTGCTGTCTGACCTGAGTATTTCCAGCATTTTCTGTTTTAATTTCTCCTGCAGCTCTGTGATCACAAATTTATCAACGGCTCCAGTTTGCACAAAACCACATTATGCTTTAGGCACTCCGTGCCTCGGGGCGATTTTCTACATTAAAGGTACAATATAAATATTGCCATCCACATTGCAAATTAAAATCGATTTTCATATAAGGCAACTTGGAAACTTCTGGAAAAAAGAGAAATTTCAGTCGTTTCATGCAGAAATGGTAATGACTAATGGGTTTTTGCAAATGCTTGGAACAAATTATATTTCCTAAATCAGGTAGAAGCATAAACATTCGACTTTGTGGAATACTTCATCAACATTGCTTCACATATCCCAGTACAATCTGACACTGTATTTTGGTAATGAGTGAATCAAGTTTTTCACTCATTGAACTTCTTTTGCAGCTTTGGGAGATAAGCTGCAGAGAAATCGGAAGCATACTTTCCAATAAGTATGGAGTACTGATCGATATAGGATATTAAATTAATGCACTTACTCCTGCTAGTTGTTAAGAACAACAAAAGCCTGAGGGCAATTTTCCTCATTAAAACAATAATCATGGTCAGCTTATTGAAAAAAAGCAATATCCTTTTTACAAATAGGTTATCAGTAAGGAACAAAATGATCAGAGAAAGTTTCATGTGCAATATAGAGTAATTCCCTGGTTAAAGTGTTCCCATAGGAGCCATATAAAGACAGCATTGTAAGGAATGGCACATTGTGACATACAACAACGGATGCTTGGAAATGAACAAAAAGTATAGTTTAGCCAAAGCGTTCAGATAAAGAACACAAGAGCAAAAGCTCGAGTAGTTTATGGATGCCATCTGACCTGGGAAATTACATTACAGGCTTTTATTCACTCTTTACTTTTGTAATATGCACCATTATCTCAATAAAATGAAAGTTATCCTAATGATTGTTAAAAGCAGAGTTGCGATTAGATTAACTGGAGATCATGAGGTTTTTATGATGTAATTGCTACAGAATACTGTCACACGATCACAGGAGGAGATAGAATTAGTCTGCAGTTCGAAGGAATATTAGGGGGTTATTAAGAGGCACAAAAGGTTATAGACCACACACTGTTCAGTCAATGCATCAGCCATTGCACCAGTTGACAGCCCTGTAAATGTAATATTGCAGATTGCTGAAATGAGATAGCATGACATGGACCATACTAGACAATTTTTAAAATACTAAGGTGCTCCCTATTGCAATGTTCATGGACAATAAAAGTTGTCATTTCTCTCCTCTGTAGATATTAGTACTTTTTTTGACCCCATCATTTTCTACCTTTCCCTCTTTCCCCCTTTTTCAAAATCTCTCTAGTCCACCTCAACAACCTCAGTTTAACATTTCACCTGAAAGACAGCACCTCCGACATTGCAGGACTCTCTCAATACTGCACTGGAACGTCAGCCTTGATCTTTGCGCTCAAGTCCTGGAGTGGTATTTGAACCCAGAACCTTAAGACATAGAGGTGAGAGAGAGTCACCAACGAAGCCACTGCTGGGCCATGGACAAAATGAGCTCAGAGAGGGCATGAGGAGAGATAGAAGAGAAACTAGAGAAAGATGTGAGTTGAGTTAGGACAGTGGGGAGGTGCCTTAGAAGAAGTTTGGCTGGTGGGTTATGGGAAAAGAGGGAAGTGGCAGAGGCAATTGAATGAATGGACTCAGTCTCAGAGATAGAGAAATCCATGAACTGCTCACACTCATTGTTTGATAGTTCTGTTTACAAATCAAGCACGTTCGCTTTCTTCTCTCAACTTCTTCTTTGCATGTCTTCATTTCAGCTGTCTTTGAAAGACTATGGCAAACTCAGGGAGACAGGAAGGACCAACTTTCTCTGGGAGCAAATTGAAGGCGCAATGCTGTATCTTCTTGCCTTTGCTGAAAAAACTTAAGGTCAGTGCCTGTAATTGAGAGCAAGTGTCGCAGAACCGATGTTATAAGCTCAAAGTGGGTAGCGAGGTGAAGACTTGGCTGCAGACTGATAGCTCGGCTAAAGCTGGTTGGGTGCATATGAGTGATAATACAATGTACAAATCAGATCTGTGAGGAGACTATAGACAAAATCTTTTTATTCAATTATATAGACAAATACCCAACAGGTGAATCATTTAAATATAAATTATTGTATAACAACTCAACGGATTTATAATTATGAATCACAAGCTTAAAAATTACATTGCTAAGTATCCTACAAACATTCAGTCACTATATCTCTCAGACAGGAAAGAGCACAGACTGGAGAACATAGGAAATGAATGATCCATGTGAAAGTTGCAATTTTCAGGAGAGATTGAGAAGGAATAGACCATGGGTCTTCTAAAGTGTTGAGGGGTTGGGAGGGAGCAGAGGCCATACGAGTGGCTAAAATCGCTTGCTGTATGATTAAAGAAGAGCGAGCAGAAATTATCCAAGCAGCTGACCTGCCTGATCCACTTGCTTCATGGTGTCATATTTTTCTTTTTTATTCATTCGCAGGATGTGGGCTTTGCTGGCTGGGCCAGCATTTATTGCCCATCCCCGGTTGCCCTTGAGGTGGTGGTGGTGAGCTGCCTTCTTGAACCACTGCTGTCCAGGTGGTGCAGGTACACCCACAGTGCTGTTAGGAAGGGAGTTCCAGGATTTTGACCCAGCGACAGTGAAGGAACGGCGGTATATTTCCAAGTCAGGATGGTGAGTGGCTTGGAGGGGAACCTCCAGGTGGTAGTGTTCCCATCTATCTGCTGCCCTTGACCTTCTAGGTGGTGGTGGTCATGGGTTTGGAAGGTGCTGCCTAAGGAGCCTTACTGAACTCCTGCACTGCATCTTGTAGATGGTACACACTGATGCTACTGTGCGTCGGTGGTGGAGGGGATGAACGTTTGTGGAGGTGGTGCCAATCAAGCAGATTGCTTTGTCCTGGGTGGTGTCGAGCTTCTTGGGTGTTGTGGGAGCTGCAGTCATCCAGGCAAGTGGGAAGCATTCTATCACACTCCTAACTTGTGCCATGTAGATGGTGGACAGGCTTTGAGGAGTCAGGAGGTGAGTTAATCGTCGCACAATTCCTAGCCTCTGACCTGCTCTTGTAGCCACAGTATTTATATGCTGGTCCAGTTCAGTTTCTGGTCAATGGTAACCCTCAGGATGTTGATAGTGGGAGATTTAGCAATGGTAATGCCATTGAACATCAAGGGGCGATGGTTGAATTCTCTTTTGTTGGAGATGGTCATTCCCTGACACGTGTGGTGCGGATGTTACTTGCCACTTGTCAGCCCAAGCCTAGAAATTGTCCAGGTCTTGCTGCATTTGGACATGGACTGCTTCAGTATCAGAGGGGTCGCAAATGGTGTTGAACATTGTGCAATCATTAGCAAACATCTCCACTTCTGACCTAATGATGGAAGGAAGGTCATTGATGAAGCAGGTGAAGATGGTTGGGCTGAGGATACTACCCTGAGGAACTCCTGCAGTGATGTCCTGGAGCTGAGATGACTGACCTCCAACAACCACAACCTTTGTGCGAGGTATGACTCTAATCAGTGAAGAGTTTTTCCCGATTTGCAATGACACCAGTTTTGCGAGGGCAACTTGATGCCACACTCGATCAAATGCTGCCTTGATGTCAAGGGCAGTCACTCTCACTTCACCTCGGGAGTTCAGCTCTTTTGTCCATGTTTGAACCAAGGCTGTAATGAGGTGAGGAACTGAGTGGCCTCGGCGGAATCCAAACTGGGCATCAGTGAGCAGGTTATTGCTAAGCAAGTGCCGCTTGATTACACCGTTGATGACCCCTTCCATTATTTTACTGATGATTGAGAGTAGATTGATGGAGATGTAATTGGCCGGGTTGGATTTGTCCTGGTTTTTGTGTACAGGACATACCTGGGCAATTTTCCATATAGCCAGGTAGATGCCAGTGTTGTAGCTGCACTGGAACAGCTTGGTTAGGGGTGTGGCAAGTTCTGGAGCACAAGTCTTCAGTACTATTGCTGGAATATTGTCAGGGCCCATAGCCTTTGCAGTATTCAGTGCCTTCAGCCGTTTCTTGGTATCACGTGAAGTGAATCGAATTGGCTGAAGGCTGGCATCTGTGATGGATCATCCACTCGGCACTTCAGGCTGAAGACCGTTGCGAATACTTCAGCCTTATCTTTTGCACTGCTGTGCTGGGCTCCTCCATCATGGAGGCTATGGTGTAGTGGTATTGTCGCTGGACTAGTAATCCAGAGACCCAGGGTAATACTCTGGGGACCCAGGTTTGAAACCCACCACGGCAGATAGTGGAATTTGAATTCAATAAAAATCTGTAATTAAAAGTCTAATGATGATCACAAAACCATTGCTGTTTGTTGTAAAAACCCATCTGGTTCACTAATGTCCTTTAGGGAAAGAAATCTGTCATCCTTACCTGGTCTGGCCTAAATGTGACTCCAGACCCACAGCAATGTGGTTGACTCTTAAATGCCTTCTGAAATGGCCTAGCAAGCCACTCAGTTGGAACAAACCGCTACGAAGTCACAATGGTTAACCACTGACAACAATCACACATAAAAGGTCAGTGCTTCTCAAACTATTTTCCGATTTGACCCCATTTTAACACTTGAAAATTAATGACCTCAGATGCCAGCAAGAAAAAAACAGTAATAAAGCAGCATTGTAACATTCAGCATATAATTATTCAAGTTTGTAGAATATAGATCAACAAATAATAATTCATCATATAAATATGAAAATCTGTGTTATTAACTTGTAAAAATGTTATGATTTTATATACTCATGTAGGCTTCAGCCAAGCTCTCCATATTCCCCAGTGACAGAAGACTCAGTGAAGCCCCTCTCTACTTTACTCCCCATCCCCAAGCACACACTGTAATCAATACCTCCTCCCACACCCAGTAATCAGCCCCATTTCCCTCCACAAACAGTGATCAGCTCTCTTTCCACCACCACCAACTCCCACCACATCACTCCCCGTGTCCCGGGTCACCAGCCCAGGGTGCAAGCCCCAAAATCTTAAGCAACAAACATGAAAGCATGTGCAAATTGTTACATATGTTTTAATGTGTCATGTCCCAGAATAGTCTGGTGTGCAATTTATTCACATGATAATATGCACTGTATCCTACATTTAATCTCAGTTTTTATCATCAATACTTCTTTCTAAACGCAATTTTTTTTTGTTTCTGACACATTGGAGTTATGGAGTTAGATTAGCTAACTCACGCGATTGATCACAAATAGTTGAAATTATGATCACTAAATCGCCTCAAGTTCATCAATGCAAGTCGTACCTTCACAAGTAGGAATCAAGAGTGTTAACTGCTTGATACGGCTTGAGAGGCAGAATAGCACCATGAAGATCATAATTTTTTTTTTTTTTTTTTTGTAAAAATATACTTTATTCATAAAAAATCTTCAATCACATTCAAAACCATTTCAAAAACAACATTACAAGGGTACAATCCAGGTTAAACTTTTACAAAATGTATCACCAGGTGCATCAGTACAAACAATATTACAATCATTTACAGCCTTTCATTTTGATCTGTACAGCCCGAGGGGCTCTAAACAGTTCCCAGTCTCTCGGTGCGCTGTGGTAGAAAGGTCTTAGACAGCGACCCTTCCCCATTGCGCCTTTGCGGCAGCTGCCCCAAGCTTTAGTGCGTCCCTCAGCACGTAGTCCTGGACTTTGGATTGTGCCAGTCCGCAACAATCGGTCGGGGACAACTCTTTGTGCTGGAAGACCAACAAGTTTCGGGCAGACCAAAGCGCGTCTTTCACCGAGTTGATGATCCTCCAGCTGCAGTCGATGTTTGTCTCGGTGTGTGTCCCTGGGAACAGCCCGTAGAGCACAGAGTCCTGTGTCACAGAACTGCTCGGGATGAACCTCGACAGCAACCACTGCATCTCTCTCCAGACTTTCTTTGCAAAGGCACAATCCACAAGGAGGTGAACAACGGTCTCTTCCCCACCACAGCCACCTCGAGGGCAACGTGCAGAGGGGGTGAGACTCCTGGCGTGTAGGAAGGATCTGACGGGGAGGGCCTTTCTCACCACCAGCCAAGCTACGTCTTGGTGCTTGTTGGAAAGTTCTGGCGATGAGGCATTCTGCCAAATGACTTTGACAGTCTGCTCGGGGAACCATCCCACAGGGTCCACCCTCTCCTTTTCCCTCAGGGCCTCTAGGACGTTACGTGCTGACCACTGCCTGATGGACTTGTGGTCAAAGGTGTTTTTCTGCATAAATTTTTCCACCAGGGACAGGTGGTACGGCACGGTCCAATTACTTGGAGCGTTCCGCGGCAGCGTGGCCAGACCCATCCTTCGCAACACCGGGGACAGGTAGAACCTCAGCACGTAGTGACACTTGGTGTTTGCGTACTGAGGGTCTACGCACCGCTTGATGCAGCCACACACAAAGGTGGCCATCAGTATGAGGGCGATGTTGGGCACGTTTTTTCCCCCTTTATCTAGAGGCTTGTACATCGCGTCCCTGCAGACACGATCCATTTTCGACCTCCAGATAAAGCGGAAGATGGCTCGAGTGATCGCCGTCGCGCAGGAGTGTGGAATGGGCCAGACCTGCGCCACGTACAGCAACAGCGAGAGTACCTCACACCTGATGACCAGGTTCTTACCCGCAATGGAGAGGGAGCGTCGCTCCCACATGCCCAGTTTCCTTTTCACCATAGCCACTCGCTCCTTCCAGTTTCTAACGCATGCCCCGGTCCCTCCGAACCATATCCCCAGCACCTTCAGGCCGTCAGCCCTGACAGTGAAGGGGACAAAGGATCGGTCAGCCCAGTTCCCAAAGAACATGGCCTCGCTCTTCCCACGATTTACCTTGGCTCCCGAGGCCAGTTCGAACTGGTCGCAGACGTGCATCAGTCTGCGCACCGACAGCGGATCCGAGCAGAAAACGGCGACGTCGTCCATGTACAGGGAGGCTTTTACCTGAGTGCCTCCACTGCCTGGGATCGTCACTCCTCTTATGCCCGGATCCTTCCTGATGGACTCGGCAAAGGGTTCTATGCAGCACACGAAAAGGACAGGCGAGAGAGGACAGCCCTGCCTGACTCCAGATTTAATCGGAAAGCTATCTGTTTCCCACCCATTGATTGAGACTGCGCTACTGATGTTAGTGTAGAGCAGTTGGATCCAATTTCGAATTCCCTCCCCAAAGCCCATTTTGGAGAGCACATCCCCCATGTAGGTGTGCGATATTCTGTCAAAGGCCTTCTCCTGATCCAAGCTGATGAGGCAGGTATCCACACCCCTGTCCTGTACATAGGCAATCGTATCCCTGAGCAGCGCCAGGCTGTCAGAGATCTTCCTGCCTGGCACAGAGCAGGTCTGGTCAGGGTGAATCACCAATTCCAGAGCGGATTTGACCCGGTTGGCGATGACCTTGGACAGAATCTTATAGTCCACATTCAACAGTGAAATGGGTCGCCAATTTCTAATTTCCTCCCTTTCCCCCTTGTGCTTGTAGATGAGGGTGATGATGCCTTTCCTCATGGATTCTGACATGCTGCCGTGAAGATCATAATTACTGTAGCTAAAGCTATTCAGTATATCCTGCGTTGGTGCTACATTGGATTTAATTACTCTAAATTCAATTCCACAGCCCCACTTCACTGTTGCTGGGTCAAAATCCTGGAACTCCCTCCCTAACACCACTGTGGGTGTACCTACATTACATGGACTGCAGCAGTTCAAGAAGGCAGCTCACCACCAACTTCTCAAGGGCAATTAGAAATGGGCAACAATGCTGGCTTAGCCAGCGACGCCCACATCCCATGAATAATTAAAAAAATATCCCAACCTCACCCCGCCCCGCCTCCCCCCCCCCCACCTTCCCAAGTCAAATGGGGCTATAGGAAATTAAAAAGTCTGCAGAGATAGGATTTCAAACTGAGGGTAGTCGAATTCTGGTGCCCTAAACATTTAATTCCTGATCTCTTTAGAAGCAATAGTTGGCATCATTTAACTTTCTTTCACAAGCTATTTAAAATGTATAGAAATGACTTTGAACACAAGAATGGAAAAAGAGCAGGGCCTCTGACAACAGGAGTGGCAGAATGCTGAGATATGAAAAAATATATAGAAAAACCTTTAAACACAGAAGTGGAAGATGGAAATATCACTCAACCCCCATCCCACTGCCTCCCCATTCTTTTCTCATTTCCTTCAATATTTATCAGGTTTTCATCTAAATTCTTCTTAAATAGCAATAGCTTATTGCGATAATACATTTTATATTCCAATCAACCTTTGTTGTACAACAGGCAGACAGGAGCAGAAACGCATTTAAGTTTAAAGCAGCCACTCACCTTCCTGGCTTCCCGATTTTTTCTGCACTCAAGTCAGTGACTGAGTTCCGTTTGTCTGCCTGCACTAATTGGCACACAAACATCCCAACTCTACTTGCCACTGGAAATGCTTCCTAAGGCTAAAGGGCACTTTGGGCTCACCACCCGCCCCTTTGCTGTTAGGAGGCAAGCAGCCTGCGAGCCTAGGGCTGTCCTGTCAGAGCCTCCTCACCAGTGTTGCTATTGCTGCTTTGGAGGCGGGAGAGCTCACAACCTTATAAGTTGTCTCTGCGACCCCATTGGGGGTTGCAACCCACAGTATGGGAGCCCTGTTATAGATACAAGATTTTAGATATAAGACTTAAAGCCGGCAAGTGTGCCAAGGAACAAATACTGACCTAGAGCATGGCTATAACAAATAGTGGCAGCTTTACTACTTGGTCACAACCAAAATTGCACCTTTAAACAAACCATCTACACTCCTGAAGCTTATTTTCCTTTATTAGGTACTCTACAATGTTTACAAACAATGAAGCACTAATTCAATCATAGAATCAAAACTGCTAATACAGAAATGAAAACAGAAGAGATGTCTAAGTGGCCAACTATATGAATTTTACTCAGATCAACAAATTTCAATAAAGCTGACCATAATGAAGCCCTTATATGACTCACCGTTTTTCCCTGCAAGCTCTCAGGTGTAATGGTCTGTACAGGTACAGTAGCAGGCATCGACCTTCTGTCTGGTGGATAGACAAACTAAGGAGAGTGAAATGAAAACAGAATTCTCCATCAGTAATGCTTTCCCTATCCTTGTCCTTTCTTTTTTTCATTTAGATCCTTTGGGAATTCACCATCCACAAACCAGGAGTACCAGTAAAAGACCAATCTCCAACACCGCACCAAAGTTATTCCATAAAGGATTTCTAGACTGTGCTTTAGAATAGGAAAATAAATTCTCCCTTCAATACTTTGGATGAAGATTCTTAAGAGCCTAGCAAAAAAACAGGCATGTGATAGTTGGGGAATTATATGTTTTTTTAAAATAGAGGAATGATAAAGGTCATCTTCTATTGCAGTATTACATTTCAATAGAACAACGTGCGCCCACAGAATGATAAAGTATTCCCCTCTTGGAAAGGGGTGCCTCCCCATCCCCACATTAATGAAAGGTTAGCAACCAGATTAGTTTAGATTTTCATAAACAAAACTTTCACTTCTCACAAAGACAACAGAATTATGGTACAAAAGCATATCATTGCTTTCAATTAAACACAAAATTTAAGGTTCATAATTAGCAGTACTGAATCTAGATTTTAAGAATGTTGACTCAGGTTGAATGGCAAAACCAAGGAAGGTCCTTTACCTTGTTGACAGGTGCCCTGTGTCGCCGGGATTTCATGGAATCAATGGTCACGTCTCCTCTTAAGATAGGTGACAATACTTCTGATCTTGATTCAATATTGTAAGATCTCAGGGGAGAGTATACCTGGTAGGGGGCCAGTGAACCATGAGAAGGTGATGGAGGAATAGAGCGTGACTGATCAACAATATTCATCATGGTAACAGGAGTACTTAAAGTACCGTGCCTGCTTAGTGTCCCATGCTTATGGTAAACTTGACGCTGTTGCCATTCATATAGTTGCCACATGGTATCATCTCGCATTGACTTCCGTTTTTCTTCTGATGAAGGTGGTCGAAGCACCCTATCATATGCAGAAGGTGACACTGAACAGATGCTGTCAGGTCTTGTCGTACTCTGACGTGGCATTGTCCTGTAACATGGTATGACCTGAGCCCGATAGCTCGGCAGGTTTCTTGGTAATGTTTGATAACAGGTGATGCTGTAAGTTAACAGAACATTACTTAAAAAATTTTACATGAATACATTTAGAAACAGAAAACTATCAACTCTCTCACACAATTACAAGTTGTTTGCTGAATTTCTTCCACATGGCCAACTTGATGCAGCAGCAGTTGTGACATGGTAAATAAAAAGATTGACGAGTTAAATAGGAAGTTGAGGATTCATCATAGGTAATGCCAGGGGGAAGAGAATGAAAGAGAAAAAAAACTTGGCATTAAATGAAACCAATACCAGTTCTGCTGAAAGGTCATTGACCTAATATATTAACTCTGTTCTTCTTACCACAGATGTGTCTTAACTGCTGGACACGTTCAGCATTTCCTGTTTTTGTTTTAATACCAAGTGGGTTAACACAATATACCAACGACAGAACAAATCTGTACCATAGCACTGAGTCAGGTCAGGCCATAAACAACCGTTTTATTATGTTACTACCCACAACAAAATATGTCTTCGGTTCATCAATAACTAAACATTTCAATTCTTACTGAAGAGCATTGGAGAAGTAATACAATTCAAATTAGATGCATACAAGACACAACAACCAGAAAAGATGCTGAGGTGGAATGCAGAGAAAATGTTTCTCACTGAACACAATACCGACACATTTCAAATTACAAACTGCATTGGGAGCATGTGCCATAGGAAGCATGCTGTAACATAATAGTAATGATATGTGAAAGCAGCATTAAGAATTCAAGGTATGACTTGGGTCACTGTTTGTTTGGCTTATACGCACATTAGTTTCCTATCCTGGGAAATGCTGAGAAGACTTCACCTTGACTTAAAGATACCTTTACCTTTATGAAATGCGGCTGATTGAAGATATGAGGTCTCTCATTCATCCCTAGGAAGAAGAAGCATACTAAAGGGAGGACGAGGCAACCATGGCTGACAAGGGAAGTCAGGGACAGCATAAAAGCTAAAGAGAAAGCATACAATGCGGCGAAGAGCAGTGGGAAGTCAGGGGATTGGGAGGCCTACAAAGACCAACAGAGGACAACTAAAAAAGAAATAAGGAGGGAGAAGATTAAATATGAGGGTAAACTAGCCAGTAAGATAAAAGAAGATTGCAAGAGTTTTTTTTAGATATATAAAGGGTAAGAGAGAGGCAAAAGTGGACATTGGGCCACTGGAAAATGACGCTGGAGAAGTAATAATGGCGAACAAAAAAATGGCCGAGGAACTGAATAGGTACTTTGCATCAGTCTTCACGGGGGAAGACACGAGTAACATCCCCAAGATTCAGGAGAGTCGGGGGGCAGAGGTGAGTATGGTGGCCATTACCAAGGAGAAGGTGCTAGGAAAACTGAAAGGTCTGAAGGTGGATAAATCACCTGGACCAGGTGGATTACACCCCAGAGTTCTGAAGGAGATAGCTGAAGAGATAGTGGAGGAGTTAGTGGTGATCTTTCAGGAATCACTGGAGTCAGGGAGGGTCCCAGGGGACTGGAAAATCGCTAATGTAATCCCCCTGTTTAAGAAGGGAGTGAGGCAAAAGACGGGAAATTACAGGCCGATTAGCCTGACCTCGGTTGTTGGTAAGATTTTAGAGTCCATTATTAAGGATGAGATTTCAGAATACTTGGAAGTGCATGGTAAAATCAGGCAAAGTCAGCATGGTTTCATCAAGGGGAGGTCATGCCTGACAAATCTGTTAGAATTCTTTGACGAGGTAACAAGTAGGTTAGACAAAGGAGAGCCAATGGATGTTATCTACTTGGACTTCCAGAAGGCCTTTGACAAGGTACCGCAAAGAGGCTGCTCAGTAAGATAAGAGCCCATGGTGTTAGAGACAAGGTACTAGCATGGATAGAAGATTGGCTGTCTGGCAGGAGGCAGAGTGGGGAGATAAGGGGGTCCTTCTCAGGATGGCGGCCAGTGACTAGTGGAGTTCCGCACGAGTCAGTGTTGGGACCACAACTTTTCACCTTATAAATTAATGATCTAGATAAAGGAACTGAGGGCATCCTGGCTAAGTTTGCAGATGACACAAAGATATGTGGAGGGACAGGTAGTATTGAGGAGGCGGGGAGGCTGCAGAAGGATTTAGACAGGTTAGGGGAATGGGCAAAGAAGTAGCAGATGGAATACAACGTGGGAAGTGTGAGTTCATGCACTTCGGTAGGAAGAATAGAGGCATAGACTATTTTCTAAATGGGGAGAGAATTCAGAAATCTGGAGTGCAAAGGGACTTGAGAGTCCTGGCCCAGGATTCTCTTAAGGTTAACTTGCAGGTTGAGTCGGTAGTTAGGAAGGCAAATGCAATGTTGGCATTTATTTCGAGAGGACTAGAATATAAAAGCAGGGATGTGCTGCTGAGGCTTTATAAGGCTCTGGTCAGACCACATTTATAATATTGTGAGCAATTTTGGGCCCCGTATCTCAGGAAGGATGTGCTGGCCCTGGAGAGGGTCCAGAGAAGGTTCACGAGAATGATCCCAGGAATGAAAGGCTTAACATATGAGGAACGTTTGAGGACTCTAGGTCTATACTCGATGGAGTTTAGAAGGATGAGGGGGGATCTGATTGAAACTTACAGAATCCTGAAAGGCCTGGATAGAGTGGACATGGGGAAGATGTTTCCATTAGTAGGAGAGACTAGGACCCGAGGGCACAGCCTCAGAGTAAAGGGAAGACCTTTTAGATGAGAGATGAGGAGAAACTTCTTTAGCCAGAGAGTGGTGAATCTATGGAATTCATTGCCACAGAAGGCTGTGGAGGCCAGGTCATTGAGTGTATTTAAGACCGAGATAGATAGGTTCTTGATTGGTAAGGGGATCAAAGGTTACGGGGAGAAGGCGGGAGAATGGGGTTGAGAAACTTATCAGCTATGATTGAATGGTGGAGCATACTTGATGGGCCGAATGGCCTAATTTCTGCTCCTATGTCTTATGGTCTTAGCTAAATTTATGGCACAGCTAAATAGAAATGATCCATTCTCTGTACAACCAATGGAACTGGAATTTCATTTTCATGCTGGAACTATTGCTTCCAAAATGTGCTACACCATTGCTCTTCACATGGTGAAATAGGCAAACAATTTCACGGAATGAACTCTGCTAAAAATAGTTTTCTAGACTGCAGCATGCTTCCAACTCTGGACACAGTATATGTGCAAAGAAATGGTCTACCTGCGCACAATTCGCTCCAATATTATTACAGACTCGGGGCAGATTTGAATATAAGCAGGTGTCCTGTGGAGGTCAGTTGTCACTCTTTCATGAACCAGACTGCAATGTACAAAGGACTTTAGATAATACTCAATCTCAAACACAGTCTCCATGTCTCCTTCTACAACTTGATCTTACTTTTAAGATACATTCCACACCACAATTTTCTGCCCGTATCTGCATTGGATAGTGGGATAAGTGGCAGTGACTGCACCATACTCCAACATATATGGTCAACAAATTATAATTTTTCCCTTTAGGTGACAGCTAACAATGAGGCACAAGTCAATCCAAGGAACAGACAGATTATCACTTTCTAATGCATGGCAGATCACAGTAATGGAACAAATGTAAAGGAAGAAATGCTCCATTATTGTTTTTTTTTCAGTATTTGGACTATCCTGGCAACATGCAATTCAGTTACATGCAGGCACTACCATGCACAAATACCAATTAAATGTACTTTCTGTTCTACAGTACTCTTGGCTGTTTGGAAACATCTGGAACTTGGCCAAACAGAGGACATTATTTGCCACAATGCTGAATTAAGTATTAAGCATGTAAAACCTAGCAAATGTCAACTACAGGAATTAATAATGAACATGTGCACATTTGCACAGGACAAGACCTATTTTTAGATTTCGGAGTACAAACAGCATATTGCAGTCAGTAAATAAAGCAAATTTTATCCCTTATTCAACATGTACTACAAGTTAGCAACCCATTACAATTAACAGTGTTGCAGCAGGTTTGAATATTTTACACCAGCTACTTGGCATACTTGCTGCTTTTTACATGCACACCAAGAGAGGCAGCAAAACAACCCATCATGTATAGCTATGTAAGAGGATTCTAATGAATAAAATTCAACCGAACACCAGCTAAGCGTATTAAAAACCACTTTACCAGTGAAATTGATTTAATTTTGCTTTGCGTTTCTACAACCTAGGTTTTATTTCACAGTATTGATCTATAAATAACAGACATATAAATGATAAATTATAATCTTAGATCTGCAAACACTTTAGATGGAATTGTTCCAGATTTGCACAAAGTGTGGTAGCGATTGGGAAAAATGTTGTTTTACCCACCAGTCGCAATGGCGGCTTTTCACATCGTATCATCCCATTCCCGCCTCATTAATTATGCAGCCACAGAAAACACACCGTCTCACTGGCGGGCGGCCTCCAATTTGTCTGCCACGTTGTTACCTTGTCGCTTCATCACGCAGGGCGTCATATTTACCAGGCAGCCATGTGCACACTTTTCAATGCTTGCAGCCCAGGACTGCTCCGGTGAAGACATGGCGGCAAAAGCCAAGAAGAATGCAGCTCCCTCAATTCAGTGACGCATCTATGGAATGCCTTCTGGATGCCGTGGAGGCCCACCATGATGTCCTCTACCTCTGCTCTGGCCACAGGAGGTCCGGCAGACATCCAGTGCAGAAAACAGACGAATTATCTCTCTGCTGCTAGGGTAAGGAAACCATTTTATCACTCTAAACTCTCACAATCTCAAGGCCATCACACATTCACTGGCATTTTACTCACTGCCAGCTCAAGGTACATCACCACTCACTCTCTAATGCACACACCCTCACATATCCATCTGGCCTCAACTCCTCTGGAGACTACCTCCTCAGCCCTCACCATCTTGAGGCCACTTGCACAGATCAACATGTGCCCCCACATACACCCTGGGATACCTACCTTCCCCAGTACAGCCCTCGCTCTGCAGCCCTTTCCCTTACCTAAGGCTACATCCCCCTTCCCCAAGCAAGCCCTAAATCTGCAGCCATTGAAAAGCCACCCCTGCCTTACTGCTGGTCTGGTAGGTGAGCCCTCCTAAAAGTGATGTGGTGCTGCCTGCAAAGCTTGGCACTGATGACTGCAAGTGCTGCCCAAAGCAAGGAAGGCAAACAAACCTCGAAGTTCTGAGCGAAGTGCAGGTGCACATCGCATATGTACAGTTGTGAAACACGCCGGCGTGAATCATGCTGACATGCCCGGATGATCCAATGTGGGGGGATGATTCCGGCGAGCAGGGCTTATAATGAGATGCTAAAGTATTGAAATTAGGTTCTCGACATGCGGCGGCAGGCAACGTGGCCCAGACGATCGCAAACTGGTTTCACGACGGCTTTCTCATCATATTGTCCCCCCCACTCCCACCTGTCATGATGCCCAATGCCAATGGGGCCAGAAAATTCTGGCCTGAGAGTTTTTTTTTCCCCTTAATTCCAAAGTCCACATTTATAATGGGAATTGCCTAGTCAAACATATCACATTGTAATTACACCCTCCAGTCAGTGAATGCCCCGCAAATTCATTACTATAAAGAGGTTATAATGAAAGGATTTGCATTTACGTAGTGCCTTTTTTGACCTCATAACATCCTCAAACGTTCCACAGCTAATTAACTACCACTAAAGTGTAGTCATTGTTTGTACTGTGGGAAATGAGAGAGGAACTGGGAAATTACATGGGCTGTTTCCATTAGAATTGAGGATATTGAAACTTATAATTAAAAAGACAGAATGTACAACTTTCAAGTGGAGACTGAATTACATCAGCGATCCGGGTCCAATTATTTCCCACCTCAACTTTGCTTCATCTGAAAGCTACATTTGGTCTTATGTTTTCATGTGCAGTGCAATGTGAGATCTAGTAACAATATACAGATTAGCTATGTATGGTGTGACCTCCCTTATTTGAGTCCTGATATTACTGCCATGCCTCTTATATCAATGTCAACTTGATTCCCCATTAAGCTTGCTGTCAGTCAGTTAATGAAGCAGTCCATGTCCAAATGCTGCAAGACCTGGACAATATCCAGCCTTGGGCTGACCAAGAGGCAAGTAACATTCGTGTCACACAAGTGCCAGACAATGACCATCTCTAACAGGAGAGAATCTAACCATCGCCCCTTAACATTCAATGGCATTACCATCACTCAATCCCCCACTAACACCACCCTTGGGGTTACCATTGATCAGAAATTGAACTGGACTAGCCATATAAATACTGTGGTTACTAGAACAGGTCAGAGGCTAGGAATCCTGCAGGGAGTAACTCACCTTCTGACTCCCCAAAGCCTGTCCACCATCAATAAGGCATAAGTCAGGAGTGAAATGGAATACTTTCCACTTGCCTGAATGAGTGCAGCTCCACATCACTTAAGAAGCTTGACATCATCTAGGATAAAGCAGCCCGCTTGATTGGCACTCATCCACAAACCTTCACTCCCTCCACCACTGACACACAGTGGCAGCAGTTTGTACCATTTACAAGATGCACTGCAGGAACTCACCAAGCCTCCTTAAACAGCACCTTCCAAACCCACGACTACTACCATCTAGAAGTACAAGGACAGCAGATACATAGGAACATCACCATCCTGATTTGGAACTATATTGCCATTCCTTCACTGTCGCTGGGTCAAAATCCTGGCAATTAGGGATGGACAATAAATGCTAGCCAACAATGCCCATATCCCATGAATGAAAAAAAAAATGCTTGCAGTTGTGACTTCTACCACAGTAGAGAACCTAATAAGTACAAATATCACATTTGCCACACCCACCATTTGCTTTTTCTTCAGGTAACCCCAAAGATTCCATTTCTATTTATGATTAAGTAGGTTCTAATCCCAGTTCTTTATCTAGAATGTTAACACTCCAGCTTATTCAAATATACAATATTTTGCAGTTACAATTAAAGTTTAACTGCAGTCACATTTCATCCTCAGTGGAGTGTTCAACTGTATTTGCAAGAAAATTATAATATTTATTTTTTATATATAAATGAACATTAAATAAGTACAATATTTAATTTCTAATTAAACATCACATTCTTGAAATGAACAACTAAAAGTGACTACCAGGCAATCTAATAAAGGAGTCAGACATCACATTGAGTTTGAAACTGCTCAATTTACAAATTGCTTTAATTCTTAAATTCAAATAGGATGTCACAGAGGTGCCATAATTAGAATTAATATAAAGCCTGATTTCGCGTTTGTGAAAAGAAAACGTTAGTTTGCCGGTATGAATATGTCAGAAGTATTTTTAATGGCACCTCAAATGATCCGTGTGTGATCATTTTCACACAAACGATTAAAAATCCTGACATTATCTCAGTCTCAAAATGATGTCTATTTAATCCCAGAGTAGAATACAAGATCATATACTTACGTGAGCTTTTTTCACAACTCCTCCACAATATTAATTTCAGTCAGCATACCACTGTACTTTTTTTCCCATTCATTCATGGTATGAAGCATTGCTGGCAATACCAGCACTTATTGCCCATCCCTAATTGCCCTTGAAAAGGTGGTGGTGAGCTGCCTTCTTGAACCTCTGCAGTCCATGTGCAAAGGTATTCCCACAGTGCTGCTCGGGAGGGAGTTCAAAGATTTTGACTCAGCGACAATGAAGGAATGACATTATACTTCCAAGTCACCTGCCCTTGTCCTTCTACGTAGTAGAGATCTGTGATTTGGAAGGTACTGTTGAAGAAGCCTTGGTGAGTTTCTAGAGTGCATCTTGGAGATAGCATACACTGTAGCCAGGATGTATCAGTTGTGGGAGGAGTCAATATTTAAGGTGGTGGATGGGGTGCTAATCAAGTGGGCTGCTTTGTCTCAGGTGGTTTCAAGCTTCTTGAGTGTTGTTAGAGTTTCATTCATCCAGGAAGTGAAGAGTATTCCATCACACTTCCAACGTGTGGCTTGGGGATGGTGGAAAGATCTTGTGGCGGAGCGGGGTAAGTCAGAAGGTGAGTCACGTACCACAGATTTCCCAGTCACTGACCTGCTCTTGTAGCTACACGATTTATTTGGCTCATCCAGTTCAAACAACATGCCAAGAAATCCTGGGACACACCACTAAAAGACACCAACACTGGCTTGATGAGAGCAATACAGAAATGTTCATACACAACGTTTGCAAACTGACAGCATTCCAAATCTGGCAACTGGATCCAAACTCCACAGAAAAGAATTCTGCCCATCAGATGGCGAAAACTGAAGTTCAAAGAAGAACCCGCGATTTGAAGAACTAATGGTGGTCAGGGAAGGCTGAGGAAATTCAACTCCTCGCTGGCATGCATACCTTCTTCAAGGCAACTAAAGAGGTCTATGGGCTTTCAACACAGTCCACAAGTAAGATCCAAAGATTCTCAAGCAAGATTCTCCACAAAGACATGGACAATATCAACACCCACTGGAAAGAGCACTTTTCCAAACAGAATCCCATGGTGAATATACACCTGCTGGAAAACCTCTGACAACATACAATCAGAAGTAAGCCAGGTAATCATCCAGTGTGCATTAAAGTGAACTGCTGTCAATCATATGAACGACAATAAAGGTTCTGGTCATGATAATATCACTCTGGAAGAACTGAAACATGGAGCAGACATATTGATCTCTCAGATACATTGCCCTATTTGTGAAACTCTGGCAGAATGAAGAAATTCCAAGTGATCTTAGAGACTTAAAGTTGAACTGTAGTAACGACAGGGGCATTTTTAAAAATTCAGTCATGGGATGTGGGTGTCGCTGGCTAGGCCAGCATATATTGCCCATCCCTAATTGCCCTTGAGAAGGTAGTGATGAGCTGCCTCCTTGAACTGCTGCAGTCCATGTGTGATGTAGGTACACCCACAGTGCTGTTAGGGATGGAGTTCCAGGATTTTGACTCAACAACAGTGAAGGAACGTTGATATATTTCCAAGTCAGAATGGTGAGTGGCTTGGAGGGGAACTTCCAGGTGGTGGTGTGCCCATGTATCTGCTGCCCTTGTCCTTCTAGATGGTAGCTGTTATGCATTTGGAAGTGCTGTCTAAGAAGCCTTGGTGAGTTCCTGAAGTGTATCTTGTAAATGGTGCACACTACTGCCACTGTATGTCAGTGGTGGAGGGAGTGAATATTTGTGAATGAGGTGCCAATCAAGCGGACTGCTTTGTCCCAGGTGGTGTCAAGCTTCTTGAGTGTTTTTAGAGCTGCACTGATCCAGGCAAGTGGAGAGTATTCCATCACATTCCTGACTTGTGCCTTGTGGATGGTGGACAGGCTTTGGGGAGTCAGGAGGTGCGTTACTCACCGCAGAATTCCTAGCCTCTGACCTGCTCTTGTAGCTACAGAATTTATATGGCTCGTCCAGTTCAGTTTCTGGTCAATGGTAATCCCCAGGATGTTGACAGTGCATAGCACTGCTCTCAGCTGTTGGAAATGTCCTAGCCAGGTTACTTCTTAATCGACACTCAAAAATTGGACAGCAGGCCCTTCTGGAGTCCCAATTTGACTTTAGACCCGCCAGAGGGACAACTGACATGATCTTTGCAGCATATCAACTTCAGGGAAAGTGCAGAGAGCAGAACATCTCTCTGTACATGTCAACATGTGCCTTTGTCAACCATCTGTTGTAGTTCTACTTTAGAGTGAGCACTAATTTGTACACTGTCAGCAGACTTAGCTCCATTACAAAAGCTGATGATGTCTTGGTGTGGCTTCAACCAGTTGAGGTTGAAGAATTTACCAACAGTGCAATATGTTTTTATCACATTTGGGGGAGGCCTGCCAGTGGTAAATTGAAGGATTGCTGCAAGAAAGATCGCGAATAATGTTGGTGCAAAGACACACCACTTTAACATCTGTCTCGCAAAAGTCTTCGACTCGGTGAATCAAATTGTCCCTTGGAAGGTGCTACACCAAAATGGATGCCCAGCTAAATTCATGAACATCATCTGTCTCCTACATGACAATATGCAAATAACAGTACAGTGAACTGGTTCCAGCACGGACTACCGCCTTGTCAAAATAGATATCTGTTACTGAGGAGAGTGAACTGGGAGTACCTTTGCCATGTCCAAATTCAGTGCCCAGGTTAATGCTGGTGGACTGTCGGTTTTATTCTTATTGACATTTCTTGTTCTGAGTTGATCACAGAATCACAGAAATGCTACAGTGCAGGAAGCCATTCGGCCCATCATGTCTACACTAGCTGTCTAAATGAGCAATTCATTTAGTGCCATTCTCTGGCCTTCTCGCCGTAACCCTGCATATTCTTCATTTTTAGATAACAGTCTAGTTCCTTCTGTATGCTTCAATTGAACCTGCCTCTACCACACTCTCAGGCAGTGCATTCCAGACTTTAAACACTCACTGCATGAAAACGGGTTTCCTCATGTCGCTTTTGCTTCTTTTCCCAATTACTTTAAATCTGTGCCCTCGCGTTCTTAATCCTTTCACGAGTGGGAACCATTTCTCCCTATCTATTCTGTCCAGACCCCTCATGATTTTGAATACCTCTATCAAAACTCCTCTCAGTCTTTTTTTCTCCAAGGAAAACAGTCCTAATTTGCCCAATCTATCTTCATAACTGAAGTTCCTCATTCCTGGAGCTATTCTCGCAGGTATTTTCTGCTCTCGCTCCAATGCCTTCACATCCTTCCTGAAATGAGGTGCCCAGAATTGGATGCAATAGTGCAACTGAGGCCAAACTACTGTCCAATATAAGTTCAACATAACCTCCTTGCCCTCGCACAGCCTAGGATACTGTATGCTTTATTAACTGGACTCTCAACTTGTCCTGCCAACTTCACTAACTTATGTGCTTCTACACCTAGGACCCTCTGTTCCTGCACCCCTTTTAGAATTATACCCTTTACTTTAGATTGCCTTTCCATGTTCTTCATACCAAAATGAATCACTTCACATTTCTCCATGTTGAATTTCATCTGCCACCTGTCCATCCATTCCACCAACTTGTCCATGTCCTGAAGTTCTACACTATCCTCCTCAAAGTTCACAATGCTTCCATGTTTCATATAATCCGCAAACTTTGAAATTGTGCCCTGTACACCAAGGTCTAGGTCATTAATATATATATCAGGAAAAGAAGGGGTCCCAATACGGACCCCTGGGGAACTGCACTACAAACCTACCTCCAGATTGAAAAACATCCATTAATCACTACTCTGTTTTCTGTCACTAGGCCAATTTCGTATCCATGTTACTACTGTCCATTTTATTCCATGAGCTATAACCTTCCTCGCAAGTCAGTTGTGTGGCAATGTATCAACCGCCTTTTGGAAGTCCATATACACCACATCAACTGAATTGCCCTCATCAACCCTCTCTGTTAACTCTTCAAAAAACTTCAAGTTAATTAAACACAATTTTCTCTTAAGAAATCCATACTGGCTTTCTTTAATCAACCAGAATTTGTCCATGTGCCTATTGATTTTGTCCCAAATTATTTTTTCTAGAAGTTTTCCCACCACCGAAGTTAAACTGATTGGTCTGTAGTTCCTGGGTTTAGCTTTAGCCCCTTCTTTGAACAATAACGTTTGCAATTCTCCAGTCCTCAGGCACCACCCGAGTCTAAGGAAGACTGAAAAATCACGGCCAGTGCCTATGCTATTTCTGCTCTCACCTCCCTTGGTATCCTTGAATGCATCTCACCTGGTCCTGGTGCCTTCTCATCAAGTACAGGCAGCCTATCCAATACACCTCCTTATCAATTTTAAGCCCTTCTAGTCTCTGAATTATCTCCTCCTTCACCATGGGCAGGGCACCTCTTCTTCCCTGGCAAATACAGATGCAAAGCATTCATTTAATACCCCAGTGTTGCCCTCTGCCTCCAAGCGTAAATCTCCTTTTTGATCCTTATTTGGCCCTACTTGGAGGACGAGACTGGGGAGCTAATAGTGGTGAATGCAGAAATGTCAGTGACGCTTAATCAATATTTTGACTCAGTTTTCACAGTGGAGGACACTAGCACCACCCCAATAGTAACAGGTAGTGCAGGGGATATAGAGAAGGAGGAACTTAGAACAATCACCATCGCTAGAGAAAAAGTACTGAGCAAACTATTGGGATTAAAGGGTGACAAGTCCCCAGGACCTGATGGCCTACATCCCAGGGTCTTAAAGGAAGTGGCAGTGGAGATAGTGGATGCATTGGCTATAATATTCCAAAATTCCCTGGATTCTGGAAAGGTTCCAGTGGATTGGAAAAATGCTAATATAATGCCCTCATTCAAAAAGGGGGGGGAGGCAGAAAGTAGGAAACTATAGATCAGTTAGTTTAACGTCTGTCGTTGGGAAATTGTTAGAATCCGTTATTAAGGAAGTAGTAATGGGGTATTTGGAAAGTCAAAATGCAATCTATCAGAGTCAGCATGGTTTTATGAAGAGTAAATTGTGTTTAACTAATTTGCTAGAGTTCTTTGAAGATGTGACAAGCAAAGTGGATAATGGGGATCCCGTAGATGTAGTATATCTGGACTTCCAGACGGCCTTTGATAAGGTGCACAAAAGATTACTACACAAGATCACACGGAGTTAGGGGTAATATATTAGCTTGGATACAGGATTGGCTAACCAACAGAAAGCAGAGAGTTGGGATAAATGGGTCTTTTTCTGGATGGCAAGCTGTAACTAGTGGAGTGCCACAGGGTTCGGTCCTTGGGCCCCAGCTATTTACAATCTATATTAATGACTTGGATTCAGGGATAGAAGGTACTATAGCTAAATTTGCAGATGACACCAAAATAGGTGGGAAAGTAAGTTGCAATGAAGAAGTAAGAAATTTACAAACGGATATGGACAGGTTAGGTGAATGGGCCAAAATTTGGCAGATGGAGTTTAACGTGGATAAGTATGAGGTTATCCATTTTGGTCAGAAGAATAAAAAGGCGACGTTATTTAAATGGAGAGAAACTTCAGGATGTTTCAGTACAGAGGGATCTGGGTGTCCTCATGCATGAATCGCTGAAAGCTAGTATGCAGGTACAGCAGGTAACAAGGAAGGCAAATGGAATTTTGGCATTTATTGCTAAAGGAATAGAGTATAAAAATAGTGAAGTGTGGTTGCAACTGTACAAGGCATTGGTGAGACCGCACCTAGAGTACTGTGCAGTTTTTTGGTCCCCTTACTTGAGGAGGGATGTGGTTGCACTTGAGGCAGTTCAGAGGAGGTTCACTAGATTGATTCCAGATATGCAGGGCTTGGCTTATGAGGAGAGATTGAGCAGTTTAGGCCGATACTTGCTAGAGTTTAGAAGGATGAGAGGAGATCTAATTGAGGTATATAAGATGATAAAGGGGATAGACAAAGTGGACGTGGAGCGGATGTTTCCCCTTCTGGGGCATTCTAGAACGAGAGGCCATAGTTTTAGGCTAAGGGGTGGTAGGTTTAAATCAGAGATGGGGAGGAATTACTTTTCTCAAAGGGTCGTGAATCTGTGGAATTCACTACCTCAGAGTGCAGTGGATGCCGGGACGCTAAATAAATTTAAGGAGGAGATAGACATATTTTTAATTAGTAATGGGTTGAAAGGTTATGGGGAGAGGGTGGGAAATTGGAGTTGAGGCCGAAATGAGATCAGCCATGGTCGTAGTGAATGGCAGGGCAGGCTCGAGGGGCTGAATTGTCTACTCCTGCTCCTAGTTCTTATGTTCTTGCTTTTCCTTATACCGCCCTTTTACTATTTATGTGCCTATAGGAGACTTTGGGATTCCCTTTTATGTTGGCTGCCAGTCTCTTTCATACACTCTCTTTGCTTTTTTTATTTGCTTTTCCACCTCCCCTCTGAATCTTCTATATTCAGCCTGATTCTCAATTCTATTTTCTACCTAATATCTGTCAAGCACACTTTCTCTTCTTTACCTTAATTTCTATCTCTTTTGTCATCCAGGGAGCTCTGACTTTGTTTGCCTTACCTTCTCCAGATCCGTTTTTATCCAACTGAAGTTGGCTTTCCACCTGTTAATTATTCTTACTCTAGATTGTTTTGTCCTTTCCTCTTGTCAGCCAAAATCTTACAATACAATGAGCACTGTCCCCTAAATGTTCTCCTACTGATACTTCATCCAATTGGCCCACCTCATTCCCAAGAACTAGGTCCAGCAATGTCTCCTTTCTCATGGAACTGGAAACATACTGCTCTAGAAATTTTTCCTGAACACACTCTGGGAACTTTTGCCCCCTCACTGCCCTTTACACTACGAATATCCCAGTCTATATCTGGATAATTATATCCGCCATTATAATCACTCTATATTTTTTGCACCTCTCTGTAATTTCCTTGAAAATTTGTTCCTCTACATCCCTCCCAATGCATAACTGAGTGGCTTGCTGGGCCATTTCAGAGGGCAGTTAAGAGTTTATAACATCGCTGGATTTACACATAGGCCAGACTGGGTAAGCATGGCAGGTTTCTTTCCTTAAAATATATCAGCGAACCAAATGAGTTTTTGCGACAATCTGCTAGTTTCACAGCCACCATTACTGATGACAGAATGTTAGAACGGCTACAGCACAGGAGACAGCCATTTGGTTCTTTATGACCATGTCAGCTCTTCGCAAGAGCAAATAAGCTAGTCCCACGTCCCAACCCTTGCACCGCAACCATGCAAATTTTCTCTCTTCAGGCGTTTATTCAATGCCCTTTTGAAAGCCACAATTAAATCTGTCTCCTCCACACTCTCAGATAGTGCAATTCAGATTCTAACTTGCCACTGCGTAAAAAAGATTTCCCTCATGTCGATATTGGTTCTTTTGACATTCAACTTATATCAGTGTCCTCTGATTCTTAACCCTTCTGCCAGTGGGGACATTTTTAATTAGATTTATTTAATTAATCAAATTTAAATTTCCAAGCTGCTCTGGTGGGATTTAAACTGATGTTGCTGAATCATTAGTCTAGGCCTCTGCATTACTAGGCTCATAACAGAACTGTGCTACTGTACTCCTATGACAGTAATTCTACCTAATAAAGGGAACGAGGGTTGTTAATAAATTGCATTTTTCTTCCAGTTGTATTTTCGTCCTGAAGGCTGTGACCTTTGAGGGGATACAGATGCATCAACATCAGCTGTCTCCAGCACCTTAGTCAAGTGACATTTTGCATATGTGAGCCCAGAGAGTGGGTACTGACAGGCTTTTTAAACCAAAGTAGCACAGCTGAGCCTGAGTCGGCCTTCAACCTACATTGACACATGTACATTCTAGCAATAATGAGCAGAAAGCAATTTGCTGCAGAGAGATCAGCTTATTCAGCACAGGCCAAGAGAATATGGTCTGTAGGTTTCAGTTTCAAATGACAAACATTACCCACTGAGACATGGTATGAAATACAAAGTTTTAGCATTTTAACAAGGATTCATATGAAGTTCTTTGGCTCAGATTTTGATGGAGCGGACCCCATTAGTTAGATTTTGTAAAGCCTATGTGGGTTTTAATATTTTCTGCCCGTAAAGTTGCCAGAAAAGTGCAAGCTGATAACAATGCAGTGAGGGCACTTGGTGAACTATGGGACAGTGTATCACCTTAACAATGATAATTAAGGGTTGAGAAATTAACAGAGGGGCAACTGAGAAGGAGGGTGCATGAGAGTGGGTGAGGATTCAATGTCAAATCAGGTACAGAAAGAGAACTAAAAAGGGTGGTTAAGATGACTTCCTGTATTGACTGTGACAAAGGTAAATGATCCATCCAAGCCCTTTTCAACCTTTTGGGAGCCTTTTGACACATACACCATCCTTTTCCAATACTTTTCTGCTATCATCCAGCTGGCTGGAACTGCATTTGTCTGGTCCCATTCTTCTCCAGTCATAGCCAGAGCACCACTTGCAATTGCTTCTCTTTCTGCGCCATCAATTCTGGTGTTCCCCAAGGTTCTATCCTTGGTTCCCTCCTAGTTTTCATCTAAATGCCATTGCTCAGTCACATCATCCAAAAGCACAGGGTTAGTTTTCGCTTGTACACTGACTTCACCATCTTTCTCAACTCTTCCACCATTGCTAAATTATCACCAACATCGATAAGAATAAATGTCCTGTCACAAAAGTATAATAATTCTCATAATATTATTGTGATTTATTGTAAAAGTAGGCTAATAGTGGGGTGTGGATGGTTTGTGTGCGTGTGTGTAATTTAATTGAATTGGAGACAGCTGGTCTGGAAGCTTTGACTCATCAAGAGGAAGCTAGGTTTGGAATGCTAATTACGTAAATATGGCTGAAGTTTTAGAATGCGAGGGGAGGAGAATTTTAGATAAATCAGGGTAGTTTGAATTTCAAAGAGATGGTAGGATGTTATACCTAGCCAGAGAAGCTAGGTCCAGCAGTGTGTTTATTTTTCCCAACGGTTACTGACAATATTAGCACCATGAAATGATTTATATTGAGAAAGGTAAAGTTCCAAAGACATATGGGAACAATGGAACTTGCATTAAAAGGGAGAAACTCGTATAAAGCAGAAGAAGCTGTGGGTCAGGGAAGGCATTGTAAGATCTACCAGAACTGTGAAAAGCCTTCGTATTTGTGCATTAAGCTGCTGTCTACAGAAACCAAAGCTGGAAAAAGTCACTTTGAATTCTACTGTCCAGGGTATTGTGTTAATTGCCTGGATCTGTTTAAAATCTATGCTTTTTTTTTACTGTTGCCTTAATGGGGGTGTAACTAGAAGCCAGGTTAATTAGGGGTTTTAGATGTTATAGTGGTAATTTGTAGACCTATTGTATGTGCTTGGAATCTTTTCTGTTGTTAATATATGTTTAACTTAGTTTTCTAAAAATCTCTAAAGTCGTGGTAGATTTATTACTTCAGAATTCAGGGCACGCATCTCAAAATAAAATACAAATTGCAAAATCGTTGTGACCGTGTGATCAAGTTTCTCTCATGGATTTGATCTGCCCGGCACACATCAGCTGCTGCGTCATAACATTCCTCTAAACATTGGGAAGACCAAAGCCACTGGCTTTGGTCCCCTCTACAAACACTGTTACCGAGCTACCAACTTCATCCCAATCCCTGGTGATTGCCTGAAAATAAGCCAGACTGATCTTAACCTTGGTGCCGTATTTCTAATGTCCTTTGGGAAAGGAAATCTGCTGTCCTTACCTGGTCTGGCCTACATGTGACTCCAGACCCACAGCAATGTGGTAGACTCTTAACTTCCCATCAAAATGGCCTAGCAAGCCACTCAGTTGTATCAAACCGGTAGCGGTTCAAGAAGGCGGTTCACCACCACCTTCTCGTGGGCAATTAGGAATGGGCAATAAATGTTGGCCTAGCCAGAAACGCCCACATCCTGTGAAAGACACCAAGATGAACTTTCCAACCACATAGCTGCACCATCTCACGTACTGGCCATTTCCACCTCTGTAACATTGCCTGACAGTACCCTGCCTCAGCTTATCTGCTGCTGAAGCCTTCATTCATGTCTTTGTTCAGATTTAACTATTCCAATCCACTCCTGGCTAGCCACCCAAATGCTAACCTCCATAAATTTGAGGACATGCAAAACTCTGCTGCCCATGTCCTGACTCGCACCAAGTCCTGTTTACTTATCATCCCTGTGCTTATTCATCTACATTGACTTCCGCTCAAGTAATGCCTTGATTTTAAAATCCTCATCTTGTTTTCAAGTCCCTCCATGGCCTTAACCCTCCTAATCTCCAAAATCTCCTCCAGCCTCACAATCCTCCAAAATACCTGTGCTTATCAAATTTTGGCCTCGAGCATTCTTAATTATCTTTTTTGAATGTATTGTGAATGATAATGCATACTTAATAGAAATATAGCATTTCAATGATATTTCTTTAAATTCTTCCTTTCTCCTCTTATTGCATGATAGTATAAATACATGTGTCCCGAAGTAGAGTAACTTGTTCCACTTGTGGCGCATCTGCTACATAAATGGTTATTTGCAGCTGCTGTCCAACACTTGTAAATGGCCTGTCATACCTCTGGGAATAATGTGAAGATCTCTGCTCCTGGAAAAAAAACCGATTGGCTCCAATTCCAACCTATACTCAGATGGGAGGCCAACAAATGCCTCACATATACATGTCACATGCAATATTTGATCGATCAGTAAATGCCATCGGCTTATTCGATAAACTTTAGTGTCACACATTTTATGTGGGCATGGGAGCCAGCTGCTCAGCAAACTAAGGTGGGAGCGGACCCTGCAGCTTAGGTTTACTCACTACTTTTGTCAATAAAGTGTCACTTTGACTGGGTATTGGAAAAGTCTAGGAATGTATTATATATGATGAGGCAATTTTGACTCATGAAAATCAGAATGTGTCTTATATTTGGAGACACATTATCTTCAGAAAATGTTACTTAAATAATAAATACAAACAAATTTTCAATCAGCACTCAAGTACTACCACATTACGTGGCATGCAAAATAAGCAGAACTCAAGTGGTAGTGAAACCAGGTGAAAATACAGTGCATAAAAAATAAATGTCTAAGACCTGCTACTCAAAATCTTTGCTGTTCTTTTAGGTAACCTGTTTTGTAACCTGCAAGGCTATAGACCAAGTGCTGGAAACTGGGATTAAAATGAGCAGCTCGTTTCTTATTCTCTATTTGGCCGGCGCAGACATGATGAGCAGATTGGCCTCTTTCTGCACCGTTATGGTTCTAGGTACAAATAGCAAAACAAAGCGATTAGGGCTGCTATTCCTGTAGCAGCTATTAAAAGTTATACAGTGGCAGCCAACAGCAAGTTACCTTGCAGCCTCCTGCGGTAGCACACTACCTAAATGTTTCTCCATCCACAATAAATTTTAAAGACAGTTATATCACTTTCTACAATGCTGTCTTTGTTGCTCAGTTGTGACAGTTAGTAGCATAGACTGTGAATAAAGGTTGAATAAACCTTAAATTAGAAATGTCTCTTATCTCAGTTTAGCAAACGAGTTTGTTTTTTTTTAGAAAGAGATTGTATTTTTGCAATCACAGAATGAAACAAATCATGAAACATAGTTTAAGACTGTTGTGTTTCAGTGTACATTTACGAGAAGCAAATCTGACAGAATTACAGAAATTTGTATCTTCTTACCAGATGTTCTTAAATGTAAGCTTTGATTTTTAAATTTTCAAACAAGTGTTTCAAAAAAGCCTCCATACCTCCTAGGTTCTTCCTCTTGGCCCTTTCCTTTGTGTGTTCTCACCCACTGCTCCAACTGCAACATTGAATTAGTCCTTTGAATGCCCCTTCCGCTGTCATTTAGACTAACCAGCCTTTCTCTTCCCGTGTCCACATTTTCTACAGAAACACCGACGGGGCCAACTGGGCTTTGCGTGTTGGAAGCATTTGCGTGCTGAGATTTGTACTGTTGAGATTGAAGGTTGTTGGTACCTGATGTGACATCTTCGCTCTCTGGTTTTGCAGGCTGCAGTTTTATACTATTGATTTTAGTTAAAGGCTTGTGCTGGTCCAGTCCTTCGGTCTCAAAACCATATTTGTCAGCATGAGTGATGTTCATATTGTCTATTTGTTGAAGGCCCAGATTGGGGTCTATATTTTTTTGGTTATTCTGAAGTTCAGGCTTCACTAACATTTTGTGGTTTGCAATGTGGTTAACCTCTTTGGGCGTTACAATTTCAGATGTTAGTTTTTCAGTCCTGTGGGTGTGAGGGAGAGAGTTAAGACTGTTTGTTATCCACATCATGTAAGCTTGTTCAGCAACCTTTGATATGTAATGAGTCAGACTTTAATTTTTACTTTGCCTTAAAGTACGCACCTTCTTGGCCTCAGTAGCACACCTCTTATCCCACTCGCACCATTAGTGAAACTGCTTCATGCACCAGTGAAGTCAAAGGCGCGCTAGCTTACCGCAGAAAAAGGTAACTGGTCTTCAGCTAGATGTTACAATTTTTTTCTACAATTTCTGCTAATATCTAGAATTATGTTGCTTGCTGAACTGAACTTACACCAGCTTGAAAGCAACATCAGTGAAACTCTACAAGTGGGAACAAAGTTCAGCTACATTATCTCCAGAGGGCATTAAATTAATAGATGGAGGGAAATATTAGGACTATAGTGGGTGATTATAGGAGCTAAATTCTTGAAGAGAAAAAGGGATCTTTTGTGTCCTTGTTGTCATAGCAATTCCTTCTTCTCCACACCTGTCTCCCATCTCTGAAAAGGCATGTATACAGAAAGCTAATAATTCTGTAAGTCTGGGGCATTGGAGATAGCAGGAATGAAACTACAGTAACATACATTTTTGAATTTTAACAAAGGGATGTTATCAATGGTCCTCAACCGTTCTCCATTACACTAAGTACATATTTATAAATGACTGATGAATTAATTATATATCAAAACTTAATTGTACTGTCTTTGTTTGACACTGTAGGAAGATAATAGGAGAGATCGCCTTCGAGGTTGGTTGATGGCTCCTGCAAAGGAAGACTTACTGATTGACACTTCAGCCATCTTAGTGACTTGTGCTCTGCTTTCAATAGCTAATTTGGGTAACTGCAGAACTCAAAACTGAAGGATTTACATGAGTTAGGTGTGGGATGGTATCATTCACAGGACACTAATTTTGTACAGAATTGAATGGAAAAAGACTGCAACTAATATGGCTTCTTTGAGGCAGAAAAAAAATTAAAAAGCAAAATCCTACTGACCAGCCTGCACCAATGTTTGAATGGTAACTTGTGTATTCATAGAAGGTGGTTGAAAGGATAACAATTTAATTCAGAGATCATGACTTTGCTACACAGGGGAAACTGCATATGCAAACTGCCCTCCCATTCTTTAACATGGAGTCTATATAGCTGATGCCACCAATTGCTACTTATTTCAGATCCCATCTCAAAAGCTTAATAGGTAGACCAACGAAGTGACACTTTTTGTTTTTCTTTTAGGGAAGGGTGTGGAGGCTTGGTGGTGATAGTTGATCTATACCTGTTAGTCTAGCATGAAGGATGGCTTTTAAAGGGTTTCAAATTGTGGGGTACTGGCATTAGTACTTAGGGAAGAGTGTGCTATTCAGTTGAGATGGGCTCTACTTGAACTGGGGCCAGTGTCCTGGCCATTCGTATAGCTAAGGCTGTGGACAGGGCTTTAAGCTAACAGGGGTTGGTGGGCTCAGGTGAGGGGATTTAGAAATCCAAAGAGAAAGGTCAAGGCATCAGAACAGAATAGCAATGTGGATAAAGACAAGCAGAGTGGAACAGGAAGGGACAGAGTTTAACAAAAAATGTACATTGGTGAATAAGGTCATTGCAAAAAATAGAAGTAAAAGAATGAAATCAAAGGTTCTTCTGCAATCGGATAGATGAACTTTTGGCACAAATCAAGGTAAATGATTTAGATGTAATCACCATTACAGAGAAATGGTTACAAGGTGATCAAGGTTGGAAAATAAATATTCCAGGGTATGCAATATTTTGGAAAGAGAGGCAGAATAGTAAAAGAGGAGGGATAGTCCTAATAGCAAAGGATGACATAAGGACATTAGTGAGAAGGGATCGGGTCTCAGAAGATATTGAAGTAAAATCAGTATGGGTGGAAATTAGGAATAGCAAGAGTCAGAAAACACTGGTGGGAGTAGTTTGTAGGACCCCAAACAGCAGTTATACCGTCGGGCAGAGCACTAAACAAGAAATTATTGGAGGTTGTAACAAAGGAAATGTAATAATTATGGGGGACTTTAACCTTCACATAGACTGGAACAATCAAATTGGCAAGAGTGGTCTAGAAGATGAGTTTAAAAATGTTTTTGTGACGGTTCCTTGGAGCAATATGTTGTGAAACTGATTAAGGATAAAGCTATCTTAGATCTAATATTGCATAATGAAACAGGGTTAATTAGTAATGTCGCAGTAAAATATCCACTGCAAAATAGTGATCATAATACCATTGAATTCCGTGTTAAGTTTGAAGGTGACATATCCCAATTGCAAATAAGAATCTTAAACTTAAATAAAGCTAGCTACATAGGTATGAGGAGAGAACTAGCTAAGGTTAATTGGGTAAATAGGCTAAAAGATATGAAGGTAGACGAACAGTGGGTAACATTTAAAGAACAAATTCAAAATGTTCATCAAAAATACATTCCAGTGGAAAACAAAAACGCAGCAAGAGAGACCCATCCATAGCTCACTTAGAAAGTTAGTGACAGTATTAGATTACAAGAAACGGCTTACAGTGCTGCAAAATACAACAGCAAGTCTGAGGATGGAGAGTGTTTTAGAAACCAGCAGAGATCCACCAAAAAGTTGATAAAAAGGGAAAAATTAGAATGAAGGTAAACTGCCAGAAATATGAAAACAGATTGTAAGAGCTTTAATAAGTATATAAAAAGGAAGAGAGTAGCTAAAGTAAACATTGGCCGCTTAACAGCAGAGACAGAAGAAATTATCACGGGGAATAAAGAAATGGCAGAGGCATTGAACAGATATTTTGTATGTCTGTCTTCACCAGTAGAAGACACAAGTTTCATACTGGAGATAGACGGTAATCTAGGGGCTAATAATAATGAAGAAATTAAGGAAATTAATATTAACAGAGAAAAAGTATGGGAGAAACTTAAGGGACTAAAATCCGATAAATCCCCAGGTCTTGATGGCCTACACGCTATGGTTCTAAAAGAAAAAGCTGCAGAGGTAGTGGATGCCGTGACTATGATTTTCCAAAATTCCTTAAATTTGGCGGCAGTCCCATTAGATTTGAAGTTGGAAAATGTTGCACCGCTTTTCAGGAAAGTAAGGAGAGAGAAAACAGTGAACTATAGGCCAGTTAGTCTAACATCAGTTATTGGGAAAATGCTAAAGGAAGTCTTAATAATGCACTTAGAAAAAACAGTACGATTAGAACAAGTCAACATGAATTTACTAAAACTAAATCCTGTTTGACAAATTTATTCATTTTTTTGAGGATGTAATTATTAGGGTAGATAAAGGGGAAGTAGCAGATGTAGCATACCTAGATTTCAATAAGTTCCACACAAAAGGTTAATAGGCAAGATAAGGGCTCATGGAGCTGGAAGCAATATTTTATAATCGATAGAGGATTGGTTAACAGATAGAAAGCAGAAAAGTGAGATAAATAGGGCTTTTTCAAATTGGCAGGAAATGAATAGTGGAGTGTTGCAAGGATCAGTGCTGGGGCCTCAGCTATTTATAATCTATATTAATGACTTAGATGAAGAGACAGAGTAATGTAGTTAACTTTGTGGATGCTATCAAACTAGGTGGGAAGGTAAGCTGTGGGAAGGACAGAGGCAGGCTGCAAAGAGTTATAGACAGATTGATTGAGTGGGCAACAAGATGACAGGTGGAGTACAATGTAGGGAACTGTGAAGTCAAGTTATTTATTTAGGTCGTAAGAATAGAAAAGCAGAATATTTTTTAAAAGATGCAAAACTTGTAAGTGTTAATGTTCAAAGAGACTTGGGTGTTCTCGTATAAGGAACTCAGAATGTTATCATGCAAGTACAGCAAGCAATTAGGAAGGCAAATGGCTACAATTGCAGGAGTTTTGATGAGACCACATCTGGAATATTGTGTGCAGTTTTAGTCTCCACATTTAAGTAAGAATATATTTGCATTGGAGGCAGTACAGCTAAGGTTCACTAAATTCATCCCTGGGAAAAAGGGTATGTTCTATGATGAGAGGCTGAATAAATTGGATTTATATTCTCTGGAGTTTACAAGAATGAGAGGCGATCTCATTGAAACCTGCAAAATTCTGAAAAGGCTTGATGAGGTAGATGCTGAGAGATTGTTTCCTCTGGTCACGGAGAAAAAAAAAACATGAGGGCACAGTCTCAGGATAAGGGGCCGATCATTCAGGACTGAGATGAGGAGAAATTACTTCACTCAAAGGGTTGTGAATCTTTGGAATTCTTTACCCTAGAGGGTTGTGGATGCTCCATCGTTGAACAAATTTAGGGCTTGGTCTCAGGGAATCAAGGGATATGGGGGGCAGGCGGGAAAATGGAGTTGAAACCAAGATCAGCCATGATTGTACTGAATGGTGCAGGGGCTCAACGGGCCAAATAGTCTACTCTTGCTCCTATTTCTTGTTTTCTTTTTTGTATATCCAGTCAAAGAGCCTGGCTCAAAAGGCAGCAATAATTTGTTATAATCTAGCTAAAAAAAAACTCAAACATTGAACCTCCAAAGCAAAGTTTTATGGTGGAACAGCAACTGAGAGGCTAAGTACAAAACCCACCATGGGAAGTGCAAAACTGATTTCAATAAATTGTAGATTGAACAGCACAAAAAGTGACTATAAAAGCCGGTGGACAAAAGAAGTGACCTCCTGTGGAGGTGAACCTGTCATTCCTTACCGGTCTGGCCTGCAAGTAATTCTAACCCTATGAGATTGACTTCTCAAGGGAACTAGACTGGGCAAAAAATGTGGTCTTACATCGCTAAAAATCAAAAGCCAAATCTTCCACATTAGATGCAGAACTGTTATTTTAGTCTCATCTCTATTTCAAATCATCTCATTTTGATAACAGTACCCTTAATTGATCCAGTGCTAATTTTAGTCAAGCACATTGATCCCAAATTTGAAGTCACATTAGCTTGGTTGGCAATGTCGATTTCACCTATTCCAAAGCGTTATTGAATCTGTTGTCATCTATTTGACAGGGGACCTGTGACATTGAGCATCAGTGACTTCACCACTGGCTGATCAGCCAATCAGATTGACATAAATTCTGACAGACAGCAAACCAGGAAGCAAGAAGCATGGATTATAATTCACATTTTAATCAGTTTACAGAAAACAATATAAAGATTGGAATATACAGAAGGACTTAGAAAAAACTGAAATATCAAACTCGAAAAAAAAGTTTAAAATTTTGGAATTTTGAGTTGTTCTTTTGAAGGGATTAATAATTGGAAAATTAGCATTTCAGAGCCAGAGAGGTTGCTCAGCAACATTTATGACTTAGTTACACATCATTCAATATGGCTTAACATTTTCAATGTTTTTTTACAGCAAGAATAGCGCATAAAAAATTGAAGCTTATGCCAACCCATGTTGATTGCATTTGCGAATACTGCAACAGTGCACTTTGTGGAGCAGCAGAGTATCAGTGACAGGAACTTCTGGATTTTCAAGCTTAACCACATGTGCTGCAGTCAGAAGTTGTGTCAGTTTTACATAGTGATGACAATGAGCACCAACAGTTTTGCCGGCATTACACCCACAAATTTCAGGCCATTATAGTTTACACTTGGGAACAATCAGACTCAAAATTATCTTTTCTTACCCATGTTTTCATTCATACCTTCAGGTTTTAAAGCATTAAAATCATGTTACAATTGTGTTCGACTTCTAACACAACTCACAAGGTTGTGATAAATGTTGAGAAACATTAAACTGAGTCTTGAATAATGGTTGTAACCGATTCATCTGTTTCTATTTGTAAAATCTACTCTAAGTTATGGGCTACCAACTGCTGCATTTCAGTGCTAGAAATTATTTTTGTTACATGTTGGTTTATTTTAAATAGTAGTATTTTGAGTATTGCTGAAAAAAGACATTGTGTCAAAGTTTTTCCTCCTGCACTCATCAGGACAATCACAAGAATACCAATGTCAGGGGAAGCTCCCCTGATCAGGTCATTTCACACTGCATATAGTGCAAACTCATGAAACAGCCTAAGGCAGTCACTTTTGGTCCTGAAAAGTGCCCAGTCGACCTCAGATTGCGCTGGAAGGATGAGGTGTCTCAAAAATTTGAGCAACAGGTGAAGCTAACTGTTTCATGCTGCTACTATGCAATAGCAATACAAGCAGTGGTCGCCACTAACTGGATGCTGCTGTCAAGCCAAAAAGATGTTCTGCCCATCACATGCATGAGTAGTGATATATGTGAATTTCAGTGCCAGTGTGATGCTAGGTATGGAGGCTGTATGTCCCAAAAACTGGAGGATGGTATCAAACAGTACGTCCTTTCCACTGTTTGCAATGGACAAGGTACAGACTGTACTCAACCAGCCCAAGCTTGTAAAACTCAAAACAGTGTCCAACGTTTGATGTGATTCTGCGATTGACAACATTTCCTAAATAACCTTCAGCGTGGTAAAAATTACCCTGACAACCAATTTAAGACTGTCAGTCGGGCTTGCAGTATGGCGCATGTGTGTGTACTGGAAGCTACATATATTAATACACAGGGTCCTGTTCTTTGCAGACAGAAAGAACACGTACACACATTGCACCTGTTTCAGCTAAACAAAGTAAGTGGTAGCCATTTTCTGGTTCATTCCTCAGGGCAATGCCTTGGTCAATCAGAGTCAAGCTGACTGGTTTAAATTCAAACAATACATGGCAGTTAATGGTCAGTCACCAATAACTGGTGTATTCTCCATAGCAAAGCCTTTACCAATCAGAGTCTACTTGCCAACCAATCAGAACTCTCTTCTCACATAGTATCAAGTTGCTGCTTCCCCTGACATTGGTATTCTTGCAATTGTCCTGATGAGTGCAAGATGAAAAGCTTTAACAAAATGTCTTTTTTCAGTAATACTCAAGTTCTATACCAGCAAATGACTATTGGTAGTATTTTACAATTATGTGATCTGATGCACCCAAGCTCATAGGGAGTGCAATGGAAAATTTGTATCAATAGCAATGTATTGTCGGCCTGTGACTGTAGGATAACATAATTGCCTCTTATGCCTTCTTCGGTTGGGTGGTTAAGGGAATCTGGATTTTCACCAGTGCCATACTAATTTATCAGGATAATATTCACAAAGTGGAACTATCCCTGTATTATGTTGTCATGAAGCTATTACGTATATATTATTGGAAAATATTTTTCTTTTAAAATAGACGTTTAGTCTGTGGGGTGTCTTAATTGGATTAAAGCCAGCTAGTCGGGTGCTTTGTTGTGTACTAGTTTGGATATGTAAGAGGGATAGTGCGTATTTGCATTTTTTGAATAGATCATTCAAGAAGTGGGGTGAAAACTGACAGCTATCTAGCAGATACGAAGCAATATACTTATATTGCTAATAAAATTGGTACAATGAAAGGGGTTTTATTATTAGAAGAGGCTAGTGATACAATGAGAATTTACATTCAATGGGTGGTGGTAGGTATAACTTCAGCAGTTTTCGGGTGTGCAGAGGGAAGGCAATGTGAGATCGAAAGGCAGCTGTAAGCCTCCAACTCTCTCCACAGGATCCAAAGTGAAAAGAACCTCATTTTGAATTCATAAGGTGAAAACGCTTTGCCTGGTGTTTGGTTAAGTCTATGGGTTGTTGTTGCCTTAATGGAGATTAGTTTGGGAATTTGTTAAAAGTTATGATAGTAGTAATTTGTAGCCATGTGTGTATGTATGTATATATATATATATATATTTTTAAACCTGTGTAAATTAATAAAATGTTTCATTTAGTTTAATCTAAAACCTCGAGAACTGGTGGTCTGATTCCTGAATTTAGAGCCACATCTCAAACATAACACTTAAAATGATGGGTTATGACAGTTGCTTAAAGTTTCCCTCTGGGATTTTTAAATAACTCCACTGTACCAACTGCATCGGTCATAACATTAGCCCCTTCTCCCTACCCCTCCTTCCTTAATCCTTGATCACATTAAGAGTTAACTGATCTTGCCCTTTAAGAGGATTTTGATACTCATTCGGGGTTTGAACATTGGCCTAACACAAATTCCATAATTCAATTCAAATTCAAGCCACCTTCAGTGGTTCCAATCATGTAAAATTGTAAAATTGAGATGTACAATTTTCCCCACTAATTGGTTTCTTATTTTCTGATTTTTTTTGGGGGTAGGGGGAGGTGGGGGGGGAAGAGGGTGATCGGAGTGGGGGGAAAATCAAAATCAAATGTACCTTTTCACAGGTTCTGTTTGAACAAGGGCAGCTTCTATCATAGCCTTCATCCAGGACTCCATTTCCTTGGCTGTTTCAGTGTAGAAATAATAAGTCCGCATATTTGGATGAGCAGCCTGATCAGAAATGACAGTGATTACTAAGTTAAGTGATTCCTGTAAAAAAGAGAGAAGAAAATCAATGTATAGTTAGCACAAAATCACTATTACTTGAAATGGAAATAAATCCAGTGTTTGGTAGAAATACCAAAGTTCCAACTCTACCAAAAATATTCCAACATAATTACTATTATTTTTACATCAAGTCAAGCTACACAGTAGAAATGTAATTCAATACAATATTAAAATTACCTTCAATTGATTAGGTTTCAAAGAAATTCTCTCTAATTCTTCATGTGTTCCTCTCTTAGTTTTTGTTCCACATTCCACTGCATGACTATTACATATACTTCTTCTGTGGTTTCTATCTTTGCGTCTGACCTGTTCTCACTCTTTCTCCATCATATTTTCTGCACTTCTTCATCACCCAATGCCTTTCAATGCTTCTCAGCCTATTACTACCAACGTACTCAAGCTTTATGTCTTACTTTGGGTGGCCCTGTTCTTAATTGCTTACCATAGGTAGCCCCTTCTGACAAAGTTATTCCAATGTACAAATTTACAACAAAGCTAAAGAAGTGTATTGTGACTGTTGTTTGATGCTGTTATCCCTAATTAGAGTCCTGATACTGCTGTATCTTCCTGCCTATGTTCCAGTGCTTAAAACAGGGCATTAGTTGGTAAACATGTATTCTGACTTTCAGCTCCTTTGAACTGCTGCTGGGCACATCAATTGATTATCTGGTAGGCAAGTGTAGAAAGGCAGCAGCATTGGATAGGCAAACTAGTGTCAAATCAAGATATTGTAATCTGAAAACAATGAACACTTGCATAATACATTAACCTTTCTGGATACACCTTATCAAATCAGAGATGAGTGGACACAGGCTGTCCAGGAACTGGTACAACATACACAAGAAAGTGAAGCTGTGGCACTTCGGCTAAAGCCTGAGATGGAGGATGCACCAGTGGAGTTGAGATGCTGGAAATAGGTACTAATGCCAGAAATTGGGTTTTTTTTTATGAGGAATTGTTTTAGTTTATTCAGCTTAAAATGTTTTATTTTTTGGATGTAACTTGCATTATTAATTTGAACCTTGCCTCACCTTTCTAGACACAAAATTCCAATCAGGCAGGATACAGAGGCTTTACTCTAAGGCTAATGAATAGATGTGCCTGGAAGAGGTATGAAATTTGCTCATTAAGTGACCATGTGCTCAAGTTTTTTTTGCCTCATTGCACCTGATTGATTAACAGCTTCTTAATCTGGGATACATATAGCAGGTTTTTCAACATTTCAATTCTGATTGCATCTAGGGCAATGTATGACTCTGTGGTGGAAGGCAAGAACATTACCTTGGACACAAACAGATAAGGTGGTCCAAGAAATTCAGTGGTCTCCATGATTTGGAAGTCTTCCTTAGAAAAAGATATTTTTAAATTCTTAAAGACTGGTTAATCTTTTTTGCTTCCTAAGTATTCATACCCTGATTTGTCATTTTTGTTTGCTTCTGTAATGTACTAATTTTCTAAAATAATTTGATTTGGACCTTTAATCTGAATGATAATGGTCTGATAGCATGGTGTTTTTCTGCCTGTCAGAAAGGGGTAGATGGTGTGAAGGCGCTACAAATCTCAGTCTGAATCATCTAAGTAAAACAGCTAATTGTTAGGCTGCGAGTTCTCTTCACAACACAAATAAGAGTGTAAATTTGCGATCACAGGAGGCAACGGACTGTCTATGAAACTAATTTGCTGTGAACACAGAGTTAGGAGAGAGCTGATTTGCAACATTGACTGCTTTTAATTGGTTGCTTAGTTTTTTTTAAACAGATTGCGATCATTTTATTTTAGCGAGACATTTGAGTCAATCAGCATGTTTGTACATCATCAATGTGAGCCAGGTGCAAAACTTAGGTACTTGCACAATAAACAACAAACATACTTACTTGGCTGTTTCAAGTGAATTTCCAACAACTGTGAAACATCCAAAGTGTTCATCAGTAGCTCAAAAGTGCAATACAGGTTGAAAATAAACAAAGATTCATATATTAATACAATTATATCCCATGTTCACGGTTAAACAGGATTATAAAAGAACAGAATTCATTGAATATAATTCATCTCGCTATCAAATTACAACATTATTAAATTTATACCATGTTGAAAACAATACTGAAATTCGAAGGGAGATCATTTTAAAACTTGAACCTAGTCTCAAGGCTCAGGTGTTCTTCGACGAGAGTTATTGAGCCTTTGGGGAGGTTGAGTGCATTTTAAAGTACAAAAATTAATAGATTGACCATTTTGGATCTCTGATCACTATTTGTCAATTATTACATTAACATTAGAACAGGTTAAAATAAGGCTCCCTTTTCTCATTATAAATCATTGCAGTATTTCAAAATGGATTGTAAGTCAGTCAAAAATTCTCACTTGCTCACTTAAAAGAGCTAAAATAGATAGGTTTAAAGAAGCATTGCTTACTGGTGCAAAATGAGTTGGATATTTGCCACTGAAAGTGAGTCTAATGCTTTTGTTCTATTAGGCACTCAAACTTTAAGCTTCTAGAACACAATTAACACACACAGAATGATGTATGTAATGCAAACACTGACCTTGAATGCATATTTTCGATTTATATGATCTTCAGGGCTAATTGGAGCTACCTTAAAGCTAGGTAGAAGAATGCTTCCCAGAATGCCTTCTTCCTTTTCATCTGCCAGGAAAGAAGCAAAATCAAAGCCCCTTTATTTCTTAGTCATTATAACAGCTTGCATTTATATAGCACCTTTAACTTTCAAACACATCCCAAAGTGCTTCACACGGGTTTTATTGGACTAATATGGATGCCAAACAGGTGGAGAAGATATTAGATGGGGTAAACCTAACTTTATTAAAGAGGTGGGTTGCAAAGAGGGTCTTAAAGGGGAAGAGGGAGGTGGAGAAGCAGGGGAGTTTAGGGAGGAAATTTCAGCTTGTGGTGTCTGCACTTTGGATGCAAGAAAAACAAAATTGAATATTTTCTTAATGATGACAGACTAAAGGTTGTTGATGAGCAAAGGGATTCAGGTATCTCTTTACACAAATCTGTATAAAGTGAAAGAATTTGGATGGCTATCTTTATAGAGACTGATTGAATGCTATAAATTATGTTTAGTTCAGTTTTATCAGGAGTCAAAAGACCAGAAATTTCTGTGGAAATTAGCTTTTTGAGGAAGTGATTGTATTTAGATTTTTGTTAAGCATCTTAACAGTAACAGTATAGCATATTGACAACTAAGACAACTCATATCCCTGCTCCCTTCACAACCAACACCACCTCCCCCGCCGCCTCAAAAAAAGTCATGTTGCAGGCTTGGTGTCTGGCGTGAATAGTGCTTGTAATATAGATAGAGCACTAACAAATATTTTACATGCATTATACTCTAATTAATACAAGCAACAGCCACAAAATTAGAGTAATATTTACAAAACCCATTTTGAATAAAGTTGCATATTTTCTCATTTAGTTTTCAAGGCAAATTATCAGGCTTTGTATAAACTGGCTTTCAAAGTTCAATTCTGTATTTCCTAAAAATGATCTGCATCTCTGCAGTTTTGTTTACTGCACAGCCATCTTACCTCTATAATAGAACAGGCACAGATCGGCAAGCACAAACCAGCGTTTCTTCCAGAGTTTCATACCCGTACTGTCCTACAAAACAATTGGAAAAATTGTATCAAGCATCTTCAATGGTTTTGCTAATTGTGCCTTTGCGAATGGCTAAAGTGGCATTTAAGAGCAGTAATCACCCATTTTGGTGCAAAACCCCAGCCCCAAGTCTGTACATGATACAATAGCCAATGTCATCCCCTGTTAATTGCATGTTTTGCCCCTAACCTTTCCCAGGTAGTTCCAGCTCAAAATGGAATGAGGGTTCAAAATATAATACTGCTGTTCATGACAAAACTACAGTTGGCTAGAAGTTACTTTATCAAGCCATCTATCCTTTACTGTAACAATGCATTTTTAAGGAACATACTTTACATTCGTGAGGCAGTTTTAAAAATATTTATCAGGCCAGTAGAAATTACACAAAAATGCACACAGCAAAATGGTCTTTTGATGCAATTATTTAAGATTCTGTGCAATTTAAGACATAACTAACAATTGTAGCTTATTGTTTGTCAAGAATTGAGTGACAGTTTTTGAGGGGCTCTTTATTCAGTTATACAAGGAAAGAGAACAAACAAGATTACAAGCTTTACAATAGCAGTTTGCAGAAGTACAAACTGGAAATAATGGTGGATAGGTTATTGAAACTGTACAGCATATAGCTACAGTAAAAACACCTAATAAGGTTTTAAAAATTATTTGTTCATGGGATGCAGGCATCGCTGGCTAGACTAGCATTTATTGACCATCCCTAATTGCCCTGGAAAAGGCGGTGGTGAGCTGCCTTCTTGAACTGCTGCAATCCATATGGTGTAGGAACACCCACAGAGCTATTAGGAAGAGAGTTCCAGGGTTTTGACCCAGCGACAGTGAAGGAATGGCAATTTATTTCCAAGTCAGGATGGTGTGTGGCTTGGCGGGGATCTTCCAGGTGGTGGTGTTCACATGTATCTGCCACCCTTGTCCTTCTAGGTGGTAGAGGTCTTGGGTTTGGAAGGTGCTGTCGGAAGGGGCCTTGGCGAGTTGTTACAATGCTTCTTGTAGATAGTACACACTGCTGCCACTGTGCATCGTTGGAGGGGGAGTGTTGAAAGTGGAGGATGGGGTACCAATTCAGCAGGCTCCTTTGTCCTGGAATGTGTTGAGCTTCTTGAGTGTTATTGGAGTTGCAGTCATTCCAGGCAAGTGGGGAGTATTCCATCACACTCCTAACTCGTGCTTTGCAGATAGTGGACAGGCAGTGGAGAGTGGGGTGGTGAGTCACTTGCCACAGAATTCCCAGCCTCTGACCTGTTCTTGTAGTCACAGTATTTATATGGTTGGTCCTGTTCAATTTCTGGTCAATGGCAAGCCCCAGGGTGTTGATAGTGGGGCTTTCACCGATGGTAATGCCATTGAATGTCAAGATTATTATTAGGTTCTCTCTTCTTGGAGGTGGTCATTGCCTGGCACTTGTGTCGTGCAGATGCCACTTATCAGCCCAATCCTGACCATTGTCCAGGTCTTGCTGCACATGGGTACAGACTACTTCAGTATCTATCAGTTGCGAATGGTGCTGAACATTGTGCAATTATTAGCAAACAACCCCAGTTCTGATCTTATGATGGAGGGAAGGTCATTGTTGAAGCTGCTGAAGTTGATTGAGCCTCAGACACTGCCCTGAGGAACACCTGCAGCGATGTCCTGGGACTGAGATAATTGACCCCCCAACAACCACAACCATTTTCTTCTGTGTTAGTTATGATTCCAACCAGTGGAGAGTTTTCCCCTTGATTCCCATTGACTTCAGTTTTCTAGGGCTCCTTGATGCCACACTCGGTCAAATGCAGCCTTCATGTCAAGGGCAGTCACTCTCATCTCACTTTGAGTTCAGCTCTTTTGTCCATGTTTGGACCAAGGCTGTAATGAGATCAGGAGCTGAGTGGACCTGGCGGAACCCAAACTAAGCATCAGTGAGGTTATTGCTGTTTAAGTGCTGCTTGATAGCATCGTTGATGGCACTTCCACCACTTTGCTGATAATGAAGAGTGCACTGATGGGGCAGTAACTGGTCGGGTTGGATTTGTGCAGCTTTTTGTGGACAGGACATACCTGGACAATTTTCCACAGTGTCGGGTAGATGACAGTGTTGTAGCTGCACTGGAACAGTTTGGCTAGGGGCTGTACAATCAAAGGGATAGTGTTCATGTCTGGGGGAAATGGTGGAGAGTTTATACAAAAGGTTGGTTCAGGCACACCTGCATATTGTGCACAATTTTAGTTGCTGCACTACAGTCAGGATATCTTTGTTTTGAGGATGCAGTGGGAGTATTTATGTTGGAAAAAAAGGTTCAAGTAAGAAGTTGGAGAAATATTTAAGATTCTGAGTTTATTAAACAAATAGAACCCTAATGATAGGTTTGGTATAGTCACAAAGGCCTCAAATTCAGAAAAATAAATTTGAGAAGTTAATATTTAATTACTTTAAGCCAAGGGTAGTCAAAATGTGGCATGCAGCACTTGAGTTGGCAAGTAACAGATTAAGATTGCTTTTGTAAGCTCGGTAGAGATGGATGAGAATTTAGGAGAAACATTATTAAGGGTGTGAGGTTATTTTCCATACTTTAGGGCTTGCCTGACAAGTCGTAAATTCCTCCATGCCAGTGAGGCATGTTTTCTTACAGTGATAGGAAAGCAACTATGGGAGGGACTTTCACTAGCCATACATTAAATTAGGCACAAAATAGCATCCCATCCAGACTATCCAGGATTGGTATATGAGAAAATTAGGTCTAATAGATTTTAAACTGCTGGCTTAGAAAGCGAATGGTCTGATGTAATTTTTTGGTATTAAAAGAACTGGTAAGAATAATTTGAGACTGCCATAGTTTGTGCAAGTCTGAGATTCTATTTTGATACAATTATATTTAAATGGAAGATTAACAGTGGATGGCAGTACTGAGAGAGCTGTGCTCAATTGGACAAATTAGTAGGAAAATAATGTGGACTTGTTTCAAAGCATCTTTTTCCTTGGGTTTCATTGATCCTTGGATTATCCAGAGCAGATATGTACCATTCATCATCACTGCCCTTAAGAAAAATGCCTCTTTGGTCCGCTCAGTTGCTATTTGAAGAAACAACTGTTTCCCAATTTACTTTATCAAATTATAAATCTGAAATATCGTGATTAAAATATACTGGTAGGGTTGGGGGGAGTGGGATGCGAGGAGGGGGAAGGACGGGTAACTGGATAGTTTCTACTTGTCTAAGTATGCTTGCATATTTTTGATGTTTGACCATTATTTCAGTACTTGAAATATATCAATGTGAGAAATAAATTGATTTCTTTCCTATGTGATATGTAAAAATAGATTCCTCCCAAAGACTACAGAAATGCCATACAAATCAAACAGTGGTGCATACCTGTTTATAAAGCCAGCCACGCTTTATCACTGGTGCATTTGCATTCCTCTTAATAGAGTTTGACCTTTTGCCAAAATTGTGAATTTTCTTTGAAGGCCTTGATGACTGAATAAGGATTGAGAAAACAAATACTGAATCAGTTAAAAATAATGTGCCAATAAATCCTACATCATAATAGAAAATGGAAATTAGAAATTTTGAGATACCAGGTAGTGCCTAGCTGTTCATAAAGTGTACATATAGCCAAATATTCTTTGCATAGTACAGTTGAAAGGCATATCAAAATACTTCACTGATTGCTATGCAATGCATCAAAATGCAGCCAAGAATGTTTAGTACTGAAAAAATGTCCTGACTTATGATCTGTGCAGAGAATTTAATTACTTTAAAATGTATATTACATATTTGTAAAAAAAGCTTCAGAGAATTATTTTACAAAGTTTCATCAAATTGCATAGTCATTTGGAAATATTGCTATAATAAACAAAAACAAAAATAGCTGGAAAAACTCAGCAGGTCTGACAGCATCTGTGGAGAGGAAGACAGAGTTAATGTTTCAAGTCCGTATGACTCTTCATCAGAACTAAAGAGAAAAAGAGAAATATTGCTAGCCTTCCCTCTTCCTTTTCATGTCTTAGCTGAAGCCCTCTCCGCGTATCCAAACTTTTTTTAGTTTTTTTCCACTTCAGGTTCTCCTCCCACTCCAGCATGGACTTATAAGAGTAATTAAGTTAGATTATGCTTGGTTTTCATTTAGCACCGAGTACTCCATCTTGTTATTCCAAGGCAGCATCTACAGAAGACTGCTGAAATAGTATTCAAAACACATCAAAAATCAGCTCGTGTCTTCAAGGGCTCTTTGCAGAGTCATAAAAGGTACTTACCTGTTGTTTGTGTAGTTCTGACTTTCTGGTAGATAAATTTATCTGTCTTAGCTGTTTTTACTTTAGTTGTAGTTGAACAGGCAACTTATGAGTAAAGGGCATGGATCTCTAAGTTAGAGACACCAAATCTCTGGAATGGTGAGTAACTGCAAGTTAATGTAAACCAAGGGAAGAAGTGATGGAAGGGGGTAAGATGTAATGGCCTTGGTTAAGGGTATTGTATAGAAAATGAGGGGATGTTGATGTTGAGGACCTAAATATTGAGCTCAACATGTATACTGAGAGGTTTCCTGTAGACGTCACATCATTGTGTGTCTTATCTGTGAGCATTATTTCCTTTAATTAATCTACAAGTAAAAGACTCTCAACTCAAACTCTCATTCCTGGTACAGAGACAACTACAAGCTTTTCTCCCCAGACTAGTTCCTTAAACAAGTGGTACAGGAAGGCCACAACCAAATTGGTGTCTGTTACTTTAAGACATCTGTGAGTTGGAGGAAAATTGTAGAGCTTAGTTCACCTTCAACTTTTACATCTGCTTAAAGGGAGCAACCTATTTCAGCTTTGTTCATCTCACTGATGAGCTAGTCAAAACTGTCAAGTCACCATATGGGGGAACAACAGGAAAGAACCAAAAATGGTTCAAGCCCACAACATTTTGCTGGCCACCCCTCCAAATTATTGAATGCGCTGAACTTGAAAGCACATGTTGAAACTCAATCGTCTACAAACAGACTTCATGAATCCCACATCTTAGAATTTATATTCTTATAAATAAACAAGCAATGTTATATAAACCAAACTTCCCTGTGTTCTCTATCCAGTCAATGCAAATCCCTTGGTGTTCCAATCTGGACTAACATATGCTCCACTGAACAAATGCTGACGAGTTTAGAAAGTTCATCAAATCAAAACTGATGGTGAACCAAGTTCCACCATTGTCATCCAACTCAAGTTGTCTGAAAGTAATAGGCACCAATTTGACTGTGGCTTTCCTCTGCTACTCATCAGGGACTAGCCTGGGGAGAAACGCTTGGAGTTGTCTCTGCACCGGGAATGAGAGTTCTATTTGAAGAAGCAATGCTGAAATGTTGCAGCAACTAACGGCACATTGCCCAACAATTTTAATCCTTTGAACAAGGAGCATCTTGTACAAACACTGCAATAAAATACATTGAATGATGTTCTGAACTCCAGAGGGATGTCATTGAGGCATAAATACTTACCACTGCATCATCTGCCGCACCACTTTACAACTGTATCTCAATTAGTATTAGGAAGATATAATCCAAGGCCTGGAATAATGATGATGCTATAGACCCAATAGGATGTGTCATTATGTTGTACCTTTATACCGGTAACCCCCTGACCTTCTCTCCCCTTTACAGTCGGGTGAAATCATGAACCTCAGTATCAGTACAAACATTCATCAATGCCCTAAATATACCAGGACTTTCATATCACTTTCATGTTTCTAAGATTATTTAAATGCTAGGCATAAACTAATGCTCCCTTATCATTCCAATTTATGCATGCATTGATATGTAACAATAGCACTGGTCATACATTGGAATAGCATTTTGCTGGTCCCATTGTACTGAGAGGCTAGCATAACACTAACATTTTATGGATCAACTCAATTTATATTTGCCCAGTGGCTTGAGTCTCACTCCTCACATTATGCACTGTGTAACACATGTCAACCAAATAATAATGACCACTTCAGCTTCCTACACAACACATAGCACAACCCTTTATACATGAATGTATGAATGCATTGTGCATGGGCCTGGATTAGCTGCAGTACAAACTGGAGCAGTTACTGTGCACAGTCAGCATTATATTGTCAATAAAACTGGTATAAAAGTAGTTTCATGATGAAATGACAGTGCAATCATATCCTTACCCACTGCCAATAAAAAGATCAATTTTGTATTGTTCTCTAGTGCAAAGGGTTACACTACAAATTTTACTTGACAGTTTCAATCTATACTAGTTCATTGGGAAGCAGTACAATTTAAATTATAATTTTGGAAAGCATTATAGTGGCAAATCAAAACAAAACTACAATACTGGTTGACCAAAAAGCTGTGGTCAGGTCCAATATAAGTAAGTGGGTGGTGTGTGCAGGTTTTTTTAGCTAAAAAATCATTGTCCCTTAATGACACATCTTATTGGTGTGGATGTTACACATTCAGTTTCCATGAATAGTAGTTTGAATAAATATTTATATATTACTGTATTAATATATTTTTAGAATTTTTACAAATTAATTTGCAAAGAGCTAATACTTACAAGGTATAGAACACAGTTCAGGTTTTTGAATGACTCAATGTACTGTCATAATAGCATTAAGTTATTGTTTTTAATGAAATGCCAAAAATTAAAGATCAACAGTGCTTGAAATTACAAAGTATATTGCTAGATGATTCATTCGAAGAGTCAAGTAATACAGATGCTCAACTTAAAACCTCTTCACAGCTGAAAATACAATACAATCAAATTTCAGGTTAGGTTGCAAGTCTTCAGAACAAGATACAGTTTGGAATTCTCAAACTAAATCAGTTCAAATTCTGATGCTACATCAAAATCAAAGTGACCAACTTTGAATTTAATATGATGTTGAATGACTATCCATACTTATCTTTGCTCTTCAGTTTACAACTTGGCTTCCTGTCAAGCACATTGACACTTACAAGGCAAGCAATGCATTCATAATTCAGTTATTGCACAAAATGCTGAATTATTTAAAAGATCAAACCATATCTGACAAAAACACAGCTATTCTATTGAACTATATGCTTGATCAAGAATAATTGGCAGCTACAGATCATTTTAATTCAATTTTTCATTATTATTTGGAGGCCTGCAATGTAGTGAACAGTGATCTGACATGAAACTTCAGCAGGAATAAGGTCATTCAGAAAGGTGGATTTGTTTTCACAGCACTATTTTCTATTGTATGGCGACAACTTTCTTCTCCAGGATTTGATTTCAGGGTTAGTTTGAGGGGGCAGGGTGGTAAGTGGAGGGGTAAGGGAGCAAGGTGGCAGGTGGGCGGGTGAGGGGGCAGGTTGACAGGTGGGTGAGTGGGTCGGCTGGTAGGTGGGCGGGTGAAGGAGCTGAGTGGTAAGGAGTGAGTGACAAGGGGTGGATGAGGAGGCAGGATGGCCGAGGTAGGGTGGCAGGCAGGTGGGTGAAGGGGTTGAGCGGCAGGTGGGTGAGGGGGATGGTGGCAGGCAGGTAGGTGAAGGGGTAGGATGGCAGGTGGGTGAAGGATAGGGAGGCAGGCAGGTGGGTGAAGGATAGGGAGGCAGGCAGGCGGGTGAAGGATAGGGAGGCAGGCAGGCGGGTGAAGGATAGGGAGGCAGGCAGGCGGGTGAAGGATAGGGAGGCAGGCAGGCGGGTGAAGGATAGGGAGGCAGGCAGGCGGGTGAAGGATAGGGAGGCAGGCAGGCGGGTGAAGGGGTAGGGAGGCAGGCAGGTGGGTGAAGGATAGAGTGGCAGGCAGGAGGGTGAAGGATAGAGTGGCAGGCAGGAGGGTGAAGGATAGGGTGACAGGCCGGTAGGCGAAGGGGTAGGGTAGCAGTTGGCTGGGTGAGACAGAAGGATGGCAGGTGGAATGGGTGAAAGGGTATGGTGACAGTGGATGGTGAGGGAGTGGGGTGGCAGTGGGATAGGGTAGCAGCTGGGTGGTAGCATGGTAGTGGGATGGGTGAGTGGTTTGGGTGGTTGGGGGAGTAGTCAGATGGTTGTGTTGGTGGGACTAGTCAGGTGAGGAGTGGGCAATCGTGTGATTGGGTGGTCCTGCGGGGAGTTGAGGTTGGGGGGGTGGGGGCGGTCGGTGGTGTCACAAGGCAGGCACAAAGTAACAATGTTATGTTCTTACCAATTGTAGGATACAGGCCTTAATACTATTGATCGAGACTTATACATAGGTTATACAGAAATGACAATAGAAAACTGGCCTTTCAGCCCAGCGAGATCATTTAGCATTGATCCTCCACACTGCTTCAATGACTAATTCCAGGAGTGTAATTCATACCCTCATAACTCCATGTGTAACACTTTCTCATGCTCTCTGCCCCAAAGCTCTTGCATTTAATTTCACATCTACAACCTCCTCACTCTAGGCCCCTCCATCAGTGGAAGTGGTCTTTTTCTATCTATGGTGCCGTCCCTTCATAATTTTAAATACCTCTATCAAACTGCCCTCAATCCCTTTATTCTCATGAAAATGGTTCAATTTTTTCAAGTCCTTCTTTTGTATTTATGTTGGCTCATACCAAGCTGCATCCTAGAGAATCTGTGCAGCACCTCCTTTTCTACTGTTCCAACAACTTTCCTATATAGTGTGGAGCCCAAAACTGGACAAAGTACTTCAGTTGTGACCTTACTAAGGTTTTGTACAGATTCACCATTATAGCTCTACTTTCATATTATGTATAAAACCAAATATTCCACTAGCTTCCTTTTCAAAAATAGCTTTATCCACTGAAGGTACTGCATTTAATGTTTTGTGAACCTGAACTCTTGTTCTTCCACATAATACAACCTCCCTCCATTCAAAATGCAGTTAGTAGTTTTATTTTTATAAAAGCAAAATGTGTTACCTCCCACTGACAATTCCATCTGCCACCTTTTTTGCCCATTCAACCATCTCTTCTGTATTCTCTCATACATTTCCTTTGATTCTGAATTATTTACTGAATTTGCTATTTTAGTATCGTCTGCAAATTTGGAGACAACTCCCTTTAGCCCTATGCCCAAATCACTGCTGTACATGGTGAACTGAAAGTCATTGAACAAACTCAATGATAATGCTGTCCACTCTAAGAAAATATCCTTAATTCCTACTTTGTTTATTCATTTCTGGCCAATAATCAAATTTTTTATCCTTCCTTTAATTCTATATCCCTTAACCTTTGCCAGTAATCTGTATTGCACATTGTCAAACGATTTCTAGAAATCCATGTATGTCGCATCTGCTGCATTTTCCCTATCCACAATATATTCCACAAGGTTTGTTACTTTGTCTTTCCAGAAACCCATGTTGGCCTTTTCTAATTATTTTTTCATCTTTATATTTAATAATGTCATTTGTGAAGCATCTAAATCCCTGTCATAGATATTAAAGTAAATGGCCTAGATTTACTTCAGTTCACTGTGTCTTCATTTTTGAAAATAGATATTACATTGGCAACTCTCTAGTCTTTTGACACACACCCATTCTCAGCAGGAGCCCAAAATATAATTTCTGGTGCCTCCACTATTTCTTTCCCCATTTCCTTCAGGATTCTTGGATGCATCCTATCAGATCCCATCATTTCATCCTTTAGCTTAACAAACCTCTCTAAAGCTTACACTTTATTCATTATTAATCTTTATCTATTTCATTTTTAACCAATTCAGGGTTTATTTCCAGTTCATTACATCTTTCTTACCTCTCCAAAGCAACTACTTTTGAAATTTGACATTGTTAATTATTTTTGCTCTCGCTGTTGAATCTCCAATGCGTCTTTTTCCATGACCCTGTCCTGGATTTTATGTTACAAACATTCCCTTTGCCTCCCCCATCAAGTGTTACCATCCTCCTCAAAGAGACACAAAAACCCCCACACAATTACCTTAGAATTTTTCTTTAATGGTTTATGCTGTTAAAAAAAATCTCAATTTTGTTTTGCTCTATGCTGTCCATGCCTTCGTTATTTGCAAATTTGACTGTCAAACTGCTGTAACACTGCAGTTTCACAGATGCAGGATAAAAACCACCAATTCCATGAAGCTTTTTTTCCTCAATTTGGCTAGAGCTATGGATATCTGTAACCAGTTGAAATACTCAACTCAAGCCCCAGACTTCAGTGAAATGCCAGGCTTATCTGGGGAAAACTCCTTACAGACATTTCAAACATCAAATAACCAATTTCATAATTTTCTTCATTTTTGTATTATATTATGTCTCAATTTATAGTTGTATGGACTTGCCAGGATAAAGAAATAAAACCATGGTCAAAAACATTGAGAAATTATTTCAGCAACTATATTGTCTCATTAGATGCTTCTTGTATGGCAGCTTTCAAAATGAAAAGGATTTTACTGCTGGCTTTCTGTTGGTGACTCATTCCTTGTTGGTTAATTGATGCTTTTGAATCATTCAATCAGACTCTTAATTTACAACTTCAGAGCTGATTGATTATTTCAGTCATTTATTTGGCTATGCATATGGAACACAGGGGAGGTGCAAAACCTCTGAATATGTGACAGATGCACCAGTTTATTGTGTAATATTGATCATCAACTAAAACAGTAACATCTATTAACATATCACAATAATCAATGATAGCCATTTTTGGGTGGCAAAAAAAATGTTACTCATAAGTTGGGGGTTGTGAGAGGGGTAGTGGTGGTAGCAATTGAATAGAGCCATAAATTAGGTCAGCATAAGTGGCACTACACAAGTCCTGGAGAAACTACTCAGTCACCTACAGTTAGAGTACATCTGGAAAGAGCGAATTTAGCTTTTTTCTAAAAATACAGCTCATGCTTTCCTTTATAATCTTTGCCAGTTTTGTTCTCAAATTGACGTGTGACTAGGTATTGTGCTGGACATTTTCTTTTTTTGTTCTTTTAAAACTTATGCAATGAGATTCCAGTATAATTTCCCTTCAAAGTGAACACATTTAATCCTAGTTACTGCCTGATTCATCTACAAAAAAGTGAGCAGAGGAAGAAGAAATGTAAAAAAAAGCAGGGAGCATGAGCAACACAGGAATTCAACAAGGGAAAAAGTTTTAAAATGAAAAATACACTATGTATGAATGTTAAAATGGGAAAAAAAATCAATTGAATGCAATACCACTTAGAAAGGAAAACAGCTTTATAGCTATTAACTGTATATTAATTGCACTGTGCACAACTGGCTTTTTTAGGTTCTAGTAAAACAAAATTAACATTTTAAACATGAGTACTTTGTATAATGACAAATTGAGTTTAGTTTGGAGGGCTCAGATTAGAAGTAGAATTTTGAATTTGAAATTCTTGGATGTTACAGATAGTCAACTATTGGTAATAAAAGAGTATTAAACATTGGGATAACTAAGTTACTGTTCAATTTTCTTACTCCGCCACTATTTTTGCTACACTGGTATCTTCAGAGATTTGGCAGGGCAAATTGGACAGAAACTTCCTGTTTTCCCAGTTTAACCGCGTATGTGTGGGCTCCAGAAGTTGCTGTACAATTTATGCCTTGGTAATCGTCACCATTATTTCTACTGCAAATTCCAGACCAAAAACAACAGATGAGAAGTTGCAGTACTTAACCACTACAAACACCAGAATAAGCCAGGACTAGTCTATTCAGGTACAAGTGAATTTTTAATAATGTAATAAACCTTAATTAATACCAAACAATTTATTTGGCAACTAAAATTTACTTTTATAAGTACGGATTCTCAATCTTCAGGATTTTAATTGTTGGAGATTTTTTTTAAATTAAAATTAATTTTAACTTTTTGTCTCTGTCTCTCTTAATCCCATCCTACCTTTCCTCTCTATTTTACTTGCTGTAAATGATTTTACATCAAATTAAATATTCAAATTTGGAGTCCCTGGTTAAACTTTGCATGCATCAGTAAGAATTTTTCAATCTGATTGGTTAAAGAATCACACTGTTTCTTATTCTTTCCACAGATCTAATTTTGGACCCCTGATGAGCATAAGTAATCACTCTGAAGTTTGCAATAAGTCATTGGTCAGTTGCAAGTATAGTAAACAATGCTCGTTGCTCAGTTGCCAAAGTCTGGGCCATTAACTCATGTATGTTATACCAATTACACCAAGCAAAATTAATTAGAAGATAAATGATTATGGTGTGACTGCTGTGTAAAATCAAATTATAGTTAATTAGAAGAGTACTGATGCAAAATTAGAATAATCCAGACCAGGCCAACATAAACAGGTGGGTGGATAATCTTATTAACACATCTGGAGATAAGTGGTGCAATTCTACTTTCATGCTCATTCTTCATACTCCTTACTCTTCCTCTTTTCCAAGCAACTATCTAATTCACTGTTAATAAAACGTTTTGAACCAGGCTTCAACAATGGTTTACACTAGGCATTTCCAAATCCTAACCCACTTCTAGTTATAGACTTTTTAAATAAAACTTCCCTTCATGTTTTGTGATCATTTTAAATGCAGGCCCTTTTTTCATCATCTTGTTCACGTAAAAACAATCCATTACTATTTATCCCATTAACCCTTTATAATCTTGAAGGCCTGTCACAGGTCATTCTTTCTCAACTATAACTTCTCAAACCTTTTAACTATGACCCTCCATTTATCAATAGATGGACAAGGTACTGAGTTACTTTGGATGACATTCAAAAGTGCCACTAAAAACATCATAACTCAAGTAATAAACTATTCAAATGAGTAGAGAATAAGGAGAAACCAGGTTGTCGGGTGTGCAAAGTATGACCAATGAAAGAAAAATAGGATGAACTAAAGAAAAGGTCAACATTTGTTCAACATAAACAAGAATGGAGGAGTTTGAAGTGAGAGAATGAACAAGCAGAAATGAAGAAGAATGAAAGAGCTGCATCTGAACCATAGATTGTTTACAGACAAAATAACAAATAAATCAGCTGAAGGTGTTTGCTTAAGCGACTTAAATAGGCACACAAAAGCCCTGCATAGTTTAGATTAACATGGTGAAATGTGGAGATGAAATAGTACAATTGCCAGATGGATATGGCTTTTGCATTTGAAAACTCAACCACAACTTTTGTGGGGAATTGCAATGTTCAGGCTCCATAAGCATCTACTTTGGCAAAAGGACCAATTGGAAGTGTGAAACACCTAATTCCATAAGACCATAAGACATAGGAGCAGAAATTAGGCCATTCGGCCCATCGAGTCTGCTCCGCCATTCAATCATAGCTGATAAGTTTCTCAACCCCATTCTCCCACCTTCTCCCCGTAACCTTTGATCCCCTTACCAATCAAGAACCTATCTATCTCGGTCTTAAATACACTCAATGACCTGGCCTCCACAGCTTTCTGTGGCAATGAATTCCATAGATTCACCACTCTCTGGCTAAAGAAGTTTCTCCTCATCTCTGTTCTAAAAGGTCTTCCCTTTGTTCTGAGGCTGTGCCCTCGGGTCCTAGTCTCTCCTACTAATGGAAACATCTTCCCCATGTCCAGGCTTTTCAGTATTCTGTAAGTTTCAATCAGATCCCCCCTCATTCTTCTAAACTCCATTGAGTATAGACCCAGAGTCCTCAAACGTTCCTCATATGTTAAGCCTTTCATTCCTGGGATCATTCTCGTGAACCTTCTCTGGACCCTCTCCAGGGCCAGCACATCCTTCCTGAGATACAGGGCCCAAAATTGCTCACAATATTCTAAATGTGGTCTGACCAGAGCCTTATAAAGCCTCAGCAGCACGTCCCTGCTTTTAAATTCTAGTCCTCTCAAAATAAATGTCAACATTGCATTTGCCTTCCTAACTACCGACTCAACCTGCAAGTTAACCTTAAGAGAATCCTGGACTAGGACTCCCAAGTCCCTTTGCACTCCAGATTTCTGAATTCTCTCCCCATTTAGAAAATAGTCTATGCCTCTATTCTTCCTACCAAAGTGCATGACCTCACACTTCCCCACGTCGTATTCCATCTGCCACTTCTTTGCCCATTCTCCTAAACTGTACAAATCCTTCTGCAGCCTCCCCGCCTCCTCAATACTACCTGTCCCTCCACCTATCTTTGTATCATCTGCAAACTTAGCCAGGATGCCCTCAGTTCCTTCCTCTGGATCATGAATGTATAAAGTGAAAAGTTGCGGTCCCAACACTGACCCCTGCGGAACTCCACTAGTCACTGGCTGCCATCCTGAGAAGGACCCCCTTATCCCCACTCTCTGCCTCCTGCCAGACAGCCAACCTTCTATCCATTCTAGTACCTTGCCTCTAACACCATCATGGGCTCTTATCTTACTGAGCAGCCTCCTGTGCGGCACCTTGTCAAAGGCCTTCTGGAAGTCCAAGTAAATAACATCCATTGGCTCTCCTTTGTCTAACCTACTCGTTACCTCCTCAAAGAATTCTAACAGATTTGTCAGGCATGACCTCCCCTTGATGAAACTATGCTGACTTTGCCCGATTTTACCATGCACTTCCAAGTATTCTGAAATCTCATCCTTAATAATGGACTCTAAAATCTTACCAACGACCGAGGTCAGGCTAATCGGCCTGTAATTTCCCGTCTTTTGCCTCACTCCCTTCTTAAACAGGGGGGTTACGTTAGTGATTTTCCAGTCCTCTGGGACCCTCCCTGACTCCAGTGATTCCTGAAAGATCACCACTAACGCTTCCACTATCTCTTCAGCTATCTCCTTCAGAACTCTGGGGTGTAATCCATCCGGTCCAGGTGATTTATCCACCTTCAGACCTTTCAGTTTTCCTAGCACTTTTTCCTCGGTAATGGCCACCATACTCACCGCTGCCCCCCGACTCTCTTGAACTTTGGGGATGTCACTCGTGTCTTCCACTGTGAAGACTGACACAAAGTACCTATTCAGTTCCTCCGCCATTTCTTTGTTCCCCACTACTACTTCTCCAGCGTCATTTTCCAGCTGCCCAATGTCCACTTTTGCCTCTCTATATATCTAAAAAAAACTCTTGCAATCTTCTTTTATATTACTGGCTAATTTACCCTCATATTTACTCTTCTCCCTCCTTATTTCTTTTTTAGTTGTCCTCTGTTGGTCTTTGTAGGCTTCCCAATCCCCTGGTTTCCCACTGCTCTTCGCCGCATTGTATGCTTTCTCTTTAGCTTTTATGCTGTCCCTGACTTCCCTTGTCAGCCATGGTTGCCTCATCCTCCCTTTAGTATGCTTCTTCTTCCTAGGGATGAATTTTTGCTGTGTCTCCCAAATTACTCCCAGAAACTCCTGCCATTGCTGTTCCACTGTCTTTCCTGCTAGGCTCATCTCCCAGTCAATTCTGCCTCTGTAGTTGCCTTTATTCAACTGTAATACCATTACATCTGATTCCAGCTTTTTCCTCTCAAATTGCAGGGTAAATTCTATCATATTATGGTCACTTCCTCCTAAGGGTTCCTTCACCCTAAGCTCCCTTATCAAATCTGCCTCATTACACATCACTAAATCTAGAATTGCCTGTTCCCTAGTGGGCTCCACCACAAGCTGCTCCAAAAAGCCATCTCGTAGACATTCCACAAATTCCTTTTCTTGGGATCCACTACCAACCTGATTTTCCCAGTCTACCTGCATATTGAAATCCCCCCATGATCACTGTAACCTTGCCTTTCTTACACACCTTTTCTATCTCCTGGTGTATCTTGTGCCCCACATCCTGACTACTGTTCGGAGGCCTGTACATAACTCCCATTATGGTTTTTTTTACCTTTGCGGTTCCTCAACTCTACCCACACAGATTCTACATCATCTGACCCTACATCATTTCTTGCTATCAATTTAATTTCATTTCTTACTAACAAAGCAACCCCACCCCCTCTGCCAACTTGCCTATCTTTTCGATAGAATGTATATCCTTGGATATTTAGCTCCCAGTCCTGATCCCCTTGCAGCCATGTCTTCGTGATGCCCACCACATCATACCTGCCAATTTCAATCTGCGCCACAAGCTCATTTACCTTATTTCGTATACTGCGTGCATTCAGATACAACACCTTCAGTCCTGTATTTCCTGTCCCCTTTCTCATTGTCGTCCCTTTATCTGATGTGCTTGAAGTTAGATTCCGAGCCCTTTCCAAACACTCTATTTTGTGTTCTGGAGATTTTAATAGCCTCTCCTGGGCTCTCCTTTCTTTTCAGTTTTTCATAATTTTCCATGAAGTTGAATCCATCCCCCCCCCCCCACACACTAACCTGCTGCTTTGTTTCCCATTAGTCATACTTCTTGGAGTTTTACCCTTCCCTCCATTCATATAAATTCATTTTATACTGTCTCTGATCTTGTTTTAAAACAACTTGTTTATTGTGCAAATCTGATATTTCATTCTCAGTATCCTGCTGCATTTTGCCGCTTCTGTGCATTATTCATTTTGTAAATACAGCTAAAAGTTTTAGCCTGTAAATACTGGTCTTTTGACATGGTATTTTCTGTCTTTGAAAGGACACATTAATGCTCGTTTTATGTATTTTGGAACACTACTTAGCTTAATTGAGGGGTAATTTTTTTTCTCTTGGGGTTGCAACTCCAAGAATGACATGCACTGGATATGGTTTTCAAATCATTGAAGACTCGGTCTACTAATGAAAATTCTCTTTCCTTTGTGAACACATGACCGACATGTTAGAGGGTGGCCTGAGCTATAGCAGAGTTACGCTTAGTAATGCAGGTCTGGATCCACTCAAAATATTGATCTCTATGTATTTATTCCACATTAATAAAATTGAGAAGTATTTCTTCGCCTATGCTTTCCTATTCCTTTATTAGCTGAAGGGAATAAATTGATTAAGCACAAGAGATTAGCAGCAAAATCAGAGAACACAGAATTGGAGATAACCTTGTGACATGGGACAGCAATTGGTTGGGATGTAGCAGTCAGACTGGATTTGGATAAAGAATAAAGGATTTGTTCTCTGATTAATGGGATGTGACAAGAAGTGTTCCCTAGTAATCTGTGCTGAGGCCTCAGCTTTTCACCATGTTTATGGTGAAGGAAAAAAATGGTGAAGGATAAATTGTGTTTAACTAGCTTGACTGAGGTTTCTGACAAAGTAAAAAAAGGGTTGATGAGGTGTGCATGGGCTTCCAAAATGTTTGATAAAGTGACATCTAACAGGTTTGTCAATAACGTTAAAGCCCATAGAATAAATGGAACAGGAGCATCATGAATACAAAGTTGGCTGAGTTTCAGGAACCAGAGAGTAGTGGTAAATGGTTGTGTTTTGGACTGAAGGAACGTATTTAGTGCGATCCCCCAAGGGATCGGTATTAGGATCATTGCATTTCTTGACCTACATTAACGACCTAGGCTTGGGTGTACAGAGCACACAGTCAAAATTTGTGGATGACAAAAAACTTGTATTATGAACTATGAGAAGGACATAGCCGGACTGCTGGAATGAGATAACACAGGTCAGATCAAAATTAATATAGAGATGTGTTAAATGATGCATTTTGGGAGGAAGAATGAGAAGAGGCAATATAAAATAAAATATACAATTCTTCAGGAGGAGCAGAGGGCCATGGGGGTGTATGTGCACAACTTGTTCAATGTGGCAGAACTGGTGAGAGAGTGGTTAATAAGGCATACGGATCCTGGGCTTTATCAATAGGGGCACAGAATACAAAAACAAAGTGGATACAGTGAGCCTTTATAAAACACTAATTCAGTCTTAACTGGAGTATTGTGACCACGTTTGAGCATATTTTAGGAAAGATATGAAGGCGTTAGGAAGGGTGCAGGAAAGATTTACCAGAATGGTTTCAGGGTAGATTAGAGAAGCTGGGGCTGTCCTTCTTAGAGAAGGTTGAGGAGAGATTTGATAAAGGTATTCTAAATCATGAGAGGTTTGGACAGATTAGATAGGGAGAAAGTGTTTCCACTAGCGAGAGGTTTGAGAACCAGAGGGCAGCAATTTAAACTGAATGGTAAAGGAATCAAAGACGACATGAGGGAAAATAAAATTTAAGTAGTAAGTGGTGAGGATCTGGAATCCAGTGCTTGAGAGTGTGGTGGAGGAAGATTCAATCAGGGTTTTCAAAAGGTTACTGGTAATTATCTGGGGAGAAAGAATTTGTAGGTATGCAGGGAAAAGTTGGGGATGTGGGACTAGCTGAGCTGCTCTTGCAGAGAGCCAGCACCGATGTGATGGACCGAATGGCCTCCTTCTGTGCTGTAATCATTCTTTGATTCTAAATTAATGACTTAAATGAAGAATATGTGGTTATATATCAAAGTTTGTAGATGACACCAAGTTACAATGTACAGTAAGTTGTGCAGATACGAGCAAAAAGTTACAAAGGGACAGAGACAGGACTAAATGGGTGAACAAAACTGTGGGCTAAGGAGTTAAATGTGGGGAGCATGAGGTCATCCACTTTGAATCTGAGAAAGAGAAATCAGAATATTTTCTTACTGATAGAGACTAGTAGCTGTTGAGGAGAAAACAGGCACAGCTGTGGAAACTTAATGCAAACCTGAGTGTTTGGCGAGTGGCAGAGTATGGTGAAGCAGGGAGAGAGGGTGTTTGTTTCCTTTTGCTTTTGTACCTTTCTCACCCTGTAGGAATTGGTTCTTACTCTACCACAGGGAAAGGAGCTTGTTTGGTGAGTATCTGGTAAGTAGTTAAGGTCTATTCTATTCCTAAGGTTTAAAATAGTATTCAAATTGGTGGTAAAGTTAATACAATATTAAAAAGCAACACAAATAAGTGAATAATATAATTAAGTAATTATTTAAAGCACATTAAGGATGGCAGGATAGGTGATGTGTCAAGGTTGCAGCATGTGGGAACTCCTGGAAATCATTGTGATCCAAAGCTAACGCGCCTCCAGTAAATGTTTGCGGCTTGAAGAGCTTCGGCTCAGAGTCATTGAGCTGCAGGCTGAGCCTCAGGCCCTGCGACACATCAGGGAAGGGAAAGTTACCTGGATGCTTTGTAATAGGAGGCAGTCACACCACTTAGGATAGAGTCTTTTGATTTGGTCAGTGGTCAGGGTTAGGAGAGTGACAAAAAAGTGAGGCAGGTAAGGGGACCTATAGGGCAGAAGTGTCAGCCTCTGCAGCTGTCCAATCGGTCTGAGGTTCACTCTGCTCATTTGGATGAAAGCGGGGGCTGCAGGGTGCATAAGCAAACTGACCATGGCACTTTGGTACATGAAACGATTCAAGTCGGTGTGTGTGGGTGTGTGTGTGTGTGTGTGTGTGTGTGTGTGTGTGTGTGGGGGGGGGGGGGGCGCTGCGCAAAAAGGAATGTAGTGGTAGTAGGGGGCAGTATAGTGAGGGGGATTGACAGTGTTCTCTGCAGCAAAGAGCGAGAGTCCAGATGGCTGTGCTGCTTGCCTGTTGCCAGAGTTTGCGACATCTACTCAGCAGAGGAACATGCAGTGGGAGGGGGAAGGATCCAGTTGTCATGGCCCAACAACACAGGTAGAACTAGGACAGAGGTTCTGCATAGAGTGTATGAGGAGCTAGGCACTAAATTAAAAAGCAAAAACCTCAAAGGTTAAAATTTCTGGATTATTACCTGAGCTGCGTGCAAATTGGCATAGGGTATATAAAATTCAAGAGATAATATGTGACACAAAGGAGAAGCGGGTACGGTTTGTGGGGCACTGGCACCAGTACCAGTACTGGGGAAAGCGGGGGCTATACCAGGGGACGTGCAGGGACCAGTGTTCTTGCCAACTGTATAACTAGGGAAGTAGAGAGAGTTATAAACTAAATAGTGGCAGCTAGGGATCAAACGTGGAAAGATGTGGTATATCATAAAGTAGAGACAAGGTAAGAGAGGAAAATAGTAATATGGGAAATGAGGGTCAGAGAATGGCAGGAAGGGACAGAGAAAAAAAAACCTAAGAATGCACCAACAATCAAGACTAGAAGCAGGAGTAGGTCAATCGGCCCTTTGAGCCTGCTCCACCATTCAATATGATTATGGCTGATCCTCTATCTCAACACCATACTCCTGCTCTCTCCCCAAACCCCTTGATGCCTTGAGTCTAGTGGGAGTGGTCTACAGGCCCCCTAACAGTAACCCCAATTTTACATCCAGTTTGAAAGGGAGAAGAGTGGGTCCAAGGCTAGTATTTTAAACTTAAATAACGACAACTATGTGGGCATGAAAGCTGATCTAGCTGAAGTGAACTGGGATACCACACTAGGAAATAGATCAATAGGGAAGCAGTGGCAGACATTAAAGGGGTTATTTCGGAATACTCAGAATAAATGTATTCCTACTATAAAGGAAAACTCGTGGTTAACTAAAGAAGTTAAGGAAAGCACCTAACTTGAGGGGAAAGGCATATAACTGCTCAAAGATGAGTGACAATCAGATAATTGGTCAGAATATAAAGAACGGTAGAGAATGACTATAAGGTTAATCAGGAGAGAGAAATTATGAGTATGAGAGGAAGCTAGCTCGAAATGTAAAAACAAATAACAAGAGTTTCTAAAGGTATTTAAAAAGGAAAAAAGGAAAATGAGTGTTGGTCCACTAGAGAGTGAGAATGGGGAATTAAAAGTAGATAATAAGGAAATGGCAGATGAAATGAACAAATATTCTGCTTCTGTCTTCACTATAGAGGATACAAAAAACATTATAGTAATAGCTGTAAATCAGGAGGTGGAAGGGAGAGGAACTTGGTGAAATTACAATTACCAGGGAAGCGGTACTGAGCAAACTGATGGAATTGCAGGCTGACAAGTCTCTGGGTCCAGATGGACTTTACCCTAGAGTCTTAAATGAGCTGGTTCATGAGGTAGTGGATGCATTGGTGTTAATTCTCCAAAATTCCCTAGATTCTGGAAAGACTCCATCAGACTGGAAAGTAGCAAATATGACCACTCTATTCAAGAAGGGAGGGAGGCAGAAAACAGGAAACTATGGGTCAGTTAGCTTAATGTCTGTCATGGGAAAGCTGTTAGAATCGATCATTAAAGAGGTTATAGCCGGGCACTTAGCAAAACACAAGGTAATCGGGAATAGTCAATGGTTTTGTGAAAAGGGAATCAGATTTCACCAATTTATGAGAGTCCTTTGAAGGAGTAACATATGCAGTGGATAAAGGGGAGCCTGTAGATGTACAGTACTTGGATTTCCATAAGGCACTTGATAAGGTGCCACATCAATGATTAAATGATTATTGCGGAAAATAAAAGCTCATGGTGTGGGGCTAACATATTAGCATGCTTGGAAGGTTGGCTGGCTGGCAGAAAACAGAGTATACATAAATGGGTCTTTGTTTGGCAAGATGTGATGAGTAGAGTCCCACAGGGATCTGTCCTGGGGCCTCAACTTCGTGTATAGACAGGTTGAGTGAGTGGGCAAAAATCTGGCAGATGGAGTATAATGTGGGAAAATGTGAAGTTGTTCACTTTGGCAGGAAGAATAAAAAAAGAGTATTACTTAAACGGAGAACGACTGCAGAATTCCGAGGTGCAGAGGGATCTAGGTGTTCTAGTGCATGAGTCACAAAAATCTAGTATGCAGGTACAGCATGTATTCAAGATGGCTAATGGAATGCTATCTTTTATTACATGAGGAATTGAACATAAAAGTAAGGATGTTATGCTTCAGTTATACAGGGCATTGATGAGACCACATCTTGAATACCATCTGCCGTTTTGGTCTCCTTATTTAAGGAAGGATGTAAATGTGTTGGAGGCGGTTCAGAGGAGGTAAACTAGATTGATACCTGGAACGAGTGGGTTGTCTTATGAGGAAAAGTTGGACAAGCTGGGCCTGTTACCACTGAGTTTAAAAGAGCGCGGGGTGGCTTCATTGAAGTAGAAGAGATCCTGAATGGTCTTTGAATGATGTGGAAAGGATGTTTCCTCTTGTGAGTGAGTCCAGAACTAGGGGGCACTGTTTTAAAATTAGGGGTCACCCTTTTCGGACAGAGGTGAGGAGAATTTTTTTCTCTGAGGCTATGCAACTTTGGAACTCTGCAGAGAAAGATTGATTCCCTTGCCTAACAAGAATCTAAGGTTATTGGGGATGTGGAATTCGAAACACAAACATATCAGACATGATCTTATTGAATGGTGCAGCAGGCTCAAGGGGCCGAATGGCCTACTTCTGCTCCTATTTCGCATGTTCATATGTGTCCCATGTACAGAAATCACTAAAAGCTATGTGCAGGTCTGGAAGATAATCAAAAAGGCTGACAACTGCAAGTCACGAAGAGGGTAGAGCATGGATTGAACAGAATGATACCAGGGCTAAAAGGATTAAAATAGGAGGACAGATTGCATAAAAACTTGGCTTGTATTTTCTTGGATTTAGAAGGTTGATGAGTGATCTAATCAAGATGTTTAAAATAATTCAAGAGATTAGATACAGCAAGCTATTTACTCTGGCACAAGAATCAAGAACAAGCGTTAACATTTTTACCTTAAAATTAGAGCTCAGCCATTTCTAAATGAAATCAAGTAACATTTTTTCATACAAAGGATAGGGGAGGAGCTTGCTCCTCCAAAGGCTGTGGATGCTGGTTCAATTTAAATTTTCAAGCCTGACACTGATAGATTTTGATTAGGTATTGATATCAATTGACATGGAACAAAGGTGAGTATGTTGAGTTGCAGTATAGGTCAGCCATTATCTAACTGAATGGTGGAACCTGCTCAGGTGGCTGAATGTCCTACTATGTTCTGAGTTTTGCTCCTTTCCAAAAATAAAAGCAAGCTGAAAGCACCACATTACTGTTACAAACTGAATAGTCAGCTAAAACTATAGTTGTCACTACTATCACAACTTATTATATTTCCCCCTTCAGTAATGCACATGCATTGATAGTGTGGCAGTACAAAAGCAATAGCTACACTGTTAAAAGTAATTCCTTCTTTAAATTACTGCAATACTCGAAAAAAACTTTCCAAGTTTCAAATGACTTGCTTTTTTTAAAAAGATTTACTAGATACAGCAAGTATAGTGAGTATTTCTTAAATTATACAATAGAAAATGTACAGAAGGAAACAAAATGAAATTAGGGAGCTGAAATTACTACAGTAACCATTCTGTTCAATATCCCAGTTTCAAACCACAGTTTGCCTCTCTGGCAAAATAAGGAAGATTCTTTCAGCATGCACCATCATGAATCCGTTCATTTATTTTAGGATTATATGTTATTACTGAATGAGGAACCATTTAGTCTTATTGATTCACAACAGGTTTTGAAGCAGCATAGGAATTTTCAAAAATATTCAAAATTGATTTAAAAGTATGCAATATTTTCCAAACAATAATATATAATTCAGTTCATTCACTTACAAATTGTATAATCCCTTGTAGCAACATAACTGGAAAACTGATGGGGTACTTGGATCAACTGGTTCCGCACACAGTGCTCGGAGGAAGATATACAAAACTGGCTAAAGTGAGCTCTGATTTACTTCTTGTATGAAAATCTGATTGAACTCATCACCTCTTGACAGCACTGCAGAGATGAGGAATTCACTTAGCGAAGAAACCGCTATGGCCCAATGGAAATCTGTCTCATTTGATGTTGTAGCAATCCGTAAATTTTAAGTTAATCCTTATATGTTAAGGAATTTAGGGTTACCATTTTGGCTTGATTACTGCAAATTTCCTAGGGTGCATTCAGCCTAACCTATAGACTTCACATCTTCAAAGTTGATCCAGGTTTATTGCTATGAGCATAGTTAACAAAACATATAAATTTTTTAATGCTTTCAGAATTGAGAATTTTAATTATTATAGAATCATAACATTATACAGCACAGAAGGGGGCCATTCAGCCCATCACACCTGAACAGGCTTTTTGAAAGAGCTATTCAATTAGTCCCATTCCCCTGCTCTTTACATGTAGCCATGCAAATTTTTCTCTTCAAATATTCATTCAATTCCCTTTTGAAAATAACTGAATTTGTTCCCACCACCCTTTCAGGCAGTGCAGTACAGATAATCATAACTCAATAGTACTGTGGTTTGGCATTGAATCTATTGCATTGTCTGTGATCCATGTTCTGCTTATGTTTAGTTCCATGGCTTTTCATAAACTCCTTCATTGGTTACAGCTTAAATCTTACAATTGAACAGAATAATTATATTTCCATTATCCAAAGACTAAGGCAATCAAATATTGTTTCATGGCATAAATAAATCCATTGCAACAGACACAGAACAATATATATTTTTTATCAGTTATTCATCTCTTTGGAATGATTTACTACAATTCATTTTCACAGAAGACAGCTGGTTCGTTTGTTGAAGCATTACAATACCAACAGCTGAATTAAAATATTAAACTCTATAGATTAAATTATACATAATAATGCAGCTAATTGAAACTGAACTGAAAGGTTTACAAAGATCTTTGTTTTAAAGTATTTTTATTTACAGTGAAAATAACAAAAATCAAAACAGGTTTTGGAAAACATTACATATTTTGCACTTGATGCTAAAGAAATAATAATGAAGATGGTCTTGCATTTTGGACAATTATTGTCTGTTACTTGCAAACCAAGTTAAAAGAGAGAGAAAAATGGACACTAATTTCAGCTGTAATTACCTTGAAAAGAGTCAGTACTTACCCTGCCTGCAGGACTCATTGGAAGCAATGCCATTTCGGATGCCATCGTGTAGGTTGAAACTTCACTCACCATGCTCACTGGTCGGTCTTTTTTTTCTTGCGATGCCATTGCTACAGCAGTCCTGAAACTAGTAAAATGGGGTATAATGAAAGCACACAGCCAACTATATGCCAGCTCAGCTATAAATAGACAACATTCCCTCGCTGTTTCTCCAGCCACGTCCTATTTTCTAGCTGCCTTACTAGAACACATACTGTATTCCAATAAGCACTCAGGCTCTAATAAATGTGAAAAAAATGTGGAGCAAATGCGATTGTGATTTCACCCAGATGCCTGTAGAGTTTTCTACAGATCTCTACCTAACAAAAATAAAAATATAGCTCTTTAACTCTTCAAATTTTTATTCTCTATTTTAAACGACTGCTTCAACAAAGTCAACAGATTCTCAAGGATTGTAAATGTTTATTTGTGGGAAGTAATGGCATGGTAGATTGAATTTTAACACCTTCTACTATTCTACTAACATTCAGCTAGTTTTACATAGTTCACATGTAGGTTCATATAAAGTAGGTCTACTTTATTTTAAAAAATGATAATGCACTTTTCAGAGCTTGAAATGGTCCAAATGGTTTGCTAGATTTTTGCTGCAGTTTTGTAAAAAGTAAATTGCATTCCCTGAAAAATACTAGAACTTATTTTTTGCATATTTTATGCAAGATGAAGAATTCCTCTGCAATTCATCATCTAGATTAATCTGGTATCCTAGGGGCTACAGGCCAACTCAAAACAACTACTTGTAACACACTGACATAAACCTTTAAGGCAACGCTTACGGAAATATTTTGTAACTGACTTGTAAACTCCATCTTAGATGTGATAACCTGAAATGGATAAAGAAGAACTTTATCTCCCCCACCCCACCAACAATTCTTCATTAGTGGACATGTGTGCATTACTCTCAATGGGAGTTAATAAAGGACTGATTCTGCACAGCTGTTGTTTAGTGTGCAGAGTGGACTGAATAACAACTTCTGACTCTGTGGTAATCTGATGTGTAATATATTTTGAAGAGGAATGTTATAATGGAAGATCACATGATCTTAGTATCCAATGGCAGAGTTGCGCAGGTTACCTTGATAGTCAATCAGTAGTGAGTCGTCTAGAATTAGGGTCTGTAATGGGTTTGAGTTGTAAGCACAAGTGTACTGCTGAGTTCCTTTGTAAATAAAGAGAATGTGTTTCCCTCTGTCTATGGTACCAATTCGGCCATCCCGAAACAAGCATGCAACTCTGATCCATTAGTCCAATTAAACTAGTGACCAGGATCCAACAAACTGGCAACGAGGAAAAAGGAAGGACAAGAAAAAAGCAAGAGAAAGCAACGAAGGAAATCAAGTGAACCGAAATATTGTAGCTCGCACAATAATTTTAAGTAGAATTTCTGTCCTAATCATTGAAGCAGTCCCCTCAAAGCATACCACAGTTTGGAAGAGTTGATTCTTTCGACCCAGCTGCGGACAATTAGTCTCATTATGTTGAGCGTCTCGTGTTCTTTTTCCAACGACATTGCGGGAGAGGAGAAGAGGTGAGCGATCCTCTTATCCATGTGTAGGAGTAAGACCTTTGGGTTGATTTGAAGTTTGACGGCACCCAGTGCCCCGGATTCGAAAAGTTTTGATGACTTAGTGAACCTTGCAAAGAGTCATGACCAGCCCAAGCCCTCGGTAACGATTCAAATTTAACTCAAGAAATAGGGCCCCGGGAGGCAGTTGCTCGTTATGTGGCAAGTCTGAAACAGTTAATATTGCGAGTTTGATACATCTATAAATGATATGCTAGATATCGTTTGGTGAGCGGCATAAATGAAGGTACGATTCAGAAGCGATCACTGTCTAAAACAAATTTGGATTTTCAGAAGGCGCTAGAAATAACAGGCCATGGAAAGCGCAGTGAGATACTCAAAAGCCATACAGGGAGTGCAAAATGGCACCGTCCTCCATGTTGGGCAGGGAGGCCCAGCCAAAAAGGGGCGAAAATGCACAGCTCTGATGAGAAGTGGGAAGCAGCCACTGTTTTCAGACAAATAGAAAGAAATGACTTAGCAGCAAAAGCATGGAATAATGGTAACAGAAGTGGAAACAAGCAACCTTGTAATGAACAGAAGTTTAAAAAAAATTGAATGTTTTTAACTGTCATCGAAATGGACACCTCATGAGGCACTGCAAGGAAAGAATCAGGCAGACTTTCAATCAAAAGAAAAATCCCAATGAGATCCATAATGTTGAAGAGCCTGAAGTAACAGGTTGAGATATTTATTCATTGTATAATCTAAAGGTAGGAAGAACAGAAGCAATCTATGTAACAGTGAGGGTGAATGATAGATTGAATGATAGATGTACCACAATGGAGGTGGACACAGGAGCTTCCACTACGATAATAGGTGAGCCTACCTTCACATACCTGAATTATGGAGAATGTAAATTAAATTTGGAAGAAACAAATGCCAAATTGAAAACTTACACGGGAGAAGACATCAAAATCAAAGGCACAAACAAGGTTACACTGTACAGTACGGGAGTCAATCAGTAAAATTACCCTTGAAGTGAGGGCCATTAGAGAGGCACCAGCGACAAAGAACATCTCCGAGCTCAAATCATTCTTGGGGATGATCAATTACTATAGACGCTTCTTATCTAATCTGACAACAGAACTGGCACCCCTGTATTACCTACTCAAGAAAAACCAACGTTGGTCTTGGCAAACGCCACAGAAAGAAACGTTCATAAAGGTGAAACAACTGTTGCACTCCTCCACCCTATTAGTATATTGTGACCAAAGAAAAGTTAGTTTTGACATGTGATGCATCTCCCTATGGAGTAGGAGCAGTGTTCTCCCATCGAATGGACGATGGCTCAGAACAGCCTATTGGATATGCATTAAGAATACTCAACACAGCGGAAAAGGGATACTCACAGATAGAAAAAAGCTTGTCAATCATCTTTGGTGTCAAGAAATTTCACCAGTTTGTACACGGTTGTCATTTTACTATTGTTTCAGATCACAAACCTTTGCTAGGATCGCTCAGCGAGGACAAGGCTCTACCACCCATAGCCTCAGCAAGAATACAGAGATGGGCATTGATCCTAACAGCGTAGGAGTATACTTTCATCCACAGGCCTGGAAATCAGAATGCAAACGCTGATGCACTTAATCATTTGCCTTTGAATGAGGATGTTGCAGTTCCTCAAGAACTCATTTTATTATTGAACTTCTTAGATTCATCACCGGTATGTGCTAGACAGAGCAGAGATTGGACAAGTCAAGACCCAGTCTTGTCCAAAGTACGAGAACAAGTTCTTCAGGGTTGGTCACAAGAACAGGAATCTGACAAAATGAAACCGTATTTTCCCAGAAGATAGGAGATAACCAGCAAGGATGGTATCTTATTGTGGGGAGCTCGAGGGATTGTTCCTCTAAAAGGACGAAAGCCATTGTTAACTGAACTATATAGTGCACTTCCAGGTATTTCCCGAATGAAGGCCATAGCACGCAACTATCAACGGTGGTCTGGAATGGATGGAGAAAAAGGGAGCAAAGGGTACAGACCTGTACCACCCTTCCTCGAATGGACTGAATGAGAGAGTGGTTCATTCAAAACTGGCATGAAGAAATTAACTGGAGACGCCACAGCGACCAAGCTAGCACGTTTTCTCTTCCATTATAGGACCACCCATCACACGACAACAGGTGTCACACCTACGGAATTGTTGATGAAATGCCATCTCAGAACGAGATTGAGCTTAATAAAGCCAAATTTAGGGGGAGAAAGTGGAAAGGAGTCAGAGAAGTCAGAAAACTGGACATGACTGGCATAGTCATAACAGAAAGTTTATCGTAGGAGGGAGACGGTATATGTGAAAAATTTTGGAGAAGGACCCAAGTGGGTTATCAGGTGAAATAAGTAGTGACTGGACCTCTTTCTTACCACATGCAAGTGGAAGACCGAGTCATACGGAGACATATAGATCATATAAGGAGGAGAGAAACAAAGTATCAGGAAATGATTCCTCCATGTTCATGACTGTGTCAGCGTCTCCTGTTGAAAGAACTTAACTGATTACAGAGGTGTCTGAAGGATCGACTGTACCTGCAAGAGTCGAGGAAACAGATTTGCAGGTGCCCACCGAAGAGCCTGATGTTCGGACAGCACCAGGAAAGGAGGTTCCTGACAAAGCACCTGAAGTTGTAGAGCTGAGATGTTCTACAAGCATAAGGAAACCCCCAGAAAGACTACATTTGTAAATTACTTACCTGTGTAAATAATTTGATATTTTGAGAAAAATTGTAATTGTAACTGTAAAATGTATTGCTGAGTAAAAGGGAAGGGATGTGGTAATCTGATGTGTAACATACCTTTAAGAAGAATGTAAGATCACATGATCTTAGTATCCAACAGCAGAGTAGCGTGCGCTACCCTTGGTAGTCAGTGGTTAGTAGTGAGTTATCTAGAGTTAGACTCTAATGTAGGTAAAGGGTTTGAGTTGTAAGCACACAAGTGTAGCTGCTGAGTTCCTTTGTAAATAAATAGAATGTGTTCTGCATAAGAACCGTCTGCTAATCTGCTCTGTCCATGGTATCAACTCAGCACATCGCAAAACAAGTGTGCAACCTGGATCCAATAGTAAAACTAAATAGCGACCAGGGTCCAAAACACACTCTCTCCTATTTTCAAAAGCTACCTAAAAAAAAAACTCCTTTTCAACTATAATTTCTGTTTCTGCCCCAAAGTCGTTGTTGTCTTCCCTCTAATTGAATGATATTTTCCTCTGCCCTTTGAATGCTTTAGGAAATCTTGGTAAATGTGAGGAGCCCAATAAAAATTTAAGTTATTGATGCATAATGAAACATTGTCCACCACTGCAACTATATTGGAGGTGAATTTTCTTCATAAAATGAATAATAAAATGTTAACAAAAGCACAAACATTAACTGTTTTCTGAAACACTTGCAAAATTTATTTCCCACCAACATAATTTTAATGTTAATCCAGGATGACAGTTCAAAATATGAAGCTTCGTTTGCTGCAGACATTGCACCACATCAGGGAGGGGGAAAGTTACTGGGGCACTTTGCTCCAGGAGGCGGTCACACCCCACAGGTTAGATAATTCGAATTTGGTCTGTGATCAGGGGCAGTAGGGTGTGACTGCAGGTGAGGCTGGTATGGGGACCCAGGGGGTAGCGTCCAAGGACCCTCAGCCCCTGAAATTGTCCAACAGTTACGAGGTTCTTGCAAGCTGTGTGGATGAGAGCAGGGACTGCAGGGAGGATGAATGAACTGACCATGGCACCATGATACAGGGAGCCATTCAAGTGAGGGGGGGGAAATAGCAACATAATAGTGGTAGGAGGCAGTATAATTAGGGGAATGGATGCTGTTCACTGCAGCCGTGAGCGTTAGTCCAGAAGGCTGTGTTGCTTGCCCAGTGCCAGGGTTAAGGACATCTCCTCAGGGCTGGAGAGGAACTTGGGAGTGGGAGGGGAGAGATCCAGTTGTCGTCATCCATGTTGGTACCAACGATGTTGATAGGACTAGAAAGGAGGTTCTGCTGAAAGAACTTGAACAGTTAGGAGCTAAATTAAAAAGCAGAACCTTCAACGTAATAATCTCGGGATTACTATCTGAGACACGGGAAAATTGGCATAGGGTAAATAAAGTCAAGGAGTTAAATGTGTGGCCCAAAATGGGTTTCAGTTCATGGGACACTGGCATCAGTACTGGGGTAGAAGCGAGCTGTTCCAGTGGGATGGGCTTCACTTGAACCATGCTGGGACCAACATCCTGGTGAATCAAATAACTAGGGTTGTAAAGAGGGCTTTAAACTATATAGAGGGGGGGAGGGTTCTGGAGAGGGGATAAATAGGCTTACAAAGCAAAAGGAAATGGCAGCATTGCAGGGTAGCTACTTAGGTAATGATACCCAGTGTGTGACAGGAAGGGCAGAGTGTACAAACATAAAAAAACAGCAGCAAATAGGGTCAAAGGGGAAAAAAATGGTAAAAAGGCAAGATTAATGGCGCTTTACTTAAATGCACATAGTATTTGGAACAAAATAAATGAATTAAGGGCAAAATAGAGGTTAATGGGTACGATCTTAGTTCTTATGTTCTTAAAAGATGGTTGATGAACAATGGCAGACGTTTAAGAAAATAGTTCATGAAACAACAAAGATATATCCCAGTGAGGAAGGAGGATTGTAGGAAGGGGATAAACCAACCATGGTTAACCAAGGAAGTTAGGGATAGTATCAAAGTGAAAGAAAAAACATACAATGTGGCAAAGATTAGTGGTAAGCCAGAGGCTTGGGAAAGTTTTAAAAAACCAATAGAAGATGACCAAAAAAAAAGAGGGAGAAAATAAACTTTGAGGGTAAACTACCAAGTAATATAAAAACAGACAGTAAGAGCTTCTTTAAATATAAAAAAAGGAAGCCACGTATAAGGTTACTTAAGCCATAGTGTTGGGGGTAGTATATTAGCATGGATAGAGGACTAGCTAACTAATAGCAGAGTTGGGATATGGTGAGTGGGGCGGGTATTTTCAGCATGGCAACCTGTAACTAGTGCCACAGGGATCAGTGCTGGGGCCACAATTATTTACAATATATATTAATGGCTTAGATGAGGGAAGTGAATGTACTATCGCCAAGTTTGCAGACGACATGAAAATAGGTGGGAAGGCAAATGGTGATGACACAAAGAGCCTACAGAGGGATATAGACAGGTTAAGTGAGTGGGCAAAAACATGGCAGATGTAATATAATGTAGAAAGTGTGAGATTATGCACTTTGGCAGGAATATTATTTAAATGGAGAAAGACTGCAGAAAGCTGCAGCACAGAGGGATTTGGCAGTCGTTGTGCATGAATCCCAAAAAGCTAGCATACAAGTTCAGCAGGTAATAGGTAAGGCAAATGGAATGTTGGTCTTTATTTCATAGGGAATAGAGTATAAAATTGGGAAGCCTTGCTAAAACTATACAAGGCACTAATTAGACCACACCTAGAATACTGTGAACAGTTTTGGTCCCCTTATCGAAGGAAAGGTAGAATGGCATTGCAGGCAGTGCAGATAAGGTTCACTAGGTTGATCCCGGGGTTGGAGGGATTTTCTTATGAGGAGGGGTTGAGTAGGTTGGGCCTGTACTGATTGGAGTTTAGAAGAATGAGAGATGACCTTATTGAAACATTAGATTCTTAGGGGACTTGACAGGGTAGATGCTGAGAGGTTCTTTCTCCTTGTGGAAGAGTCTAGGACCAGAGGGCATAATCTCAGAGTAAGGGATTGCCCATTTAAGACAAAGATGAGGAGGATTTTCTTCTCTCAGAGGGTAGTAAATCCATGGAATTCTTTGTGGCAGGGGGCTGTAGAGACTGGGTCGTTAAGTATATTCAAGGCTGAGACAGACAGACAGATTTTTAATCAGTCGGGGAATCAAGGGTTATGGGGAAAAGGCAAGAAAGTGGAGTGAGGATTATCAGATCAACCATCATCTCATTGATTGGCGGAGCAGACTCGATGGGCCTAATGGCCTACTTCTGCTCCTACATCTTATGGTCTCTCATCCAAATGAAAGTCTGTAGCTCATATTCTTAGTTTTGTTAAATATATCACATTAGCTCTTGTGGCTTTACAGGGGAGAGTTGACTTCACAACCACAATTAGAGGTGTGAGACTGTCAAGAAGATATAATAATGTCTATAATGTTATTGGAAATTATTTTAAAATATGCTGAAACTGTAGTTAGCCCACAGCTAGAGTATTGCATACAGTTCTGGAATCCGCATTATAGGAAGGATGTGATTGCGCTCGAGAGAATGCAGAGGAGATTTACCAGGATGTTGCCTGGAGTGGAATGTTTTAGTTATGAGGAGAGATTGGATAGACTCGGGTTATTTTCCCTGGAGCAGAGGAAATTGAGGGGGCACATGATTGAGGTGTATAAAATTATGAAGGGCATAGATAGGGTAGACAGGAAGGAACTTTTCCCCTTGGTGGAGGGATCAATAACCAGGGGGCATAGATTTAAGGTAACGGGCAGGAGGTTTAGAGGAGATGTGAGGAAAAACTTTTTTAGTCAGAGGGTGGTGGGAATCTGGAACTCACTGCCTGAAAGGGTGGTAGAGGCAGAAACCCTCACAACATTTAAGAAGTATTTGGATGTGCACTTGCGATGCCATGGCATACAAGGTTATGGGCCTATTGCTGGAAAATGGGATTAGAATAGTTAGGTACTTGTTTGACCAGCGCAGATTCGATGGGCCGAAGGGCCTTTTTCTGTGCTGTAGACCTGTATGACTCTGAGTTCTAGTGGTGTTTGTGTCTGTGTGTGTATGCGTACGTGTTTCTGTCTTAATTGGATTAAAGCCAAGCTGGTCTAGCGGCTTTGATGTATAGAAGAGAAATAGGTTTGAAATGTTAATTAGGTAAATTACAAGGTGAAGTGTAAAGGAGGAAATTTGCATTTTAAAATAAACCATTCAAAAGAATGGGTGAAACATTACACCTAGCCAGAAGAAGCCAAACAATGTCTTCATTTTTTCCAAAGCTTATTAATAAAATTGGTGCTATGAAAGGGTTTTATTGTTAGCAGAGGTAAAGTTCAAAAAACCGAGTGATATAATGAAAATTTGCATTCAAAGAGGAAAATATGTATAAAGGAAGAGAAGGCAGTTGGTAAAAGGAATTCTAAGATCTAAAGCCTGTAAGCCTCAAGCCGCTGTCTGCAAGGACCTAGAGCTGAAAGAAACTAATTTTGTATGCGACTGCCCAGAGTGCGTTTTGCCAGGGGTCTGTTTAAATCTGTGTTTTATACTGCTGCCTTAATGGTGGTGTAACTGAGAGTCACGTTAATTAGGGGATTTTTCTGGGACGTTATCATAGTAATTTGTAGACATATGTATGAGCTTACCGTCTTTTAATTAATAAATGTTTCGTTTCGTTATATAAAAACCTCTTGACACTCGGTGGTCTTATGATACTGAATTCAAAGCCTGCATCTTGAAACATACAAATTGCAAAAACTGGTTCCGACAATTGTTTCATGTTTCCCTCTGGGATTTTAACAACTCAGCATTTACCATCGGCTGTGTCATAATAGAGACTCCAGATTACCAGTCACAATGAACTTGTGCTTCATCCAACTTCAAGGTATCCAAAAATAGAAAACTTAATTGAAGTGGAATTTAACACCTGAATAGAGACTGGAGAACAGTGAGGAGTAATGGTGGAACCTCATTCACTCACAGCATACATTTTACGTATGGTGAACAATTCATCATTATCAGCAATCATAAAATATGAACTAGAGGGCTTCATTTTCCCAGCAGAAGTAGAATTCATCAAAACATGGGGGAACGGTTGGAGAAGAGACAGAAACTGAGAACTAAATTAATGGTGCATTGAAACAGTCTCTTTACTCCAGTTTGTTGAAAATTGCACATATCTTAATTAAATGAAGGAAAAATCAAAGGGCAAAGTAAAACAAGACAATTATATACTTGAAAAATCGATTATAAAAATAGTATGGCAAGTTGAAACTAAATGAATTTCAAAATCATGACTGTTTCCTTTGAAACATTCTGCACTGTGAATAGTTATTACATAATTTGAGTTCTCTCAGCCACAAGAGACAATGGGCTAGAGTTTCCATCATTTAATGCGCATCCATGAGGTGCTGTGGGCCACCAGCAGCAGTAATCTCATGGCCCAGCTTATCCCTCACTCTACCATTACTATCAAGCTGGGGGATCAATGGACAGTGCAGGAATCATGAATGTGGTAGGGATAGGAGACAGCACAGTCAGAGGGATAGATAGTGTCCTCTGCAGTAGAGAGCTTAAGCCCTGACGGCTATGTTGCCTGCCCAATGCCAGGGTTCGGGATATCTGCTCAGGGCTGAAGAAGAACTTGCGGTGGGAGGGGGAGGATCCTGTGGTCATGGTCCATGGCATAGGTAAGACTAGGAAAGAGTTTCTGCATAGAGAGTATAAGGAGCTAGGCACTAAATTAAAAAGCAGGACCTCTAAGGTAATAATCAAGCCATGTGCAAATTGGCATAGGGTAAATAAAATGAGGGAGATGAGTGCGTGGCTCAAAGACTGGTGTGGGAGATATGGGTTCCAGTTCATGGGGCACTTGCACCCGGTATAGGGAAAGTGGGGGCTGTATTGTTGGGATGGCCTACACCTGAACCGCGCCAGGACCAGTGTTCTAGCGAGCCATATAACTATGGAAATAGAGAGGGTTTTAAACTAAATAGCAGGGGCAAGGTATCAAATTTGGGAAGATGTGGTAAATCAAAGAGTAGAGACAAAGCTAGAGAGAAAAATGTTAACAATGAAAAGGATAAACTGACTGTGACAGGAAGGGACAGAGAGTACAGGGAGTACAAATTGAAGAGTAAATCAGCAGATAAAACTGACGTTTACAAAAATAATAAAAGGGCAAAACCAAAGGCGCTGTATCTGAATGCATGTAGCATTCGAAACAGAAAAAGATGAACTGATAATGCAAATGGAAATAAATAAGTACCATCTGATAGCCATTACAGGGACATGGCTGCAAGATGACAACGACTGAGACCTGAATATTCAAGGGTACATGACATTTAGGAACCATAACAAGCTAGGAAAATGGAGAGGCAGCTCCATTAATAAATGATGGTATTAACACAATAGAGAGGGATGACCTAAGTTTAGGAAACCAGGGTGTAGCAACAGTTAGGGTAGAGATGAGAAATGATCAAGGCAAAAAGTCACTTGTGGGAGTGGTGTACAGGCCTCCTAGCAGTAACCACATGGTAGGACGGGGTATAAAGGAAGAAATAATAGGAGCTAGTCAGAAAGGTACAGAAATAATCAAGGGGGATACATATAGACTGGAAAAATCTGATGGGAAAAGGCAACCTAGATGAGGAATTCATAGAATGTTTTCAGGATAGTTTCTTAGAACAAGAAGAGGAGGCACCAACCAGGGGGTAGGAAAGCCTAGATCTGGTTTTGTGCAATGAGATAGGATTGATTAATGACCTTATCGTGAAGGCATCCCTCAGTAGCAGCAATCATAATATGATTGAATTTTACATTCAGTTTGAGGGGGAGAAGAGTGGGTCTAAAGCTAGTATTTTAAACTTCAATAAGGGTAATTATGAGGCCACAAAAATAGAGCTAGCTAAAGTAAACTGGCAAATTAGGTTAAGGGATAGGTCAGTAGAGATGCAGTGGCAGACATTTGAGGGGATATTTCAGAATACTTAGAATAGGTATATTCTAAGAAAAAAAAATTCCAGAGGACCCACCATCTGTGGTTAATTAAAAAAAGTTAAAGATAGGATCAAACTTAAAGAAAAACCATACAATTGCACAAGGATGGGTGGCAGGTCAGAAGATTGGACAGAATATAAAAAAAACAGCAAAAAATGACCAAAATATTAATAAGCAGGAAAACATGAGAGTACATGAGAAAACTAGCTAGAAATATAAAGCCAGATAGTAAAGGTTTCTAGAGAGATTTAAAAATAAGAGTTAAAGTGAGCACTGGTCCAATAGAAAGTGAACCTGGGGAATTAATAATCGAAAATAAGGAGATGGCAGATTAATTGAACAGGTATTTTGCATCAGTCTTCACTATACAGGATACAAGTTACATCCCAGAAAAAGTTGTAAATCAGGAAAGGGAAGAACTCAAGAAAATTACAATCACCAGGAAGGTAGTACTGAGCAAACTGTTGGAACTGCAGGTCCTGGTGGACTTCATCCCAGGGTCTTAAATTAAGTGGCTAGTGAGATAGTTGATGCGTTGGTTTTAATTTTCCAAAATTCGCTAGATTCAGGGAAGGTTCCTTGAGATTCAAAATAATTGGCAAAGGGAGTAAAAGTGATTGGAGAGAAAATTTTGAGTGGTTAGAGTCTGGAACAAACTTCCTGAGAGGGTGGTAGGGGCAGGTTCGATCAAAGGAATTGGATTGCTATCTGAAAGGAAAGAATGTGCAAGGTTACTGGGATAAGGCAGGGATGTGGGACTAGGTGGAACACTCTTTCAGAGAGCCGGTGCAGACTCGATGGGCCGAAGGACCTCCTTCTGCACTGTAAAGATTCTGTGATTGGATAATAGCAAAAGTAACTCCTTTTGGAGTTTTGGAGAAACTACAGGCCAGTACACTTAACATCTCTCATAGGGAAAATGTTAGAAACTATTATTAAATACATTATTGCAGGGCACTTAGGATAAATTCAAGGCAATTAGACAGAGTCAACATAGTTTTGTGGAAGGGAAATCATGTTTAACCAATTAATTGGGAGTTCTTTGATGAAGTAACATGTGCTGAGAATAGAGAGGAACTGGCGGGTGTACTGTACTTAGATTTCAAGAAGGTATTTGATAAGGTTACTGCGGAAAATAAAAGCTCATGGCGTAGGGGTTAACATACTGGCATGGATAGAAAATTGATTAGTTAACAGGAAACAGAGGGTAGGCATAAATGTGTCATTTTCTGGTTGGCAAGATAAAACGAGTAGGGATCCACAGGGATCAGTGCTGGGGCCTCAACTTTTTACATATTATAGAACTGACTTGGATAAAGGGACCAAAGGTATGGTTAGTCAATTTGCTGATGACACAAAGATAGATAGGAAAGTAAGAAAAACATAGAAGGGTATGAAGGGATATAGATAGGCTAAGTAAGTGGGCAAAGATCTGGCAAACAAAACATAATATGGAAAATGTGAACTTATCTATTTGGCAGGAAGAATAAAAAAGCATATTATCTAAATGGTGAGAGATTGCAGAGCTCTGAGATGCAGAGGGAACTGGGTGTCCTAGTGCATGGATCGAAAAAGGTTAGAATGCAGGTACAGCAAGTAATTAGGGAAGTAACAGAATGTTATCACTTATTGCAAGGGGAATTGAATACAAAAGTAGGAAGATTATGCTTCGGTTATACAGGGCATTGGTAAGACCATATCTGGAGTACTGTGTACAGTATTGATCTCCTTATTTAAGGAAGGATGTTAATGTGTTGGAAGCAGTTCAGAGAAGGTTTACTAGATTCATTCCTGGAATGGGCTGGTAGTCTCATGAGGATAGGTTGGACAGGTTAGGCTTGTATCCGTTGGAGTTTAGAAGAGTAAGAAGCAACTTGATTGAAACATGTAAGATCCTGAGGGATATGGACAGGGTGGGTGTGGAAAGGATGTTTCCTCTTGTGGGAGAATATAGAACAATGGGTCACTGTTTAAAAATAAGGACTAGAGGTCACCTTTTCAAAACAAGGGGTCGCCCATTTAAGACAGAGATGAGACTTTTTTTCTCTGAGGGTCACGAGTCTTTGGAACTCTTCCTCAAAAGGCAGTGGAAGCAGAGTCTTTGAATATTTTTAAGGCCCATAATTCTTGATAAGCAAGGAGGTGAAAGGTTATCAGGGGTAGTTGAGAGTGTGGAGTTGAGGTTATAATCAGATCAGCCATGGTCTTATTGAATGGCAGAACAGACTTGAGGGGCCAAGTGAAGGAATGGCAATATATTTCCAAGTCAGGATGGTGAGTGACTTGCAGGAGAACTTTCAGATGGTGGTGTTCCCATCTACCTTGTGCTTCTAGATGGTAATGGTCGTGGGTTTGGAAGGTGCTGTCTAAGGAGCCTTGGTGAATTCCCAGCTTGTAGATGGTACACACTGCTGCTACTGTGGATCGGTGGTGGAGGGAGTGAATGTTTGTGGATGGGATGTCAATCAAGCGGGCTGCCTTGTCCTGGATGGTGTCAAGCTTCTTGAGTGCTGTGAGAGCTGCACTCATTCAGGCAAGTGAGGAGTATTCCATCACACTCCTGACTTGTGCCTGTAGATGGTGGACAGGCTTTGAGGAGTCAGGAGGTGAGTTACCTGTCACAGGATTCCTAGCCTGCTCTTGTAGCCACAGTGTTTATATGGCTAGTCCAGTTCAGTTTCTGGTCAATGGTAACCCTCAGGATGTTGATGGTGGGGGATACAGTGATGGTAATGCCATTGAACGTCAAGGGGTGATGGTTAGATTCTCCCTTGTTGGAGATGGTCATTGCCTGGCACTTGTGCGCACTAATGTTACTTGACACTTGTCAGCCCAAGCCTGGATATTGTCCAGGTCTTGTTACATTTGGACATGGACTGCTTCAGTATTTGAGGAGTCACGAATGGTGAACATTGCGCAATCAACAGCGAACATCCCCACTTCTGACCTTATGATGGAAGGAAGGTCATTGATGAAGAAGCTGAAGATTGTTGAGTTGAGGACAGTACCCTGAGGAACTCCAGCAGTGATTTACTGGAGCTGAGATGACTGACCCCCCAACAACCACAACCATCTTCCTTTGTGCTAGGTATGACTCCAGTCAGTGGAGAGTTTTCCCCGATTCCCTCTGGCTCCAGTTTTGCTAGGGCTCCTTAGTGCCACACTCGATAAAATGGGGCAGTCACTCTCACCTCACCTCGGGAGTTCAGCTCTTTTGTCCATGTTTGAACCAAGGCTGTAATGAGGTCAGGAGCTGAGTGGCCCTGGTGGAACCAAAACTGGGCATTAGAGAGTAGGTTATTGCTGAGCAAGTGCTGCTTGATAGCACTGTTGATAACCCCTTCCATTACTTTACTGATGATCGAGAGATCAATATTACGCAAAGTATGCACCACAAGCAGGAAAAGGAGGAACTGAACTATACTAAAACATCACCAGGTGAAGTTTCCTCTTTGGCCACAGTCAGGAAATTGTACCCAAAATGCACCTGAGATTACACTAGATCAGGTACACCTCAAGTTGCCATTAAAATTCATTTACATAATCGGATATAAAATTGTTCAAAGTCCATGGCAATCGGACAGTGTAATCGAGGCTATCATTTCTTTTATCTTGACATTAAAAAGTATTCCTTAAAAAGTTTGTTTAAGAGTGGTAATCCTGTGGAGTTTTATTAATACATCTATAAAGTTATCAAAAATTAAACATTTTTAAAACAGGCATGCAGTCTTCCACCTGTAAATAATGTGATTTAAAGTACATTGGGAATTACTTAATTGAACTATACTGAATCATTTAATTGTTTTATTAGTGTACAGTAGTCAATATCTTAATAAATTAAATAGTTCATGTGAAAAATCTTTAAAAACATGCCTACTAGTGCCTGTGTGCTAAGGAAAATGAATGCAATTTTAAGAGCATTCCTGAACAAGCAAGTGTGGTAGAATACCCCAACTTTAACCTGGGGAAATGGTCAGTTTTTGGGTGTGGTCTGATTCGAACATATTGAATCTTAAACCAATGCAAAAAGTTGCAGAAAGCACAAATGCAGTTACTGGCCTTATCCCACTTCCCTTTTCTAAACAGGGTGTAATGCTTGCAATCCTCCAGTCCTCTGGCACTATCCTGCTATTCCAGGAGGATTAGAAAATTGTTGTCTCATTATTGTCCTGTCAGAGTGCCAAATTAAAAAAAGTGAATTTGCTAACCAAGTCTCTTGCTTACCAACTCTACTTCCGTGAATTTGGTAAACAGGCTAACCTAATTTCTAGCTTAAGGTTGCGAGAATCATCTGGACCATTGTTCAATGCCAGATTCAAATCTACTTTGGTGATAAATGAAGAGTTTAATTTTTCAGGTTCCCTTCATGAATCAGGAAGCATATGGTGCTCTATAACTGAATTTCCAGTCAACATTGGAAAGGTTGCAGGGCCAAATGCTATAGCAACTCTGAGGAAGCTAAGTTATGATCTCCAATTCAAGACAGAATGCCTGGGACCCCTCCCCTCTGAAGTGTTGCAGTCAGGGATTAACACCTATAGATGTATTATTCCCACTTACTATTGATTATTTTAAGTGACACCAGGTGGGATTCAACCACATAAGGAAGAAAATCCTGTTTGGTTAGGGGTTTCAATTGCCAAGAAAGTGATTAGAGGCTCTGCGATTTCCTGTACCATATCTGGACTTGAATTAAGTGTTAGCAAATATCGTCTGTGCAGCACACAAATAGGTTTATCAATTATCTGAGGGAGAAGTGAAAGAACATTTTTCCCTCAGTCAAAAGCAGTCCTCAATATAACTGTGGTATGCTTAATTCAATTTTGTAAATATCTGTATACTTCGACACACTCACTTCCAAGCAGGCTCTAAAGCATTGCAAATTCTAGAAATCTGAAAGTAGACAGAAAACCCTTGAGTCACTCTTGTCAGGCAGCATTAGAACTAAATTGTTGGGAAATTTCTATTGGTAGAATAATCAAAGAGGTACTGCAGTAGTATCCTTCTGAGGAGGAATCAGTAACAGGTTTATTTCAAGCCACAATGAATTGCAAGGCTACGCATTTATTCTAAAATTCAGCGCGTAATGTGCATCGATTTTTATGGCAAAGAATACAACATTTATCCCATTATCTCTGAAATATTGTGTCACACCTACCCAAAAATATCTATTTGAAAAAAGAAAACTTAATCTACTCTGGTGGTTTTCACAGAGAGTCAGAGGTTACATTGCTGCATGGCAATGTGAGAGCAGGATGGATGCTTAAATGATAAAAGCAAAATACTGCGGATGCTGGAAATCTAGAACAAAAACAAAAATACCTGGAAAAACTCAGCAGGACAAGGGGGACACTATCATGGTTCTGGGAGGGAGAGGAAGGTGTGAGGGCGGATGCGTGGGTGATGGGCCGGACACAGGTGAGGGCCCTGTCAACCACTTAAAATGATTTGGAAAGAAGTTAGCTAGATGTGCACACAAACGATGGAGATTTTTTTTTACACGGCTGACCTCTGGAAAATAAACAGGAAACATTTTCCTTTTGTACTGAAGGCAGATAAGCTTGTAAATTGTGACCCTCATATCTGATAGTTACATAAATAAATTGGCACTTGAATTGTGAAACAGCAGCTAAATCAAGGCTGGGCGGGGTGGGGTGCGGGGGAGTGAAATAACAACTTGAAGTTGGAAAGGAAAAGATAACTGAGGGCATACTTTGCTTTGGCGGATTGTCCTAAAACAAAGAGATAATGGACTCTGAGGATTGCGAGCATTCACTTGAATTATGCAATTATCCTGTTGATTGTAAATCAGCTGTATATCGAGTGTGGAATAAAAACAGAAAACGTTGTAAATATTCAGCAGGTCACGCAGCATATGTGCAGAAAGGAACAAAGTTAATGTTTCAGGTCTATGACTTTTCATCAGGTCAGGAAGAGGTTTGGCAGGTTTTAAACAAGTAAAGAGGCAGGGAAGAAGCAGGGAGTGGTGAGGGAAGAACAAAAGGGAAGATCTGTGTTAGGCAGGAGAGATTAAATAGCAAAAGGGACAATGATGCAAGGCAAAAGATCTCCTCTTCATCAAACTCACTGGTGAGGCCAAACAAACATTGGCTGTTTGCTTTACAGAACACCTTCATTTAATTTGCAAGCATGACCCTGATCTTCCAGTTGCCTGCCATTTTAATTCTCCACCTCTACCATTCTGACCTTTGTCCTTGGCCTAAACTGCTCTAACGAAGCTCCTCCAGACTCATCTTTTGTTTATTTACTTATCCCATGACCATTCTCTTTTGCCTGTGAAATTGTGGAAAATGAATGTGCATATGATGTTACCTGTGCCATTCATTGAACCCACCTGAAAACATGCTTCCATTATTCCTGGCCACTAGAAAGGGCAGTAAAATACAATGGGCAATAAAGTGGGTAGACTTCTGGTAAAATTGAACTTTCATCTATTTACTGTTTCCTCACTCTCTCTTTCCTCCCTCTTCCACTGCCCTCATACCCACCCTCCCACCATAATTTGCATGCTAAACAGGGCTGGAGAGGAACTTGCAATGGGGAGGGGAATAATGTTCAGTTTAGGAATCATCAGCAACTAGGGGCTAAATTAATAAGCAGGATCACAAAGGTAATAATCTCTGGATTACTGCCTGAGCCATGGGCAAACTGGCATTGGGCAAAATAGGGTGTTGAATGTGTGACTGAAAAATTGGTGTGGGAGAAATTGGTTTTGATTCATGAGGCACTGGCACAAGTACCAGGGAAAGGGAGAGCTGTACCATTGGAACAGTCTTCGCCTAAACCGTGCTGAGACCAGTATCCTGGCGAATCGTATAGCTCAGGCTGTCAAGAGGGCTTTAAAATAAATAATGCGGGGGGAAAGCGAGGGGAGGGATCATGTGAGGGGGGTTTGGTAAGTTAAAGACAAAGGGCAAGGCAAGTGAGCAGAGTAGCAATACAGGCAATGATAAATAGGCTGTGAGAGGAAGCGATAGAGCATACAAAATTATGAGCACCAGTGATAAGGTCAGGGATGAATTGATAGGACAAATAGAAATAAATGTGTATGACCTGACAGTCATTTCAAGGAAGTGGTTGTAAGGTGACCAAGGCTGGGAACTGAATATGCAAGGGTATTTGACATTTCGGAGCAACAGGAAATAAGAAACAGTAGTGGGTGGCTCTGCTATTAAAGGATGAGATTGGTACAATTGTGAGAAATGATCTTGGTTCAGAAGAGCAAGATGCAGAATCAGTTTGAGTGGAGGTAAAATATAGCAAAGGAAATAAGTCGCTTGTGGGAGTGTAGCTACACTGTAGGACAGAGTGTAAAGATAGTAGTAATGGGGGAGTGTAAGAAAGGTACTATAATAATCATGGACAATTTTAATCTTCATATAGACCATATGTATCAAATTGGCAAAAGTAGCTTGGAAGATGAGTTCATAGAGTTTATTCAGGGCAATTTCTTAGAGCAATAAGGAAAATTCAATCTTGGCACTTATTCCAAGGGGAATGGAGTATAAAAATGTTGCTATAGTCATACAGGGCCTTAAAGAGACCGCACCTGGAGTGCTGCGTACAGTTTTGGTTTCCTCACTTAGGGCGGCACAAAATTGCATTAGAAGCTGTTCAGAGAAGGTTCACTCAACTGATTCCTGGGATGAAGGGGTGTCTTATGAGGAAAGGTTCAGCAGCTTAAGCCTATACAAATCGGAGTTTAGAAGAACGAGAGGTGATCTTACTGAAACAGAAGGTTCTGAGGGGACTTGACAGGGCAGATGCTGGGAGGATGTTTCCTCTTGTGGAAGAGTCTGGAACTAGGGGGCACAGTTTAAAAATAAGAGGTCCCCCATTTAAGACATATAAGTTTTCAGACTGTGCAATTCTCTTCCTCAGAGAGCAGTGGAGGCTAGGGAATTGAAGATATTCAAGGGTGAGTCAGACAAAATTTTCATTGATAAGCGAGCCAACGGTTACGAGGGGCAGGCAGGAACGTGGAGTTAAGGCCACAATCAGATCAGCCATGATTTTATTGAATGATGGTACAGGCTTACGGAGCCGAATGGCCTATTCCTGCTCCAGTTTCTTGTGATCTTAACAAGCAGCCCTAATCTGAAAACATAATCCATCAAATTGGTGCTTCACACTCCACTGATGTCGATCTGGTTGCTCCAGGTAAATATTGAGATAAAAGATGGATGTTACAAGTCACATGGCACTATCTAATATGAACATTTTAGCAGTTGTCCTGATCAAAATTCTTCACTCAACTAATCATTAAGATAGCCAAAGAAACAGAGAGGTTAACTGTTCACTTATCATAGTGCTATTTCTGGGACCTTACTGCATACAAAATGTAGCTGCTACATGGCCTACAAGACAAGCACTGTACTTTCAAGTAATCCAATGCACATCACTTGCATCCAGAGATTTGAGCGACATAATAAGGAGCCAAATGAATGTTATTCTTCTTGATTATATCCTTTAATTATTTTGTACTGTTATGCAAGTGACCTTTAAAAGAGTCAAATTCTAAGGTTTTTAAAACTTATTTAAAGAAATTATTGATTTTTTCACTTCAAAATAAACTATTTATGCTTGTTTCTTCCTTCAAGCCTTCCAAGTAGACTTTACATAATTTTAAATAGCATTTTCTCTTTAGAATGAGCATTCATCTGGAAAATTGCAGGTGTTTCAACTTAATTGCAACACTACTTGTAGTTATAAAATATTTGTATTTATATCAACTTGTTCCAAAAAGAGTCAATTTTTCTCCTTGTACTGATTGTTAAGGAAAGAGGTGAAAAGGAGGAAAGCAGGGGGAGAAGCAGTGGTCGAGGGGGGGAGGTGATGGGTAGATGAGCAGGGTGAAAAGTGAAGTGTATAAATGAGAGTAGAGTTTTTAAATTTTGTATGGAAGAAAACCTCAAGCAGAAAATGTTCATCTGATCAATGCCTAAATTGCTTGCACATGTTGTGATGGTCTTTGACCCAGATACAGTAACAGTAAGGAAAACTAGTAATTTCTTTAAAGTGCCTGGGGAATCTGTAATTGTGTTAACAATATTTGAAAAGGACTTCTAACGGTTTGTAAAAATTGGAAAAGGATCAATTGCAATTTTTTAGCATAATAAGAAATACTGGTCCATGTGGCCTGGCGACCCTTGATGTGGAAGCAGTACCAACAGGAGAGAAGTTAAGATATGGAAGCCATGTGGCTAGATAATTTAAAAAGCTGCAAGATAGGAGAGCTGGAGGCAGAAGAATATCAGTACACAGATGCAAACAGAGTAGCAGAAGCAGAAGAGCTGGAGAGGAGTTGAAAAGGTTCTGGAAAGAAGCGCACCATACATGGAAGAGTGCACAGGTGCAACCTGATTTATGTGGAAGCTGCTGCCTGCGGAGAATCTGCTAAGCCCTGGAAGGAAAGGGACGGGAATTTGGCTTAGAAGACCTGTGTAGCTGAAATGGCAATCTACAGGCCACGTAGACTGCCTACTAAATCAGGGAGATCATCGTCATTGTATCTGCTATCCCATGTGTAATTTATAGTTCATTCTGAATGTGATTTGCCTGTTAATTTATTTTTAACTTATGTTGGTTCTGAGTTATGTTAAAGTAAAAGTTGAAAAAAGTTAAATCTTGTTCGTAATTTCTTCATTTGGAGAAGGCCATTCAGTAAATTTGGATATTTTGGATCATAACAATGTTTTCACCTCTCTTTGCACAGCTTCAATTCTAATAGCTTTTAAAAAATCAAAATAGACCAGTATAAAATTCTTTTCCACATCTACGACTTATAATTTTACTTTCCATTTTTTCTATCATAAAATTTCCCTTTTGATATTGTACTCCACGCAGTTAGTTACAAACCAGAATTTAGAGAAGTCTGCATGATGTAAAGTGGAAGGCAGCCTCGCTGCATAGTTCAAAAGAGCTTAACCGCTGACAAGTTAAAAAGCAACTGATTTTAAATAAAATATTAAGTATACCAGAAGTTACAAAGACTGTGTAAAAGCTGATAAGTGTTTTAGATACAAATTATGTAGGCAATCCAAAATTTTAAAATCCGCACATAAAATACAAAGCACTGAGGAGTAGTGAATGTTACATTTCTGTACAAAAATATCAAGGGATAAGCCAGGTTATCAGCAAGGCTTGTCTTGGTAGTAAGAAAAACTGCTAGAGACCATAGGAAAGGATGATGTAGGATTACATAGGATATACAGAAACAGGCCTCTTCTGAATTCCATATTGGATTTCTTGGGGGCTATCATATAGGCTCCAATTATGAATTTCCCCACAAAAGGAAATATTCTCTCTGTATCCATTCTATCAAAATCTTTCATAATTTAAAGACCTGTATTAGGACAACTCTCAGCCGCCTTTTTACAACAGGAGACTCAGTCTGTAAATCTTTCCTGATATATATACCAGCGCATTTCCTATATCATCCTTATAAATCTTTCCTGCACCCTCTCCAGTGCCTCCTCTACCCCACCTAGACTTGCACTTATCAAGTAAAAGTAACCTTCCTATTCTTCCTACCAAAAATAACTACCTCACATTTATCTATACTGTACTTGATTTGCCAATTTTTTGCCCAGTTTGCAAGTTTATTATTCTCCTCCTGTAATTTGTTACAGTTCTCCTCAGTATTGACTCTCCCTCCGGTTTGCTGTCATCTGTGAATTTAGAAATTGTGTTTTTGATTGCAAAGTTCAAATCATTAATGTAAACTAAACAGCAGTGGTCCCAGTACACCCATGTAAATACCAAAGCAAAAAAAAAATATTTAATATTTCTGCCAACTCTCCATCATTACCTGTGTATTATCTTGTCCATCCTTTAATGATCCTATTCCCATCACAGTCTTCGTGTTTTTGATATGCCTGTAAAATATTTTACTTTGTTTTATGTTCCTTGGATAATTTAATTTCATCATTCCTTTTTATCTTTCTAATTGTTTGACTTTTCTGCTAATCTCTTCATCTTCTCTCTTAACCTGTACTCCTCTGATGTCCATTTACTTAATGTATGCCTTCTTTCTAATCCTCAATTGTTCCCTTATATCTTTGTTCAGCCATGAAGTCCCATTAGTGATTAGTTGATTCCTTCCTTTTAGCAGAATATGTTTTTCTTGCACTCTGTTGAACAGTTTTAAATATTTCTCTTTCTTGTTTGCCAATATAGTTGCCTATTTTATTTTCCACATTCTATTCTCAGTCCCTCAAAACCAACCTTGCTCCAATCTATTACCATGGCTTTCGTCATCATTATCTTAAAGGGTATGATATTATGGACATTATTGTCCAGATGTTCCTCAACTTTTATTTTTTTACAAAAAATTGCTCTGGTTAATTCCCCATTATTACATCCAATCGCAAATCTTCCCTTGCTGGGCTTCATGGCTGGACATTGGGTTAGAAACATATTGGGTTAGAAAGGAGTCCTGTAGACATAGTGGGAATTCCATTCCCTTATCCCCTTTATCTACGTCTTTTGCCCAATTAATATCAGGGAGTTGAATGCCTCACGATATTTTTCTATGCTTTTTTTACTCAATTCCCTAATTTGTCTACATACTGTTTTCCTCCATCTCCCTTCCATTACTAAGTAGTCTGTAATACACCTATTAGTATGACAGGTCCTTTACTATCTTCTATCTCTATCCAAATGGATTCTATTTTTGCCTTGCTGATACCTGCAGGTTAGGCTTCTAAAAATTGTGGGATAATCAGGAACAATTAACAGGGGTTTGTAAACAAGACAAGCTTGACTAGTTTTCAAGTATTTCAACTTATCAAGTAAATGAAATGAAGTAGCATATTTACATTTTCGATAAGCACCCAAACCATATAGATGATTTACTGCAAAACTTAATGCTCACAATATTAAAGGCGAAGTGGTGGCATTGTTAAACAAGTTCCTGATGGGCAGATGGCAGAACTTGGACTAGAAAGATGTACCTAATGGCATGCAACATTGATCTGTGTTAAGACCTATCATTTCCACATACATAAATGATTTGGAAATTGCCAAAAAGGGAATCTAAATGTTTGTTATTAATTACCATTTCAGGGACATGGTAAACTTCAAGAAGCAAGAGAATAAAGACAGATTATGGGCATGGGCAGATGTTAAGTTAAAACTGAAACGTTCTGGTGACTCATGATTGAGAATGCTATTTGTCCAGGAAGAGAGACAACCACATAACTCTGATGCCTGCCTCAAATCTCTATTGGGATATGAAGTCATATTGCTGGCTCTCACCCGAGGTGATAATTCCCTCCTCTTTGCTCTTTTCTTGGTGGGAGGGGGTGAAAGGGAGTGGGGATGAAGCATGAAGGACAAGAGATGGGGGGGAGATTCCATGCTTGAATCCCTCTAATCAGGTTTCCACCCCTGCCACAGTATTGAAAATGCTCATCAAATTAACAAATGGCATTTCTAAATGACTGTGACCAAGGTAAACTACTACTCCTTGTATTTCTTGACCTGCCTGCAGCACAGCTAACCACGCCATCCTCCTCTAACATCATTCTATCATTGTCCAGCTGGGTGAGACTGCAATCATCTGATTAGTTCCATTCTTATCCATCCAGTTGAAGCCACAGAATCATCTGCAATGGCTTCTCTTCCTGTTCTCTCACTGTTAACTTTTGGCCCTTCAAATGTCATCATCCAAAAACATGGTGTCAGATTCCACATGTATGCTGATGATGCCCAGTTCGACCTTACCACACACCTCTCTCGATCCCGTCACAGTCTCTAAATTGTCATGCTGCCTGCCCTACATCCAGTAGCGGATGAGAAGAAATTTCGTCCAACTATCAGGCAGACAATGTCATTGCTTTGAATATTTTCAGCCCCGCTGAGGTGGGCTTGGAGGCACGGCTGGAAGAAAAACTTGAAAGTCATGTGTTTTCCCTGAGCGATGTCGCCAGAGGCAGACTCCGAGCAGCAGCAACGTGGCCAGCAGCTGCAGATGGACAATAAGGGTCAAATAAGATCGAAGATCCCACTTAGAACCACCTGATTCGCCGGGCGTCGGACTCTACCACAGAAGCAAGAGACTGGCAGCAACTGGGAGGCTGCCAGTGTTCCTCATATCACAGGCCCCATTCTTGAGCTGCATGAATCCAACGGCTGCAACCTGAGCCATGCCCATTCCTGTGGACCTATTCCACCTCCACACTTTTGATCTTTAGAGCTGTGGGCCTTCCTTAAGCTTCCTTCAGCAGACTTCCAAGGGTGCCTCAAGGTGGCTGTACTTTTGCACTCCCCTACCAGCCTCAGCAGAATCCACCTCTCCCAATGGGGCTGCTAGCTGCTCAGTGCTGCAGGCTCTCTAACTGGGCCTCCCACATTGGGAACCTGCCTGCTGTCCTTAATCATACAGTGAATGCAGAGGCAGTCTCTTAATTGGCCACCTCCTGGAAGATTCCACGTGTCAGCACATCTCTGGCTCCTGTGGGGTCAGAGCCGGATGCAAATAGTGTAAGACCAAAAGATTCTGCCCACTATCTTCGGGGCACGTTCTAAACTCCATCTCCTAGTCACTGATGCCATCCCCCTCCCTGGCAACAGTCCAAGGCTGAAACAGACTGTTCACAACCTTGATGTCATATTTAGCTCCAAGATGTGCTTCCGACCACACGCCTACTTACACCTCTGTAACATTATCCAACTCTGCCCCTGCGCTGAGCTCATTTGCTGCTAAAATTCTCATCCATTACCTTTGTTATTTCTGGACTTTACTATTTCAATTCATACCAGTCCTGTAAAATATTTCCAAGCACAATGCTTGAAGACCTGTTGTGTTTCAGAATTTAGAAGGATAAATGTGACTAACTACTGGATGTGTTCAGCTTAGAAGCATACAATCACCTATTAAACAGTACAACCTCCAACAGCTGTACTGAATTATACATCATGCAAACTTACATTCCACTGCAACTATTTTCTGTTCAGATCTCCAGATGCCCCACCCCAACTCCCACCAGGGAACTTCCAAACATGGACTTCACATTAAGTGACTAAAGAAAATACTGAAAAAGTGAAGACAAACTATGAGGCATTCTTGACAGTTTTGGCTTCCACACTTTCGAAGTTTCAGGTACTTGCCTGTTCTGGGTTTGAGAGAACCCTCAGAACAAGCACAAATATATTCAACCTCATTTTTCTTCATTGCTTCTATGGAACAATTGAAGCTTTGGTGCAACTTCAATTATTTTCAAGACAAAAGAGCACTTCTACAGCATCCCATTGGTATGCATGCTACAATGTATAGAGAATACTGCTCTCTTTTAATCTGTACTCCATAAATAGGCTAAATAATAGGAGATGGTGATAAAGATTGTACTCTCCACAAGCACAGCCCATTGTCACATGGAGATATCTTAGGAGCCTTTCACAGCTACTGGAATAAAGAAACCACTGAGCTTGTGAAATAGATAATTACATAATTCATTCATCCCATGCACAGTGCACAATATAAACACACTAACATGTTTAAATGCATTTAAAAATTGCCACTTTAAGATAACGTGTCTTGCAGATTCCGCATTTACAGGGAAAACTGGCTAATTTATTTTTTCCATTTGTGCATCCTTCTCAACATTTGACCTCCAGATTGATTAGTCAGAGACAAATGCATTGGCACATCATATCAGGGACAGTGTACAATAGCTTTAAGTGTTATTTTAGCATTCATAAAATTTCCAACCATAAGTACGAATGTGAAAGCAATGTGAAGTATTGAATTCATTGCAAATTATTACTGAGCATAAAAAAATTCCAACAGCTCTAACACTTCCATCCCCCATCTCAACCAGCTTGCACACGCTATAGGAAGTAGTTGAATAATTCAAAATATGCATGCAATTAGCCATAAAGGGTCAATGTTCTTCAATTCTCAACACTAAATGACTACAATTTCCAACATCAAGGTCCAAGACACACACAACCCTTGTGGTGCCAAAAATGGAAATAAAGTGCCTTCCTGCAGTGTATTTTATGAACCTTTATAATTAGCAAACGGCTTGCATCAATAAAACATTCTTCATAAAACTCTTACTATGATCAGCATGCACTGTTATGTACAGATTATTCTGACAATGCAAGCTTTTGCTTCTCAACAGATTGCAAATCATCAAAACAATTGAAACCAATCTTTCCATATTTGCTATTCAATTGACAAAAATGAACTCCAATTTTACCTTTTGAATATCACAACGGGCTTTACAGTAAGATTGGACACTTCAGCGGAACCTCAATTGACCATGAGCTCATCATGAAACTAGTTAATCAGTATACAGCAGTCATGGGCAAAATATTCCTAGAGTGTTTTCCAAAATAAAACTGAACCTCTACCCTGCTATTCACTCATCATGATCGTCATCCTGTTCAGTGCTGCTTGAAATAAAATAAAAAGTGCAGGCAACATACATGCAACGTGTACAGTTAGCACTGAATTTCAGCATTCTGGCACATTCCATTGCGCCATCTCACAGAACTCAAAGTTAAATAGTTAGTGGTAGCTGTAGTTACTAGCTCATAATTACCATGTGATAATTGAAGCCATATTCAGCATTTCTGCGAAGAACCAGCACAACCAGTACTTTTAAAAAAAGTGAATTCTTATGCTTATGATGGATGGTGTTAGCATCACTACATGAAACGGAACACGACTATTTTGGCCCGCCAGTATCAACTTCATGCATCCATCCAGTGCAGTGCAGTACAATGGGACAAATTTTGTTGTGTTAGTAGTTGGACTTGCACCCTTCAGCTCAAAACAGTGCAAGCTAATAACATTATAGCGAGAGAAAAAGAGCGTCTAAGACCCGAGTGAACAGGACAACTTAAAAGGTTTAAGGATTGGGAAATAAAACTGTAGACGGACTGAGGAGGAAGGTGAATGCAAGGTCAAAAAAGATATAGAGAAAGAGAATTAGAGGGGGAAAGAAAGACTCGATTGGATGGGGGGAGAAGAAAGGAGATAGAAAGGAAAGAATTGTTTGTTTAAATTTTAAATTCAACATTTTTAAACTCTTGAACAATTAATACATGAAGAAATTAGGTTCCAACTTTTAATTGTTAATTTCAGTGGTAGTGAAGAAGAAAAGCAGTCAGTACCATTAATTACATCGTTAGAAGGGTACCTGCACTTACTGTAATTACGCATCCTACTAAAAATATGGCAGGTTTAGTTAGAATCTACCATGCAAAAATAGCAACTTCAAATCATTCAATGCATGTCAATAGGGAGGTGAATAGCAAAATGCCGTTGTCACAAAGCTAACAGCGGAATAGAAACATCGAAATTAGGAGGAGGTGGTCATTCAGCCCTTTGGGCCAGCTCTGCCATTCAATACGTTCATGGCTGAGCCTGTATCCCAACGCCATACCCCCACTCTCTCCCCATGCCCATTGACGCCTTTAGAGTCCAGAAATCTATTTCCTTCTTAAAATCTACTTAAATATACTTACCAAGGCCACCGTTCTTCTTACTGAGGAAAGGTAGAAAAAGAAAGCATCTCTCCTTCCCTCTTCACCAAATTCCTCCTCGCACCAAACTTCAGGTTTGCACTTTAAGCACTTAAAGTTAAGCACTTTAGTGCAGCCCAAAGCAGCACTCCAGGGCAGACAAAAACAGATGGCTTGCTTTTATGCTGTCTGAATCTGGTTTCTGAAAAGCTGTTTAAGCCAGTTAACTGATTAGCTAGATGCAGCTGCAAGCAGGAGCTGTATAACCCCTGTTCTAAAGTTGGACTAAAACTCATCTTCTCTCAACCCAAACAGCAACTTTTAGTTAGTTGCTAAATTAAAGATTAGACTTTGGATAGAAATTAACCCTTAAAAGTCCCTCTCTCACCAAACTTCAACTTAAGCTCTCTAATGCAGCCTGAAGCAGCACTGCAGAATGAAGCAATTTGGACAGTCACTTTTAGATTTGTTTTTATTCATTCACAGGATGTAGACTTTGCTGGCTGGGCCAGCATTTATTGCCCATCCCCAGTTGTCCTTGAGAAGGCGATGGTGAGCTGCCTTCTTGAACTGTTGCAGTCCATGTGGTGTAGGTACACCCACAGTGCTGTTAGGAAGGGAATTCCAGGATTTTGACCCAGCAACAGTGAAGGGACAGCGATATATTTCCAAGTCAGGACAGTGAGTAACTTGGAGAGGAACTTCCAGGTGGTGGTGTTCCCATTTATCTGCTGCCCTTGTCCTTCTAGATGGTAGTGGCCGTGGGTTTGGGAGGTGCTGTCTAAGGAGCCTTGGTGAATTCCTGCAGTGCATCTTGTATATGGTACACATTGCTGCTACTGTGTGTCGATGGTGGAGAGTGTGAATGTTTGTGGATGTGGTGCCAATCAAGTGGACTGCTTTGTCCTGGATGGTGTCCAGCTTCTTGAGTGTTGTAGGAGCTGCACTCATTCAGGCAAGTGGGGAGTATTCCATCACATTCCTGACTTGTGCCTGGTAGATGGTGGACAGGCTTTGAGGAGTCAGGAGATGAGCTACTTGTCACACGATTCCTAGCCTCTGACCTGCTCTTGTAACCACAGTATTTATATGGCTAAAAGCAAAGTACTGCGGATGCTGGAAATCTGAAACAAAAACAAAAATAGCTGGAAAAACTCAGCAGGTTTGAAAGCATCTGCGGAGAGGAAGACAGTTAACGTTTTGAGTCCATATGACTCTTCATCAGAACTAAGAAATATAGAAATGGGGTGAAATATAAGCTGGTTGAGCGGGGTGGGACAGGTAGAGCTGGATAGAGGGCCAGTGATAGATGGAGGCAAAGAAGAGATTGCCAAAGATGTCATAGACAGAAGGACAAAGGGGTGTTGACGGTGGTGATATTAGCTGAGGAATGTGCAAATGATGACATTAAGAGTAGAAAGCAGGACGAGCAAGTGACAGATAGCCCTAGTGAGGGGAGGGGGGGGGGGGGAATCAAAATAGGCTAAAAGGTAGAGATAAAACAATGGATGGAAATACATTTAAAAATAATGGAAATAGGTGGGAAAAGAAACATATATATATATATATAAAAAAAAATATTATAAATTATTGGAAAAGGTGGGATCGGAAAGGGGGTGGGGATGAAGGAGGGGAGCTCATGATCTGAAGTTGTTGAACTCAATATAAAGTCCGAAAGGCTGTAAAGTGCCGAGGTGGAAGGTGAGGTGCTGTTCCTCCAGTTTGCGTTGAGCTTCACTGGAACATTGCAGCAGGCCAAGGACGGACATGTGGGCATGGGAGCAGGGTGGTATGTTGAAATGGCAAGCGACAGGGAGGTCTGACACAGGCATCTTTGGCAATCTCTTCTTTACCTCCACATATCACTGGCCCTCTATCCAGCTCTACCTGTCCCACCCCCCTCAACCAGCTTATATTTCACCTCATTTCTATTTTTCTTAGTTCTGAAGAGGAGTCATATGGACTCGAAACGTTAACTGTATTCCTCTCCGCAGATGCTGTCAGACCTGCTGAGTTTTTCCAGTTATTTTTGTTTTTATTTGTATGGCTAGACCAGTTCAGTTTCTGGTCAATGGTAACCCCCAGGATGTTGATGGTGGGGGATTCAGTGATGGTAATGCCATTGAACATCAAAGGGTAATGGTTAGGTTCTCTCTTGATGGAGATGATCATTGCCTGACATTCGTGTGGTGCGAATGTTACTTGCCACTTGTCTGCCCAAGCCTGGATATTGTTCAGGTCTTGCTGCATTTGGACATGGACTGCTTCAGTATCTGAGTCGTCACGAATGTTGCTGAACATTTTGCAATCATCAGTGAACATCCCCACTTCTGACCTTATGAGGGAAGGAAGGTCATTAATGAAGCAGCTGAAGATGGTTCGGTCTAGGACACTACCCTGAGGAACTCCTGCAGTGATGTCCTGGAGCTGGGATGGCTGACCTCCAACAACCACAGCCATTTTCCTTTGTGCTAGGTATGACTCCAACTAGTGGAGAGTTTTCCCCTTGATCCCCATTGACTCCAGTTTTGCTAGGGCTCCTTGATGCCACACTCGGTCATATGCTGCCTTGATGTTAAGGGTAGTCACTCTCACCTCGGGAGTTCAGTTCTTTTGTCCATGTTTGAACCAAGGCTGTTATGAGGTCAGGAGCTGAGTGGGCCTGGCGGAACCCAAACTGGGCGTCAGTGAGAAGGTTCTTGCTAAGCAAGTGCCGCTTGATAGCGCTGTTGATGACCCCTTCCATTACTTTGATGATCGAGAGTAGACTGATGGGGCGGTAATCGGTTGGATTGGATTTGTCCTGCTTCTTGTGTACAGGACATACCTGGGCAATTTTCCACCTAGCTGGGTAGATGCCAGTGTTGTAGCTGTACTGCAACAGCTTGGCTAAGGGCGCAGCAAGTTCTGGAGCACAAGTCTTCAGTACTATTGCTGGAATATTGTCAGGGCCTATAGCCTTTGCAGTATCCAGTGCCTTCAGCCGTTTCTTGATATCATGTGGAGTGAATCAAATTGGCTGAAGACTGGCATCTGTTATGCTGGGGACCTCCGGAGGGGGCCGAGATGGATCATCCACTCAACACATCTGGCTGAAGATTGCTGTGAATGCTTCAGCCTTATCTTTTGCACTGCTGTGCTGGGCTCCTCCATCATTGAGGATGGGAATATTTGTGGAGCCTCCTCCTCCAGTGAGTTGTTTAATTGTCCACCACCATTCACGACTGGATGTGGCGGGACAGCAGAGCTTAGATCTGATCCGTTGGTTGTGGGTTCGCTTAGCTCTTATCACTTGCTGCTTATGCTGTTTGGCGCACAAGTAGTCCTGTCTTATAGCTTCACCACTTGACACCTCATTTTTAAGTATACCTGTGCTGCTCCTGGCATGCCCTCCTGTACTCTTCATTGAACCAGGGTTGATCCTGTGGCTTGATGGTAATGGTGGAGTGGGCAATATGCTGGGTCATGAGGTTACAGATTGTTTTTGAGTACAATTCTGCTGCTGATGGTCCACAGTGCCTCATGGATGCCCAGTCTTGAGTTGCTAGATCTGTTCGAAATTTAGCACGGCCATTTAGCACAGCGGTAGTGCCACACAACACGATGGAGGGTATCCTCAATGTAAAGGCGGGACTTCGTCCCCACAATGACTGTGTGGTGGTTACTCCTACGGATACTCTCATGGACAGATGCATCTGCGGCAAGCAGTTTGTTGAGGATGAGGTCAAGTATGTTTTTCCCTCTTGTTGGTTCCCTCACCACCTACCGCAGACCCAGTCTAGCAGCTATGCCATTTAGGATTCGGCCAGTAGTGGTGCAACCGAACCACTCTTGGTGATGGACATTGAAGTCCCCCAGAGTACTTGCCACCCTCAGTGCTTCCTCCAAGTGATGTTCAACATGGAGGAGCACTGATTTGGTAGGTGGTAATCAGCAGGAGCTTTCCTTGCCCATGTTTGACCTGATGCCATGAGGCTTCATGGGGTCCGAAGTCAATGTTGAGGACTCCCAGGGCGACTCCCTCCCAACTGTATACCACTGGGCCGCCACCTCTGCTGGGTCTGTCCTGCCAGTGGGACAGGACATATCCAGGGATGATGATGGTGGTGTCTGGGACATTATCTGTAAGGTATGATCCCATGAAGATGACTAGCTTGACTTGTGTGAGACAGCGCTCCTAATTTTGGCACTAGCCCCCAGATGCTAGTAAGGAGGACTTTGCAGGGTTGACAGGATTGCCGTTGTCGTTTCCGGTGCCGGGTGATCCGTCCGGTTTCATTCCTGAGTGGCTTGCTAGGCCATTTCAGAGGGCATTTAAGAGTCAACCACATTGCTGTGGGTCTGGAGTCACATGTAGGCCAGATAAGGATGACAGATTTCCTTCCCGAAAGGACATTAGTGAACCAAATGGGTTTTTACAACAATCAACAATGGTTTCATGTCATCATTGGACTTTTAATTCCAGATTTTTTATTGCATTCAAATTCGGTGTCTCTGGTTTACTATTCCAGTGACAATACCATCACGCCATCGCCTCCCCTCAGATATATTGGTATTTAACCACATATCTGCTAATGACTTGGCCTCCACAGCCTTCTGTGGTAAAGAATTCCATAGGTTTACCACCCTCTGAGTGAAGAGGTTTCTCTTCATCTCAGTCCTAAATGGCGTATCCCATATCCTGAGACTGCAACCCCTTGTTCTAGACCCCCCAGCCAGAGGAAGCATCATCCCTGCATCCAGTTTGTCCATCCCTGTCAGAATTTTATACGTTTCAATGAGATCCCCTCTCATTCTTATAAACTCCAGTGAATACAGACTTAGTCAGCCCAATCGCTCCTCATACAACAATCCTGACATCCTAGGAATCAGTTTGGTGAACCTTCGCTGTACTCCCTCTAAGGCAAGTATATCCTTTCTTGGCTAAGCAGACCAAAACTGCACACAATACTCCAGGTGTGGTCTCACCAAGGCCCCGGACAGCTGCAGTAAGACATCTTTACTCCTGTACTCAAGTCCTCTCACAATGAAGGCCAACATACCATTTACCTTCTTAACTGCTTGCTGCATCTGCATGCTTGCTTTCAGTGATTGGAGTACAAGGACGTGTACAATCACGTTTCCCAATCTATCACCATTTAAGTAATACTCTGCCATTCTGTTTTTCCTACCAAAGTGGATAACTCCACATTTATCCACATTATACTGTATCTGCCGTGTATTTGCCCACTCACTCAACCTGTCCAAATCGTCTTGAACCCTCTTAACACCTTCCTCACCGCTCACCTTCCCACCTCGTCTTGTGTTGTCAGCAAACTTGGAAATATTACATTTGGTTCCCTCATCCAAATCATTGATATATATTGTGAATAGCTGGGGCCCAAGCACTGATCCCTGCGGTACCTCGATAGTCACTGCCTACCGCTTCTAAAAAGACCTGTTTATATCTACTGTTTTCTTTCTGCCATCCAATTCTCAATCCATGCCAATACATTACCCCCAATCCCATGTGTTTTCATTTTACACACTAACCTCTTATGTGGGACTTTATCAAAAGCTTTCTGAAAATCCAAAATACACTACTCCTGCTGGTTCTCTCTCTCTTATCTATTCTGCTAGTTACGTCCTCAAAAAAACTCCAGTAGGTTTGTCAAACATCATTTCCCTTCCATAAATCCACGTTGACTTTGTCTAATCCCATTATCATATCCCTTATTATAGACTCTAGCATTTTTGCTACTACTGATGCTAGGCTAGCCGGTCTGTAATTCGCTGTTTTCTATCTCCCTTCTTTTTTAAATAGTGGGGTTACATTTGTCACCCTCCAATCTGCCGGGACTGTTCCAGAATCTACAGAATTTTGGGTGATGACAACCAATGCATCCACTATTTCCATGGCCACCTCCTTTAGTACCCTGGGATGTAGATTATCAAGCTCTGGGGATTTATTGGCTTTCAGTTCCATTAATTTCCCCAGCACTATCATTTTAGTAATACTAACTTCCTTCAATTCCTCCTTCTCACTAGACCCTTGGTTCTCCGTCATTTCTGGGAAGTTATGTGTCTTCCTCCGTGAAAACAGAACTAAAATAGTTATTTAATTGCTCTGTCATTTCCTTGTTTTCTATTACAAATTCTCCTGCTTCGGATTGTCTTCACTAATCTTTTTCTTTTTACATACCTATAGAAGCTTTTACAGTCCGCTTTTATGTTTCTTGCATGTTTACTCTCATACTCTACTTTCCCCTCTTAATCAAACTCTTGGTCCGTCTTTGCTGAATTCGAAACTGCTCCCAATCCTCAGGCTTGCTACTATTTTTTAGTAATTTTGTATGACTGCTCTTTGGATCTAACACTATCCTTAATTTCTTTTGTTAGCCATGGTTGGGCCACTTTTTCTGTTGTGTTTTTGCGCCGGAAAGGAATGTATAACTGTTGTAATGCATACATTCATTCCTTAAGTATTAGCCATTGCCTATCCAACCCTATCCATCTTTGCCAACTCACGCCTCATACCTTCATAGTATTCTTTGTTTAGATTTAGGACCCTAGTATTAGGTCGGACTACTTCACTTTCCATCCTAATGATGGATTTTTATCATGTTATGGTCACTGTTCCCTGAAGGACCTCACACAACAAGATTATTTAACCCCTTCTCATTGCACAATACCAAATCTAGGATAGCCTGTTCCCTAGTCGGTTCCTGGACATACTGGTCTAAAAAACTATCTCGTACACACTCCAGGAATTCATCCGACACAGTTCTATTGCTAACTCGGTTTGCCCAGTCTATGTGTAGATTAAAGTCACCCATGATTATTGTAGCACCCTTGTTACATGTATCTCTAATTTCCTGTTTAATGCTGTCCCCTACCTTATCATGACTGTTTGGAGGCCTATAGATGACTCTCATTAATGTTTTCCGCCCTTTGTTGCTTCTTAGCTCTGCCCAGACTCATTCTATATCTAGACTTTGAGCCAATATCCTCTCTCACTATTGCACTGATTTCATCCTTAACTAACAATGCCACGTCACCTCCTTTTCCCTTTTGCCTGACCTTCCTAAATATCGAGTACCCTTGGATATTCAGTTCCCAGCCTTGGTTACCCTGCAGCTATATCTCCGTAATCACAATCATATCGTACCTGTGTACATCTATTTGCGCTGTTAATTCATCTGCCTTATTGAAAATGCTCCATGCATTCAGATGCAATGCCTTTAGACTTGTTTTGTTTTAAACAGTTTTACACATTTTTTTTGTACTATGGCCTTATTTGCTACTAGCCCTCGTTTCCTCTGCCTTCCACATTTGCTTTCTACTTTTCTGCCTTTCATTTCTATCTTTATTTCCCTCTCTTGTGTCTCCCTGCTCAGGATCCCATCCCCCTGCCAGCCTAGTTTAAACCCTCCCCCACAGTACCAGCGAATGCCCATGAGGATATTGGTCCTGGCCCTGCTGGGCCGTGACCTGCCCAGCTTGTACAGGTCCCATCTTCCCCAGAATCAGTCCCAATGCCTCAAGAATCTAAATCCCTCCATCCTACACCATCTCTACAGCCACACATTGATCTGGTCTCCTATTCCAGATCTCACTTGCACTAGGAGTAATCCTGAGATTACTACCTTTGAGATCCTGCCTTTTAATTTATTCCCTAGCTCCCTATATTCTGCTTTCAGGGCCTCATTCCCATTTTTACTTATGTTGTTGGTACCAATATGAACCACGACCTCTGGCTGTTCGCCCTCCCCCTTCAGAATATCCTGCAACCACCCAGTGATATCCTTGATGCCAGCACCAGGGAGGCAACATACCATCCAGGTGTCACATCTGCGGCTGCATAAACGTCTACCCCTGTTCCCTTTACAATAGAATCCCCTATCACTATTGCTCTCCCACTCATTCCTCTCTCCCCACCACTGCCCCTCACTCAGCTGAGCCACTTGTGGTGCCATGGACTTGGCTCTCGCTGCATTCCCAGGAGATACTATCTCCCCCAGCAGTATCCATAACAGGAAATCTGTTAAAGGGGGAGATGGACCCAGGGGACTCCTGCAACACCTGCCTATTGTTTTTACTCTGGCAGCGGCCCATTTCCTTTCTGCCTGTGCACTCTACCTGCGCTGCGACCACTTCATTGTAGGTGCTATCCACAAAGGTCTCATGCCTTATCCTTGCGGATGCTCCACAGTGACTCGATCAGAAGCTCCTACTCTGAAATGCAGTTTTCGAGTAGTGCAACTGGAGACACTTCCTGCACACATGATCACCCTGGATGCTGGAAGTGCCCCTGGCATCCCACATCGCAAAGGAGCATTCCACTTGGCCGAGCTGCCGAGCCGAGTGAATAATTAATAAGTGTGGAATTTCATTTCTTCAGGTAGTAATTGCTGTTGAAGGTTTTTAAAATGTCAAATCAAAAATTAATTTAAAAAAATTCTGTGTCCCTTTTTCTCCTCCCTTTCTTTCAATCCAGTTTGTCTTTCTCTTCCTGTCCCTGATTTGACATTCAATTCACCCACTCTACATTTATACTTTTTTCCTCCATTGTTCTGCTGTTAATTTCACAATTCTTCACTAAGATATAGTTGCTTATCCTGTTCACTCGATCCTGTCTTCCTCGCTACACATCATCAGCTCACATACTCTGCAATGTGTCATGAAAAAAATTTTAAAATGTAAACGTGCATATCTAACTAACAACAGATGCCATTAGATGCCCTGCTGCATCAAAGTCTAGGCCAATGTGGCTGCTGTTGAATGCATTGATGAGTAACCTTATGATTTGAAATGTTTCTGTTACCATTAGAAGCAATTCTATGGATTCAGGCAAGTTTCTCTTTCAAGGACAGCAAAAAGGCAACAATATTCTGCAATCTTGCAACTAGATTAGTCCAGTTGTAATTACCAAAACAGCCTTTATGTGCAGTAGGACATACTTTCAATGTGAGCCCATACACTTTGGCTGGTTTGATCCGTTTAAATCATATTTCATATATAAAAACAAGTTCATAATTTGGCTTTACTTCAACTTGTCAAAAATGTTGAGAGAATGGAAATGGATCAACTACTGTTACCCAGTTAGCAAGGACATAGAGTAAACAACTGTTTACTAAGATAAACCTTAAACGCAGTTTGCATCCTGAAATTTGAAAGTGCTAGTGATAGAGGTATCACAGTTTCATGAGTAATTATTTTAATAGGTATGTTTAGGAAATATCACAACTGTTTAGGCACAAATCTTTAGCAGTTTAATGGCTCACTGAATATATTGACATATTCTGCATATTGTTTCGAAGAATTTCATTTCAAATCCCTTTGAGGGATTGAAATGAAGCTCCAAAACGAACATTGGATTTAATAGGGATATTTTAATGATTGAATCAGGTAGCGTGGGTGTAGGTTACTGGCATTCTATATACATTTTAAAACCCAGAGCTGTCATTAACCAATGGCTGAGAGTGAGTCCCAGAACTGACCTAAACAAAGTCGTTATCAATTGGCTAATACTTAGAAATGCTAACTATCAGGTGAGAAAAATAGCATTCGCCAATGAACAAGAATGATTGTTGCCAAAGTTTATGACCATTGAATAACTTTCAAAAATAGAATTTTTCAGAATAATCCTTGAAAAAGTTTTTATTTTGAAGTGGCAACAGCTTTACTCCTTGGTAGATTCACAGTACTTTGTCCATAATCATTCTTCATGTGTGTAGCAAGACTGAATGTTGAGAGGTTATTTGACTGGAAGCTGTCACAGGAGCCGAATCCTCATTTATGCTAACCCAAAATACCAACAAAAGATGAAAAATAGCTCCCCTTCCTTCCATAACAAAGCTGACAGCTCAGAAATAACAGATGTAGGCATTATGTATAGAAACAAGTTAGACTGAAAATTCAGTTAAAAAGGGCACATCTTAAAATTGAGCTATTTTATTACAACTTTATTACAAGAGAAAATCCTGAAGTACAAAAAAGTACAGTTTGCAACAGTGGTGGGATTAGAAATGACTGAAAAGAGAAGAAACCACTGACGGGGGCCCGCAACCGCCAAAGGGGGGCATACAGTTACCAAAGGGGGCATACAACTCAAGGTATGCCATTTATTTTCTGGGTGGGTTATGGGGACATTGATGCAACATTTCACAGAAGCAGCTACAACTCATCTTGATGAAAATACCTTATATGACAACATCTGAGCATGCTCCCGAAAGTTTCTTTAAGGAAAATTACATTTTTCATATTACAATTTAGCAGCTTGCAAGTTTATAACCTCTTTGGGGGCAAAAAACTTCATAAAACATGAGAAGTCATGACATCAGAGACCATGAGCACATTTAAAAAACATGTTTGTCTCAAGTTTATGCACAGCCAACATCCACTGAATGACTTTTAACTGAGCAGAATGTTAGTGAAGGAGGACTGGAGACAATTGCATTGATTGATATTGAATCCCCAATCCCAGTGGGAAATATTAGTTTTCTCCTGAAATACAAACAAGTTGACAATTGGGTTAGAACATTGTCAGCTTATATATAACAAGAGTTGATAAAGGGGAACTGGTAGATGTAGTGTATTTGGATTTCCAGAAGACATTTGATAAGGTGCCACATAAAAAGTTATTGCATAAGATAGGAGCTCACCCTACTGGGGGTAATGTATTAGCATAGATTGAGGATTGGTTAACACACAGAAGACAGAGAGTCGGGATTAATGGGTTTTTTTCAGGTTGGAAAGACATAACTAGTCGAGTGCCACAAGGGTCCTCCTAGGGCCTCAATTATTTACTATCTAAATTAATGACTTGGAGGAAGGAGGCAGAGTGTAATGTATCCAAATTTGCTGACGATACAAAAATAGTTGGGAGGGCATGTTGTGATGAGGACATAAGGATTCTGCAAGGAGATATAGATAGTGGTTGAGTGAGTGGGCAAAAACTTGGCAGATGGAGTTTAATGTAGGAAAGTGTGAGGTCATGCACTTTGGAAGGAAGAATCAAAAGGCAGACTATTATTTAAATAGGGAGAGACTCCAAAAATGTGCTGCACAGAGGGATTTGGGCGTTCTTGTGCATGAAACACAAAAAGTTAGCATGCAGGTGCAGCAAGTAATCAAGGCAAATGGAATTTTGGCCTGTATTGCTCGGGGGTTGGAGTTTAAAAACGGAAAGGCTTGTTACAACTATACAGGGTGTTGCTGAGGCCGCACCTGGAGCGCTGAGTAGAGTTTTGGTCCCCGTATTTAAGAAAGGATATACTGGCATTGGAGGCAGTTCAAAAGAGATTCACCAGGCTGATTCCTGGGATGAAAGGGTTGACTTATCAAGAACGGCTAAACAGGTTAGGCCTTTATTCATTAGAGTTTAGAAGAATGAGGGGTGATCTTATTGAAATGTACAAGGTTCTGAGGGGGCTTGACAGAGTAGATGTTGAGAAGATGTTTCCACTGTTGGGGGAATCTCGAACTAGGGGATATAGTTACAGAATAAGGGGACACTCATTTAAAACTGAGATGCGAAGGAATTTCTTCTCTCAGGGGATAGTAAATATCTGGACTTCTCTACTCCAGAGAGTTGTGGAGGCTAGATCACTGAAAGTATTTAAAGAGGAGGTAGATAGATTTTTGAAGTATCAGGGAGTTAAGAGCTATGAGGAGCTGGCATGAAAGAGAAGTTGAAGCTTATTGAATGGTGGGGCAGGCTTGAGGGGCTGAATGGCCTACTCGTGCTCCTATTTCTTATGTTATGTTCTTACAACATGACAGTTGCCATGGATGATAATTAGCAAAAGATCATGGAAGGCAATTGTAGCAACACAATTCCTATTGTGGTTACGATAAATTAACTTCAACACAGATTCAGAATCAAGTTGATGTATCTGGTTTGTTTGGCTTAGTGCTCAACTAGGCAGTGCCTTTAACTTCTACACATTCTACGAAGCTCTTCTTGGGCCTTTCAATGCATAAACTATACTAATTTAAAATGAACAGCAAACCGGTTTTATGGTATCCATTTGCAATGATCAAGACTGATGAGGAGAAAATATAAGCTAAGCATACGGTTCAGAATGGCGCATTATAATCAACAAAGTTGCACTGACATGGAGTGTATTTCTCATGGGAATAGTGCCCCTGGGTGATTCTTCTTCCACACTTCACAACCCCAGATGATGATTTATGGCATTTTAATGACTTTCTTTTGGTGAAAAACACATTCAACAATGGAAGTTTACAATTTCAATGGAATACCATGCAAACACATGTAAAAATTTTATATTTCAGTAGTTCATACACAACAAATCTGAGTTTGTAGAATTTAGTGTCTCATATTGCTACTGAAGTAGTGTTTGAGACGGAGACCTGTAACATCCAAGGGCCACTTCCACTGACCTTTATCTACACTTTCCCTCTTAATATGGCCTCATTGATGACCATTTGGAAAAAAACAGATCTACATTTTGCACAGGCAGTAACTGGGAGCTTGAGGTCACTATTATGGGCCTTCAGCAATCTGTTCTTAAGGTATTATTGGAGTACATGTTGGAAGCCAGCTTGGCATGTTTTGGAGCCAGATGGTGGAAGCACAAGCTCTGGATGGCTGCTCCTGTATCCCAGGAAAAGACAGGCCTCCAGCAATAAGAGATTGAGTGAGATTTAGTGTGTCACCACGGAATACAAATCTGTTGTTGGTAATGCACCCTTTGTCAAGTTCTTGGATATAGTGCATGGACGTGTTGCAATTTCATGAAGTTTCAGTAAAAATAGCAAATGAATCAAGGTCAGAGAATTTGGCACAAGCTAAGTCAGTGAACATTTGGGTATAATTATGGCCATGTAATTAAATGCTTTGAATGTTCTGCAGAAATTTCAATTACAGTGCAGTATTTTTGTGATGTCTTCCCAGAAAAAAAAACTATTCACTCAAAAACCCACTAAGAAAAAAACCACAGAACTCAAATGTTTAAAACATCTGCTTTGAAATTAATTAGGCAAACATCTTGAATATTTCTAAGTCAACAAATTAAGCATTTCAAATAGTTTTACAGATTTCTACTGCTTGTGTAAACCTTTTTTCACAGCATACAATGAGAAAGTTATAACACTTACTTGTCGTTCATGACAAATATACAGTTTTCTTGTGATGTATGTCCTGTCACCGGATGTTTGCAAGTTACCTTCCACTCATTATGACTGCAGAAAAACAAAAGAAAAAAAGTCTCAATTTACTATGCTGATACCTTAATTAACATTTCTCAGTTATTAAATGAGATAACTCTCTCATTTCGTTCTGCATCATGTGCTAATGGACACACTTACAAAAGGTACATTGGTTGATTACCTACCTTGTAGGGTCATCTTTAATCTTTAAATAGTAGACATTAACACTGTTTAAATTTACCTCAGATTAATTGGTTATGGAGAACTCATACATTAAGCACAACCCAAATATAGTTGTCATAAAAGCAAAATACTGCGGATGCTGGAAATCTGAAGCAAAAACAATTGCTGGAAAAACTCAGCAGGTCTGACAGCATCTGTGGAGAGAATGACAGAGTTAATGTTTCGAGTCCAGATGGCTCTTCTTCAGAACTTTGTATTTGTGTCATGCTAGGCAGAGGAGCATAATGACTAAGACTGCCACTTTCTCTTTTAGACCTCAACTCACTTCATCATAAGTCCCATCAAGCAAGTTAGCAGACGATGGATTGTGGTATGTGAAGGATGTCTATCAATCAAATAACAAAATGCAAAAATCTACAGCTGCTGGGAACCTGAAATAGGAACAGAAAATGCTGAAAACATTTGTTGACTATTTAAGAGAACAGATGAGCAATGTGTCAGACGCAGCTCATTCATTAGAGCAATTCTGAAGAAGGGTCTGCAACTGAATTGTCAGCTCCTCTATTCTCTCCATGGATAATGATCAATTTCCTGCGTGAAATTTCCAGATAGTAGATGTGAAACAAACTGCTGAAGGATGGCATCCTGCTGACTGTTAAGGAATGCTGTCAATTACGACTGATCTACAATCCCATTTCAACCAAATGTAGTATATACTTCCCTCATTTCAGAGTGTAGGCCCACTTAATTGATGTTTCACAGGAATGAACCAGAGTATTAATTAACATCAGTGGGAGCCGTTGCTCTAACAACCATGCTATGAATCAGAAGCATTCAGGTTTTAAGTGGAAAATCTGCTATCCTGTCTCTTTTCCTCCTCTCCAACATCTCCATCTGCAATAAGACACATAGCACAGCTCAATAAATGAGTAGGATAGTCAACATGTTTCTTCAAAGACTATACTTCCATTCCTACACTTGAACCCTCTGCCATTTTACACAATTGCCTGAAATAGTAGTGTTCTGTAATATGCCTGGGGTGTGAAATCTGCCTCATCTACATTGAAGCAATTCAACAACACGGCTGTTTAAAAATCATTAGACTCCCATTTCAAACTGTGCAACTTCTTGATGGCTGCAAAAGATTCATATCAGCTGGCCGTGCAAAACACACATCACAGCCTATTCTGTAAATACCACTGCAAACTTCACAGTGAAGCTATCTGCTCCTATTTTCCTGTTCCATCTCAGTTTTCCTTCAAGTGTTTAACTCCCTCAGGCTCTTTTTCAACCTCCCTCCAATCCCTTTTGCAAGTACTAGAGTTTTAAATTTGTGATTTCATCACCCTCTCACTAACTGGTGGAAACAATCATGTGCCACATTACAAGTCTACAGGATCTTGAGGTTCTCTATTCATTCAGTTTATGTTAAATCCACATCAGTTCATTTAAATAAACTCATAGTTGAAAGAGTTTTTTAATTTAACAAATGTAATAAAAGTTATTACTCAGGTCCACAATCACATCAAAATATATACACATTCAAAATGAGATGATTGCAAGATGCAACATAGATATTACACTATAAACCCTCAACATATATTAAAAACAGAAGTATGTGGGTCCCTTAGAAACTATACATAATTATATCATAGCATATACAGAATATACAACAAAGTACAGGTCATTCAGCCCAACCAATGTGCCACTCGAGCCTCCTCACATCCTTCTTCATCTAACTATCAGCATGACCTTTGAATCTCTTCTCCCTCATATCCTTATCTGTTTTCTCCTTCAATGCATTTATATTATTCACCTCAATGGCTCCCTTTGGTACCAAGTTTCACATTCTCCCCACTCCCTGGGTAAAGCTGTTCCTGCTGAATTCCCTGTGATTCATTGGTGACTGCCTTACATTGATGGCCTTGGGTTTTGCTTTCCCTCCAAAGCAGAAATACTTTGTGTCTATTCTAAAACCTTTCATGATTTTGAAGACGTTTACTAAGTCACCTCTCAGCCTTCTAATGCCTCAGCCTGTTCATCCTTTCTTAATAGACAAAACATCATAATTCCAATATCTTCCTCATCAATCTCTTTTTTGTACTTTCTCCATTGCCTCTATATCCTTTTCATAAAAGGATAATAGTACCCAGAACTGTAGACAGTACTTCCAAGTGTGCTCTAACCAAAGTTTGAAAAAATGTTTACCATACTTTATTTTTCAATTCTATCCTTCTTAAAAATAAACCCTAGCACTTGGTTTGTTTTATTTCACAGCCTTATTAACCTGTGTGCGTAATTTATATATTTGTACTTGCAGGTCCCTTTCCTCGTCGAGCCCATTTAGATTCTTATTTTCCAAGTAATATTTTCTTACCAAAATGTAATACCTCACACCTGTGTGGAAAATCATTTGCCAATTATATGCCCATTTTGCAAGTTGGTTAATATTATCTTGTAATTTGATAGTCTTCAGTAGCGACTATCCCTCCAATTTGATGTCTGAAAATTTAGAAATTGTGAAACAGTGGTCCCAGTACTCATCCTTGTGGAACTCCATTTTCTGGCAATCTGAACAGCTACCTGTTTCCCCATACTCTCCTACTTTCTCTTGCAGCCAGTTAGCTATCCCTTAAGCTGCTCATCATCTGGTTCCTCATTCTCTGACCATATTCATTGGTCTATTACGTGGTACCTTATTGAAGACCTTTTGGAAATCTAGATATATTACATCTACTTGGATTGAATTGGCTCTAATAACCCCACTTGTGGTAATGTATTCCGTATTCTAAAAATTGTATTAAAAAAAAAACTTCCTCTGTGTTTCTAGTCCTAATTCTAATGTATACACCACTTGTTGCAGACTCCTGCCAGGTGCAAATAAATTTTCACTGTTTACCCTTTTAAACCTTTATTTTAAAATTTCCATTAGACCTCCCTTGAACCTTCTTGCTTTGTGGAAAATCTAGAGCTATATTCACGAATGTCTCACCATAGCTATATTCTCTCACCCCCAATATCATTCTTTGTCATTTACATTGCACGTTTTCCATGGCTTCAATATCCTTTCTATAATGAAGTGTTAGTATCTAAAACAGCACATGGCAAAAAAAAAATTCTGCGTGAAAGAAATACAATTTTGTATGGCTTATTAAAATATTCATCCATTTAAAATCCCAAATAAACAGGATACAACAGCATACTTGGGCTCAAACATACTGCACACAAAGTGACAGCACACAGAGTCATAGTGATTGGAGACAATATCAAGTCTCCAAGGTTGCTCGTGCATGGATGATTACATAGCAGTGGTGACACAGGACCACGACCAGGACCAGCAGCAATTTCCCTGCCTGAACTCTTGAACAGGAAATAGCACAAGTGGATCTAGAAAACTAAACTAAATACATTAGAAAAATCTGGCTTTCATTCTATTTTTACTCATTCACGGGATATGGGCTTCACTGGCTGGGCCAGCATTTATTGCCCATCCCTAGTTGCCCTTGGGAAGGTGGTGGTGGGCTGCCTTCTTGAATCACTGCAGTCCATGTGGTGCAGGTACACCCACAGTGCTGGTAGGAAGGGAGTTCCAGGATTTTGATCCAGCAACAGTGAAGGAAGGGTGATTTATTTCCAAGTCAGGATGGTGAGTGACTTGGAGGGGGACTTCCAGGTGGTGGCGTTCCCATCTATCTGCTGCCCTTGTCCTTCTAGATGGTAGTGGTTGTGGGTGAAGGTGCTGTCGAAATCCACGACCACGTCATTCACTGAAGTTTAAAACTGAATTGCCATTAATTCCTGCACTTCCTTTTATATAAACACAAATCATAAATGATAATACATTCATGTTGGAATTTGGAAGTCTGATCAGTGCTGAAACTCAGGATCTGCTCGGCAGCATAAATTGCACAAATGTTGCAAAAATTAGCCCCGCAGAGGCAGATTTAATCTAGAAGAGGGCAAGTAATAACCAGCTGCCAGCCCTACAATCTACTCCATACCGCTGAAACAGATTGTCCGGTTAGTGCAATTTGTGGGAGCTTACTGCGCTGTGCTACATTTCCTACACTACACCATGTGACTATACTTCAAAAAGTACTTCATTGGCTACAAAGTACTTTGGAACATCCTGAGATCATGAAAGGGACCTTATAAAGTTCTTTTCCTCCACTGCTCTTTTTGCCCACAGTAAAATACCACCCCAATGTGCTCTGAATAAAAATCAATGGTTTGCAGATGCATGCACACACTCCAGATGTGTATTCACTATGAGGAAAATGATGTAAACCAACAGTATAAACACAAATAAAAGCACAAAATGCTGGAAAAACTCAGCAGGTCTAGTAGCAAACGTGAAGAGAGTTAACTTTTCAAGTCAAATTTGACTCTTCTTCAGAACAATATAAACACAAAGCTAGTTTATTTGTTCGCATTGCTTTTTGCATTTAACCCAGGTTACAGCGCCAAATTGAACATTATTTTTGAGATCAATGTTGTGTAAATAACATGGCTATGTTCACTGCTTAAAGTGAATGCAAACTGAATCCAAAGACCCAAATTATTGGCTATAATACTGTATTCACTGTTGACTGAACTATAGTTGATCATGCTTGTAAGCTAAATTGCTGAGAACAAGAATTTTACATTCATAGTAGAAATTGCACATTTTACAATATTATAGGATGTCAATGTCTACAATTTAATTAAAGAAAACTGCTAGCATAAAACACTTTTTATTTGGAAGTTCTTCCAAGATGAGTCATCTACCAGAAATTAACTGACACAACACATTTGTCTCCTGTTTGTTACACATTAATCATTCAAGTGAAGAATAATTTATAAGACAAAGCCCACACATGGCTCAAAAGATGCAGTTCATAGCAGGAACGTGGATCATGAAATATGGCTGAAACTTCCATGAATCACTTTATAGTACATTCCCTTCTCAAAATGCAATGAGGCTCAATCATCCATTAAAAAAGTGATTACACATTGTTTTGTGGTACAATAGAAAAATCACAGAGTACTGTATTACACTTTTTGTTAGCAACTTGACCTTTTAACTGGGCTGGCATTCTTCATTCAGTTTGTTGTTATTTTCATATGAAGAGTTCAACACTGATTAACTCCATCAAATTCATTGTTGTTGTTGGAACATTCTTTTTTAAATAAGGCTCCCTTACATAATTGAAGGTTTAAGGTATCAACTAGGATTATACCATATAAGCAAAGCAAAGACCCCTTCCCCGATCCCCTGCAAAGCATTTTTTAGATGCACCTCATATTTTGTCATCAGTACTATAAATAAGAAAATAAATCAAAATCAGTTTCAAAAGAGATCGCTGGATTGCTAAACAAATCTTTAACAACCTGCAGAGATCAAACTATCAATTTTAATGTGCTTCATTTATAAATTCAGACATCTTTGAGTTTGGAGACTTTCATCTAATAAAATAAACTATGTTATCAAGTGTTACTTTTTGATTAAACAGCCCTCCCAAGGTTGCCACTGTAGAAACAAGAATCTTCATATGATCCTGAGTAATGGCTATTTTTTTGATCCCTATAAATTGTAGAATGCGTATTGTTCTTAATTTACCATGATTATTTGGTTAAGTTAACAGGATTATTAAACTTCCAGCTACAGTGCCATCACATTTTAACAGAACTGCATTAGAAAAAGATCAATACCAAATATCCTGCCTCAAAATGCAAGCTTCTTAATGTTTAAAAAATGCTCCAGTATGTGACCACTCTATTTAAGCAGCCAGTAGTCGGTGACAATTTTGAAATTAACATATTAAAGGACTTAAAATAATGAGATTCATATACTGTACTGGGGGATGGTGGTTTCACCAAATCTGAACTTGAGCATCATCACCAAAATTCAGAACCACCGTATTAGCAGAAAATTTTTCGGGTCAAAAGTACCTTTCAGATTCTTAGCCCTCACATTAATCATACTAAAGTCACAAGTACATTCTCACGGACATCCTCACCCAATATGTGGTAAATAAAGCCTTATTCATAGTGTAAATCAGGCCAATGAGAACTAACATAAAAGAAAAAGCTGTTGTGTAGTCGCTTCTATTAATAATTTCTACAAGTAACAGTTACAAAACGTTTTAAAAAACATCTCTGTTGAGGTATTGGACTAAGAAATAAATATTGGTAGTTTTAACCATTTAACAACTTGTATTTATATAAGCATCTTTAAGATAATATAACATCCCAAGGCGCTTTACTGGAGTATTATAAAGCAAAATTTGACCAAGTTTACAACAATAGTAAGACACAAAATATTTCAAAATGTATGAATTACATTGCAGAACCAAGAAGTTGAACAGCACATCAGGCTAATGTTCCAAAGTGCTGGAGGATTTGGGAAGATATTGGTAAATACCCACTCTTGTCTCCACAGTAAACTTCCATATTAATCACCTTACAAAAAACTCACTAGGCAAAGGCTGGACAAGAAAACCAAATAGATGTCAACCTAGTCTATTCTTGCACACTACCTTGTACATCTTGAAAACAGTATGCTACGAACCTGTTAGGGGCCATTAATATTTAAAGAGAAATCTGCAACAAGGGGCAGAATATTGGCGTGTGGGGGTGGGCCCGACATGCCAACGTGTAAAATGACGCAAGATGACGTCAGGTGTGCATCCCGACGTCATCACGACATTTCGTTCAACGGGCGTGCGCCAGAGGCGGCTGTGCATCCGCCAAACTGTCAACAGCCTATTAAGGCCATTAAAAAAGTAATTTATCTTATTAACAATGCTGCCCGTCCAACCTTAAGGTTGGAAGGCAGGCAAAGAGCCCAAGTTCTGCCGAAGGGTCATGAAGACTCGAAACGTTAACTGATTTCTTCTCCACTGATGCTGCCAGACCTGCTGAGTTTTTCCAGGTAATTCTGTTTTTGTTTTGGATTTCCAGCATCCGCAGTAGCTTTTAGCTTTTTGTTTTTAGCCCAAGCAGCCTTCCCGTTTTTCAGGAAACCTCATCTAGAGGCGGGATGAGGTTTCCTGAAGGTTTTATAAAATAATTAAATAAATTTTGCTAAATTCACAAACATATCCCATGAGGGGACATGTTTAAATTTTTTTTACTTTATTTATAAAATAGTTTTATTATCAGCTTAATCTCCCCGAGGAAGCTCCGTGCCTCTGGGAGATTGCTGCTCTCTTTCGCACACATGCATGAAGGAGTGCTGGCCTCGACTCTCCCTCCTCCTCCCACTCGCAGAGGTAGCCGGCCGCACATTACGCTGGTCAGGCCTTAATTGGCCCGCCCGCGTAAAATGGCGGCATGCAGCTGATCGCGGGCAGCGATTGGCTCTGCGCCTCCTTGCGCCCGCTCCTGAACAGCCCGCCCACCATAGGAAAAGTTCTACCTAAGTAGTTTTACCCAATAGAACTATGCTACAAGATTTCATGCTTTTAAACAAAAAAAACTTTGTATATAAGACTGAAACAAAACAAACATTACTAACTTAATATGGTTTATAACTGTGTATGTTATGCACTCAGTTTCACTTAATTCCAAAAATGTCTCTTATTTACTTCGGTTGGGACTACCCAAAAGCATGCTACAGTCCTCTGCAAAGTATTTTAATCTGCCAAGATATGACTCTTTATTCAATACCTCTTGTTCGTGGATTACTCACTCCCTTGTTCTGGTTGCTTTCTCAGTACTTCCAAACTACTCTGCTGGTTGCTTGCGTTTGCCACAAGACTCTGAGAACCATGGTAGCTTTTTCCACTAGCTGCACGCAAGAACAAATCTTCCAATTTCTGTTCCCTCACAAAATTCAAACTGAGGTTAAGCTTCACCCACATTCCACATTGAATAAAGTTAGCATTTTTTTCTGCTTAAACTGCAAGCCTGTCATTTACTTTTAGCTATCTTCTCTGTTAGCTGCAAGCTGCACACACAAGGTCCAAGCTGCAACTAAATAACTCTCTCAGCAAATGCCTAGATGAACTGAATCCAGAGATTCTCCCAAAACTCCACCTATCTCCATGATGACGTGGCATGCTCTGAGATGTCCTGAAATGTCCTGAAACAGGCCTTTAGGTTAAGTATACCCCATTTAAAATTCCTTCTTTGGTCTGAAGAAAGAAATGGATTTTACAACCCTTCAGGGTTTACTATATGCTTTTAAACTAATTTAGCTCAAACTCTCAAAACAAAAACACTGGCAATTATTTCTACAAAGGCAATCCAGACCAATGTCATGTCTCCATCAAAAGGCCCACGGATAGGTCACCCATAGTTTAAGTTTCTCCACCTGCTGTTCCGTGATCTTATCTTTCTAACGGTTAACCTCTTAAGTCAACATGGCCCCAACCGTTTAAGTATAATAAACTCCAAGCTTGTTTGAATTGCATTCACCCCAAATGTTTATAAGTTTCTCCATCGATGTTCCTTTCTAACATTAACCTTTCAACTTGCAACTTAAAAAGTTTTATTCCTAAACTATAAGTTATATTCTAAAATATAAAAATTATGAACAAAATATTTTTGATAAGTACTAGTAGAGGCAAATGTTGGAGGAACAATTCAGGTGAAGGCAAAGGAGGTCAATTATCCATTGTTTTGTCTGAAGCATGGTCTCAAGAAAGTGAGGAAAAAGGTAAGTTATAAAAATGAGCCAAAAGTTACTAATTGCCAAGTTGTTACATATGGGGGGAGGGTGAGAATACTTTTTTTTCCAATGACTTGATATTCTTGCTAAGTACTTGCTGTTCTGTTGCTCACTGGCAAAGGGCTGATTGCTTAGGTGTCACTGAAGTATCACGTTTAGCCCAGATGAAATGGGGGAAGAGGAGAAAAGCATCCATTTTAAAATTAAATGCAGCTGAAGGATATAATACTCAGTCCTGCAGTTTAAGGAATACAAACAAGATGGTGGAAACACTCAACTGGTCTAGGAGCACCGGTGGAGAGCGACACAGAGATGTTCTGCTGATAGGCCACTGACCTGAAACATTAACTCTGTTTCTACGTCCCCAGATGCTGCCTGAACTGCTGAGTTAATCCAACATTTTCTGTTTTTATTTCAGATTTATCATCCTGCAGTATTTTGATTTTGTAGAAAGAAAATTGTTGCGATCAATTTGAAAATGACATGAAAGGTTGAATCCCAATGGCACAATTCAACACTTCAAATAATTTTTCCTCTGTATTTTAGCTCTTTGTACATTGTGCATATTTCCCCAGCAAGCCAAGTCAAAGAGAACTATAACTTAAAGAAACACTCCGCTTTTTATCAAAATGATTCAATGAGCTATTGTTTGAGTTATAACAGCACAGGAGGTCATTCAGTCCATAGCGGCTCTCTGTAGATCAATCCAGTCAGTCCCATTCCCTTGCGCTATCCCCAGTGCACTGCAGGTTTAAGTCCCTTGTGGTCATCCAACTTTCTTTTGAAATCATTGATCGTCTCCACCTTCCACCACCCTCGTGGGCAGCAAGTTGCATGTCATTACCACTTGTTGTGTAAAAAAAAGTTCTTCCTCACATCCTTCCTGCAACTCTTACCAAAAACCTTAAATCTGTGTTCTCTCCTCATTCCCCACTCCCACCCCACCCAATCCTTGTACAATCAGCTAATGGGAACACTTTTTGTCAACCTTATCTAAACCTGTCATAATCTTGTACAGTTCTATCAAATCTCCCCTCAACTTCCTTTGCTCAAAGGAGAATAACCCTAGCTTCTTCAATCTAACCTTGTACCAAAAATCACCCATCCCCAAAACCATTCTGGTAATTCCCCTCTGCATCCTCTCAAGGATATCCTTCCTAAAATATGACTATAAATGAACGCAATACTCTAATTGTAAAACCAGTTTTATAAAGGGTCAGCATAACTGCCCTGCTTTTGTCTTCAATAGCTCTAACCAAGATCCCACATACTTTGCTAATTACTCTCTCATAACGCTAGCCAAGATCCCACATACTTTGCTAAGTACTCTCTCATTATGTCAGACATCTTCAAAGATCTATGTCCCTCTGTTCCTGCACACTCTAGAACTATGCCATTAAATCTATACTGTTTCTCCCCATCCCTTCTGCCAAAATCCATTCCCTTACACTTCTTTGTACTAAATTCCATCAGCTACTTGTCTGCCCATTCTGGTAGCCTATCTATGTCTTGTTGCAGGCAATTCATATCATTGTCATTGTTTGTAAAGCAGTGGTCCTAGCACTGATCTTTGGGAAACACCACTGTCTACCATCCAAAGAGTCATTATTGGACTCTAACCATTAACTCTGGTTCTCTCTCCACAGATGCTGCCAGACTTGCTTAGTGAGCACAAAGTGCTCGAAAAACTAAGTATTCTGCCCTGTTCATCACCCACTTTGTCCTGGACAGGCCCCACTCCTCCTCTTACTACCCGCTTACGACATGCTAATAGAAGACTTCGATGTTAACTGCAATCTGTTCTCATATTCTCTTGTTTACCAGTCATATTTTCCTCTTCACTTTCCTTCTCAACTTCTTGTATTTGGCCTCATTCTTGCTTAAGAACTCATCTGGCATACATCATACTTGTTTTATCATATTCCCCGGCATCCAAGGCCTTGGTTCCCCTACATTTCGCTCCTATTTGAATGTATTTAGCTTGTACCTGAAATGTGGTCTATATAATTCAAAATCTCTGCAGATATAATCTTTCTTCTCTCATCGCTCAAGCTGATGTGGCAACAAAAGTTCAAATGAACCACAAATAGCCATAAGTGCTTCTTAAATAGAAGGAAATTGAGAAGGAAGTGCATTATCTGATATTTATGCCATTTTTAAGTCTAATATTGTAGAAAGTGACACATTTATTGTTAGGGTTGGTGGCGAGTGGAAAATCATTCTACGTTACTGATGTCAAGGGCAGGCTGAAACAATAAGTGTTCTTAAAGAGCAATCAAGCTTAATAGGTGATAACATGAATGGCAAGTCGATCATTTTCAGCTTCTCTTCCCATACTGCTTCCAGGCAAAGATATGCAAATACATAAAAGTGGCAACGAAGCGTTATATTAAGTCCAATTAGCATTTAAAAGTCTCTGGATTTCACAGTACTTACACCAGTCTAGCTCTTGTAGCTTAAATTGCACTAGGATTATTAACTGACCTGCTAGTGTAACTTGTATTAAAAACTCAGTGCACCATGGGTTATGTGTGAGGGATTAAAACCATTTAAATGATTTGTTCTAAATATTGGACCGGATTTTGTAGTAGTAATGAAGACAAAATTGCCAGCAGTCACTGTCATTACTGCTCTGAAATTGACAATAGTTACTGGAATCCACAGATGCACAGCTCAACGTCGAAATCCATAAATTAAGTTCAGTCCTTCTGCACATAGGGCACGCTGTGTTGAATTACCCCAGACTGTAACCAATTAGAGACTTGTTTAGCAATAACCTGCTCACTGACGCTCAGTTTAGGTTCCACCAGGGTCATTCAGCCCCTGACCTCATTATAGCTTTGGTTCAAACATGGACAAAAGAGCTGAACTCCAGAGGTGAGGTGAGAGTGACTGCCCTTGACATCAAGTCAGCATTTGACCGAGTGGCATCAGGGAGCCCTAGCACAACTGAAGTCAATGGGAATCAGGGGGGAAACTCTCCACTGGTTGGAGTCATACCAAGCACAAAGGAAGGTGGTCGTGATTGTTTGAGGTCAATGATCTCTGTTCCAGGACATCATTGCAGGAGTTCCTCAGGGTAGTGTCCTAGGCCCAACCATCTTCAGCTGCTTCAATGAGCTTCCTTCCATCATAAGGTCAGAAGTGGGGATGTTCGCTGATGATTGCACAATGTTCAACACCATTCTCGACTCCTCAGATACTGAAGTAGTCCATGTCCAAATGCAGCAATTCCTAGACAATATCCAGGCTTGGGGTGGCAAGTGGCAAGTAACATTCACGCCACACACGTGCCAGGCAATGACCATCTCCAACAAGAGAGAATCTAACCATCACCCCTTGACGTTCATTGGCATTACCATCACGGAATCCCCCACTATCAACATCCTGGGGGTTACCATTGACCAGAAACTGAACTGGACTAGCCGTATAAATACTGGGGCTACAAGAGCAGGTCAGAAGCTAGGAATCCTGCATCGAGTAACTCATCTCCTGACTCTCCAAAGCCTGTCCACCAGCTACAAGGCACAAGTCAGGAGCGTAATGGAATACCCTCCACTTGGCAGGATGAGTGCAGCTCTAACAGCACTCAAGAAGCTTGACACCATCCAGGACAAAAGCAGCCCATTTGATTAGCACCCCATCCAAATATTCACTCTCTCCACCAGTGACACACAATGGCAGCAGTGTGTACCATCTATAAGATGCACAACAGGAACTCACCAAGCCTCCTTAGGTAGCACTTTCCAAACTCACAACCACTACCATCTAGAAGGATAATGGCAGCAGACACATGGGAACACCACCACCTGGAAGTTCCCCTCCAAGCCACACACCATCCTGACTTGGAAGTATATCACCATTCCTTCACTGTCACTGGGTCAAAATCCTGGAACTTCCTCCTTAACAGCACTGTGGGTGAACCCACACCACAGGGGTTGCAGTGGTTCAAGAAGGCAGTTCACCATCACCTTCTCAAGGGAAATTAGGGATGGGTAATAAATGCTGGCCTAGCCCGTGATGCCCACGTCCCATGAGTGAATGAAAAAAATCACTGAACTGGCAGGAATTTGAACTTTTACGCAATTAGTCTCTGGAAAAATTTTCACCTTGTTGAATGAGGTGTAACTGGATTTTTACCAGTGTATCATGTTCATAATCACAACCAAAAAACCTTTCTGGACCTGAAAAATTAAACTTATTTGTGGAACCTCTAATTTCTCCATTGAAATAAAAATTTTCACAAACTTAAATGTTGAGAAAGGAGAAAACCAGGTCACAGGGATCGATAGATCTTTGTGGGCAGCTTTCTTCGAGGTCAGCAGTGAGCGCTGTTGGTTTGCCACAGGCTGTGAAATTTTGGCTAACCTTTTGTTCCAACACTTAATAGGGCCATAAATGATCCGTGCCACCTCTTTGCTCTTAATTTGTTTTTGTACGGATTAAATTTATGCAAAGACTTTTGCGCCAAATACTTGTTAATCAAGCATACTAACAGAAACAAACTGTCTCCAGAAAATTTTTAATCACCCAGAGGCACACACTCTAAAGATAACATACTGATGTACAGCGTGACATACATCAGCTGAGCAAGATGACCTCTGCATCACTGGATCATAAAACTGCACACAAACAGATCAGGATCTAATCCAGCAATATCTAGACCTCTCCTTCTGCAATTTTAGTAATGTTATATTGGTATCACGGATGACTCAGACAATTTATCTTTCCTCAATATGAAGACCCTAGCTCACAGTGCTTTCCACAGAACCAATGTGCAAACTATTCATGAGTGCAGATATTATAAAAAATCACAGCTGCCACAGTGAAAATTTAGTTAAACAATTACAAAATTATTGGGTAAATCATGAGTGAATTCAGTAGAGCAAAAGTGGTACAATGACTTTAGGCCTCCTGCATTGCACACCCTCAAAGATGAATACACTATGCCTTTAATTAAAATGAACAGTAATGCATTATATTGAGTGAACCCTAGCTCCGGTTATAACTTTCACCCATCAGGTCCACTGTCTAGCTACCAAATGGGAGACAAAAAATGTTTGTTGATTTTCATAGTGTCATCAGTCCTCTGTAAAATAAAACTTGGAAGAACAAATTAAATGTCCGATAGTGTATCTCTCACACCAACTCCTCTGAAATGTCAATACATTTTTAAGTAGATTTGGTTAAATCAATTGCCATGAGCTGACATAGCCTTTGTCAGTACAAAACAACACTACGTTCATTGACATGTTACTTTGCCATAAAGGTCACACTGGTCGTCTTTTTCTCTAATTTGGCTACCTTAAACAAAGATTCTCAAGATATTCGCAAAGAACAGCTCCACTTATGACTATGCTTTAGTTATGCAATCGAACATCTGATAAATTAGGAATTACAATAAATCTTTCTGTGCCCTTTGAAGCTTGGTGCACTTGTTTATTGTTATTAAAGGAGCATACATGGTGCTCTCCATTTTAGAGGAAAGAAACGTGGTTGCTATGGTGCTGCCTCATTACACATGTGAGGTAGTCGCATACATGCTCAGAGCACAATGCTCCACCATCTGGCACTATTAAATTTAAGAGCGATAATAAATAAGTTCTGTTACAGTTTTAAAAAAAAGTCCATAGGATACTGGAAACACAGGCAAGTCCAAATGTTGGGCTTTTCATTTTAATCACTTGGGTGAGGTGCCACCACAATGACGATAGAAAGGAAATTCCAAGATTTTAACCCAGCAACAATGAAGAACTGATGATACAAGTCCAAGTCAGGATGACATGTGACTTAGAAGCGAGCTGGGCAGTGATGGCATTCCCATAGTATTTTATCTTTCTAGTGTTTTATCTTTCTTACTAATAAATGGCTTTGTGTGTAAAGATGCCACACTCAGTGGTTCATACCCGAGGTAGTTCCCACTTGTCCACAGTCTGGGTGTCTGGTTTCGTGCTGAAATTAAATGGATGTCTAACCGACAAAACAGAGTCAGGTACAGTGGGGGTAATAATTAGCGGGTTATCCCAACCTGATTGCTATTCAGTAACCCATGCTGAGTGTTGTGTGCGGATGGACATTTGTTGTACATGGGATTGGGTTCAATCCTTCCATGGTAAAATTATTGGAGATATGAACCAGGCCAGCTGACATTAAGAAACTGCTATTTGGTTGTAGAATTGGAAGGCTGCCAGCACCTGTGATACCATAATCCATTGAGAATCAATTGTTTCAGGTGAGGAGGCAGAAAAGGGCAGAAAATTGGGAAACAAATGAAGTTCACAAGTTTTCTAAAGCAGCGCTTAGTGCTGTGACTAATGCTGTACTGGTGGATAAATTCAGGTTTACCAACACCCACTGTCTTATAACATAAAAGGAGAGACAGTGCTCCACAAATCAGGAAGCACAGTCAATTGGGTGAAGATGAGATAATGATCAATTAATTTTCCAGTTACTAAAATACAACATCAACTGGTATGTCAAATATACTGATGTAGCAGGTGAGGTGAGTTTTTGGTGTCGTGACTTCTGATTTTGGTGCGGGGCTGGATGTTAGGTCCCACCCAGGGAGAGGGTGGGCCGGAGGGGGAGACATGGGGTGGGGAAGAGAAAGAGGGAGAGAGAGAAGGAGGGGAAGGGGGGAGAGAGAGGTGGGGGAGAGAGAGACAGTGGGGCGGGGAGTGAAATGGAGGAGGGAGAGACCTGGAAGGATGGCAAGGAGAGGGGGAGGGAGAGAGAGGAGGGAGAGAAGTAAGGGCAGCAGCAAGGAAAAGCAGAAGTCCAGGATTGGCAAGTCACAGTGGTTAGGCGCCAAAGGCCCAAATAGGACAAACCAAAGCCTCTGACGGTGGCTCGAGAAGTGGCAGTACAGCTGTGGAAGACTTAGGCGGACCACCTAGACAGCAGCCCTGAGTTTAAGGGGCCACAAAGAAAGCAAGATCCCCTTGGTGGCTGGGGGACAAGGTAATCTGGGACACATTGTCACGGGAAATTAGCAACAGGAGCTCCACCAACTTAACGCAGCTGTTCGGCTGATTAGAGATCAGGTGTTAAGCTCTCAATGGTATCCTGGCGGGTCTGGAATGCCGGTCGTGAATATCCATTGGAAATAGTTTGTTTCTCCAAGTTAAGCTTTTCAATTAATGTTTATAAAGATTTGATCCCAGTGAAATAAAAGATCCCCGTTTTCTAACCTTTGTGCAGTCTATGCGCTTGGATCCCATGTAACACAGAGAAGGCATCGATGCAAGTGATTAGCCAAACTTCAATTCCATTTTTAATTCTGCCACAGCAAGATCAGCATTGGGGTCAGCTAACAGAACAGTGGAAACAGGCTTCAGTTTCATTGCAGACTTTGGGCAACATGCTCATCAGAGCATTGAAAATGGAACAGAAGAACAGATTTGTTCTTTTAACAAATGATCCTTCAACTCTGTTCATCAGCAAGGTGACCTACAAAAGCCTGGGATTCTAGTTAACACAACATAAATTATTGAAGTTAAATTGTCTCAGTGCCCCCCACCACCACACCCAACCTTGCCATACACACAATCCAGTTTCATCTACATTCAATCAGCACTCAAGAGCTGCACTCACTCTCCTTTATGACTCAGCTTGTATTATTTTCCTTAACTGTACAAGTTGGACACTTGACAAAGCAGTTTTGCATATTGCCCTATTTTATTTTAAGCAAAAGGGTGTTCACCCTAATAGAAAGCCAGCTAACACAAAGATTTCACAGTTTCGACATTAATAATTTCACATTCACTGCCTTGCATTACAACATTCAGCATTACATTATATCTGTTAGGTCATTGAGTTGATTCCCACTTACAAATTTAACAAAACTTGGGCTGTAACTTCCAACTGGTGTCAGAAAGAGATGGACCGCAAGAATTAGAAGAAATAAGTACATGCTCATCTGCGCTTGAAAATTATGCTGACATTTCCAATCACCAGAGCAGCTTGGGATCTGGATCGAAAGGCTCCCCCAAGGCCCCAGGGAGGTGCAGCTCCGGTTGATTCAAGGGTTCAATTTTTAAAGCATTAGTTGCCGTAAAGCAGGTAAGTTCAAAAGGGCCCAACAAAATTGACAGGCCAGTCGGGGGAGCTAAGTGTCAAGGTAAGTGGATAGGATTTGGGGGATGGTGGGCGGGGGCAGGGGTCAGGGGCGTCAGAGGATGGGTAGGTCGGGGGTGGGGCGGATCAGAGGTGTCACAGGTTGGGGGCTGGGGGATCGGAGGCGTTGTAGGTCGGGGGTGGTGTCAGAAGTGTCATAGGTCGGGGGCGGGGAGGGGTGTGGTCGGAGGGGTGGGGATCCCATGGGGCGAGTGGTCCCGTTGAGGAGGTGGTCAGGAGTGTGGGAGGAGTCCCATAAGGGGGCGGGCGCCAAGTATGTTTGCGCCGGGGGGGGGGGGGGGGGGGGGTGTCCCATGGGGGTTGGTCCGGGTGTTTACAGTAGTACTCAGAAGTTAGAAGAGATTTGAATTCTAACTTTTTCTGGGTAACTGTTGGTGTAACCATCCAAAGTTTGTGATTTAAATCACATTTTCAGATGATTCCCAGAGCAGCGCAATTGTCCAGCAGAAGTTTGCACTTCTGGGAAATTGCTATGCAAACCCTTATCTAGGCACTTCCGAGAGAGACTCCCCAGTGCATCTTTGGGGTACTCCCCAAATTCTACACTGGCGAGCTTGGAAGTTCTGGCCCTAAGTTTAACACAGATTCACTTAGTTAAAATGCACAAGCATGTTTTATTGAGCCATTAATTGCAGTTCTACAATTTGATTGAGATCTCTTAGAATGGACTTCTTTCACTGCTTTCTCCCTTAAATTAAACATATTGGGGTAGAGTTTTTGCCAGGCTGCTTCAGTGCAATTTGCCCAATATTAGCCGAACCCACATAAAAGATCAAGCACAAGTTAAGTCCAATGCACTGTATTTCCATGATCCTTAATTGCTGGTTTAAAACATCATACTAGAAGCCCACCCCATCCTCCCCATCATATTAATGAGCATGGCAAGTTACCACTAATTGCATCCACTGACAGCCCTTCATAGTGTCGTAGAATGGTTACAGAACAGAAGGATGCTTTTGGCCCATTGTGTCCATGCTGCCCTCTGCAAGAACAACTCAATTGATCTCTCCCCCCAGCCCTTTCCCCGTAACCCTGCAAATTTTCTCTCTTCAGATAATTATCCAATTCCCTTTTGAAAGTCACAATTGTATCTGCCTCCAGCACACTCCCAGTCAGTCTATTCCGGATCCGAAACACTGGCTACATAAACATTTTCCTCGAGTCACCATTGGTTCTTATGCCAATTACCTATGGTTCTTGATCCTTCTGCTTGATCCTTCTGGGAACAGTTTCTCTCTACTTTATCTGGACCCCTCATGATTTTGAACACTTCTCTTAAATCTCCTTTTAACCTGCTCTCTAAGGAGAACAGCCCCAGCATCCAATCTATCCTGAAGTCCCTCATCCCTTGGAACATAACACATTTTCTGCACTCTCTCTAAAGTCTCCACATCCTTAATTGGAATTGGACACAATACTCAGAATTGGACACAATACTCCAGCTAAGGCTGAACTAGTATTTTATAAATGTTCATCAGTACTTCCTTGCATTTGTACACCATGCCTCTATTTATAAAGCTCAGGATCCTATTTGCCTTTTTAGCCACTTAACTTGTCCTGCCACCTTCAAATACTTGTGCACATAGATCCCCAGGTTTCACTGATTCACTGCACCTCTTTAGAATTGTACCCTTTATTTTATATTGTCTCTCCACATTCTTCATTCCAAAACGTCTTACTTCACACTTCATTAAATAACTTTTGCCATGTGTCTGCCCATTCCACAAGCCTGTCTGTATCTTCTTGAAGACTTTCACTATTGTTTTTACAGTTCACAATACACTATAGGCTCTCCAGTTCAGAAAATCTATTTTTTCAGCAACACCAGCTGTCCAGGTATTTTTTGAGCAGATCCAAACAACTCTCAACATCATTTTATTACAGTACTTTGGGAGCAGAAACAGGAAGACACAATATTTGGTGTTGATATCTAATGGGTTCTGTTGATGGATGTTAAATACCTAGTAGTTTAAGCTAATAAGGTTAACAGGTGTTGGGTGTTGATTAATCATACTCAGATGTGTATATAAAGAAGAGCACAGAGAGAGATTATGTTAGAGTGGAGAAGTAGGCTCTGCAATAAACAGTCTCTATCAAAAGCATCCTAGTCTCAGTGTCTTCAAAACCAGGTTTGGGAATTTATCTAATACTTGGATGGGTAAACAATTTTTTATTATTTCTTTATAATGTTTTATCACTATTTTATGCTTCAGGCAAATATTTATATCTAGTGTTTTCCAGTTCACGCACTTGTAATTAGGCATTCTAACATTATTTTATAATCCAGAAAATTCCAAAATTCAGAAGTGACTTGATCGTAATCATTCCGGACTGGAGAGGCTGAAGCGTACTTCCAAGTCTTGCCATCTGCAAATGCTGAAATTGTGCCTGGTCATCAAGCCTGGGACATCAATAAAAGCAGTGGTCCCTGTGTGCAACCCTGGGGAGCCCCACTGTATGTCTTCCTCCAGTTTGAAAAGCAACTGTTCACCACTACTCTCAGTATCCTGCCTCCCAACAAACTTCACATCCATGCTTTAAAATAGGGTTATATATAGGCAGTGGCCTACACAATTTGTGACAAAACCATTTTCAGCTGTGTTGATAAAACTGCAGGTTACCACTCTGAAATAGAGCAAGAATTTTTTTTAATGGAGTGGGGGGGGAGGGGGGTGGAATAAGTTATCAAATGTTTCCCAATTGTATTGGCTCATGGAAGATTTTACATTTTGATTATTCAAATAAGTTTCATTAGAAACTTGGGCCTCAACTTCACTTCAGAAAGTTAATGAAATTTTCAGTGCAATTTGTGTTGAAGTGCCAGTTCTGCCCACAGCAGAAACTCCACCCCATGATACCCCATGAATTGCTGTTGCTTGAACACTTATCTACATAGAATGCATCCCAGATCCTTTAATTCTGATCTAAAGTTTAATACATTAAATTGCAAGCAATTTTTGAAGAGCAAGGGCCTTCACCAGTACCATTTTTGAAGACTGAATGTCTACAGAATTTAACCAGGATCTTGAGATTCTTGTTGATTCTAGACCGGTCAAGAACGAGGAGTGCAAAGTAATTTCCATAATTGGCCTAGAGATACAAACAATCAGATCTACCTCACATATGGAGAACTGAAATGCACTCAGTGGTAGGTATCCTTTCATAAAACTATTTTTTCATCTCACAAATGAAAATGAGAATTTGTATTCCTCCTGTTGGCTGCCAATGACTTATGGTTGCACCAGTTCTGTGTAAATGCCATGGGCCGACAGGATTCGGGATTTTTGAGAGATCATCCAAGCATCCTCTCTTTCCCCCCGCCAATGCCCTCCCCACTACCACACAACCCCTGTCCTTCCAACTACCCCGCCCTTACACCCAAATCTCCATAGAATTGAAACAGATAGAAACAGGTGCTAAAAGTTAGCAACAGTCTGCAGTCTAGAGAAAACAGAGATCCAAACTGGAGCGGTGACAGAGCCTAAAGACAACAGCAGCTTAAGCAATGACCTCCGGTTTCCCATCATGCTGAGTACTTTGGCATGCTTCCTGATGCCATCTGTCCAGCTAGCTGATTGTCTCCGCCAGTTTATCTTTTTCAGAATACAGTGCAAGAATAACACTTAACTGTTTCCTTTCTCCTCTGCTCCAAGTTTTTTCAAAGCCATTGTAGTGCATATAACGTAAGTAACTTATACTTAGCAAATATACACAGGAAGCAAAAAGCTACTGTGGATGCTGGAAATCCAAAACAAAAACAGAATTACCTGGAAAAACTCAGCAGGTCTGGCAGCATCGGTGAAGAAGAAAAGAGTCGACGTTTCGAGTCCACGTGACCCTTCAACATGTTGAAGGGTCATGTGGACTCGAAACGTCGACTCTTTTCTTCTCCACCGATGCTGCCAGACCTGCTGAGTTTTTCCAGGTAATTCTGTTTTTGTTATACACAGGAAGCCTCCATTTTAAGTTGTCCATTTTAAATAGTTCTGCTTTAATGTCGGTCAGTTAATGGAACCCATATTCATGTTTAGTTTCGGGAGTTTCATTTTAAAGTTGGTTTGCGCCGAGTCCGGCAGAGGGCCACATGACCCAAGTGGCACCATTTTGGAGCAGCCTCTGCTGCCCACGACCCTCCCTCTCACCACTAACCCTCCAAGTTCATGACCCCAGCGGCTCGTTGACCCTCCCTCTGGTTCACGGCCTCTGCTGCTCCCCGACCCTGCCTCTCCAGCTCACTTACTGCAAATCAATGCTGTTCTTCCTGTCTCTTACCACTCATCTGCAGGGCCCTCACTCTCAGCAAGGGTGCAGGAGAGGGAAGTTCGGCAAGAGGAAAGGGTCCGGAGTAACTGGGAAGGTCAAGGAGTGGCAGAGTTTACAAATTGGAGGGTTACAGCAAGAGGATCAGGGAGTGGCACCGGCTGTGAACTGGAGGGCCCACAGCAACTGGGAGGGCTAACTGGAGGGTTGGCAGTGAGAGTGAGGGTCAAGGAGCAGCAGAGGCAGTGAGCCAGAGGTCAGCAAGAGGAAGGGTCCATAGCAACCAGGAGGGTCAGGGAGCAGGATGTGTTCTGAGTGGGAGGTTCGGCATACAGGAGGTTCGAAGAGCAGGATCAATGGCAAGGAGCTGCAGGAAGTTGAAAGTCAGCATTTTTTAAAAAATGCATTTTAGTTTAATAGTTATTTCTTTTACCTATTTAGGAATTTAGCAATGTAAAGTATTTCAATTTACAGGGTATAATATTTTAATTTTATTTTCTGACGAGAAAGGCCCTACAGCTTTTACATTGGTTTTAGTAGGAAAATCTGATTTGCTTAAAGTCCTTTTATTTAAAGGTACACTTAGGAACTCAACTACAACTTCAGGTGAGGACTTACTGTTCAAATTCTTTAAACAGTAGGCCACCAACAAAAAGTAGTCAGCAAGACCCTCTGGGGAGTGGGGATGTGAGAGGTATGATAAATGGTCACATTACAGGAGGGGTGGGGGGTGAAAGAGCTGGGAAGAGGAAATGTGATGGAGAGAGGAAGGGAGGAAAGGGAAGCTGAAAGTCAAAGAGGAGGAAGGGAGAGGCAGTGAGGCAAGAGAAAAAAAGGAAGGACAGAGTGTAAGGGGAAGGGAACAAGGTTGGAGAGCAAGAAATTAAAGGATAAAGAGAATGCAAGGACAAGTCACAGGAGCAACACTAGAATGACACTCACCGCCATGACCAGGCATTTCAGGCTCCAACAAATTCTGTATAATGAAATTTTTCCAGCATCTTTCTGTACTTTCTCAATGGTGATATTATGTTGATGATCCCTCATGACTGACCCCCAAGTACAAGAAATAGCATTTCCTTATTAACCCTATCAAAGTACTTCATAATTTTTAAAAAAATCATTAAATCTCCTTACCGTTCCTGCTCTAACAAAAGCAACAATCAAGTCTCTCATCAAAACTAAGCGAGAGAGAAATCCAGACAGGAAAGAGATTTTCTCCCACACAGGAAGAAAGAGCTGTTAACACATTTGGAAATAAATATGTTCAGACATAGAGGGACAAAGAGATGGAGACAGAAATGAGACAGAAGTTAAGGCGCATAGGGGAATAGAAGGGGGACACACAGGCACTTTTGGAAAGAGCAAAGCACTGAAAAAGAGAGGAATTGGCAAAGTGAGATGCATAGGGTCATAGCCCCAGAACGATTGTTCTGATTCATTTACATCACGGAAGGCTGCCATTCGGCCCATCAAGGCTATTCCAGCTCTCTTGGAACAATTCAGTCTGTCCCACTTCCCTGCTTGATCCCCACACCCCTGCGAGCAAGTTTATTTCCTTTCAGTGCTCACTATTTTCTTCTGAAATCATTGATTGTCTATGCTTCCACGACCGTCTGGGCAGCAGGGTGCAGGACATTACGAGTCACTACATAAAAAAGTTCTCATATTCTCCCTACATCTCTTGCCCAAAACCTTAAATCTGAGTCCCCAGTCTTTGTACCATCAGCTAATGGGAGCACATTTTCCTTGTCAACTTTATCCAAACCTGTCATAATCTTGTACACCTCTATCAAATCTCCCCTCAGTCAAACAGCCCCAATGTTTCCAATCTAATCTTGTGACTAAAATTCCCCATCCCTGGAACCATGCTAGTTAATCTAATCTGTACTCTTTCAGGAGCCCTCACAACCTTCCTAAATTGCGGTGGCCAAAATTAGACACAATGCTCAAGTTATGGTCTAACCAGAGCTTTATAAAGGTTCAGCAAAACTTTCCGGGTTTTGTACCCAATGCCCCTATTTATGAAGTCCAAGATCCCATAAGCTTCGCTAACCACTCTTTTGTTTTATTCATTCACAGAATGTGGGCTTTGTTGGCTAGACCAGCATTTATTGCCCATCTCTAGTTGCCCTTGAGAAGGTGGTGGCGAGCTGCCTTCTTGAGCTGTTGCAATACATGTGGTGTAGATACACCCACAGTGCTGTTAGGAAGGGAGTTCCAGGATTTTGACCCAGCGACAGTGAAGGAACGGCGATATATTTCCAAGGCAGGATAATGAGTGACTTGGAGGGGGCTTCCAGGTGGTGGTGTTCCCATCTATCTGCTGCCCTTGTCCTTCTAAATGGTAGCGGTCATGGGTTTGGAAGGTGCTGTCGAAGGAGCCATGGCGAATTCCTGCAGTGCATCTTGTAGATGGTACACATTGCTGCTACTGTGTGTCAGTGGTGGAGGGAGTGAATGTTTGTGGATGTGTTGCCAATCAAGCGGGCTACCTTGTCCTGGATGGCATCAAGCTTCTCGAGTGTTGTTGGAGCTGCACTCATCCAGGCAAGTGGGGAGCATTCCATCACACTCCTGACTTGTGCCTTGCAGGTGGACAGGCTTTAGGGAGTCAGGGGATGAGTTACTCGCAGCAGGATTCCTAGCCTCTGACATGCTCTTGTAGCCACAGTATTTATATCACTAGTTCTGTTCATTTTCTAGTCATTGGAACCCCCCCCAAGGATGTTGATAGTGGGGGATTCAGTGATGGTAATGCCATCGAACGTCAAGGGGTGATGGTTAGATTCTCTCTTGTTGGAGATGGTCATTGCCTGGCACTTGTGTGGCGCAAATGTTACTTGCCACTTGTCAGCCCAAGTCCGGTTATTGGCCAGGTCTTGCTGCATTTGGACACGGATTGCTTCAGTATCTGAGTCGTTGAGAATGTGCTGAACATTGTGCAATCATCAGCAAACATCCCACTTCTGACCTTATGATGGAAGGAAGGTCATTGATGAAGCAGCTGAAGGCAGTTGGGCTGAGGACACTACCCTGAGGAACTCATGCAGTGATGTCCTGGAGCTGAAATGACTGACCTCCAATAACCACAGCCATCTTCATTTGTGCTGGTATGACTCCTACCAGTGGAGAGTTTTCCCCCTGATTCCCATTGACTCCAGTTTTGCTAGGGCGCTTTCATGTCACACACGGTCAAATGCAGCCACTCTCACTTAAGCTCTTTTGTCCATGTTTGAACCAAGTCTGTAATGAGGCCAGGAGCTGGGTGACCCTGACGGAACTCAAACTGGGCGTCAGTGAGTAAGTTATTGCTAAGCAAGTGCCTTTTGATAGCACTGTTGATGACCCCTTCCATTACTGATGACCAAGAGTAGACTGATGGGGTGGTAATTGGCTGGATTAGATTTGTCCTGCTTTTTGGGCAATTTTCCACATAGCTGGGTAGATGTCAGTGTTGTAGCTGTACTGGAACAGCTTGGTTTGGGGTGCATCAAGGTCTGGAGCACAAGTCTTCAGTACTGTTGGCGGAATATTGTCAGGGCCCATAGCCTTTGCATTATCCAGTGCCTTCTGCCATTTCTTCATATCACATGGAGTGAATTGACTTGGCTAAAGACTGGCATCTGTGATGCTGGGAAGCTCGGGAGGAGGCAGACATAGATTATCTACTCAACACTTCTGGCTGAAGATTGTAGCAAATGCTTCAGCCTTATCTCAACATGTCCTGCCACTTTCAAAGATCTATGCATGCATGAACCCCCAGGTCCCTCTGTCCCTGCACACTCTTTAGAACTGCACCATTAAGTCTGTATTGCTTCTTCCTATCCCTTCTGCCAAAATGCATCACCCAGTTAGGGACCATTAACATTTAAAGGAGGAATACGAACACCCAGTAATATAAATCAACAGAACTATGCCACAAGATTCCACATTTTCAAAAAAACGCAAACCTTATTGTATTTAAAATAGTTAAACAAAACAAGCAGTCTTATCACTATAGATTCTAACCATGTATGTTATACACTCAGTTTTACTTCGTACTCTCTCCCCACCGCCCCCCCACCCCCCACTCCCACCCAAGCTTTTCCTTATAAGACACATCAATCTTAAGAGTTATTTATTTCTATAGGGACCACCAATACATATGCCATAGTCTTCTGGAAACTACTTTAATTCTCCTCAGTTCCATTTAAAACTGAGATGCAAAGGAATTTCTTCTCTGAGGGTAGTGAATGCCTGGAATTCTCTACCCAAGAGAGTTGTGGAAGCTAAATCACAAAGTATTTAAAGAGGAGGTAGGCAGATTTTTGAAATATTGGGGAGTTGAGGGTTATGAGGAGCTAGCACGAAAGAGGAGTTGAGGCCTAGGTTAGATCAGCCATGATCTTATTGAATGGCAGGGCAGGCTTGAGGGGCTGAATGGCCTACCCCTGCTCCTATTTCTTATGTTCTAATTCATTGCCATCCTTTTCTATTGAGAGGAGGATACTCTATTCCTGGAATCTGCTATATTGGCAACCTCCACACAGACAAAGTGGCTACTTTAGGGAGAGTACATGGGAGATCGCAGTTAAAATGAGAAGGATTAATGTACTGCAAACCGCTGTCTGAGCCCCCTCTCTCCATTTGCAGATGGCACAAAGCTGGGTGGGCTGTGAGGAGGATGCAGAGATGCTTCAGGGTGATTTGGACAAGCTGAGTGAGTGGGCAAATGCATGGCAGATGCAATATAATGTGGATAAATGTGAGGTTATCCACTTTGGTAGCAAAAACAGGAAGGCAGAGTATTATCTGAAAGGCTATAAATTGAGAGAGGGGAATGTGCAATGAGACCTGGGTGGCCTCGTACACCAGTCACTGAAGGTAAGCATGCAGGTGCAGCAGGTGGTAAAGTCGGCAAATGGTATGTTGGCCTTCATAGCGAGAGGATTCAAATACAGGAGCAGGGATGTCTTGCTGCAATTATACAGGGTCTTTGTGAGACCACACCTGGAATATTGTGCGCAGTTTTGGTCTCCTTATCTGAGGAACGATGTTCTTGCTATAGAGGAAGTGCAGCGAAGGTTTACCAGACTGATTCCTGGGATGGCGGGACTGACATATGAGGAGAGATTGAGTCGGTTAGGATTATATTCGCTGCAGTTCAGAAGAATGGGGGGGATCTCATCGAAACCTATAAAATTCTAACAGGACTAGACAAGATAGATGCAGGAAGGATGCTCCCGATGGTGGGGGAGTCCAGAACCAGGGGTCACGGTCTGAGGATATGGGATAGACCATTTAGGACTGAGATGAGGAAAAATTTCTTCACTCAGAGTGGTGAGCCTGTGGAATTCGCTACCACAGAAAGTAGTTGAGGCCAAAACATTGTATGTTTTCAAGAAGGAGTTAGATATAGCTCTTGGGATCAAAGGATATAGGGAGAAAGCGGGAGCAGGCTATTGAGTTGGATGATCAGCCATGATCATAATGGATGGCGGAGCAGGCTCGAAGGGCCGAATGGCCTACTCCTGCTCCTATTTTCTACGTTTTTATGTTTGCTGCAGCTTCCAATGGTGGAAGTGCTAGAGTGTGGATAGGGGACTGTTACAAACTCATGAGTACATGAACTAGTTGTAGAGTAGGCTGTAAACTGAATTCTTCAGAAGGAACATTGGATCACATAACTTCTAGAAATATTATTGGATTTATCTTAAAAAAACCTTGCACCTCCTGTAGTCGAGAATTTTTATTTCTGGCTTCATACCTATTATCAACATCATACAATTATCAACAACTGTAAAGTTGTATTCAGCATAGCCAGCTGCAGAGAAAAGCTTCTTGTACTCTGCTCCGACACAATGCCCTAATCCCAGAAATGCACCCTGGGTAGATTATTCCACTTCTCAAACCAACTACTTCCTAAGCGGCAATACCAACTTTGTGCCAAATTAAGAGCAGTTTTGCTGTGGAGTCATACCTTGGGAAACTGGGTTACAATTATCAAACTAGCATCATGTAGGGCCCTTAAAGCCAGAATAGAAAGAAGAGATTAAATGTAACAATTGCACTTAAGCAGCAATATATAACATCCCAAGATGCTTCTCAGATGGGACTCAATCAAGCGGTAGTCAGCAGAAATGGCTGGTCAGAGTGTTTTAAGGCAGCTTCTGAATGTGGGGAAGAGAAGATGTAGCAAGGTGGAAGGCTATAGGAGAATTCTCAAGTATGGGGCAAAGGGGAGTGTGATGGAGGAACGAACAGAGCTTGAAGAGCAGAGGCTGTATGATGGAATTTTGCATTGAGGGATGAGATGGAAAAGAGCACGGCCATGTGTCAATTTATACCTGAGGCCAAAGATTCTGAACTTCATATAGTGAGGAACAGGAAAGTAGTTGAGGTGAGCAAGGATTAGGGTGATAAAGGAGAATGACTTAGCACAGTACAGGGTGAAGACAACAATTCTAGATGAGTTGGGATTTATGAAGGGGATCTGGTGAGAAGGGCACTGGAGAAATTGTGCCTGGAGTGATCAATGAATTAATGAGGATTTAAGTGGTGACAGCAAGGCAGGGGTGCATGGTGTATTGAATTCAAATCAAGGCTTCAGTGGTGAAAGAAAGTGCAGAGTTCTAAGCCCACCCCATCACCCCATTCAGTTTTTTTTAAAAGCACTATTCTTCATGCACTACTAAAAATATCTATCCATTTTCAAGCGTAATGTGATTGATCTGAGGCATGGTGACCTTTTCCAGCAACCAAATTGGTGCCCAACAAACAAGCAACTTCACAGTTTCCAGCCATTGCCACTGCTCACCAAGTAACTCACTGTGTCGTCCAATTCATTTCTGTTGAAAAGAACAATAATGACTGTTCCCACATCTGCTTGCTCCCATAGGCTCACTTCCTCCACAACCAAGACCACATTTTTTGAAAATCCATTTAAAAGATTTCCCAACTGATCTGGTCCAGCAGGCCCCAACAACTGAGTCTACTCTACGGATGAAACACATTTCCAATCTGATCTTAAATTAAATGTTAGATTTGGAGCTTTCATTTTTAGACACTTGAGGTTTAAAATGATGGAAATCATGATTGCTTGAAGGGAGATTATGAATTTTCTGAAATGAGTTTATATACTAGGAATCGTCTAAATCTTAATATACAAGATTAAATATAGAGTCCTGCCCAATGCAGTAATCAGCAGTGTGTTCAGGGTTCTGAACTACCTGTAGGCAATATTACAAGGGATCTATTAGGACTGTGTAAGAGTTTGCATGGTCATGAATATTACAAAGAATTGGAACAATATTGTAACTCATTTTCAATGCTCCTAAATATTGAAAAGTGAACTACCAGAGCTCAAGGCAAAACATCTGCTGTATGTACTTTGTATTAATTAACAGGTCCTGCAACAAAGAAGTGAGACTTCAATTACATAATACAAAAATATTTCATGTAATTACTATAATACTCTCTCATTTGCATTTTTAAAAAATTGAACAGTTCAGGTTACAGTGCTACCAGATTCAGGGTAGTTATCTGATCTCTGAAAAATTTTATGTTCATTATTGATCCAGTGTAGAATTCTTGAAAGTAGCAATTATACACAAAATTTTACAGTACAAATCCTCAAGAAAAAGTCACAGGCCATGTGTTTCATTATTTCTTTCTGGAGAGACTAAACTTAGTACAGACTTGAAGGTTTTTCTGACAACGCAGGAACTACATCTTGAATTTTGAACCTTTCTAGCTCTCAATTACCTAGTTTATGTGCACTGCCTCAGGCACTGTGCACCTGGCCAGCAAATGCGCAAATTATTTTGCACAAAAACTTTGAAAAGACTGCTCGTCACATTGTATAGTGTACCTTCGAAAACAAAAAAACTGAATAGTAAATCAAATTCCTTCTGCTAGATTACTTCAGGCTGAGTGATTTTGTCCCTTGATTTAAACATTAAATTTGAAACATACTACCTCTCGCAAAATAAATCTTGCCTTGTTACTTCGAAGCAGTCTAAAAGCCTGTTAAATCAGTCGTGAAACATTCAATGAGCAAGTTGTGGAAAGATTTCAAATAGCGAGTGTCATGAGAAGTTCAAAGACAAAAAAAAAGCAACAACTTTACTCCGTTAGAGGCGTCAAGAACTAATGAAGCCCACATGTTTTCATTGGGAAGGTCCATTATATAGAACATTTTAATATTATGAATACATTTTGGTTTCAATTAAGATAATTGAAGGGGAGGGAAGTAACTGCGAAGGGGGAAGGGAAGTAATTTGTGTGAAATGTGACTTCAGGTAGCTTTTGGGGATCTGTTGGCCATTTTTTTTACTCAAAGACTAAATCCCTGGGAATGGACAAGCAGAATCTTTGAATGTGCATGATAGCAGGAGAGATCAATATACTAGGTATATTTTTCTACATTCCGTACCTTTTACAGCCTGTAGCAGCATACTAAAGCAGAATACTGCAGGACTACCAATAGCCACAATGAAAAACTTAATGTAGCTAGTCTTCAATATCTACTAACTGAAAGCCATAAGTACTTATAACAATATAATTTCCCATTTAAGAAATAAATGCTTACATTTGAAAAGGACCAAAAAGGTGGTTTGTTTACTAGTGGCAAACTAAAATCAAGGCCTCAATTGGGAACTATGGAGGACAAATTGCAACCAACTTTCAAATAGGACCCTATGGCTCAAACACACATGCACTGTCAATTTCTGAAATAATTGCAAAGCGAGTGTGATTGAAACTAGGTTTAAATGAACAGATGCCGGAAATCATTCAAAATTTTCCACAGTATTGTGTTATAGGATTTAGATCAACAACAAAGGGCAAGTTTTTCCCATTTTGTATTGCAAGGTCTATTTGTTCATGTCTGTGGGAATTATTCAAGGTATCCAACAGAGCAAGACTAATTTAATGATAGTTACCCTTCAATAATTGTGTCAATCAGAATATTTGATTAGATCATGTGATTTTTTTTTTTATCCCACTATCAACCCAAAATTGCAAAAGGGCAATGGATATAATTACTCACTGCACTACAAGAATCAAAGCTTCATCAGCCTCTACAGTGCCACACCATCATAAAGCAGAAAAACCAAAGTTGTCAAGTTATTCAGAAAAAGCAAATAGGTCCATCGCCAAAACTGTGTTCAAATGTCTTTCAAGTGCATCACCCATTCTTGATGACCCATTATAAGACAAGAGCATTTCCCACTCTGTTGTACCCCAGATAAATGCTGTGCCAAGACAAAACATCAGGTTACCCATAGGATCACATCTTGACAAAAAAAACTGGAGCAAGTTGCCCTTAACCCTATACTGTGGCTTCCAAATGTTCCACAGCTAGCCTTGCTGTCCCCTTTAGTTCCAACAAATATATGTTTCATTGTCCCCTTGTCTAGAGCCCATGTTCAGCCCTGATGATTGGTACCTTGTCAGCAATGCATCTGTTACTACTGTTAATGGTAGGGAACACAGTTGCAAGGGATTGACTTCAAGTATACTGTCTTCCTGTGACCACTACGCAAGATCCAGGGCTGAAGTCTTGCAAGGGGATAATCGGTTCTTTAGAGAATTTGTGGATGCCTGAGACAGGACCTCACAACAGTAATGGTGCCAGTAGGAACTAAAAGCTTGTAAGCAGATGTGGTTTATTTCTCCTCACAGACACCATCCCCACTCTTCAAGAATACCAAGGCAGTGCATGATACTTTGTTGGGTTCTGTTTTTGTAAACTTACGCCTCTCGTGGGTATTAAGTGGTCGATTCTGTCCTTTAAACAGTATCATCTTAAGAGCACCCAGTGCAGAGCTTCATCGGAGCAGTACAGTGGTATTGTCCCAACTGGTCTCATGATCTCCAAGCTGAATACTCTGAAGTGTGTTTGAAAGGATCAGGTCTGCATTTGACTTACATAGAGATCTTATCAACTCATGCTAGGCGGTGTTGGCATTCTTTTAGCTGGTGCTAATGAGCACCTCTATGTCTCTGGTTGATGTGATGTGTCAAGTGTGTTAGCATAGTGGGTGGTGTGTAGTCTGCTTGTCACCTCGTTTTCAGCTCTTACCGCTGCCTAGTGGTACAACTATTACAAAAAGAGAGCCAAGCACGTAAGCTTCTCCTGCCAGTACACATGCTCCTTATCAATATGACCTATGTAGTGCCTCCCCATGACAAATGCATAAACTGGGTATCTCACAGATCCAGACTTAACTACTGAGGCAGCCTGGCCCCAAGAGGCATGGCATGCAGGCCCACTGGCATGTGATTACATCCTGATGCCCATGAACCAGACCCCCAGCTATGGGTAAACAGCCCAACTGCTTTGCGGGTGTACCAGGAGAGAAGGCAGCTAAGGGAATAAACCCTTACAGAGAATCTGGAGTCGAGTCCCATAGGCGGTAATCTGTCAGGCAACTTTCCGCCACTTCCTGCAGCAGAGCTGGTACCAAATAGCACTGGTTCTATATTTTCATTTGGACAATACTAGCAATGCTGAAATGAGGTTCCTGATGCTTGGGCAACTCAGGGTATCCATACTATTTTCCCAGGACTGTGCCCTGGAGAGGACAGTCCAGCTTCATGGTTTACACTGGCACAACACAGGAAGCAACTGTTACCGGTTAGAGGCTCTCACTTGATTGCCATAGAGCATGAGTGTCACGGATTATTACCAATGGTGGGGGAGATCATCGTGTTTCATTGGATAGCTACCACCCATCTCAAGCTGGGCTGCCCCCAGTCAGTTAGGTGCTGTCCCACCATGGCCTATTTGCTTTAATGGGTGCTTGAAGCTTAGAGAGTCATCTCTCTTCAGGTGGGTTACTAATCCATGCACCAGGCAAGACGAACTCAAGACACCAGTGTTTTGCATCACAAGCTCAAATGCAAGGACCATGGGTCCTGGCCTCACCAATGATTTTCTGCAGGTTGATGAAGCATACAAGACAGCAGTGAGCGACAAAGAACTTACAAGGCTCAGTGAACATTGTGTAAGCCTAGCTTGTTGCAGCGCAGCAAAGTGGATCACTTAAAGGGAAACACTACACATTAATCTGGCAGGGAAAAACCCAAGAAGCAACACATGAGCGTGGAGTGGGTTTCTCTACTTGCAGTGATTAAATCCCCTGCAACAGAAGGCTGAGAGAGTCTTCTTACTCTCTGCTTGTCAACAAGCGCAGGCCCAGTTACCTCACGTGCATCTATTTCCTGACTCTCACCTCCATCTCGGATGTCAAAGGTCAATTCTATGAGGCACTTGATGCAGGCATCAGCAGAATTCTGTGCAATGAGGGACCAACTCAGGACTTAATGCAAGAATGCTACCAACTACACAGCTTGGCCAACATGCACAGGTCACCAGGGTATTAGTAAGGTGAGCGAAAATGGACAGAGGTTGCTGGAGCTATGCTGTTACCATGCACTGTGTGACGAACAACTACTTCCTAATCAAGCCATGCCGCAAGGGGCTTTGGAGATATCCAAGATCATGCCACTGGCACCAGTAGATCTCATCATCACAAGACGTATCACCCTCAATAGTGTCCTCATCACTTATAGCTATCACAGTACTGACTGTGATACTAACAATTCCTTGATGTGCAGCAAGGTCAGGCTTCAGCTAAGGAAACTATACCATTCCAGAAGAAAGGTCATCCTTGGATCAACACTTGACCCAGAAAGGATCTAGGAGCTCCTCAACATCCTCGATCAGGCTCCTTCAGACAACACCACCTAAGGCTAGACTGTGGTGTCAAGGTGGGATCATCTGCGCAACACCAATGATAACTCATGCACTCATTGCGCATGGGAAAAGAGGGCAGAGAAATGTTGACTGGCTCAAGGTTTATTGGATTGGAATTGAGCCAGTTACTGCAACCAAGATTCCTCATGAAATACAAACAAGTCCCCAGCAAACAAAATCAAGATACACTCAGAACTGCCAAAATTAAGTCTCAACAGACTGCTCGGCACTGCAGCAATTAACACTGGTTGAAACTCTGCAACAGCATACAATCTGCTGCTGAATCCAGGGATGATAGGGGGATGTATGAAGGAATCATGAAAGCAACAGGCCAGCAGCAACCAAATCAGCCCCCTGAAGACCAAGACATGGATGATCACTGAACCTAGCAGGCAGATAGAAAGGTGGGTAGGGCACTACATCGAATGGAGAACATTGTCACTAAAAAAAAGTCTCAGTGCCATTCCAGACTTTCCTATCATGGAGGAGCTGAACAGCGACCCCACCACAGTAGAGCTCAACACGGCCATTGACTGTCTTTCCAATGGTAACACCGCAGAAAATCATAAAATGTGGAAAACTGGCACGACAGTAGCATCTCCATGAATTTGTCTCTGCTGGAAGGTAAGATTTAAGCCTCAAGACATGCATGATGCAAACATAGTCACCTTGTAAAAAAACAAATTGACTGCAACAATTACCAAGGCATCTCCTTGTTAAGTATCATGGGAGGGCCTTTGCTTGCATTGCTTTGACCAGATTGCAGATCCTGGCATCACGTATCTACCCCGAGTCTGTGTGGCTGCAGAGCTGGCAGATCGACAGTTTACATGATTTTCTTATTTCTGCAGTTACAGGAGAAGTGCCGCGAACTATGCAGACCACTCTACATTTCTTTCATAGATCTCAATCTGGTCAGCAAAAGCGGACTCTGAAGCTTGGACAACTTATGCAAGCCAAGAAAAACAGCTGAACAGCTTCCATCTCCACTGCCTCAGATGAATATTGGGCATCACCTGGCAAGACAAGAGTGCCAAATGTGGAAGTACACCAGCTTGCAAGGATCCCCTGCATATTTGCTCTCGAGTCAGCGGCGACTCAGATGATTGGGTCATGTGCGCCAAATGGATGATGGCTGCATTCCCAAAAACATGCTCTATGGCGAGTTTGCTACCGGCATGAGACCACAAGGACATCAATAAGCGAGACCTCAAGTTGACCGATATCTGAGTCAATGCATGGGAAGTCCTTACTGCTGACTGGACTGCCTGGAGACAAGCAGTCAGGAAAGGCGTGGAGAAAGCAAGGGACAAAAGAAAAAACCTGATGTTGGAAAAGTGAGCCCGCCAGAAGGATAAAGCAGCAGTCGCCCTTGGGCCAACACCATTCATTTGTGCCAGTTGCAGAAGGGACTGCCAGTCATGAATTGGCCTCTACAGCCACAAAGACTATGTCCAGTCCAGAAGTGATATACACTTCGGGCACAGTCCGTTGTCTCCCGAGACAGACAGATGCCAAAGGATGAGCTCGCAGCATCAAGCGACTGTCCCAGATCCACTAGAATCATCAAATATTTGGTACAATATTTCTTAAAATGACAGATTTGAAACATTGCACTTCAGTGACTTATATTTTACACAATGATCATGAACAGCAATGACAGTGAGTGGTAATACATTTTGTGCAGATACTAAACCAACTTAGTTTCTTTTTGATGCAGGCAACATATTACGAGGGCATTGATGACAGATGTCCTGTATGATTATGGCTGACCCCGGGCATATCATTGCCTTCTGTACATACCATTGTCCTGCTTTATTTAGCCCACTTTCTGACTCACCATATGGTAATCTAAGGAGAATATCAGCATAATTTTTTTATTCTTTGCCATGCTCGTCTGGAAAAGGACTGCCTGGTATATCTTCTGCAAGAAATGCTGGTTAAGACGAAGTATATAGCTATGTGAAGACAAGTCAGCTATTTAATCAGCAAAGGGAAAAGGTTCCTTCCACAATTTTTCCTGAAACCGACTGCAAATAAGGCATTAATCTTCAAAGATTTTGTATACCCAAAGGCTACAGTGAAATCACTGCCCTACTTCAAAAACTGTTTGTTCACTAACATTAACTAAAAAAAAAAATTACCATGTGCTCACCGTCAGAGATTTGGAAAAATCTGATAAAACAGCTTTGTGTGTGTGGGAGCAAAGTACAGTGAGTATGAGTCAGTGTCAAAATTATGTGGGAGTCAGTGTCAGAATATGTTCAAACCACACTGCTATCGTCACCTACTCATTACACTATTTATTAGTCCTTATCAAGTTGCCAATTTATTTCAATCAACATAATGTGCCAATTAAATCTTTAACTGGTAACAGTAGTTAACATAGGAATTTTCATCTCTAATACTTGGCTGCTGGTCATATTGGTACAACAGTGATAAAAATGGAAATGTAATTTGATCCGACAGAGCAAGAACTCTGCAACAATAGTTCGCCAGTATAAGCCCTAAGGCACCCATGTTGAATATCTGGAGATCTCCATATTCTACAGCAGAATGTATAGTCTAAGTGGGTCATACCCACAGTAGGTGGTTAAAACCATGGCCGGGATTTTCCGTCATAGGCGGGACCTGCCGCAAGCGAGGCGGCATCTCAGCCAGAAGTCCATTGACTTGCAGTGGGACCGGAAGATCGTGGTGGCGGGCAGGTGTGGAAAATCCCGCCTCATATTATAGGAACAGAAACAGCATCAATAGTACAATACATGAACTAGTAGTACATGATTTTGAAATCAGAACAGATTTTAAAAATACATAGTAATACAATACATGAAGTTTGAATTAAACTACAAACAAGCCATTCTTAGTTGGACCGACCACTTGTTTATTGCAAAAAGTGTTCCTCCAAAGTTTATTTTATTCTTGGTTCTGCTTTTCAAAAAACGATAAACCTTTCAAAGCCTCCTGCTCAGACTGGACAATTGTACTTCATAACACAATTGAATCAAATCCAGAGTAGAGGCTGGAATTGAAGAATTAATTATGGCAGGAGTACCCAAAAGAGGTCAGGGGACCACACTGGCAGCCGGTCACAGTGACTCCCAGAAAAATTACACAGATAAAGAGAAGCTTATGCGTCAGAAATAGTTTTTCTTTGCTTTCACCATGCTATGAGATGCCATAGTTATTCTGGTGATCAAGAACTAAGCAGGTTACTTGGGGCAGAGTCCACAAAAGGCAAATATAATTTCACTGGAAAAGAAAATGGACCAACCAATAAGCAAGATGTTAGCCACAGCTTTAACTATGAATAGTCAGTCATCCTCCCTTCTTCAAAATAAAGTGAGTGAGGAACCCCCACATGATCAGTGAGTATATCAGAAACTCATTGTTGTGCATAGGCATATAGATCATGAAGTCCAAATCTTTAATCTGCAGTATCAGGTGAGTTAACTTATTACAGCCTGGACAATCTGGAGTAGCAGAATTGGCCTGTGATACCTAGGGCAGGGTGGGGTAACAGGGAAGAAGAAATCTACCAACATGCACTGAATTACTGCATGGTGACTCGGGCTGAACAACATGGCTATCAGACAATATCGGGACTGGCGATATCTTTGTTCCCTTCAGCACCACCAAAACAGTTTGGCAACAATCACCATCTAGTACCATATTAAAAAATAGCCATTTGAAGGTGGTACTGATGGACTGCTAGCACTAGTAGAACTGTACTCCAGCAGCCACTGCTTTCAGTGGAAGGAAAGGGAAAGAATGCAAGAAAAACATAGGGGGCAGAAAGCTAGCGTCAGTCACATCTAACATACATGATGCCAAGAAAGCATCAATCCTGTATTATTCTTGCAATGCACATGCATCTCCCTGCCTCTGCCCTGCTCAAAAAATAATTTATTCTGTAGCCATATCATCAGGAAAGACATCCCAAATGACTTACCTGATTTGATAAATGAAAATTAATATCAGAAATGACAGTAGACTAACAATTGAGCTGAAAAAGTCTTTAGTGAGTTTTTAAAGCGGGAAGGATGTATAAAGGGCAAGACGAAGAGTTTTTGAAAGAGTCCCAGAGATCACAGGAAAGATGGTTGAAATGGTTAAACAGTGCCAACAGCCAAACAGAGTATGGGGAAAGAGGAGTAGGCCCATGTCAGAGGAACAAAGAGTACAAAAGTGTCACTAAGATGGGGCAGGGCAAGGGATCTAAATTGATTTGTAGGGAATCTGGAGCCAATGGAGACTAACAAGAATAGGGTACAGTAAGTCCTTGCTTAACGTTGACTCGTTTAACATTGTTTCACTTTAATGTCGTTAATAAGGTAGTGTCAGTATATCCATTTAATGTTGCCAGTTACACTAACGCCGTTGGTCACTGACTTCCTCTTCTGTGCTCCTGCTCACATGACCTTACCCGCAGTACTTCTACTCTCCCTTTTCCTCCTGCTGCCAGCCTAGTCTCCTCCCGGCCTTGCCTCCCTGAATTTCTCCCCAGCTTTGCCTCCTGGCGATGCCCCCAGCACTGCTTCCCGCCGCTGCCTCCTGCCCTCGGTTCTTACCTTAGTCCCCAGGGTCTGTTCTTGCTGCTCCATTTCTGGCTTCGCTCCTGGCTCTGCTGGTGAACTTGCACTGAAGTCCTGGGCTCTATCTAGTTGGCAGAAATTGGTCGGTGCAGGTAGTGGGGACTTCACCGGCTACCCGAGGTGACCAACTTCAGCCACTAGATGGAGCCTGGTCAATCTAAAAGTATATTTTATTATTGTACAGTACAGTATGTTGTATTTCCTTTTTATTTAGCAATGTATTTTATTTTGTAAGTTATTTCAGCTAGGAATGCATAGTGCTGCACATGAATGGTACAGTATCTCAACTTGCACATTGATTTTTCCTGGCGAGAAATGTCTACGGAACCTTACTCTGGCTTTAACATCGATTCCTATGAGAACCTATGATTCACAAAGATTTTCAGGAATGCAACCACAACTTTAAGTGAGGACTCTCTGTAATGGAAGTTCTGGGCTTGAGCTAGTTGAAAATTAACTCAAGAAGCTGCACAAGAGACCAAAATTTATATCCGCAGACACAGACCTATCTTATCCTCTATGCCCCACTTCTCAAGAGTTTGGGAAAGGGAAAATAAAGGCACACTGATCTGTCGCTCCAATGATAGTCTGACAATCTTCCTGGAGGTGAAAAAGAAATTTTGCAAATAATTTTCTGTTAATTCTAGGTGAATTTAAGGTTAAGCGAGCCCTGGCTGGAACATCTGTAATAGAAAACAGGTAGGTTTACTAGATATTAAAAAAATGTTAAGGCCAAAGGAAAGGAGCAACTAGAGAAGTCATAATTTTATAACTTTATTCAGAGAACACAAAGAAGAAAGGAAGAGCATGCGAAATACTGTAGATGTTGGCATATAATTCAATCTTTGAAGCCTCAAAGAATTCCTCCAAAAACAGGGTCGACTTATATGCCAAGTATAAAAGTGAACCACTAATGTGGGTGCTGGTGGTCGCCATTTTGAAATGTCATCAGTACCCGACGCAGAGTGGGCGTGTATTAAACTCCTGCACATCTTTGCAGCACAGCACGTTATCGCCTGCTTGATCCCTTGCGCTCAGTTATAAGCTGCCAGCAAGTAAAACATGCATTTGTGGGGTGAAAAAATGAGACTGACTACTAATGCAAATTAAGCATTTTCTGGCTGAAAAAGTGGGGGTTTGGCTTATACACACAGTATATGCAAAAATATTATGCTTGTGGTCAGAAAAATGGGGTTGGCTTATATGCCATGTTGGTTTATTTGCTGTAATTTACAGGAGATCACACAAACAGCAATATGAATACAACGGAGACAACTAAGGGACAAAATGGAACTCTTCAACTCCCCATGTACATTGCCACAGGAGACTGAATAGCACATATATTCATATATTATAGAAAAGCTGCCCTTGGTATCCATATTGTCCTAATAAGTATACTTTAGAGGATTTCAATATCAATGCATGAGCAGAATCTTAAACATAGCTGAGCAATCAATGACCCTCCCCTCAAAACTCAATCCCTGTCCCCATTGTTCTTGCAAACAACCTCTTCCTTCCTCTACAAAGTCCTTGAACATGTTGTCGCCTCACAAATCAGTGCCCAACTTTCCTGGAACGCCATGTTTGAATACCTCCAATCAGATTTCTGCCCCTGTCACAGTACAGAAACTGTGCCTATGAAAGTCACACATGACATCCTATATGACTGTGAAAAGGTAAACTATCCCTCATCATCCTTTTGGATATTGTCTGCTGCCTTTGACACAACTGACCACACTATTCTTCACCAATGCCTCTCCACCATTATCCAGCTGGATGGGACTGGTCTTGTCTGGTTGGCTGGTTCCATTATTATTTAATTATAGCCAGGGAATGAATTTCTATTCGGCCTCATGCATTTCTATCTCTGATGTCTCCCCAAGGAACGATCCTTGGCTGCCTCCTATTTCTCATCTATATGCTGCCCTTCAATGACATCATCAGAAAAGACAGGACCCGTTTTCACATGTATGCTGACGACTTCACCACCTCCACTGTCGCTAAGTTATTAGAACGCCTGTCTGACATCAAGTACTGAATGAGAACTTTATTCCAATTAAATATAGAGGGCTGAAGCTGTTGTCTTCATTCTCCATTACAAACCCTGTTCCCTATCCATTGAATCCATCCCTCTCCTTGGTAACTGTCCGACACTGAACCAGACTGTTTGCAACCTCGTTGTCATATCTGACCCCGAGGTGAGCTTTCAACCACATATCCGGACCTACATGCACACTGCCTATTTCCACCACCGTAGCATCGACCAACTTCCCTCCAGCCTAGGCTCATCTACTGTTCAAATCATTATCCATTTTTGTTACCTCTAGAAATGATTATTCCCACACACTCGTGACTGGATTCTCAAATTTTACCCTCTGTAAGCTTGAAGTCATCCAAAGCTCTGCTGCCTCTGTTCTTACCTGCACCAAGGCTTTGTTCACTCTTCAACACTGTGCTTGCTGACCTACAATGACTGCCGATGAAGCAACACTTTGATTTTATGCTCATTTTCAAATTACTCCATGGCCTCGTTGCTCCCTATTTTTGTAATCTCCTCCAGCACCACATGCCTCCAAAATACCTGTGCTTCTAAAATTCTGAACTCTTGTGCAACTTGATTTTAATTGCTCCATATTAGTGACTGTGCCTTCAGTTGTTAAGGCCCTACACTCTGGAGTTCCCTCCCTAAGCCCCACTGCCTCTCTTTCCTCCTTCAAGATGCTTGCTAAAAGTCACCTCTTATGACCAAGCTTTTGGCCATCTGCCCTAATTATCATCTCATGTGGCTCATGTCAAATTTGGCTTTAAAGTGCTTCTGTGAAGCACCCTGGAGCATTTTATTACATTAAAGGGGTTAACCATACAAACTGCTGCTGCTGTTGGGCCGTTAGCGAAAGAAGCCCTTATAGATGCTGCTGCTGAAATAGTTAACTTTGCTACAGAAAAGTGGCTCAAATGTTATAGATCTAGTTTTGCTCTAATTATGCATAGACTAATAAGGACAATGTAATGATGAAATTGGTGCCATAAGACAAAAACTTCAGAAACCAGCTTGGTTTGTGTCTGCTTCTACTACAGTTATAAGAAACTGAAAATAATTTGAAACACAAGCAAATATTTGCATTCTCTTAAATTATACATCTCAAACTGAAAAACCCACAGGGCACTTAGGAGCATTTTATAACATGATGCATGCTCGTCATCTCACCTTCTGCAATAACAAAAATAGTGCCCAACCAGAAAACTCAGCACTGTAGCAAGTGAACAGTGTTGATTAGGATGGTCACAGGAGTACAAAACTAATATTTTTCTCTTGAATGGGCAGATTTTTAAAAAATAAGCTGTTGAAACAAAAATAAGGTTTTGTTGTAAGGAATGGTAGAAAAGAAAAGGAAAAGCATGGAATTTGTGTCTTGAGCTTAGAGTTATTTCCCTTCCCGCACGTTTAGAAAATTTTATAGCTTCGAAGGATGTGTCACACATTTCTAAACATTACAGTTAACAGGAGTATTTTCCTTTGAAGAGAACAGATATTTAAATGAATCGCAATATTGAGTTAGTCATCCATTTTACTGCATTTTCAGATACTGCAAGACGCTGCACATATAAATGAAATTTTACTATAAAGCCTCTTTTAGTATAGTTATATGGAGTAACTAAAAATCATAGTAAGAAAAGATGACATTTAACATGGGTGTACCACCCAACATTTTGTTCAGAAAAAAGGAACCTGGAGTAAGCTATTATCACAGATGGTAACTGGCATATCAGGTTTACAATTTGCAAAATAATATTTAAAAATTGTAAATCTTGATCAATTCAAAATTCTATCTTGTGACATAAGTGTGATTTACTAGAATTGTGTAGTACATTATCTAAGATTCTTCTACACAATTTTACTTCTAATTTGTCTTTGCTCTCAATACTTGTACGTGTATGAATTGAGGCAGAAGATTCCTGATTTCGACAAAGCTCGTGGCCAACCCAAATCTGCATCTGCACAAACCATGGCATAGGCAGATATCTGGTGCACAAACAGAAAATTAAAATCGTTCCAGTGTGCAACTGCGGCCACCCAGAACAGATCATGGAACATATAAAATCTCAATGCCGAATTCACAAATACAAAAGAGGCATCATAGCAATGCACTTCACTAGCTTGACAATTATTTGGCTTAATCACATGAATGTAAAATTACAGTTATTGCTTCACATCTACCAGCATAAGACAGACATCAGTCCAGGTAGTATCGAGCCATCAACATCAAATCACACAAGCAAAAAGCCTGTCAGCAGTAATCAGAACAAACAATGCCCAATGTAAAATGTAGGTTTCTCTGACGACCAAAACCCAAAACTCAACTCATTTGAGACTGCATAGAATCCAGCAAACCTCTTTCATTTACAAATTTCAAGTACCATAACTTTTTCTTATTCCTGTAGTTTAACACATGTTTGCGCTTTAAATTTACAGATGAAGATGGAATGTCTGTATTAAGCTGAAACCCCTCATGAAAACTGCAACAAATGTTGAGTAAACATTAACAGAGCATTAGAAATTGCCACATAAATATCTCATGCAATGATGTCTATGTGACATTACTAAATTATCATACTTACATTATATTACTTAATTACTACGGTATGCTGCTCAGTTACAACTAAAATAACGAGGTAGAAGCAGAATCACAGCATAAAGTGAGACTTTAGTCTTCAAGGTAATTCAACCCTTTTGCTGAGCTCCAGATATCAGTCAAGCTACAGCATTTGCTAAGTTCTGAAATGGATCCTGTTTCTTTGAAGAGGTTCCCCAGCGAGCGCTCTGCTGCCCAAAGACAGAAATAAAGCATCACAGCTGCCAGGCCACTTGCAGGAATTGAAACACAACACCACACACGATGTCATTTCAATGACACATTATGTGGAACAGCTCTGTTTTACGTTCTGATACCATGCAAATATGTAACTTTGTTTGTTACAGAAAACATAAGTTATCAGATTATAGTTTACTGTTTTAAAAAAAATCTACATAAATTATATTAAGTCTCAATACAGTACTATCTACAAACCTTTTTCAGTTGTAGTGGCAGAACAGATTTACAGTACAATCAACAATAATTCTGCAACATTGTGAAGTCCTGAGTAAATTTTGTAAATATTTGCATTCCCTTCTCTACAAAAACTGTTTACGTATCATTGGTGGTCCTGATCTGCTATCTTAGAGCAGTCAGGATGGAAAGCTGTTAACTACGTTCTCATCCAGCTGCCCTCTCTGTACTTGAACATAGGTAATCAATCTTTCAGTGGAATATTACCCCAACGGGAGCTTCCTGTTCTTCATTGCCCACCATGACAACCCCCCCTTGGATCAAACACAGAAAAAGTGTGCCTACAAACCATACTATTTATTATCATATATAGTTTTGCACTGGTTTTAAAATAAGTTAATGATACCTTATGACTGTTATGAGCTGTACAACGTTTGCCCTCTTAATTTATAAAGATTCTGAAACTCAATGAGATTATTGCATTTTAAATGCTCCCTAGTATAAAATTATTCTCTATGCAAACCAAAATTGTACAGCTCAGCACCAAAGTATGCATTTCAATACTAAAAATGATAAAAAAATATATAACCTTCTTCATTAGTGTACTTAATATTTTATAGTTGAACTGAACTTTTGGTAATATGTTGAATAATAATCACAAGAAAAATAATTCACTGCAGAAGTGAGTGCAGTTTTGTAGCTTGAAAATCACTTCTGTGAGAGATTCGTACCAATCACAGAATAGAATATAATATTGTTTGCTAGCTTCGCATTTAAATTCCAAGAACATCTTTCCTAAATTTTAATAAATGGGGCAGCCGGTGAGTACCTTTCTTTGAAGGTTGGCCAAAACCAAGAGATAGAAAAGAAGCAAAAGAAAAGAACATTTATTCAATGGCAGATCACATTCTGAGGATATCGCAAAGTGCTTTCCAGTCAATGCATTATTTTTGAAATGTAGTCATGTGTGTAGGTCAATGGAACTAATTTGTGCACACAAAGGTCCCCCGAACAGAAAATTTGATACATGATCTATTAATGTATTTCCCTGGTGTTGGTTGAAAGACATATGCTGGCGAGAACAATGGAAAAATTCCCTGCTTTTCTATCAACAGTACCATGAGATCTTTTGCACCTAACTGTGCAGGTATAGTCTTGAGGGTATAATTAAAACAAACTCACAATGGAGTGAAATTAGTACTGGTCAACTTCCCAATCAACACAGCACATATGATCCACTTCAATGCCTTGGTTTAGGTATTCTGCAGAGCAGAATCAAGTTCTGTCCCTCCTGATAGCTTCAGGAGGGACAGTAAGAATATGCACAATTGAGAACTTACTGACAGGTGTATTCAGATTGTCCAATAGTATCCATATGCCCTTGGCATTCTACAAGGATTCTGTTAAAGCTTCCTTACAGTCTAGACAACAGTCAACCCTGTGCTGGGGACCTTTGCGGCTTCCTCTTATCACACATTAATAGGGCCACTTGGGCTCCTACAGTATTGAAGCCTTGGGATGAGTGATCATGAGAGGTGTTACACCAATCTAAAAAAAAAGGAAGCGACATCTACAGATCCAGTTCTAAATGATATTCATACTGATTTGATTTGGAGATCACCATGTCCTCCAGAACTAATCAATTCCAAATTCCCATTAGATTATGTGCTTGCATTTCCTTTCACTTAGTTTTGGTACTAGATTCCAAATAAGCATTCCATCTTCCTCACTGCACCATCCGTAGAGCTTGAGGCAAGCTTCATATATTTGAAATCTTTCCTTCCACTCCATGAATATGTTGTCATGCAACTACATTCCAGTCTCTCTCATCCTCTGAATGGGTTTTGCCTTTTCACAGTACCAACCATGCACTTGTCAAAGTCACAGGTGACATTTGAGTGACTGTCATCTTACCTCCCAAACTCCTCAAAATCTGTCAGTTTAAAAAGTCAGTCATTCACTGCATTCTCCCCCAACCTTTCTCCTCTACATTCCACCTCTTGGTTGACTCACTTGACTCAAAATAGGCATGCATTGCTGTCATTAACTTTTCCTCCTCTGCTTGCATGTTACCTTTGGTGTAGCTAAGTGGTCCATTCTTCTCTTCACTATAAAATACCTCTTAATGGCATTATTTGAAGTATGAGGTCAGCTTCCACATATATGATGACACCTACCTCTACCTTATTGATCCCTCCATATGCTAAAACATTGCTGCCTATATTGTTGGTTATGTTTATAGATCTGATCTGACATAATTCCACTAAAATTGTATACACATTTAAAAGATAAAGACCAAACGAATGCTGAACCTGGAAGGCAGTAGTGATAGAAACAGCATCAGAGCAAAGGATTACAAGAACTAAGTACAGTTACAGGAAGTATGAGCACAGGTCAGACTTCAATACTATTAATCAGTGTCCTGTGGTATGACATGCAAGGAGTCAAGACCAAATGCAATCTTTGGGTGAGGGACACCGAGGAGGTAGGAGGTAATGATACCAATGTTACAGATATAATTGAATCCCAATTTAAAGTCACACATTATGTGCTACCTTGGATTTTATATTGTTATTTGTAAGTAAGTAGCATATACTAGAATTTGGGATGCAGGGAAGTAGACTTGGATCACAGGGTTTTCTCTGCACCACAGGTTAGAAACTGGGTGATAGTGCTTCGATGAGTGGGAGGGTATAAATATCATGGGTCAAGTTTACATTAGCAGCTTCCAAAAATGTGGATAATGGAGAATATGAATATAGGAAAATAATGGTTAATGTTCACTGCAAATAAGTTGATAGACAGCAAAAGCAAAAGGTAAGATAATTAGAATTTAATCTGTATCTATGAGGAATAGGAATGTAGGAGCAGGCCAGTTAGCCTCTTAAGTCTGTTGCTCCATTCTACAAGAGCATGGCTAATCTGTGACCTAACTCTATGAATCCACCTTTGTCCCTTATACCTTAATACCTCTGGTTAAAAAAATAAATCAACAATCTCAGATTTAAAATTAAAAATCAACTTAGTATCAACTGCCATTTGCAGAAGTGAGTTGCAAACTTCCATCGCCTATTGTGTCTAGAAGGATTTTTAAACTTTGCTCTGAAAGGCCTGGCTCTAATTTTTAAGCTATGTCGCTAGTCCGGTACTCCCTAACCAGTGGGAATAGTTCCTCTCTATTTGCCCTAGCAAGCACTCTAAACAGCTTGAAAACTTTGATCAAATTACCCCTTAATCTTCTAAATTCCAGGGAATGCAATCCTAGTTTGTGTAATCGCTCCTTGTCACTTAACATTTGGAGTCCAAGTATTATTCTTATAAATCTACGCTGCATTGCTTCCAAGGTAAATATATTAAAATTTGTATCTGTACAGTGCCTTTAATGCAGTAAAACTTCCCAAGAGCATTATCAAACAGAATTTGGCACCAAGCCACATTAGGTGTTTTTTTTTCCCATATTAATGTGCAGATGTGGGTATCGCTGGCAATCATCACCATCCTCACTTGCACTTGAGTAGGTGGTGATGAGCCACCTTCTTGAATGCAACTGTTTGGCTTGCTAGGCTACTTCAGGGAACAGCTAAGAGCCAACCACATTGCTGTGGGTCTGGAATCATGTATAGGTCACATCAGGTAAGGACTGCAGATCTCCTTTGCTAAAGGACATTAGAGAATCGGATGGGTTTTTGATACATTCACTGATTTTACCACAGGGAAAGGACAATCAGTTCCATGGTTACCATTACTGATCACTAGTTTTTTATTCCAGAGTTATTTAATTAAATTTAAATTCCAGCTGCTGTGATGGGATTTGAATTTATGTCTCCGAATCATTAGTCCAAGTGTCTAGACAGGACGGACGGACCACCTGGCATCGAACTAGATGGGGCCAGACTGATCGTACGGCATCGACCTAGGCACCGGAAACAGCAATGGCAAACTCAGTCCTGTCGACCCTACGCAGTCCTTCTTACTAACATTTGGGGCTAGTGCCAAAATTGGGAGGGCTGTTCAAGGGTGGGCATCCATGAGGCGCTGTGGGCCAACAGCAGCAGCAGACTTGTACTCAACCACAATCTGTAACTTCATGATCCAGCATATGCCTACCCCCCACCCTCTACCATTACCACCTAGCCAGGGGATCAATGCTGGTTCAATGAAGAGTGCAGGAGGGCATGCCAGGTGCAGCACCAGACATACCTAAAAATGAAGTGCCAATCTGGTGAAGCTGCAACACAGGACTACTTGCATGACTAGCAGCATAAGCATATATAAGCAACAGCCTGACATAGTCATACTCACAGAATCATACCTTACAGATGTTGATAACTCCTTCCATCACTGTGCTTATGCACAGACAGAGCTAAGTGATTCCACAACCATCGGATCATATCTAATCTCTGCAGTTCTGCCACATCCAGTTGTGAATGGTGGTGGACAATTAAACAACTCACTGGAGGAGGCGGCTCCACAGTATCCCCATCCTCAATGATGGGGGAGCCCAGCACATCAGTGCAAAAGATAAGACTGAAGCATTCACCACAATCTTCAGCCAGAAGTGTTGCGTGGATGCTCCATCTTAGCCTCCTCCGGAGGTCTCCTGCATCATTGATGCCAGTCTTCAACCAATTTGATTCACACCATGTGACATCAAGAAACGGCTGAAGGCACTGGATACTGCAGAGGCTATGGGCAACATTCCGGCAATAGTACTGAGGTCTTGTGCTCTAGAATTTAACACAGCCCTAGCCAAGCTGCTCCATTACAGCTACAACATTGGCAGCTACCTGACAACGTGCAAAATTGCCCAGGTATGTCACGTACACATAAAGGAGGACAAATTCAATCCAGCCAATTACCGCCCCATCAGCCTACTCTCCATCAATAAAGTGATGGAAGGAGTTATCAACAGTGCTTTCAAGCAGCAATTGCTTACGAATAATCTGCTCACTGACACTCAGTTTGGGTTCCGCCAGGGCCTCTCAGATTCTGACCTCATTACAGCCTTGGTTCAAAAAGAGCTGAACTCCAGAGGTGAGGTGAGAATGACTGCCCTTGACATCAAGGCAGCATTTGACCAAATATGGCATCAAGGCGCCCTAGCAAAACTGGAGTTAATGGGAATCAGGGGGAAAACTCTCCACTGGTTGGAGTCATACCTAGCACAAAGGAAGATGGTCATTGGTTATTGGAGGTCAATCATCTCAGTTCTAGGGCATCCCTGCTGGAGTTCCTCAGGGTAGTGACTTAGCCCCAACCATCTTCAGCTGCTTCATCAATGACCTTCTTTCCATCATAAGGTCAGAAGTGGGGATGTTCGCTGATGATTGCACAATGTTCAGCACCATTCACGGCGACTCAGATACTGAAGCTGTCCATGTCCAAATGCAGCAAGACCTGGGCAACATCCAGGCTTGGGTTGACAAGTGGCAAGTAACATTCATGCCACACATGTGTCAGGCAATGGCTGTCTCCAACAAGAGAAAATCTAAACATCACCCCTTAACATTCTACCCCACTATCAACATCCTGGAGGTTACCATTGAGCGGAAACTAAACTGGACTAGCCCTTAGGAATACAGTGGCTACAAGAACAGATGGGAAGCCAGGAATCCCGCGGCGAGTAACTCACCTCCTGACTCCCCAAAGCCTGTCCACCATCTAAAAGGCACAAGTCAGGGATGTGTTGGAATACTCTCCACTTGCCTGGATGAGTACAGCTCCAACAACTCAAGAAACTTGACATCATCCAGGACAAAGCAGCCCGCTTGACTGGCATCTCATCCACAAACATTCACTCCATCCACCACCGACGCACAGCTGCAGCAATGTGTACCATCAACAAGATGCACTGCAGGAACTCACCAAGCCTCCCTAGACAGCATCTTCCAAGCCCACAATTTCTACTATTTAGAAGGCGAAGGGCAGCAGACACATGGGAACACCATCACCCGAAATATCCCCTCCAAGCCAGTCATCATTCTGGCTTGGAAATACATCACTTCCTCCTGTTGCTGGGTCAAAATCCTGGCAATCCCTCCCTAACAGCATTGTAGGTGTACCTACACCACATGGAATGCAGCGGTTCAAGGTGGCAGCTCACCACCACCTTCTCAATGGCAACTACGGATGGACAACAAATGCTGGCCTAGCCACCGATACCCAAGTCCCATGAATGAATAAAAAAAATTACTAGCCCAGTAGCATAACCACTGTTCTACTGTGTCCTTAGCATTATAGCAGATAACTAAAAGCTTGCTCAAAGAGTAGGCTTTAAAGGAGTATCTTAAAGGAGGAGAGAGAGCTGGAGATGAGAAGTTTAGGAAGGGAATTCCAGGGTTTAGAATCTCAGCAACTGAAGGCACAGCCACCAATGGGAGAGTAATTAAAATTGAGTACATGCGAGGGGCCAGATTTAGAGGAGGAAAGATATCTCAGAGGAGGGCTACAGAGATCTCAGGAGACCATGGAAGGATTTGAAAACAAGGGCGAAAAGTTTGAAATCAAGGCATTAATTAATCGGAATGGAGATCAGTGAGCATGAAATGATGGGTGAATAGGACTTGGTGTAAATTAGGATATGGGCAGCAAAGTTCTGGATGATGTCAAGTTCATAGGGGATGGAAGATGGGAGGCCAACCAGGAGTGCACTGAAATAATGAAGTCTAGGGGTAACAAATGCATGGATGAAGGTTTCAGCAAACAATGAGCTGAGTTTCTCAGGTGTGGTGTCTACAACTGTGTTTAGGAGTGCCTGACCCAAGGCTTTGTACAGCTGTAGTTTGACTTCTACCTCCTGGTAATCTAATCCTCTAGATATAAAAACCAAACTTCCATTAGCCTTTTTAAAAAAAAATTTCTGTACTAGTGCATGACTTCTCCTCCATTGTAAATAATAAATCAAATTGATTTAACAAGCCTTATGTTAATTGACATTGTTAGATCAATATTAATTTTTAAAGGGCCCCCATTGCTCGACCACCCTCTTTGACCGAATATAATTGTAGAAAAAGATTGTCAATTGATATTTCTTGCAAGTTTGCATACTTTTTGTTGCTCTTATCATATGTTTTGCCACTTTGTGCCCTTTGCAATTCTCCCATTCACCAGGATCTGGGGTACTTTTTGTCTTTTGGTATACTTTTTCTTTCAATTTTGTGTTGTCCTTTACCTCAATTGCCATTGAAGATTGTTTTGTTTTTGGCTAGGGCAGCTCCTGCCCCATAGGGTAAAAATTGGTTCTGTATCATATTTAATGCTTTCTTTTGAACACCTTTGACTGATTTTAGTCATCTTACCCATTAACAGATTTGCCGAGTTCATTGTGAACAGTCTCCATCTCTTCCCATTAAAGTTGGGCTTAACTGCATCTAGAATCTTAGTAGCTGATTTAGGTTCTCCTTTTCAAACACAATATTGAACTCAATCATATTACAGTCATTATTAAATAAATGTTCACACACCATTAGGTTGGTAACTAAATTGGCTCATTCCTCATTCTTAAATTTAATATGGCCTGCACCCTTGTTGATTCTCTATAGAATATTTTTGCAGAAAATTGTTGAATATACTGAAGAAGTTCACTATCTTTCTGACATTATCCCATCTGCTTATTCCAATCTCTACAGAAGTGAAAAGCTTTCATTAAAACCACTCTGTATTTACAACATGCTTGTCTAATCTTCGCGTTTATACATCTGAAAGTACACAAAATAGCATACATATTTTAAATATACAGTAGCATATTTATCTCTTAGATGGAAATTATACAATGACACGTGATCGCTATTATGGACTTGAAGTTAATGATGCTCTTTTAAGTATGAAGTGGGTGTTCTTGCCATTGAAAATGATTTCACCATGGTACCACTGAATCTATTGCCTTCCTCAAAGCCAGATACATTTGCAAAATATCAGATTAGAAAAAAAAATGTTGACAATTAAAATTATGCAGTTATTCATTAAATTCTAGCTTATTTAGGAAAAGTAATATGAGTTGGAGATTATTGCTGAAATATTCCACCTGAAATTATTACTGCTTGTTCTATTTAAATATATTGGTTAATCCATATTTCACCATGATTTGACCTTGCCAACACTATTCTTTGCCACTATTCTTCCACTAATTTTAAGGCCCTAACATCCACATTATATCTACGTTAATTCCTCACTGACCTGCAATGGGCTCCATCCTTCAAATTACAGATTGTTAAATCTTCACTTACAAACCTTCCACGGCCTTTATCCAACCTGCCTCTGAGTTCTCCCCATTTCCTCCACTTCACAATACAAGTCTGCAGCCATCACATCCCTGCACTGAAGCCTTCCAGCTGAATATACCATTAGTCACCTTCAGCATTATCTTGAAAACCTCTCCTGGTCACTTCCTGTGGCCAAGTCTATAGAAAAATGACAATTCAGATAAGCCACCACATTCTCATTCACGTTTAGATAGCCAACAAATGATGACATCATTCACGTTAAAACTCATCCCAATTCAAGATCAAACATGTATACATATTGCGCTAATAGCTTTTAAGTAACTTATGATAAGCTGTTTGAAACAATAAAATATGCTGAACCTGTTGATACTCATTTCAATGTTATTGAACAGTGTGCTACATGAAATGGAGAGAAAAATATTTTGTTACCCTAATGTGAAAAGAGGTAGTTGAAATAGGGAACTCAAAATCCTACAGCTGCAATTCAGAATAGACCTTCTTTCCTTTGAAGAACAACAACTTTCTTAGCTATCAGATAGTTATCAATTATTGCTACCATTGTAGCAGGGAACTCAGTAGCAACATCTTTGCCGTCTTTTAACTTGTCTAATTTGCTTGTGATACCTGGCTGCAGCAGAACTCAATTCTGGCCTGATTTGAGTTTGCAAAATCTATTTTTTTATTAACATTTGAAGGACACGATGGACTAGTTAAAGAAACTTGACCTGAACAGTTTAGGGCAATGGTTGGCCATGTTCCATTAAGCTAAAAGCCATCTTCTAAAGAGCTTTGTGTGCGTGCTTTTTCCTTCCACAAAAAATTATGCCTAGGCCACATGAAAACACATTACTATTTCCACTTCTGCTTACACCATAGAGGTCACCCCATGATTGAAGGGAATAGTGAAGTAGAGAAGAGGAAGTGGGTGACTGCCTCTAGAAGAAAGCAGATGGAGACAGAAGGAGCTCACCTCCAAGAAGGCCTTCTGGGGGTTTGAGGAAAACAAGGAGAAGAGGGAATAATCAATAGCTGAGCAAACAATACAGTATTGTGGATTAAGGTGTTATCTCAAGGAAAGGACAAAATCCATGAGAAAAAGGTGTGTGTTAGCAATGGGGGATTCCATAATCAGGAAGGCAGATATCCTAATTTGCAACCACAGATCTGGGAATCCCATGTGCTGGCTCCTAATTGCCACGATAAGGGAAATGATGGAGTCACTAAAAATATTTGGGGAGCAAAATAGCTGGAAGTCATAATTCATATAAGAACTGATACTAGAAAGAGTAGGATGGAAATCCTGCAGAGGAAGTTTGAATTATTTTAGATTAAAGAGCAAGGCCCAGAGGTTGCAGTGACTTCAGGGAGCAATTCTTAACTAGTTTGGGACAAACAAATTGATCAGGTAAACCCAGGCTGAAGAGTTAGTTTTGTAAAGCTTATTCGTGGGACAATGTGGCAAGTTTTCAAGCAGAGACAAGATCCCTGAAAACTGGACTGGTAGCCAGTCCTCTGGGAAAACAGATGTATCGTACAGTGGAAAAGGATTAAATCTGTAAACCAAGGGGAGTATATAAAACAAAATTTTTAAAATGGGAGCATAAATAACAAAGACCAAATAAAGAACACTTTAACAGCTGTGTTTTTATACGAATGGAAAATATTACGAATGGTGAAGAAACATATATACAAGTGCAAAAATTAGTTTTAATGATACCTTTGAAACATTAGTGGATAGCCAAGAACTGGGACTGGGAGGTTTTAAATAGTTTTGTAGAGGTATGCCCATAAAGAGAATTGCAATATTGGTGGGGAATAATATTGCAAATGTATAAAAATGGATATAGGAGCATAACAGGATATACAACCATATGAATTAGGAGGACAAGTGATATGGTTAAAACTATATAGATACAGTGAATTTGAGATTGCAATAGACCTTTAACACAATGAACATATGATTGGGGAACATTTTTAGGCAGAAGACTGGAATATTGTAGATTTTAACTTTCAGAACTTGAATGGGCACTTCAGAGACAAAGGAAAAGAAGGAAATAAGACAAATTTAATATGGTGGTTAGAAAATTGCCTCATATGAAAGTCAGGTTACAAAGGCAGAAGCTGTGTTGAGACTCAGTGCTTGATAATCTGCTAGGACTGGGTTGTAACCTGGAGATTGGTGATCCAATCGTCACTGTTCTTAGTTTTAAATGGATGGATCTTAGTCAAACCCAAAGTGGCAGTACATGAATTTCCAGTTTTTAAAAAAGTCTTGGAGGAAATAAACTGGGAAACTATACTTAATAGTATGTGAAAATAACGTTTAAGAAACCTAGCATATAATAAAATTATAATGTAAAAAACACAAATCACTGATCTAAAACAAAAATAGGATGCATTTGAAAGACAACTGAGGGCAGCTTAAAAATGCATAAACAGTAAAAGACAAAGTGAGAGAGAGAAGTTGTAGAGGCTTCAAGGGGAACCCAATTTTTTTTTTTTACAACTACTTTAATAATAGGTCAAAGTCATTACATTCAGGAATAAATTGAGTAAAAGTATTCCAACTAACCGGGATATGGTAAATGGAGTTAAACAATCCATGTCTAGAAATTAGTAAAGAATATTTTTTGCAGGAATCAAGAGGACTGATATGCACAATGCTCCTGGGCCAGATGGGATTGGTCCTAGAAATCTAAAGGCATTAAAGGAAAAAGATGGTGATGATGGTTTGATATTTAATATTTTCTGGAGCTCCATAAATACTGGGCCAAATTCTGCCAGAGTAGGGAATCTAATGTGTGTCTGCTGTTTGCTGGAACTGCCCTTGCACGTTTGGCCTTTGAATTATTTGCATAGCAAGTTGCTGAAAGTGTGTGCCGATAGAGGTGCAGAGAACGAACAGGGCATCTGGAATCTGAGTGAACAATTTTGTATCCCCTTAACCAATCAAACTGAAGGATTGTGAAACCAAGCACAAGGAAAATCAAACATTTTTAAAATGTGTTGGCACACAGAGGTCCATAATTTACAGCACACTATTCCTTCAAAACCAAAGGCAGCTGACAGAAATGCATTTGACAGTGAAATCCTGGGTGTACTCCACCTAGCACCCATTGCCTGTCAGGATAGGCCCCCACTCCCTGTGACCTTGAATTGGATGAAGCGGTTCTGGAAAAGGTGAGTGAATATACAATACTTCAGAAACTGCTCTCATTTGAATCTTCTCACAGGATTCCATACAGCTTATAGCAAAGAAACAGGCCTTATGCTGTTTAAGTTCCAAATGAGTCTCCTCCAACTCTACTGACTTCATGTCAACCTACCCTGTATTCTTTATTTCTCCTATACTTATCTAGCTTTGCTATAAATTCATCTACGCTATTTACTGCAACTAAGCAATGTTGCAGTGAATCCACATTTGAATAACTCTGAATAAATAAGTTTCTCCTGAATTCATAATTGGATGTACAAGTGGCTATCTTCTTTCTACAGTCTCTAGTTTTAGACTTTCACACAAGTGAGAATCATCTTTACATCTACCCTATCGAACTCCTTCATAATTTTAAAGACCTCTAGCAGGTTGCCTCAGGCAGTTGTGTTTTTTTGTAAAAATGTAGTCACCATTTCAAAAGCTTCATATTTGCAACATCAACTTTCAAACTTACTTTCAAACTACTAACCGTTCACACTAAACAGATACGCAATGTCCTCTCAAAACAATGCATCCATGTTTTTATTCTGCTGCTAAAGCGAAGGTGTGGGCCTCAAGTCAATCAGCTTTAATTGCTCTATATTCTGGGAAACAAATGTCAATCACAAGTTAGATTTGGTCTGAAGTGTGGCCACTAAGGTCAAAGTTTAGATCAATTAGTGATTAGCTCTAGTTGGGTAAGATAATTTTGCAGATTGGGACATGGCAATTGGTTTCAAGTTCAGCTAAGAAGCACCCAGCATTTTAAGATTGTTTTACATCTGCAAGAAACTGAGATACCTGGATGTGTTAGATGCACTATTTTTAACTCGAGCATTAGCAGATCGCTTGCATCTTGACACAAGATAAATTGGATAGGATTCTATTTCTTGTTGTATGATTAATTTTCATAGGTTTCTATCCTTTTCTCATTGCAGTGCATCAACCCTTTATTGCTTTGCCCCTCATTCTTCCCTGAAAATCAGTCCTCACTTTTTGGAAGTGTTTAGTGTAATGCCCTTCTCCCAATGATGGCCCGCTGAAGGCCATATATGTGTATGTTAAATGGAAACAATTATTCCTTTAAAAAAAATACTAAAAAATTGAATGACTGAATTCTAATTATTTTAACACTTCCGTTCTACAATTTGCATACTTAAAATTACTTTGAGCAACATGTCATCATAAACGCATTGGTATTATGGGGAGTTTTTTAAACACTACCCCCCCCACCCCCCCACCTACCCCTACCGAAAGACCTATGAGAATTCTTTACAGGGCTGTTTTCCTTCCAGGCCAATAATTATTATTTGGTCTACATTTCTAAAGGGCAAAAGATGGGAGATTTAGGTTAGAATATCTAGGTTAGAATACATTTAAATACAAAGTGAAGATCATGAAAATGGTATTTTCATTGTAAGATCAGGAAAATATAGCAATCCAATATGTATGATTCACTGAGCAGGGCACAAGATGGATATATTTTTACTGATAAGGCAATTTTAAACTAACCCATCCTGACAGTAAACAGACTGGACTGGTGCAGATTGGTCTCACACAGCCTGTATTTATTTTCCATTGGCTTCAACAAAAGGTACCTGTAGTCTCAGATCAGGGAAATATTTTTAGACTAGGTGTTCTATGGGTTGGTGCATCTAGACAAATGAGTGAGGGTGTGAAAGGCTGGAAATGGAGCCAGAAGGGTCACCTTGAAGTAGAATATCAGAATGGGGCCCAACTCTTTCACCAGGCTGAAATGAGGGGGCTGGATTGAGAGGAACTGGTTAATAACTAGTTTCTAAACAAAAATATTTTTACATAGCTCCCTTATCACATAAAAGATGTCCCAAGAGATTTCACAAAAGTATAAACAAACAAAATGAGGAGGTATTGGGAGAACTGACCAAAAGCTTGGTGAAAGAGGTGATTTTACACATGATCTTGAAGTTGGAGAAAGAGGTGAAGAGTCAAAGGTTGGAGAGGGAATTGCAGAGTACAAGACCTAGAATATAGAACACACGACCATTAGTCGTGGGACAAAAAGACTGGAGGTTGCACAGGAGAGTTGGAGGAAGACAAAGTTCTCAGAGGATTGCTGTGCTGCAGAAGGTTACAGAGATAGGAAGGGTCAAGACCGTTAAAGGGATTTGAACACAAGAATTAACATTTTAAATTCAAGGCAATGGGGGGGGGGGGGTGCCAGGAATCCATGTAGGTCATTGAACAGATGTATTACTGGTTAATAGGACTCAATGTGAAGAAACAGATAAATTTTTGGGTGAGCTGAAGTTTATGGAAGCTGAAAGATGATCAATTGGTAAGCCAAGTAATTATTGACTAGTAAACATCAGATCGATTGTTGGAGAAGTGCTAAAGGCCATAAAGGCCAATGTTATTTAATCCTTAGATTGATATGAACTAAGGGCAGTCAACATAGATTTGCAAAGAGCATATCATGTTTGGCTAAATGTACTGTAGATTGTGGCATCCAAGTTGACCTTCGAAAAAATCCTTCCATACTTATACGCTGAGTGTAAAATGTGAACTGCTAGAGTTGGTGTAGATGGTTGCCATTTTGAAATGTTAAAGATAAAACAATGTTGGTATTTCAAATTAAATCAATGAGACACTTTTTATTTGATGAACTAATTCTACAAGCATAACTGTAACTACAATTAATTAACCAAATTCATTGGCTTCAGCATCTGACGCAAGGAGTTCATCAAATTCATTGAGTCATTTTGGCTATGACATCATCATCAAGATCCCATTCTGGATCAGATCTGGTGCTTTTGGCTTCAGAATCAGAACCTCTGCAACACATCATCTTCCTCTCCATCCACTGAATTGGGTATTCTGCATTTTTTTGAACAATCTGACGACAGTTTGTGCTTTAATAACATTCCACAATTTGATGACAAAGCCACACAAAACATCAAGCGGGGCAGCATGCATATTTCCACTCTGTGAAGGTTTTTCTCTGGCAACCATCCACCTATTCCATTCAGCACAAACATAATCCTTGAATAGCTTGTTGAGGCACACATCCAAAGGTTGAACTACAGACATGGGATCCCTGGTGTAACTGCAATTTGGGTGTTATTTCTTGCAGGCGCCTCTTGATCTCATTTGTTATATGAGATCTCAACATGTCCCACACTAAGCTGCATTCTTTGCGTAGGCCACCTGGATAACTTTTCCAAATTTGCTGATCCACTACTTCACTCCAGCCTACCATCATCATGGACATGCACCAAAATTCCTGCAGGGAACTTCATTTTTGTTTGAAAATTACAATCGGCTTTAATTTCATTCCATCGGCCATACAGGCATGTAGCACTGTGAATCTCATGTTCTCATGTTCTGTGGTTTTCACTAGAACTGTTTTTGAATTTTTCCACTCCACAGTTCGGCTGTGGGGAAAATGAAAATTCATGGGTGTTTCATCCATGTTGGCAATGTGATATCATGGGTACTTGTGTTTTTGCCGCCAACGAGATGAATCACTGGAAACTGGATATTTTGGCATAAAGGTCTTTTTGTCATTTCTGAGGAATCTTGGTCTTCTGCCGCAACTCTAGACTATTTCATTCCATAAAGTGGCTTCACCAGCTAGTTGTTGTTGAAACCTTTGCTTCACTCAGAGTTTGATTTGGCCCACTTAAGTGTGTATATACGCATTGCATTTCTGGTGACAATGTAACCATTCTGACAATTTTTGAGGACCCATTCTGACACATGCTTCTCAAGATCAGACCAGCGGCTGGTCCCCATTCTCATGGGACATTTGGTCTTGAGCATCTTCTTCAGGGCAGATTCCTTCTTCCATTCTTGCAACAGTTTTTTCACTAACACCAAAATTCCCTTGCTGAAACACAGTTATTTTATGAGCTAAAAGAATATTATTAACTTGTAGTTTGAAACCAGCTTCATACTTAATTCGAAGGCCAGGGAACCCATTTCAGTTTGTCATTCACATGGGCAGTCGGCTGTGTGTGGGCATGTCTTAAACTCTCGCGCATCTTCTTGGCAACATGGCCCGGATCATCTGTTTGATCCCACACACCGACTAAATTCGAGTAAAACGTGCATTTCTGAGTCGGAAAATTGAGACCAACCCTTATGCAAGTATACCTTACCTTTGCAGAAAGAGAGTGGGGGTGGGTGGGTCGACTTATACACAGAGTATAACTTAAATGCTGTGATCCACGGTAATTAAGTTCTTTGACAAAATTATTGAGCTGAAAGGTAAAGGAATGTTGTGGTTGTGATGCATTTGGAGCTGACAGCAATGCAATGGCCCAAATGTTTCATTTTCATGCCAAAATTGTCAATGGTTTTTCTGTAAAATCAAAGTTCTTAAAGCCGAATGTCATTTCAAAACAAGTAAAATCCAAGTTATTTGCGACTGCCTTCCCAAAATCAGTAACTGGTTTCTATGTTCTAGTGTAATTGGTGCTGATCTCAGCCAGGCACTCCCAACAACGCAACAACACATAATCAGACTTTCAAACACAACAGTGAGTTCAGAATGTCATGAGTAGAGCACTGGCAATGATTTGCTTACTGCCTTGACTATAGCTGATACAGACATGCCAGCAAGAATAGGAAAGAGAAGTTGAAAATTACATTTGTATGCCATAAGGCTACAATATTATAATGAACCTTGTGTTACAATCCCTATAGGGATTCATAAATCAAAAGAATTAAATTTACCAAGTTTCAAATGAAAAAGTTACCAAACAAGATTTCACTTTTTCAGCTTTTACTTTAAGGTGTTTCTACTCTATTCTGGGCTAAATTGGCGACAGTAGAGATAATGCTTCTCCTGAAGAGACAACATCTCAATTTCAAATAGAACCATAGAAAAGTTACAGCACAGAAAGTGGCCATTCAGCCCATCATGTCTGCGCCAGCAAAAAAAGAAATTTAAAAAAAAATAGCTGCCCATTTGAATCCCACCTTCCAGCATCTGGTCCTTGCAGGGTTATAGCAATTTAGGTGCAGATCCAGGTACCTTTTAAATGAGTTAAGGGTTTCTACCTCCACCACCAAACCAGGCAGTGAATTCCAAACACCCACCACCTCTGGGTGAAATAGTTTTTCTCATCTCTCCTCTAATACCTCCACCAATCACCTTAAAATCTGTGCCTCTAGTAACTGACTTCTCTGCTAGGAGAAACAGGGAATCAATGTCTACTCTATCTAGGTTCCTCAATCTTGTACATCTCAATCAGGTCAACCCTCATCCTCCTCAATTCCAAGGAAAACAACCCCAGCCTATCCAATCTTTCCTCATAATTGCAATTTTCAAGCCTTGTCAACATTCTTGTAAATTTCCTCTGTACTCTCTCCAGAGCAATTATGTCCTTCCTGGAATGTGGCGACCAGAACTGTACACAAAATTCCAGCTGTGGCCTAACCAGCATTTCATACAGTTCCATAATTACATCTTTGCTTTTGGATTCTATACCTCTTCCAATAAAAGAAAACATTCCATATGCTTTCTTTATCACCTTATCCACCTGTCCTCCCACCTTCAGGGACCTATGGACATGCACACTAAGGTCTCACTTCCTCTACCCCTCCCAATATCCTCCCATTTACTGTGTATTCCCTAGCTTTGCTTGCTCTCCCCAAATGCATTACCTCACTTCTCTGGATTGAATTCAATCTGCCACTTTTCCGCCCACTCAACCATATCATTGATATCACTCTGGAGACAACAGCTATCCTTTTCACTATCAACTACATGGCCAATTTTTGTGTCATCTGCAAATTTCCCGATCATGCCAACCACATTTAAATCCAAATGATTAATGCATACAACAAACAACAAGGGACCCAACACGGAGCCCTGTGGAACACCAGTGGAACCGTTTTCAATTCGCAACAACATCCATCAACCATTACCCTTTGTTTCCTGTCGTTTGTGCCAATTTTGAATCCAGCTCACCACATTCCCCTGTATCCCATGGGCTTTTAATTTTCTGACCAGTCTGCTATGCGGGACCTTGTCAAATGCCTTACAAAATCCATGCAGTCAAAATGTAATAAATCTGGATGCTATTTCACAAAGAAATGGCAAATGCTATATAAATATTTATATATATATGTGTGTAATACTCTAAAGTGTTAAATTCTTCTATTTAACCAATGCTGTCTTGTCTGTGAGGCTTAGATACTTTGCTCAATAACAGGCCAGAAACATACATAAGACAAAACCAGTGGTGCCCGGATGTGTTTGTGTCAGGGCTATCCTATTTAAATTGTGGATTAGTAGCCCTGTGGTGCATGTTAATTCTTTCTAGCACGTGCACTGTGCTTGGTAGCTGTATTTGTCCAGGTGCACATCTACCACTAACAGTACTGTATTGACTATCCTATTCCCTTGCATATTTCATGCAGTTGCATTAGCCATTTAGAGGGTGATTTTTCTTGAAGCTCAGGATAAAATCTGTAAGGGATTGAGGACATGGTCAAGTCAAGTTGCAATAGGGGTAGCAGCACAAGTCAGGAGATGTAAACCCAGAATATAATTCAAATCACACCAGGCCCTAATGACCATCACATCTTACACAATGCCTTCACATCCTGTGATCATTTATAGGCCAGACGGTTGGAATAACATAAGAGTACTTTGTATCAGGCTTCAATAGAGAAGAGGATGCTGCCAATCTGTCAGTAGCAATATTGGGAAAAAAAGGTGTATTTAAAAGGTTGGTAGTCCTCAAATTATCAAAGGCACCCACCAGGTGGGGTGCATCCTAGGTTACTGAAGGAAATAAGAGTAGAAATTGCTGAGGCTTTGGGTTCAATTTTCTAATCCTCCTTGGATATAGGGGCGATGCAGAGGACTAGAGAATTGCAAATGTTACAGCCCTGTTTAAAAAGCTATAGGGCAGTCAGAGTAACATCAGTGGTGAAGAAACAATAATCTAGATAAAAATTACGATAAACTCAAGAGTCAAATTCCGGTTAAGCAGAGCCGAAGAGGTCCAATTTATCACATGAATACATCTCTATGCAACCTGATGTGCCTACAAACATGGATCATACAGCGCTGTCCACCTCCACATAAGTTTCCATGTTTGTCTCTGCCGATATCTCAATAGCAGTCTCCTATAGGGAAGTGAAAAGTGCTTCATCATCAGGTTGGTTGACCTCACCCTGCTCCTCCTTGTTCTCGCCGTCCCGCACAGCAAAAACATGTAGGAAGCAGTTTGCGATTGTAGCTTCCTTCACCAACTTCCATGCCTTTTTCAGCATTAACGAGGTCTCTAGTAGAATGGGGCTGTAGGCTGGAGATCAGCTGTTGTCGGTGGTGAGTTTTGAACTTCCTAATCACCCTGATTCATTGACTGGAGCTTGCTTGTGCTGTTGAGAATTCTCAACAGTTTCATGCTCCTCTGCTTAGTGATGTTGGGGCATGCGGGGCAGTTGCCTACGTGGACAGCAATGTTCCTTTTCTTTCGCTATGTTTTGTCCACTTTCATGACCCATGCCTCAAAAATGCTGGAGGTCATCCAGGGGGTTTTATTTGCCTCATACTGCGCGGTAGTGTCTTGACTTTCGTGAAGCACCATGGCTCCTTGGACTTCTCTTACAGAGAAGGCAGCTTTTGGAGAAATACACGTTGGCACAAGCCATAACAATGATGCATTCCTTGCTCCACTTTCCACCATTATACATGTCCCCCTTAACCATCAAAGAGTGGAGCAGTCCGGCAAAAGACAATAAAACAGTCCTGTTTTATCCACATTAAAAATATCACTTTGTGCATACTTGTTCAAGACATGGACGAGACCATTTTGGAGCCAATCATCGGTCATTGCTGTCATTATGGCAGCACCCTCACCATTTACTCTGCAGAAGACAATTTCGTGCCTTGTCTTGAATCATTCCAGCCACCTGTTGCTGCAATTGAACTCCATGCATCCCTGCTTCTTCGCCATGGCTACTCCCCTTCCATGCCAGCTCCCCTTTTCTGAAAGATTGGGCCAAAGATGGGCAAGTTTTCTGTTCGGATGCCTTGAATCACTAAGCAGAGCTTCTTCGATGTGGGGCTAGGCAGTCATTCTCATCCTGTCCCTTGCTGGAGACAATGTCTGCTTTTTGAACTGTTCTCAGACTCATAGACGTTTACAGCACAGGAGGCCATTCAGCTCATTGTATCCATGCGGGTCAAAGATCTGACTACACTAATCCCATTTTCCAGCGCTTGGCCCATAGCTCTGGAGGCTATGGCAACACAACTGAATATCTAAATACTTAAATGTTACGAGAGTTTCTGACTCAACCACTATTTCAGGCAGTGAGGTCCAGACTCCCACCACTCTCTGGGTGAAGAAATTTCTCAAATACCCTCTTAGCCTTCAACCTCTTACCTTAAATCTATGCCCCCTGGTTATTGACCCCTCTACTAATGAAAAAAGTGCCTTCCTATCCACCCTATGCTCCTCATAATCTTATACACTTCTATCAGATCCCCTCTCAACCCTCCAAGGAAAACAATGCCGGCATATCCAATCTTTCCTCATAGCTCAGACCCTCCAGCCCAGGCAGCATCCTGGTAAATCTCCTCTGCACCCTCTCCAATGCAATCACATCCTTCCTATAATGTGGTGATCAGAACTACACACTGTTCCACGATGTTCTTCTTGGCTTTCAGAATGGTGGCCAAACTTGGTGGCAGAATCCCCTGCACTTTTGTGATGTCTGCTTTCCATTTTATGCCATGGTTTTCTACTTCATCTATCAGTTTCACCTTAACTTTCTCACAGGTTTCACCATACTCGCACACTCTGCATGTCACTTCACAGAGAAATTAAAGTGTGCTTAGGTCTAACCAGGTCTTGCCAGTGCAGACCCGAAGCCCCAATGGCCTCCTCCTGTGTTGTACCTTCTATGATGATAGACTTGTTAGCAAAACTAAAGCTCATTGGATTAAAGGGCCAGTGGTAGCAAGCATTCAAAATTGGCTTTAGGACAGAAAGCAGAGAGGAAGGGAAAACAGTTGCTTTTCAAATGCGGAGGGAGATATATAGTGGTATTTCCCAGCAGTCAATATTGGGACTACTGCTCTCTTTGGTATATATTAATGACCTGAACTTGGCATACAGACCAAATTTCAAAGTTGCAGATAGCATGAAGCTTGGAAATTAGTGAATAATGAGGATATAGTAAACTTTTTATGAGTCAAATCCCTGGGGAGCTACATTCAAATTAGAGTAGAGCTTCCTGATAGCCGAGGGGGTCCAATTTGCCATGTGACTGCACCTATGTAACCTGATATTCCTACAAACTCTGTCTACATTGTACTGTACTGTATTTGAAATGCTACATACTGAGCCAAACACTCATTACTTTGTTTTCCAGATTCAAATTCTGGATTAAAAAACATTAAAATACAGCAGAAAAGTAAAAATCTTTATTCCATTTGTTCAGTTTGTAATGGGTTGGCCTTGAAAAAGGCCAGGGTTAAGCAGCAATAAGCTCTGTAATCTTTTTCTGCTTAGCATGCTGATTTCATGCATGCATGATACCATGTTGTTAATGCAGTTAAACATGTTTTCATGCTGTAGTGCAAAATCCCAGAGCATATCTACAGCCTCATGGCATCGGCCAGGGAAACAGGAGGATGAGTGGTTGGGCATTCATTGGACTCTTCAGGGTCATTGGCCTTCTCGGCTGAAGAACACATTGCATCTACAATGGCATCATGTCAATTCTGTCGAGCATCGAATGGCATCGTCCACCTCTGCTCAGGCTGCCTTGAACCATGTTAGTAGAGCTTCTTCGACCCCGTGATAGGCAATCATTCTTATTTTCTCCAGGAAGAAAGAGGATATCTGTTTAGTGAACTGTTTCGAAGTGTTCTCCTTGGCTTTCAGAATGGTGGACAAACTTGATGGCAGAATCTCCCACACTTTTGCGATTTTTGCTTTCTGCTTCACCTTCTCTCTGATCACAATACTAACTTTCCCACAGGTTTCACCATACTCACATGCTTTGAATGTCGCTTCAGAGAACTTTGAGCGCACTTAGGTCTAACTACTCTGGTTGGTGCAGTCACATGATCTTTGCAGAAGAGGACGGCTTGCTTGCATCGTGGGTGCACCTCTTATGCGAGGGATTACGGCAATATTTTTCTTGCAAACGACGAACAAAAGTTCGGCTAAAGCAGGTCGACCACTGCGGAATTCTGACTAATCATGGGCATTGCTCTGTAGCTTTTGCTATTCTGCTGGCAAGAATGGTTGACAACTTCAACAGAAGTGGAATTTTGTGTCATCAGAGTCTGACTCAGCGAGATTTCACTGTAGTAACAGACTCCAGAAAGATGTAGATATATTGGTGAAATGGGCAGAAACTTGGCCGATGAGATCTAACGCACAGAAGTGCATAGTGATACATTTTGGGATGAAGAACAAGGGGAGGAAATATGAACTAAATGGTACATTTTTAATTGAGGCGCTGGAGCTGAGATGGGGCTGTGGACGTACACAAATTGTTGAAGGTGGCAGGATAAGCATAGAATGCAGTTTAAAAAAAGCATATGGGATGCTGGATTTTATTCATAGATGAACATGGCATATATAAAAGCAAAGAAGCTATGTTAAACCTTTCATGGTGGGCCTCAATTGGAGTACTGTGTTCAATTCTTGGGCATACTTGAGGAAGGATGTCAAAGTCTTATAGAGGGTACAGTGAGATTTACTAGAATGGTACCAGAGGCAAGACACGTCAGTTATGTGCAGAGACAAGAGAAGCTGGAACTGTTCTCCTTAAGAGCAGAGAAGGCTCAAAAGAGACTTGATAGAGATTTTCAAAATCATGAATGGTTCTGATGGAGTAAATAAGGCGAAACTGTTTCGAGCCAAGAGGGCCAGAAGATACAGATTTAAGATTAGCAAAAGAACCAAAGATGATACGCAGGACCTTTTTTTTTGAATAGTCAGTTGTTGTGATCTAAAATACATTGCTTAGAAGCGTAATGGTTGCAGATTCAAAGGCTAACATCCCGAAGAGAATTGAATAAAAACTTGAACAGAAACAATTCACAGGGCCATAGGGAAATTGGATATAAGCGCCAGCACTTGGTACGATGGATTGAGTAGTTTTATCGTGTGCTGCATCATTCTATGATTTTATTCTACAAATACAAAACTATGGCACAATTGTCATTGCAGAACTATTTCTAGAGTTGCACAAAAGATAAGCCACTTTGGCCATATTCTGTGATGGGTACTGTTTATCTTTGCATATTTATTCACCTCTTTCAGACTGTTAACTCTAACAATGTTATAAGCAAATTTTTGATATTACACTATTGTTTTAATGAACCCAATTCGTGAGAATAAAAAGAGTAGAGAGGTGTTTTTTGCCTATTTTTATGAACTGCACACAATTTTAGCGATTGATTTTCACTATTTCAAAATTTCAACTGTTAGCAATCCCGTTCTTTCGAACAATTTGTGGAATACGAATTTGCTCATGTCTTATAGTGTGCAACAAGTTAAAAGTCATATTCCACAAAGGTGTGTTGGTGGGGAAGGCCATTTATTCCATTCATGACCTCTACCATTTAAAAAGGCAAGGGCAGCAGACACATGGGACCACCACCACCGGGGAGATCCCCTCCAAGCCACTCACCATCCTGAGTTGGAAATATATCACCGTTCCTTCAGTGTCGCTGGGTCAAAATCCTGCAACTCCCTCCCTAACAGCACTGTACATGGACTGCAGCAGTTCAAGAAGGCAGCACACCACCATCTTCTCAAGGGCTATTAGGAACAGGAAATAAATACTGGCCTAGCCAGCAACATTCACATCCCGTAAATGAATAATAAAAGAGATTTTATGACAGCATTAAGCATAATGGACTAGCCAAAGGTAAACGACCTTATTCTTTAAACAAACTCCTGCTAAAAGTTGAGACAGGATAGCACAGGACAATGTCTAATTTCTCCAGCCTTCCTTCCCTTGAGATCTTAAAGTTGTTGTCTGTGTAATATCACAATCATAACCCAAGTCAACTCCAAAATCAAGCTGGAGGAAAAGTTTATATATTTTATTGTTGTCCATGATCAAGGAGCTTTAATGTGAGGTTAGTGTGTTTTCTTACCCTTAGAATGATTTTGGGGGGCGGGGGGGGCGCGATGGCATAGTGTAATTGTCTTTGGACTAGGAATCCAGAGACCCAGGGTAATGCTCTGGGGACCTGGGTTCGAATCCCGCCATGGCAGATGGTAGAATTTGAATTCAATAAAAACCTGCAATTAAAAGTCTAACGATGACCATGGAACCATTGTCAATTGTTGTAAAAACTTATCTGGTTCACTAATGTCCTTTAGGGAAGGAAATCTGCCATCCTTACCTGGTCCGATGTGGTTGACTCTTAAATGCCCTCTGAACTAGGGCAACTAGGGATGGGTAATAAATGTTGGTCTGGCTAGTGATGCCCGCGAATGAAAAAAAAAAATTACTGATTTGTCCCAACTTAAATGATTTTTAGCAGCACGATAGAATTTGAAAATAATGATGATTGCTTACTAGCCTACACTTGTCAGAGGTTTAAACAGGATTACTTACACACTATCTCTCTCACAGATTAGATACAGATGAAAAAAACAAACACACAATTACAATTTGGAATGATTTCAGTCTTTTTCATAGTAGGCTTGTAGTTTCTTGCATTAATTCATGCTTTGGCTGGAGTGGAAGGTCTTGTAAAAGCAAAGGGTTCTCAGTAAGCTGAGAGGCTTCTTGTAGTTCAATTGCCAGGTGGTCAACTCTTAGATGAACTTGAAGTTGGAACAAGTTGGGGGGATTGGGGTGAAAGAGTGCTTCCCCCATTTTCAAATTTAAGCTGTATATTACATTGGCTGCGCAGTAGTCTTGCAGCTGGTTTTATGGTGTTTCCGACAGTCTCTGTCTTAGAACAGCTCTGATGTTATATCTTTAAAAGCAGGTAACATGGCTGCTTTACCCATGTGACCTGTTATAAAGACCTTTTCCAAATAAGGCGGTGTGTGTTAGACCGGTAAACATTCTGTGCTGTGGCTTTTCACACCTCGAAAATTTCATACAACCAAGGTCTTTGTGATTGGGATGAGAAGCTATCACAACACAATGAAAGGTCGATGGAACAAAATAGAAAATGCTGGAAAAACTCAGTAGGTCTAGCAGCATCTGTGGAGAGAAAAACAGTTAACGTTTTGAGTCTGTAAGACTTCTTCAGAGAATAAAGGTCGATGGAATTCATTTCATATTCGTCTAGCACCCATTGAGTTTTGATGTCTCTATTGTTCGTGGTCCATTCTATTGATGGCATCATCCTTAACAAAGGGATGTGCAAATTTCACAAGTGACTGTGATTGTCCATATATAATTAGGTATTTATCTGAGTTTCAGGGCTGTCTGGAGCTGCAGACTACCAAGTCAAATGATATGCTACAACCATTTTAAACAGCTTTTGGTGCCCACTTTTAAAATTACAGCTTTAAAGTGTGTAATACCTTGATGCCTATAATGGGCATGACATTTTTGTGTAGGAAGTAGTATTCCATGGAAAACAAACTGCTGCTTAAAGGTAATTTGGATTAAGTTAAACTTTGGAAAAAGACCAGAGTCCTGGATGTCCAAAAACAAATCAGTGTTAAGATTCATTAAGTTAAAATCTGTAAGTAATAGTACAATATGCAAAACAAATAAAAAAAAGTTGAGCTCCAATGTCCTTTAGACATTTTGGACACTTTCACACTAAATTATCAATGGTTGTACATTGTTGTGCATTTAGCACAAACCACCTAGGAATGCACTTCATTGTCTTTTTAAGCTTGTGAACTGCTCAGACATAATGTATTGATGGCATCAGTAAAATCTATCAACGTTAATATGTATCTTGTTTTATATTCAATATATTCTCCATATTGCACTTGTGCAGAGAATTCACAATTGCCCTGAGCAGTTATACTCATTACTACCCATCAAGCAGTGGTCTCTCTAGCTTAAATTCCACAAATCTTTAAGTGGAACACAAATTGTATGAAATGAAAAGCTGTTCCTTTAAGGCTAGCTTGGAGATTTGATTATGCCACTGTGACAAAATCGCCTAGCCCCAGCAGCTTATTGGTGGAGTGTTTCAGATTTACACTATCCTTTGTATGCAGAAATTCTTCCTGACATCACCTCTGAATGACCTCACTCTAATTTTGGATGTTATGCCCCTTGTTCTAGTTCCTCCACCTATCTACCATGTGAATTCCTTTAATTATCTTAAACATTTCAAGTAGATCATTCTTTGATCTTGTACACTCCAAGTCTAATCCATTCAACCTATTCTCAATTTAACCCTTTTAACCCCAGAAGCATTCCAGCAATAGTGGATAATAGGCATTTTTTTCATTTGTTCTTTGATAATGTCATTGGCAAAGCCAGCATTTATTGCCCATTCCCAAATGCCCTTAAGCAGGCAGTGAGCTATCTTTTCCAAATGCTGCAATTCATGCATTGTAGGTACACCCATAATGATGTTAGGGAGGACGATCCAGGCTTTTGACCAAGTGACAGTGAAAGAGCTGCGATATAGTTCCAAGTCAGGATGGTGTTTGACTCTGAGGAGAAACTGCAGGTTTCTGTGGTGTTCCGATATGTCTGCTGCCCTTGTTCTTCTGAGTAGTAGAGGTCATGGGTTTGAAAGGTACTGTCAAAGGAGTCTTGACAAGTTGCTGCAGTGCACTTTGTAGATGATACACAATGCTGCTACTGTGCACCAGTGGTGGAGGGAGTGAATTTTAAGATGCTGGATGGGATACCAAACAAGAGGGTTGCTTTGTTTTGGATGGCGTTGAGCCTAAGTATTATTGGAGCTGCACTCATCCAGGCAATGGGAGAGTATTCTCTCTCACTCATGTCTTCAGATGGTGGATAGGCTTTGGGGAGTGTTACAGAAAAGGTTGGGAAAGAACTGACATCCTTGTAGTCTTTCCAATACTGTCCATAATCAGTGTGTTTTTGGAAAGGAAGGTGTGTATGTTTCTCAACCTGCATGTATGGTCAATTTTTAAACAAACAATCAGTAATATGCATTTGTGGGTTTAAGAGGATTTATTTATTCACACATTCACCCCAAAGTCTAAACACCATGTCTTTCTCTCATATATACACACACACACACACTCTCAAGATATAGTTCAAGTAGACAGTACAATTTTTACATGTTGTAACCAAAAGAATAGTTCGTAGTTCCGTGGTTGGCTCATCGTAGGAAAAACAGTCGTTGGCACGCCTGGAAAGTACTGTCGGTGTTGAAGGTGGCATTTTCTTTCCAAAAGGATAGTTTAGGTAGTTTCAATAGCTGGCGTTGTATATCAGTGATTATTGTAGGATTCCCTCAGAGAGATGGATGCCCAGCAGGTTGCAAAGTTACTCACTTGTAGATTTCTTACCAGGAAGTCAAGTTTCTTTACAGGTGGACTTGGAATAGTAATCAGGCTGGAAGACTTTTAAGGTGTAGCAGTCTCCAGGTTTAAAAAGACCAAAGTGTTGCTGCCTGTTTCTCAACTGGTATTCTACAGTGGGTGTTCTTTGCTAATTTTCTCCCTCGTTCTTGAGACAATAAAACTCATTATCTGTAGAGTTTTAGTCACATGGTCAATGGCTGTAGTCCACCCACCCAGAATGGTTTGGAAGTCGAAGTCATGGCTCCACAATGGGAGACAGATGATGGCCATTCACACCTACTTGTGGTTAATCCGTTCCTACAGCTCTTTTTTGTTAAATTTCAAAGTTGAAGACATGAAGTTTATTCACTTTGAGTTTTGGGTAGACCTCATACAATAGATGGGTTCTGTCTGGGTATGTCCATTCAAGGGGAAGGCCCCACCCAGTTATTCAATCAAGAACTTTGAGGGCTTAATGCAGAAATTGCAAAAGTCACCTGGCCCTTGGCAGCCATGTTAGCTGCTTTGTTAATGTCATTTCAAGTAAAAGGCAGTTTCAGAAAATTACATATTGAATGCAGTCCATGTTTAAAGATACAGTGTGAATAATACATACATTCACTGGGCATGACGGGGAGTCAGGAGTTGAGTTATTAACCACAGAATTCCAAGCCTCTGACCTGTTCTTGTAGCCAACAGTATTTACATGGCTGGTCTAGTTTAGTTTCTGGCCAATGGTAACCCCTAGTATGTTGATGGCAGGAGATTCAACAATAGTAATGCCATTCAATAGCAAGGAAAGCTGGTTAGATTCTCTTTTGTTGGAGATGGTCATTGCCTGGCACTTCAGTGGCAAGTAATTCACGCCCCACATCAGCCCAAACCTGAATGTTGTCCTGGTCTTCTTGCATGTGGGCACGGACTATTTCAGTATCTGAGGGGTTGTGAATGGCACAATGTGCAGTCATCAGTGAACAGCTCCACTGGATAATGAGAACAGGAGGCTCCATGAACATTCCTATCCTCAACTAGGGCACAGCCAAACATGTGAATAGAAGCGACACAGCTTAAGTATTTGCAAGTGTCTTCAACTAAGTCAACTCTGCCTCCTCCTAAAACCCACATCAATAATATGAATGTCCAGCTAAATTTGATTCACTCAGCTGAATGTACTGGATATAGTGAGGAATATGGATCCAAGGAGTTTTGCTATTAAGGATTTTGCACCTGAACACCATATCCCAAACAACCACCTAACCATTGCATTTTCCACAGAAGCATATTTGTGGATGAGGTTTAGATTTCTAATTGTACGCTTGGTACAAGAAGGATTTGTGAATTTACTCTCAAGACCAACTCATGAAGAGTCATACAGACTCGAAACGTTAACTCTGTCTTCCTCTCCATGCTGTCAGACCTGCTGAGTTTTTCCAGCAATTTTTGTTTTTGTTTCATAATTTGCAGCATTGGGAAATTAATCTTATTTTAATGTTGATTATTTTGCTGTTCTTTGGTCAATTACAAGATATATGATACATCAAGAAAACATACATTAAAACTTATTTGAATACCAGCATGAGATTGTATTTGCGAGAACCAGTGTAAATCAGGCTCCAAGCAAATTGGGAGCAGATCACCCGAGATTGCTTTGTGGAATATAAAATCAATGTATTGCCAAAGTTCAGGGGTGACTAGATTCTTCTATAGCAGGCAACATATTCCACATACGTCTTCTGATCTAGGCATAAGCACTGTGGCACCATTACTAAATTAAAACATAAGGCTACAACTAAAAAGGTTTTTGGAGATCTCCAAGATTCCATATGCCTTTGACCACACACACAAACTATTTTCCATGCCCCTCAGGATATGGGAAATAGTGTGTCATAGCCATCTAATCTTCTGGTTAAATAGCTTGCAACCACCATTTAAACCACTAAAGGAATGAATTGCAACAAAATTCAAAGATCCCAGATGCAGTGAAATGGCATAAAATTTGGTGAAATTATAAATTTAAACAGAATTGCTTTTTAAATTGATGTTTGAAGCAATAAAGCCAATTGGATTTTACATTTGGCTGTGTCAACTAAATGTTTTAAAAGTAGAGCACCACCTTTCTTTGTATTTTTAATAAATGCCTATTACGATTTTTCCTTTTCCTAAATCCATTAAATAGAAAGTACAGATGTGACTTTTACGAGCAATTAGTGGAGAGTTATGGCTTCATTTGAGATAGTACAGCATTGGTAGGATCAGGGGAACTATAATTCCACTGATTTCATAATTTTTGTGAGCTTTCAACTTAGTGTCAATTGCATACCTTATGAAGAAGTTAGAAATTATGTATAAAACCACTACCATGCACTTCAATTATGTGTTTAAAATAAAACTTATGCTATGGAGCATCATAGAAGGTTTACAAAAGGGAAGGCTAGGCTGGGTGACTAAAACTTTGAATAACAAGGCTTTGAGGAGTTTAAAAAATATTTTAGATGGTTGTTTATAGAGAAAACCACAGAGTAGGACTGATGGAGCTTATGATTCCTCACCAATTGGTGATGAGAAAGCATAAGAGGTCAAGGTGAGAGAAATGGAGAGGTACAAGATTGGAAGAGAATCCAGAGATCAGGTAGGTTTCAAGATTTAGGCAATGGTTTTAATCTTAATGCACTGGGGAACAAGGAGCCAATGCAAAACAAAAAGAGAATTACCTGGAAAAACTCAGCAGGTCTGGCAGCATCAGCGGAGAAGAAAAGAGTCGACGTTTCGAGTCCTCATGACCCTTCAACAGAACTGAGTATAGTTAGGAGAGGGGTGAAATATAAGCTGGTTTAAGGTGGGGGGGGGGGGGGGGGCGGGTGTGGTTGTAGGGACAAGCAAGCAGTGATAGGAGCAGATAATCAAAAGATGTGACAGACAAAAAGAACAAAGGGGTGTTGAAGGTGGTGATATTATCTAAGAAAATGTGATACTTAAGAATGGATGGCAGGACACTCAAGGTACAGCTCTAGTGGGGGTGGGGTGGAAAGGCTGACAAGGTATTACAATTGTAGAGTTAAAAATAATGGAAATGGGTGGGAAAAGAAAAATCTACATAAATTATTGAAAAAAACAAAAGGGAGGGGGAAGAAACGGGGGAGGGAGTTTAAGATCTAAAGTTGTTGAATTCAATATTCAGCCCGGAAGGCTGTAAAGTCCCTAGGCGGAAGATGAGGTGCTGTTCCTCCAGTTTGCGTTGGGCTTCACTGGAACAATGCAGCAAGCCAAGGACAGACATGTGGGCAAGAGAGCAGGGTGGAGTGTTGAAATGGCAAGCGACAGGGAGGTTTGGGTCTTTCTTGTGGACAGACCGCAGGTGTTATGCAAAGCGGTCGCCCAGTTTGCGGTTAGTCTCTCCAATGTAGAGGAGACCGCATTGGGAGCAATGAATGCAGTAGACTAAGTTAGGGGAAATGCAAGTGAAATGCTGCTTCACTTGAAAGCAGTGTTCGGGCCCTTGGACAGTGAGGAGAGAGGAAGTGAAGGGGCAGGTGTTGCATCTTCTGCGTGGGCATGAGGAGGTGCCATAGGTGGGGGTTGAGGAGTAGGGGGTGATGGAGGAGTGGATCAGGGTGTCCCGGAGGGAACGATCCCTACGGAATGCCGCCAGGGGGGGGTGAAGGGAAGATGTGTTTGGTGGTGGCATCATGCTGGAGTTGGCGGAAACGGCGGAGGATGATCCTTTGAATGCAGAGGCTGGTGGGGTGATAAGTGAGGACAAGGGGGACCCTATCATGTTTCTGGGAGGGAGGAGAAGGCGTGAGGGCGGATGAATCTATACCTGTAAAGCCCTGTCAGTCTTTCCACCCCACCCCCACTAGAGCTGTACCTTGAGTGTCCTGCCATCCATTCTTAATTAGCACATTCTCTTAGGTAATATCAGCACCTTCAACACCTCTTTGTTCTTTTGTCTGTGACATCTTTTGATTATCTGCTCCTATCACTGCTTGCTTGTCCCTACAACCACCCCCCCCCTCCAACTTCTCTCCCCACCCCCCAGCTTAAACCAGCTTATATTTCACCCCTCTCCTAATTTTACTCAGTTCTGTTGAAGGGTCATGAGGACTCGAAACGTCAACTCTTTTCTTCTCCGCCGATGCTGCCAGACCTGCTGAGTTTTTCCAGGTAATTCTCTTTTTGTTTTGGATTTCCAGCATCCGCAGTAGTTTTTTGTTTTTATCTAAGGAGCCAATGCAGATCAGCAAGGACTTGGAAGATGGACAAATGGGTCTTAGTGCAGAAAAGGATATGGACAGTAGAGCTTTGGAAAAGCAGGAGTTTAAGGAGTATGAAGGATGGGAGGCAAGATGAATGCCACAGGAGCCGACTATAAGGTTAACAAAGGAATGTCATAGAGCCATAGAGTTACATAGCACAGAAAGAGGCCCTTCGGCCCATTATGTCCATGCCAGCCATCAAGCACCTATCTATTCTAATCCCATTTTCCAACACTTGGCCCATAGCCCTATGGCATTTCAAGTGCTCATCTAAATGCTTCTTACTGCTCAGACTCATAAAAGAATGATCTCAGTGAGGTTCTGTTTTGACAATTGAAAAGAACTGTTGACTCTGCTTGATTGACATCTTAAAGTGGCTATAATAGTTATATCTATGATCTCTTTTGTCAATGCCTCAATGTTTACTTGCACAAGATTATGAGATGTGAAGTGCTCTGAAGCCTTTGTTATTGATACTTTAATGGTCTGTCTAATATAGGGTTGTAGGAACAGCAATTTTTCTTCAAAAGAAGATTTGTGAATTTATGCTTTTTTCTGAGCATTCCACACATGCCGTTGTTGCTACTTGACTCATTGGTTTTGTACATAGTGTAAACTGGGGGAATGGGCATGGAAGTGCCATGAGTTACCATGGGGGTGGTTGGGGGTATCAGGGTTTAACGGTGGAAGGCTGAAACGCACAATGTTAAGCAAGTCAAAATAAGTAGTTTTTTAATGGAGTAAATATGGGCCCCAAGGTCAACCAAGTGTTGAACAAGCCACATGAGTATGTGGCCAAGGAGCAAGTTGCAAAGGAAGACTGTTTAAGGACAATGGCCTAGAAATTCAGATACTTGCCCTGCACACAAATGGTAGGGTTCGAAGAGACCCAGTTAGTGGGCCTCAGACGTCATTCGCTTAAGAATAGAGCTGCAGGAGGTCAAGGGCTGAGATGCAGTGGCAGAAATTCGGGCTGCTGCTAGTGATCGGGTGTCTGTTGGGAACGGAGTGTGGCGGTGGGTAGCACCAGCCAACAGCAGCCCATGGAATCAGAGCCTTGAAGTGAGATCTGAGTCATGGTCAGAGAGGTGGAGGTAAGTTGGGAGGATCTAGGTCTAGAGGCCAAAAGCCCTTAGACTTAGGGGCTGGTTTAATGTGGGGTCAGGAGAAGTAGTCTTTTACCTCCTGGCTCTACATTCATAAGTAACTAAAACCATTTTTTGTTGCAAGCATTCTTCCGGATTGATTTCCAAGTGCAGCTAGCAATTAACTATATTGGCAGCCTCAGAGCAAATCTTGCAACGGGAACCTCAAGCAGGTGTTAAAAGCCCTTTGCAAATGCAAACAAGAGACCTAAACACATGCTTCTCATTTGGCCTTTCCCAATATAGCGAGTGCCATCTGCTCACCGTTTTGGGGACTTCGGAGGCCTCATGGCTAGAGTGGCCAACGCCAAAAGAAAAAAAACTTGACAACTTTGCGATGTACATTAGGGTGATGTTAGCACACACTTGATTATATCACCATGTACGGGGAAGAAAGTATGAAGACAAACCTGCCTTTTGCATCCCTGCTGCATGGAGGCCACTGCAGATGGGGAAAGGAATGCGGGTAGGCCTCTGTTGGTACTTTGCTTTTGAACGATAATATGCACAGTGGATAAAGGGGAGCCTGTAGATGTATTGTACTTGAATTTCCAAAAGGCATTTGATAAGGTGCCACATCAAAGGTTATTACGGAAAATAAAAGCGCATGGTGTAGGGGGCAACATATTAGCATGGATAGAAGATTGGCTGGCTGGCAGAAAGCAGAGAGTATGCATAAATGGGTCTTTTTCAGATTGGCAGGATGTGACGAGTAGAGTCCCACAGGGGTCTGTGCTGGGGCCTCAACTTTTTACGATTTACATCACTGACTTAGATGAGGAGAGTGAAGACATGGTAGCTAAATTTGCAGATGACACAAAAATAGGTAGGAAAGTATGTTGTGAAGAGGACATGAGGTGGTTGCAGATGGATATAGATCGGTTGAGTGAGTGGGCAAAGATCTGGCAAATGGAGTTTAATGTAGGAAAATGTGCAGTTGTTCAGTTTGGCAGGAAGAACAAAAAAGCAGAATATTACTTAAATGGAGAATGGCTGCATAATTCTGAGGTGCAGAGGGATCTAGATGTTCTAGTACATAAGTCACAAAGAGTTAGTATGCAGGTACAGCAAGTAATTAAGCTGGCTAATGGAATGCTATCCTTTATTATGAGAAGGATTGAACATAAAAGTAAGGATGTTATGCTTCAGTTATACAGGGCATTGGTAAGACCGCACCTCGAATACTGTGTGCAGTTTTGGTCTCCTTATTTAAGGAAGGATGAAAATGCATTGGAGGAGGTTCAAAGGAGGTTTAACTAGATTGATACCTGGAATGAGTGGTTTGTCTTATGTGGAAAGTTGGAAAAACTGGGTTTGTTTCCACTGGAGTTCAGAAGAGGGGTTATTTAATTGAAGTTTACAAGATCCTGAGCGGCCTGGACAAAGTAGGCATCAAAAGGATATTTCCTTTTGTGGGTGAGTCCAGAACTAGGGGGCACTGTTTTAAAATTAGGGGTCGCCTTTTTAGGGCAGAGATGAGAATTTTTTCTCTCAGAGGGCTGTGCAACTTTGGAACTCTCTGCCTCAGAAGATGGTGGTGGCGGGGTCATTGAATATTTTTAAGGCAGAGGTAGGTAGATTCTTGCTAGGCAAAGGAATCAAAAGTTATCGGGGTTAGATGAGAGTGTGGAAATCAAAACGCAGGATGATCAGCCATGATCTTATTGAATGGCGGAGCAGGCTCGAGAGACCAAATGATCTACTCCTGTTCCTCTTTCGTATGTTCTTATGTAAGTATACTTGGTCCAAATACCAAACGTGAAGCCATTAGTACAGGGTAGTGGCCAGGCAGGTTAGAAACCAGACATCTGGCCACCATGTGCATTGCCGTTGCTAAATAGGCACTATAATCATCCAATCTCTAGGCCAGTGGTTTTTGTCTTCCCAACATTGAGCTGGAGCAAGTTAAGACTCAGCAAGACCCAATGTTGTAAGAATAGTCTAACGGTACGAAGACAGATAGGAATTGGAAGAAAAGGGAGGGAATGTAGTGAACAGGGGCAGGTGGGTGTCATTAGCATATATGTAGAGCCTGATCTTGAATATGTTGATGATTTTGCTGAAGGACAAAGTGCAGTTTGGAAGAGGAGGCTAGATTCTTGGGGAACTCCAGAGGTGACCATGCAAAGTTGGAAAGAGAAGTCATATGAAGAGGACCATGCTTTGGTTACATTCTAGTGCACAGTATAGGCCCTATGCAGAAGTATTCTGGTAGAAATGAATAACATAGAACATAGAAAAGTTACTACACAGAAAGAGACCATTCAGCCCATCATGTCTGCACCAGCTTAAAAAGAAAACAAGCTGCCCGTTTTAAACCCACCTTCCAGCACCTGGACCGTAGCTTTTCAGGTTACAACACTTTAGATGCAGATCTAGGTGCTTTTTAAATGAATTGAGGGTTTTGACTTCCACCACCAAACCAGGCAGTAAATTCCAAACACCCACCACCCTCCGGCAGGAGGAGTTTTTTCTCATGTCCCTTCTAATACTTCTACCAATTACCTTAAATCTGTGCCCCCTAGTAATTGACCTCTCTGCTAGGGGAAACAGGGAATCTCTGTCTAATCTATCTAGTTCCCTCAATCTTGTACACCTCAATCAGGTCAACCCTCAGCCTCTTCAGTTCTAAGGAAAACAACCCCAGCCTGTCCAATCTTTCCTCATAGCTGCAATTTTCAAGCCTTGGCAACATTCTTGTAAATCTCTTCTGTACTTTCTCCAGAGCAATGTCCTTCCTGTAATGTGGCGACCAGAACTGTATACAAAATTCCAGCTGTGGCCTGACCTTTACCGTTCCACCATTATATCCCTGCTTTTGGATTCTATACCTTGTCCAATAAAGGAAAACATTCCATATGCTTTCTTTATCATCTTATCCACCTGTCCTCCCACCTTCAAGATTCTGTGGGCATGCACACCAAGGTCTCTCATTTCCTCTACCCCTCCCAATATCCTCCCATTCACTGAGTATTTCCTAGCTTTGTATGCCCTCCCCAAATGCATTACCTCACACTTCTCTGGGTTGAATTCCATCTGCCACTTCTCCGCCGACACAACCAAACTATTGATATCATTCCGGAGACAACAGCTACCTTTTTCACTATCAACTACACAGCCAATTTTTGTGTCATATGCAAATTTCCCTATCATGCCACCCACATTTAAATCCAAATGATTAATATATACAACAAACAGCAAGGGACCTAACACCGAGCCCTGTGGAATGCCACTGGAAACCGTTTTTCATTTGCAACATCCATCAACCGTTGCCCTTTGTTTCCTGTTGCTGAGCCAATTTTGAATCGCTCTCACCACATTCCATGCTCTTTTACTTTTTTGACCAGTCTGCCATGTAGGACCTTGTCAAATGCATTTCTAAAATCCATGTAGGCAACATCCACTGCACCTCCCTCATCAATCCTTCTTGCTATTTGCTCAAAAAATTTGATTAAATTAGTAAGAGACAAGCTTCCCCTGACAGAATCATGCTAACTATCCCAGATTAATCCGTTCCTTTCTAAGTGACAGTTTATCCTATCTCTCAGAATTGATTCTGATAATTTTCCCACCACAAAAGTCAGACTGACCAGCATATAATTATTTGATTGATCCTTCGCACCCTTTTTAAATAATGATACAACTTTGAAAAAGAATGACATGGTCAAGCTGTGTTCAAACTTTCAATTTTGTCCAGCTTGTGTACTCAGCTTCAGGGTTTTGTACAAAGATGGAGGAGAGACTCACTGATCCAACACCCTCAAAAGGTTCAGCAGAGTCACTGAGCCAATTTGATGTCTTCAGTAATAACGTGCTTGATGGCAATCATAAAAGGATGAATTTCAGACTTCTGTTTCAAGCATTTCTGAAAATATTGCAGCACCTCTTTTTGTAACTAATATTGTGACTGTGGTAGACTAACTTGATGATCCATTGCATTTTGCTAACCATATTGCACAATAGGCCAAACAGTGGAATTTGCTGTCCCTGGTGCTCTGTCCCTGGTGCTCTGCCCCAAGTGCAGCGTTGGACAGCTGAAGAGGGGATTTGCAAGTTGAGTGGGGGATTCAAAGGATATCAGTCTCAATCATTAACTTTTGCAAGTTCTCATAAATGTGAAGAATAGCCTGGACATAGTCCTCTGGGACCACACATGGAGAGAAGGTGGGTTGTCTTTTGGTTCTTGTTTTTTCCTGACACACTTGCAGCAAAGACCTTTTGCATGTCAAAACAAGACATATCCAAACAATTTTACTTCACAGTTCAGAAATTCTAGGTGTGTTCCAGCAGCATGTGTTCTGGTCCACTGACAAATTTCCTGGACCAAGTTGTAGATTTGTGTGAAAATGGAAGCAATGGGGTGACAGAGGTTTCAGCCTTCGTGACCAGTCACTGTGTACCCTGCAATGTCTATCTCATGGCAGATATATGCACTCTGCTAAAGGCTCATACATGTGAAGTAGTTTATGAGCAAGGTGTTTGGCATGATGCATAATTTGCCATGTCAGTTTATTCCATTTTGATAGCATATATCCTTCAGTCAGCAGATGAGTAATCTTTTAAGGCTTGACACAATGCTTACAAAAGTTACCTGAAGTCTGATTATGACAACACAAATTCATATTTCCATGACCCAATGTCTGTCATGATTGGCCTGCAAAGACAAGCAGACATCCAACTAGTGGAACCACCGTACACTGGAGCATGTAGTGTGTCCCTGCTGCTTGGGAGAAGTTTATTGTAGCCACAGTTCGCCAAGCATGAGCTAAATATGCCCCTGCTGGTTGCTGGATGATGATATTAAATGGAGGAGGGAGGAAGAGAATTGTGGAGTCTCTTTGGGTGCCCTAGGGATGGAAGTATAAAATCAAGTAAATATTTTTCCTTTCTCGAGATTTATCCATTAATATTCATAATAATCAAAACTCTATAATGGTATGTATTGTAATGTAATTTTTGCCACTATATTACTTTTATGAATTGTTAGTGCTCAATCTCACCAAATTCCGTACTGCATAGAAAGAGCAGTACATTAGCTCACAACTGAGCAGCTGCCAAACTTTTAGCATGCCAATGGAATAAATGTTATACTGACACCCTATGGCTAGAATTGGTGTTCCAAGTGAAGTTGGATGCTTGGCAAAACAATGTCTGTGGGCTGACGCTAAAATTTCAAGTATGAAACAGGCAATTTAAAAAGAGTTAAAAGCGCTATTTGGAGCAACTAATTAATGTCTAGAAGTCTAGGGCAATATAAGACACACAATTCTGTGAGATAATGAATTGAAACTCATGAGTACACTCATGAGGTCGGTCAATTTCACAGTTTAGGCCAATGCTTGATGCACTCTTAAAATTTACAACAATCTCAAGATCAATCTATTTTCTAATTAATTATGCCTGGTTCTGAGGTATGATATATTTTAGCACCTACAGATATAACAGGCAATTCTCATTTCATTCTCTCTAAGCAACCAGATCCTCAAACCTGGAAATTCCAGTTAGTCATGGAATGCAAGTTAGGATAAGAGCACCTAAAGTGTAATCATCTCCTTTGGCTCTTTGGGCAGCATGAAAAAGGAAAATGTAGAGTTGGTTTCATACCTCTCTTATTCTGCTCAAGTCTCAATTTTTCTCCCAACATGACTGAAATCCTCCTTTACAGAAATAAAATATGGCACCACTTTTTAGCATTTTCTTTCTCTGCTAATTTCTCCTCTCCTGGAGTCGTGGACCTGTTGTCATGCTAAGCCCTGTGTTCTCTGGTATCTCATCCAATGGCAATTATTCATCAGTGGGCCTTGACAATCATCTAATTAGCTATTGAACCAAAAGGTCATCCCTGGTGAGTCCAGTTTTGGCCAATATTTACTGCATAGGGCCTCGCCAAGCCTGGGAAGGATGCCAAAGGAATAAACTCAATGGTATCCCATCACTCCAGAATGAACAAAATCAAGCACAAGGGCCATTCAAACTGAAATCTTTATTTTCCTGAAATAAAGTTAAGGGTAAAAATATTGTAGCAACTTTGTACAGAAACAATTTTAAATCTGTACTGAATACATTAAGATAATTTGGTACTGGCATCCTGAATGGTTCAGCTTGTTGAGACGGTGAATACAGAGCTATACGGACCAGGAAGATGCCAAGCATAATCCTCCAGACAGACTGAATTGGTCCACAGTAAAGGAAGCATACAATTAACCCAAACACTCTTGCAAGTACGATCTTACCTTTAGTGTTTTTCAAATACCACTATATTCCCAAGCACTTTATAGCCACTTGAATTCAGTCACTATTGTTATGCAGAGAAATGCAACAGCCAATTTGCATACAGTAAGTTCCCACAAATGGCAATCAGATACACTACCACATAATCTACTTTTGTGGTGTTGATGGAGGGATAAATATTGGCTTAAGACACTGGGAAAAGTCCCATACAGGGGCATTACAAAAACACAGCCTGAGTGGGCACTTCTATATAAGAACATAAACCTTCTGTTCAGTGCAGAGGCTCCCCTACTCACTGCCCTCCTCACTTTCAACAAACTACTACCCAAGTTCCCTGCAACCTTTTCTACCTTGTATTTACTGAGCATGTTGATTTAAAAAAAACATCCGTTCCAGATTTAGCATTGATCAAAAAACCTGCCAACCACAAATTCCTGGATGTCCTCAAAATTAAGTAATTGTCAATGTCAACAATTATGAATCTGCACAAAACAAATTCCCACTTTACATGCGATCACCCTTGTCTGCCTATGGATGGCCAACTCACCATGGAGTTTTTGGATAAAAGCTACTAACTTTCAGACAAGCTTCTCACCAAACCACAAAAAATAAAATTATGCCCTAGTCCTGCTTGTGGAAGAATGGTCAACGAGTTCTGAACTGTGGCATACTGGCAATGTAATGCATACTTGCATCCTTCATAACAAATTCAACAGCTACAAATCAAATTGGAATGTAGTCAAACTCATGACTACAATCAATGGTACAATCACATTATGCTAATTAGGAGATCTAAGCATCATTCAAATATTCAGCTAATCTGGTTTATTCAAATCAGCTCCAAAGTTTCTATTTTACTTTAAGCATTTTGCAGCCACTAGTGCATTTCCTATGATGTTCACGATTTCGAGAATGATCTAACAGTGAAGTAGTGGAAGCTGTTTTAAAGTACAGCTAGAAACACTTATCCAGGGATGCCCAAGGAGATCAAATAGCAAAGGCATTCATGGACATATTAATCAAGGCACCTAGCAAGAGAAGAAACCAGGGCTTGTTTGGTTACTGAGCAGCAGAATGAAGATTAGCCAGTGGTAACCACCAACTGTCATGTGATTAGTACAATTAAATCATGACCAGGCAAGAACATTTGGTATAGGCCTGCTGGCCCAAATGCTTTGGTTCTGTGGAGTATCATTACATAATTTTATGACTAAACAAAGCAAATAGATAGCCATTTTTAGTATTGAAAGATGCTACTGATGATCACGATAATCTTGTCAAAGCCTTGAAACTCTGATATCCTGGGATGGCTGATATAACTTATCTTTAGACTTCTAACTTGCCATTACTAGTGCTAATGATCTATTATAGATAGATACTATTTTTAGTAAAGTGGTCACCACAGTTTTTTTCCCCCCAAACACAGCAATACCATTAGGTATAAAGAATACATTTTGTGGGACCTATTAAAAATTAAACGTGTCCAATAGATTTTTTGGGGAATCCAGAGGTAATGGTGCAGGCATAGGAAGAAACGCCATTGCTCGAGATGATCTGCCTCCCTTCAAATAGTGAGGAATGGAACCGTAGAAGAACCGTCCCACCGTGCTGAAGAATGGAGGGCAGGCGCTGAAGGTGGATAGATGGTGTTGTGCTATAGGGGTTCATTTGGTATCTCATTGATGAGATCTTGTTTAAACACGAACCATTTATTCTTCATCTTTAACTATGTACAAATCCCAGTTACTGTCATGCATGATGCTGCCTCTATGCAGGTAGGTCCCTTCTAGAGTCTTCCAAGAGCCTATTACCACATGACTCGATAAATCGTACCGTGGGAGGTACGATTCTCCAGTCCCACATCAACCCTTGCTCTGCCGAGCACCTTTACATTACAATGGCATGAAGGCACACAGCATCACCCTTTCTTCTCAAAAGAAAATGTTTCTCCCTTCCAACAGAGTATAGCTGTTTACAATATAATCTTGACTTGCTATCCCTTCTCCCCACCCCAACTTCATAATTTCAGACAGTCTTGAGGCTTGACAGTTTTCCCACATCTCAGTTGGTCACGTTTGGAGCAATGGGAGTAGTACTCTGTTTCTGGTTCTTGGTTATCTCCATTTGATTCGCCTTTTGCGCTCCTTGAGTTCCATTTCTCTTTATTAACAACCCGCAACCCATCTGCTTTTTCTCGGACACTGTGGATTTCTCCCGTTCCTTCTGCAGAAACATGCACACCGTTCATTTCTCGAGTGGACTTGAATTTTCTTTTTCGGTGCTGTCTGCCATATCTTTGCTGGATGTTAGCATTTCACAAATGGATCCGTAATTGCTACTTGTTTCACAATTTCAGCCAAACATTTGTTTGCTGCTTTATTTTCAAATTGTTTTGCAAGCTTATGAATCTTTTCATTTAGCTCAATGGTTCTCAGTATGTCTGAGACATCCGGTGATTTTTCTTCTAGTTTCTCGCGCTTCAGTGTCGGATTGACATTTTCCAGTCTTATTTCTGCCTTTTCTTTGTCTGTCAGTGACAGAACTCTGTCCTTGTCCTTCATTTTGGTTTCATATTTGGCCAGGTCTGTAACCGGCAAACGTCTAGAAGGACAAGGGCAGCAGGTACATGGGAACACCATCACCAGGAAGTTCCCCTCCAGGCCACTCACCATCTTGACTTTAAAATATATCACCATTCCTTCACTGTCGCTGGGTCAAAATCCTGGAACTCCCTCCCTAACAGCACTGTGGGTGTACCGACAGCGGTTCAAGAAGGCAGCTCACCACCACCTTCTCAAGGGCAATTAGGGCTGGGCAGTAAATGCTGGCCTAGCCAGCGACACCCAAATTCCGTGAATGAATTTTTTAAAATTGTACTACGCATGGCTTTGTTATCTGCTCGCAGCTTGGAAAGGTCTATAACTTTTACTTTCAATGCCTCTTCTTCATTCACTTGCTTCTTCAGCCCATCAGTCTGTTCCTTGTAGCTTTCAGCTTCTTCCTGGAATATGAACACTGCTAAGCCGTCTCTGCCAACTCATTCTTCCGTTTGTTCTGAGTGACGTTAAATTCATTTTGTTTACCTTCATAATTTTCCGGAGGTACAAACTTAGACCTGAGGGACTCTTGTAGTGTGTGAAGGTCTTTTAGCGGTTTTCCTTCTCTTTGCGAAGCTTGCTTCAGCTTGAGCTTTCCTGTAATTCAGCAGAGTCTCCCAAGTTTCTTCTGCGGTTTGCCCATTCTGCTATTTAAGATAGTCATTTCTTCCTGCTGCTGAGTGGTCATGCATTCCTTTTACATTTGATCTTGAAGGACAATCAGTTGTTCTTTGAACTGTTTATTTTCTTGTTGACCTCTTGAGAGCTCACTCTCGGCTTCAATGCATCGTTTCATTGCTACTGATAGTTCCAACGCAGCTTTTTCTGAAGTAATATTCAGCATTCTTTTTAGCTCATGTTTTTCCATGGCTACATATTGTTTCTTCAAGGAGTCTTTCAGGCTCTCAATTTCTTTGTGTGCCTTTTCTGCCTGCTGTTTGCCTAACTGTACACCTGATTGAGTTTTCCCAACTCCTGCTTTGAGGGTCATTATTTCCTCCTGGTACCTTTGTTGTCTCAGAAATTTGTTTGCTCAGATCTCTAACAGCTTGGTTCACTGAAAAAGCACAATAAATTGAAGTCTTCAAAAGGTGTGTACTCAGCTTGAATCTTGCACTTCAAATCTTCCAGTTCAGCTCTGATGTGGACATTTTCCTGTAGATCAGCTTCATTTACGTTTTGCACATTTTGCCCCTTGGGTTACCTCAGATAGCTTTCCTTCATTCACAGCCATCTGCTGTTGCAGCTTGGGTACTGTGTCAGCCCTTTCAAAAAACTATTTTTAAGTCTTTCGGTTGCTTCTCAGCCATTTCTTTCTTCTGCACTAATCTCTTCAGCTCAGGCATTTCAGTGCACTGACATGGTCGCCAACCATCTTGTGGTTTACTTGAATATTGTCTCTCTCCTTCTGGGGTCTTTTGTCTCCCTCGCTCTGGGGTCTTTTGTTGCCCACAGCGCTTCATTGGGGGGTGTGCTAAACCTTCTTCTAGGGTCTGCGCTCTTCACAGCTTAGAGTTTAAAGTATTTGTCAAAGTCTTTTAATATCTCACCAAACATTGTTGAGTATTGATCTATACATTGGCTGAGGAGTGCTTCACCTGCAAATGAACAAAACACAAATAAGAACTTGTCAACTTGTACTTCTGATCCCTCATTTAATCTTGTAGTTCTCCTGAAAACTAATAATGCTCTTCTCCAAGACTGCCACTCTTTGGGTCTGGCTCTTCTAATTTTCTGCCCATAGCTGTTTTCTTTTTGTAGTAATTGCAGCTTTAAATGTTATTGGCTCTTTAACGCATAACCATTTTTTTCCACTTAGGTTGTCTGCAGCCTGTCAGTTTTCTCAGTTTTTGATTTTCGCACGCCTTTTCAGGTTTGATAGGATCCCCACGATCCTGGACCTTTTTTTAAAAAACTTTTTTTAAAAAGAAAATACTGCAGCAGTTTCTTCCTCTTTTTAAAAAAATTCTGCAGGAACTTTCCTCTTTTCACTTCAGCTCAGGCACCTCATGTTATATGGTACTGGTTGACATGGTAGCTTTTCGCCAGCTTATGCGGAGACCCTGGGACTGCCACCTCTTCGACAATATAAGTACAGCTTTTTTTTGTAATTTTTCTCACCCGTTATCTGGCCAGATTCCTTAACTCTGCGTCACTCAGCGTCTTAGTTTCTTTTTTAAAAATATCATTTTGCTTGTGTTCTGACCAGATTTCTTCACTGTCAGTCGAGCTCTTGCAATGGACCTCTACTCATTCTGGCAGATTTCTCAGCTTTCAAGTCTGTAGCAAAGCTTCTTCAACTGTTTCTTCAAGTTTTCCTCTTACGAAAGGCTTCAGAGTTTTTCATGCCTTGGGATTCTGTTCTGGGTTCATTGTTTAAACGCCACCTTTTATACCATTGCTGATCACCATGTTACATTATGGGTGTGTTTGGTGTCTCACTGATGACATCTTGAGATTTGTATGTCTAAACGTGAACCATTTATTGTTAACCTTTAACTATGTACAGATCCTCGTTACTGTCATGCCTGGTGCTGCCTCCATGCAGACAGGTTCCTTCTAGAGTGTTCTATCAGTCTATTACCATGTGACTCAATACATCATACCATGGGCGGTGCTATTCTCCAGTCCCACATTAACCCTTACTCTGCCGAGCACCTTTACATTACAATGGCATGCAGGCACACACAACAGATGGTAAGCTCATCTCTGCCTGAAGAGGGAAAGATGTTTTATAATTAGCTTGACTGTGGAGGGGAAAACATCTGTCATGATTCCCACTTTGGATCACATTATACATGATTCGCTGTGTATAATTCACTTGTATGGCCAGAACCAGCTCAGCTGCAATATAATGATGATTGAATAACCAGAAAATACTATGTAGGTTCATACAAGGAATGGTCATTTGGTCAAAGAACAGAGAGCCTCATTAGCATCCATGAACGTACACCTGCATTAAGAGGATGGGCAATAAACCATTAAATATGGGAACAATTCTATTTGTAGATCTTTTGGTCTCTTGAATTCTGTGAACTGCTGCTCCATTGGTATAGAAGAGTGTCTGATTTACAAACTAGATATTCTCAACATACCTTCATTGTATTTTGCTGAAAAACACGTTTCAAAATAAATCAAGATACTAGTTTTATCCAAGGAGCCCAATTAAATCTCACTAAAAACAAATCTAACTCAAGTTAGACATTGTTATATTTAGGCCACAAGATGTATTTTATTTTGCTAGGTTGATAAAAGGTCAAGTAATCTCAATGTTAAATCGATCGATACTCATTTCAATTTGCTCCCAGTCATCTGATGGGCATACGATTCCTGTGCAAAAAGACAGTTTGTTATTGAATCAATTATACTGTATTAGATTTAAAATTCATATTTAGATTCTGAAAGCCCAGGAGACAAGTCTGATGATCAAAGGAGTTCTGGAGGAAACAAAGGTTTGTGTTGTAATGCCAGGTGATGGTTATGAGATATTGTCAAGGGAAAACTGCAACAAAGCTTGTTGAAAATTAACAGTTCATTTTTTAAAAATAAAGCAGGAATTGTTTCTGTTACACACCTTGTTAAATTTCATTACAATTCTGTGGCTTTCTTATTAAATACAATATCGACATAATTTGAAATTGTTATTGTACCTATTTAAGGCTAGTTTAAGAACTGAACTACAGCCATCTGGAATGTTCAAATTACTCGCGAGCATAAAAGATTTAAATACAATTCAACTTCAACCCTGGTCTGGTTTATCATCCTGTAAATTTTCAAAGTTGTTTTTGGGTATACTGAAAACCAAACTAAATTAGTGCTGCCAGAGCTAATTTATGGCGCAACTTATACAGTCTTTAAAACAGGACACAGCAAAAGAGTGGGATTCTGCAATTAAATGCTAAACACCTCTTGGATTTCATTCCACGAGTTCTTCCTGTACTAAACCTGAACTGATGAAACAGTTCTTTAAAACATATACAAAATCAAATTACTTTTAATAAAGATATTTGCTTCGCACAAATGTAAATAGCAAAATCCTTGAACTATTTCAATTTTCAAAAAACAAAACATTTGTTTTAAGAAACAGCTATGGAATCAAACTTTAGACTTGATATATATGGTACATTTTTTTCTTCAGTAAACCTGCTGAAACCTATCACCACTCAATCCAATTTTTAGACCTACCAGCAGAACATCCATTAAGCTGAAATTACATCTCTCCAAATTGCATAAATGCAACATTAGGGAAAGCAACTAACAATAATGGGATTTAAAAAGGTAGCATTTTCCATGCATTATGTAAATCAATGCCATCACTAACATTTCTACCAATGAAACAGCAGCAATTTTCCCATTCGAATTTCAAAGCAACTTCAAATCACTTTGGATCAACAAATGTTTTCTCAAAAATGTTGATTTTAAAGGTGAAACACAAGCAAGGATCTCTTTTTTAGGAAGTTTAATGATTTAATTAAGCATGTACTGTTATCCATAAACCAAAAGCTGCAAACTGGTGCTAGCTATTCACCATCTTGTTTGAGACATGGCACTTACACTAGAGGCAACAGTGCTATGTACTTGCCAGTTGTTCTGGTGGGATCAGAATAATGGCAGCATATGTGAAACAGATCAGTGCATTGATACCTTATACACATATTTGCTGTAATTTTAACAGATCTTCCATTGCTTGTTGATGGCTTTAATGCCAGAAGATTAAAGGAAGACTGTTGTTGAAATTTCAGGAAACCTGGCGAGAAATAAATGCATTGGGCATGCTCATTGGCAAGTAAAATGGCCCACAGCTACTAATTTCCATATATTAATGGCTGAAATCTGGCAATTTTCTGCAATGAACAGCCCAGTAGCAAAAGAGCTAAGAATATGGAGCGACTAATTTAATAAAATTCTGCAATAATGCATACTCCAAAGTGATACTAGGAAGCAAAATTCTTCTGATCTTACAGCCTGTGGGGTGGTGGAGAACTTTGCAGCATTGAATTCTGTTGTCTTCTGTGAGCAACACATTACAATATTTTAAAGCATATTCAAAACACCAGGTGAAACAATTTATATGAAAAGGCATCTACCACATCCTTTTCTATTCTGCAAATCTATTGAGAAAGCCAATTTCAAGTCAGAAAAACACTCAACCTGCCAAGCTGTGTTTAATGTTTGTTACTGACCAGGGACCTTAGTCGTAATTGCCTACTAAAACTCAATCTGTTCAATGGGCTGAGATACCTCCCCTTCATCAAAGCAATTTCCTTGACTGTGTAAAATGAGCCGACAAACTCATTCTGATTTATCAACTGCAGAATTGCAATTTAAACTATAGAGGGATAGTGAAGTAAAACAATCCCACCTCATTTAACAGCATGTCTGTCTGTTGATCATGTAGATGAGTGCATTTTACAATGATTCATATTCTTTTACATCACCTAATATAAACAGAAGCAAATATTGGAATTCAAGCTTGCTCCCAGTACATTTTATTCATCCTCACTGCAGAAGGCAGCTTTCAGAAGCAAAAGCACACACTGTATGACCAGAAATATAGTTTTTTAAATGTATTCTTTCACGGGGTTTGAGCATCGCTAGCTATGCTAGCATTTATTGCCCACCCCTAATTGCCTTGAGAAGGTGGTGGTGAGCCACCTTCTTCAACCGCTGCAGTCCATGTGCTGTAGATAAACCTGCACTGCTTTTAGGGAGTTCCAGGATTTTGACACAGCGACCGTGAAGATACGGTGATATAGTTCCAAGTCAGGATGATGTGTGGCTTGAAGGGAACCTTACAAGTGGTGGTGTTCCCATGCACCTGCTGTCCTAGCCCTTCCAGGCAATAGAGGTTGTGGGTTTGAAAGATGCCCTAAATCCTGGAGCTCTCTTCCTAACAGCATTGTAGGTGTATCTACACCATACAGGCTACAGCAATTAAAGGCGGCAATTCACCGCCACCTTCTCAGGGGCAATTAGAGATGGACAATAAACGCTGGCCTTGCCAGCCACATTCACAGCCCAAGAACAAATAAAGTTTTCTGCCCACACCATAGCAAAACAGCTCGTACCCAAGTCACAAATGACATCCTATGTGACTATGACAAAGGCAAACCAACCCTCCTCACTTCTTGACCTATCTGCAGTCTTTGTCACAGTTGACCACAAAACTCTGCTTCAAAGCCTCTTCACTGTCATCCAGCTGGATGGGACTGCATTTGCCTAGTTCAGTTTTTACCTATCCAGTTGCAGCTAGAAAACTACCTTCAATGGATTCCCTTCCTGCTCCTGCATCTTAATCTCTCATGTCCCCCAAGAATGCATTATTGATCTATTAATCATCTATATGCTGTGAGTTGGCACTTCATCCGAAAACACAGTTTCCGCATCCATCACCTTAATTCATTTCCTCCACCATGTTGCACAGTGACAACAGTGTGCACCATCTACAAGATCCACTGCAGCAACTTGCCAAGGTTCCTTCAACAGCATCTTCCAAATTCCTGACCGCTACCACTTAGATGGGCAAAGTCAGTAGACACATGGGAATACCACCATATCCAAGTTCCCCTCCAAGCCACACACCCATTCTGACTTGGAGCTATACCACCAACTTCAGCTATGAGGGTAGATTGGAGAGGTAGGGACTGTTCTCCTTGGGGAGAAGGCGGCTGAGGGGAGATTTGGTAGAGATGTTCAAAATCATGAGGGGACAGAGTAGATAGGGAGAAGCTGTTCCCGCTCTTAAAAGGATAAAGAATGAAAGGGCACACACTTAAAGTGATTTGCAAAAGAAACAAATGTGACATGAGGAAAAACTTATTCACACGAGTGGTTCGGGTCTGGAATGCACTGCCTGGAAGTGTGGTGGAGGCAGGTTCAATCGGGGCATTCAAGAGGGCATTAAATGATTATTTGAATAGAGGCAATGTGCAAGGGTAGGGGAAAAGGCAGGGCAATGGCACTAGGTCATAATGCTCATTTGGAGAGCTGATGCAGACATGATGGGCTGAATGGCCTCCTTCTGTGCCGTTAAAATTCTGTGGCTCTCAAAGGCAATTAGGGACAGACAATAAATGCCAGCCTTGCCATCTAGGCACATGTACCAAGAACAAATTAAAATGCCCTAATAATACCCAGTTCTGCTTCACCTCCACCAAGAGAGAATCCAACCATCGCCCCTTGATGTTCAATGGCATTACCATCACTGAATTCCCCACTATCAACATCCTGGGGGTTACCATTGACCAGAAATTGAACTGGTCTAGCCATATAAATACTGTGGCTACAAGAGCAGGTCAGAGGCTAGGAATCGTGCGACGAATTACTCACCTCCTGACTCCCCAAAGTCTGTCCACCATCTACAAGGCACAAGTCAGTAGTGTGGTGGAATACTCCCCAGTTGCCTGAATGAGTGCAGCTCCCACAATGCTCCAGAAGCTTGACACCGTCCTGGACAAAGCAGCCCGATTTATTGGCACCACATCCACAAGCATTCACTCCCCCCACCACCGACACACAGTAGCAGCAGAGTGCACCATGTACAAGATGCACTGCAGGAATTCACCAAGGCTCCTTCGACAGCAACTTCCAAACCTATGACCACTACCACCTAGAAAGACAAGGGCAGCAGGCACATGGGTACACCACCACCTGGAGGTTCCCCTCCAAGTCACTCACCATCCTGACTTGGAAATATATCGCTGTTCCTTTACTGTCGCTGGGTCAAAATCCTGGTACTCCCTTCCTAACAGCACTGTACCTATACCACATGGACTGCAACGGTTCAAGAAGGCAGCACACCGCCACCTTCTCAAGGGCATCTAGGGATGGGCAATAAATGCTGGCCCAGCCAGCGAAGCTCACATCCCGTGAATGAATTTAAAAAAGCCTCTCAAACCCTCCACTATCTCTAAACTGTCAAACTGCTTGTCCAACATCCAGTACCAGATGCACAGAAATTTCCTCCAACTAAATATTTGGAATGCAGAAGTCACTATATTTGATCCCCTCAGAAACTTTATTCCCTTGCCACTGACTCCATCGTTCTCCCTGGCAACAGAGTTGAACCCAACGATTCGTGGCCTTGGTGTTATACTTGATCCTGGCATGAGCTGCCTACCACATATCTGCAGCATCACTAAGACAGCCTATTGCTATCTGCTTAACATCATGTAAATGCAAGGATTGTGGTAAATAAGGTTCGTGGGCTGCAGACACAGGGAGCCACATGGGAATATAATGCTCTGGGGCTAACAGGGACCTAACTCAAAAAATGGCAGGACCAGTACTAAATATTCCTCGATAGAAAAGAGAGGGAAGGCCTAATTGACTAAGGAGAATATTAGTGTTGGAGAGCACAGATATCCTAGAGGATTCAAGGACAGAATCTATTTGGTTACAGCTATGGGGAATTAGGTGGAGGAGTAAGACTAGCTGAGTCTTACAGAGAGCCAACAGGGACACTGGGGCCACCTCCTGTGCTGTAATCATTCTATGATCCTATGCTAATAAATAACATTTTTGTAGCTCTCAAATCTTAAAGTAACTTCATACCATCCTTTCAGAAATTTGAGGCAGAAAATTGATCAGCCACGTTCCAGCTTCATGACACAACCGATATTAAATATTCACTAACATGAAGGCAATCTTCCCCCACCACACAAATTAACACAAATGAAAAATTCCATGAATTTTACATTATATAAATATTTCATAAATTGTACACATACAAATTACACAAACCGTATGGATACAACTACAGAACTTATGTATGAAAATTTAACACATTTATTTAAATCATCTCTTTAATCATAAGTCTGTACAATTCAAAACATTTATACAATTACATTATTCAATACAATTCTTTGCAATTTCTATTGATTTTTGTTTATTTTTGACCAACATTGTTTTTATTCTCAACAATTAAAAGACACCAGCACTGTTTTATGTTCTTATTTACAATATAATCCTATGAGACAATGCATAAATACACACACAATTCTGGTTTGAAGATACCAGCAAGATTTCCACTTAGCCAATTATCATAAATCCACTCCTTCACACTAAACTGTGCGCTACTGGAATGAAACAGCATAGGTTCAAATCCTCAGTGAGCTACACTCCAAAGATTAACTTGCATATAATTTGGAACAATGAGAGGGAAAACTAATTTAAGTGCCTGACAAGATTTAATTCTGAACAGTAAGGATTTTTTCTGGTTTTTAAAATTCAAACGTTTAAATCAGTTTTATGACCTGAGATTCTTATGATAATAAAGCTGTTTTTAGTTGCTAGATTGAAACTCTAGTGAAGCATTTCTGCAAATACATTCAACATCACACCCTAGCAATGCAAATTTTTCATTGCTAGATGTTTCCAGCTTCCAATATATATATTTTTTGTGCAAGAGCTGCCTGATCACTTTTCAACAATTTTCAAGGCATGCAATTAGAGCAAACGGATAAAAATTAGATTTTCACCTATTCAGTTACTAGTTCCCTCAACTGCTGCTAAATTTGATTTTCAAAAGTGATTGATGACACTAGGGAGGCCACTAAAACCCAGAAAGTTCATACCCATTTAATTTCATACCCAAATTCACTTACTACAGTAATCCCCCGTTTTAAGTTCCCTCACTTTAAGACATTCGACTTCATTGTCACGGACACAATGGGGTTGGGGTTGGTAAGCACACCTAGCATTTGGATTACACTTCAGCGTTATTTCGTGATGGGCCGATGTAGATTCACGTGGCCCGCCTGGAAGCATTTTGTAGCAGCCTCTCCAACTTGCCACTTCTCCCTCTCACTGACCCTCCCAACTGTTACCCATTCCTGCTCCCTAACCCTTCCACTCTCAATCTCTACCATTTGCTGTCTCTCCTGCTCACCGCCCCTCTCCTGCTCACGGCTACCTGTCCCATGCACAGCTCCCCATCCCATGCACAGCTCCTTTCTTTCCCTGCCTCCCTCTGGCTGCCCTTCTCCCAAGCCCTCACCCACACCGAGGGTACGACGGGGAGGGGGCAGGTGACGGCGGCGAGCGGAAGGGGGGATGGCGAGCAGGAGAATCAGCAAGCAGAAGAGGCAGCAAGCGAGAGATAGAAAAAGTTAGCATATTTCTTTAAAATAAATAAATTTTAAAATATAGAAGTTAGCTCATTTACAAATATAGAAATTTAGGAACGTATGGTATTTCATAATACAGGTTATATTTATTTTAATGCTTTTTTGCTGATGAGAAAGGTCCTACAGGACAAAATTATAGCTTTCACATTAGTGTAATGGGAAAATCTAATTCGCTTAACGTTATTTCAATATTGCAAAACAGTTAATTCCAAAGCAGACAGCAGAGTTGGTTAACATCAACTATTTGACATTACAAAATGGCAGATACATTCAAGTGCCAAATTTAAACTCAAAAATACTTGTCTACATTTCGAGCATGCTACCCTCCTTCACCAATAAAATGGTAACATGTGCAATAAAGGGAACCAGCTCTGACAAGAAAGGGAAAATTGTCTGTAATTTAAATATGGAATGATAACTCTTCCTTTCTAATTCCAAGAGCTGTTCCATGTTGTTAATAGGGCTATTGCATAGAGGCAGCAATTTTTGACTGGTGACCCATGTAATCACACCAGACCTCAAACTGGCTAGTTATCAATCCAAAATTGCAAGAGAGATAAATGAATGGAGCCAGCAATTGTGTCTTGCAGAAATTCTACAGTTTTGTTTTAATTCTCCTAGGCTAATGCACTTGCGAGTTGAAGGGAAATAAATTTTCTTAAACAAAGTTTTGAAAGGGATTCTACACACTACTGCTCAAAATTCAAAATGAAAGATAACACCATTCAACTCAAAAAGACTGCAAAACAAAAACAGAAATACCTGGAAAAATTCAGGTCTGGCAGCATCGGCGGAGAAGAACAAAGTTGACGTTTCGAGTCCTCACGACCCTTCAATAGAACTGTCATGAGGACTCGAAAACTGCTGAGTTTTTCCAGGTATTTCCGTTTTTGTTTTGGATTTCCAGCATCTGCAGTTTTTTGTTTTTATCAAAAAGACTGCACATATTTACTCACTGGATTAACGAAGTCCATAATGAAAGATGAAGAGCAAAAGTCTCTTACCTGCAATTACTTCAGCCTACAATGGCATTTACTGAATTTAATGCTCAATTCACAATGGAAATTAGTTTTCAAGTCAGTTGTGTTAGGTGTGATATTTAGTTAATGAATCTAAATGGATATGCCAGTCTAGGTAATGCCTTAATTCATGCTGTGACTAAACAAAGGATAAGGACTGTTTTATAATATAATAGGCAAAATGATTAATACTCACCCTTAAAAATGGTCATTGGAATGAGAGTAATGAAGGTTAATGCATTGTACAGTTAACACATGGGGATACAATATATTCATTTCTCAAAATCAATAAAGTATATTTGGCAATCTATAAACTTTTGACTTACCACAACTTTAAAGTAAAAATTTAAAGTTAGTATCTCGTCAAAGCCAGCCAAACCATGTCCATGCTCAGTACTGCTTTCTGGTCCTTCATACAAGTGACTGCACCAACATCCCTGAAGCAGCATAGTGCTTTACGCAGTTGCCGACCAATAATAAGTGTATCTATTTCATGCATTCATCAAATAATTTGAATACTGAAATAATTTAATTGATCAGTTTAAACCAGCTAACAAAGTATAGCTGTCCTGTTTCCCTCTTCCTCCACTGCGCCCAACATTCCTATCACCCTCCTCCCTCACAGTATACAAGATAACCTACATGTCCAGACTAAATTTCAGTCGTGACATGGACCACAAACACCTCCCAAAAATTTTCAGTAGACATGCCATTTCATGCACACAAAACAAAATTCTCCCAGGACAATATGATTTAGTACTTTTCAACGGCAACTTACATCCCTTTTAAAATACTGTACTGAAGGATCGCAACTTGATTCACATTTGGGTGTCACATTGGTATTGGGATGGTGAGCCCTTAAAGGAAGTGACCAAAATTGCAGTTGAAGAGACAGATTTTAGGATGACTTTTGAAGCAGAGTGAAGATGTAGAAGGCAAAATAGTTTAGGGACAGGAGCTCCACAGAGTGGGGACAGGGTAGCTTAAAATTGTTAGTAGTTTTGGAACAGGAGCTGGGGGAACACAGTGGACTGTTACTGGTAGAGCAGAAGGCATGGACACAGATGAAGAACTAGAGGTCACAAACAGGGAGGAATAATGATTTGAACGGATTTGAATTTAAGAAATTTAATATCGATAGATAAAGTTGGGGAATTGTCAACATATGAAGGCTGACTCCATTCCACTGGATAATGCCACTGAGAGGCAACATCTGGTTGCAGAATAGTAGGGATCCAAGGACAGAGCCTTGTACCACATTTTGACACCAGAGGGAAAATGGCTGCAGATGTATCTGTTACATTGGGATATGCGGGCCTGAAACCAGAAGAATACAGTGTCACTGAAGTGGACCAGGTAAAGCATCAAGGGAGGAAGGTGGTATGGTTGCCTATACTGAAAGCCACAGAGTGATTGAAAAGGATATGCTCAAACGAATACTGAATTTACTTCTGGACCTTGACCAAGGGAGTTTCAGTGCTGTATGTTGGGCTGAAAGGATTCAAACTGCAAATGAGTGAGTTGTGGGCACGGATTTGGGTGCCAACATGTTTTGGAACTTAACGGTAAAGGGAGATTAAAGCAACAGCTGAAAAAAATAGCACAGTTGATTCTAACAGTTTTGAAAGTTGGGGGAAACAAAGATTTTTTTTTCATGGGAGATGGGCTTCGCTGGCAAGGCCAGCATTTATTGCCCATTCCCAGTTGTCCTCAAGAAGGTGATGGAGAACTGCCTTCTTTAACCGCTGCAGTCCATATGGTGCACATTCTCCCCAACAGCACTGTAGGTGTATTTTCCAGGATGATTTTGATCCAGTGACAGCAAATCTATGGTGATATGTCAGGATGCTGAGAGATTTGGAGGGGAACTTGCAGGTGGTGGTGTTCCCATGCATGTGATGTCCCTGTTCTTCTAGGTGGTAGAAGCCACAGGTTTTGAAGGCTCTGCAGTGCATCCTGTAGATGGTACACCCCTATGCCACGGTACGAAGGTGGTGGAGGTTGCTTTGCCCTGGAAAGTACACAGCTTCAAGTGGTGTTGGAGATGCATTCATTCAGACAAGTGGGGAATGTTCCACCACTTCTGACGTTTGCCTTGAGGATAGTAAAAAGGCTTTGGGCGGTCAGGAGATGACTTTAGCCACAGTATTTATATGGCTGGTCCAGTTGAATTTCTGATCAATGGTGACCCCACAAGATGCAGCTGGTAGTGGATTTAGGGATGGTAATGCCATTAAATGACAATGGGAGATGGCAACTGTGTGCCATGAATATTACTTGCTATTTATCAGCCTGGATGTTGTCTTGGTCTTACTGTATGCTGCATGAATGGATTGTTTCAGTGTCTGAGGAGTTGAGAGCGGAACTAAACGTGTGCAATCACCAAACATCTCCACTTCTAACCTTATGATACAGAAAAGGGTATTGATTAAGCACTTGATGTTTGGGCCTAGGACACTACTCTGAGGACCTCCTGCAGCATTGTCCTGGGGCTGAGATGACTGACCTCCGACAACCATAAGTATCTTCTTCTGTCTTCAGTATGACTCCAACCAGTGGAGAGTTTTTCCTGATTCTCATTAGCTTCAATTTTATATATTTTTTATTCATTCGCAGGATATTGGCTACGCTGGCTAGGCCAGCATTTATTGCTCATTCCTAGTCGCCCTTGAGAAGGTGGTGGTGAGCTGCCTTCTTGAACCGCTGCAGTCCATGTGGTGTAGGTATACCCACAGTGCTGTTAGGTAGGGGGTTCCAGGATTTTGACCCAGCAACAGTGAAGGAACAGTGATATATTTCCAAGTAGGATGGAGTGCGACTTGGTGGGGAACTTCCAGATGGTGGTGTTCCCATCTATCAGCTGCCCTTGTCCTTCTAGATGGGTTTGGAAGGTACTGTCTAAGGAGCCTTGATGAATTCCTGCAGTACATCCAATCAATCGGGCTGCTTTGTCCAGGACGGTGTCAAGCTTCTGAAGCGTTGTGGGAGCTGCACTCATTCAGGCAAGTGGGGAGTATTCCACCACACACCTGACTTGTGCCTTGTAGATGGTGGACAGGCTTTGGGAAGTCAGGATGCGAGTTATTCATCACACGATTCCTAGCCTCTGACCTGCTCTTGTAGCCACAGTGTTTATATAGCTAGTCCTGTTCAGTTTCTGATCAATAGTAACCCCCAGGATGTTGATAGTGGGAAATTCAGTGAGGTAATACCAATGAACGTCAAGGGGCAATGGTTAGATTCTCTCTTGTGGGAGATGGTCATTGTGTGGCGTGAATGTTACTTGCCACTTGTCAGCCCAAGCCTGGATATTGTCCCAGGTCTTGTTGCATTTGGACATGGATTCTTCAGTATCTGAGGAATCGCAAATGGTGCCAATCATTGTGCAATCATCAGCGAACATCCCGACTTCTGACCTTATGAGGAAGGAAAGTCATTGATGAGGCAGCTGAAGATGGTTGGGCCGAGGCCATTACCCTGAGGAACTCCCGCAGTGATGTCTTGGAGCTGAGGTGACTGACCCTCCGACAACCACAACCATTTTCCTTTGTGCTAGGTATGACTCCAACTAGTGGAGAGCTTTTCCCCTAATTCCCCATTGACTCCAGTTTTGCTAGGGCTCCTTGATGCCACACATGGTCAAATGCTACCTTAATGTCATGGGCAGTCGCTCTCACCTCGGGAGTTCAGCTCTTATGTCCGTTTTATAACCAAGGCTATAAAGAGGTCAGGAGTTGAGTGGTCCTGGTGGAACCCAAACTGGGCGTCAGTGAGCAGGTTATTGCTAAGCAAGTGCCGCTTGATAGCACTGTTGATGACCCCTTCCTGTTACCGATGATCGGGAGTAGACTGTTGGGGCGGTAATTGGCCAGGTTGGATTTGTCATGCTTTTATAGTGATGGGTCATACCTGGGAAATTTTCCACATAGCCGGGTAGATGCCGTGCTGTAGCTATAGTTGAACAGCTTGGCTAGGGGCGCGGTAAGTTCTGCAACATGTCTTCAATACTGTTGCTGGAATATGGTCAGGGCCCATAGCTTTTGCACTATCCAGTGCCTTCAGCCGTTTCTTGATATCACGTGGAGTGAATCCAATTGGCTGAAGACTGGCGTCTGTGATGCTGGGGACTTCCGGAGGAGGCCGAGATGGATCATCCACTCAGCACTTCTGGTTTAAGATTGCTGTAAATGCTTCAGCCTTATGTTTTGCACCGATCTGCTGGGCTCCCCCATCATTGAGGATGGGGATATTTGTGACTCGAGTGAGTTGTTTAATTTGCATTATTTTACTAGCATTCTTTGATGACATTGTAAAATGCTGCCTTGTTGTCAAGGCAGTCACTCGCATCCATCTCTGGTATTCAGTTCTTTTGTCCATGTTTAGACCAAGGCTGTAATGAGGTCTGGACCAAGTGGCCCTGGCAGATCCAAAACGAGCATCGGTAAGCAGATTATTCCTGAGTAAGTGCCGCTTGACAACACTTTTGCATCAATCTGCTTATGTTTAAGATTATACTGATGGGACAATAATTAGCCGATTGGATTGTCCTGCTTTTTGTGGACAGGATGTACCTGGGCAATTTTCCACTTGGTTGGTTAGATGCCAGTGTGTAGGTGTGCCTAAGTAGCTTGGCTAGGCATGCAGCTACTTCTGGAGCACAAGTCTTCAGCAGTACAGCAGGGAAACTGTTGGGGCCTATAGCCTTTGCTGTAGTCAGTGCGCTCTGCTGTTTCTTTATATCACATGGAGTGAATCAAATTGCCAGAAGATTGGCATCTGTGATGCTGGGGACCTCAAAAGGAAGCCAAGATGCTTCATCCACTCAAACTTCTGCCTAAGGATGGTTGCAAACATTTTATCCTCGTCTTTTGCACTGACATGCTGAACTCCATCATATCGAGGATGAGTGTGTTCGCTGAGCATCCTCTTCCTGAGTTGTTTAACTGTCCAATGCCATTTGCAATTGGATATGGCTGGACTGCAGAGCTTTAATCTGACCCACAGGTTGTAGTGACACTCAGCTCTGTCAATGGCATGCATATCGTCCTTTGCTGTAGATTCACCAGGCTAGCGCCTCAGTTTTAGGTATACCAGGTGTTGCTGCTGGCATGCTGCCCTGCACACCTCATTGAACTAGGTCTCCAGGCCTGATGGTAATGTCAAAGTTTTCTGCTGCTAATGGGCCAAGCACTTCATCGATGCCCAGTTTGAACTGCGATTCTGATTCTATCATATTTAGCATGGTAGTGCCACAGAACACAATAGAGTGTGTCCTCAGTGTGAAGATGGGGCTCGTCTCCACAAGGACTCTATGGTGGTCACTCCTACTAATGCAGTCATGAATAGCTGCATCTGTGATAGGTAGACTGGTGAGAATGAGGTCAAGCAAGCTTTTCCCAGCCAACAAGCAAGCTGTTGGTTGTCTCACCACATGCCATAGACCCAGTCTGTCAGCTATGTTGTTCAGGATTCTGCCAATTTGGTTAGTGGTGGTGTCACTGAATCATTCTGGTGATGGACATTGAAGTCCCTTATCCAGAGCACATTCTGTGCCCATATCAACCGCAGCGCTTATTCCAAGTGGTGTTCAATATGCAAGGGTCCTGATTCATCAGTTGAAGTGCAGTAGGTGGTAATCCAGCAGAGCGTTTCCTTGCCCATTTTTGACGATGCCACAAACACTCAAGATTCTGAGTCAATTTTGAGAACGCCCTGGGCCACTCCCTTTTGACTGCACACAACTATGCAAGTAGGGACACCTTCCCAATTTTGGCACAATTTCCCAGATGTTAATGAGAAGAACTTTAGAAAGTCAACTGGATAAGGTGTGCCTTTGTCCTATCCCTTGCCTAGGTAGATGCCAGGTGGTCCAACCAGTTGTATTTCTCGTAGCAATTTAATACAACTGAGTAGCTGCTAAGCTATTTCAGATGGCAGTTAGTAGTGAACCACATTGCTGTAGGTCTGGACTCACGTGTTCTGGTATATATGTCCAGAATTCATAGCATATATCAGCCATGTATCTACAATAGAACTGGATACCTAGAAATTCATTTCTTATCACTTGATGATGGTTGTCTAGCAATCCCAATCTTTACAATTTAAACATCCATTTAACTTCAATTATTGATGAGGGTTCACATCAAATGTCATAACCAGTCTATTCTTTTTACAGATTCTGACTGACCTGCATTTTTTCTTTTCCACTTATGTTTGATTAAATCATGATTCATTAAAGAATCACTTAAATAGTCTCATCTTACATCCACCAACACAGCATTGTAGATGGGCAGCACCTTTGCCAAACATCAAAAAATAGTTATTTGCCATGTTTCAAAATTGTTAGAAATTAGATTTAGTCTAAGCTGTAAGTTTAATAATGGTATACAAGAGGTTTTATATGTATATATAATATAAATACATCTAGACATTGAAACTGGTCAGATGAATCTCACTGGCCTTTTCTGTGCATATGTTCCTAACTGTACCGTTTGATTATACTTTATAGCAGTTACAATTGTAAGATATGAATTATATTTCAAAGAAATTTATTCCTAAGCTTACTGTTTTGTGGCAGGAAATCGAAGATACCAATTCTATGCTACATATTCTAAGCGACCATTTAAGTCATATCCGAAAGCAATGGGTGAAAACACAACAGTTTCCACAGATACAGCAAACGGCATTCCATTGTGTTATTGGAGAAATACAGCATTACAAATGTACAGATAACCAACAATTTCCTAAAATATTGTTCATGCATCATGCAAAAGGCCGGTGGGGTGGGGGGGGTAAAATTACAGTTAAGAAACTGAGAGCAGCACACAAAAGGCAGTCAAATGGTCTCCTATTGTACTGTACGATCCTACAATTATATGAGACCTTTTATATCGCTAAACAAAATTCAACATGACAATTTAGCTTTTCACACAGTTCTTAACAACGCTCATGTGTAAATCACTCATTACAAACATCAAGTGTCACCCTTTGACTATGAAATCTTCCACCTAACTATATATAGATAACTACCTCAGCAGTAAAGAACATGGGAATTGTGGGTCAGAAGTCACCTGCTGTTCCTCAAGCATGCTACACTTAGCACAATATGTCTCAAATTACTCATGTCCTGTATTCCAAAATATTATTTTTTGAAAGAAATCTGATGTGCATTTGAATGAATCAATAGTAACTGCTTTCACCACTGGCCTAGGGAGCCTGCTCCCTAGATAGACCGCTTGTTCACTGAAATGTTTCTATATTTATTCCCATTAAAGGGCAGCTTTGTCCTCATCTGTTCTGGACAAGATGGAACAGCTGGTTATGGTCAATATTATTTAAGCTCTTTAGAATCCTAAAACAGCAATCATATCATCTTTCAGCCTTTTTTTCAGTGAGAACATGCCCAATTCACATAATTGCTCATCATAATTCAATCCCTCCACATCCTGAAATATTCTGGCTGCTCTCTTCGATATCCTCTCAAGAGCCGCAATATCCTTTTCGTCCCATGGTAACCACAACTCTTCACAGTATTCTATTGTCTGGTAGCACCAATGATTTATAAAGTGGCAGAATGAACCCACTAATTAGGTTCAATATTAATCTTTTTAATATATTCCAACACCTGATTTGTTGTACTCACTGCAACCGAGTATTGTTCAATTTATCAGTCAGGACCTTCGGATCTATCATATATCCCATGAACATCATTTCAGACCCCATTAAGCTGCTCTTTCTCTAAAGTGATAATCAAAAGTGTAGGAATCTTCTTTCCTTTATCAAGTGGTTAACCTTGTAACAACATCTTAAACGGCTTGATCAATAGAACAAACTCATTAAATATTATCTTAAGGTCTTATTGCAAAGCAAATTCCAGCCATAAATTCCAGGATTTCAGCTGTACTATAGTCTACACCATAACTAAGGTTTGTAATGTAAGAGGCAAACTTTTGATAGATTACTGGATTAAGATGTCAACATGATGGAAATCTGTATGAAAAACGCATCAAATAATCATATAAATCAATAGTTGGGTAACAATCACCTGACTGCCTATTCCATTCTTAAATTTTATCTTCAAATCACAACTGCATTTAAAACATTTAAAGCCAAAGGCTAAATAAAGAGGGTGTAAAAGCATAATGTGATTTACATCTCTTGATATCTTTCAATATTCCACTCTAGATTTTACCTTGATGTACTTGAAATCATGCACGAGCAGTTAAGTTGAAAGCCTCAGCTTCATTTAAAAAAAGAGCAGGGGAGGCTTCTCATTTTAAAAAGAGCAGGGAGGCTTCTCATTTTTAAAAAGAGCCGGGAGGCTTCTCATTTTTAAAAAGAGCGGGGAGGCTTCGCATTTTAAAAAGAGCGGGGAGGCTTCATGTGAGATCAGTGGCAGTGTGACGTTACGAACCACAATGTGATGCGAGTGCAGGGAAAGCAGCTGATTGGTGGGTAGGGTTGGTGAGTATTTCTAGCTTTTAAAGTAAAATTAAGTTCTTTAGTTTGCGTTTAGGTCTCTAGTCTTTTTCTCTTTTCTTAAAAATAGCTTAAGTATAAGATTGATACTGGTGCAAAAAAAATTAATTACAATAAAGTGTAAACATCAGGGATACGAGAGTAATTAATTAATAAATTAAAATACCATAGTGATGGCAGGACGGGTGATGTGTTGCGGCTGCATGTGGGAGCTGCTAGACACCAAGGTGATCCACAGCAAACACATCTGTACTAACTGTCTCCTGCTCAAGTAACTTCGGATCAGAGTTGAGGAGCTAAAGGCTGAACTGCAGACATTGCGCCACATCAGGGAGGGGGAAGTTACTGGGACACTTTGCTCCAGGAGGCGGTCACTCCCCTCAGATTAGGTCATTTAAGTTTGGTCTGTGATCAGGGACAGGAGGGTGTGACTGCGGGTGAGGCAGGTATGGGGACCCAGGGGGTAGCATTCGAGGAGCCTCAGCCCCTGCAACTGTCCAACAGTTACGCGGTTCTTGCAAGCTGTGTGGACAAGAGCAGGGACTTCAGGGAGGGTGAGCGAACTGACCATCGCACTGTGGTACAGGGAGCCATTCAAGTGGGGAGAGGAAATAGAAACGCAGTAGTGGTAGGGGACAGTATAATTAGCAGGGTAGATAGATGCAGCCATGAGCATGAGTCCCGAAGGCAGTGTTGCGCGTCATTTTACCCTCTGACGGGTTGGGTGCGTGCCTGCCCACTGAGCTAAAAATTTTACCTGTAGTTACGACAAGATAAAAATTGGGAACTAAATATTTAGGGGTATGTGACTTTTCGAAAGGACAGGCAGGAAGGAAAGGGTGGTGAGGTAGCTTTATTAGTATGAGATGGAATAAGTACAACAGCAAGAAATGATCTTGGATCAGAAGATGTAGATTCCATGTAGGTGGAGCTAAGAAATGACAAAACGACACTGGTGGGAGTGGTCTAAAGGCCCCCTAACAGTAGCTATACTGTAGGACAGAGAATGTATCAGGAGATAATGAGAGCATATAAAAAAGGCAGTACATTATTTATGGGTGGCTTTAATCTTCATGTAGATTGGGAAAATCAAATTGGCAGAGGTAACCACGAACAAGAGTTCATAAAGTGTTCTCGGGACAGTTTCCTAGAACGATATGTTGTGGATCCAACCAGGGATCAGGTAATGTATAATGAGGCAGGTTTAATAAATGATCTCAGAGTGAAAGATCCCCTAGGAAACAGTGACCATAACATGGTAGAATTTAGCATTCAGTTTGAGTGTGACAAACTTGGGACGGAAACAACTGTGCTATACTTAAATAAGGGTAATTACAAAGGAATTAGGCTGGAGTGGACTGGAAAAGGAGTTTAGCCGAAAAGACGGTTGATAAACAATGGCAGACATTTCAGAAAATAGTGCATGACTCACAATAAAGATATATCCCAGTAAAGAAGGATTCTAGGAAGGGGATAAACCAACCATGGTTAACCAAGGAAGTTAAGGACAGTATCAACTTAAAAGAAAAAACATGCAATGCGGCAAAGATTAGTGGTAAGCCAGAGGATTGGGAAAGTTTTATAAACCAACAAAAGATGACCAAAAAAATAAAAAAGAGGGAGAAAATAAACTTTGAGGGTAAACTAGCAAGTAATATAAAAACAGACAATAAGAGCTTCTTTAAATATATAAAAAGGAAGAGAGGGGTCAAAGTGAACATAGGACCCTTAGAGAATGAAGCTGGGGAAATAAAAATGGGGAACCAGGAAATGGCAGAGGAGTTGAATAAATACTTGGCATCAGTCTTGACGGTAGAAGGCACTAAAAGCATTCCAAAAATACTAAATAATCAAGGAGCAAAAGTGGGGGGAGGAGATAAATATGCTAACTATCACTAGAGAAAAAGTGCTATGAAAACTAATGGGGGCTAAAGGCCGATAAGTCCCCTGGGCCTGATGGGTTGCATCCTAGGATATTGAAGGAAGTAGCTTCAGAGATAGTGGATGCACTGGTAGAAATCTTCCAAGAATCCTTAGATTCTGGAAAAGTCCCAGGGGATTGGAAAACTGCCAATGTAACGCCATTATTCAAAAAGGGAGGGAGACAAAAAACAGGCAACTGTAAATCAGTTAGCTTAAAATCCATCATTGGGAAAATGCTAGAGTCTATTACAAAGGATGTAATAACAGAGCATTTAGAAATGCATAATAGAATCAAGCAAAGTCAGCATGGCTTCATGAGGGGGAAATTATGCCTAACAAATTTATTAGAATTCTTTGAGGAGATAACAAGCAGGATAGATAAAGGGGAACCAGTAGATGTAATATATTTGGATTTCCAAAAGGCATTCGATAAGGTGTCGCACATAAGGATACTTAATATGATAAAAGCTCATGTATTATATTCACATGGATAGGGGATTGGCTAACTAATAGGACACAGAGTTGGGATAAGGGGGGCATTTTCAGGATGACAACCTGTAACCAGTGGAGTGCCACAGAGATCGATCCTGGAGCCACAATTATTTACAATATATATTAATGACTTGGATGAGAAAAGGGAATGTTCTATCACCAAGTTTGCGGATGACACAAAAATAGGTGGGAAAGCAAGTGGTGAGGATGACACAAAGGGTCTACAGAGGGATATAAATAGGTTAAGAGAGTGGGCAAAAACTTGGCAGATGGAATATAATGTAGGAAAATGTGAGGTTATGCACTCTGGCAGGAGGTAGAGCTGAATATTATTTAAATGGAGGGAGGCTGCAGAAAGCTGCAGCACAGAGAGATTTGGGGGTCCTCATGTATGAATCACAAAAAGCTAGCATACAAATTCAGCAAGTAATTGGGAAGGCAAATGGTATGTTGGCCTTTATTTTAAAGGGAATGGAATATAAAAATAGGGAAGTCTTGCTAAAACTATACAAGGCACGAGTTAGACCACACCTAGAATACTGTGAACAGTTTTGGTCCCCTTATCTAAGGAAAAATATACTGGCGTTGGAGGCAGTCCAGAGAAGGTTCACTCGGTTGATCTCGGTTATGGAGGGATTTTCTTATGATAGGTTGAGTAGGTTGGGCCTGCACCCATTGGAATTTAGAAGAATGAAAAGCGACCTTATTGAAACATGTAAGATTCTTAGGGGGCTTGACAGGATAGTTGCTGAAAGGTTGTTTCCCCTTGTGGGAGAGTCTAGGACCAGAGCGCATATCTCAGAGTAAGGGGTCACCCATTTTAGACAGAGATGAGGAGGAATTTCTTCTCTCAGAGGGTGGTCAATCTGTGGAATTCTTTACTGCAGAGGGCTGTAGAGGCTGGGTCGTTAAGTATATTCAAGCCTGAGATAGGTAGATTGTTAATCAGTAAGGGAATCAAGGGAAAAGGCAGGAAAGTGGAGTTGAGGATCATCAGATAAGCCATGATCTCATTGAACAGCGGAAAATATTCGATGGGTCGAATGGCCTACTTCTGCTCCTGCGTCTTATGGAATAACTTTTATTCCAACTGAAGAGAGCACAAGTGCCCATTTCCTCGGCTACTATCGATATTGCTGCAGAGCTTTTTTGCAGTGGATTGGATGATGACTATTAGCTCAGTGCTGCCAGATCAAGATTTGGGTTACATTTACAGTAAAATATTCTTCAGAAAAGGGGCATTTTTTTTTTTACATAGCTCAGGTTCCACCAAAAGCTAAATCATAGCACAATGAATTATTAAACCATATCTGGGTCTGGTATGGAGTCTTTGATTGAAGTTAGTTTACGGTCATGGCTTCTAACTTTGATTTAATGTCATCCACATTGGCAGAAGTGAAACTCATTATGAGTAATCCCTCTTAATCAGTCATTCTTTTCATCTGAACCTAGGCCACATCATTCAACTGACAGCACAATTTGCTGCATACAACAGTGCTAATTAGTCCAGACAATGTTTGATAACCAAAAGATCACACCATTCAAAATACTCAAAGCAGCAACCTTAATCAGAAGACTTGAAAAGACAAAAGTTTATCTTGATAGCAGCACAAAGCATCCATTATTGCACTGGTCATTTGTTGTATACTGATGTCAATAGAATGAAATATCTGGTGAAGCGTTGAACGGGAGGCTGGTGCAATATCGTCCATTCTGCATTAGTCCAAGTTGAATTTCTTTCCCATAATCTGCAATTTCTATACCTTTTAAAACAAACACTTCCAGTTTTGCAATTCCCACCCCCAATACTGTTGAATCTTCCTATTCAAAAAATGTTATTGCTTCTACTTAGGCTCTTCCCATCATTTCATCCTTTCATTACCCAACCTAATCTTCTCCATTCATGAGAGGGCCAACTTAGCTGAGCATATGCTTTCAAGGAAATATCTTGTTTTGATGGCAATCATTCATTAATCCTATAGCTTCAAATAAAAATCCATGCTGTGTCTCAACTTGAGTGTCAAATGGACAACAAATTTTAATATTTAATTTCATTTTATTAAAATGAGGTTGATTAATTAAAGCATTTCCAGCACACTTACACCAGTAAGCTTGTCAAATCAACAACAAAATGGTGATTTAAACGCAATATCAGTCCATGCTAATAGCAACTTGTAATCAGGGGCTGGTTTTGGTTTCCGATCTATTAAGAATTTTTCTCATTGAGGTGGTTAGTGGACTGAGCAAGTCAATTATCTGTGACTTTAAAACTTTATATGTAAGCTTGGGCACCTACATTTGTTTTAGCAGACTTCAGAAACCACATAGTAATATAATCAAATTACATCAATAGCTGCATCGTGAAAGTTTGGAAATGTAAATGTAGTTCTAAGGAACTTATTGAAAAAACTCAGCTCTCTCTTGAACAAGCATTTGGCAAGCTTTTTAAAACAAATGACATGACAGTAGTCATGCTGAGAGCTGTCACCATGAAAATGGCACATAGGTCTTTAAACAAAATAACATTGGAAAAATACTTGTACATAAAATAAGTAACCAAAGAACTGTATTTAACAATAAAGTTGATAACGGTCACTTGCATTGGTGTACACCTTGCTTTCATGCACTAACTCAAAAGACAGTTAATGCAACAGTGACATTATAAAATTACAAAACTACAATTACAATACTACTGTATTTCTTGCATCATTATTCATGCAACAGAGTCTTTGATGCTTATTGTAATCTCTTTGTCCTCTCTGCATTTGTGCATTGATGGAAAATTTCTGTGGTTGCAAACTCCCATCTCCCAAACAACACGTTATATACAAGGAGTCAAAATAATGAGTTTGCATTTTGCACAAAGCAAAAAGCATATAATTTTTTTCCATTAGACAAATTAAAATACTAAAATGTGTTCTACATACTAGCTGATCTGAATATTATTTATTTCCCAATCACCAGTAAAGAACTTCATTCTTTGGAGAATCATCTTACAAATGTTTTTCCAAATGCTCTCACTGAAATTGTACTTTACTCTCCTTTGTAACGGTGACTCACTTTTAGCAATGTCTCACTCCACTTGAAGTCCAAGGGACACAAACTTGAAAATCTTGCTTCTGACAAGCACTTTTGCCCCTATTTTTAAAAATTGAGAATGTGATTTGTCTTAGTGATTACAGAATTTGGGTCACATGGTGGCAGCACTCAACTCTCCCCTTTTGGACATTATTAAAAATGTTTTTTCTCAAAACTGATTCCAATTCTGCTTGTCTGATATTCAGAGCCATTGATCAGTGCTCAGAAGCAGCAATGACCGATGCAACAATGGCAGCAAGAGTGGTGCTCTGTTACTGAGGATCTTTGATCAACCTGCATCATTAAAAAGGAATAAGCAGCAATAACCAAGAAATCCATCACTGGCACGGAAGGCTGTTAGTTTATGCTGACTGCTCATTCTGGATTGGTAATCTTCATATGTCCTAACCTAGAGGCAGTGAGCAGCAACAGTATGACTCAGCCCCGGGACAGGGCAGCCTTTGAAGAGGCGAGAAACAGTTTGGCTGCTGACTGTCGTCGCCTTGAAGCTCTTGGGTTTCCTTGGCTCAACATCAGGAACGGGGGCTGATTTCAGGCCAATGACCTTTCCTGCATTCCTCCTGGTTCCTGGTTCTTTGTTTCCTCCTTCAGTGCTCGCCCCTTCTGGACTCACCCACCCTCTGCAGCTGGACAACAGTTGGTTGTTTGCTCCACCTTGCCTATGTCATCTTCATTCCACCACAGAACCTCTGCCTTTAACTCTCCCCCTATTGTCTCCTCTCTATTCCCCAATTATTATAAGGACCTATCTATTTCAATCCTGCATATGTCATGTTCCAGTATATTCTGAACTTCAAGCTAATGTTTATATTTTAAAACTAACCACAAAAAACTGCAAAAAGGTGGCCGCCCGAGGGTCACCACCCTTTGTGGAATGACTTACTCTCCTACCTCCAGATGGAACAAAAAGAACCTTCCAGACTGATGTGGATTCAAGGGACAGAATCTTCTAGTCCCATTGGCAGCAAAGGTCATGACAGGCGGTGAGGTGGGGGGGGACACAATTCAACATGAGGGGCAGAAATCGGTTACATGCGGGCATGAAATCACAGCAGGATTATCAGAACACAAATCCCCTGGAGGCCAGGGTGAACCCGATTTGCATCCAGTAATGGAATGCAAAGTAAGGCCCAACTGGAATCATCCCCCCACACCCAATTTGCTATTACACTAGTGGGAAAACACACTGGCCCAGAACACGTCTGGACAAGCAAGATGTGAAGTCCGGACTCACCTTCAGGGACTTGCTCAGGTCGCGGACATCTGAGGTGGTGATGATGCTGGAGCTCTACAGCTACCGGACCTTGGAAGAACACGTGCATCATATGGCTCCACTGATGCTTCAGGTCGGCTTTGGAACATCACAGTCTTGGCCATGGGCTGCTACGGATGATCGGTGAAGGGGTGGGAGAGGAATGTCTAGCTGTGAGTGGGAGAGGAAGGTGTACCAAGGGATGGTGGGGGGGGGGGGGGGGTGCAGGGTGAGATCAAAGTGTTTGTGGGGGGGGGTGGGGGTGAGGTTGGAGGGGAGCACCACTTCAAAAGAGAGCAGGCAGACACACTCCTCCAACTCACATGCCACTCTGTTGAGGGCTTCCAACAGCCCTGCATGATGTTCCCCCGCCTTCTGCTGACTCTCCACATTTGAGTCAGAAGCCGAATCCAGAGGCTCGTCATCTGACTTGGACCTCTTTTCCAGCAGTCCTCAGAGTGCCAGGGAGCTCGGCTAAACCTGCCTCCTCCTGCTGTGGACACGTGTCCATGCGGTGACCACCAGATTGTGAACCAGAGTCTGCTCTTGATCTAGGTGCCACCAAGGTGTATGTCTCTGCACTGGTGGAGGATGTGGGCAAGAGCTGTGACAAGTCTTCAAGGCTGCTTATTTAAAGCTCTTCAATGAAGGTTGTCTCCTCTTGGCTGGAGGGGAGGACCTGGATGGAGCTGAGGGACTGGCTGATTGAGGGTGTCAGTCACTTGGCAGAGCTCCCTGTGAACCAGGTTGACACCTAATTTTTAGCTATGCCTGGTGCTGCTCTTGCCATGCCCTTCTGCGCTCTTCATTGAACCAGGGTTGATCCCCTGGCTTGGTGGTAATGGTAAAGTGAGGGATATGCCAGCCCATGAGATGACAGATTGTGGTTAAGTATAATTCTGCTGCTGATGGCCTCATGGTTGTCCAATCTTGAGTTGCTAGATCTGTTTGAAATCTATCCCATTTAGCACGCTGGTGGTACCATGCTACATTATGGAGGGTATTCTTAATGTGAACTTGGGAACGTGTCTCCACAAGGACTGTGCGGTGGTCACTTCGACGATACTGTCTTTGGACAGATGCATCTGCGGCAGGCCCAGTCGAGCAGCTATGTCCTATAGGACTCGGCCAGCTCCTCAGTAGTGGTGCAACCGAGCCAGTCTTGGTGATGAGCATTGAAATCCCCGACCCAGAATACATTCTGCATCCTTGCCACCCTCAGTGCTTCCTCCAAGTGGTGTTCAACATAGAGGTCAGCTGAGTAGGGATGGTATGTGGTAATCAGTGGGAGTTAACCTTACCCATGTTTGACCTGATACCATGAGACTTCATGGGGTCTGGAGCCAATGTTGAGGGCTGACAGCACAACTCCCTTCCATCTGTATACCATTGTGCCACCACCTGTGCTGGGATGGTGATGGTGGTATCTGGGACGTTATCTTAAGTTATGATTCCTTGAGTATGACTGTCAGGCTGTTGCTTGACTAGACTGTGGGACAACCCTCCTAATTTTGGCACAAGCCCCCAGATGTTACTAAGGAGGACTTTGCAGGGTCGACATCAGCCTTTGCAGGGCTGAGTTTGCCATTGTAGTTTCTGGTGCCTAGGTTGATGCTGGGTGGTCTGTCCTGTTTCATTCTTTACTGACTTGCTTTTAGTGGTTTGATACAACTGAGTAGCTTCCTAGGCCATTTCAGAGTCAACCACATTCATGTGTGTCGTCACATGCAGGCCAGACCACATAAGGACAGCAGATTTCCTTCCCTAAAGGACATTTGTCAACAATGGTTTCATGGTTATTAGAATTTTAATTCCAGATATTTACTGAATTCAAGTTCTGCCATCTGCCATGGTGGGATTTGAACCCACGTGCCCAGAGCATTATCCTGGGTCTATGGATTATTAGTCTAGTGACAATACCTCCCTTTTAATAAAGATGATGACAAATAACCTGTGTTTTTATTAAAAACACAAAAAAGCTTGCTGCTGGAAATTATTAAATTTGGACAATCACTGCGGATTACAAAGGGAAGCTCCTTACATTCAAAACACACATATCACAGGCAGTAAGAAAATACAAATTCTGTCTGTGACACGTGTAACCATACCTCTGTAGTTCAAGGTTCCCTGAGTCTACTGGCTGCTGCTCTACAGATGAGGCCATCACTTCTATCTCCCCTATATTTCTTATTTTCTCTTTAACCCCTCTAACCTCCTCTCTCCTGATGTCTTACCTTTTAGTTCTCCCCTCTCAGGTAAACAGCCCTTTTAAATCCCTACCCTTCAGTCCTCCAATTTTCCTACTCTCCTGCTGTCTCAGACTTGACTCACTCTGTGGCTCTCCAGGCACCCTCCAAAGTGCACAGAGGCGCTCATCTCTGCCTCCGTTTAAGCAAAAACTCCACTGTTCCACCCTACGCTTTCATCAACCTTCCCGCCCAGCACACCTGCTGGTTGCTAATCTTGCCAAGCTCCTTCCCGACGCACTCACTCATCGCTCCCAGCACTGATGCTGCAAACTCTGCCAATGGATCAGCTATCATTATCCCTCCCTGCATCTCCCCACAGAACATTCACTTGTGAACAGGCCCTACCATCCTTGAGCTTAATGCAGATTATTGCATCAATATTAGGATCTGCCTGAGGGGTGTTGACATCTTCCCTCTTAATGAACCCTCTACCATTTGTATTGTCCAAATTGCCACGGTGGCAGTTTAGCCGCCATCACCAAATCCTACCTTGTTCTGACCCCCTACCCCAGAGGCAACTTCTCCTCCTTTGAACATCTCACCTTGTTCCATTCCTCATGCTTCTCATTCTCCACTGCCCACCCCACCACCATGTGACGTTTCTCGCAAAAGTATCTTCACTGCTTTCCACTCTGCCTCTGTGCCAAACAACATCCCTTCTATGGTGATCTCAACCTCCATCTAAACTCATCATGCTTTCTCGCCTGAATTCACTGCCCTCCCATCTTCCCTAAATGTCTTCCTCCACGTAAACCTCTCCACCCGTATTCACGTCCATGCCTCAACATCATAATCTCACATGGACTCGCTGTTCCCAACATGTTAATCACAGATAAATCAATCTCTGATCATTTCCGTCTATCCTTCTCCACCCACATTCCCCTTCCCCATCCCAGCCTCACATCCCTTTGTGCCCACCCCTGAAGGGAAAAAAAGCTCCCCCACATCACTTACTATTGCACAAATTATCAACTGTCTAGCCTTTAATCTCTATTCATCATAACATTTATATACCTACTGATCTGCTCAATATCACCGTCACCTTTTCTCTTATCCCCATTAGAAGCACTGGTCTCAATCACCATTGACATTTCCCACGGTAGGAACCTCATCTCCACTCTACGTTCAAGGGACGTAAACTTGAAAATCTACGGCGGACAACTGACTTAACTGTCAAATATGGCTGGACCACACAAAAGCACCACAAGGTTCGGCTCTCCTCTCCTAAAACTGCTCACAATTCCAGCATCATCCTGGAATGCAAAGACATCCCCCGCAGGTTCTCTTCTCCAAAGTGAGCAGTCATCTTAAATCCATCTCCCTCACCAATAACAGGCATAAGGTGCACACAGACTTCTTTGTCCCAAAGATTGAGGCCATCCATCCAGCTGCCTCTGCCACTTCCCTTGCTTCCACTTGCCCGTTGAACAAAATTTTGCTTAAAATTCTCCCGACCATCCAAGCCATGATCTTGTATGTTGCTCTATCTCACCTTCTCAGAGCTCACCTTTTCCATGTAACCCACCTCCTGCTCCCCAGACCCTATTTCCACTAGACTATTGATGATTCAACTGCCCTTTCTGTCACCCACGTTAGTTAATATTGCTAATGGTTCCCTTTCCTCAGGTTTTATTCTAACCATCCCACCCCCCATCCCGCTCAATCTGCCATCATCATCTATCTCCTCAAAACTATTTACCCTTAACCTATCTGCCCCTGAAAATTGCTGCCTCATTTCCAACCTCCCTTTCCTCACCCAAGGCCTTGATTGTGTTGATACCTCCCAAGTTTGAGCCTATTTCTTCTGCAATTCCACTTTTGAATTCCTCCAGTCAAGTTTCTTCCCCCACAATACTAATACGGATTTCACAAATGACATCTTATTTGACGGAGACCAAGGAAAACTATCCCTTCTGAACCTCCTCAGTCTGCCTGAAGTCTTTGACACAGTTAACCTCTAACAACGCTTTTCCTCCATCATCAAAATGGGTGGGACAGCACTTGCCTGGTTCCATTCTTCTCTATTCAGTCAAGGCACAAAATACCTGCAAGGGAGGTCGGAAATGAGGCAGCAGTTTGCAGGGGCAGATGGGTTAAGGGTAAATATTTTTGAGAGGGGTGACGATGGCAGATTGAGCATGGTGGGGGGGGTGAAGAATAATACCTGAGGAAGGGGAGCCATTAGCAACATTAGCTAATGTGGGTGACAGGAAGGGCAGTTGAGTGTTGGAAGCAGTTTAGAGAAGGTTTACTAGGCTAATACCTGCAATGGGTGAGTTGTCTTATGAGGAAAGGTTGACAGACTAGGCTTGTATCCACTGGAGTTTAGAAGAGTAAGAGGCAACTTGATTGAAATGTAAGATCGTGAGGGGTCTTGACAGGGTGGATGTGGAGAAGATGTTTCCTCTTGTGGAAAAATCTAGACCTAGGGGGTTACTGTTAAAAAATAAGGGGTCGCCCATTTAAAACAGAGATGAGGTGAAATTTTTTCACTGAGGGTCATGAATCTTTGGAACTCTTCCTGAAAAGTGGTGGATGCAGAATCTTTGAATAATTTTAAGGCAGAGGTGGACAGATTCTTGGTAAGCAAGGGGGTGATAGGTTATCGGGGGTAGATGGAATGCAGATTTCAGGTTACTATCAGGTCAGGCCACGGTCTTATTAAATGGCAGAGCAGTCTCGAGAGACTGAATGGCCTACTCCTGCTCTTTGTTCATATGTTTATACACTGCTTGTCTGGCATCCAGTACTGCATGAGCAAAAATTTCTTCTAAATAAATATGGGAAGATTGAAGCCATTGCCTACAGACCCTGCCACAAAATCTGTTCCCGAGCCACCACCTCCATCCCTCTCCCTGGCAACTGACCGGGCCTGAACCAGATTGCTCTCAATCTTGGCATCTTATTACACCAAAATAAGTTTCTGATCACATATCTGCTTCACCAACAAGACTCCCTACTCACCCCTGTAACATTGTCAGAACTCAACCCATCTCAGCTTATCTGCTGAACTCTTATGCACACTTTTCTTCCTCTGGGCTTGGCTATTCCAATGTTCTCCTGGCCAGTAACTCAATACAGATAATATGATATAATGCTCCATTCTACTATAGTCGGTTTTGTGTGGTACTTGCAAGGCATAAAATATCTGTTGTAAAAGGTAAGCGGGTAAACTGGGATGGTACTTTATTTTGATTAACATGCATTGTAAATGCAAGCTAGTTTATATATAGTAATTCTAGCAATTAAGCATGGAGAGAATTTATTAATGTCGTAAAATGTAGAAAACAGAGAAAATGTAAGGTTGTGGGAGGATGTGATAATACTTTAGAATTGTAGATAGCAGGAAATGAAACTGCTGTGTTTGAGCCACATTCGCTAAATAATGATGCCATATAGTGTAGATCAGAAGATAGCAGGGTATCAAACTGCTGTGTGTAAACCACATTACCCAAATAATGATGGGGGGGGGGGTGCAACCACGGGAAATGAGGTTTCCCAAAGAATAGATAAACAGAACACATTTAAATATGTACAAATTTAACTACTGGTAATTATAAATTTAGCAGTTATTAGTTCATTAATTTACTTAGGCTATTTTTTTGTTGGTAGCAAGAGGAACTAATCATGTGCCATGGAGACATAGATCAAAGGTCACTTGGCAGAGAAAGTAGCTTGCATTAATCAGGCAATGAAGAACAAGTACAGAATAAATTTTGAGCTGAACATTTGTGCATTGAACCTGAGGGAACACTTATTGTGCAAGAAAGAAATGTGTTCAATTGCGGTTGACAAAGTATGAGGACCACAGTCACATGAGAATTTATGAATTAGAGGTAAGTGAAAAAAGCTTCCATTGCCCCTTCCTGGCCTTAATTCCTTCCTATCTCTAACCTCTTCCAGCCTTGGGTCCATCACCACAAGCTCTCTGTTCCTCCAATTCCAGCCTCTCGGGCACTTGTGTACTTTCACCCTACCACTGGATGCTGTGGTTTTGCTATCTAAGCCTCATGCCCTGTAATTCCTTCCTTCAAAGCCACCTCTTTGACCAAGGTTTTGATCATCCCTAATGTCTCATTATTTGGCTCTGCATCAATTTTTGTCTGGTTACCCTCTGTAAAATGCCACTTTTCAATGTTAAATACATTACAAATGCAAGCTGTTGTTGACAATAATTCAGGGTATAGTTTATGATGAGTAAAAGTGCAGCGAGATGGAAAGAGCAACAGGAAAATGAGCACTACAGGGCATAAATGTCACAGTTAGAGGTGGCATGTGGTACACGTTAGACTAATATATATTAGCACATGCAGAAAGCACTCAAAATGTAGTTACAATTAATGTCAATTACACTTTCTTGTCCCACGTCTATATTTAAGTAGGCACTTTCAAAACTTCAGCGCAGTTATATTATCTAGATTTCTTACTCATTTTTCTGTCCACTACTGTTTCTCATGCTAGAAGTGCCAATAAAATCTGTAGTGTCATAGCAAAAAAAGTGGGAAGTGATTTACTGCTGAGTTCAGAGAAATGCCTTTTTTAAAATCACAAGCTTTAATTCTATATTTAATTTCACAGAATCTCAATCTTGACAGTGCAGGTGGCCATTCGGTCCATCGAGTCTGCATTCGCTCTCTATAAGAGCATGCTACCTAGTCCCGCTCCCCTCATTATCCCCATAACCCTGCACATTCTTTTCAGATAACAATCCAATTTCCTTTTGAATACCTCAATCGAACCTGCCTCCACCACCCTCAGGAAGTTTGTTCCAGACTCCAAACACCAAAAATTTTTCCTCACATCTCTTTTACTCTTTTTGCCAATTAGTTTGAATCTGTGCCCTCTAGTTCTTGATGCTTCCTCGAGTGGGAACAGTTTCTCACTATTTACCCTGTCCATGCCCCTCAGGATCTTGAATACCTCTATCAAATCTCCTCTCAGCTTTCTTTTCTCCAAGGAAAACAGTCCCAACCTCTCCAATGTATCCTCATGGCCACAGTTCTTCATCCCTGAGATAATTCTTGTGAATCTCCTCTGTACTCTCTCCAATGCCTTCACATCCTTCAAGTATGGTGCCCAAAACTGAACACAGCACTCCAGATGAGACCTAATTAGTGTCTTATACAAGTTCAACATGACCTCCTTCCTCTTGTACTCAATGACCTTATAAATAAAGCCTAAGACACCATATGCTTTATTAACTGCTCTCTCAACATGCCCTGCCATCTTCAATGACTTATGCACATATACATCGAGGTCCCTCTGTTCCTGCACCTCCTTTAGAGTTTCTCCCTTTATTTTGTACTGCCTCTCCATATTCTTCCTGCCAAAATGAGTCATCTCACACTTCATCTGCCTAATCTACCAACATGTCTATGTCCTTTTGAAGTTCAAGACTATCCTCATCACAGTTGACAATGTTTCCAATCCTCGTATCATCTACAAATTTTGAAATCATGCCCTGAACACTACAGTCTAGGTCAGTAGTATGTATCAAGAAGAGCAAGGGTCCTAACACTGACCCCTGGGGAACTCCACTACAAACCTTCCTCCAATCTGAAAAATATCTATTAACCACTCCTCTTTGTCTCCTGTCACTCAGCCAATTTCTTACCCAAGTGCCTACTCTCCCTTTTATTCCGTGGGCTAGAATTTTGTTCATAAGTCTGTTGTGTGGCACTATATCAAATGCGTTTTGAAAATCCATATACACATCAATAGTGTTGCCCTTATCAACCTTCTCTGTTACCTCCTCAAAAAACTCTAGCAAGTTAGTTAAACATGAACAAAAACAAAAATACCTGGAAAAACTCAGCAGGTCTGGCAGCATCTATGGAGGGGAGCACAGTTAACGTTTCGAGTCCGAATGACCCTTCAACAGAACTGCTGAAGGGTCATTCAGACTCGAAACGTTAGCTGTGCTCCCCTCCACAGATGCTGCCAGACCTGCTGAGTTTTTCCAGGTATTTTTGTTTTTGTTTTGGATTTCCAGCATCCGCAGTTTTTTGCTTTTAACTTAGTTAAACATGATTTTCCCTTAACAAATCCATGCTGGCTTTCAATTATCCTGCACTTGTCTAAATAATTATTGATTTTGTCCCGAACTATAGTTTCCAGAAGTTTCCTTGCCACTAAAGTAAAACTGACTGCTCTGTCATTGCCGGCTTTATCCTAGCATCCCTTTTTGAACAGGGTTTAAAATTCGCAATTCTCCAGTCCTCTGGCACTACCCATGTCTAAGAAAGGCTGGAAGATTATCATTAGTGCCTCTACAATTTCCATTCTCACTTCTCTCAGTACCCTTGGATGCATCTCATCTGGTCCCGGAACCTTACCAGTCTTAAATAAAGATAGCCTTTCTAAAACTTCCTCCTTCTCAATTGTAAATTCTTTGAGTGTGCTAGTTACCTCCTCTCTCACCTCAGCCTGGTAGCAGCATCTTCCTTTGTAAAGAGATGTGAAGTACTCATTTAATGCCTCCACTATTTCTCCTGCCTCCAGGTGCAAGTCCCTTTTTTTTTATCCCTAATCTGTCCTACTCTATTTTACCACCCTTTTATCATTTATATGCTTATAGAAACCCTTGGGATTCCCTTTTATGTTAGCTGCCAGTCTATTTTCATGGTCTCTCCTTGTTTTGCTTAATAGTTTTTTCACTTCCCTTCTGGTCCTTCTATATTCAGTCTGATTCGGCATTGTATTTTCTACCTGCCATCTAACATACGCACATTTCTTCATTTTGATCTTCACTTTTATCTCTCTCGTCATCCAGGGCACTCTGGATTTATTTGTCCTATCTTTCCCCTTCAAGGGAAAATACCTTGACATTGCCTGCAATACTTATTCTTTGAAGGTATCGTTCAGCCACTGACTTTTATGCCAACATTTGATTCCAACTCTCACAACTCAGATGCATTCTCATCCCATCAAAGTTGGCTTTGCCCCAACTAATTATCCCTGCTCTAGATTGTTCTTTGTCCTTTTCCATGGCCAATCTAAACCTTATGATACAATGGTCACTGGCCCCTAAATGTTCTCCAATTCATATCTGATCCACTCATATTTGATCCACCTTGACCAACACACTCCCCAGGGCATGTCCAACAGTGCCTTTCCTCTCATCGGACCGGAAACATACTGCTGCAGAAAATGATCTTGAACACATTCCAGGAACTCTTGACCCTTTGCACTATTCCTAGTCCAGCCTATACTTGGATAATTTAAGTCCCCCATTATAATTACTCTTTAATTCTTGTACCTCTCTGTAATTTCTTTGCAGATTTGTTTCTCTACATCCCTTCCACTCGTTGGTGGTCTCTTTCCTACACGGATCAATGTCATTACACCTTTTTCATTCTTTACCTCTAGCCAGAGAGATTCTGTCCTTGACCCCTCTGGAACATCATCTCTCTCTCTCCAATACGGTAATGCAATCTTTAAATCAATACTGTCACTTCCACACGCCACGACCACCAAACCCCACCCCCCCCACCCCCACCCAACCAAAACCACTTCTTCCTTCCCTGTCTCTCTCAAACACCTTACCTCCAGGAAAATTTTAAGCCCAGTCCTGCCCTTCTTTAAGCCAGTTCTCTGTTATAACAATACTATCATAATTCCATTTGTCAACCTGTGCCTGTAGTTCACCAATCTTATTAACCACACTCCATGCAATTGTATACATGCACAGTAGCCCTGATTTAGGCTTTTTTTCTCCCCCCCCCCCCCCCCCCACCCCACCCCTTACTCTGACCCCATCTAATAACTTACTATTGCCTACTCTAATTCAATCAAACTCTCCAAGTATTCTACCTACCTTGACACTACTCTAATATATTCTCATCAGTTAATACTTCTCTACTTCCCATTGTCAGTTCCTCTCCTCTCCACTCTGAATTTACCCTCAGATTCCCATCCCCCTGCCAATCTAGCTTAAACCCTCCCCAACAGCACTAGCAAACCACCCACAAGTATGTTATTCCAAGTCCATATAAGGTGTAACCCATCCTTCTTGTACAGGTCCCACCTGCCCCAGAAATTGGTCCCAATGCCTCAGAAATCTAAAGCCCTCCCTCCTACTCCATTTCTCCAGCCATGCTTTGAACTGCTCAATCTTCCTATTTTTATGTTCATTAGCATGTTACACTGGGAGTAATCCTGAGATTACTGCTCGAGGTCCTGCTTTTTAATTCTCTTCCTAACTCCCTAAAGTCCGCTTTCAGGGCCTGACCCCTTTTCCTATCTATTTTCTTAGCCCCATTGTGGACCACGATTTCTGATTGCTCACCCTCCCCCAAAAGAATGTCCTGCGGCCATTCTGTGACATCTCCCTGTGAACCAGGGAGGCAACATGCCATCCTGGAGTCACACCTACTGCCACAGAAACGCCCGTCTGCTCACCTAACTATGGAATCCCCTACCACTACAGCACTTCCACTTTTCCTCCTACCCCTCTGTGCAGCTGAGCCATGAGTGGTGCCATGAACTTGGCTCTTGCTACAGTCCTCTGAAGAACCACTTTGCTCACCAGTATCCAAAATGGGAGAGTGAATAGAGAGCGAGATAGCCTCAGAGGATTCCTGTACTACCTGCCTGTTTCTCTTAGATACTTTGGCGGTCACCCATTCTCTCTCTGCCTGTGTAGTTCTTAGCTAAGGTGTGACCACCTCTCTAAACGTGCTATTCACGCAATCCTCAGTCTTGCAGATGCACCACAGGGACTCCAGCTGCTGCTCGAGTCCCACAACCCGGAGCTCAAGTTTCGGAAGCTGGTGACATTTCCTGTAATCACTGAAGACGCTTTGTGCCTTCATGACTTCCCACATCCCACAGGATGGACATTGCACATGGCCACATGCACTGACATACCTTAAACTTTATATAAGTGTTTAATACAGTATGGTATAATATAATAACTTAGCTGTCACTCTCCAATTGTCTCCTCTGTGCTGAGTCCAGAAAGGCCTATGCTTCCCAAACAATGAACTTACGGGACTCCTGTGGCATCACTTATAGACTTTATCTGTAAACTCCCAGCTCTCTCTCTGCTACTTTATGGGCTCTCTTATGTTGTTAAACTAACTTAATTTAATTACTTTCTAAATTAACTTAGAATAATTCCTATGTATACCACACCTCATTCCCCCATACACCAAATTCCCACATGAACTTAATTAGCTTCTGTCTCTGTCTCACTCAGGCGTAGTCACCTGTCTTATTGCGCACTTCTTACTTAATGGGTTCTTTTTCCTAAAGAAACTTCAGGCACAAACCCTGGCAAAGCAAATAATTATTTAATATACACTAGGAAAATTGACTTCAGGGTTAAAAATCATTTTAGATTTATGCATGATTTACAATTGCTTTAACAATAAATTGTTTTAATAATAAAATATTATCTGAATTTCCAAAATGGATGACCTTTTGGAAATCAAATGCCTATCTTAACTAAACCAATAACGAAGAATTATATGTAGCCATGATTAGTTCAAGCTTGTCAGGAAGATTCCAATACTTTGATAGATGTCATTGCAGTCCGGCATTTTTTTCCTTCAGAACCTTATTCACGGCCAACCTTTGAGCCTGCATAGGCATGAAGCTGTAATGCAGCAAGCAGCCATGAAGATTCCAGGTGAGTGGCACCATCAGAAGGGGAAAGGCAAAGCTGGAGCAGGTGTGATCGAGTCGTCTTTCCCCCAACTTCTGCTTGAATTTAAAAGTTTTTTTTAAAACATTGAACCACGCCTCTGAGGCAGCAGCGCGTCAAATATGGGTTCTTACAAGTACAATACACGATTAATTGACACTTCAGTTGTTTTCTTTCAATGTTCACAAATCAATTTAACTAAGCAGGTGTTTAAACAATCTCCGACTGATGGGAGATGTGGTTCCTGCTGCCAGGGTTAATTTAATATGACGACTTATGCTTTTCTGTGTGATTTTCTTAATGATGTTTAATTTTAAAAATCATTTTCTCAGTCCTACAACTTTTTTTGAAAAAAAAAACAAAATGCCCTTTACCTTCAGCACCTTTTTCTAAAATAGTTAAGATGGATGTCAAAGTACTGTTGAATCTCTGCCTGCAATATAGAGATTTAAATGCCCCAAATTACATGCAACGATACCCATATTTTTATATACAAGACATAAGTCACCCTGGAGATTTGGGACATAATTCTGTAAAAGCTAAATCACATGTCCAAGAGTCCAGTTTTGGCACAAGATAGCAGTGCAACCGAATTCGGGTGCGAACTGGCACTAAACAGCGTGAGCCAGTACTAAAGTTGGAATTCCTATGGGACAGATCAGACTGGGGTTAAAGCATTTGAATATTACAATGAAAGGGAAGAAGTGCAAATCCTCAGCTGATGAAAACACACTGGTCTGAAAGAGCAGATCTCACCCCACTTAACATGTTCAGTTAATAACCATGATAAAAATTTACTACAGACATTTTAACAAAAACAATTCAAAATTTTCCTTATTAGAGAAACAGCTATTTCAACTGAATTTAAAAGTCAGAATTTCAACAGAACAGGTTTTTAGCACCACAAAATCACCAGAATGACTCAAATTTAAACCATCATCTATTGCTAAACAAATGCTGCCACCATCTGGTGATCTAGTTATTGTAGATGAATGATTGACAAGAATTTACCAATACACATGCCATCGCAGAAGGATTCAGAAACACTTATTTGACCTTGGATCACAAAGTAATTCCTGCAATTGTAATTCACGTTTACATTATCTGGGGTGGGAGTCAACAGCTAAAAGACCTTGGAGAAAAAACAAAGTACACAGGTGGTGCAATAACCAAAGTGGGACAGTTTCAAAGAAACAGCAAGTGAAACTAGCATTCCAACATCCCCCACCTCCAACTCAGATTGATAACTTTTTTTTTAAAAAATTTTGATCAATGTCTAAAATTTAAGTACAGTAATAACATTTTGTAGCATCTTTGACATAAGGACATAGGAAAGAGAAGGAATAGGTCATTTGGCCCCTCAAGTTTGTTTTGTCATTCAACTAGATCATCGCTGATCTTCTACTTCAATATCATTTTCCCACATTGTCGGTTGATAACTTTAATATCTAGAAATCTAGATCTGTCTTGAATTACTCAATGACTGAGCCTCCACAGTCCTCTGCGGTAGAGAATTCCAAAGGTGCATCAACCTCTAAGTGAAAAAACTCCTCCTCATCACAGTCCCAAATGACTTACCCCTTATTCTGACACATTGTCCCCTGGCGTAGGAAAGCAGTGCATAGACTGCCTTGCCAGGGAAAACATCCTTCTTGCATCTACCCTGTAAGAATTTTGTATGCTTCAATGAGATCACCTCTCATTCTTCCAAATTCTAGAGAATATAGGCCCAGTCTCCACAATCTCTCCTCATAGGATAATCTCACCATTCCAGTAGGGTTGCCAAACTTGATTAAATGTATTCCTTGAGGTTTCATCACACGACTTGCCCCCACACTCCAGCCATTTGTCAGCCAACACATTGATCCTTGTGATGCACTGCTTTCCTACGCCAATTGGAAAGCAAAAATGACTCATTACCCAATTGGATGATTCATGACAGTCAGCCAAACAGCCTCCCCCTCAGCCCCAATTTTCAGTACTTTTATTCTGGTAAAGAGAAATGTTCAAAGAAAACTTTTTAAAAAACAATCTTTTTAAATGTCCCTATGATTTTTTTTTTGCAGGATTGCACAGAGCAATGTCCTGGAGATTGATCTTCAATTCCTGGAGACTCCAGGCTAATCTTGGAGGGTTGGCAACCCTACATCCCAGATATGGTGAACATTTGTTGCATTCCGTCTATGGCAAGTATATCCTTCCTTAGGTAAGGAAACCAAAACAGTACACAATATTGCAGGTGCGGTTTCACCAAGGCTCTATACAATTGCAGCAAGACTTCTTTACTCCTCTACTCACTTCCTCTTGCAATAAAAGGCAACATACCATTTGCATTCCTAATTGCTGCTGCATCTCTGCATGTTAGCTTTCAGTGATAGATGAACAAGGACACCCAAGTCCCTTTGAACATCAAACCTTCCCAACCTTTCACCATTTACGATATACTCTACATTTGTTTTTCCTATCTAAGTGGGTAACTTCACATTTTTCCAAATTATACTCCATCTGCCATGTTCTTGCCCACTTAGCCTAAATCCCCTTAAGCCTCATTGCCTCCTCCTCACAACTCTCATTCCCACTTACTTTTGTGTCATCAGCAAACTTGGAGATATTACATTTGGTCCCAACATCCAAATCACTGATATAGATTGCAAATAGCTGGGGCCCAAGCACTGGTCATTGTGGTACCTCACTAATCAGGGCTTGCCAACCTCAGAATGACCCGTTTGCCTATTCTATCCATTATCTAATTTTCAATCTGTGCCAGTATATTATCCCCAATCCCATGCGCCCTAATGTTGCTTCCTAACCTTACCAAAAGCCTTCTGAAAATCCAAATACACCTCATCCACTGGTTTCCCCTCATCTATTCTGCTAGTTACACCCTCAAAAAATTCTAACAGGTTTGTCAAACAGGATTTCCCTTTCATAAATCCATGTTGACTCTGTCCAATCCAACCATTATTTTCCAAGTGTCCTTTATAATAGATTCTAGCATTTTCTCTCCTACTGACATCAGACTATCAGGTCTGTAGTTCCCAGTTTTCTCTCTCCCTCCTTTCTTAAATTGTGGGGTTACATTTGCTATCTTCCACTCTCCAGGAAACATGCCAGAATCTATAGAATTTTGGAAGATTGACACCAACACATCCACTATCTTTATAACCACCTCCATTCAACACTCTGGGACATAGATAATCAGGTCCAGGGGAGTTATCAACTTTCAGTCCCATTAATTTCTTTAGTATTACTTTTTTACTGATACTAATTTCAGTTCCTCAATCTCGTTCACCCCTTGGTTCTGTAATATTCCTGGGAAGAAAGACTTGCAGTTAAATGGTGCTTTTCATGACCGCCAGGCGTTTCAAAGCACTTTACAAACAATATTTTTGAAGCATTGGTACTGTTGTAATGTAGGACAAGGTCATAGAAAATTATCTAACGACATTGTACAGAAAAAGAAACACTAACACTTTGTGAAATGGTTGAAAAGTGAGTGGTTTGATCAGAGACAAATATTTTAAAAAGACTTCTAAAGGCAGACAGGCAGTGAAGCAGAGGACTTTAGGCAGGGCATTCCAGAATAGGACGTAGATAGCTGAAGGCTGTGAGACCAATGATGCAGAAGATGATATGCACCAACCTAAGAATCAGAAGACCAGAGTACAAGTGATAACAAAGTTAGAACAAGACCATAAAGGGAGTTATAAGCAGCAAAAGCTTTACAGCACATAAAACCATTTCCTTAATAAAAAAGCCATTTAACTTATTCAATCACCAGTAACTCTGATGATATACTTTCAAGCAAGTCATACGCTATAACACAGCACAATCCTTCAACTCCTGGTGAGCAATCCCATTGGAACTTCTCAAACATATGAAAAAGATAGCACTTAGTAAGCGTCTCCTTATATTTGGTTACACATTATCAAGGTGTAGCTTACTAATTTACACTGCAAACTTTTTGCTTCTAGGTGAGATTCAAATTGCATTTGAAGCAAATTTCCTCCAACTAATTTTGAGGTCGGGCGGGGGAATAAAGATTGGAGGTCGGGGTGGGTTTGGACCAGGCCTTGGAAATGGGGCGGTGTTGGACCTCAGGGGATAGTCAGACCTTGGTGGGGGGGAAGGTTCAGACCTCAGTGGGGGCCAGGTCAGGTAATGAGGGGAGGGGTGTGTGTGCATGCATCGAGACGCAGCTGGTTTTGGGGGGGGGGGGGGGGGGACATCTGTGGGACCTCACCTCAATGAGGTTTGGATGGGAGGGGTCAGGTGGGGGGTTGAAAAAGGGAACTGTTCAGGTATGAGCAGAGTGGGGATGGGACCTCAGGGGGGTGGGGAGATGGGTCGGATATTGGGGGATGTGAAGTCAGGTCATTTTTGGGGGGTTGAGTTGGGAGGGGGATAGTCGGGGGTGAGGAGAGTTCCCTGGGAGTTGGCGGGTGTGGGCAGAGTGCCGTGGTGGGGGTGGAAGGTTAGTCTGGGTCTGCACAATAGTTACACAGAAGTTAGTAGTTTTAATTCTTCTAGCTTTTTCTGGGTAACTGTGTGTGTAAAACAGTTGGAACGACCCGAAGTTTGCGATTTAAATCGCGTTTTCAGATAGGTCTCAGTGAAGGGCAATTGCCCAGAGGAAGTTTGCACTTCTGGGCAATTGTCTTGCAAAGCCTTGCCCAGGAATTTCTGAAAGGGATTCCCCAGCTCATTCCAGGAGTATCCCCACAATCCAACGCTGGGGAGCTCAGAAGTTATGGCCCAATACAACTACAAATAATTGTTGAGCGATATTTCTAAACTTGAAACCTAATGAGTTAAACACAATGAAAATACCAGGGCAGGTGATGTGTTGCAGCTGGAGCATGTGTCAGCTGAGTGTAATCCATGGCAACCACATCTGCAGTAAGCACCTGCAGTGAGCATCTGCAGCTCGAGCAACCTCAGCTCAAAGTCCAAGCTGCGGATGCATTAGGGAGGGGGAAAGTTACCTGGGCACTTTGTTCCAGAAAAAAGCCACACCCCTTAGGTTAGATACTTCATCTTCTGTCTACGGTCAAGGACAGGAGTGTGTGACATTTAAGTGAGGAAGGTATCGGGATCCAGAAGATAACAAAAGAGCCTCAGCTACTACACTTGTCCAACAAGTTCGATGTTCTTTGCAGCTTGTCTGGACAAGAGCAGGGAAGACAGGGAGGATGAGCAAACTAGCCACTGCACCATGGTGCAGGGGGCCTTTCAAACTGGGGGGGTGGTGGGGTGGTTAAAAGGAATGTAGTAGTAGGGGACAGTAGGGGGATAGGTACTTTTGCCATCAGTCTTGCCTGCCCAATGCCAGGGTTAAGGACATCTCCTCGAGACTGGAGGAGAGCTTGCAGTAGAAGGGGAAAGATCCAGTTGTCGGGTATCAATGACTTTGGTAGAAGTAGGAAAGAGACTCTCCTAAGGAATTATGAGGAGCTATGAACTAAATTCAAAGGCAGAACTACAAAAGTAATAATTTCTGGATTACTACCTCAGCCATGTGCAAATTGGCATAGGGTAAATAAGATCCAAGTGTTGAATGCGTAGCTCAAAGATTGGTGAGGGAGAAGTGGGTTTCTACTCATGGGACTCTGGCACTGGTTTTGGAGAAAGCGGGAGCTGTATCGTTGGGATGGTCTTCACCTGAATTGCACTGGGATCCGAGTCCTGGCGAATCCCATAACTAGGGCTATAAAAAGAACTTTAAAAGAGTTTTGTGGGGGGATGTTCACATGAGGAGAGGCTTGAAAAGGTAAAGGGAAAGGACAAGGCAATAAGGCAGGGTAGCGTTACAGATAATTATAACCAATGTGTGGCAGGAAGGCACTGAGCGTACAAACATAAAAGTGCGCCAACAAATAAGATTAGAGTACAGAAAAATGGTAGAAGCACAAAATTAAAAGATCTTTATCTTAATGCTTGCAGCCTTAGCAACATGATAGATGAATTGATAGCAAAAAATTGAAATGAATGAATACAATGGGATAGCCATTACAGAGGTGTGGTTACAAGGTGACAATGCTGGGGCCTGTATATTCAAGGGTATTTGACATTCTGGAAGGACAGGAGGAAGGGAAAATGAGCTGGGTAGCTCTGTTAATAAAGGATGAGATCAGAACAGCAGTGAGAAATTATCTTGATTTGGAAGATCAAGATGTAGCATCAGTTTGGGTGGAGCTAAGAACTGCAAAGGAAGAAAATCACTGGTAGGGGTAGTTTACAGACCCCCCCAACAGTAGTAACACTGTGAGGCAGACTATAAATCAAGAAATAATGCGGCTTGCAAAAGAGACTATAGAATGCTGGAGTACAGTGTGCCCTCGTAAATGCATCACAAAAAGTTAGCATGCAAGTACAACAAGTAATTAGGAAGGCAAATGGAATGTTGGCCTTCATTGCAAGGGGGATGGAGTATGAAAGTCTTGCTATAACTGTACAAGGGATTGCCAAGACCACAGCTAGAGTATTGTGTATGGTTTTGGTATCCTTATTTACGAAGGGACATACTTGCATCAGAGGTGATCCAAAGAAGGTTCATTGGGCTGATTCCTGGGGTGAAGGGATGGTCTTATGAGGAAAGGTCGAGCCTATATTCATTGGCATTCAAAAGAATGAGAGATCTTATTGAAACGTATAAAATTCTGAGGGAGCTTGATAGGGTAGGTGCTGATGGGATGTTTCTTGGGGGAATCTGGAACTAGGGGACACAGTTTAAAATAAAGGGTCTGCCATTTAAGGCTGAGGCAAGAAGAAATTTCTTCTGAGTGTATTTAGCCTTTGGAATTCTCTTCCACGGGGAGCAGTGGAGATTGGGTCACTTAATATATCCAAGGCCAAATGTGACAGTTTTTAATCAACAGGGCAACCAAGATTTATTGGGGAGGGGTGTGGTTTAGGCAGGAAAGGGGAGTTGAAACCACAATCAGATCAGCCACAATCTTATCGTATAGCGGAGCAGAACCGAGGGGCCCAACGCCAGCTTATGTTAAGAGAATGTTCCAAATTAATCTGTTGCCATTAGCGTTCTGTAGCAACTGGAATTTCTAACTTCCAATAAAATTTTAAGCTAAATAAAAGCATACTTTCACTTTATGGGCAGGACTTGACGGCCCCGTTTCAGCAGGGACGGGGCCCTAAAATGCGGCGAGCCATTATAAATCCCATTGACGACAGCGGGAACGTAAAATCCCGCTGTCGTAAAATTCTGCCCTATAAGTTTATCCATTGAGCTGTCAGTGTCTTAATACTTTGCTTCAAGTTTTTATTTCAATACGTCAAGCCTCAAAAACCTGGGCATGCAGCTAGCATTCTGTTCTCCATTCTAGCTTCGCCACTCCAATCCCCCTTCCCTATTTGCAGAACCTGCCATATCTTTTCCTTTTCCATCTTATTTTGAAAAATATGGAAATACCTTGTTGAGGTGTCTTTTACAAATACAAGTCTGTCAGTGTAACCAATAACTCCCTCAGTCTTGAATTTTGTACATGGAGTGAGTCCAGAACTTCACAGCCTATAACTTCAGTGGAATCGGATTGCCACTCCACTCGCAGTTACTTACCTTGAAATCCACTCTTATCTCACCCAACCTGCAATGCAGGCCAGGCAAGATCTGTACAGTGCAGCAGGTTCCCATTCTGTTGAGGGCTACAGCGTTGAGGGAAGGAGGACATGCTCCCTTTCTTACTAGCCACCGTAAACCAGGTAAAGTTAAAGGTCCAGCCACTTTGACAAGTCAAGAAGAAGGTAAGTGGGTAAGGTTCTGGGGCAGGGTGCGGCGGGGCCGAGGAAGGGGTGGAGTGGGAGAGAATAGGAGTGAGAGTCCCATGGATGATTGGGACGGAGGGGGAGAAAGAGTCCTGATTGGGTGGGGGTGGGGGGGGGGGCCTGGGGGAACAGTCAAGGGAAGTCAGTACAATAATTACCCAGAAGTTAGAAGTTTTAGTTCTTCTAGCTTTTTCTGGGTGACTACTGCTGTAATACAGTCAGAAACATCCGAAGTTTGCAATTTAAATCGTACCATCAGATGTCCCCAGTGCAGGGCAATTGCCCAAAGGAAGTTTGAAACTCCTGGGCAATTGCCATGCAATCCTTACCTGGGAACTTCCGTGGTGGGGGTGGTCTCAGCGCATCTTTGGGGTACCCCCCAGATTTAAGCTCTGGGGCAGTGTAAGTTACAGACTCTTGACTGCATAAGGCTGCCAATATGCAACTTAAAGCGTGTACCATGACCTGAGTTCCTGCCTTTTGCCACTTCATTTGAAAACCAGCTGGAGAATAAATTTCAAAAGTTTTATCTAGGATAATGCTTCACATTCAAATCATCAAGTACTTGATTTTTATTTCAAAGCATCTATGTGCTAGCCCCTGCCATTCTTAAGTGCTGCTCCCTCACAGTAGGCTGCAAAAAGCATGGAGTAATTGCGTTATTTTCCCTACACAAACATAAACCATCAGCTTTAAGACCTCTGTGACAAAAAAGTCTAGAAATATCTATGAATGAGTCTAAAAATTAGATTTAAACTGGATGGTCAGTTAGGAATGTAATTGCACCAACTGTCCTTCCTATTTATATTTAGAAATCAAACACTTGAATATAGAAAATACAATTACATGTCCAATTGTGTTTTTTTATAGTATAGCTATTTCCATTTCTCTTTCAACTATTCAAAAGCATGAAGAATTTAAGAAATCCTATAAAATTCATATAAAGTTATTGATAGCCTTCTTTAAAACTTCAGAAGGAGGATGTAGGGAAAAAACCTGACAGAATCACCAACTCTCCAGTTGTTTATGTTGGAGAATTCCAAAAGGTTGTTCAAAAATCATTCATTGGACTCTAACTTTTAAAACTCTCTCATTGGAGATGTGCACTCCTCCGTCACTTTCACCTGTCAGCACTCTCGGAAACAGCACACATGAACTTTTGAAGTTTCTGAAGTCTTTCAACACTAGAAGACATGCAAATATTGAAAGGTTTTTTATGTAGATGAAACTTACATCAAAGCAGCCACTTGTATCTTTCAGAGTTTAAAACAGGAATTTATTTATTTTCTAAAATCCAATAATAAGAGACACGAGTAAATTTGCACATTCTCCAAACATCCTGTTGCTGCAAGATCAAATATTCTGCAGGAACCTTCTCCAGAGCTCCCAGACTCCAAGGCCTATTATTAGTGCTGTCAAACCTCTAATCCAAAGAGCCCCTCTCACCTGGATAAAAGTGAAATACTGCAGATGTTGGAAATCTGAAATGAAAACAGAAAATGCTGGAAAAACTCAGCATGTCTGACAGCATCTGTGGAGAGAGAAAGAGTTAACGCTTCGAGTCTGTATGACCCTTCTTCAGAGCTAAAGAGAAGTGGAAGTGTGACCAATATTATACTGTTTAAGGGGGGTGGAGCAGATGAAGCTGGACAGAAGGCCAACAATAGGTGGGGGCTAAGGGGAGATTGACAAAGATGTCATGGACAAAAGGACAAAGGGAGCGTTAATGGTAGCAGTAAGGGCTAAAGGAGGTGCTGATAGTGGCATAAAGGTAAGAAAGCAGAATGTGTTAATAGCAGAACAAGAGTGAGCACTCAGAGAACAACATGGTACAAGTAGTGGCCCTTTTGGGGGTGGGGTGGGAGGGGGCGATGGTTGGGAAAAAAGGATAGAAAAAAGGGATAAAAAGGGGATAAAACAATGGATAAATGAATAAGAATAAAAATAAGTGGATAAAAAATAAAAATAAAAATAATTTTTTTAAAAGGGGACTAACAAAAGGAGTGAAAGTAGAGGAGAGAGTTCATGTTGTTGTTGAACTCAATGCCAGAAGGCTATAAATTGCCTAATCAGATGATGAAGTGCTGTTCCTCCAGTTTGCGTTGGGCTTTACTGGAACATTGCAGCAAGCTAAAGACAGACATGTGGGCATAAGAGCAGGATGGTGTGTTGAAATGGCAAGCGACAGGAAGGTCTGGGTCATGCTTGCGGACAGACCGAAGGTGTTCCGCAAAACAGTCACCCAGTCTGCGTTTGGTCTCCCCAATGTAGAGACCACCACATTGGGAGCAGCAAATGCAGTAAACCAAATTGAAGGAGGTGCAAGTGAAACGCTGCTTCACCTGAAAGGAGTTTGGGCCCTAGGACTGTGAGGAGGGAGGAGGTAAAGGGAGGTGTTGCACCTTTTGCGATTGCATGGGAAGGTGCCATGGGAAGGGGATGAGGTGTTGAGAGGAGTGGACTAGGGTGTCCTGGAAAGGACGGTCTCTGTGGAATGCTGACAGGGGACGTGAAGGGAAGATGTGTTTGGAGGCGGCATCATGCTGGAGTTGGCGAAAATGGCTGAGGATGATCCTTTGAATACAGAGGCTGGTGGGGTGAGAAGTGAGGACAAGGGGGACCCTACTATAGTTATGGGAGGGAGGGGAAGGTGTGAGGGTAGGGGCGCGGGAGATTGGTCAGACAAGGTTGAGGGTCCTGTCAACCACAGTAGGTGGGAAACCTCAGTTAAGGAAAAAGGAAGACATGTCAGTAGCGCCGTTTTGGAAAGTGGCATCATTGGAACAGATGTGATGGAGGCGAAGGAACAGAGAATAGGATGGAGTCCGTACAGGAAGCAGGGTATGAGGGGCTGTAGATGAGGTAGCTGTTGGAGACAGTGGGCTTGCAATTAATTTTGGAGGACAGTCTATCACCACAAACGGAGACAGAAAGGTCAAGGAGGAGAAGGGGAGTGTTGGAGATGGACTATGTGAAGGTAATAGAGGGGTGGAAATTGGAAGCAAAATTGATAAATTTTGAGGCCCTGATTAGAGCATGAAGCAGCACCGAAACAGTCATCAATGCAGCGAAAAAAAAATATTGTGGGAGGGGGCATGAGTAGGACTGGAACAAGAAATGTCCCACATACCCAATAAAGAGATGTGCATAACTGGGACCCATGTGGGTATCCATAGCCACACCTTTTATTTGGAGGAAGTGAGACAAGTTTAAGGAGAAATTGTTCAGTGAGAGAACAAGTTCAGCCAGATGGAGGAGAGTGGTGGTGGATGGGGATTGTTCGGGCCTCTGTTGAAGAAAGAAGCAGAGAGCCCTCAGACCATCCTGGTGGGGGATGGAGGTGTAGAGGGATTGGACATCCATGGTGACGAGGTGTTGGTTAGGGCCAGGAAATTGGAAATTGTTGATATGACGTAAGGCATCAGAGGAATCGTGGATGTAGGTGGGAAGAGACTGGACAAGGGGAGAGAGAATAGAGTCGAGCTAGGAAGAAATGAATTCCGTGGATCAGGAACAGACTGACAGTCCTGTTTGTGGATTTTGGAAAAGAGGTAGAAACGAGCTGTCTGGGGTTTGGGAGACTATGAGGTTGGAAGCTGTGGAGGGAAGATCTCGAGGAGATGAGGTCACTGACAGTCCTGGAAATAATGGCTTGATGTTCGGTGGTGGGGTTATGGTCCGGGGGAGGTAGGAAGAAGTGCCTGAGAGTTGGCACTCAGCCTCTGTGAGGTAGAGGTCAGTGCGCCAGGCAACAGCACCACCCTTGACGGCAGGTTTGATAACAAAGTCAGAATTGGACCTAAGAGAACGGAATGCAGCAAGTTCAGAAGGAGAGAGGTTAGAGTGGGTGAAAGGAGCAGAGAAATTGAGATGGCCGATGTCACGACGACAGTTCTCAATGAAAAGATCAAGAGCAGGTAAGAGGCCAGAGGGAGGGATCCAGTTGGAGAGAGAATACTGAAGGCAGGTGAAAGGGTCCGTTGAACAGGGGGAGGACTTCTGCCCAAAGAAGTGAGCACAGAGGTGAAGGCGGCGGAAGAAGAGTTCAGCATCGTGCCGAGCCCGAAATTCATTGAGCTGAGTGAGTAAGGGTATGAAACTGAGTCCTTTGCTGAGTTCAGGACATCTAACATCAGAGAGGGGAAGGTCAGAGGGTATGGTGAATAAATGGCAAGGGCTGGGGTTAGGAGGAGGATGGGGTCAGAGGGACAGGAAGGGGTGGAAGGTCCTGGACAGATGTCGGTATCAGTAAGTTGTTGGAGCTTGCGTCCCTTAACACCTGAAAGGAAGAGGAATAGTTTCTTGTTAAGGCGTCGGATAAGCTCTCATCTATTAAGGTGCACAGCTGTGCAGCAGTGCTATTAAACTCCAGATGCACCATTATGATGTTGGAATAGCTTAGATGTTCCCTCCCAGATTGTTAAACCCAAGTCCTCTCTGAAGTGCTACAAAACCCCATGAAACCTCCAATTCTCCCTTCCCACCCCCACCCACTCACTCACATGCCCCCACCCCCAAACACACACAATGTTGTGGACTGCAAAGCAGTTATTGCAACGTTGTCAAATTCCAAGGCCTGCATCCTACCCCTGTCCAATCCCAGGATTCCCACACCAGCATCATCCTATCTAGAACAGCCCCTCAGAGCTACCAAACTCATGACATTTCCCACCCCAAAAGCTGTCAAGTCTAAGTCAGGATGGAAAGCCACAATCGCACATCTGTGTTGGTTCAAAGGTTTTACTGGGAGAGGCTGGAGGAATTGGCTTGACTAATGTCACAAGCAGAAAGAAATGCAACCTAAGAAATTAAAACTTTTAAAGGAAAAGTTTTGTTACCACTTTTTTTTTTTAAATTGCAGCATTTCAGCACACTACACATGGACCAGCACAAAGCTAGAGTTATTGTGTGATGTCATTATGGCAGACTGGTTGACAACAAAGGGAACTAGCTTTCCTCAATAGTTTTAAATGATTATCCTGCAACCTACTGTAATATGCCTGTTGCTTACAGGCAAAAATTTTGCTGTGAATTTCTGATACAACATACTCCAATAGAACTATGAATAGCAAGTCCTATTAGGAAGAGGTAGAAACAGGAAGAGTTGTCAAAGTCACTAGTTTCCGGATGTCATCACAAGGGAAAAACTTCGCTACACCCACTTTGTTTCTTTAACAACAAACCCAACATGTGCTACAAGCTAAAGATTCTTCCAAGTTCAAAATTTAATAAATATTCAATGGATTCCCCTAGTTCTCACAAGCATGCACATATTTCATCCATCTGAGTGAAATGCAATTTTCAACAGCATTACAATCTTAAATTGGTTATCTCCCAACAAGCGGGCAATTATTCTTTAATTTCCATTAAATCTAAAAGTTCTTTAGAAGATGGAAATTTCAGCATCCCACCAAATTACATGCACATATAGCTACTCAGCCTAACCATGCCATGGTTTATACTCCACACAAGACTCCTCCCACCCTACCTCATCTAACTCTATCAGCACATCCCTCTATTCCTTTCTCCCTCATGTGCTTATCTAACTTTCCCTTATATGTATCTATGCTATTCGCCTGAATTTCTCCTTGTGGTACCAAGTTCTGCATGCTAATACTCCCTGGGTAAAGAAGCTTCTCCAGAGATTATTAGTGACCAACTTGTATTTACGGCCTTAAATAAAAGCAAAATATCACAGATGTTAGAAATCTGAAAACAAAACAAAACTCTGGAAGAAATTCAGGTCTGGCAGCATCTGTGGAGAGGGAAACAGAGTTAATGTTTCGAATCCAGTCATATTGGATTCGGAATGTTAACTCTGTTTCTCTCTCCACAGATGCTGCCAGGCCTGCTAAGTTTTTCCAGCACTTTGTTTTTATTATTATTTAAGGTCCCTAGTTTTGGTCTCTCTCAACAGAAAACATCTCTATGTCTAAACTATCAGGCCATGCTATACGCAGCCCAAATTCACAACATAATTCAAAATGGGACTTTCCCACTTAACTGAAAGCCTGCAGATGACTCCAGGTGGTTAAAAACCCACGCTCCAATTAGAAGTCAGTCCTCTGTCAGAATGCTGGCAATGACTGTCAATTTTAATTTTCAAATCAAAAGTTGTCAGTTTTATTTTTCAGGTGCTATTGCTCAAAGTCGATCATAAAAACGAACCTAACCATTCATGAGACACAGCATGCAGTGCTGTCCTTCCATCAAAGCCAGCAATTACAAGGTTAGTAATTTGAAGAAAAGCAAATGCAACTCTGAATTTATGGCAATATTCATTACTAGTTCTTACAGCACCATATAATTAAGAACTTAGAGTCACAGAATGGTTACAGCACAGAAGGCTATTTGGTCCAGTGTCTTTGCAGCTCTGCAAGAGTGACTCATCCTGTCTCACTCGCATGCCTATTCCTCACAGCCTTACAAACCTTTTCTCCAGTGCTTAGCCCATTCCCTTTTGAAAGCCACGATTGAATCTGCCTTCACCACACCCTCAATCAGTGCATTCCAGATCCTAGCCACTCGGTGTGTAAAAACAGCTTTTCTCATGTCGCTTTTAGTTCATTTGCCATTCATCTTAAATTAATGTCCTCAAACTCTCAACCCCTCCCCAATGGAAACAGTTTCTCCCAATCTACTCTATGTAGACCCCTAATGATTTTGAAGACTCCTATCAAATCGCCTCTTAACCTTCTCCAAGGAGAAAAAGCCAACTTCTCCATCTCCCCAGACAATGGTAACCCCTTGCTCCTGAAACCACTCTCATGAATCCTTTCTACACCCTCTCCAAAGCCCTAACATCCTCCATAAAATGTGGTGCCCAGAACTGGGCACAACATTCCATTGGAAGCCGAACGGTTTTAAAACAGTTCATCATAACTTCATTGCTTCTGTTCTCTCATGCCTCTATTTATAAAACCCAGCATCCCTAATGCCTTTTTAACCACTTTCGCAACCTGCCCTGCCACCTTCAACCAATTGTGTTTTAAAAACCCAAGATGTCTTTGTTCCTGCACCATCTTTACAATTGTACCCTTTATTCCATATTGCTTCTCCTAGTTCTTCCTATCAAAAGACAGAACATGCTGGAAATGCTCAGAGGTCAGGCAGCACCTGTGGCGAAAGAAACAGAGTTAACATTTCAAGTCAATGGCTTTGCATTAGAACTGGGAAAGGGTAAGAGATGGAATAGCTTTTAAACAAATGAAAAGGTGGGAGGGGGCAGTGGGAAAAAGAGCAAAAGGGAAGGTCCGTGATAGGGTGGAAGGTGAATGATCATAGAGAGTGGAAATGGTACAATTGAAGAAACACAAGATTTGTTCAGAAGAGATCTGAATGACAGAATTATGAACAGCAGCTTTCTGAAAGCAAGGGAAAAGAAAAAAATGGAGAGAGAGAGAAAAAACAAAACCAACAAGGAAAAGGAAACAAAGGGGAAGAGGTTACGATCTGAGATTATTGAACTGAATGTTGAGGGCGGAATGCTCTAAAGTGCCTAATCGAGCAATGAGCTCCACTGGAACACTGCAGGATGCTGAGGACAAAGCCGTCTGATTGGGGGCAAAATAAAAAATTAACGTAACAGACAACCAGAAGCTTGGTTACACTCGCAGACTTAATGGAGAAGTTCCATAATGCGGTCACCCAGTCTGCATTTGGCTTCCCCAATGAAAAGGAGACGGCATGGTCAGCAGCAAATACAGTGTACTAAATTGAAAATTGGCTACAAGGGTGGAAGATGAGGACAAGGGGAAGCTTATCATGGTTCTGGGAGGGAGGGAAAGAAGTGAGTAGCAGCAGTGCATGAAATATTCAATAGATCATTCTATGCCATTTCCGCCACCTCCAGCTTGATGCCACCACTAAGTATATCTTCCCCTTTCCTTTCGATCGCCTGTCGTTTAGACTTGACCTAAGAATTTTAGCATTTTCTGTTTTCAGACGTGTTTTGTTGGTGTTCATTGAAGATAAATGCACACTAGACACTCCAAAAGTTCCCCTGCTTTTATACAAAGAATGTTATGGGATCTTTTACATCCAGCTGAGAAGGCAGACAGTTTAGTATTCCATCTGAAAGATGGCAGCCCCAACAGTCCAGCAATCCACTGAACTGTCAGCCTAGATTGGTGTGTTCATATCTCTTGAGTGGGCCATGAACCTTCTGACTCAGGCAAGACTGTGCAAAGGCAAACACTCGTATTACTCTAATCTCATACATTCCTATTCTTAGTATGGAACTGTGGCAGCCAAGGGGGATAACAGATCAGAGAATCTGTTGACATAGAAGGGGTTACAGACCACTGACTTGAAAGTTATGACTAAACCATAAGACCATAAGACATAGGAGCAGAAATTAGGCCATTCGGCCCATCGATGCTGCTCCACCATTCAATCGTGGCTGATAAATTTCTCAACCCCATTCTCCCGCCTTCTCCCCTTAACCTTTGATCCCCTTACCAATCAAGAACCTTAAACACACTCAATGACCTGGCCTCCACAGCCTTCTGTGGCAATGAATTCCATAGATTCACCACTCTCTGGCTAAAGAAGTTTCTCCTCATCTCTGTTCTAAAAGGTCTTCCCTTTACTGAGGCAGTGCCCTCGGGTCCTAGTCTCTCCTACTAATGGAAACATCTTCCCCATGTCTACTCTATCCAGGCCTTTCAGTATTCTGTACGTTTCAATCAGATCCCCCCTCATCCTTCTAAACTCCATCGAGCATAGACCCAGAGTCCTCAAACGTTCCTCGTACGTTAAGCCTTTCATTCCTGGGATCATTCTCGTGAACCTCCTCTGGACCCTCTCCAGGGCCAGCACATCCTTCCTGAGATACGGGGCCCAAAATTGCTCACAATATTATAAATGTGGTCTGACCAGAGCTTTATAAAGCCTCAGCAGCACATCCCTGCTTTTATATTCTAATCCTCCCAAAATAAATGCCAACATTGCATTTGCCTTCCGAACTACCGACTCAACCTGCAAGTTAACCTTAAGAGAATCTTAAGGGACTAGGACTCCCAAGTCCCTTTGCACTCCAGATTTCTGAATTCTCTCCCCATTTAGAAAATAGTCTATGCCTCTATTCTTCCTACCAAAGTGCATAACCTCACACTTCCCCACGTTGTATTCCATCTGCCACTTCTTTGCCCATTCTCCTAACCTGTCTAAATCCTTCTGCAGCCTCCCCGCCTCCTCAATATTACCTGTCCCTCCACCTATCTTTGTATCATCTGCAAACTTAGCCAGAATGCCCTCAGTTCCTTCATCTAGATCATTAATGTATACAGTGAAAAGTTGTGGTCCCAACGCTGACCCCTGCGGAACTCCACTAGTCACCGGCCACCATCCTGAGAAGAACCCCCTTATCCCCACTCTCTGCCTCCTGCCAGACAGCCAATCTTCTATCCATGCTAGTACCTTGCCTCTAACACCATCATGGGCTCTTATCTTACTGAACAGCCTCCTGTGCGGCACCTTGTCAAAGGCCTTCTGGAAGTCCAAGTAGATAACATCTATTGGCTCTCCTTTGTCTAACCTGCTCATTACCTCGTCAAAGAATTCTAACAGATTTGTCAGGCATGACCTCCCCTTGATGAAACCATGCTGACTTTGCCCGATTTTACCATGCACTTCCAAGTATTCTGAAATCTCATCCTTAATAATGGACTCTAAAATCTTACCAACAACCGAGGTCAGGCTAATCGGCCTGTAATTTCCCGTCCTTTGCCTCATTCCCTTCTTAAACAGGGGGTTACATTAGTGATTTTCCAGTCCTCTGGGATCCTCCCTGACTCCAGTGATTCCTGAAAGATCACCACTAACGCCTCCACCATCTCTTCAGCTATCTCCTTCAGAACTCTGGGGTATAATCCATCTGGTCCAGGTGATTTATCCACCTTCAGACCTTTCAGTTTTCCTAGCACCTTCTCCTTGGTAATGGCCACCATACTCACCTCTGCCCCCCGACTCTCTTGAACTTTGGGGATGTTACTTGTGTCTTCCACCGTGAAGACTGACGCAAAGTACCTATTCAGTTCCTCTGCCCTTTCTTTGTTCCCCACTACTACTTCTCCAGCGTCATTTTCCAGCAGCCCAATGTTCACTTTTGCTTCTCTCTTACCCTTTATATATCTAAAAAAAACTCTTGCAATCTTCTTTTATATTACTGGCTAGTTTACCCTCATATTTAATCTTCTCCCTCCTTGTTTCTTTTTTAGTTGTCCTCTGTTGGTCTTTGTAGGCTTCCCAATCCCCTGGCTTCCCACTGCTCTTCGCCACACTGTATGCTTTCTCTTTAGTTTTTATGCTGTCCCTGACTTCCCTTGCAGCCATGGTTGCCTCGTCCTCCCTTTAGTATGCTTCTTCTTCTTAGGGATGAATTTTTGCTGTGTCTCCCAAATTACTCCCAGAAACTCCTGCCATCGCTGTTCCATTGTCTTTCCTGCTAGGCTCATCTCCCAGTCAATTCTGGCCAGCTCCTCCCTCATGCCTCTGTAGTTGCCTTTATTCAACTGTAATACAGTTACATCTGATTCCAGCTTTTTCCTCTCAAATTGCAGAGTAAATTCTATCATATTATGGTCACTTCCTCCTAAGGGTTCCTTCACCTTAAGCTCCCTTATCAAATCTGCCTCATTACACATCACTAAATCTAGAATTGCCTGTTCCCTAGTGGGCTCCACCACAAGCTGCTCCAAAAAGCCATCTCATAGACATTCCACAAATTCCTTTTCTTGGGATCCACTACCAACCTGATTTTCCCAGTCTACCTGCATATCGAAATCCCCCATGATCACTGTAACCTTGCCTTTCTTACACAACTTTTCTATCTCCTGGTGTATCTTGTGTCCCACATCCTGACGACTGTTCGGAGGCCTGTACATACCTCCCATTATGGTTTTTTTTACCTTTGCGGTTCCTCAGCTCTACCCACACAGATTCTACATCATCTGACCCTACGTCATTTCTTGCTATCGATTTAATTTCATTTCTTACTAACAAAGCAACCCCACCCCCTCTGCCAACCTGCCTATCTTTTCGATAGGATGTATATCCTTGGATATTTAATTCCCAGTCCTGATCCCCTTGCAGCCATGTCTCCGTGATGCCCATCACGTCATACCTGCCAATTTCAATCTGCGCCACAAGCTCATTTACCTTATTTCGTATTCAGATACAACACCTTCAGTCCTGTATTTCCCGTCACCCTTCTCATTGTCGTCCCTTTATCTGATGTGCTTGAAGTTAGATTCCTAGCCCTTTCAAAGAACAAAGAAAAGTACAGCACAGGAACAGGCCCTTCGGCCCTCCAAGCCTGCGCCAATCATATTACCCGTCAACGAAAACATTTTGCACTTCCGGGGTCCGTATCCCTCTATTCCCATCCTATTCATGTATGTGTCAAGCTGCCTCTTAAACACCACTTTCGTACCTGCTTCCACCACCTCCTCTGGCAGCGAATTCCAGACACTCACTACCCTCTGCGTAAAAAACTTGCCCCGCACATCTCCTCTATAGTTTTCTCCTCTCACCTTAAATCTATGTCCCCTAGTAATTGACTCTTTCACCCTGGGAAAAAGCTTCTGACTATCTACTCTGTCCATGCCACTCATAATTTTGTAAACTTCTATCAAGTCGCCCCTCAATCTCCGTCGTTATAGTGAGAATAATCCGAGTTTCTCCAACCTCTCCTCATAGCTAATAACCTCCAGACCAGGCAGCATCCTGGTAAACCTTCTCTGCTCCCTCTCCAATGCCTTCATATCCTTCTGGTAATGTGGCGACCAGAATTGCATGCAATATTCCTAACCAAGGTTCTATACAGCTGCAGCATGACTTCCCAGCTTTTATACTCAATACCCCCGCCAATGAAGGCAAGCATGCCATATGCCTTCCTGACTACCTTATCCACCTGCGTTGCCACTTTGTGACCTGTGGACCTGTCCACCCAGATCCCTCTGCCCGTCAATGCACTTAAGGGTTCTGCCATTTACTGTATAATGCCTACCTGTATTAGCCTTCCAAAATGCATTATCTTGCATTTGTCCAGATTAAACTCCATCTGCCATTTCTCCGCCCAAGTCTCCAACCGATCTATATCCCGTTGTATCCTTTGACAATCCTCTTCACTATCTGCAACTCCTCCAACCTTCGTGTTGCCTGCAAACTTATTAATTAGCCCAGTTACATTTTCCTCCAAATCATTTATGTATACTACAAACAGCAAAGGTCCCAGCACTGATCCCTGCGGAACTCTACTGATCACAGCTCTCCATTCAGAAATGCACACTTCCACTGCTACCCTCTGTCTTCTATGACCAAGCCAATTCTGTATCCATCTTGCCAGCTCACCTCTAATCCCGTGCAACTTTACCTTCTGTACCAGTCTGCCATGAGGGACCTTGAGGGCCTTACTGAAATCCATGTATATAACATCCACTGCCCTTCCATCGTCGATCATCTTTGTCACTTCCTCGAAAAACTCGATCAAGTTAGTGAGACACGACCTCCCCTTCACAAAACCATGCTGCCTCTCACTAATACGCCCATTTGCTTCCAAATGGTAGTAAATCCTGTCACGAAGAATCTTCTCCAATAATTTCCCTACCACTGACGTAAGGCTCACTGGCCTGTAATTTCCTGGATTATCCCTGCTACCCTTCTTAAACAATGGAACAACATTGGCCATTCTCCAGTCCTCTGGGACCTCACCCGTAGCCAGTGAGGATACAAAGATTTCTGTCAAGGCCCCGGTAATCTCCTCCCTTGCCTCCCTCAGTACTCTGGGGTAGATCCCATTTGGCCCTGGGGACTTATCCACCTTAATATTCTTCAAGACACCTAACACCTCCTCTTTTTTGATCTCAACATGATCCAGGCTATCTACACACTCTTCCCTAGACAAATCAATCGCTAAGTCCTTCTCTTTGGTGAATACTGATGAGAAGTATTCATTTAGTATCTCTCCTATTTCTTCTGGCTCCACACACAGATTCCCACCTCTGTCCCTGAGTGGGCCTACCCTTTCCCTGGCCACCCTCTTGCTTTTTACATATGTATAAAAGGCCTTGGGATTTTCCTTAATCCTGGTTGCCAGTGACTTTTCATGACCCCTTTTAGCCCTCCTGACTCCTTGCTTAAGTTTCTTTCTACTTTCTTTATATTCTCCACGGGCTTCATCTGTTCCCAGCCTTCTAGCCCTTACGAATGCTTCCCTTTTCTTTTTGACTAATCTCACAATATCCTTCGTTATCCAAGGTTCCTGAAACTTGCTATGCTTATCCTTCATCCTAGCAGGAACATGCCAGTCCTGAATTCTTATCAACTGACGTTTGAAAGCCCCCCACAGGTCAGTTGTTGATTTGCCCTCAAACATCTGCCTCCAGTCTAGATTCCTCAGTTCCTGCCTAATATTGTTATAATTAGCCTTCCCCCAGTTAAGCACCTTAACCCGAGGACTCCTGTTATCCTTATCCAGCAATACCTTGAACCTTACTGAATTATGGTCACTTTTCCCGAAATGCTCCCCTACTGAAACTTCGACCACCTGGCTGGGTTCATTCCCTAATACCAGGTCCAGTATTGCCCCTTCCCGAGTTGGACTATCTACATATTGTCTCAGGAAGCCCTCCTGGATGCACCTTACAAATTCTGCAGCATCCAAACCCCTTGCACTAAGTGATTCCCAGTCAATATAGGGAAAGTTAAAATCACCCACCACAACAATCCTATTGCTTTTACATCTTTCCAAGATCTGCCTACATATCTGTTCCTCAATCTCCCGCCAGCAATTGGGAGGCCTATAGTAAACCCCCAACACTGTGACTGCACCCTTCCTATTCCGGAGCTCTACCCATATTGCCTCGCTGCATGAGCCCACCGAGGTGTCCTCCTGTCGTACAGCTGTGGTATTCCCGTTAACCAGTAGTGCAACACCCCCACCTCTTCTACATCCCTCTCTATCTTGCCTGAAACATCTAAATCCTGGAACGTTTATCTGCCAATCCTGTCCATCCTTCAACCAAGTCTCTGTAATAGCAATAACATCATAGTCCCAAGTACTAATCCAAGCTCTAAGATCATCTGCCTTGCCTGTTATACTTCTCACATTGAAACAAACGCATTTCAGACCCCCAGTCCCACTGTGTTCAGTAATTTCTCCCTCCTTTCTCGCCCTTCCTCTTAGTCCTACTGGCCATATTCACTGGTTCCCAGTCATTTATTTCACCTGCTGACCTATTGCTCTGGTTCCCACCCCCCTGCCATACTAGTTTAAACCCTCCCGAGTGACACTAGCAAACCTCGCAGCCAGGATATTGGTGCCCCTCCAGTTTAGATGCAACCTGTCCTTCTTGTACAGGTCCCACCTGCTCCGGAAGAGATCTCACTGATCCAGATTTCGGAAACCCTCACTCCTACACCAACTGTTCAGCCACGTGTTCAGCTGCACTATCTTCCTATTTCTAGCCTCACTGGCAAGTGGCACAGGGAGTAATCCTGAGATTACAACCCTAGAGGTCCTGTTTTTTTAACTTTCTGCCTAACTCCCTGAACTCCCGTTGCAGGATCTCGTCGCTCTTCCTGCCTATGTCGTTAGTACCAATGTGTACCACGACCTCTGGCTGTTGTCCCTCCCCTTCAGAATGTCCCGTACCCGATCAGAGACATCCTGGATCCTGGCACCAGGGAGGCAACATACCATCCTGGTGTCTCTTTCACGACCACAGAAGCGCCTATCTGAGCCCCTGACTATGGAGTCCCCTACGACAATTGCTCTTCTGTGCTCTGAACCCCCCTGCTGAACAACAGAGATAGCCGTGGTGCTACTGCTCTGGCTACTGCTGTTGTTTTCCCCTGATAGGCCATCCCCCACAACAGTATCCAAAATGGTATACCTGTTAGAGAGGGGGACAGCCACAGGGGATTTCTGCACTGACTGCCTGCCCCTTCTAAACACTCTGTCTTATTTTGTGTTCTGGAGACTTTAATAGCCTCTCCTGGGCTCTCCTTTCTTTTCATAATTTTCCATGAAGTTGAATCCATCCCCCGCCCCCCCCATGCTAACCTGCTGCTTTGTTTCCCATTAGTCATACTTATTGGAGTTTTACTCTTCCCTTCCCCCCCCCCACTTTCTAGTTTAAAGTCCTGTTGACCACCCTATTTACTCTTTTTGCTACAACATTGGTCCCAGATCAGTTCAGGTGGAGACCGTCCCAACGGTATAGATCCTTCCTGTTCCAATACTGATGCCGGTGCCCCACGAAATGGAACCCCTCTTTTCCGCACCACTCCTTTGGCCACATGTTTACTTCCCTTATTCTCGTGTCCCTATGCCAATTTTCACGTGGCTCGGGTAGTAATCTGGAGATTATAACCCCTGAGGACCTGTTTTTTAATTTAGTTCCTAGTTCCTGATAATCCCCAAACAGGTCCTCTTTCCTAGAATACCTATGTTATTTGTCCCGACGTGGACCACAACAACTGGATCCTCCCCCTCCCTCTCCAATATCCTTTCAAGCCGGTCAGAGATGTCCCTCACCCTGGCACCGGGCAGGCAACATACCATGCGGGACTCTCGATCCTGCTTACAAAGGGTGCCATCAATTCCCCTAATTATAGAATCTCCTACACTTGTCTTTTTGCTCCCCCTTCTTGAATGGCCTCCTGTGCCACGGTCAGCTGGCTCATCCTCCCTACAGCCCCATTCCTCATCCACACAGAGAGCAAGTACCTCGTACCTGTTGGACAAGGTCAAGAGCTGAGACTCCTCTGTTCCCGAACACAGGATCCCTCTACCTGCCTCACTTGCAGTCACACCCTGCTGACCCTGACCACTGACCGAATTTGAGGTACTTAGTCTACTGGGTGTGACCGCCTCCTGAAACAAAGCATCCAGGTAACTCTCCCCCTCCCAAATGTGCCACAGCGTCCGGAGCTCGGACTCCAGCTCATCAATTCTGAGCCGGAGTTCCTCCAGCAACCAACACTTGCTGCAGATATGGTCACTGCGGCTCGCAATGGGATCTGCCAGCTCCCACATCATACAGCTACAGCACATCACCTGTCCAGCCATCTCTACTTAGATAATTAATTTATTAATTAGCTTTGCAGTGTTTTTTTTCAGATTTGGTGCAGATTTCCTACTAACCAATCAGGTCACAGCTTTCCTGTGACTTCACTTTTTCAGTTTTATCCTGTGTCTCCGCCGCTCTCCTCGCGTTCTTTTATCCTGTGTCTCCGCCAATCTCCTCGCACTCTTTTATCCTGTGTCTCTGCCGCTCTCTTCGTGCTCTTTTATCCTGTGTCTCCGCTGCTCTCCTCACACTCTTTTATCCAGGCATTTGTTATTTACTCTAAATACCTTATTTCATAAAATATAACAACAGAAAATGCCAGAGGTACCAGCGAGTCAGGCAGCATCTATGGAGAGAGGAGGAGTTAACATTTCAGGTCAATGATCAGAAACATTAACTCAGTTTCTCTTTCCACAGATACTGCCAGGCTGCTGAGCATTTCCAGCATTTTGTTTTTATTTCAGGTTTCCAGAATCTGTAGTATTTAGTTTTTGACCTTATTTCATCAGATTAACTGTTCTTTTCTGCATCATTTCTTCAAATCTTTCTACCTAATTTATATTTCTGGATGTCATTAAAAAACTAAGATCTCATAGCTCAATAGGGGGAGTGGGGGAGATGGCTGCTATTCCTATCCACCATGGCACATCTAGTTGCAAACGCAAACAAACACAAGCACACGAACAAATTATTTCTGCTATGCAGAGCATGTTGAAAGGCATCTTGCAGCTTAGAGCATGGTTATAAAATTCACCAGCCCCTCAACATGACAGTTTTGGAAGACACTGCAGACATATAAGATGGATTTTTAGCACTTCTCACCAAAATGCTTCACAGAGACATAATTAGATACCATGCAGTAGATAGTGGATTTTCTCAATATAGCAGTGTTTCCTTCTCTAAAGCAATTTAACACAATTATCTCATGACAATATAGATATTAGTCTTGCTACATATATAGATATTCTTAAGAGTTCTAAGTATAAGAGGGAGGGAAATATATCCAATAAAATAGGATGGCTTAGAGTCTGTTACACTTAAAATGTCTCTGAGTTCATACAATTATTGAACTGCTATTTATGCAATACATATGCTATTCTGTAACATCAAATTTTTGCCTTTTATGCATAAAGCTGCACTTTGAGTTATGGAAAGGTTATTAAACAGTCTACCAACATATCAACTCGTTTTATTTGCCTTTTGAGTTCTTCTCTTTCATTTAGTTAGCCCACTGTTTTTGTAAACAAACACAATTACAGCACGTATAGTCTAATTAGATCACAGATCAAGATTATGTGCAGTGTCCAAGGCTCTGCTAATGGAATTCAAATTAATATACTATTTTTAAATGAAAAATGTTTCACCTTTCAGATTAAGTGCTAATATAGATAAGGAAACAAATAAAACTGAGCGGGAGACAGAACGCATATCTTTGCACTGCAATTTTGGCAATACAGTAGTGTATCATATCCGGCCGCCCAAAAACCAGAGTTGTCAAAAACCGGGCATTTTTTAACTATGTGTCATACATTAATTTTAATTAACTAAAATTTAAAACACATACTTGGGCAATTCAGCCAGGCACTGCATTGGCACAGTGTGGCACCTAACTAGTTAACTCCTTCGCCGCTTGTGTGCCGTCTATTGAGAGAAATCAGGCACAGCCTCAATTCGAAGGCTGCCAGTTTTGAGACACTACCTGTATTTCTAATTGTACTTCCCTTCTTTGCAACTTCCCCCTTTTACTTGAATTGTTTTCTCTCTTACACTTATTTACTTGACTGTTTTGCATTCCACATCTGCCAGAAACTTCACTATATTTATACTGGAAATTTAAAAGGAACATAGGCAGGACAGGATTTGCAGATCTGGGGATCACGGCCCAAAAAGATGATCAATAGTTAACAAGGCTAAATAAAAAATTAATCGTAAAACGGAAACTTGTCTGAAGGCATCTGATCAGTTCTCGGAACAGGCGCCACATGCCTTAGTGGGTAAAAAGTTTTACTGCAATAAAGTACATCTTCCATGTTACAAGGTTTGTCCAACCTAATTTGAATTAAACAGGATAAAAATCAGGCAACTCATCCAGATTACTGCCTGGTAATGAAGTTGAAAGTCATCCCCACTGTCTCTAAAATTATCCTGTTTATTTATCATATCATAGCTGAAGGTCATTATAGAGAAAAGAGAGGGTTTATTATACAGTACTTATACAGGAAGCAGTAATAGAGAAAGTACAACAGAACAAACCAACATTATGGGTCAAAGATTCAATTTGGGATATGAATTGTAAATGATGGCAATGGTAGAAGATCACAGATTTTCAGGCTTGGGCTCAAACGGTCATCAGTATTATTTTATTTTGCATATATCGATTTACCGGCACATCGATACTGTGGCTATGCAAGCAATAACATTATGTAGCTATAGGGTCTCAGGACTGACATCCCTGATAATGTCAATATATGCCAAGGGGTTCCCTCCACACAAAAAGGTTTGATATTGCTTTATATTACTTCCACTAAAGCATAGTTCTCTTCAAGGATTTGCAGTTTCTGAATCCATCCACTTCAGACTGTTAAGTTTCCAGCCATTACTACAATAGGAATTAGGCAGGACATTGCCTAATTATAAATGTAACAAGCTAATTCAAAATTTCCTGCCTATTCTAATCCCATTGAAGATTAAGTGCTGATGTCACACAACATCCATGAATGTAGAAAGTAATGAAAATGTAACAAATTAGAAGGATAAGAAAAATCAACATTAAGGATAGAATTAACAGAACGTTTTCAAGAAGGCAAGGTGAAAGAAGAAAGAGTTGCATTTACATAGCACCTTCACAACCTTAAAACATCTTAAAGCAATTTACAGACAATAATGAACTTTTTCAATAATGAACAGTCACGGTTGCAACGAAGAAAATGCTGCATTCAAATTACACACACCAAGTTCCTACAAACAGCAATGAAATAAATGACTAGGTAATCTGTTTTAGGTGTTCATTGAGGGATAGGTGCTGGTGGGCAGTGAACTCCCTGGCTCTTCAAATATTGCCAGGGGGTCTTTTACGTCAACCTGAGAGGCAGAGGCATCTCCTTTTAATGTCTCATGTGAAAGTAGAGTTGCCAGGCCTCCAGGATTGCCTGGGAATCTCTAGGAATTGAAGATCAATCTCCTGTGCAACCCTGGAGAAAAATCGTCAGGTTATTGAAAAATATTGATTTTTGTCATTTTCTTCAATCATTTCCCTTTACCAGATATAAATATATTGAAAATGGGAAAAACAGGCTATTTCGCTGACAGTCAAGCATCAACCAATTGGGTAATGAGTCTCGGCGGAGAAGAAAAGAGTTGACATTTCGAGTCCTCAACTCTTCGTCAACTCTTTTCTTCTCCGCTGATGCTGCCAGACCTGCTGAGTTTTTCCAGGTAATTCTGTTTTTGTTTTGGATTTCCAGCATCCGCAGTAGTTTTTTGTTTTTATCTCTGTGGGTAATGAGTCGTCTTGTTTTCCAATTAGCATAGGAAGACAGTGCATCACAAGGATGGATGTGTTGTCTGACTAATGGTTGGAGCATGGGGGCAAGTCATGTGATGAAACCTCCAGGAATACATTTAATCACAGTTAGCAACCCTATCTGAAAGGCAAAACCCTGTCAGAACAGCAGTGAAGTGCCAGTCTAGATTCTGTGCTCAAATCTCTGAAATGAGATTTGAACCCATGACTGTCTGATGACTCCGACAAGACTGCAACCACTGGCTGACACTCCAAAATGGACAGGCAGTAAAGGACTTAAGAAACAGCAAAAGCTATACCTCAGTTTAAGAGAAGGACAACAGGGTATCACAAGAACCATAAGGTTATTGGTCAGAGAACAATGGGACCCAAGAGACTAGGTAGAAAACCAAACTTTACATCATCTCCAATTGTGGAACAGAATGAAGTGGGCTGTTTATTAGAATTGAGAGAGAAATGATTCAAAAAGATCAGCTTTCTCCTTAGGAGAGTCAGCAACTCTAACTTCAAGCAGGGAAAGCATGGAAAAGAAAATTTATGAACATACATACATAGGAACATACAAATTAGAGGAATAGGCCATTCAGCCCCTCAAGCCTGCTCAGCCATTCAATGAGATAATGGCTGATCGGATTGTGGCCTCAACTCCATTTTCCTTCCTACCTCATATACCCTTAGAATCTTGATTGACAAGAGAGTCAATTTAACTCAGTCTTAAAAATATTCAATGACCCTGCCTCCACCTCTCTCTGGGGAAGAGAGTTCCACAGACTCACAGCCCTCAGAAAAAATTTTCTTGATCTCCATCTTAAATAGGAGACCCCTTATTTTTAAACTGTGTCCCCTAGTTCTAGTCTGTCCCACAGGGGGGAACATCCTCTCAGCATCCACCCTGTCAAGTCCCCTCAGGATCTTCTATGTTTCAATAAGATCACCTCTCATTCTTCCAAACTCCAATGGATACAGGCCCACAATGTCCACCTTTCCTCTTGGATAACCCCTCATCCCAGTCAAGTGAACCTTCACTGCCAAAGTGGACAAGTTCACATTTTCCCACATCATAGTCCATCTGCCAACTTTTTGGCCATTCACTTAACCTGCCAATTTACAGAAATTGCAAAAGACAAGGTCCAGGCACAGCAATTTTTAAGGATCTGGGTGACAACAGTTGACACTCTGAAAAAAGCTGCCAAATGCAACTTCATTGTAAATTTGCTGAGATTATAAGCAGAGATAAAAGTTTAACTGATCACAATTTTAGATTCAAGTAGTAGTTGTTTTTAAACACCCAAAAGAATGAAGAAATGGAGTGAATAAAGGTGAAATATCAGATCTACGGGAGGAGAAGATTGTGATATATTTTTCGCACCAAAAAGAGCATCAGATATTTAACTGACACCTACATGAAAGGATCCAAGACCAGGTGTGCTAAGGCCGCAAAGAAGTCTCTAAGGCTACTCCATTAATTGATTTGCACAAAACTAATATCTAGTTTACAAACTGCAATTTGATGCAGAAGGAGGAGGAGATAATGGTAGAAGGAGATCAGCAGAGATGAAAAAATGCAAAAGTTAGAATTGGGTCAAAGAAGTAGTTTAAATTAGTTGACTTATTGGACCATATCAATTTAGGATACCAAATGATTCAGTATTAGTGCCAAGCTGATCTGTAAGCGAAGAACTGCTCTTTGCTCATAGTGAACACTGAGGTAGTTAAGAATAATGATTTTAGCAGGGAGGAAATTAGTTTAAATTTTGCTTCATGAAAAGTTGAACATTTCTATAGATTTCAATGCTAGGAGAGCATTAGACAGCAGACAAACAGAGTGAGGCAAGGCGATATTTTTAGTCACAAGAGGTCAAAGTCAAATGAGATAAGGTGATGAGGGACATCAGACAATAAAAACAATGAAACATCTTGGGGCATTTACCTTTTTATTTGTAAGACTGTCAGTTTATTTTACATTCAAATGTATTTTCAAGGCCTAACTCCCAGAGATCTACATAATCTTTTAGAACATTGATTCAAGGTTAAATGGCAAGCAGAGCAGTCATCAAAAACCTCAGACTGCTTACTTTAGCATGCTAAATATATTAGCTGAGAGGTAACAAAGTTATTAAGAGCTGGCACCAGGTACATCATTGTGAAAGATTCAACGTCATGAAAATATAACTTTCATAATATTATTGTGATTTATTGTAAAGGTAGGTCAATAGTGGGGTTTGAATAGTGTGCATACGTGTGGGGGATTTAATGGAATTGGAGACAGCTGGTCTGGAGCTTTGAGTTATCAAAACGGAAGCTAGGTTTGAAATACTAAATACGTAAATATGGCTGAAGTTTTAGAATGTGGGGTGCATTTGCATTTTTAGATAAATTAGGTTAGTTTGACTTTCAGAGAGATGGTAAGATGTTACACCTAGCCATAAGAAGCTAAACCAAGCAGTGTATTTATAATTCCCAAAGGTTGCTGATAAAATTAGTACTATGAAAGGATTTATTTATGAGAAAAGTAAAGTTGCAAAAACATATGGGACCAATGGGATTTGCATTAAAAGGGAGAAACATTTATAAAGAAGATGAGGTTATGTGCAAGGAAGAAGACATTCTAAGATCTAAGACGCATAAAAAGCCCCCAGCCTCTGTGCATCAAGTCACTGTCCACAGGAACCGAAGCTAATAAAACTCACTTTGAATATCATTGTCCATGGTATTGTACACTTGCCTGGGTCTGTTTGAATCTATTTTGTTTTTACTGTTGCCTTAACGGAGGTGTAACTAGGAGCCAGATTAATTAAGGGATTTAGGAGTTATTATATTGGTAATTTGAAGACCTATGTGCTTAAAATCTTTTGTTTTATTAATAAATGTTTAATTTTGTTTCGTAAAAAACCTCTTAAGACTGGGTGAACTTATTACTACTGAATTCAAGGCATGCATCTCAAAATAAAATACAAATTGCAAAACAGTTGTGGCAGCTGTTTCAAGTTTCCCTCTGGGATTTGAGCAACTTAGCATTTATCATCCGCTGTGCCATAACATCATTCATTACACCTTTCAGGAAGGGCTTAGCTGTGCAGATGCTGCAAGTTCACTAAGTGGTGTAGGGGGGTCAGTTTTCATTCATGTGATAAATTTCATTGGCAGTCCATCAGGCTGATCTTTAACACCAAGAGTAGAGGATAGTCATTATTTTTCTTTTTCACTCTGGTGATGTATGAGTGAGAAAGTGACATGCCAGGATGGAGATGGGCGATGGTGGGGTGTTGAGGAACAGAAGTGAGTAGAGAGAAAGCTATATTTTGTTCATTCTTGTAATCTGTGAAAAAAAATCACTTTGCTGTTTTTGAAATCAGCCTCGTCTCACCACAGCACTCTTCAGTCTATTTATCCTCATTGCTGCAAGCAAATTGTCTGCTGTATTTGTACAACTGTGATTACACTTCAGAAAGAAATTCCTTGGTTGTGAAGGGCACAAAGTTACCCTGACAACCATAAAAGGTGCTACATAAATGCATGTTTTTTTTCTGAAAAGATAGGCAAACGCATGTGCAAGATTATCATTTTCAGCATACATAAGAAACTTACAGTAATGCTCCTTGGGTCATACCAAGCTTAACTAGCTTTGAGAGAGGAAAGTCTACAAGGTTTGCTTACAGGAACAAGTATTCACACTAAACCTGATGTAAACTGGAAAGTTGCCTGTAGAACTGTTAAATATTTTAACACGCACACTTCTTTTGAATCAAAAATTGGATCATGAGAAAAGAGGTAAGGTTTGGGTTTCAGTATGATACAAGAAATATGGAGGAGACTAAAGTGAGCAGAGATGAGACAAACTATAAATACTGTTTAAGTAGCGAATTAAGTAGGAAGAAGCGCTTGCAATTTTCATATTTTTATAGATGCAATGAGTTGAATTTGATATTTATTAGCATAATAAGCACCCCTTATGACACAGAGCTACCAGTTATATCATTGTCACATGATCCAAGGAAATCTGTCATTCTCATCACTTTACAACCCTCCAAGAACTCTACTTTCCTCAACTCCATTCACCTCACCACTCGTGGACCTGCCTTCAGCCATTTCAGACTTAATCTCTGGAATTCCCACTCTAAAACTCTCCCCAACTCCCTCTCCTCCTTCAAGATCCTCCTCAAAACCTATGTCCTTGATCAGCCCATCTAATATCTCCTTGAACTTGGTGCGCATTTTTGTCACATTGTGCTTCTGTGAAGCACCTTAGGACATTCTCTTCTTTAAAACATAATTTCAAGCTCTTATACCATGTCATTAAGATAGGACATGTTCATCACCAAAATAAGAAAGCAAGAGAAAATAATTGTGAAATGACTATTACATCATGTATAAATATTTATAACTGGAAACTACAGCACAATAACCTTTATGCCAATACACAAAAGCAAAATGCTGTAGTTAGGAGTTACAGTTGAAAAAGTATCCATACAGTAATTAAATGAAAAGGAAGTAATGCAATTTTGGCCTTTTTTTTCTCTCCTTTCCATCTCTAATTTGGTCCATTACAAGTCTTGCCCAATGTAACTAGAAATTGCCTGCAAAACTCATCTTTATTTAGATTTGAACAATTTAGTACTTTGTGTACGCGTGGGTGGATATTACATGATGTTAACTATGTGGTTCATAAGAATGTGCAATATTAGGTGAGTATTAAGTAAAGGAATTATACATAATATGGTAAAATAGATTAGAGGCAAATTTGTTGGTGAATGGTATGATTAGTACTGAAGTTGTCTCTTGCGTTAAGGTGTCTCTTGCGTTAAGGTGTCTCTTGCGTTAAGGTGTCTCTTGCGTTAAGGTGTCTCTTGCGTTAAGGTGTCTCTTGCGTTAAGGTGTCTCTTGCGTTAAGGTGTCTCTTGCGTTAAGTTGTGAATTCTATACTCTGTAGGAACTGATCTTTAAGATCTTGCTTCTGGTTATGCCAAAGATTAAACAAATATTATGGTCAGGTGAAAAGTGGTGGAATGGGACCCTTCTTTTTCCACTCTCCAGTTGACTGCAACTGATGTTCTTTTAAAAAAAGAATTTGCTTGCCAATTCAGTGAGTGTTTAACTGCTGTGACTGTAAAAGACACACACAGACAGATTTTCTTGTAGGTTTTACAAGAGAATAGTATTTATTGTGCTTTACACCCGATATAATTAAAATAATAAAAACAAAAATGCTCCAACTCTCGGATATATGCACAAAAATATGTTACAAAATGGAAGGGTAAATGCCCCAAAAAAATGTCACTTGTGAAAGGATCTTGTAGACTGATGACTTAGATGGTTTCAGGCAGGGTTTGATGCTCTGTCCGTATTGTGTCGAGACAATGTTGATGGACGATTTCTATCTTTTATTTTCTTGAGTCAGTAGCTGCTGAGTTGATTTTTGAAGACACTATCCGCAGCATATGGCTGGTCACCAACAGGCAGGGTATAAACTTGCAGGATGGCTGGAGAAAGACCCTGAGTGGGCATTCTGTCTGATCTTACACTCAAGACTCTTTGTTCTTTTGACTGGGCTGGGAAAAAGCAGCTTCTTAAAACACCAAAGGATCAGTTGACTCATCACAATCTCTCACAAACTGACCAGTTACCCAAACATGGTCAAAGCAAGTTGATCCCTGGTCCATTGTTTGGAAATAATTAGATTATGGCTGGAGGAGTTCCCTTTTCAGCCAGGGTGTACTGTCCTGAATGATAGAGTCTGATGGCTTGTTCCATGCCCAGTTGAATACACAGATCACATGTGGATGTTTTGTGAATTGTTCAGGTCATTCACACTCATCAAAATTGACGGCCCACATGAGACAATCTCTAGACAGTTTGACTAATAGTCAAATAGCTTTGTTCTAATAGCTTTGGAATTTGTAGGGTACAGTTATGCAAATGTTTGGCCATCTTAGAAGTTGTTTAGCATTTGAATTGCTGTTGTTCAGTCTTAATTTATCCTATGGTTTCAGCCCACTCAATAAAATAATAAAGCCATTTTCGATAAAAATGGTGTTTTATAACACCATATACTTGAAAACATATTAGTCTGTGCTTATTAAAAATAAAGTTTCTCTGTTTAAAATTTTAAAGCAGTTCAGGAGGAAAATGTTGAAAAGTTAGAGATTTCAAGGCATAACAGGAATTATTTGATCAGAACACAAATGCTACCATGATTCAGTACACTGCCTCCTATTCACATTTGTGGACTTGCATCATTGCTCCAGTTTATTTAATTTAAGGATAAGCTGATAGTGATTCTTAAACCCCAAAACCTGTGCCCTCAAAATGACAAGTGGGGAGGACTGGGACTTGGAGAGCAGAGATTTTATTTGCTGAATGAAAGCGAAGAACAATCAATCAATCAGTCTTCATCATTTTAGCATCCCTCTACACACCATAAGGCCAAGGTAGAACAATTTAGAAGGTGAGACACTACTTGTCAGAACTAGCCTGCCAAAAATATTATGTGCCGAAATCTACAGTAAGAATTTGCAATTTACCAAAGCTGTGCTAAAGCTGGCAGGAATGCAGTTTTCCATGCAAGCAGCTTAAAAGTCAAAAGCTCCAAGAACTTGGAAAGTCCTCAAATTTCTGAAAACCTAAACTGCAGCCCGCTCCTCTTAATTTTAAGTGGTTTTATTCAATTTTTCTGATAATCTCAATTTTTGCACTCCTACACTGCTATTACATCAAAAAAAACCTGGTTTGAAAGCAGAATACATGTGAAAACAACAAGGGCAATCGAATTCAAACTGCTCTACTGGACAGATTGAAGACTATCCTGGTGTACAACATGAAAAGCAGAAAATATAACCATTTTTGATGGACCTGACATAGGAGTTTACAGTACATATGGCATCACTCCTCTCTCACATTAGAATATTTTTACTTGTGCACTAAGAACATCATATCTCTGAAGCTAGGCTTCATTTCTAGTGTGGAGAATGCTTAAATTAAAAATTCTGGGGTTTTTTTTGAATGATCTTGGATTTGGATGTGCAGAACTATAAATCTGAGATTTGAAAAACAGATGGCAGTCAGTGAAGGTGATTAGAAAAGGTCCACTAACTTGAAACATTTAATTACCAAAATTACTAAGTAAAAGTTAAATTTAAATTCATCTAGGTGGTGAAAGTCATTTTGGTTTTTAACTAAACAGAAAATAAATTGCTTCATTTCATGTCCCAGTAGGCACAAAAAGGAAATTACTTCTGCATGCAATCTTCAAGTTGTAATTCATACCATGACCAAATAAAGAGCAAGCATTTCCTTTTTACTCTGCAGAGACAGATACATCTCGTCACATTACTTCATACAAGGTGGTGTTCACCAATCATTCAAAATAGACGCCGATCAAGCAAGCCATTACTTTCTAATACTCAAATTTCCTGTAGTTCTGCTTATAGAAAGGTCTAAGGTGATTGTATTAACTATACTTATTAAGCCACCCTTCCTGCATCCAGCAGAACCAAAGATTCTCCCTCCTCTATTTTTGTGCACTCCATTCTTCCCTCACCTCAACAAGGTGACTCTTCAAACTCCTTTCAACAATTTGACTCCCCATACTCCTTTCAACAATTTTCCCCCTCAACAGGTTCGCTCTCTCTGCCCCTACACAACTCATTGCTTTGCATCTATATGTTTGTATCAGAAGAACACTCAAGTGCTAGGCCAGCTTTACATGCTCAGCAGACTGGAGGTGTAAATTTTGTCGACAGTTCACAAACCTAATAAATAAAGTGTCTGCTAGCTATTCTAGAGTCTATGATTGCTCTCATGGATTGGGGGAAGCCCATATGGTACCAATATTCTCAAAGAACAGCATATCATAAATTTGAGGCCCATTAGTTTGATGTTGGTTATATGTGAGAAACAATTAAAAGTTAGGGTGCCAGGTGGGGCTCCATGATGATTGACATGTTAAGTAACCAATGGCATGAGTCTGGGGGAGCAGCACTTGGAGGTAGGTCATGTGATGACAGCTCCATAAATATGTCCAGCCAGAGATGGCAACACTAAAGCTAACCAAAAAGACAGCAGTTACAAACCACAGACTTCTGTTTCAATGATAGCTCTGCTTTACTTGCTTAGAAAAAACTGAACCAAGGTTTCATTTGTCATGAGATCCTACAAGAGCAGGGGAGTTATCCCTGGTGTCCAGATCAATATTTATCCCCCAATCATCACCAAACAGATTAACTGATCATTCTCATAATGCTATTTGTGGGAGCTTACTGAGCACAAATCGGTTGCTGTGTTTCCTATACCAGTGACTACATTTCAAAGAAAGTACTTCATTGGCTGTAAAGGACTTTGGGATGTCTGGCAGTCATGAAAAACATTATAGAAATGCAAATTATTCTATTCTTTCTAGAAAGGGATCAAAAATTTAAGTACTTACTTCCAAGAAAGCAACGTAAAAAACACATTTGTAAATCTTACCCTGGTCTCTGGTGGTTCTTAAGATCAGCAAATAAGTTCATATTTAGCTTGTTTCCTGTTTTAGTTTAAAATTAAAATTTGCTATTCCATCTATTGAGGTTCTAGGAATCTTTTTCAGAACTCTAGGGGAAAGCTAGGCTTTAAGGAGAGATTGATTGCTTAGTCAGCACTTCCTTATTAAATTATGAATCGAAAATAAAATCTATTTTATGATTTTATCAAGCCATTTTATATCAAAGTTAACTTGTTGGAGCTTTTCATAAACAAGTTGATTTGGTAAAAAGCTATCAGGATTTGGTTAATATCATATTCAATAGGTTTGTACATAAAATGACATTCAAGTAAATTAATGGCCAAATCCAAATGTTCATTGGCTCTCTCCAATAACCAAGACATTTTTGAGAAAGTTATGCCTTTTTGGAAAGTGTTACCTCATCATTCCAGAGGGATTCTGCCTTTATCATCTGGTTTATGCCTTTAAGAGATAGACTGAACAACATCGATTATAATCTACATAGTTATGAAGGAAAGCGTCAGGAAATTTTTCAAACTCCAGCTGCCTCTTTATTTGTTGTCCCAGTACAGGTTGCACCCCAGTTAACATAGGGAAGCCAAGTTTGGGGGGGTTCAACTCCATCTACTGGGGTTCAAGGAGTAGTCAAGTTTTGATGTCTGTATCTTGAGATGACATCACATAAGAGGTTGGACCAAATAGCTGAAGGTATTTTTGAGGTCTAATATAGTTGGCTTTGTCATGCAGCTATTATAAACTCTGCACTCACCAGTCATTTTGTCCTCATATCGCCACAGTACTGGCTCCAAATAACCTGTAGGGGGACAGTACTGTAGCAAACCAATGTCAGGTTAGGAATATCGCTGCTTCAAGTATCATTTGCTACAGGTGCTTCCCTGACTGAATGGGAATCAAATACTGGGACCCAGGGATGCATGGTATCTGTGTCCTGGCCCCTTGCAACTGTTTGATTGGGCAGGAGGGCGTGGGCCCATCTGTAGGGAGTCAGAACCCAGTGGCGACAGAACAACCTTACTCACTTTTCAGGAGATACAAAATCATGGGGCCATTTAAGAGCTTTGCTCATTTCATGGACATTTACACACAATGTCACGATGGGTTCTTCTACTTAAAACAATAGATGTTTTCAGCCAGCCAGAAGCTGGAAACTAGTGAGCGTACCTAAAACGTGAAGAACCAGAGATACGGCAGGAAAACACACGGTAATCTTCAAATCTCAAATGAGAAGTTTGGTTGCCTGCCACATTCCTTCAGTGCTGATTGGTGCTACCTCTACAATTGCAATTTCCAGTTGGTGGATGCTACTGTCAATCTGTCATCACCCAGCTGATTCTCTAGATGAAACCTGGGGGGGGGGTGGGTTAAAGGGGCTGAAAACCCAGGCATTTGAACAATCTGAAGAAAACTGTTGGGACACCGGGATGTTTGGTGAAAAATCCAGACTGTCCCTGGCCAAACCAGGATGTCCGATCATCCTATTAAAAGTACAACCAATTTGACAGAAGCAGTTGTTGGAGACTCTCAACTTAGTTTCTGGAAAATATGGCCATATCTTACCAAACGGTGAATGTCTTGAGGAAGCTACTAGGTTGCTGGATACAAGTAGTCCAATTGATATTGTTTATCTGCATTTTAAAAAAGCTTTTGACAAAATGCCATGATAGGTCACTTAGAAAATTAGATCCCTTTGGGGTTAACATTCAGATTTTGAGTTGACTAAGGAATTGGCTACATTCACATAATGGTAATGGTCCTGCATGGGGATTGGTTGCTAATAGTATCTAGAGATACTGGTGTAAAGTATGTTGCTCTTTCCAATTCTCACTATGATGTGGATGAAAGCACTGGTGGCAAATTTGTATATGATGGAAAAATTTTTGTAAAACCTTGGGTAAGAAAAATATGGTGCACTAGAAGCCCTGAAAATGAATCAAAGGATAGTTGCAAGACTGATACCTAGTCTAAAGGCCCTTAGTTGCCACATTAGGCTCAGAGCACTGGGGTGGTTTACTGTATACACGTGTATATTTTGAGGACACTTGATGGACATCTTGAAAATATTAAAGGATTAATTTGGTCCATGTATATAGGTTAGGGAGGACCAGGGAATAAGTGTATAAATTAAACAAGCATAGGTTAGATGTCAGATGATTTTTTTCATAGAAGATTATTGACCTTTGCCACAAAGTACCCAGCTGAACTACCGAGTGCGGCTTCCTTGGAAATGCTCAAAGAAAAAGGGATGAGTCCTGAACTGTGGCTGTCACCATCTTGCAAAGGTGAGTGCGGTATTGGATGATGAGCTTCCCAGTCACTGGGGTTTGCTTGAATTTGTGATCACCTTTGAGGGTCAAAGAGGGAATACCTAGATGTTTTACCTCTAAATTAGCCTAGTTTTTTTTTCCCTGTTGCCTCTCCCAGGTAATTCTGTGGCTGGCTAATGGTGGTTGGCAGGTGGCAGGGTTGGGGGGTGGGGGAAGGAAATCAGGGTGAGGGGGCAGAGGTTCATGATGATCATCATGTTAAGCTGCACCATGGCAATGAGACAAATTTGATAGTTCAGCTGAACTTATTCTAACCATCATTTTCATAAGTCCCTACAATTTGGATGCGACGTTGGCATTCCATGATATGCAAGACTGCTTAAATTTTCCCAAGGCTAACATGAGATAATGAGATTAGGGTTACTTCCTCTGTTTTTGAACTTGCTGCCAGTGAGGCTAATAAAGCAATTAGTGGCTAACAGTGCAGAGAAGCAGCTCAGGCCCTGTGCTTATCTGCACTTTTAAGCTCCCTGTGCCAATTATGTAAGACGACAAAAAAAGTCGTGAGGATGTCTGGCACCAATTAATTAGTAACTCTTGCATTTGAGATAAATGCAGCTCTGACCCAGAAACAGCTGTGGAGAGTCAGAATATGATGGATACCCGTACAAGTGAAGAATGTTTCACTTACTGTGCTATACCTGTGCTAATTGACTAAAGTGTTAGTCTGCCAACAGCTAATATTTAGATTTGCTGATTACACAACTAAGGCACCCTGACCTGACTTAGGAGGCGATGGCAAAGCATGTCAATGTCTTATTTCAAATGTGAGAACCATAAAAGGAGGCAGAATAAAATGTTGAATAAAAAGCTACCAAAGAAAATGACTGAATAGAAGCTGTACTCTGTATTGTGTACCATCGTATTTTGTTCAGCCAATAGGATTAACACAGCCACGCTGCTTTAGACACATTTCACATGTGCACTGCAACATGTGAAGCTGCCATCTCGAATGCATATCACAGAAAGAGGGTTCAGGCTTTATGAATCCGTGAGTGAATAAGCCATTAAGCCAAGGAAAGCAACAACAGAAAACAGTTAAGCACTTGATGCATTTAAGAGACTGTAGTGCAACACAATCAAGTTTGGGAGGGGGGGACAACTATTTTCACTCTTGCACTGGTATTCCTGGATTTTAGATGGTAAAATGTAAACAAATGCAGAATAATTAGGGAAATTAACAAACATATACATACACAAAGTGTGATATGTTTCCATAATGTGCATTATAGTGATCTTGCCATCATTCCATTTGCTACTGGTCTATTTCACACTTAACGGAAGAGAGCAGGCAGGGACTGTTGATTACCATTAAAAACTCGAACCCATAGAAAGGGCACATACTTTACTGGGCATGCAACATGGTGGAATTTAATCCTCTATAAATTTCAGTCCTCATCCACAAAATAGACTGCAAATTGGTATAGCAATGCTATCTAATGAGGAAGATAGATAGTTCTATAGAGCTTTCAGAAGAATGCAGCCTCTCCTCTCTATCATTCAAAATTAATAATATGGCTATGACCTTAAATGTATTAGTCACTGCGTATGTTACCATCTATCGCACCCCATCCCCCGCCTCCCCAACACCCTACCTTTCAACATGCTCTCCACAGAAGCTGACATCCAATGGCACTGGAGACTGCAAGAATCAAGCATATATATATATATATATATATATATATATTTGTTGTTCCCAACCCACTTCTGTCCAGATGCCCCAAATGTCACATTCACAGAACACTTCCCAGAGTTCTAGGAGCACAAGTACTTCATGTTCCCAAATAGTATATCTGATCAAGTAATGCTAGTACTGTTCAGGGTTGGGTAAATTCTGGGCCATGTGCAGAGAGGGCCTTGTCACTTGCCGCTACTTCAGTACTGCCTATGGATGGAGACCTTCATAGTGATCCCTTCGAAGGAAACCCACTGGAACGTAGCATGGGTGCAGAAACCTCACTTGTCTCCATGGAACACATTTAAGTGCATATCAAGGTGCATGGTAGGAGTAAATGACTCTAAATGTTAACCAAAATAGGCCAACTGGTCGATAATTTTCAGAGCTGCTATTAATGTAATGGAAAGGTACCCAAGGCTATAGAATGGCAAATGTAATTCCAAAGTTCAAAAATGGAGTAAGGCACAAACCGAGCAATTAAAGCTGGTTTTCCCAACCTACATAGTGGGAAAATGCATAGTGCCATACTAGGTATTGTAAATAAGCATTTAAAGAGCACAGGTTTCACAGGCAGCAATCAGAATAACTTAAGGTAGAATAGATGATGCTTTACCAAGTTATTCTTTAAAGAAATAACAAAGATGGAACAGGGAAACGCTGTAGAGGATGGAAATTTAAAAAAAAGGTTCTACCTGGGAAGTAAAAAGGTTCTACCTGGGAAGTCCTAATCTGGAACTCTGGCTAATTACGATACTTGTGAATAATGCAAAATAGCGCGTTTATAACAATTTTAAATTTGATAATGGCACAAAGCTGCAAGGATAACTAATAAATGGAGCGAACTCCCAGAGAAGGTAACTGGTTCAGGTTTAAGTGATGACATTAAAAATACCTGAGATCTATATCTCAGAAGTGCAATACATTTTTTTTTCCCTCAGGATGTTAAGGGGATCACCAGGTGGTGTTGAAAGTCAATGATACAATAGACATGAGCTCTGGATGAAGCGGGAGTTGTTGAGGTGATCTTATCTCATGCAAAGATGGAGCAAGAATCCTTCTACATGCATAGTGACATGGTGTACTTCGTACATTTCAGATGTATACCAACAATGTGTGCAAGCTCAGTGCCAGCACACAATTACACTGGATTCAACCATACAAGTCAATTCCCCATGATACAAAGTAGCGCTCAGGCATGGGGAATATTTTCATGTAAACTGTGGAGAATTTTCTGCACTCATGTTACCTTAACTTCAGTCCCAAGTAAGGACAAAAATAACTTGGAAGATTTAATGGAACTCAACAAAGGGCAGTGTGACTGGGGACATCGTTACATTGATACTAACAAAAAAAAATCCGATTGAAAATTTTATTTGCAACTTAAAACCAACGAAGAAACGACATCAATTTCTGATGTACTCTAACAAATTTCATGGTCACACCAATGAGCAAAAAAGCAATGACACCTAGACTGAAGGTTTAATTTCACTGAATGTAACTAGGTTGATCCATTTTTTCAAAATAAATGTTTGTGCTCAAGGTGAGGGATTTTGTGTGCTGAGAAGTGGAACTCTTCCCCTTTCAGACATCATCATTCACTCCCAGGTCAGATATAGCACAACCAAAGTCAAGATCTTCCTAAAAATGCCGCAGCCTAAGCTCAAAACAGCATCCTCTACTATAGCGACATGATTATTTTTTCACTTCACACACCAATTGTCATGTATTGTCAAAGTGAGATTGTTAGCCAATGAATTAGCACCAGTTTTGTGCTATAGACCATGCATGCTAGGAACAGGATTAAGATAACATTTATATTGCACCTTTAATGAAATTAAAAGCATTATCAACAAAATGTGGCACTGAACCCATGTTTCCTCTTGGCAGTGGGGCTGCGCACCTGCCCAACAAGTGCTGTGCACTTAATTATTAACGCCGTTCACATGGCATTGGAGAGTATTTTGTTGCTCTGTCAATCAATGCTTGGAGATGTGACAACATGCATGGCCAGATTTCCAGTGGTGCCTGATCTTGCTCGATGCAGCCAGTCAGGCTGGTGGCAACAGCTGATCATATTGGCTGGCAGCTCACCCAATGAAAGTGCAGGGAGAGAGGGGGAGGTCAGGAAGAAGGAAATGGTGGCAAAAAAGAGCCACCATTTGAAGAATTGAGGAGCTTGTCTGACTCACCGCAAATCAGTGAGTCATTTCTGAGGGACTCAGAGTTCTGTTGGTGCAAATATTTGCTGCTGAGGCTCAATTTTGGTTTGACTGATATTATCCCAGCAGCATTCAGCTCCTCACATTGGCTGGTAAAGATCCAGTGTCAATCAGGGACACGAGGATTTACAGAGTCAGCTCTGCTTGGGACGGGACTACCCTCCCAACTCTCTGACGCTCCCACCCGCCGCTCGCCAATTCCCTCCCGAATGCCACTTCCCCTGACTCACCGATCCTCCCGCTTGCAGCAGGTTTAGGAGGGAAGCAGTGAGGTGGGAGGGGTGGCAAGCGGGAGTGTTTGGGAGGAAAGCAGCGAGTCAGCAGAGGTGGTAAGCTGCAGGTGGGAAGCAGCAAACAGGAGGTAAGTTATTAAGAGTTGCTAAGTTATTAACAGTTGTTAATTTCAAGCATAAAGAAAGCAAAAAAATTATTTTATTCCATGCATCATTCATTCCATGACAAGTGGCAAGTAACATTCGCATCGCACATGTATCAGGCAATGACCATCTCCAACAAGAGAGAATCTAACCATCGCTCCTTGACATTCAATGACATTACCATCACTGAATGCCCCGCTATCAACATCCTGGGGGCATTAACATTGACCAGAAACTGCAATGGGCTAGCTATATAAATGCTGTGGCTACAAGAGCAGGTCAGAAGCTAGGAATCGTGCGATGAGTAACTCACCTCCTGACTCCCCAAAGCCTGTCCACCATCTACAAAGCACAAGTCAGGAGTGTGATGAAATACTCCCCACTTACCTGGATGAGTGCAGCTCCCACAACACTCAAGAAACTTGACACAGTTCAGGACAAAACAGCCCACTTGATTGGCACTACATCCACAAGCATTCACTCCCTCCACCACCGACACACAGTGTCAGCAGTGTGTACCATCTACAAGATGCATTGCAGGAATTCACCAAGAGTCCTTAGACAGCACCTTCCAAACCCACGACCACTACCATCTAGAAGGACAAGGGCAGCAGATAGATGGGAACACCACCACGTGCAAGTTCCCCTCCAAGTCACTCACCATCCTGACTTGGAAATATATCGCCGTTCCTTCACTGTCGCTGGTTCAAATCCTGGAACTCCCTCCCTGAGGGTGTACCTACACCACATGGACTGCAGCAGTTCAAGAAAGCAGCTCACCACCACCTTCTCAAGGGCAACTAGAGACAGGCAATGAATGCTGGCCCAGCCAGCGAAGCCCATATCCCGTGAATGAATTTTTAAAAATATAATAGAAGAAATTACAAGAAAATGGATAATTTTGTTTTATACCTCAAAGGAATATATACATGTAAGATGCTAAAAAGCTACTGAAAATTATGCAGTGTTAGTTTTCTTTTTATTTGATCTCATCAAATTAACATCTTAAGCAGTGCACCTTGTTAATTATTCCTTGTTTTAATTTATTTTCCTTCTATACCTATGGTAAGTTTTTAAAAATATTTAAATATTGAAAATATATAGTTTTTTGCTTCTACTGGTGGTGCACATCACCTTGATATTGGTGCACATAAAATTCATGGTTAGAGAAAATTAGAGGAAACATTTGACTGGGCCATAAAGAAACACTGGCACGTTTTTGCAGTCAGTGGCCAAGTGACAGTGCTTGCCACTGGATTTCAATGAAATCTGCCCATGAAGATCCAACAATCTTTGTGGCATGGATTTCACCTTCCTCAATGTTAATTTAATTCTAGCATCAATTCTAGGGGATCTCCAGTGTTGAATAACAGTATGTCACCAAGCAGGTTCAGCAGGCAATCACATTGAAGAATTCTCTCAGACAGCAAACCAGGAGTAAAAAGCATTGATTATACTTTGCTTTTTAATCACTTTACAAAGAATGAAACAAAGACTGAGACATACACATGGATTAAGGTAGAAGCTGGAATATCAAACAAATATTTTAAAGTGTATAGATTTTATCACAATGAAGAGCTTTGATAATCTAGCAACATAAAATTAGCTTTTCAGGGACAGAGCACTTGCTCGGCTGTAATTATAATTTATTATGCTGTTTAAAAACCGTTACATCTCACTCAAGTAGGGATAACTTTTTCATGCGTTTTTACAGTGTGCCTAATAACAAAAATTGGAAGTTCATGGTAAATCAGTGATTTCTAGATGGTTTCTGTCTGTAGAAACTTCAACTGCACACTCTGGGTGAGCACTGACAGCAACTTCCAGATTTTCGTATTTAATTGCACACGCGTGGATGCCAACGGTTAGTTTCAGAATACTAACCGTGACAGTTTTGCCATCATTACAACTGCAAAATCGGAGCCAATAATGCAGGGGATCAAACGTTTAGTCAAAGATGATAGGTTTCAGCGGCATGTTAAAGGAGAGGGGGTGGGGGTGGGGGGGTGGTTGGGAGCGAATTCCAAAGCCTAAGATCCAGACAGCTGAATGTATGGTGGCCAGAAGTGCATGGGAATAGTCGCTTCTAGAGGTTACACCACCTGATTAGGTTTCATCAATAGGGAAGCTAAGGTGGCGGGGGGAGGGGGTTGGGAGTGGTAGGCAGATGATATTATGAAGATGGGAAGTAGACAGCCCTGGTAGTGGAGAAGATGTGTAGTTGGAAGCTCATCTCAAGGGCAAATAGGGTGCCAGAGGTTGCAAATGGTCTGCTTCAGCCTCAAACAGTGAGCAGGGAGAGGGATGGTTAGGGAAAGAGAGTTTGGGGTGATGCCCAAAGACAATGGCTTTGCTCTTCCCAATTCTGGGCTGGACTTTGCAGGTAATGGCGCTCACCACTGATCTCGAAGAAAGCTTCCCATAAAGAGGGAGCAATCTCTGTGGCGTAGACTTCCTCGTTCCTGACATCAATTTGTTTCTGACGCCAAATCAAGGGTATCTCCAGGCATCCAGCGAGCGATATCATCCAGCAAAGTAAGCAGTCAACTGCATTTAAGTATTCTCACAAATCAAAAAACAGGAAGTAAAAAACACTAAAGCCCTTCACTTAAATATTATATTTTCATAGATAGTAAAATAAATGATTGGGACATGTGGGATTAAAGTAAAAAATACATTTTTGAAATAAATGTAAAATTGTGAAATTCCACAAATGTACAAACTTGACCAGGCATCAAAATACATGGGGCGACAGACGAATTTGCCCTCAAAAAGTCTAGGAAAAATTAATGACAAGGGCAACAAATTCAAAATAAAACATTGCACCAGTACGTAGGAGAGACAGAATCTGTGAGAAGCTGCTCCGCTAATCACAGATTCTGTCTATCCCATGATCACTGCTCCAGCAATCACAAGTTCCTTCCCTCCCACCCGCCCAAGCTGCTCCTCAAAAGACAGAATCTATGATTGGAGGAACAGCAAGGGCAGTAGATAGCAACAAGTGACTGGACAAACTGGAGCAGTTATTCTGGCTGGTCCCGCTGCCTCCATCACCAATCACTTTGAGGAGGCCGTTTTGAAGAGAGGTAAGAACTGGTTTCTGCCCACCAAAACCCAGACCTGAAGCGCAGATCCCCAAAACTGCTACTTGGATACCCAAAATCCAGACGCTGATCTCCTAAAGCCCGATTTGGGACAATCAAAGCTCAAAAGTCTCTAAAGCACAGATACAGACCGCTAAATACCGGACCAACATCCCATAAAATATTGACGTCAAGCCCACAAAAGAAAGACTCCGAGATCTTACAGCCCTGAACTGGACCCTGACTCTATACCTAGAACCAGAAAACCCAGACCCCTAAAGCCCAGAATCAGAGCATGGAAAACCCAGACCTGGATGCCACAAAACCCTAACCTGGAGTACCCAAACATAGATATGGACCACCTAAAACATGGAGCTGGTACACCGAAACACAGAGCCCCAAAACGAGGACCCAAATTCTCCAAAACCCGGACCTAAAACCACCAAATCATGAACATCCAAAACTCTGACCTCCAAAAGCTCAGACAACAAGCTGCCCAAAGCCAGACCCAGGTCATCCAAAACCCAAACCCCAATAGCTGGACAACCCCTCTACGCCCCCCAAAATCTGTACCTGGACTTCACAAATCGAGAAAACCTGGGCCCAGACACACCAAAACCCAAACTGAGCGCCTCTAAATGTCAGAACCAGCAAAACCCGGATACTGACCTGCGCCTACTAAAATGGACTCTGACCTCCAAATCCCAGATCCACAATATCAGACAAATCAAAACCTGGACCCAGGCTCTCAAAACCTGCAACCAGACACATCAAAACCTAGACCCAGATCCTGAAAACACAGACCCACATGTATGGACATTTTGTACAGCCAGCATACCGCTGTCTGTTTCTATATGTGTACAAACTTTCAATGTCCACTGTAAAAAGGCAATGGTGGATACGATTACTGAGTTCACCACATCTATAAAGTGGCATATGTCTTTAATATAACCAGGGTGTTTCTGTGCTAAGGGGTTCCAATCTATGTCTCATTTAAACACTGGTGATCATGACTGGAGGTCCATTAGTTTGGGGGGGAAAAAATTAAAATATGAAGTCTATGAAAATTAAACCAGTTGTTATTTGTTGGTTAGTTTGATGCTGCAGAATTAATGTGTGTGTATTCCCCCTTATTGCACAGTTGGACTTTTGGAAGTCAGTATCTTGACATGTTTGTCAGCACTCACTTTAAATAGGAGTATTAAGGGGAAAGAAACTTGAAATTGGCAGAACAAAACCAAAGGGTGCAAGAGAGTGCTAATCGCTTCCAATTAATTTTTTAAAAAAGGGTTGCAGGTGTGATACTCACTCTCAATAAGTTACATGTGCCAAGTTGTTAGAGTTTTCATTTTGGAAATGGAGTATGGGAGATTTATTTATAATAAATTAACAAAAACATCTTTTTTATAGATTCCATATATATATATATTATATATACACACACACACACACACACACACACAAGCTTTCCTCCTTTAGACAAGGAATTTTTTTTAAAAATTCAACACAAATACAGAAGGTAATTTTACTATATGACTGCATCATTTAATAAAGGAGTTAGTGAGAATGAAAAAGGGGCCGCTGAAAATCAAAAAGTATCCCTTGACAAAATCTCAAGAGGAGCTCTTGAAAAAAGAATATTTTGACCCCTAAATCTGACATTCAACAAATATAAAATTACAATTTCAAGGTCACAGAGAGGCTGTTCAGCAGTAATTATGAACTTAATACACTGTTAAAAACCCTGTTCCACCTCATTCAACAAGGTGTAACCTTTTCCAAAGGCTTTTACAGCAAGACTAAGTGAAAAGTTCTCAACAGTTCATAAATTTTTAGTTGATTGCAATTTGGTGGGACCTCAACAGTGCACCCTCTGGAGGAGCATAGGATCTACTGACAGCAACTTCTGGATTTCTGCACTATCCTGCATATGTGCGTACTTCAGAATTTACTGTCACTTTCAGAGGAGCAATGATGGAGAATGCTGACAGTTATGCTGTCATTACTACTACGAAATACAGGCCAATTAGTTGGGAGACTTCTGCTCATCCAGAACTTGATGTCAAACATGCAGCTTGACAAATCAGAAAAAGTGGAGAGGTCAGGGGAAGTGGTCATTTACAGTTATCAGCCTGAGCTAAATTTGAACACAGGTTCCAAAGATGAAAAGCCGAGTGTCTACCCCCTTAACCCTCCAACTCAGCAGCACCAATTGCATTTTAAAAAAAAGTATAATCTAGCAAACATTTAACAGATTTCTTTTGTTACTCAACAAAATTAGCTTTGTATTTTGCAATTGCTTTTTAGGCCTACTGAATACATTTTTGCTGAAATAAAGCAATCCAGCATTGAGAAGATAAAGCAAGCAATGAATAGCAAATATAAAAAAGCAAAGTACTACAAACATTGACAACCTTAAACAAACAGAAAAGCTGAAAGCAGGCAGCCCTATAATGAGGTATCTTTACGTCTACAAATAAAGTCTTGGAATGTCCGCTGCTATAGTGTTTTTGCTCGGGGGAGGGGTGGGCGGGAAGGAAAAAGACAGCGCTGCTAAAAATTCAACATCACTTCCCTGCACACAAATCATTTATCACTGTTACATTTCACTAGTAGATAATTGTGAATATCCTTTTACCCATGTGAAGACATGTCCTCTTACCTACTGTAAATTTAGATAAATTGTGTGTGTGTGTCAAGGAAAGCTAAAAAGCTGTGCATAAAGGTTAAACATGCTTTTATGACCATTATTAGATATTGCTTGGCACAGTTGTTGCAATTTCTGCAGTAAGAAACAAACCTCTAAATACTGAATGCTACTCTGACCAACTCTTCAAAATTAAATCACCTCTAAAAGCACTTCAGATTTCAAACACTGCTCGCCCAGTCCAATAGACTCATTCGAAGTGGGGTTTTAATGAATATGTTACTTTTGGGGATCCAATGATACTCAGCTAATACTTTCGCTTGACAACTTCTCCAAACTGCACACAAGTGCGCAGCCAGCAGTTAAATTTATTTATCTCAACTAAAACATAAACCAAATGAAGTAACTTTCAGAATGTATCCAGATTGGCTTGCAACCAAAAATCCATAGCTGATTTACCATACACTGAAAGTGGGATTTTATGTGGCATCAAGTTTGAATTAAAAAAAAACTTATACCTGGTCTTATTACAACTTGGGCCAATTTTTCATTATCCAAAGTTACTCTATTTCATGCTGTTGTTCAATTAGATCAATTATTAGCCAGAATGTCAACAAAGCCAGAATTTCCTTGTGAGAGCAAGGATAGTTACATGAGAACATATATTCAGAGAAGAGTAAGACTGTTTATCTCTACCATTAAGGACTGGTTATGCCCAATCCTAGAATAAATAATCATGAACCACAATTCAAAACAAGGTCCACACATGAGCAAAACTCCCGAGGCTCGACCGTACTTGGAGTTAACGGCCCCCGCTCATCGACAAGGTAAGTCTGGATTTCACAACACAGAATACAAATGACTAAGCTAACATCCTGGAACTCCCTCCTTAATAGCATTGTGGCTGTACCTACAACACATGGACTGCAGAGGTTCAAGAAGGCAGCATACACCATCCTCTCATGGGCATTTAGGGGTGGGCAACAAATGCTGGCCTCGCCAGCAATGCTCACATCCCAAAAAATAATTTTATTTTAAAACTGAAATTTAACAGGTTGGGTTGCAAATTTGTTGTTACTATAATCACAGCTAAAACATATATGACTAATATTGTCAGAGTCATTTATGGGGGAAAACAATTTTTTTCCCTAACACCAATAACGTCCTTAACAAAAATATCATTTTATAAGAAATAACGAAAACAATAATTTCCTCCTCCTTCCTTTCTCCATACTTTTGATTAACCCATCTGGCTTCTTTCTCTATCTCGGCATCTCTTTCCATTTCTAGTAGCTTGACACTGCTCTCAACATCTCTCACTGTGTCAAACCTGAACTTAGACTACCAACTCCACATAATGGTTGGGATTGTGACTGATTGATTTGTTTTAATCAAAGACCTTGATTCACTTTGTTCTACAGGTGAATTCTGAGATACTGGCAAACTTTCAGTTTCTTTGTAATGTTCATTTTCTTTCTGACTTTCACTTTGAGCTGTAGAAGGAATTTGGATTATAGATTTCTCCCACTCTCCCTTTATCAGATTTCCTCTTTCAAGCAAAAAGCACTGACGGGGTCACTCTCTAACCTTCCTTAGATATATGAATGCTCCTAGTCTCTTTACAACAACTCCAATCACACACTTCTCCTCATCACCTCGGTGGTTTTGCACCATGACCTTCTGACATGCACTGAACTCTCAGTTTGTCTTGAATATTGTGACTCTTCTTCACTTTGTTTTGCTTACTTGTTTACTTTGTTTACTTACTTTGTTTCTCTTACTTTGCTATTGATGTCAGACTTAAGCAAACTAAACGATGTCCTAGCACCATGTTTAAACACTAACTCGTAAGGTAGGCAACCTGTTGTAGACTGAGAGCTTATTCTGTAACAGAACAGAAAATTGTCCAGCAGCCTGTGTCAAAGAGAAACATGGAAGTTACTGTCTAGCTTGTCACCAAGCAAATACTTCTGCAAAGGCCACTTCACAACCTGTACACTTCTTTCTGCAGCACCATTTGATGCTGGGTGCCATGACTCCATTCACACTCAATATTTCAAACTCTTCTGACATAAACTGTTGACATTATCTGACATCAACACCTCTGGCAACCCTTAAATTGCAAACCAACTTCTCAAAACCTCAATAACTTTGGCACTTGTGATACTGGGCAAACACTCAACATTCATCCATTTGCTATAGCTATCGACCAAAACACTTCCACTTCCCTTCCACTTCAAAGGAATCGACATGTACTTGTTCCCATGGTTTTCTTGCGTTTGACCATGGAATGAAAGGAACCTTGATTGGATCATTTCTCATTCTGAAATGCACTTCATCACTGTTTACCAACTTTTCAATATTTCTATCTATCTATATCTTTGGATGCCAACAGATATTCTTGCCACTGCTTTCATACAGACTATTCCTGTGGGCTCTTGATGAAGTTCTTTTAACAAGCTCTCTCTAAACCGTGGCAGAATAATGACTCTTAAATCCCAGAGGAGAGAGTTTTAATCTACGCTCAATTCATTTCTAGGTGTGAAACATTCCTGCAATTTCTCATCATTACAGATGTTTAGGCCAACCATTTATGGCATAATTGAGCACTTAACTGAGCATCACATCATTGAGAGCTGCTTCACTAATTTCTCTGGCAGACCCTGCCATGTCATTTATATAATTAATTCACAGGTAACTCAGTGGCTAAGAATGAACCAGTATTCATGGGAAATCTAGAGAGAATGTCCATATTTGCATGTTCTGCTGACTTACAATATTTAATATCATGCCATCAAAATCAATGCCCATCCCTGAAGCAGCCACTAGGGATGGTACTCCCTTTCTTTGAACCAAATATGATCGTAAGTTCTTGGTGGTCAGTTAACAAAGTGAAATTCTGACTGTACAAGTACCTGTGGAACTTAGTAACACCATATATGATCACCAATGCCTCTTTCTCAACTCGAGTAATTTTGCTCTGACTTTGTTAAAGTGTATATATGCTACAGGCTTCTCCAACCATCTTCCATTATGTGAAATAACACCACACCTAACCTGTGGTGAGTCATCACATGCTGAAACCAATCATTTCCTGTGATCATAGGGGTTTAAAACAGCATCCTAATCAGTACTTTCTTCAAGTACTGACACGCCTTAGACCACTCCCAATCTATTCCATCTTTGAGCAGTCGATACAGTGCAGCAAACAAATTAGCTAAGTTAGGGATGAACTTGGAATACTACAGAACAATCCCTATGAATGTTTTAAGTTCTCTTTGCTTTCAAAATCCCCTCAACCTTCTCCTGCATGGAGTGGATATCTTAACCATCTATTTCGTGACCAATATACTTGGCACCACGAAGCGACACTTGCACATTTTAGCTTTGGTGCCAAGTTGATCGAGGACTTAAACCTTACAATGTGCTCTCTCTCTGCCTGTCTTACTGCTAATTAGAATGTCATCTAAGCAGTACATGCCTTTCATCCCACTTAGTATCTGATGCATGAGACTCTGGAACACTGTAGGAGCAGCAGGCACCCGAAATGGTAACCTTTTGTACTGGTAAAACCCTTTGTGTGCATGAATGGTAAGCAGTTCCTTGCTTTTGTCAGTTAATTCCAATTGCAAATAAGGTTTGTCAAATGAAAATTTACTGAACACCTTTCCATTGGCTAAATTAGATAACAAACCTTCGCTGGTAGGCAGTGAGTAAGTATCATTCTCAATCACCCAATGTACCATTTGCCTATAATCTCCACAAATCCAAACAGACCTGTCTGCTTTCTGAATTACCACAATGGGTGCAGGCCCTTTCACTGCTCTTCACCTTAATTGTCCCTTTTTTTATAATCTATCCAGTTCTTTAATTCTAACCATGCAGAAGGCACCCTAGCCTTGCAAAAATTGTCCTTAATCTCGACTTCAGCCTTGTGATGCCTAATTTTATCATTTGTCCTCCTTGCTCAAAAACCACTTTGATCTCTCATAGCATTTCCTCAATAACGGGAATACTCTCACTAATCCCTACTATAAATAACTTGGCCCAGCTTAATCGTATCTTCTTAAACCAATTCCTTCTCATTAGGGAGACTTTGTTGCCTCCTACTACTGACAATGGCAAGCAAAAGGATGCATCATCAGATTCTGCTCTGACACTAAGTTGATCTAGCACTGAAACACAGTCATTGGAATAACTAGTCAGTTTCACACCAGTTTTATGGAAAATGTGACTAAGATAACAGACGCAGCTAAATTACCGATGGAAATTAGTTGTGAAACTCCGACTTTCATTTCTCCTGTGGGTGCTGGGATTTTATCTTCAGCCCTATTACTCTTATCTTCTATGTGTTTTTTCTTGCTCTTCAAGTACTCTTCATCTCCATTAACTTCTCTTTTCACATCCATTATATGCGCATTTGAGGATTTCCAGGCTCCTGAACTAGTTTTAGATCCACCACAACTATCACGAGGTTTTGCCCCTTTATTTTTAAAAATATGACTTTTCAACTGACTGGAAATTTTGCAATTTGAAATGAGAACAACCTACTTAAAAATTCAAGGCCACCTTCCAAGGTGAAGGTGGAAAAGCAAACAATACACCCTCAGGGGAGTGTGATGAAAGATACATTTCTTATAACTTGGAGACCCATCGAAATTTGTCACTGTCTAAGGAAGAGACATTATAATGCAAAATGCTGGATACTGAAACAATGGCTGCCACAGACAGACCTACCCAAAACCCCCTGGAAAAACACAATGGGCGAAGTATAACAGGCCAGACTGCAGCCACTGCAGAGAGACTGCAAGAAAGACTTCAGCAGAAGAGTCAAGCCAAAAGCTCTTTCTCTTTTTGCCATTGCAAAGGTGTGCCATATGAAGGCACCCCATCTGAAATGGATTTGTTTGCAGTATGCCCATCATCTTTCATAGATGGGAGGATGCAGGTTACAATCCTCCAGTTCCAAGCAATATAAATAGAACTGACATTCATTAACTGTAAATCACTGACCTTGTCATGCTGTCATGGATTTCTTCATAGCACAGAATAACCTGCAACGATTCAAGAAGCTTTTACACTGATGCTCGAAAAGCATGGACCACACATCCTCACCCATTCAAAAGAATTGTGAATCCACTAAAGAAAAGTCCTAGCGGAGGAGATACTTATCTTAGATGTGGTGTAATGAAGGGTCACTACACTGATTCCTGGGAAAGGAGGATTGTACAAGGAAAAATCGAGTAGTCTAAGCAAATGAATGAGAGGCAATCTCATTGAAACATATAAAATTCTTAAGGAATTACAGAGGGTACATGCTGGAAGGATATTCCCCCTTTCTGCTTCACCCAAAGGATTGTGAATCTTTGGAATTCTTTATTAGAGAAAGCTTTAGAAGCTAAATTCAAGACAGAGATCAAATCAGATTTTTGGACTCTAAGAGAACCAAAGGATTGCAGAAAAGATTCATGAGAGCGGGTCCAGGGATGAGGAACTTCGGTTATGTAGGTAGGTTAGAGAGGTGCGATATGAGGGAAAAAAATTTTCACATAGCGGGTGATTAAGGTCTGGAATGCACTGCCTGAGAGTGTGATGAAGGCAGGTTCAATCAAAACAGTCCAATTCCCTTTTGAATGCTATCTGAGAAAGAAGAGCACATAGGATTACAGGGAGAAGGCAGGAGAGTGGCACCAAGTGAATTGCTCATTCGGAGAGCTGGTGTTGATAGGCCAAATGGCTTCCTTCTGCACTGCAACAATTATGCGACTGTGATTCTGTGATATGGGGATAGTGGGGGAAGATGGAGTTGAGGAATATCTATCTTGACCTTACTGAATGCTGAAGCTAGTTGGAAGAGTCAAATGTCTGACTCCTGCTCTTATTTCTTATGTTTTTATGTATAAGAGCAGGATATAACAATGTAAAAGTGCAGATCTGGAGCACAAGTCTATCAAAATTTAAATGCCAATATACTTTGCCTTTCCGGTGTTATGCCTGAGTAGCACAGTAAATCCCACCTTACAAGAATTGTTGATACCTCGTCTTTCTCTGCCAAGTGAAATGGATGCCGCAAGCTTTCTCCAAAAGTTGCAGCATCACAGCAGTAAGCAAAAGAACAATAATACTAATGTGGAGTTGATTCCACAAATTACACAGCAGCCAGTAATGCTTCCTACCTTGAGACCCTCGCTTTTGATTGAATTGGATAGAAATAAAATAAAAAGTAGGGTAAAAATCAATATTTCTACAAAAGGATTTGCTTGTGAATTTTCAATCAGCACATCAGTGTAGGAGCACAACAGCGAAATCGGATTATACTCATATTACAGAGAGAAAAAGAAAATCAAGCTGCCCTCCGAGAGGTTAGGTAGCAGACTAATTCACATCTGACTGAGTACAACTGAGTAACTGAGAACAGACTGCTAACAGGCATAATAGTCAATCCTCCTGTTATTCTGAAAAGTGTTTTCCTTGTCATCGGTACAATTTCTAAATGACAGATTATAGAATCATAGGAACACAAGAGCATAGGAATTGCTAGACGAATAAAGACAGAGGTCCATCTAGTTTGCTTTCTACCATTCTGATAATCACAAGATGCAACAACAATGGAGTTGTTGGCTAATTATAGCAATCTCTATCCATTGGCCTACAAAGAGACTCAGACACGAGAAAACCAATCATAACATTAATAACCTGCTAAGAACACAGGCATCAACACAGACTAAGTACAGCATTTGCAGAACAAATTATACAGCACCAAAACACTACCGTCTATAATGGTCTAAATAAGCATGGTGCAACATAGTGAAATGCTCATTTTAACTTCAGTAACATTTCTTCATATCACAATTGACACAATGCAAACCCTCCACATTATAGTGTGAATGGGCCCTGTACAAACTAATCTGATCAACTCTGATTATACTCTGAGCAAACTTCAGTCTGGAAACACAAAATTCTCACCACAGTTTACCATGAGACTTTAAACAAAATCAAACTATTAGGGAATTGTGTGCACCAGTCAACAGTGCCTAGTTAAACATATGTTACAATGGAACATTGCCCTTGAATTATGATTTGCACTTCATATGCAATTGCAACAGCAGCTAGTACAATGGAAATAACGCCACCATCTAATTTCCTCCAAGGGGATCCAATCTGAACCAATAGGAATGAATACTTATCTCTGATGTAGACTTACTGCCATATGATGATCAAAATCTACAAACCCCAACAATCTGCCAATGATCACATCACTGAATTATATTGGACCTTGTGTAAATTTAGGCACAAGAATTGACTGGGGTCTAAATTCAAGTACTCAAATGAATGATAGTCAGCATCCTTCCATCTGCTTAAGATGATGGACAAGCAGCAAATCAAATCAATTGGGGATGGGGTAGCTTCATAGCATGCACTTTTACTGATGGTTGAAAAGACCAATCTGTGAGCAGCAGATTCTGCCAAAAGTGCCACATCTGAAGTGGTTATCAGGCGTTGTTGTTTTCAGTGTTGGTGCCTGGTACCAAGCCACTGATTGTCATGGTGGTGCACGCTGGTCCACAGGTGATGTTGCCAATTCCCTCTGAGCTCCGTCACCTAGGTGCAAAATTCGATGTTTAAGGCCGGCATGTCATGTTTGCAAGCATCCTTGAAGCAGAGCTTTGGGTATCCTACTACTGGTCTGGCTCCAGCTATTTCACCACACAGAAAATTCTTAGGTATTGTTATGAAATAGAGATAGTTTCACTAAACTATATAGGTATTTGCGGGTGTTAGGAATGGGTTTTAGCTTTAATGTTTAAGTTTGATTTGTATTTCTGCATGTTTTTTAAAATTCATTCATGGGATGTGCGCGTCACTGGCTAGGCAAGCATTTATTGCCCATCCCGAACTGCCCTTGTTCAGAGGGCATTTAAGAGTCAACTACATTGCTGTGGGTCTGGAGTCACTTGTAGGCCAGGTAAGGACAGCAGATTTCCTTCCCGAAAGGGCATTAGGTAACCAAATCGGTTTTTACATTAATCAACAATGGTTTCATGGTCATCGTTAGACTTTTAATTCCACCATCTGCTGGATTCGAACGCGGGTCCCCAGAGCATTACCCTGGGTCTCTGGATTACTAGTCTAGCGACAATATCACTACGCCATTGCCTCCCCTGTGTGTTAAGAAAAGGTCAAATTGAGTTTTAGTTTCACTTTAAAAGGTACCTGCATTTCTAATGAGAGTTTTATGACTGTTGCAGCAAAGTTAAACAAAGAGTAGAGAAACTGGGCTGTTGCCTAGCAACAGGGATCCAGAGAGGCAGGCACCCCCCACACCCACCCCTCTCTCAGGCACACACAGAAGAAAGTAGAAACAGCAGTTTGATTTGGAAGCTGTTTGAATTCAGTAGGTTTTGAAAGTAGCTGCCTGGGAAGATTGGAGCAAAGGGGACTGATAGCCAGTCCCAAGCTAAAGAAAAGACCGCAAAATCAAGGGGAGTAGAACAGGAGAAAGTCCCAAGAAGACCGTCAAGTCAAAGGTAAGGACAGGGACCTGGAAATGTTAAGTGAAGTTAAGAGTGAGGGGCAGAGAGAAAGGCTCCAAGCTTCAGAATTAAAAAGACAGAAGCTGCAGAAAGTAGATTTAAAGCGAAAAAAGTTTACAAGAGGCCAGAAGGTCGAAAGACACAACTGAAGGTCTGCAACTCTTTGCTATGGGCATGTGAAGCAGTGGTGTACTGTTGATAGTTGAGCCAGTGAGAGAGAGTGCGTGGAAGACAGCTTGAATGCATGTGGTGACCCGGGGAGAGGAACATCGTAAGGAGAATTCGAAACCCTGGAGGTGAACCCTTGCGGAAGATGTCTTGAGAGGAAGCGTTGGTTTGGGAGAAGATTCCAAAGCGAGTTCTTGGAAAGTGGAGATTGGAAACCCTTGCGAAAGATGGAGTTCAGTGAGACTGGTTGGCTCACGGTGTAACAAGCGTCTGGGGGGAGTTGAAGAAAGATCCACAGCATCTGTCTGAGGTGGCATCTGTCACTTGGCTTCAGAGTGTAGTGTGTCTGACCACAGGTTGTCAATTGGTTTACATGAGCTGTGTACTTACTGTGGACATTAAGAGTATAAGATAGCTTTCATAACTTCTGTTATCCTTACAACTCTGTATATATCTGTAAAGGTATAGTTGTGGGCTAAGCAGTATTGTAATATAGTTCATCTTGTTAAATGTTTCATTCTTTTGTTAAAAGTTCATCAGCTGACTCCTGTGACTCTGTTCAGTAGCCACTCCCCACATATTTAACCAAACAAATAAAAGTTAGGATCTATCAGGCTGGGTTCCACCCTGGGGTCAGGCTTGTCCAGGGGTAATCTCAGCCGGGATCATAAAAGTATGCAACCAGCTTCCAGCCTGCAACATGCCCAAGCCAGCAAAGTCACCTCTCCTTTGATGATTGCCAACATACTTGGGAGATTTGACTTTGAGAGGACTGCCACATTAGTGATTTTGTACTTCCATGAGATGCCCAGAATATTCCATAAACAGCGAAGAGCAAAGCTGTTGAGCTTCTTTTCTTGATAGATAAGTCGTCCATGGTTCACAGTCGTACAACAAGCCATGAACACGGTGCTCATAAACCAGCATCTTGGCCCTAAGAATCAGCTTGATGAATATAATGCTTTAAAGAGCTAAGACCTAAAAAGAGCTTCCTTTTGAAGGGTAAATGGTTCAAATCTTAACCATGGTGGCAATGAAAAAGTCTTGCTTAAATAATTGCTGAATCAAGCTATAGCATATGAATTGCAGAACAAGGGAAAATACTGCACGTCCTGGAATTCTGAAGTATAAACATTAAAATGCTGGGAACATTCAGCAGGTCATATGCTATCTGGCTGGCTGAATCTTCCCTCCATTCTGTATGTTGATATAGCTTTCCTGTAGCTTTATCCCTGGATGTTGCTGTATCTGTTACAAGGTGTAAATAAGAAGAAAATGAAGAGGGGCAACCTGGGGCTGAGTGCAGAGAAAAAAATACACAATTGTAAAATTAAATAAAATGCTTGGAGCATCCAGTTCGAAATTAAGTTAATTACCAAAAAGAGCAAACTGACAGATTATAAATCTACGATGTCTTCCAGTTCAAAAGTTTGCTGGGACTTGTATTTGCATAAGAGTACAGTAGATTCAATCCAAGAAGCTTTTATCCAACACAACTTATTCAGTTGTCGAAGAATTTAAGTTTTTATATAGATCTGCAAAATTTATCAAGTCGATTTCCAAACATTAAATAGCTCTCTTCAGGATCAAGAAATAGTAATTTTGCTTTCTCAATTCTCCTACAGTAAAACATATTTTTGGCTGTGGGGTTTCTCTTAATTCAACAACCGGGACTCAAAGTTCAGGCAGCTTCCAAATACTTTAACTGTTGAACCAGTGAAAGGACAATTCTGACAAAGCCTGTGTTTTCTCACAATCAAAATTTGAAAAAGGACAATTTTCATTGCCTGTAGAGTGGATATCTGAAATCATAGTAATATCCATAATACATAATCCTTTCAGAATCATTACATGGGGAGACTGGGTAGTGCAGTGGATCAGCAGCACTGTTCTTTTGGCTCAAGGCTCAAATCTATGCCTAAGCCCTTCCTGACTGTAACAGTCCTGTATGAAATGAGCTCAGCCAACCTTAAATCAATTGCTAATGGGAGATAAGACATACAAAACTGCCGCTCATTGATTGAGAGAGGATGAAACAGAATTCCCCATGCACTACTTAAACCAGTTTAAATATCACACTGTCATTACACTCCAAATAGTGTTAAACCAAAGCACCCAAAATGACATCCTCCAGCTGTCTCGTGCCTCCCTCTGCAATCGGGTCAACTCCAAAGTTGGATACCTTTGGCTCAACAATTCTAAAACCTAGCAAAATAACGCCCACATTAAATCATGTTGAGGGTCAATAGTAGGACATATCACAAAATGTAATGCACATCTCAAAACAAGTATTGCACAGCAGCAGTACAGGCTGTGGCTCAAAGGAAAACAGCCAGAAAATACTCAGCTCTTCATTAGATATCTACCAGAGAGAGAGAAAGAAAAAGTGGTGGGAGAATTCGTGGGGTCAACACCCTCATGAAAGATGGTGGTGGTGAGGGGTAGGTGGGAGCAGCAGAGGCATAACATTTTTTAATTGCCCTTCATCTCACCAAATTCTCTGGATATATTCCAGTAAGAAGGATTCATCACTTGTCATGCACTATATTAAAAACAGGGGCTATACTTGCCTAAACAAAAGAAAACGGAAAAGCATTCTGCATTTACAAAGAATCAGGTACGGACCACATGGGGCTGTACCACAGCACTGCCTGGTGCCAATCACTAGAATGTTTTGCAGCTAAAAGGGAACTGTTGTTTGCCCATGACTCAAATTCAAGGCAAATCTTTGCTGAAGGGGTCTCAGAAAACAGAATAGGGATTAGGATCAATGATAATTCCAACGCACAAACGTCTGTGGGTATTGATGCCGCCTCAACCTGTTCAGGATATATGTTCCAGTTCACCAGCTCTCCAGAGGCTTTTTTTTTTCATTTCTGCCTCTTTTCCAACTACCTTATGCTGTAGAAGTTAAAGGCTCAAACAAAAATAAAAATAGCTGGAAAAACTCAGCAGGTCTGACAGCATCTGCGTAGAAGAATACAGTTAATGTTTCGAGTCTGTATGACTCTTCATCAGAACTGAGGAAATATAGAAATGAGGTGAAATATAAGCTGGTTGAGGGGGTGGGACAGGTAGAGCTGGATAGAGGGCCAGTGATAGGTGGAGGCAAAGAAGAGATTGCCAAAGATGTCATAGACAAAAGGACAAAGGGGTGTTGACGGTGGTGATATTTGCTAAGGAATGTGTTAATGGTGACATTAACGGTAGAAAGCAGGACGTGCAAGTGACAGATAGCCCTAGCGGGGGTGGGGTGCGGTGGGGGAAGGGATCGAAATAGGTTAGAAGGTGGAGATGAAAGGCTCACCTGTCCACGTGACCATTCTCTACACAAGCATGGTCAATGAATATCGACAGGCTATTTCACTGTGAAGGAACCACAAATAGCTGTGATCTTGTCCTCATGTGCACACACTTGCAAGCAATTGGGGTTGCTACTGGGAATCCTACTGGCTTGCACCCTTCTCAGCCCTGGGGCTAAACCCAATTTTTGCATTTCTGCTCAAATTTGCTAGCTCTGCGTACTGTGGTGTCTGAACGTGCAATGTTCTGAACTGTTCAGCTCAGTGATACACTGGCTTCACCAGCAGGGAGAGGCCACTGAGATGGCTATCCAGATATTTTTCCATGCAAAGTCAGCACTTTTTTTCCATCCGTCTTCCACACTTAACAAAATTAGCTGTTCTTTGGGTGTATCAGTAGTGTTATAATAAAAAAAATACTAATCACAGGTAAATAAGCAAGCATGAACCTAATCTATACTGTTCCGCATACAAATGACCTTTTCAAGGGTTTATGAGGTTGACCAAATTAAACAAGGTCCACATCTTCAGACAGTAATGTATTTTTAAAAAATCAACCTTCCCAGGTTGAAATTCACACTGCAATTATTTAGGATCAAACAGATCAGTTCTCAAAGATCCAGAGAGGCAATACAGGCCGTCATCCCAAGTGCAGTCATCCTAATGCAGTGCAAATTTCAGTAGACAGATTGAAAGAAAAACAAAAGTCCAACCCAAGTTAAGCAGACAGCTAGAGACATCCAAACAAATACTGGATTACTTCGCATTGGGAGAATGATCTGCTCTGGTCTTTGAAAATAAAGTGCATACCCATCAAGAGCAAATCAAGGAGGAGACCTGGGGAAATTGTTATTCATTCATTAAAGATACACATGGAGTGCAAGATGGTGAAAGGGAAAGCAAATAAAGTTTTAGTTTGTGTAGTAAGCACTGTTAAGTATGGAACAATGAGCACTATACTTAGACTATGCATATTAGGCTTTCATACTTCGCTGTTGAGAGCACTCGTTCAGTTTTGCTCCCAGCAAATAGAGAGGAATGTTGGCATTTTGAAAAAGGTTCCGAGAAGTGTGACAAAAATGATACCTAGACAAAGGGTTCTTAAGGTAGAATTCAAGAGTTAAGGCCTATTTATTACTGAAGTTTGGGGGACATGATTAAGATTTTTAAAATGAAGTGAAAGGATACACTAAGGCTGGATAAACTGAGATTGACAGGGATGCTAACACTAAAGGTCCAGCAGACAGTTAGGGTAGCAGCAGGAAGCATTTCTGTTTAGAGGCTGATCACCTTCTGGAACGGAGTCCTAGGACATGTGGTGGGTATTGATTCACTAGAATTGTTTATAGAAGAGAATCCGGCAGCTTCCAAAGTGAAGAAGGTATCAGCTTCTGTAGTTTGTAATGCATTGTGAAAATTACAGGCTTCTGCAGCAACAACTTATATAGCGCCTTTAAAATAATTAAATGTTCCAAGACGCTACACAGGGTCATTATAAAACAAAGTATGACACCGAGCCACATAAGGAGATATTAGATCAGATAACCAAAAACTTTGTCATAGAGGTCGGTTTTAAGGAGTGTCTTAAAGGAGGAAAACAACATAGGGAGGCACAGAGTGTAGGGAAGATATCTCAGAGGTTGGAGCTTAAGTAACTGAAGGTGCAGTAATTAAATTTGGGAATGCACAGGAGCCCAGAATTGGAGGAGTGCAGATATTTTGGAGGGTTATAGGCCTGGAGGAGATACCAAGATGAGGGACAAAACCATGGAGGAATTTGAAAACAAGGATGAGAATTTTAAAGTTGCAACGTTGTTTGACCTGGAGTTAATAATGGCCAGCGAGCACAGGGGTGATAGGGGAATGGGATTTGCTCCAAGTTAAGACACAGGCAGTTGAGTTTTGGATGGCTTCAAGTTTATGGAGGGTAGAATATGGGAAAACAGCCAGGAATGGTGTTGGAATAGTTGAGTCTAGACATGGCAAAAGCATAAATGAGGGTTTTAGCAGCAAATGAGCCAAAACAGGAGCAAAGTTAGGCAATGCTACAGAGGTGGAAATAGGAAGTCTTAATGATGGCACTAATACAACGTCAGAAGCTTATCACGGGATCGAATGTGATACTGAGGTTGCAAACAGACTGGTTTAACCTCAGACTGTTGCCAGGGAGAGGGATGGAGTCGGTAGCTAGGGAACGAAATTTGGCATGGGGACCAAAAACAATGGTTTAAATCTTCCCAATACTTAACTGAAGGAAATTTCTACTCAGCCAGCACTGGATGCTGGATAAACTATCTGGTAATTTAGCAACATTGGAGGAGGACAGAGAGGCGGTGTGGTCAACTGTGTCTAAGGATGCAGACAGGTCAAGGAGGACGAGGAGGGGAAGTTTATCTTTGTCATAGTTACAGAGAATGTCATTTGTGGCTTTGATATCAGCAGCATTGGCAAGAGCAGAAACTTGATTGGAGGGGTTCAAACATGGAATATCGGGAAAGATAGAAAAGAATTAAGGAGGCGACAACGTGTTCAAGGACTTTGGAGAGGAAAGGAAGTTTGGAGATGGAGTGGTTGTTTGGAGATGGGATGGTAGTTTAAGGACGGTGGGGGTCAAGGGCTGGTTTTTTGAGGAGAGGAGTGATGGTGGCCGATTTGAAGGAGTGAGGAACACACTTGAATAGAGAGAGCCGCTTAGAATATCAGCTAACATGGGGTCAGGAGGGGAGGTTGGGTGATCAACAGTTTAATGGGGTTAGGCCTGTGGGAGCAGGAGGTGGCTATCATGGACAAGGTGAGCTTGGCAAGGGCACGAGGGGAGATAGGAAAGAAACTAGAGAAAGATCAAGGCTAGGTCAGTCGGTGCATTAAAAGGAAGTTTGGCCAGGTGGGCTAGTGGAAGGGTGGGATGTGGCAGTAGTAGCTGATTGAAATGTCTCAATCTTAGTGACAAAAATGTCCATGAACTCCTCGCATTTGTTGTTGGAAGTTAAGGGTTTAAAAAGATGGTTTGCAGCAGAGAAAATAAGCCAATTCAGGAATAAGTAGATAGAAACAGTCTTTGCATTTCAGGATTACCCTGGAACAATGAGCTGTTTTTGAGAGCAGAACCCAAGTGTTTTATATGATCCAGCCAGATCTGGCAGTAGATGGTTAAACCTGTTGTCCGTCATGTCCTTTTGAGTCTGCATCCCTTATGCTTCAGGGAGCAGAGATGAAGACAGTACTGGGGGAACAGCCAGGGGGTGAAAATAATGGTTTTATTGGGGACTAAGGGGTCAAAGATGGAGGTAATGGTGTAGTTGACTAAATCAGTCGCTGCAGAAATGCTGTGGTGAACGGAGGAGCAAAGACCAGATAGTTGGGATTTTTAAAACGTAGTTGTAAGTCAATTACGAATAGTTTTTTTTCCCAGGGATGGATACAAGAGGTGGTAGGGTTGGGACATGGAAAGGGGATGTGGGTGGTGAGTGATACAAGGAAATTATCTGAGATGACTTTATCTGTAATTGATATGATAGGACCAGCAAGACCACATGAGATGGCAAGGTCAAGGGGGTGGCCCCGAATATGGGTTGGGGAGTTTACATGGAAAGAGAGATTGAAACAGGATGAGAGAGCAGTGGAGAGGGAACATGATAGTCTCAAATTTTTGCTTGACTGCCTTAGGAAGTTCGAGGCAAATCTCATTTTTTTCCTGAATTGGTCATTGGTGAATTGTCTCACAATCATGATTGAATGGGGTATTTGAAGGACAGATTTGATCAGCCTTTTTTTCCTTTCCTTTTGTCTGTTCATATGGTGAATCTAAAAATGATAAGAAATGTTAGAATGTTTTGAAAAATTGACTTTTGCATTAAGGAATAAGGGAAAAGCAATTAAGATAGAAAATCCTGATTTTGAGCTACCTATAAAGACACAAGGGGTCAGGTATATAAAAGCAGTCATCATCTCCAGAAATGAAAGCTATGCCTTTGACCAGAAACCTAGATTGCAAAAGTCTGAATAATACACATTTGCCTGAAGGCAACTAATAGTGACAAAGAGCTGCTTGCTGAGGGACAAATTCCTACTTGTGAATACTGAGGATTTAAACTATAGGTCAAAAGCTCACAATGAAGATATTAGCAAACTCCATTCCAAAAGATTTATTTTTGGAATTTTCATTCTGTATAGTCAGTTGTCTTTTCTGCATCAGGAAAAGAAATCTCTACAAGGCCCTCTGCTGCACATTTTACAACTAAATTAAGACAGCAAACACAATTAATCTATCTCAGATTAAACCAATGTATTGCACATTTAGAGGCAGTGTTGCAATTTTTCCATGCTAGTGAAGTTGCCATATCTCAATTTTTTTCTTGCTGCTCTAAAGTTACAGCAAAATATGGTTTTCTTCAAATGAAAACCTGTGATGCTTCTGTACAGTTTCCTATTTTCTTCCAACTAAAACAGCCAGCAGGGCAACAAACTCCTTTCAGTGGAAACGTTAACAGTACAGGATACAGCACAAATCATACTCAGTGCTTAGGATAACATATAAGAAATGAGATTCCTCAACCTAATCATGTCCCCATCCACACCAAGTAGCAATAGTTGTCAGTATAACTCTGTTAAATGCAACACAAAGGCAGTCAGTGCCATCTCAAAACACGCAACTTAACCAGGATATGACAAAGGAGTCCTTGACTGCAAATCATAATTAAACTATACCTTTCTTATAGACCCTGAGTTGCCAGGATATAGGTGAATTTCAACGTGTATGCTCAAAGTGAAAAGGCATAAGTATAAAAAGTTAAATATTTTCTTCATTTCTGTAAGGAGCCCAGAAATAGAAAACTCAAGAATGTTGCAATGACAGCTGTGTCCCCAAAGTGGATCCATGCATACTGCAATGTTTGACACAGATTGCAATGTCCTAGTTTCAAAGTCACTAACTCATTTTAATAGGAATCATCTTCCTCTCTCACAATCTCAGTATTCTGCGGTGAACTTCTCAATGCGATTCCACCACCTACAAGAAACAAATCAGGAGTGTGATGGAATATTCCCTCCACTAGCCTGGATGGGTGCAGTTGCAACATCACTCCAGAAGCTCATCATCGTTTTGGACAAAACAATCTGCTTTCTTGCGCCACCCACTAAATGAAATATCCATCCCCTCCTTTGGCATACTAAGGCTGTAATACATACGATCTATAGGGTGCACTGCAGAAAGTCACCATGGTTTCCTCGGCAGCATCTCCACCACGCAGAATGATAAAGGGTCGCAAGTGGATCAAAACATCACCACCTCCAAATTCCCCTCCAAGTCACACACTATCCTTACTAGGATATATATTGACGTTGCTTTATCATTGCTGGGTAAAAATCCTGGAACACCCTATCTACCAACACTGCAAGCATGACTTCATCACACGGATCCTACTGATTTAGGATGATGGCCCACCACCACCTTCAAGAATAACCACGGGTGGGAAAATATCTGTCTTGCCAGTGACACCAATATTGCAGGAATGAATTTTTAAAATCCCTATCTTTGCTTCATGTAATAGACACAGATCCCTATTGGCACAAGAACTGATTTAACCCTTTCTTCCACATGCACACTGAGTTAGCAAAATTTGCTGACCTGGGTATTATTTGGAAAAAAGGCACCTAATTTATTTTAGTTTTGTAAGTCAGCCTTGAATCAAGAACAGAATTTAGCAATAATAACGTAATCAATTTATGACAGTCAGTGTCTGCTCCATGAAACATTAACATTTGTTTTCAAAATGTTACAATAGGCGAACTCTTGCCTTTTAGTTAACATTTGATTAAGTTATTGAAATAACTGTCTGCCATCCTGCAGACGGGCCTTTGCCAATGAAGTCACTTCTATCTGATGAGTGCTAACAAACTTGGGAGCTCTGCCTTTAAGAGGACTGACACATTTGTGATTTTGTCCTGCCAGAATATACCCATGATGACCAGTGGTTACGGCAGCTTGGCAACAGACACCAAGGGCAAAAGCAACAATCCACAATGATACTTGGTAGCTTCATGCGTGCCACTTGTAGCAGAAACTGCCTCTCAAGGATTGGCCTCTTCAGCCGTCAGCAAAGGTGCACCATATGAAGACACCCCATCTGCAATGGATTACTTTGCTGCGTGTCCATCAACTTTCATAGATGGAAGGATACCCGAACTGATTGAAAGAATAACTTAACATGGATTATTGCAGTTCAAACAGAGAAGTCAACCCACTTTTGTACTAGCTTCAAAACTAGACAATGTTCCAAAGACAAGGTCACCTTTGTCTCTTCACTTTTTTTGATCAACAGTAAATACTACAATACTGTGACATCTTTAAATTCCATTATTATTGTGTGATCTACCTTGACCAGACATAGTCAATGAATCCATAACCCATCAGACTGGTGTGCTATGAATTACAGGCTTTGAATATTTCAGTTGCCTGACATATATTTTATCTGATTAATTGGCCATACTCCAGACATTGTTCAAAACCATTTTACTCAAAGCATAAATCACATGTTATGCATTTACTGCAACTGACCATCACTTCAGTGCGTCTTAATCCGTTTTGGTATTCAGCACTTGAGAGCTGCAACATGCCTTTCTGGCGTGCTGGTAATTAACAAAATATTTGGTTTTCTTCATTTTCATACCATCCAATGTGCTAAAAGAATTGCTACTCTGGTTTCTTTATTTCTTCCACTTATTGCAAAAGAACCATCTTATCTTTCCATGAAAATTCCCATTAGGAAAGAAAGATTACAAAGCCAGTTAATAATATGCAACTGTGCATGTCGAAGGCATATACCAATACATAAAACTGGTAATGGCAACAAAATACCTAAATAAATGATTTTCCCCTCATACATCACAGGATCATACCTTATTTTCCATTTTCAATCAAAACATCACACGGAGAAAAGGTAGCCAGTTTTTAAGACTATTGTCAAATAGTTAACTAAATAATCAAACAGCTTCTTGGGTACAATTCACTTCTTTGAGCACCTCTCACTTGTGCCACCCCATTCACCTCACCTTGAAATTCACCATTGTCTTCTGCTCTCTACTGAGTTTCATCCAATATATCTTCCCATTTTCCTCCCTTAGCCTCAGCACTGGCAAAGATTCATCCCCAGTGATTTCAATATTCATCTAAGTACCCTTTAAACTCTTTCTGAACTTATTGCACACAAGACCAGCTTAAACTCCTTCCTCCATATAAACTCCCATACCTATATTCACAACCACCTCCAAGCCATCTCACAGACCATCTCTTGGCAGATAGTACCATCTCCAACCACTTTCTCACCATCACATCTCCCTATCCACTTCCTCTGAGTACATCCTTGGAAAAAAGTCACCAAGTCACTTCCGACTGCACTAAATCCCAACTGCCTACCCACTAAATCCCAACTGCCTACCTTTCCACTCAGTTCTCTATGCACCACAATGCCACTGTAATCATAAATTTATTTAACTCCTCCCTCAGGCCTACCTTTGATGCCCTTACCCCCAGTTAATCCCTTACGCCAACCTACTCCAGTCAATTATCTGGTATGGGCCCCATTGTCACTCACTCAAATTCAGTGTGGTGACTTCAGTGTATCTGGTTCAAAACTGGTTTAGCCATCCATTAATTCATATGCAGGTCTCCATCAAGCACTAATGGGTTCCACTCTCCTCTGCAAAACCTCCAGGATCATCTTACAGAATAAAGATAACCAGTGGCTCCTTTTCTCTACTAGAAACCATATCCTTAAACCCCATTCTCCTGTCACCTTCATCCTCAACACCACTAAGAAAAAGGGACTCATCAACTTCTTTGTCACTAAGATTGAGACCACCTGTTCAGCAACCTCTAATGCTTCCTCCTGCTTGCCACCAAGCCATGTCTCCTCCTAGGATCCTCCCCTACCATAGCCTTGAACACACATCTTTCTCTAGTTTTTCTATTTCCCCTCATGGTCTTCCTGAGCTCATCTTCTCCATGAGACTTTTGGCCATAAGACCCAGTTCCTGCTCCTTTGACCACCATTCCCAAAGAACTGCTGACCTCCATGGTCAGGGTGCTGGGGAAAGCAGAGCAAAGGAAAAAAAGAGGCAAATAAAAGTCAGCGATCAGGAAGGGTAGCTGCTGAAAGCTGCATTTGATGCTTTAGGTGGAAACACGAGTTGGGTACAGGAGTACACCTTTCACAGAAGAATAGTCTACTGGCACTCATTTCTCTGCGCTCGTGTACAAAGAAAGGCTTTTTAAGCAAGCTACCATAGGGCCATACCTAGCCATGAAACCACATGGCAGCATTAAGTCAATGGTTTCAGAAGAAATGGGGAGAAAATGAGAGGGAGGCAAAAACTGAAAAGAGTTATCTATTGTAGTAAACTCAGCAATGCCACCATAAAATCTGCTTACTTTATTTCTAAAGGATTTGTAACTGTAGCAATTCTTGGAGCTGATCAAGTTGGCTTAGCTTCCAGTGGAAGTTTGAGCTAAGATAGCATTCAATTATTTTCTTGAGACAGAAAGTTTCAGTTTATATTTAAATAGCAGTAGCAAAAAAATTGGGTTTCTTTCTATTTAATTTGATCTGTGGTTTTTAAGTAATGATTAACAATTCGAAGTAGAAGATGCTGCATAGTTTGTACAAAGGATATTCATATGGTGGATTTCAAATATTATTAAATGCTGATGCAAACCCAAATAAAGTGCAAATAACAAATTCTGAATTTGCTTAGAAATGCAAGCAAAAGGGATAAAAGTAATTTACTCTTTACATTCACACACAGACATACTGTAAGTAGCAATGGAAACAAAGTTGCAAGTCTGGCAAAATTGGTTCTAGCGAAGACCAGGATTTCCCCTGTACGATAAAGCAAGCCCACTGTTTCCCCCCAATCTAATAGGCGCTCAAACAATCTCTGTTCCATCAATGATGGTTAACTGCTGTTCCTGAAGCAGAGTTTCAAGCAATAATGCTTTCCAGGAGACCACTCCACAGGCAGAATGCTATAAATGGAATCCTGCTGAAATTCTATTACATATTTTTGAACTGATACAAAGAGTTAACGTGCAGCTACTTAATGTCTGTGCTCTTGGGATAAATATGAAGCTATGGCTCAAGCATTAGGAAGTAATTATGCTGTAACAATTTTGATCTTGTGCAATATGGACAGTCCAGCAGGCCCAATGATGTGGTAAAGATGAACTGTTATGGAGTAAGTCAATTACGATCTATCAAATAGCCTTAACGCCACTGAACTGTGCTAGATGCAGAATATTTATTTACATGTGGTTTGCTGTAAATGACAGTAATGTGTACTCAGATTTAATAAGGTTTGTGGGGCACAGATATTGCCCAAAAATCTAAGAGCTGTCTCTATTCCCCATTACTATATTAATACATGGAGATTAACAGATACCTGGAAATGATTACAAGGTAGTCTAATAGAGGGGTTCGATTGACACCCTAAACCATTATTTGGAGTGTTTCATTATGGTAATCTAAAACCTAGAATTACATTGCTGTATTTTAATCTGATGATCATTATAGACACAAGCTGCTGGAACACTAACTCATTGATGTACGGTGGTTTTACATTGAAGGAATGGCCTGGATTTTGCAATCAGCTGCAAAACTAGAGCCACTGACCTTGAAGTAAGCCTCACTGAGACATCTAGCAATCTCTGTGGTGATTGTGGCACTAATTGGGATTCTCAGCGCTGAGCTGCAGTGATACCATCAAGCAGTCCAATAACCAATCACATTAAAGAATTCTCACAGACAGCCAACCAGGAAATGAAAGTACTAATAATCAAATCACTTCTTAAAAATATTACACAGAGAGAAATAAAGATTGAAACATACATTAGATTAAGGTGAACAAAAATTATTTTAAAAACAGTTTACAAGAATGAGTAATTAATTATAATAGAGACATTAAAAAATATTGCACATATATAAAAATACCCTTTCAAGGCCAGATCAGCTATTCAGCAGTAGTTATTACTCGGATTACCATTAAAAACTCGGTTACACTTCATTGAACTTTTTTGGTGTTTCTAACAGCAAAATGACAGTGGGAAATGGATTTCACTGATCGCTGACACAAACGCTGGAGGACATCCCACAGCACTGCGAAGCATGAACAGAAGACCACAACTTCAGGATTTACATGTTAATCTGCATTTTCACTAAATCCTGAAGTTGCAGTCAGATTCAGAGAAGTAATGATGGCAAATGCTAATGGTTCACCATCAAAACCCCCACAAATTCTGGGCCATTATATGTTGTGATGTCCTTGCTTCAAGATGAGACACAATTTATAGGTGGTCAAAATCCACAGGTTGTTATCAATACCAAAAAAAAATAGCCATTCAATAGCTGTTTGAGGAACATTAATGTGCATACATTGACTGTCTTATTTTCTTACATAACAGTAATTGCAGTTCAGACAAAAATCAATTCACTATTGTAAATTGCTTTGGGAAATCTGGAGGACACAAGATGCTATATGAATATAAGTTCACTCTTTACATCATAATGCTTGCATTGAAGATTAATGATCAAGTTTAGAGATAGTTCTCAGTATTTTACTGAGGGATTTTGCAGTTAGTTTAGACAAACTGCCACTTTCAACATGGCAGATCTCAATGTGCAAAGTTTCTGCAAAACAAGAAAATAGAAAATCTTTTCCTAGGCCCACTTTCTTTGGAGCCTTCTTCATTAAAATTGCCTAATTTCATATACCCAAATATAAAGAAAGTCTTGCATTTATATAGCATTTTCACAATCACCGGGTGCTTCAAAGCACTTTATGGCCAACGAAGTATTTTTGAAGTTTAGTCACTGTTCAAATACAGGAAATGTGGCAGCCAATATGCTCACAGCAAACTCCCAAAAACAGCAATGTGATAATGACCAGATAATCTTTTGTATATGTAATTTTAACATTTCCAAATAATGTTCAACAATACATCTTAAAAATTCAGTGGCACATTAACTGACCAGTTTCTATAATGCCACATCACAATGGCCCGAATTTTGCAGCTAGCACTGAAGGAGCAGTATTCACCATTCACTTCACTGACAACTACCCAGAGTTTTCGCAGGCTTTGGATGAAAGGCTTGTTTTAATTTGGCATCTGATCCACCCTTCTACAGGGGGATCTGTGGCATCTACAAGCAGGGCAAGAGGCAGTAAGGCTTTTCAACTACATTGAAGAATCCTCACTGAGACAGTCTAAACCAGGAGGTGCAAAGCAGGAATCATAAATTAGATTTAAAACATCTACAGAATGCAAAATAGTGGGCAAAAAGGGATTAAGATAAAAAGATAAAATGATAGAAAAAAATAAGTTTTTAAAAAATCTCCAACACTAACTAAATTCTGAACAAATGCGATTCCACACTTTGAAATTAAATTTTCCGGGTCAGAGGCTGCTTGGCAGCAATTATGACTGATCGCACTATTAAAAATTCACTTACACCTTACGGTGCCAGCCCTAGTTTTCTCTGGTGTGCTTGGTGGGTTTCATGCCCTTACATTGATTTTAATTCCAGGTCTATTAGTGAGATATTGTTGTAATGCAACCTATGGAGAAGCATAGTGACTCAGACCACAACTTCCGGATGTGTGTATTTAACTGTGCATGTAAGTACTCCAGAAGCTACTGTCCAATTTACTCTTAACAGTGAGCAGAGATATCATAAATCTTACCATAACTCTTTGTGTAAGATTCACGTCAATTAGATATCGAAGATGATAATACATTATTTGGCACTCTCAATAACCAAGAAAGGGTGGCCTATTTCATACTACAGGTATTTACGATTTTTAATACACCTTAAATCCTGTAAGACATCAAATCTATGACAGTGTGCTGCAACCATAAGTATTAGTATATTGGAAGCAACCAAATTCTGTGAAATTTTAATGCCATTGAAAGGAATATCCATATACAATTTATTAATTATTCAAGGCTACTGCTATTACAGGCGTTTTAAAAAAAATAAGACTTATCACAGTAGGTCTGAATGCTATATTATTAAATATTTAAGTTTATGAGGCACATGGATCCACCAGTAAGTTTTTTTTTGATGTGGCTACTGGAAGTCTTCACAATCTCAAACACTAAACACATTTTCTTTGGTCCGTTTCCCCTATGTATTTGTTTACCAGAATTTTCCCACACTTCTCCCACCTAACCAACCTACATCTTCTGCATAGCTTCGTCACATAGCGATGTTATTCCCTGCATTCTCCATTCCTTCAGTATCTGCCATCTTACCCTTACTAACACACTCAGGATGAAATACTGATTTACAAGCTCAGTTTAAGCCATCCTAGGTTCTCATTTCTCTCATTTCATCCTTTATTATTCCATTTAAATTAAGTTAGAATCCATTTTGACACAGTCAATCTGAGAATATTAATAAGTATGGGACAATATGACAGGGCCCATTTCATGACAGCATTAACTCCCCAATTTTGAACTCCCTACAAATGCAGCATTTACTTTACAAGCCTACCATCAATAGTTATCCTAACCTTATGAGCAGTTCCACAAGGTAAATTAAAGCACAAACAAATCATCTGATCTATTTACTGATGAACATGTTTGCATTTCATGCTCTCAATGTTACTTTATCTTCATCTCACAAATTGAAACTCAATGTAGCCTCTATTCCTTATAGGAAATAGCATTACTATTTACTCAATAATTAAACTGCACCCACTGTAAATTTTAAGCTTTGGGAGAGCAGCATTATTTTAATTTTGCACCTAAACCAATTTTGATGTATAAGCAACCTAAATACTATTTATAGTTTACAGTAATAGGAAGGATCAATGTACCGGAAATTAAACTTCAGCAATGCCTACAAAGAGGAGTGTCATAATGCACAGATTTTTTTTTTGCTTTCAAACATGGCTTTACTCTGAATACTGTTTATCATCAGTGGGTTCTCCTACACTCCAAATCACTAACATGTCAAATCCAACAGAAATGTGTACTGCATTGCTAACAGGGAAATGGCAGTCTCCCACAATTAAAGAGACACACCCACTGGCTGCAAAGAAATCAGACTATACAAGGTGTGTACTTTCACCCTTAGGTTTATGCATTTCAACACCACAGTCAAAACATTAAAATTGTACTTCAATTCTGCACTGTCTCTTCTAAATAGACATAATTCAATATTGCCAGCTATGGTAGGAATCTCTGCCCCTGCTTACGGTTTCTCCTGCCTGGAGATCTGCTGTCATGGTATGTCACATTTGTCTGTCTTGCACATCCTCACACATCCAATGTAGCTCATCTGCAACCACTTTATGATGTCTGTCATTCAACTATGTCAAAGTTGGCCCCTCTCTGCTGCCCTCTGCTTTGTCCTCCAGAAAACATCTCTAACTTTTCAGCTCTGATCAAATGGCCAAAATACTGACATTTTCTTTTTATGGATGTCACTTTTTAAAGAGTTCTGTTTGCTCTTGCAATTTCAAGTCCCTCTTCATTTGTCTTATGGTCTTATTGTCTTACTTAAATCTTACTTCCTAGTATCTGCATTTCAAAGATCTCTATTTTCTTCCACAGATCTTTATTTATTGTCCAAGTTTCTGAGGTATACAGGAAAGTGGATAGAATGTAGCATAATGATGGGAATAATTGATGGAAAAAAATTCAAAACTGAAATGAGTTTAAACCATTAAGCTGAATACGTTATCATAATCTCAAGCACACAGCAAATCATAGTTAAGAATATAATTTGTGTACACACTTGGTCCTCCAAATCAAAACAAAATAAATGCAAAGTGCAAACTTTCACTATGGCTTCAATATGAATAACCTACATAACCAAACATTTCACAGACAGAAAATCAATACAGATGACACAGCCACATTTCTTTCCCTTGAGAATTCTGCTGCATAAATAATAAGGTAATGATGCAAGCAGCTTTATTAAGATCCAGTTACAGTATTAGCAGAGTGCTTCCATAGCATACTTCAGTTTACAACAATTTAAATGCAGAGTATTTTATTACCAACCAACACACCTCTTGAAAGGCCAATGAACACACACGTGCTCCAAACTTGGTTGTGAAGCAATAATAAACTAGCAATTCCTATTAAGCTCATGTTCAAATTAAAAACATCCAAAAATGCTCAAACATCTTTTTGATTTTACTTGATAACTCAGGGGCGAGAGATAAATGCTGACGACTCGATTCTAAGTACAGAATTAGTAGTCACCGTTTATATTTTTTAAATTACAGGTTGATACCTAATAAGGCTGACACCAGCTTTTGTCATCAGTTTTTTTTTAATCACATTCAGCACAAACTGTAGCTACCTTCATCCCATTTAAATGAAGGAAACGAGAAAGGAAAGGAAAGAGGGGGGGGGGAGGAGTCGGTTCGTTTTTGCACCATGGTATTAGAATGACTGAATCCAACACGTCACCGCCTGTAAACAAACTACCGAAACCTTGCTGAGAATAACGATCTGGTAGATTTTTACATTTCGCCTGACGTTTAAGCGTCAGTTTTGAATGAGGGCGTTACCGGGACCCATGTTGAAATCAAACTGCTGCGACACGCCCACCTCACACAAAACGTGTAATCCACGTTGAGCAACCTTAATCAGGATTTATCATTTTTTAAAAAGGCACAAACACAGCCAGGGAAACTTGTATCGAGTTAGAAAGCAGCCTCACACACGTACAGCAGGGCTGAGCTATCAGAGATTGCATGAAGCCAGTCACACATCATGATACTCACTTAATGTAGTATCTCGCCCCTTCGAAGGTGTATCCTTCTTCCCAGCCGGTTGGTAGATCTGTCGGGCGAAAACAGGCACATGATTAAGAGGCTCAGAACCTGAACATTCCCAGACGGTCTTGTCTCCCTTCTTAGGAATCGCTCCCACGCCGAATGAACCTGAGATCTGCAGCCCCGGGACAGTGGGATTGAAGCAAAAACAGAAAACGCTGGGAAGTGGGATTGAATGTCAGTGTGACTGAGAGGGTGGGCGAGGTTGAGAGGAGGGGGGTGGGCGAGGTTGAGAGGAGGGGGGTGGGCGAGGTTGAGAGGAGGGGGGTGGGCGAGGTTGAGAGGAGGGGGGGTCTGCAATTTACTGGAGTAACAGGGGATTCAAATCAACATCCTACAGCCCGGGCTTGGGGGCTCTGGGGAAATACAACAAGCTCCGACTGGAACCAACACCCTAGACAATCTCTTCCAATTTAAATTTACAAATCCCAGGGACCGGTACCGATATGGGGGGGGGGGGGGGGAAATAGCCCGAGCCTCTCCCACCCCTAACCATGAGGAAGAAAGTGGGGGTCCCAGGTCTCCTCGTCCCGGTTGGAATCCGCGGCTCTCCCCTCCCCCTTCAGACTCTTCCCCCCTCAGAACCCCCCTTTCCCTTCCCCCCTCAGAACCATCTTTCCCCTTCTCCCCTCAGACCCCACTTCCCCTTCTCCCTTTCCCTTCCCCCCTCAGACCTCCCCCTTTCCCTTCCCCCCTCAGACCTCCCCCCCTCAGACCTCCCCCTTTCCCTTCCCCCCTCAGACCTCCCCCCCTCAGACCTCCCCCTTTCCCTTCCCCCCTCAGAACCCCCCCACCTTTCCCTTCCCCCCTCAGACCGCCCCCCTTTCCCCTCAGACCGCCCCCCACTGCCACCACTCTCCTCTCCCCACCTGCCGTTTTGCGGTGTCCGCTGATGACGGCCTCGCCGGTCGCTGGATGTAACCAGGTTGTTCTTTGCGCTTCTTCACTGTGGAGAAAAAACAGAGTGGGTGAAAACATAAATTAAAATGTTGGTGTTCAGTGTCCGCTACGGCCTCCGACACTCACTCGATGAAAAAGACGCGTCCGTCCCGGGTGACCCCGTGCGACCAGGAGCCGGGCAGTCGGAGCCACTCGGACCTGTAATCCGCCATGTCTGAAAGCGGTGGGGGGGCGGGGGGGAGATTCCCTGCGCGCTCCCGACACCGCTACGCGCGCTCCCTCACCCCTATCCCAACGGGCACGCGCCCACTCGCCAACCGCCAGCACGCGCGCGTCCTCCTCCCCGCACAGGTAGCAACGGCCGCGCTCGAGGGGGTGGGGCTCCGGCTCGCGCACGCACGAGCGCCTGCCGACCGCCGCTCGTGATTGCCCCAGCGTGTTGCCGGGACAACGAGGGACTGAGGTAGCCCGGGACGTTTCTGGTAACTCCAGCCAATAGTCACCCAGCTTTAGGGAGGGGCACGCCCTTCAGGTAACTCCGGCCCAGAAACCTCCCCACCCCCACCACATAGGTAACTCCAGCCGATTAACACCCAGCTTTAGAGAGGGCCCTTCCCTACAGGTAACTCAGGCCCATAAACACCCAACTTTAGGGAGGTACACTCCCTACAGGGCGGCACTCTCTGCAGGTAACTCTAGCCCATAAACACTCAAGTTTTAGTGGGGGTGGCCCGCCCTACAGGTAACTCCAGCCTATAAATACCCAGCTTGGAGGGGGCACTTGCTACAGGTAACATCAGTAGTAAACATCCAGCCTTAGGTGTGCGGTTGCCCTCCCTGCAGATAACTCCAGCCTTCAATGTACCTAGCTTTAGGAACGGCCACTGCCTATGGGCAACTCCAACTGATAAACACTCAGCTTTAGGAAGGACCACACCAATGTGCACGCAGCGTTAGGGAGGAATGCTTTGTGTAGGTAACCAGCCCACTGTGAACTTAGCAATTTTAAGGGACTCTCTCAATTGGGTAATTCCTGCATACCCACACTGCACCCACCAGGGAGATCCCTGCAGCAAAATGACCAGCAGGTGTCAACTGCTGTGCACAATCTTGAAAGATTGTGTCACTCTCCCAATGGGTAAATTTTACCCATTGTGAACCCAGGTGGGATGAGATCAATGCAAGCTTCTAAAATCACAATAAACCCAGTGCATTGCAGAACTATTAAGAACTAGGGAGATACTAGCTTGTTTCCAACTCAGCAGCCACAAGAAGACCTGCAGCTAAGCACACCATCATCATCATTGAGTTAGCTATTGCAGTAACATTTTTCTCCAACAGGTTGTAGAGAGTAAGGGAGAATGAAGTGCACAAAAGAGGGATTGAAAGCCACAACCTTTACAATGTGTATGAAACTAATATGTTGTAAAGTTATGTAAATATAAGTTATGCCAATACATACACATGAAACAGTGTAAAATAGAGAGAATTGTGGCTGGTTTTGTTTGTTATGCACAAAACAGGCATGTTCGGCAAAATAAACATTCGTTGTTGCCTACAACCTATACAGTGTGGCCTAGTTCATCATACTGTATTGCTCAGTACCAGGACACATGCCTTGCAGATAAACCAAATTCTGATTTACATGTACTGGTACATACATATATTAATACAAAGGGCCCTGTTCTTGGTAGACAGAAGAACATGTACACACATTGTGCCCGTTTCAGCTGAACAAAAGAAATGACAGCCATTCGCTGCTTCATTCCATAGGGCAATGCCTTGACCAAAGTCAAGCTTTCTGGTTTATATTTCAAACAATGCTTGGCAATTAACTGTCAGTCACCATCAACTGGTGCATTCTCCATGGCAACCCCTCTACCAATCAGAGTCCACTTGCCAACCAATCAGCACTCTCTTCTCATACAGTATAAACTGTCGTTCCCTTTACATATGGTACTCTTGCGAATTGTCCTGAGAAGTGCAAGACAAAAAGCTTCAACAAAAAAAGTCTCCTTTTTTCAGCAGAAACTCTGGGCTTTTGAATGGCTCACTGAATTTTACAGTCCCACCCCCCCCCCCCCCCCCCCCATGACAGGGCAGTAAAACTCCACCCTCTGATTAAGTGAAGTTAACTCCAACTCCTGGAATTCTAAATATCCAGTATATTAAATATATAAAGGCTAATTAATGCCTTTCTAACAAGTTTTCCACTTCCTCACCCTTCCATTATATGTGTTATGGTTTCAGCTGAAAAACCTAGTTGTCTAAAGCCAACCCTGTCAAACAGGGGAAACCTGGAAACAACTACTCTGATGCCTCCTTATAGATGCCACAGAACATTTTTGGCACACCAGGTAAGGGAGAGAAGGAGAGGGAATCTCCAGGTCCATCCTTCAACCTGACTTGAAACAGCCAAGGACAATTTACTGGTGAATGACACATTTGACTGAAGACATCCCTCAGTGCACCCAATGCATCATACAATAAACAGGCCCAAAGGAATGTGCAAGTAAGCACAGTAGAGTGACATGGTCTAATGCACTCTAATCAAAAAGGTAAACAGTATAATACCTAAAATGGAGACGTGCACTCAGGGTGAAAAATCCAGGTAACTACATCACTGCCTGAGCCAGGAGCTCCCAATACATTGTTGAGGGTGCAAGAAGTGCAGCCATGAAAAACTAGCAATTGAATTTCATTTGCAGCCAAGTTATTTTCTCTATTGCAACAATACTTTTTTTAAATACAGGTTTTCTATCACCAGACTAACAGAAACGCGACATAAAACTACATAAGATTACATGAAATATACAGCACAGGAACAGGTCATTTGGCCCAACCTGTCTATGCCAGTGTTTACGCTCCACTCGAGCCTCCTCCAAATTTTTCCTCATCTAAATCTACCATCGTAACCCTCTAATCCCTTCTCCCTCATATGCTTACCTTGGTTCTCCTTAAATGCATCCATATTTTTTGCTTCAACCACACCTTGACGTAATGAGTTCTACATTCTCACCACTCTTTTGGGGAAAAGGTTTCTTCCAAGTTCCTATGAATTTCTTGGTGACTATCTTATATTGATGGCCTCTAGTTATGCTCTTCCCCAAAAGAGGAAATATCCTTTCTGTATCCACTCGATCAAAACCTTTCATATTTTTAAAGACCTCTGTTAGGTAACCCCTCAGCTTCCCTTTCTCAAGAGAAAAGAGAACCAGCTTGTCAATCCTTTCCTAATATGTCTTTCCTCACATTTCTGGTATGATCCTTGTAAACCTCTGCACCCTCTCCAGTGCCTCTATATCCTTTTTGTAATATGGCAGCCAGATGCAGGTTTAGCATAACTTCCCTACTTTTCAATTCTATTCTTCTTGAAATAAAGCCGAGTGCTTGGTTATCCTTGTGTAAAAACAGGCTTAGGAATATAAATACATTTTTTGGCAAGAGTCTGGCCTTGCGACTTGTTTATAATCATAGAAATGAAAGTGTAATTTGGAACTGTTTCTCCTGAGTTGAAAAGGCAGATTTACATCTTGGGCTCAATATTATGTGAGGAATAAACAGTCTATTTCCTTGAAATCTGCCCATTATAATTTCAGCATCTATCATCAAATAAAAAGGCTTCCTATAACTGTCAATTTTGTTCCATGACAAAGTCTTTGTTTAGGATTCATAGGTTTCATAGCAACATTAGAACTGTTCCTTCCTTAAGTCGAAGTGTGGAGTGACATGCCCATCAGAGTTAGACTGTGTAGAAACTTTGGAAGGCAGAGACTGTTATCAGAGTTCCAGAGAATCAATGCTGATGTGTTCTCTTAATTCACCCGGCAGCTTTTCTAAAACATTTTTATTTATATTTCATGAATCTTCATTTTCAACACAAAGAATAGCTTTCAAACAAGTTATTTCAAATAATTGTCCCTGCCATTTTATCACACTTAATCAATTATATCATCTCACCAACTCTTCCCATACCACCTCCTCTGCCATCACCATCCAATGCCATTCCATCCTTCCCATGCCATCCCCATCCCACTCTTGCCATCCCCATCCCTCCCATTAATTCCATCCCATCTCTCACAGAAAAAATATCTCCATGTGCATCACACACCGCAATCTTCCGCACACCCCAAGTGCCTCCTCATGGACCAGGCACCACCACCAAATAATCCCAGCAACAGAAACGACCCTTAAACCAACCAATCAAGACAGTTCAGACTGCCAGAAACTGAATATTATCATTATAGATTAGGAAAGGAAGGCAGAGAAGGGAAATCAGAGCTCGCCATTGAGGATTGAATCCAATAATATGTCATCGTAACACATGATCAAAAATCAAAACAAAAATTACTCTGGTTTCTTGTTAGTGAAAAAAATGCCCACAAAGGCATAACTCTATACATATTCCACTTTATTATTCCATAGTTCAGTGAACGTATTTTGAAAATCCATAAAATTCTTTCTGAAGAGTATCTGCCCACATAAAGGCACAATCATGATTTTCCCCATATCCTAGAACTTCATCCTGCAAATTCCATTCTCAAATGTATACCAACAGGACATCATCTGACCAACAATTGTACTACTGCACACTTAGTATTGTGGCTGGTTAATTCAGACTCATTTAAGGGTACACAGGTGTTGTAGGAATTGGATTGAGACTGCACAAACCCACTTTTAAATGCACCCATAAGGCAATAAATTTGAGGGCCTAAAAATTGGATTGTTCTGGTCCCATTTTATTGGCATAAAACTGCACCTAAAGATCCAATATGGCATGTAGTGTCAGCTGCTTATTTCATGGCGGATGTGCAACGGCCAATATATTAGTTAAGGCTAATCAAGTAGGGATTCAGTGTGTATGCCTGAAACTGCCATTAGGTCTATTGCATATGCAAATCAATGGTAACACCCATTTGGACCCCTTTGAAAAATTAGACTATGAATGACGACAACATGTGCCCAACATACTGCAGTCAGTTTCTTCAGGCACCAGCAATCAAACCAGAGGTCATTAAAAGTACTGCTGGAGGCTGCCACCAAAAAGATGCTTTGAATGTTTTTTACTCACCTCGTGATGGCCACCATTCACGCCTCTTCCAATTGCCTCTCCCTGAACTCTTTTGAGGCTCTTGGGCTGGCATCCTAGCTAGGCAGTAGTGCTGCCTTGCTCTGCTTAAAATTGGTTGCTACATTTGCCTACCTAACAATAGTAACTGCATATCTAAACTAATTAATTCCTTGTGAAATGCTATGAAGAAATGACAAGGCTCAAAATAATTGCAAGTCCTCTATTAAACATTGAGATAAAAACAAAAAACTACTGCGGATGCTGGAAATCCAAAAAAAACCAGAATTACCTGGAAAAACTCAGCAGGTCTGGCAGCATCGACGGAGAAGAAAAGAGTTGACGTTTCGAGTCCTCATGACCCTTCAACAGAACTGAGTAAAATTAGGAGAGGGGTGAAATATAAGCTGGTTTAAGGTTGGGGGGGGGGGGGGGGGGGTTGGGGGGGTGGGGGGGTGGGGGTTGTAGGGACAAGCAAGCAGTGATAGGAGCAGATAATCAAAAGATGTCACAGACAAAAGAACAAAGAGTTGTTGAAGGTGGTGATATTATCTAAGAGAATGTGCTAATTAAGAATGGATGGCAGGACACTCAAGGTACAGCTCTAGTGGGGGTGGGGTGGAAAGACTGACAGGGCATTACAGGTATAGATTCAAAAATAATGGAAATAGGTGGGAAAAGAAAAATCTATATAAATTATTGGAAAAAACAAAAAGGAGGGGCAAGAAACAGAAAGGGGGTGGGGATGGAGGAGAGTTTTTCCAGGTAATTCTGTTTTTGTTCTCTATTAAACATTAGTGGCTGAGTGCTTACCTCAACACTATGTAGAGGTTTATCTTCAAATGAACAAATGTTGAAAAGATCAATGCAGGATGTTCACTGACAAATGCTATATCAGATATATCTGTAAAATATATCTAGTAGGAACATCCTGGTATAATATAAAACAAGGCTGTTAGCAGGCAATTTGCAAACAGCAAATGAGATGAATGATTAGTTCATGTGTTTCCAGCATATTTGGCAGGTATACAGGACTGATGCAAGACTGTGGCGTGAGCTAAAGCATCAAAAGTACTGAGAATCACTTCTAAATTATGTTGTTAATTTATTTCATTGTTAGGTCTTAGCTGAGCCAATTGTAACTGATAACATAATTACACATGTGCTAATTGAAGGACTATTCCTTGCACACAAACACAGAAATATCAGACATTTATTTGCATTTGCAAATGTGTTAACAGTATAACAGCACTTTTCCTGAATGGTTACTATTCAAAAATTGTGCTTCTGACCTCATCTTTAGCCACCTCTCCAACCCTTCTGTCACTCTGCATCCAAAGTACCTTGGTATGCTCAGTGAGTTGAAGATACTACATTCAATCAAGCTATCGTTCATTTAAGTGGGTTTACAACTTGTTTCCAAATTTTTCTCTTAAAACTTTCTCGGAAGGGAAGAAAGGTTTGCAGGGCTACAGGGAAAGTTCAGGGAAGTGGGACTAGCTAAATTGCTTTTGCAGGGAGCTAGCATGGGCTTGACAGGCCAAATGCTCTCTTTCTGTGCTGTAACCATTTTATGATTCTATCCAATGATTCATTCTCGATAATTTGATTTTAACCAATATGCATCAGCTACCTCGAAACACTGCAGTGGAAGAGAAATAGAATCCGAACACCTGTGATCATTTCAAAAGAGCAGTGAGAAACAATTTACTTCAATCACTTAGGCCCGCTACTTAATTATGCCAAGAATCAGGTTAGTGCATTTTTATTGAAAATCAAAGCAATGAGTCAAGGCCTATAATGCAGGGCACTTCCTAGATTGAAAACAGTAACATCTGTTTAAACCTGCCAGATCACTATAATAATCATTCTCACCCTGTATAGGCAATTTGGTATTTTTCTGTGGAATATTTTGAATTCTAAAATTTGTTTAACTAAATGCCCCTTTGCCCTATAGTTGATATATTATAGACATCCGTACCTAACATATCTGCATTCCACGTGTCCACTGTTTCTGTTTTATCTGCACTCTGGTTCTGTTTTTATTGATTTTTGTTGTTTGTTTAGATGGACTTATGGAATATAGTGATAATCAAAGTCTCTTTTGAATGTTTGTTCTGTACTCATTTGAATTGTACACTGTCACATGATTTCCAGAATAAGTATGAATTTGCAATGCCTGACCAGAGAGATTTGATATGCAACATCTCAAATTATAAATCGGGAGTAATTCACCCTTTTCCACTTCTGCAGATAAGCAAAGAGATCTTCAAACACAGAGCATAGGAACAGACCTCCTTAGGAAGGCTACTACAGGGGTACAGCATACCTAGATAAAAGTTCCAACAAAAGAACCATTCTCATCATGATAAAATCTGGGAGATTATCATGTGTCAAATTCCCTCAGGTAGGTTATTCCATATCTATTAACTGCAATTGATTTTTGTTTATTCATTTACGTGTTGTGGGCATCACTGGCTAGGCCAGCATTTATTGCCCATCCCTAATTGCCCTTGAGAAGGTGGAGGTGGACTGCTACAGGCCATGTGGTGTAGGTACATCCAGAGAATTCCAGGATTTTGACCTAGTGACAGTGAAGGAACAGCGATATATTTCCAAGTCAGGATGGTGAGTGGCTTGGAGGGGAACTTCCAGGTGGTGGTGTTCCTATATATCTGCTGCCCTTATCCTTCTAGGTGATAGCAGTCTTGGATTTGGAAGGTGCTGTAGAAGGAGCCTTGGTGAGTTTCGGCAGTGTATCCTGTAGATGGTACACACTGCTGCATCAGTGGTGGAGGGAGTGAATGTTTGAGGACAGGGAGCCAAACAAGCGGGCTGCTTTGTCCTGGATGGTGTCAAGCTTCTTGAGTGTTGTTGGAGCTGCACTCATCCAGGCAAGTGGAGAGTATTCCATCACGCTCCTGACTTGTGCCTTTTAGATGGCGGACAGGCTTTGCGGAGTCAGGTGGTGAGTTACTCGCCACAGTATTCCTAGCCTCTGACCTGCTCTTGTAGCCACAGTATTTATGTGGCTAGCCCAGTTCAGTTTCTAGTCAATGGTAACACCCGGCTGTTGATAGAATTAAGTAACATGCCTAAGTGATGGAATATACATCTGTTGACTCAGGATTATCTTGGCTGGGCTATGTTTTTTAAAGTACTTCATGCCTGTACATGTGTTTTGAAATGGGGGTGGGGGGGTGGTGGGGGAAGCCCCCATGTTAATGTTAATTGCAATATTAATGAGGGCATAACTGTCAGCAAGAAAGGAGAGCCCAGGAGAGGCTATTAAAGTCTCCAGAACACAAAATAGGACAGAGTGTTTCGAAAGGGCTAGGAATCTAACTTCAAGCACATCAGATAAAGGGACGACAATGAGAAAGGGGACAGGAAATACAGGACTGAAGGTGTTGTATCTGAATGCACGCAGTATACGAAATAAGGTAAATGAGCTTGTGGCACAGATTGAAATTGGCAGGTATGATGTGGTGGGCATTACGGAGACATGGCTGCAAGGGGATCAGGACTGGGAGCTAAATATCCAAGGATATACATCCTATCGAAAAGATAGGCAAGTTGGCAGAGGGGGTGGGGTTGCTTTGTTAGTAAGAAATGAAATTAAATCGATAGCAAGAAATGATGTAGGGTCAGATGATGTAGAATATGTGTGGGTAGAGTTGAGGAACCGCAAAGGTAAAAAAACCATAATGGGAGTTATGTACAGGCCTCCGAACAGTAGTCAGGATGTGGGGCACAAGATACACCAGGAGATAGAAAAGGTGTGTAAGAAAGGCAAGGTTACAGTGATCATGGGGGAATTTCAATATGCAGGTAGACTGGGAAAATCAGGTTGGTAGTGGATCCCAAGAAATTTGTAGAATGTCTACGAGATGGCTTTTTGGAGCAGCTTGTGGTGGAGCCCACTAAGGAACAGGCAATTCTAGATTTAGTGATGTGTAATGAGGCAGATTTGATAAGGGAGCTTAAGGTGAAGGAACCCTTAGGAGGAAGTGACCATAATATGATAGAATTTACCCTGCAATTTGAGAGGAAAAAGCTGGAATCAGATGTAACGGTATTACAGTTGAATAAAGGCAACTACAGAGGCATGAGGGAGGAGTTGGCCAGAATTGACTGGGAGATGAGCCTAGCAGGAAAGACAGTGGAACAGCAATGGCAGGAGTTTCTGGGAGTAATTTGGGAGACACAGCAAAAATTCATCCCTAGCAAGAAGAAGCATACTAAAGGGAGGATGAGGCAACCATGGCTGACAAGGGTAGTCAGGGACAGCATAAAAGCTAAAGAGAAAGCATACAATGCGGCGAAGAGCAGTGGGAAACCAGAGGATTGGGAAGCCTACAAAGACCAACAGAGGACAACTAAAAAAGAAATAAGGAGGGAGAAGATTAAATATGAGGTTAAACTAGCCAGTAATATAAAAGAAGATTGCAAGAGTTTTTTTAGATATATAAAGGGTAAGAGAGAGGCAAAAGTGGACATTGGGCCGCTGGAAAATGACGCTGGAGAAGTAGTAGTGGGGAACAAAGAAATGGCGGAGGAACTGATTAGGTACTTTGCGTCAGTCTTCACAGTGGAAGACACGAGTAACATCCCCAAAGTTCAAGAGAGTCGGAGGGCAGAGGTGAGTATGGTGGCCATTACCAAGGAGAAGGTGCTAGGAAAACTGAAAGGTCTAATGGTGGATAAATCACCTGGACCAGATGGATTACACCCCAGAGTTCTGAAGGAGATAGCTGAAGAGATAGTGGAGGCGTTAGTGGTGATCTTTCAGGAATGACTGGAGTCAGGGAGGGTCCCAGAGGACTGGAAAATTGCTAATGTAACCCCCCTCTTTAAGAAGGGAGTAAGGCAAAAGACAGGAAATTACAGGCCGATTAGCCTGACCTCGGTTGTTGGTAAGATTTTAGAGTCCATTATTAAGGATGAGATTTGAGAATACTTGGAACTGCTTGGTAAAATCGGGCAAAGTCAGCATGGTTTCATCAAGGGGAGGTCATGCCTGACAAATCTGTTAGAATCCTTTGAGGAGGTAACGAGTAGGTTAGACAAAGGAAAGCCAATGGATGTTATCTACTTGGACTTCCAGAAGGCCTTTGACAAGGTGCCGCACAGGAGGCTGCTTGGTAAGATAAGAGCCCATGGTGTTACAGGCAAGTATTAGCATGGATAGAAGATTGGTTGTCTGGCAGGAGGCAGAGAGTGGGGATAAGGGGGTCCTTCTCAGGATGGCGGCCAGTGACTAGTGGAGTTCCGCAGGGGTCAGTGTTGGGACCACAACTTTTCACTTTATACATTAATGATCTAGATAAAGGAACTGAGGGCATCCTGGCTAAGTTTGCAGATGATACAAAGATAGGTGGAGGGACAGGTAGTATTGAGGATGGGGGGAGGCTGCAGAAGGATTTAGACAGATTAGGAGAATGGGCAAAGAAGTGGCAGATGGAATACAACGTGGGGAAGTGTGAGGTTATGCACTTTGGTAGGAAGAATAGAGGCATAGACTATTTTCTAAATGGGGAGAGAATTCAGAAATCTGGAGTGCAAAGGGACTTGGGAGTCCTAGTCCAGGATTCTCTTAAGGTTAACTTGCAGGTTGACGCGGTAGTTAGGAAGGCAAATGCAATGTTGGCATTTATTTTGAGAGGACTAGAATATAAAAGCAGGGATGTGCTGCTGAGGCTTTATAAGGCTCTGGTCAGACCACATTTAGAATATTGTGAGCAATTTTGGGCCCCGTATCTCAGGAAGGATGTGCTGGCCCTGGAGAGGGTCCAGAGGAGGTTCACGAGAATGATCCCAGGAATGAAAGGCTTAACATATGAGGAACGTTTGAGGACTCTGGGTCTATACTCAATGGAGTTTAGAAGGATGAGGGGGGATCTGATTGAAACGTACAGAATACTGAAAGGCCTGGATAGAGTGGACATGGGGAAGATGTTTCCATTAGTAGGAGAGACTAGGACCCGAGGGCACAGCCTCAGAGTAAAGGGAAGAACAGAGATGAGGAGAAACTTCTTTAGCCAGAGAGTGGTGAATCTATGGAATTCATTGCCACGGAAGGCTGTGGAGGCCAGGTCGTTGAGTGTATTTAAGACCGAGATCGATAGGTTCTTGATTAGTAAGGGGATCAAAGGTTAAGGGGAGAAGGCGGGAGAATGGGGTTGAGAAATCTATCAGCCATGATTGAATGGCGGAGCAGAATCAATGGGCCGAATGGCCTAATTTCTGCTCCTATGTCTTATGGTCTTATGATCTTATTTGCCACTATTAGTCCACTCAAACTGACAGCAATTTATAGAGATTGCACATACATAGAATAATGCCAAATTCCAGAAACTGCTCTCTGTGGCCCTATGTTCCTCCAGAGGGTACACAGTTGAAGTCTGTCCAGACTGCAATTTCTAAGCAGTGAGACAATGAAAACTTCCACTTTCACACTGTTAATCTCAATTAAAACCCCTTGAAAAAGTTACACCTTTTTGAATGAGGTGTAACCTTTTAAACGCAGTACCTGCTTCATAAATACTGTTAAACACCCTCACTGGGCCTGAAAAGCTAATTTATATTTGTGGAATGGCAAGTTTCTCCACAATGAAGAAAAATCCACATAGTTTTAAAATGAAAAAACTTAAAAGCTTCTTAACCCATGATCCCTATTCATAATTATTTATTTTCAATTCAAAGGGCAGGATCTCTGGTCCTGGCAGGATTATCCTGGTGGGATTTACCAGTGCCACTGAAGAGAATGGATTTTTGACTGGCTCACCACGCTGCCGCGGTGCCGGAAAGTCCGGGCCAAAGTCTGAAAGTCTGCTATCTGAGAATGTGGTTGACTGCTTAGCATGTTTGTTTGCATCGCTGCTGCTGGATGCCGGGAGTTCTCCTTAACTTGGCGCATGATTTCAGGAAAGCAGAGGTCTGTTTGTAATATGGGTTCTTTAGATGTCTCAATGATGAGATCTTGAGACTTGTATGTTTAAACATGAACCATTTATTGTTAACCTTTAACTATTTACAGATCCCAGATTACTGTCATGCATGGTGCTGTTCCCATGCAGGTAGGCTGCTTCCAGAGTGTTTTCTCTAGACTGTTCTGAGTCTATTACCATTACTCTATGCACCATACTGTGGGGGGTGGTGCTATCCTCTAATCCCGCATTAATCCTTACTGTGCCGAGCACTTTTACATTACAATGACATGCAGACACATCATACAACAGTCTGCACCATAGAGATCGCTAGACACCCCGCCAAGTAGTGGAAGGGCAAATATGTCAGCAAATTTCTGAGAGCAAAAACAATAGGGCAATAATAACTGGGGACTTCAACTAACCGAATATCAATTGGGATACGAGCAGCATGAAGGGCACAGAGGGCACAAAATTCTTCAACTGCATTCAAGAGAACTTTTCAGCCAACAAGCAACAAGCCCAATGAGAGGGGGTGCAATTCTAGATTTAGTCTTAGGAAATGAAGCTGGGCAAGTGGATGAAGCAGTAGTAGGGGGCCATTTTGGAGATAGTGACCAAAATACAGTTAGATTTAGCATCATTGTCCTTTTTCATAAAGGTAGAGCAGGAGTAAAAGTTCTAAATTGGGGGAAGACAAATTTTACAAAGTTGAGAGGTGAACTGGTGAAAGTGGATGGAATACAGCTCCCCGAAGGGAATATGGTGTCAAATCAGTGGGAAGCATTCAAAAGCGAGATTTTTCGGGCACAGTGTATACATGTCCCCACAAAGAAAAAAAATACGGTACTGCCAAATCAAGAGCCCCCTTGTTATCCAGAAGCATACAGGGTAAGATAAAGCAGAAAAAGAAAGCTTATGACAGCCACAGAAAGCTTAATACTATAGAAAGCTTAGAGAAGTATAGAAAGTACAGGGGTGAAGTAAAAAAAAAAATTAGGAAAGCAAAGAGGATACAAAAAATATTGACAGGTAAAAATCAAAGAAAACCCAAAGATGTTTTACTAGCATGTTAAGAGCAAGAGAATAACCAAGATAAGGGTAGGGCCTAACAGAGATGTACATGTTAACTTGTGTGTTAATGCTGGAGATATGGGCAGGGTTCTCAATGAGTACTTTTTGCAAATGGAAAACAGTTTCCAGTGGCATTCCGTAAGGCTGTGTTGGGGCCCTTGCTGTTTGTTGTATATATTAATGATTTGGACTTAAATGTGGGAAACACGATTGGGAAAATTGGCTGTGTAGTTGATAGTGAAAAGGATAGCTGTTGCCTCCAGAATTATATCAATGTTTGGTTGTGTGGGCAGTAAAGTGGCAAATGGAATTCAACCTGGAAAAGCGTGAGGTAATTGGGGAGGGCAAACAAAGCAAGAGAATACTCAAACAGGAGGATATTGAGAGCGGTTGAAGAAGTGAGAGCTCTTGGAGTGCATGTCCACAGATCCCCGAGGTGGCAAGACAGGTGGATAAGGTGATAAAGAAAGCATATGGAATGTTTTCCTTTATTGGACGAGGTATAGAATCCAAAGCAGGGTTGTAATGATGGAACTGTATAAACACTGGTTAGGGCATAGCTGGAATTGTGTACAGTTCTGGTCGCCACATTACAGGAAAGACATAATTGCTCTGGAGAGAGTACAGAGATTTACAGGAATGTTGCCAGGGCTTGAAAATTGCAGCTATGGAAAAAAGATTGGGTAGGCTAGGGTTGTTTTCCCTAGAATAGGAGGAGGCTGAGGGGTGGCCTAATTGAGGTGTACAAAATTATAAGGGACCTAGATAGGGTGGACAAGAAAGACCTGTTCCCCTAGCTGAGGGATCAGCTACCAGGGCACATAGATTTAAGGTGATTATTAGAAGGATTAGAGGGGACATGAGGAAAAACCTTTTCACCCAGAGGGTAGTGTGCATCTGGAATTCACTGCCTAAATTGGTGGTTAAGGCTGAAACACTGAACTCATTTAAAAAATGTACTTGGATCTGCATCTGAAGTGCTGTAACCTGCAAGGCTATGGATCAGGTGCTGGAAAGTGGGATTAAAATGAACCGCTAGTTTCTCTCTCCTTTTTGGCTGGCGCAGACACAATGGGCTGAATGGCCTCTTTCTGTGCAGTTACATTTCTATGGTTCTTTTTGGGCAGCTTTCTGTGAGGCTAGAGTAGAGTTTTTTTTTGTGGGCCAGCATTTATTGCCCATCTCTAGTTGCCCTTGAGAAGGTGGTGGTGAGCTGCTTTCTTGAACCGCTGCAGTCCATGTGGTGTAGATACACCCACAGGAAGGGAGTTCCAGGATTTTGACCCAGCGACAGTGAAGGAACAGTGATATATTTCCAAGTCAGGATGGTGAATGACTTGCAGGTGGTGGTGTTCCCATCTACCTGCTGCCCTTGTCCTTCTAGATGGTAGCGGTCGTAGGTTTGGAAGGTGTTGTCAAAGGAGCCTTGGTGAATTCCTGCAATGCGTCTTCTATATGGTACACACTGCTGCTACTGTGCATCCATGGTAAAGGGAGTGAATGTTTGTGGATGTGGTGCCAATCAAGCGGGCTACTTTGCCCTGGACGGTGTCAAGTTTCTGGAGTGTTGTGGGAACTGGACTCATCCGGGCAAGTGGGGAGTATTCCATCACACTCCTGACTTGTGCCTTGCAGATGGTGGACAGGCTTTGGAGAGTCAGGAGGTGAGTTACTCATCGCACGATTTCCTAGCCTCTGACCTGCTCTTGTAGTAGCCACAGAATTTATATGGCTAGTCCAATTCAGTTTCTGGTCAATGGTAACCCCGACGATGTTGAAAGTAGGGGTTTCAGTGATGGTAATACCATTGAACATCAAGGAGTGATGGTTGGATTCTCTATTGTTGGAGATGGTCATTGCCTGGCACTTGTGGCACGAATGTTACTTGCCACATGTCAGCGCAAACCTGGATATTGTCCAAGTCTTGCTACATTTGGACATGGACTGCTTCAGTATCTGAGGAGTCATGAATCAGTGAACATCCCCACTTCTGACCTTATGATGGAAGGACAGCCATTGATGAAGCAGCTGAAGATGGTTGGGCTGAGGACACTACCTTAAGGAACTCATGCAGTGATGTCCTGGAGCTGAGATGACTGACCTCCAACAACCACAACCACCTTAATTTGTGCTAGGTACGACTCCAATCAGCGGAGAGTTTTCCGATTCCCATTGACTCCAGTATTGTTAGGGCTCCTTGATGCCACACTCAGTCAAATGCAGCCTTGATGTCAAGGGCAGTCACTCTCACTTCACCTCGGGAGTTCAGCTCTTTTGCCCATGTTTGAACCAAGGCTGTAAATGAAGTCAGGAGCTGAGTGGCCCTGACGGAACCCGCCAGGGAATAGGTTACTGCTGAGAAAGTGCTGCTTGATAGCACTGTTGATGACCCCTTCCATTATTTTACTAATGGAGAGTAGACTGATGGGTGGGGGGGTTAATTGGCCAGGTTGGATTCGTCCTGCTTTTTATGGACAGCACATACCCGCACAATTTTCCACATAGCAGGGTAGATGCCAGTGTTGTAGCTGTACTGGAGCAGCTTGGCTGCTCAGGGCCCATGGCCTTTGCAGTATCCAGTGCCTTAAGCCGTTTCTTGATATCACGTGGAGTGAATCGAATTGGCTGAAAACTGGCATCTGTCATGCTGGGGATCTCCGGAGGAGGCTGAGATGGATCATCCACTCGGCACTTCTGGCTGAAGATTGTAGCAAATGCTTCAGTCTTATCGTTTGCACTGATGTGCTGGGCTCTTCCATCATTGAGTATGGGGATATTTGTGGAGCCTCCTCCTCCAGTGAGTTGTTTAATTGTCCACCACCATTCATAACTGGATGTGGCAGGACTGCAGAGCTTAGATCTGATCCGTTGGTTGTGGGACTGTTTAGCTCTGTCTATCAGTTCCTCCTTATGCTTTTTGGCATGCAGTAGTCCTGTGTTATAGCTTCACCAGGTTGACACTTCATTTTTTAGGTATGCCCTCCTGCACTCTTCATTGAACCAGGGTTGATCCCCTGGCTTGGTGGTAATGGTAGAGTGGGGATATGCCGGGCCATGAGGTTACAGATTGTGTTCCCACAGCACCTCATGGTTGCCCAGCCTTGTTTTGCTAGATCTGTTCAAAATCTATTTCATTTAGCATGGTGGTAGTGCCACACAACACGATGGAGGGTATCCTCGATGTAAAGGCGAGACTTCGTTTCCACAACAACTGTGCGGTGGTCACTCCTACCTATACTGTCATGTGCAGATGCATCTGCGGCAGACGGGTTGGTGAGGATGAGGTCAAGTATGTTTTTCCCTCACCACCTGCCGCAGACCCAGTCTAGCAGCTATGTCATTTCGGCCAGCTCGGTCAGTAGAGGTGCTACCGAGCCACTCTTGGTGATGAACATTGAAGTCCCCCCACCCAGAGTATATTCTGCACCCTTGCAACCCTCTGCTTCCCCCACGTGGTGTTCAACATGGAGAAGCACTGATTCATCAGCTGAGGGAGGGTGGTACGTGGTAATCAGCAGAAGGTTTCCTTGTCCATGTTTGACCTGATGTCATGAGACTTCATGGGGTCTGGAGTCAATGTTGAGGACTCCCAGGACAACTCCCTCCTGACTGTATACCACTGTGCCAGCACCTCTGCTGGGTCTGTCCTGCCGGTCGGATGATGGTGTCTGGGACATTATCTGCAAGATATGATTCCATGAGGATGCCTATATCAGGCTGTTGCTTGACTAGTCTGAGACAGTTCTCCCAATTTTGGCACTAGCCCCCAGATGTTAGTAAGGAGGACTTTGCAGGGTCGACAGGAACGAGATTGTAGTTGTCATTTTCGGTGCCAAGGTTGATGCTGGGTAGTCTGTACAGTTTCATCCCTTTTTGTGACTTTGTAGCCGTTTGATACAACTGAGTGGCTTGCTAGGCCATTTCAGAGGGCATTTAAGAGTCAGGACAACAGAGTTCCTTCCCTAAAGGACATTAGTGAACCAGATGGGTTTTTAACGACAACCGTTTCATCATTGGATGAAATTCCAGATTTTTTTAAATTGAATTTAAATTCCACCATCTGCTGTGGCAGGATTCGAACCCGGGTCCTCAGAGCATTACCCTGGGTCTCTGGATTACTAGTCCAGTGACAATACCACTACATCATTGCCACCCTTGAGTTCCGTTGTTTCGCTGTTGATTGCAAAATATAGGCCTTTTGTTTTTCTCAGGATTTATTAAGAAAAGCAAAATAAAGACTTTACATTTATATGCACTTTTCACAATCTCAAAAGTCCCAAAAGCATTTCAACAGGAAGGAGGCCACCTTGGCATATGCATCCAGAGTAAAAGGCTTGCATTCCTCAGTCACATCGTCTAACTAAGTTCTGAATGAGTCTAAAAACTTTGCTTCCACAATTCTGCCCAGAAACAATTTTAAGTGCCCGAAAACTTTCCTTCTGTCTGTTATAACCAAAGCCACCTTGTTCTACTATGTTAGCGTGCCTGAAACTTGTTTCCAGATTAAACCTATCTATATAATTTAATATTTTGTACATTTCTACAAATTTCCCTCTCATTTCCTTTCAAGTCTAAAGAGCTCCACTTTTACCAGTAACTCACTTATTTGACCCTAAAATTCACCATTCGGACTCTCATGTTTAAATATCACACCAAAGCTTACATATCTTTGGTTTCAAATTAAAAATTCTTAGAAGAGAAAATATGGCAAATTTCTCTGAAATTTTGACAATTGAACCTGCTACTGATTTGCATGCAATACAGAATTTCAATAATGCACTGAAATAATTAAGTAAAATCTAAACCATCTTATTCAGCTTGTGAAAAATAACATCTACAAACATGATTATTTTATACTGTCTTATAAATGCTTTCATTACTTTTAAAGAAGAAATATAGATCATGCAGAGGTAGAAAAATGCCATTAAATGTGGCCTAATTGTTTGTTCTAGTCAAATTGATGGTGGTAATGTGCATTTAATCAAAGCCAACCTAATGTCACTACTGATTAAGGTACTCAGGGATCAGTTATGAAAGATGCAGCAAATAAATATAGATCTCTGCATGGTAAATTAACTCAGACTGCATTATGAGCAGTGCTTACTGTGAACTTGATTTACATTAGCTCCAAGATTTGCACAACCTAAGTGGTGCTCCAACCAAACTTCTACCATGACATAAAATAATGAGTTTCCCTCCGCTATGGCAAACATTGGCCTAAAAATATTTGGTTAAAAAAAAGTTGCAGATAATATGCAAATGAACAGAAATATTTAGCTATTAGTTTAAAAGTATGCTAATGAGGCAACAAAACCATGAAGCTCATTTTGCTGGAGACAATATAACAAAGAACACAGGAAGATTGACATAACTTGACAGACTGCACAAATAAGATAGATCCATTCATTACAAAGTCATAAAATGGAAGATCAAGAAGGCAGCTCACCATCTTCTCGAGGGCAATTAGGGATGGGCAACAAATGCTGGCCTAGCCATATCCCCATGATTTAATTTTTAAAAAGTTGCTTTGAACCAATCTCATATTGAAAGCACGAGAGAGAAATACAAGAAGAAATAAACAAGTTAATGCAAATTGCTAAGTGAAGAAGGAGAGGACTAGATAAGGTCATAGTTTTAGAGCATCTATGATTGGGGAATGGAGATCATGCAAAATGCCGCAGAGTAGGTACATTCCTCCATTCAAGAAATATTTGAGCCAGACTAGATTGATAGTAACCATTTAGTTTTTTTTAAAAAAAGAGTTTAGTTTAAGCTTTGAAGAGAAGCATTTAGCCTGTCTCAAAAATTAATAAGCTCTAGTTCAAAAGCAATTCATAAAGCACTTGACCCCACCCGTTCAAATACAGGCACTGCACATACTTTAGGTGGTAGCATGGAGGTGGGATCTGGAAATGCATGAGTCACTGGGCATGAGTGGCCTGTAGCCAGGGCAAGTGGAAAGGGCAACACAGGTGCCAGGAATGTGAGGTTACACACTTGTGGCACAGTAAATTAAAAGTAAAAAGCAATGGCCTAGATTTTCTGATGTACTTTTTCAAAAAGGGGCGCTTTCTGGGAATTATAAAATGTCATAGCTCAGACATAGATCATTCAACCCATGTTTTTTAATTCATTTGAACTAGAACATTTTAAAATATTTAGGCTAAGAGATGGGAGTAACCTGCCTTGTGATGTCACTGCCTCACTATGACATCAGCAGCTTGGCTATATTACCACCTGCCATGTTAATTTTCAGGAGCTTCTCAAGAATGAAGTTGGTTGTCAGGGGGTCCCCTAACTGTTGCAGGGTTTTGGCAGAGTGGGTGGGGGTAGGGGTTGAAAAATTGCAGACACAGTCAGAATAGCCACTATGCAAAAGGAGAAAATATGAACCACTACTGAAAATGCTGTTAATTGCAGAGGTTGGCATCTGTTGAGTCCAGGCCAATAATAGAACATTTCAAAATTGAGGCTGTTAGATTTTTGTTGGGCAAGGGTATTAAGTGTTATGGAACCAAAGTGGTCAAATGGAGATGAGATACAGATCAGCCATGATTTAATTGAATGGTACAGGAACAGGCTTGAGGGTTTGAATGGCCTAATCTTGATCCCATGTTGCCAGGGTGGGTGTTGGTGGGGAGGGAGACAAAAAGCATCACCTTGCAGGAGGCAGTAGTTGGTTGCCAAGTTGCAAGCATTGGTTAAATTGGGGTTTGTTAAGGAGCATTCATCTCAAGTGTGTTTTTGTAACCTTCTCCTCTACCCTGAAATCATTGAATCTGTTCCAGAATCCCTATACTCATCACTCAAACAGTAAAAAAAACAATTTGTCAAAATTTTTGAAATATAACCCATTTGGGTGGAAGTTGCAATGGTTCTGAAAAGCTTTTTCAAATTTAACATTCCCTCATTAATATATTCTTTAGCTTCACCTGTTCAGTGTTTGAATTCGAATTCCCTGGTGCCTTTATTGCAGTTGCGATGGGCTCCAACTCTCCACTCACTTATATTTTTCTCCCACCAGAATCACTGTTGGAGTCTCTGAGACAGGGAATTGCAACACTGGCTAACTGGTTCTAAATTTTCAAGTCATTCTTTTAAGTCTTTCACCAAATTTTCTAGATGTTCCTTTATTGACATGGCAGACTGAAAAAAAAACTAACTTTTAGAATCTCAGGAGCCATTATTACTTGTTGGTACTTAAGATACCAATTTTATGCCCAATAGACCATTGATCATAAAAGCAAAATACTGCAGATGCTGGAGATCTGAAATAACAACAGAAAGAGCTGGAAAAAAATTCAGCAGGTCTGGCAGCATCTGTGGAGAGAGAAACAGAGTTTCAAGTCCATTGTGACTCTTCTTTAAAACACTTCAGACCATTGATCATCGTGTTCTTTGTATCAGGCACTTTCAAACTGGGAACTCTGACCTAGTTTTGCATTGAGGTGAATCTTAAACCTCCAAAACCCTCACATTTATAAGAAGACCACTAAGTCCCAGAAGTCACTAAATAGTCCAAAGCCTGGAGCTAGAGTTCTTAGATATTGGAAAATTGTGCTTTGCCTCACCTGTTTGTGGGCAGCAATGGTGATAGGAGAAAAAAACTGATTGTTCAATGAGATTTAGTTTTGTAATTTGTCAGGGAAGCAATAGTTTGGAACTATGTGCCACGACTCTTATCACAATGCAACAGTGGCTGTGAATATATTTGGTTTAGTTGCACGAACAAAACAACTAGAATCAAGCTAATTATAGGTGATAACACTTTAGCAGTATTTAAGACTTGTAAGTTCAATGTTACAGTACGATAAAGACATTAGTGGGAATTAAAATAAAATATGGTAGAATCTTAATATGCAAAGCGTAACCCTCCTCATCACCACTTTGCCCTTCTCATTTGCTCTGCCCCCTCCAGATTTTGCCTCAAAAGGTTGGTAATGATGTCATATGTTTAATATTCCATTATATAATTAATATAATTTTTATGCCCTGTCTATTGCATCAATTCTTTTAAAGGCGTCATGCATTAATGTGTCAACCTCTGGGCAGCTTATAGCCAAAGGACAATAATTAGTAACTGGCTGAGACAACTGTGACCAGCACTGGTCTCTGAGATAGAGAGATAATCATGTGCCACATAAGGTGTCACAAGGCTGACAAAAGCTCTGAGTTAAGATGAAATATTGTAGAAGCTTGTGCCTTTCAGCCTTGAAGGGAAATATCTGAGAAGTGTTCTTACAAGGATACATAACATAATTACTCTGTATGGAAAAGGTAAATTTCAAAGTAACTTAAATTTGAGAGATTAATATAGGAGGCCACAGTTCAAACTAGAAAAAGAAAAAATTGCTACTCTTATCAGCAAGGATTTCCCAAAGAGAGATCAACACGTGAATGGAAGGCAAAATTTTTTGCTTCATTTCAGAACTAATTAATGCAGCAGTGGGGGAGGTTAGGGTCTCTCTAGGTGGATTAACTCAGATGGACCAAATGGCCTTCCTCAGAAATGAATATCTCGTGACCTAAAAATAGTACAGTACATCTTAGAGACATTTTGAGAGCTATATGGAGAGTAGACAGAACAAATAAGATATAAACAGAATAAAGAATGAGGGCGGAATTTTCTGTGCCTGCTGGCAGCGGGCGTGATAGGTGGCATGAGCGGACAATATGGTGCGATCAGTTTCACGACAGCAGGAAGGCAGGTTGCAATTGTCCACTTAGCCTGTCAATGGCAGGCACCGTTTCCTGCCATTGGTCATTGGGAACCTCACTGTAATACATTAACATATCATTATCAGGCCATCCAATCAGGCTGTTGCACCCCAGCTGGATCGTCCGTCCACGTTGGTGGGAAAGCACGCCGGTGTGTTTCACAACAGCACAGAGGCGACGTGCACTTGGCAGCCTGCACTCTGGATGAACTGGAAATGAGTGCACAGCAATATTCAGCTCACCAGGGTGGCCTGTTGCTTTGCAGGCTTCAGGGGTGCCGCCCTGCCTGACTGGTTTGGTGGGGGGGGGGGGTTTTGGGGGGGTTGGTTGGTGGTGCGGGGGGAATCAGAGGACAACTGCTGTTGAGGTGACTGGTGATGGGGGGTATGGTTGTTTTTGGTTGTTAAGGGCAGCCAGTGCCTGGATTGGTCTGGTTGGGCTCTGCAATACAATCTGCAGATGGTGTCACGCATCATCGTTGTTTGCTGCGCCCTTTACAACCTGATGCTCCAACAGGGAGACGAGCTAGCTGAGAAGGAGAAAGAGATGCTGCACGTCTCCTCTGATGAGGAGGACACCAACTGTGATGTGGGTGAGGAGGTCCTCTGAGGCGACGATGACGGGGATGAGGCCCTCGCACTGGCTAGGCAAGGCAGGCACGCTCGCGAGCCCTCATAGCAGCTAGATTTGTGCAGGATGATGACGACAGGCAGTGAAGACACTCCATAAATCTTCACACAGCCTCTGAGAATTTCTGACTCCTGTCTGGCTGAGGGCAGCTCGCTTGCGCTCTCTGATCAGGGTCGTATCATAGAGACGCAGCCATGAAGCTTTAAAAGCATGTGATGCTTTGTCTGCCTTCAGCACCTGAGCCCTTCAGGAGCTGGAGCACAGCATTGGTGGTCACAGATGCTGAAGAGATGGGGGCCAGCCCCTCCATAAAAAGGTGCTGAGAGCACACAGAGAATGAGAACTCGATGGCGTTTGCCAACGACATTCTGGCAGCAATGACAAGCACCACCGAGGTGCAGGCATCAGTAATGTCTCCAGGGAGTGAGAGGCCGGGCCAGCACTTTAGTCTGAAGGCTGCAGAGCATAGGGAAGAGGCCCCGGACTGAGACACCTGCCTTTATCTTGTGCAAAAAGGTTTCACATCTGAGTGACAAGAACACTGCTCATCAGAACAAGGAGCTATAGGCAGGGAGACATTCTTGGGAATTTATTGACAATAGTGAACAGTATGTACAAATGATTAACACCCATGACTAGGCTTTGCAACTAATTCTCCTTAACTGTCCTAACCCTGCTGCTATGTCTTGGTGCTCGCCGAACATCCACAGCAGAGGTGGAGGCAGCCTGCTGACTGCAACGCCCTGTGATGACTTTGTGGGTGTCCTCTGGAGGGCTGAGACTTGGAGTCCTGCTGTGTGGTAATGGCACCCTTGTCGGCCTGTGGAGCTAGAGCTGCTGAGGTCACAGGAAGAGGGGAGTTGGATGGGCTGGACACTGAGTCACCTGGATGGATGGCCCCGGAGTGTGCACCTGCTGATCCTCCTCCCTGTGGGTGCCCGATGGCCTCAGGCTCACTCCTTGAGGAGCAGGGGCAGCTGGAGTGAGATCAAGCTGCTTGGCACCCCTCTCGCATACATAATGTTGGAGGCCAACAATGGCATCAGCGATGGAGTTCAGCCCATGCAGCAGTGCAGGAGCGAAGTCCTGGACCAAGGTCTCCATGGCGGCTACTGTCCTACCAGTGTTGACCTTGGTGCGTTGGCATGCCGACGCTATCACCTCAGACTGAAGGCAGACAGACTCCATCATGCCTTGCAATCTGAGGAATGCAGCGGACATCCCTTTCTGAAGTTCCTGAGCTTGCCTTTGCAGCACCAGCAACTGACATGACCAAGTCTAGAGGCTCGTCATCTGACTTGGACTCAGCAGATTTCTGGCCTCCAGCAGTCCTCCAAGTGTCAGAAACCTGGGAGCCCCTGCCGCTGCCTGCAGTGGATCGGGCAGTGTGAGGTGCTCACCAGATTGTGATCCCAGGGTTAGTCTAAAGCTAGGTCCCACTGAGGTGCGTGTTTCTGTGCTGGTGGAGGGTGTGGGTGAGCGCTGTAACGGGACTTCAGGGAGGGTGCCTCCAGATTCCACTAGAGGTTTCTTTGGGGCTTGATTGGAAGCCCTGGCTCATGGATTCTGTCGGCTGTTTGGCAAATGTGTCTGCAAAAGCAAGGGGAGATAATTAGTACATGGCAGTGACCTGTGAAACAGGACATATCACTCACGGCATGGTTGTTTGATGGATGTTGCATTGCTGGATCCTCACTTGGTAGAGCAGCGCCGACCTCACCGTCAGCACAGGAATGGTCCAGATCCTCGACGGCCAGCTGGAAGGCTCTGTTTTGAAAGTCCATGAGGACCTTGATTTCGGGCATTCAACCCACTGGTCTGCGACCTCTCTCTTGTGTGCCAGCTTGTTCTGTATGGATAGAGATGGAGAAAGTGTAAGCAGGTCACCTGCCAGGTCAGATGACAAGCATGCCTAGCCTGCGTGGGTGTTGAGTGGTCCCATGGACAGGATGAGGGCACTGACAGTGAGTGTGAGAGAGTGAATGGTGATGTCCCTTGAACTGGCAGTGAGTGCAGGCCCTGTGGATTTGTGATGGGTTTGAGAGTGTGAGAGTTGAGTGATGAGATGAGTGACTTACCCTGGCGGAATGGAGGAGATCATTCATCCTCTTGCGGCACTGGGTGGCTGTCCTCTTTTGCAGGGCACTGGCACTGATCACCACTGTAACCACCTCCCAAGCCAGGTTAGTGCTGTTGCTGCCCATCCTGCGGCCAGAGCGGGGGTAGAGGCCTCCACAGCATCCACAAGTCACTCGAGAGATGCATCGCTGAACCTGGGGGCTGCAGTCTTCTTCAGTTTTAGGGCCATGTCTTCTGCGCAGCAGTGGTGAGCTGGAGAACAGATATGTTCTTGCGGCTGGACTTTAAACATGGCGCCCAGCATGATGCAGCAGCAGGCTGATGGCGGGTGGGCAAATGAGCGCTTCCCAGGAGTGCATAAATAATGAGGCAGGTTCGGGACAATACGGCATGAAAACCCTCCATCGCAGCCGGCAGGTAAAACGTCATTTTACCCGCCCACTTCCGTACTTAGTGCAAATTTGGGAAAATTCTGCCCTGAGTCAAGATACAAGCAAGGGGTAAGTTTATCTTTACAAACCAGGTAGCAAACTAGTAGATTCAAATTGATGCTGGTTTTACACCCAACTCCATTGCCAAAATTTGTTTGCCTGTGAACAGCACCATGAGAGATTTTCTGTAGCACACTAATATTATTTACTTGAGCACATACCCCAGTTTGCAGTCCAGTATGGAGGGAGTGCTTGTTAATATGGCACCTTGTTAAAACCATTTGCTAGTTAAACAGGTGATGGGCATTGATTATCCCATCTAAATAAAATAAAAAGATACAGCTGGAACACTGTGTGGAAGCTACTTGGAAGTCAGTATCACTGAGGAGTTGTCTTGAAATTAATCATCTTAAACCAAAAGACCAGCCTGGATTAATTCTTCCACCACAACCCCTTATTGAGTAACAGTACTGAGCCTTTGCTTTCAATTTCCCACCAGATGGGTTAGGTTAAAGTTATCTCCACAGTCACAGGTACCGTGACGATAAAGGTATACAACAACACACACAGGCAGTTAAGTTAAACTTCAGAAGAAAGAAGTAAAACAAACCACAATGTGGCAAAGAAGCAGTAAAATAAATACAGAAAGCAAGAGCTGTATTTATATAGTGCATTATCGTATTGAGATCTCTCAAAAATACTACACCTATAATTAACTATTTTTAAAGTCCAGTAACTGTTGTTAGGCAGGCAATTGCAGTAGCTTTTATGCACCAACAGCATCCCACAGACAGCTGGTGAGATCAGTGAACCTGGTTTTGGTAAGATTGCTAAAAGTAGGAATTGTATCCAATTTACAGGATGGACTTCTGATGCTCTCCCAATGGAGCCATCAGGTCGGTGCATCTACCTGAACCATTGGGACAGGTAAACGTAACTCTCCCAAAGCCACAACTTTCACAGCAACTCTAGAATACCGGCCCAAATTATGAACTCAAGGAACAAAACCAAGAGAGATTTACCAAATCATATTAACATATCCCACCTACCGCCGATAACCTTTCACCCCCTTGTTTATCAAGAATCTATCTACCTCGGCCTTAAGAATATTCAAAGACTCTGCTTCATGTTTTCAGGAAAAGAATTCCAAAGACTCACAATCCTCAGAAAAAAATTCTCCTCCTCTGTCGTAAATGGACAGCCCCTTATTTTTAAAAAGTGACCCCTAGTTCTAGATTCCCCCACAAGAGCTGGTTGGTGAATGACTTGGTAAACCAATTAGGAATTAAGAAATGTATAACTCTTAGTTGTGAGTGGCACTAGCATTTAATAAACACAGTAAATTGTAGTATTTAGAATTGTAGGAAGCTAGGAAAAGGTGGAGGTGTGGCTCTGTTAATTAATGATGGTATTAGTACAATAGAAAGGGATGACCTAAGTTCAGGTGACCAGGATGTAGAAGTGGTTCGGGTAGAGATGAGAAATGACAAAAGCAAGAAGTCACTTGTGGGAGTGGTGTACAGGCTCCCTAACCATATGGTAGGATGTGGTTGAAAGGAAGAAATAATGGGAGCTTGTCAGAAAGGTACAGGGATAATCTTGGGGGATTTTAATCTACATGTAGACTGGAAAAATCAGATGGGCAAAGGTAGCCTAGATGAGGAATTCATAGAATGTTTTTGGGGTAGTTTCTTAGAACAGCATGCTCTGGAGCCAACCAGACAGCAAGCTATATTAGACCTGGCTTTGGGCAAGGAGATAGGATTAGTGACCTCAGTGAATGCACCATTATAGTTAGCAGCGATCATAATGTGACTGAATTTTACATTCAGTTTGAGGGAGAGAAGAATGGGTCTAAGACCAGGGCCTGAATTTTGTGCTCATCGGGTGTGCATGATTGGCAGGCGGATGGGAAACTCTCCCTCGAATGCAGTCGGCCCCCGACCTCAATTTCACGCTGTCTGACCGTTAATTGGCCAACCAATGTGAAACGGTCCCTGAGAAAGGCTCAGCACTGCCAGAGTTGGGGGGGAGGGGGAGGGGGAGGGGGCAGTGGTGGAGAAGAGGGTGGGCGCCAACATCACTCCAGGTGCTGGTGAGCACTTCCACTGAGCTCCCTGAAGGCAGATAGATGCCTCAGGGAGCTGCAGACCTCCAAGTAATAAAATAAAGCACAAAAAATGCTGCAAAAAAATGTCCATGCAGCACAATCAAGCACCTGAAAGCATAGCTCATAAAAAACACAGTCCCCAGATATTTCTTTTTATTTTAAATCCTAACAGATATTTCATCCCACACTTGGATGAGGTTTCGCCAATAATGCAAAGCCTGCCTGGCAGATTGGCCCGTCCGCCAACTGTAAGGTTGGACGGGCCAAGAGAAAAAAAAAATCACTTACAACTGCACTGTTAATGATCTTAATTGCCCACTTAATTGTCAGCGGGCGCTCTTCCAACTTTTGTGTATGCCTGCCAAGCGAAATATTGTGCAAGTGCGTGATGGCATTGGGACTCTTGCCCGATGTCATCTTGCGCGATTTTGCATCCGTTCATGTCGGGTACGTGCCCGCCCACGGGACGTAAAATAAGGACCATTATGAGGACATGAAAGCAAAGCTAGCTAAAGTGAACTGACTGATTAGGTTGAGTGATAGGTCAATAGAGATACAGTGGCAGATATTTAAGGGGATATTTCAGAATACTCAGAATAGATACATTCCAACGAGAAAGCAAAATTCCAAGGGGAGTTGTTAACTAAAAAAATTTAAAGCTAGCATAAAACTTAAAAGAATAAAAAGCATATAATTATGCAAAGATGGGTGATAGGTCAGAAAATTGGACAGAGTATATAAAAAAAAAGCAAAGAATGACTAAAAGATAAATAAGGAGGGAAAAAAGTATGAGAGAAAGCTAGCTAGAAATATAAAGACAGATAGTAAGAATTTCTATAGATATTTAAAAAAGAAAAGAGTTAACAAAGTGAGCATTGGCCCTATAGAAAGTTTTTTGAAGCAATAACACGTGCTGTGGATGAAGGGTAACCAGTGAATGTACTGTATTTAAATTGCCAGAAAGCATTTGATAAGATGCCAAATCAAAGGTTACTGCAGAAAATAAAAGCTCAAGGTGTAGGGAGTAACATATTGGCATGGATAGAAGATTGGCTAGCTGACAGGAAACGGAGTAGGCATAAATGGGTCATTTTCTGGTTGACAAGATGTAACAAGTGGTGTGCCACAGGGATCAGTGCTGGGGCCTCAACTTTTTACATTTTATATAAATGATGTGGATGAAGGCACCCAAGGTATGGTTGCTAAATTTGCTGATGGCACAAAGATAGGTAGGAAATGAATTTGTGAAGAGGATATAATGAGGCTACAAAAGGGATATGGAAAGGTTAAGTGAGCAGGCAAAGATCTGGCAAATGGGGTATAATGTGGGAAAATGTGAAATTGTCCAATTTGGCAGGAAGACTAAAAACTAAGCATGTTATGTAAATGGTGAGAGATTGCAGAACTCTGAGATTCAGAGGGATCTGGGTGTCCTAGTGCACGAATCACAAAGGTTAGTATGCAAGTACAGCAAGTAATTAGGAAAGCTAATAAAATGTTATCATTTATTGCAAGGGGAATTGAATACAAAAGTGGAGATGTTATGCTTCAGTTATACAGGGCATTTGTGAGACCACAACTAGAAAATTGTGCACAGTATTGGTTGTCTTATTAAAGGAAGGATGTAAGTGCTTTGGAAGAATTTCAGAGAAGGTTTACTAGACTATTACCCGCAATGGGCAGAGTTGTCTTATGAGGAAAGGTTGGACAGGCTAGGCTTGTATCCGCTTGAATTTAGAAGAGTTAAGCAACTTGATTGAAACATATAAGATCCTGAGGGGTCTTGACAGGGTGGATGTGGAACGTGTGTGGGATTTTAATCCCCTAAGATTATCCCTGTACCTTTCTGACAAACTCCCATTATTTCTTACTTTATACCACATCCTACCATATGGTTAGGGGGCCTGTACACCACTCCCACAAGTGACTTCTTGCTTTTATCATTTCTCATCTCTACCCAAACTGTTTCTACATCCTGGTCACCTGAACCCTTAGGTCATCCCTTTCTGTTCTGCTAATACGATTATTAATTAACAGAGCCACACCTCCACCTTTTCCTAGCTTCCTACAATTCTAAATACTTCAATTTACTGGGCTTATTAAATGCTAGTACCACCCACAACTAAGAGTTATACATTTCTTAATTCCTAATTGGTTTACCAGTTACTCACCAACCAGCTCCTTTCACGGCATCAAAGTGAGAAAAAAGGAGCAACCCCTTCTTCCCAACTCTCCAAACTCATATTAGCTCACTCTCCTTACAATCAGCACTCTGTTTGTAAATCTGCACCCAGACCTCCATATTTACACTCTTTGTTAAAACTACAGCAACTAGATTGGACCAGTTAGCTAATTAACTGATCAGCTGCTTTCCAGTAGAGCTTGTTAATCCATGCCTAAGGCTGGAAGAAAGTCACTTTCCTTTATTAACTTATTTTAAGTAAATGCCAATTAAATGTTAACTGAAGACCAGATTTTTAGAAAGATATTGACACTTAAAACTCCCCACTCACCAAATTCATGTCAGCTCACTCTACTTGCAATCTGCACTCTGTTTTTTGTAAGGAAGGGGAGTCCTTTGCTCCACCCTGTTCCTTCAAATTTACCCATTTTATCCTATTATTGAACTGGTTTGGATTTCCAGCTCTATGAATCAAGAAAAATATTACAAAATAATGTAAGTGAAGGTCAACCAGAAGTGTCCACCACTCCATACTTCAACCACCAACTCCATTCTCAGCAGTCCAATGATGGGCTTTGAGTATTTGCTGTTCATTGCATAAAGCAACGGGCTAACACATGGAGTTGAAGCTGCTTTGACTGGAAACAAATGATGTAACTGGCATTATATATGAGCTTCAGCTGTATTCCATTTAAGCCAAATTGAGACTAAACTAAATGTGTCCTCTCAGGTGAATATAAAATACCCATTGGCACTATTTCAAAGAGCAGGGGAGTTCTCTCCCAGCCAATGCTTATCCCGTAACCAACATTACTAAAACAGATTATTTGGTTATTATGTTACTGCTGTCTGTGGGAACTTGCTGTGTGCAAATTGGTTGCAATGTTTCCTACTTTACAACAGTGGCTTCACTTCAAACAGTACTTCATTGCTTCTAAAGTGCTTTGGGATGTTCTGAGGTTGTGAAAGACACTACGTAAATGTAAGCCTTTTTTTTCAATGAAAGGGTAGACCTTTAGTACAAATAAAATGGCATTCTAATACTTAAGCCAAATGTGAGAGAATTTGAATATAGGATTTAATGTAGAAATTTCTTTTCCTATGGTACATCCATTGTTTTGACAGTAAAAAAGAGTTACATTCCAGAAAAAATTTTGTGCCATGTTCGCTATAAATATCACTACCATGAAGGATGGATAGTGTGGTGGGTTTGGGCACTGTGTTTTCACCTGTGGGACTTGTACTCAAATCTAGCCCAGACTGACAGAATGAAAGTCTTTTTCTATTCACGTGAAATGAATTTGTGTAACCTCAGTGCATTACTTTGTGAACTCAGACACACGGCACAAAATATTGGCCTGGATATTTTGGCAGTAATAATGATGAAACTGTCAGGGTTCACTGTCATTATTCCACTGAAACTGATCGGGTCTGTACATCCACAGAATAATGCAGAAATTCAAAAGTTGCTGTTCGTGACCCTACACTTCTCCAGAGGGTTCACTGTTGAAGTTTGTCCAGACTGTACTTCCTACACAATCAGTGAATTGATGGAAAATTCCACTTTTACATTATTAGGCCTGAATTTTCGATCCTGAGTCAGGGACACTGAGTTGGGACAATTCCTGGCTCTGCAAACACGACCTGGGGAAAAAGTGCCCCAGAACTTCTGATTTATTTTTTTGGGGAGCAGAGTGAAATGGGAGTCCTGGCAGGCATCCCAAAAAGAGTGCAGAGACAGCACAGGGGTTGCTGGGTTCAGAGGCGGGCTGGGCAGAAAGGCCCACTTTGGTGCTCTGGCACTTTGTCCCAGCTCTGAAAAAGAATGGGTCAAAAAAATCACTCAACCCTCACACTCCCACACCCTTCCTACACACTTCCCATGCCCCATCCATGCTAACCTATGCCCCTCTACACACCCCCATGGTCCCTCATGTCCTCCAATATACCAACTTAGTGACAATATAGTGCCAATTCCTGCCAACTCATGAGCCCCAGCCACCACCCTTTGCCATTACAGCCTCTATGCCAACTCACCCAGTGTCTATTATGGGCAGACCTCAGTACCCATGCTGAAATTAAATAAAGTTCCTAAGTGTCTATTGATGAATTCATGAATGAAAGGAAACTCTCTGATAAAAGGCCATGCACTACTTTTAATTGCCTTAAAATTCTTAATCCCTTATAACAACAAGCGTTCATATTCATAGACCCAATTGAAGGACTTGATAAGCACTTGGAGCTGTCAAACTGTGAACTGAGAGGCCCCACTGTGATAATGATAGGTTGCGAAATCAGTCATGCAGCATTAACCCTATAATGCCAGTCTTCAGGCTAATGTCAACAGACAGAATGAAATAGCAAGAACTGATTTTTTTGTTCAACTGAAGACATTTTTTTCAAGTATGTATAGGGCAGGAGATTTAACTCCCTTGACAGCTTGACAGTACCATTTGACAGTTTTATTTGTCAATTCAATTTGACAGTTCCAATGAGCTTGAGAGCTCCAAAGAGTTTATCCACTTTTTATGCACATTCATGTCCACTTTCAACAATCCCAAAGGGCACCTTACCTCTTCCAAAGATGTCCTAGGACCACATTCAAAAGGTTACCCTACCTCTCCAAATAACTCCCCTAACTTTAAACTTTCTCCTACCAGGCCCAAAGTGCACAAGTTTGGGGCAACCCACTAGCCAAAATCAGATCAGCCTGAAGGCAGCTGTACTTTAATATGTGTATTATATGAACCATGGATGTGTAAAGTGTGACCCACCCCTGTTCTCCCCACCTGCAAAAATGGTGGAGGACGGATCCGTGGATGGGACTTCTGGATCTGGGCCTCCACAGCTATTTTTGCAAAGATGGAGAGCCTCTCCATCTGCATGAAAATTGAGGCCTTAGTCTCACTGTTAAAAACCTTTATAAAAAGATCACACCTCATTCAATGAGGTGTTATTGCATTTTTAATTATGTTCCAAATTATAATTACTGCAAAGCACCCTCACTTACCCTAAAAAGCAAATTTTATATTTGTGGAATGTTACATTTCTCTTTCATGTTTGAAAAAAAATTTTAGGATTCAATAAATCAATAAGTAACAAAGGGATTATTTAATTTATACTATTTGCAATTTCTTTTGGAAGACAAGATTTTTTTTCTTAATTTTTTGTGACTTGAGATCTTGCTGTAGCTTAAAAAACACATGGGCCAGAATTTTCTGTTTGTCGGTCGGGCGGGCCGCCAATTGCCGCTGGAGAAACAGGCCGCGCCGCCATTTTCCGCGGGCGGGCCAATTAAGGCCCACCCAGAGGGTCAGCGACTCCCGTGGAGAATGGGAAAATAGTTGCGGGGGCGGGTGGCCTCAGACTGCTGGTTCCAATTGGGAATCGGCAGCCTGTATAAAGAGTGGCCAGGCAGCCTGCTTGAGGCAGTGCACCACGGCCACTCGTGGAGAGAGGGAGACAGGTCCGAGTGGACAGCAGCATGAGCAGGAGGAGGGGCAGGCTGCAGGAGAGGCCAGCTTCTGTGTCCCCCGATTTTCAGATGCATGCCTTGCTGTCCTTCTGCAAGAGGTGGTCATCCATCGGCACCTTCTGTATCCTGAGGATGGGAGGAGGAGGGCCCTCCCATGTCACCAGCCAGGCGTGGGAGGAGGTGGGTGATGCTGTAAGCGCCCATGATGATGTGCAGCGCACTGGCACCCATTGCAGGAAAAAATTCAATGATTTGCTGCGCTCTGGACGGGTGAGTACCATGTCTGTCTTGGCCATTTGACCCAGAAGGCAGCCTTAGACTTTGAGCCCCCCACCATGTCCTGCTGTCGTTACTGCATAGGGCATCTGACGCTGGGTGGGCAAATGGGTACTGACCATGCTTTCTTCAGCCTTAGTGGTTGAGGAGAAGAAGGGTTCTCTCCACAGCATTATGTTGGTGTTTGTGGCATTTGAGTAGTCTGGGGGCAACCTGCAGGGGAGGCCGCCAGACACATACTCAGAACTCCAACACATGTCATATTGATGGGAATGAGATAGTGCAAGGAGTGCCTCCAGGTGTTTTGTGCAAGTACCATCTGCTGGCATCGGCGCTGCACCTGGTTGTGCCCCCTTGCCATGGGCGCTAAGAGCCGTGTGATATTCAAAGTGATGGACGCCAAATGTGTCCAAGGTGGCCGTTGGGGGAGGGGTTTGGGACTAGCCGTACTATCTTCTGGGGACTGATCACCAGTAGTGTGAGCCGCTGGAGGCCACAGATGGGCCATTGTGGTTGGGATGCGGCATGTGCGTGCAGACTACATGAGTGAGCGGCCCCAATAAATCCTCTTCTCTGTTTTGCAGGCGAAAAGTCACCACAATGCCTGGGAGCACCAGAGGACTGGAGGTGGGCGCGCCCTCCTGCAGTGCCTCACGCCTTTTGAAGAGCAGGCCATGGAGCTGGGCAGGAGTCAGGAGGCCAGGGTGGCCGGGGCCGGCGAGGCTGGGGTCCAGCGGCCAGGTATTTGAGGTCCACAGTCCCATCCACTCTGTCTGCCCACCATCCAAACCACTGATGATTGCTGCAATCGTTAATGCTGAAACACTGCTCATTCACAGACTGAGACATTCTGACGTCTGGGTCATACAGAAGGGACCCTTGTCCCCTTGAGGAATCGCGTCTCCACCACCTTCCAAAGTCACCTTATCCCATTTGTGATCACTATCACCATGGTCTAACATGTTCTTTGGATTAAATTGTCGCGGGTGTCCCTGCCTCCTTGGTGTAAATGCGGGTCATTGTTCTGCCCCTCATCATCGCCCTGTACTTCCTCATCCTCTGAGGCACTGCTGGATTCATCATATGCAGCCTCATCCAGGGCATCAAGGTCTTCATCGTCAACTGCATCCCCCCTTTCCAGCGCAAGATTGTGCAGGGCGCAGCATGCTACCACTATCAGAGAGACACGATCTGGGGGGTACTGGAGTGCGCCCCCTGAGCGGTCCAGGCAACGGAAGCGCATCTTGAGAAGGCCGATGGCTCTCTCCACCACAGTCCTTGTGGTGCTGTGGTTCCTATTGTACTGATGCTCAGCTTCTGTTCTTGGATGGCGTAGTGGCATCATGAGCCACCTTTGCAGGGGATAGCCCTTGTCACCCAGCAGCCAACCATCCAACCGAGCTGGAGCACTGAAGAGCCCCAGCACCTGGGAGTGCCTGAGGATATAGGCGCCGTGGGAACTGCCTGGGTACCTTGCACAGACTTGTAAAATCTGCATCCTGTGATCACACACTATTTGCATGTTCATGAAGTGGAATCCATTCCTGTTGACGAAGGCACCGGGCTCACCTACTGGCACCTTGATGGCCACATGTGTGCAGTCTATTGCACCCTGGACGCTTGGGGAAGCCAGCAATGGCTGCGAAGCCTCTGGCTCGTTGTGCCTGACTTGCCTGGTCGCAGCGGAAGTGGATAAAGGTGGATACCCATTTGAACAGAGCGTCTGTGACCTGCTTGACACAAGTGTGGACAGCTGATTGGGAGATACCACAAAGATCACCCACCGAACCCTGGAAGGAGCCAGAGGTATAGAAGTGGAGGGCAACTGTGAGCTTCAGAGCCGCTGGCATGGGGTGTCCACCCACACAGTTAGCGGAGATCTCAGGGCCAATCATCCGACAGATATAGTTGACTGTCTCCTTTGAGAGTTGGAGCTTCCTTCGGCACTGCACCTCAATCATATTGAGGTAGCTGCTTCACCGCCTGTATACCCTGGCAGCAGGATAGTGGCATCTTCTGTGGCACATTGGACAACCTCTTGGCCTTGTGCCCCTTGTGCCTGCGCCTGGCCTCCCAAAGGTGGCTCCCCTGGAGGCTGATTGTCCTGTCCTGGCCTCCTCCTTATTCTATCCCTCCCTTCCTCCTCAGGGGAGCTGCCTCCAGTGGAGAGGTCAGAACCCATATCCCCAGGCTAAATGGAGGCCTCCAGAAAGCTGCAGGCCCGAGAAAGATTACTGTCTGCAGACTGGTTTCAAAATACACAAGAAGCTCTTGGAAATCGATGAGAACTGCCAACAATCACACAGGCAACTTTTAAACACTTTCAGCAATTAAAACTTTGTGTAAAACATGAACAACCCCTCTGAGTCCACATATCCCGACATTGCATGAGTTTTCTTAAAAATCTCCTACCTGCCTGCCCATTGGGCCCGTACATCGACCCGAAGTTCACACGGGCCCCTCAAAATTCTGGACAATTGGCAAGTTAAGTGCCTTAACGAGCCCTTCAATTAATGGCGGGTGAACGCCCCGCTGCTGAGTGTGCCCGCCGACCGAAATTTCGTGATGCCGCGCGCTGATGGCACGCTCGTGCGACGTCAGTGCGCAATATTTTAAGCGCTGACATGCGGGCTCCACCACCCGCAAGTCAGCCAAAAATTCTGCCCATGAAACAATCCTTTCACTAATAATTAAAGCTGAACCCAGCCTTACTGTAAGAAGATTTTGATTTCAATATTTTATTTGTAAACACAATTTATTCCTGTATGTTGCAATCCAGGTACTGCCTTATTTTAAAGAGAACCACTTACAACTGCAATCTGGGCAGCAAGATTTGGCTGTATAGAGCCTATAACATATGAGGGATCACTTTTCACAGGATCCCAGGCTCAGCTTGTAAGGAAAACATGATTTATACAAAGGAAAAGACCAAAACCATGAATAACATTAAAGCACATAACATGCATCAAAATGATTTTAATGGAACTTTGAGGTAAATATTAGACTTATTTTCATGTCATCTTTTTCAACAGTTATCTAAATACTCCATGTTACTTTGCTCTCATTAATATTCTTTTGGCATCTTACAGTGTACTTTACACTTTAACAGCTTTCTTGTCTATTTCCCTTAGGAATGGGTTAATGTGCAGAAGTTTTCCTCACTACCTCTTGTATCTAAGTATCAATAAAAAGGTCGGATGTGGGAGGTTTAACTATGCTGCCTCTATACTGGAAAATAGGTCAATTTTCTTTAATAAGCAGTACTGTCATTCAGCATTATAATCTCGGCTTGTAATGCTACTTGAACACAGATTATATATTTTTTAAAGTCAAGAATTGTCCATGTTTACTTCACAAAACCTTGATTGTCAACTTTCCCAGACAACTCTGCAGCTCACATGCTCAGTCATGCTGTAAGTAGAGTTCTATCTGATGACATGGTCCTTTGTGAAAATATTAAAATTTTATGCCAGTTGCAGCTTCAGATGATGTAAGCGAGCAGAATTTGTGGAACTGCTTTCACCTCACAGTGTAACAATGATATCATTCTGAAATTTAGAATTGAGGTAGGCAGGAATGGCAGTATGTGCACCTGGCAAATAATTTTTGTGCTCTGTGTGTTGTTATGATCTCGATAGAGACCAATAATTTTTAAAAAGAGATGAGTTTCCCAGTGACCGACAGAAGTAACCGAAGGACAAGATTTCATGTTTTAAGATTTTTACTGTAGTAAACAAACTAAAATCAACATAGATCAAACATTATTTGTAAAATTAATACACCAAACTAAAGAATAGTGTTACAGACAGGAAGGGGTTTAATTTAAACAGTCCTGATTTCTCCTCTCACCACCTGTTCATAAACAGAATGCTGTTTTTGATCCTTGATTTCCCCCTTTATATGGGATGGTGTATTTTTCTCAACTCCTCAGTTTTGGTGTGATCCAATTTTCTATTAATAACACCACAGTAGGCTTGAGATACGATGAACTAAAAGGGTTAATTTATTTACACACACTCAAAAGTGAGAGGAGGGGTGCAATGTGGCCTCCTTTCCATTCATCCAATAAAGGTGGGATAGAGAACAGAAAAAGGTACAGGGCAAAGACCACAGACAAAATAAGAATTATTGTTTCACTTGAGTCCAGAGTCCAGAATCAAAGCCCAGTGGTGTATTCTTTCTCAATGTTGGTCGGTTGAAGATGGATGCTGGGTAATTCACTTTTGCAATAGAGATGACTTCTATGATAGGATAGGCACATAGAGATGAGTTAGTCTTATATGGCGCTGGTAAAGAAGTTCCAATAGAAACAGCGTAGATGGGGGCCAGAACTTCAAACCTGGAACAGAGCTCTGGTCATGCCTTGATACAATTCTTTGGGATTTCCCCTCCACAGTCACAGGGGCATTAGCGCCTCTTTAGAGATAACAAGGCTGCTGCTGGTCTGAAGGTCAGAAATTCCTTTTGTGTGAGTCATAGCGAGTCATGGCTTCAGTCATTTTAAAGCCTTTGTCCAGTTTTAAAGATTTTATAAATTAGCCTTGCTGACATTTATGTATTTTATAAAAATATAGGGCAGAATTTTCTGTGCCCTCTGGCATCGGGCATCATGGCGGGCGCAAGCGGACAGTATGGCTGGAAGGCCAAAAATCGGTTTCACGACATCATGAAACCAGTTTGCAATTGTCCGCTCCGCCCATTAATGGCAGACCATGTTTCCCGCTGCTGCACGTTGGGAACTTCATTGTAATACATCTGCATATCATTATAAGCCCAGCTCACCAGAATCATCCCCCCATGCTGGATCATCTGAGCATGTTGGCGTGATTGCACGCCAATGTGTTTCACAACTGTGCATGTCTGTATCTACCAGACCAGCTGTAAGGTGGGGTGGCTTTTCAATGGGTGCGGGGCTAGGGCTTGCTTGGGGAAGGGGGAGAAATCACCTCTGGCAAGGGAAAAGGCTGCAGGGCTAGGGCATTACTGGGGAATGGAGGTATCCCAGGATGTGTGTTGATCTGTGCAAATGGCCTCGAGAGGGTGAGGGTTGAGGAGGCAATCTCTAGAGGAAATGAGTCCAGATGGAGATGCGAGGGTGTATGTGTGAGAGTGAGTGGTGATGTCCCTTGAGCTGGCAGTGAGTGACATGCCATTGAATGTGTGATGGCCTTGAGAATGTGTTCAGAGTGATGAGATGCTTCCTTTGCCCTGGTGGCGCGGATGAGATCATTCATCTTCTTTCTCCACTGGATGGTGAACTACTTCTGTGCAGCATTGGCACTGACCACCACTGCCACCCCAGTGTGGTGACATTGATGGGCCTCCTACGGCCAGAGCAGGGGCAGAGGACATTGCAGTGGGCTGTAACGTTGTCCAAAAGCTGTTCTAGGGATGCATCACTGAATCGGGGGCCGGAGTCTTCTTGCCTTTCAGGGCTATGTCTTCTGTGCAGCGGTCTTGGGCTGGAAGAACTCAGAAGTATGAATGCAGCTCCACTTTAAATATGGCACCCAGCATGAGGAAGCATGGAGGTGACGGTGTGGTGGGTGAATCAGGCCGCCCACCAGTGAAATGGCATGTTTCCCAGGAATGCGTGATGAATAAAGTGGGATTGGGATGATGTAGCGCAAAAACCCACCATTGCAGCTAGCAGGTAAAATGTCCTTTTTCCTGCCTGCAACCACAGTTAGTGCAAATCTGGGACAATTCCACCCATAGAGTGAGGTCTTAGCCCCCCGACAATAGGTATTTTTTCATTACCTAATTAACGCAATCAAGATATTCCTTACAATCCCTTTTCCTGTGCCCTGTACTTCTGGCCAATGTGTGGCATTGCAAGAATAAGTCCCAGGTTACTCCCAGCTTTCCAATAAGCTCACTTCTCCTTGCTACATTAGGTCAAAATCAGTGTTCTTCGAAAATCATTCCACTCAGCCTGAGTATACCAGATCCAATTTTCATCAGCAAGGCCCATCTAGGCAATTCCTTGTTCCTTAAATCTCCAAAAGTCACATTGTTTCTGTCTGCTTCCTTTTGAACAGTAAAGCTACTCTCACAAGCATCCTGTTTGGTTGTTAACACCAAAACAGTTCACCCTGCTCTCACGGCAGTAGCTTTGTTTCTTCCCCAGACAGCAGCATCTGCCTTCTCTCTCTCTCTCTCTGTCACTTTACTCTGAGGTATTGTGGAAAGGTATAGAAACTGTCAATTGATATTTCAATAGGTTTATGTTTGAGTTTCTCTCCCAGGGTAGCCAGATCACATAGGCCTATTTATGGGCAGAGGTTTTCAGTATGACTTTACCATGTTCCTATCCAGAACATTCTGTTTCGTCTTAAGTTAAAGGAGACATTTTAAAACATTGCCACCTTGTAAAGTCCAGCATTCATAATAGTGTATAAGGACTATGGACATTTGAAAGTGTTAAGGCCCATCAAAACTGAAAATTCCAAGAAGAAGCAACATTACTTCCAATAATTAAAAGTGCAGCATGAAGCTTTAATTTTGATGCACTGGGAAGAGATTTAACTCCCAAAACAGGTAGATTTGGGTCAGTTGGGATGTCAAAACGTTCAAAATCTTGAACCTAAAACCTGAACCCATCCACTTCCAGTTTTAACAGAGACAGGATGGAAAGGGACAGTGGAGTTGGGGAGGGAGGGTGCGGCAACAACCTGTTCCTAGGAGGTGGGCCTGGGCCACTCAGTTAAATATTTTAGTGAAGCTGCATGCCTCACATTTTTGTCCATGTTAGGACTAACACTGACCTCGGGAAACCCAGCAGATAAAGGAAGGCGAGATTGCAGGCCCTGGGGGTAAGTTTCTTTCCAGCAGTGCTTGTAGGTCAGGAGTTCTTCTCATTGGGCCCCCAAGCCTATCTGTGAACCACTGCCACGATCGGCTGACCCTTCCACTCCCTACTCTACGATGGGCAAAGCCCACCCCCTGATTCGAGCCATAACATTCCCCAAAGCAACAATCTCCCCATGACACAGCCTTCCAATCAGCCACACTTAGTCACTGTTCTACTCCTCCTCCAGCTTCTGATCTCTGCACCCCACCAGCCTTTCAGATCCATCCCTCCCTTCTCTTTGTTTCTGGCTGTAGCCTGTTGCAAAGGCTTCATTGTCTGGCTGCCTGCAGTTGGGAAACAGAGACAAAAAATATTAATCAGGCATGTCATTAAATTCGGCAGGACCAGAGAATAATCCTTTCTTCCAGATTTCCTGAATGCAAAACAGCCCCATCCAAAACTTTGTTCTCTCCCCTTCTTCCCATAAACATAGGGACCATTCAGTTTTTTTCTTCTGAAAGAAGAATAAAACTGTTCAGGAATACTTCAATTTATTTCTGCAGTTCATTGTCCCAAACCTATACATTCTTGGAACTATGCATTCTGAGTTTCATTGTCAGAACTCCTTGGTCAAGCCAAGAGTCAGAAGTTTTGCTTATTCTGTTGAGGGAGGCTTTCAAAGGGTATTATTTTGTAGCAAAAGTAATGAACTGAATGCAACTATCAGAATAGCATCACAGTCTAGAAAGATGTTGAAGTCTGGGAAATTTCTAAGATTGCTAACTTCTTCATTCTTGAATAAGGTTTGCCAGGAGTTGGCCCACCCATTGTTTAATATCCCCCATTCATTTCAACATCAACCTAGTATATTTCATCAAGTGTATTGTATCCTGAATACAGTGACAAGATAAGAGTGAGTTTGGTGAGAGAGATAAGTTATGATTAGTGGTTGCGATCACTTGAAATTGTTTATAATACTTTGATGTAAGGTAACACATGGAACAAGAAAAATATAGCTATAAATTGTGAGCTTTTGAAATGCTAATGGTATTCAATAGAGTAGATACAGAGGGCCAGATTTTCATCTTTGGAGTGCAATCCCGCCTCCTACTGGACAGTGTCGGCCACTGCTAATTTCACCAGGGGGAGGCAGGCACGGCCTAGATTCAGGAAACAGAGATGGATGCAAGCCAATGAGGTAGCCAGGTTAAAAGGCTTGCTCCATTTGCTGAGACCTTAGCCCAATTCTGGAGATCAGTGTGAGGCCCCTGTAATCTTCACCCCCTCACCCCTACCCTTCCCATATATTAGCCTTCACCACCACCCCCCCATGCCCCCCACACCCCCATATGGTGTCTCACCTTTCCTTTGCCTCATCCCCTGTACCCCTCTCAAACCCTCACCAATGCATTCACATGAAAACAAAGGGGGCCTTTCACACAATCAGATCTGGATTTCAAACTTGTATAATGTAGAATAGAATTTTATCCATTGGATAATATACTCTAATGCATCGGAAGACTTATCCACTTCCACAATGCTGTTCTGTCTCTTTACAGCTTTCCAGTTGTCAGAAGTAACAACCTGGCAGCCACGTTATTTCAAATCTAAGCCCTATTATCACTCACTGTCATAAAAACAGATATAATTTATGTGACGGTATTTCATAATGACATGTGAAGTAGGCAACACATTTTGTACTTACCTTTCGTATGGCTCTTGCTTCCAAACTGTGGTTCATAACACCTCTGTGGTGGTGTGATTTATGTCGCCTACCAAGGAATCTGAAATTCCCACTTCCACAATGGCTCCAATGATAATCGAACAGTAGCATACAGGCTTCTGTGTCACCATCCATCTTCCCCTGACCCTCCCTATCCTGTGCCAATAAAAAGTACCAGTATTGAGAATCCCTGATCTGTGTTCTTCCTGCCATCTTTTAAGCCCATCCAATGCATGACAGCCTCAGATTAGGTTGGGAAAATTGGGCCCAGAAAATCGATTTCTCTGGTGAGGTAATCCAAAGCATGGAGATCATAATTTTAAAATTAGAGCTATGCTATTTAAGGGTGAAATCAGGAAGCATTATTTTTTTCACATGAAGTGTAGTTAAAATCTGTAATTCTCTCCCCCCTCCCACAAGACTGTGGAGCTGGGTCAACTGAAATTTCAAGATTAAGGCTGATCGATAAAGTTGGGGAGGGATATGGAGCAAAGGGGGATAAATGGCTTTATCCCTCAACTATCTGCTCTGAAACAGATTATCTCATCATGTATCTCATTGATGTTTGTGTTATCTTGTTGTGCATGAATTAGCTATTTCCCCAACATTGCAAGAGTCGCTAACTTCAAAAGTACTTAATTGGCTGCAAAGCGCTTTGGGGGTCATGAAAGGCACTACAGAAATTCAATTTATTCTAACAATTCCAAATTGCTTATTGTCAAAAAATATAGAACATACTGTACAATTTTAGACTTACCTCCCTACAAGTTGTGGACATTTCATAAAAGATTTTCTGTATCATAAAGGATTTTCCAAGCTACACCCATTTTTTGCAGTCATGCATAGCATTGCACATCAGTTTAGTGTTTGCTCTTGTGCACTTTAACTAGTTTCTTGCCTAGGCCTGGACATTTAATGTATATGATGCATGCTTTCAACATTTTTTATATCTTGACACAAGATTTATGACTATTTTAAAAATTTTATCATTTAGTTCCGGTGTGTCCAGAAAACTAAGCATCTACTGTTCGGAAATGAAGCTTACTCAATGATTCAGTGCAACTGGGCCATACACAACCAGCTGAGTCCCAGTTTTAGTTCATGGTCTGTGTTGAAATCAGCTTGGATAGTTGGTGGTGGTGTTACATTTAGCCTCTGTGCTCCTCGGCAAGAGAAGGGGGGGACAAATCAGCTAGAATGATCACTGTCCAATGAACCCTGCTCTAAAGTGCAGGGGTACATTTCAACTCCAGGCATGGAACAGGTGGAAAACATCCAACCGTTCCTGCCCATGAGAGGCCCAGTCCATTTTGAAGGCGAGACCAGTGAGCTGCATTTTCTGATCCTGCTCCTGCTGCAGCTCGTCTAGAACTATGAGGGCAGGTTGCATAGACTAGGCTTGTATCATGTCAAGTATAGAAGATTAAGGAGTGGTCTAACTGAGGTGTTTAAAACGATCAAAAGATTTAACAGAATGAAGAGAGAGAAACTGTTTCCTCTGGCAGGGCCTCCAATACAAGAGGGGATGAGCTTTAAATTAGAGCTAAGCCATTTGGGGTGATGTCAGGAAGCAATTCTTTACAGAAAGTATAGTGGAAATGTAGAACTTTCCCCCACAAAAAGCTGTTGAGGCTGGGAATCAATTAAAAATTTCAAAACTGAGATTTACAGATTCAGAGGGACAAGGATATTAAAGGATATAGAACCAAGGCAGATAGATAGAGTTAAATATACAAATCCAATTTATCTATAACCCTTCAATTCAAAATTAATAAAACTCTGAAATCATTAAACACCAGTGGTGACCAAGGGTAGAATCGTTCCAGATCTGCACTAGGTTCCACAATGGCGGCTTCTCATGCCATATCGTTCCAAACCTGCTACATTAATTATGCATTCCCGGGAAATATGCCGTTTTGATGGTGGGTGGGCTCCGATTTGCCTGCCATGCTGTCACCTCGCTGCTTCATCATGCTGGGTGCCTCAGTTAAAGTGCAGCCACGCTCACACCTCTCAGTGCTTTCAGCCCAGGACTGCTGCAAATAAGACATGGCCCAGAAAGACAAGAAGACTGCAGCCCCAGGTTTAGTGACGCATCCCTTGTGTGCCTTTTAGATGCTGTGGAGGCCTGCCATAACGTCCTCTATCCCCGTTCTGGCTACAGGAAGGGCAGCAACATTACCATTCCAGCTTGGTCGGCAATGGCAGTGGTGATCAGTGTCAATGCTGCACAGAAGAGGTTGGCCATCCAATGCAGATAGAGGAGGAATGATCTCATCTGTGCCACCAGGGTAAGGCAACCATCTCATTACTATAAACTCACACATTCAAGCCCATTACACATTCACTGGCATCTCACTCACTGCCAGCTCAAGGGACATTACCACTCACTCTTTCACATGCACCCTCATATTTTCATCTGGCCTCATCTGCTCTGGAGATGACCTCCTCAGCCCTCACTATCTTGAGGCCACTTGCACAGATCAACTTGTGCCCCATTTCAAATCCTGGAAAACTCCCTTCCCCAGTACAGCCCTCACCCTGCAGCCTCTTCCCTTGCCTGAGGCCACTTCTCCCTCTTCCCCAAGCAAGCCCTATCCCTGCAGCCGTTGAAAAGCCACCCCCGCCTTATGGCTGGTCTGGTAGGTAGAGACCTGCCCATGAGCCCCCGTAATAGTGATATGGTGCTGACTGCAAAGCCTGGCACTGATGACTGCGAGTGCTACCCAAAGCAAGATAGGCAAACAAACCTGGAAGTCCTGAGCGAAGTGCAGCTCATCAGGTGCACGTCACTTATGTGCAGTTGTGAAACATGCAATCACATGGGTGGACGATTCAGCATGGGGGGGATGAGCCCAGTGGGCTAGCATTATAATGATATGCAGATGTATTACAGTGAGGTTCCTGACGTCCGATGGTGGGTAATGCAGCTCGACGGGCTGACCAACGATTGCAAACTGGTTTGCTCATGCTGCCGAACACGCCGGACGCCAGTGACCATGGACGATTCCACCCCAAGACTCTATAGCACTGAGAAGATAATCTAGCTCAATAATAAGGACACTCTAAAGGACTGTGGATGCCACCTTAAATAGGATGTACAATACCCTATCCTTTGCCTTTCAGCATTGTATCCACTGATCTGCAGCAAAGTGTGCTTCAGCACAATGGTTGCAGTGAAAAACAGCTGGCTCATTAGTTGGATGATGGCATGTGGGGACATGAAAATAGAGACTCCACTCGAAATGCTTTCACGTTTCACCTGTTGTTCTCCCACTAAGATGGTAGCCAATGTGCTGCCTCACCTCCCAATGGCCAAATTTGCCATGCACAGATGCAGGCGGAGCAGTCTTTGATGGGCCTCTCATAGGCTCCAACACCCTGAGGTTGTCCGCCAAGGGTATCTCGGCAATCAGAACAGGGATCTGAAAAGCTTCCCTCGACCTCTCTACATAGATGTACTGGAGAAAGGAAAAATAAATATCTGTAGTTGCACATAGGTGTCCTGTTTCGTTTCATTATTGATGTAGGTGTCAATGGGAAGGCCAACATTTGTCGCCCTTCCCTAATTGCCTTTGAAGTGAGTGGCTTGCTCAGCCATTTCAAAGGGCAGTTAAGAGTCAACCACATTGCTGTGGGGCTGTAGTCACATATAATCCAGACTGGGACATTAGTGTACAAGATGGGTTTTTACAGCAATCGATGATAGTTTCATGGTCAAGCTGAGATGAGCTTTATATTCCAGATTTATTAATTGAATTTAAATTCCACAAGCTGCCATGGTGAGATTTGAAGTTTCTAAGTTTCTGTTCTTTACTTGAAGCACATAAACATTATTCCTTTGTGCCACTTTCCTGTCTTGCCCATTCTCGGTTTTTGGCTGCAAGTGGCATCTTAAGTTGCTTGATGATGAATGGGCAGATTTGAATTGATGGTGGCCAATGGGGATGAGAAAGCGGTGGTTATTTGCAGGGCTGCTTTGTGTCATGGTATTGGGTTGGTTCTTTGGTGGGGGTGTTGCGAAAGATGGCTGTTGCATTTAGTTGTTAGATGGGTCCACTGGTGGAATGCAAAAGAACTTCACAACAATCAGAGCAGTGCACAGATGATGGTATATTCCCCTCATCACCTTTCTCCTCCTATTCTTCCTCCACCTTCTTTTTCATCCTCTTCCTCAGGATCCTTTAAAGGGGATTTGAACTCTGACTTTGTCCTCCTGCAAATCAAACTTCACTGCTGCACAATATTGTGCAAAGTGCAGCACACCACGGCCATTCAGGAGACCCTGTCTGGTGCATATTGAAGAGCACCTCCAGATCTGCAGAGGCACTGAAGCGCATCTTCAGTATGAATGGTTTGTAATGACAAATCTGGTGATGGTTTGGTATTGATTGTGGGCAACACTCTTTGAGTTTCTGAGGGGTGTCATCTGTCTTATGCATATGTGTGCCGCCCGCTGACTGAGAAATCCTGCAAATGTCTCCAACAGAGGCAAAAAAGTTGAGCGGTGGTGACTTTGACAGCCACTGGTGATGGGTGGATACCAAATCATGGCAGCATGTCTTCTTCCAGCAGGCTGCAGATGTCTGTCATCACCTCACTCAACACCTTAAGCCTCCTGTGACACTATTGTTCGGACAGGTGAAGGAAACTTAGCCCTGTCTATAGACCCTCTGTAGTGGCTATTGCCTCTTGCAATCTGTGTCTCTCCACTGCTCCCCTCTCTCCTGTGGAGCTGCAGGCCCGTGAATAGGAAACTGGTGTTGTTGGTCATCTTGGCTCTCATCTGAGCTTCAGTCTAAGGCAATATAAGCGATACCAATCCTGAATTGATAGATCAAACCTCCAAAGTGTAGGAGAAACCTCCGAAGTCAAGAAAGTCAACTCAGGAAAAATACTGTGAACAATTTCTTTCCCATCAGCAGGTAAGAAAGCAGCTGTCAACACTGAGTATGCAATGCTATGCTTCCCTGAGAATGATTGACCCTTTGAACTGCTTCTGTGTTCTTGCCTTGCTTCACTGGTGAGTTCAGGAATCTTGATAAACTCATGGATCACACAGTGAACTGCAAAATTATTGTAAATATTGCTCTCATTGAGCAATTAACCTTTCTTAGCAGGCAACCAACTTCTCTCTCTCTAGGGGGTATGCATAAGCAGCCTAAAACACTACAGTTAAATGTAGAAGTTGGCAAGTTGGAACTGCCTTCCTGAAATATTGTCACTTTAGCCTTTTTAACACCCTCCACCCACACCTAAACCCATGCGCTCCTTCTTGTTAAAATTTCCCCGATGAATTGGCTATGTAGAAGACAAATAAAACATTTAAATTTCACTCTCAAAGTTCCCCAAATCACACTAACAAAAGTCTTAATAACCCAAAATTATCCACATGCCTTGGAAAATTATCACAAGGTTGTTCAGAATACGTTTTCACTCAGGCACTTCATCCCCAGAGTCTGAACTTAAAATACACTGTTCTGACAAACTGTCTTCTTGTGAAGCATAAACCTTTGAAATTACTAAGCATAATATCTCCACTTTGCTGATATAATTTTGTAAAGTTTTTTCTAAATATACCTTTGCTGCCTGTGAGCTGCATTTATTATTTCATTCTACATTAGGAAAGAGTACCAAGGGATATGAAGCTGTGGCATGTAAATGGAGTTGGGGAGATCAGCCATGACCTAATTGAATAGCAGAGCAAGCTTGAGGGCTGAATGGCCTACTCTCGGTGCTATGTTCTTATTTCTATTTCTGTATCATTGCACTACTCCCTCTTTATTTCAGTCATGTCATGAAGTGAATAATGTTCTTAACTCTATAAAGGATTTATCTTCATGATCACAAAGCTAAATCAACAATAAAGAGCATAAGGGAGCAAAACAATCTTCTGCTCACAACTAACAAAAATTTGCTACACAGGGATGAGACACTGTGACTTATGGGGCAGCAGGAAAATCTTTCACCTGTGCTGTTTTCAACTCAATGCCTCTGATTTGCAATAACAGACCAAGGGACCTGTCAGTCCCATGAGTTATGTTGCTTCCAGGCTAGAATCAGTACAGTTAAACATGATAAGAACATAAGAAATAGGAGCAGGAGTAGACCACATAGCCCATCAAGACTGCTCTGCCATTCAATACCATCATGGCCGACCTTGGGCTTCAACTCCATTTTCCCGCTTACTCCCCATGTCCTTTAATTCCCCGAGAGACCAAAAATCTGTCTATCCCAGCCTTAAATGTATTCAACAATGGAGCATCCACAACTCAATGAGGTTGAGATTTCCAGAGATTCACAACCCTTTGAGCGAAGTAATTTCTCCTCATCTCACTCCTAAATGAGTGGCCCCTTATCCTGAGACTGTGCCCCAGTGTTTTAGATTCCCTGACCAATGGAAACAATCTCTCAACGTTCACCCTTCATAATTTTGTAGGTTTCAATTGGATCACCTCTCATTCTTCTAAACCCCAGAGAATATAAGCCCAATTTATTCAGCCTCTCATCATAAAACCTAATCCCAGGGACCTATTTAGTGAAGCTTCGCTGAACTGCCTCTAATGCAGGTATATCCTTTCTAAAGTGTGGAGTCCAAAACGGCATGCAGTATCTCAGAAATGGTCTCACCAAAACCCTGTACAATTGTAGCAAGACTTCTTTATTCTGGTTATCCAATCCCCTTGCAATAAAGGCCAACCTCTGCCTTCCTAATTGCTTGCTGCACCTGCATGCTAACTTTCTGCATTCCTGTATGAGCGCAGCTAAGTTTTTTTGAACATCAACACTTTCAAGTTTCTCACTTTTTAAAAGTTTTTTTTATACTTATGACCAAAGTGAGTAACTTCACATTTCCCAATATTATACTCCATCTGCCATCATGTTGCCCACTGTCACAGCTCACTGGGGATAGTGCGCTGTAATATCAAGCCCCACTGTTTCCCGAGCTGCGACAAATGTGAAAAGTTTGACCAAATGACCAGATTGCTCCAATTCTACCTAACTGTCTAATTTAGGTTAACAGAATATGGGGGAGACTGAGTAGGAATGGGTGCGGGCAGGCGCGCCCAGTGTGATGTGCACCTGGAAGCGTTGAGCGCTCCCTGTGTGTGATGTGCATCTGGAAGCGTTGAGCGCTCCCTGTGTGTGGGGGGGGGGGCGTTGGAGGAGGGAGAGTCAGGGCCTGCGCTCTTTGGCGCATGCGCGTGAAAGAGCGCAGAAATCGCTGAGGCATAGAGCTGCCTCAGGGAGATTAGTTTGGGTATGAAAAATTGAAATAAAGGAAAAAAAAATATTCAGACATGTCTGCTCATGTGACAGTGTCACATGAGCTGGGACATATCAATGAATTTTAATAAATATTTTTATTACATTTATAAACCCTTCATGAAACCTCATCCCACCTGTGGATGAGGTTCCATGAAAAATGCAAAGGCCGCCTGGGCTCATCGCCTGCCCACCAACCTCAAGGTTGGATGGGCAGTCCTGTTAATTGTTTCAATTACTATTTAAATGGCCTTAATAGGCCTTTGACAGTTCGACAGGCGTGCAGCCGACTTTGGTGCACGCCCGCCAAACTAAAGATTGGAATGACGCATGGTGGCATCGGGACGTATGCCTGACATCACCGTGCATCATTTTATGCGTCAGTGAGTGGGGCCTGCCCCTGCATGCCGACCAGAAGATTCAGGCCATGAGCACCAAGTTTGTAAACTTAATAAGTAAATAACTATTTATTGAACAAACTGTTGTTAACCAGTGGCAAAAGGAAGAAATATGAACTGGCAGTTTCTAACTCTATAACCTAAACTCTACCCTTCTTAAATCTCTATGCACATACATACAAGACACATAAGACACACAAAAACATGGATTTTACGGATGGGACAAAACAATTCAATAATACTAATTCCGGAGTACGGGGTTTGATTGGTTGCTTTTGATCAATATCTTCCAAATTCCTTTCAGTTCTTGTTGATGCCACGACGTGGTCTTCCGGCACTTTCAGTATTTAGTTCACTGGTTGAGCACTTGCCTTTCAATATCACAGTGATTTTCCCCTTTGCCTCTTGACAGGGGTTTTCAGAGAGAGAGCAGGTTATAGACTTATGAGGAGAAAAATCCAGCTAGCTATTATTGTGGAATTACTGGAATCTTACACACAAAGGAAAGAGAGGTTTTAGGCCTTTTCCCTTAAGGCTAGGAGCTATTCTGCTGCACTGCCCTCACAAAACCTGGTCACCTCGTCAGGAGCCAATTAAAACATTGCTGCCAGGCAGCGCCCTTGGTCCAGGACTCCTTTCCGGGATCATCCTGTCTTTCATGTCGCACCCTGTTCCAGGACTGCAACATTGTATATACATCTCATTCTGTTCCAGTGGACACGTCTTTCAAACTGTAGCCATTGTAACTTTAATTCACAGTCCAACAGAAATAAAAAAATATGTTCCTTACACCACCCACCTAACCTGTCAATGTCGCTTTGCAGCTTCTTTGTGTCTCGCCCTCCCCACTCCTCCACCCTCGACAGTTTACCTTTCCACCCAGCTTGGTATCATGAGCAAACTTAGATACATTACTCTGTCTCTTCATCTAAGTCATTAATATAGATTGTAAATGGCTCAAGCCCCAGCACTGATCCTTGTGACACTCCATTATTCACTGCCTGTCAACTTGAGAAAGCCCCATTCATGCCCACTCTCTGTTTTCTATCCGTTAACCAAACTTTTAACCATGCTAATATATTACCCCTAACTCCATGAGCCCTTATTTTGTCCATTAACCTTTTGTGCGGCACCTTTTATATCTTGTTCTATCTCTGGTATCCTCAATTAGATCAGAATCTTCTGCACACTCATTTCAACACATTATTAGAGGTATTGAAGAAATGACTTTAATCTGAGTGGTAGATTAGGAATGAAAGGTGGAAAGAAAGGAACACTTGCATTTATGAAGTGTCTTTCAACACGTCCCAAAGAACTTTACTGTGAATGACAAACCAATTTTCACACAGCAAACTCCAACAAACAACTGTATGGTAAAGACTAGAGAATCTGTTTTAGTAATGTTCGTTGGAGAACTCTCCTGTTCTTATTTTAAGTAGTGGCATGGGATCCTTTACATCTACCTGAGGGGGCACAGAGGACCTCAGTTTAACATTTCATCTGAAAGACTGCACTTCCAATTCTAACTGAATTTTTTGATGAAGTAACAAAGGATATTGATGAAGGGAATGGGGTTGATGTTGTGTATATGGATTTTAAAAAAGCTTTCAATAAAGTAGCACAAAAATTGTTGGTTAACAAAATTAAGGCTTATGGAATAGGAGGGTCAGTGTCCAATTGGATAAAAAAAAATTGGCTTAAGGATAGAAAACAGCGAGTTGTGGTAAATGGTTATTTTTCAGACTGGAGGATGGCAGACAGTGGTGTTCCGCAAGGTTAGTGCTTGGACCACTGCTTGTTTTCATATATATAAATGACTTGGATCTTGGAATGCAGAGTAGAATTTCAAAATCTGTCGATGATACCAGTCTTGGAGGTGTGGTATACGGTGAGGACGACACAAATCACCTGCAACATGACATAGATAGGCTGGCAGAATGGGCAGACAAGTGGCAGATATAGAGAAGTGTGAGGTGATGCATTTTGGCAGAAGGGATAGGGAGAGGCAATATACACTTAATGGCACAGTTCTAAAGAGTGTGAAGAACAGAGGGACCTAAGGGTGCTTGAGCTGGCAGGACATATTGAGAGAGTGCTTAGCAAAGCAAATGAGATCTTAGGCTTCATAAATAGAAGCAATGAGTACAAAATCAGGAAAGATATGCTGAACCTTCCACCCTCATGGACAGCAGGTTCCAGGTCATTACCAATCACTGCGTAAAAAATTCTTCCTTACACTCCCCCTGCATCTCTTCCCAAAACCTTCAATCTGTGTCCTCTAGTCCTTGTACTAACAACTAATGGGAAGACTTTTTCTTTGTCTACCATATCTAAGCCTATAATGTACCTTGTACATTTTTGGTTACCACAATTTAGGAAAGATGTGAATGTCCTTGAGAGGTTGCAAAGGAGATTTACCAGAATGATTCTAGGGATGGGAGATTTTAGTTTAAATGTTAGGTTGGAGAAGCTGGGCTTATTTTCCTTTAAGCAAAGGAGATTGAGGGGAGGTTTGATAAAAGTGTGCAAGGAAAGACTCTTCCCATTGGCTGTTAGTACAAGGACAAGTGGACACAAATTTAAGGTTTTGGGCAAGAGATGCAGGGGGAATTTGAGGAAGAATGTTTTACACAGTGATTGGTAATGACCCGGAACTTGCTGCCCATGAGGGTGATGGAGAGAGGGAGAATGTCTGTCTGAGGTTAAGCAGAAAACACAACTGTGGGAAAAGGGCCCATCAAAGCAGTGGAAAGCAGTCAAAACCTGGGAGAACAGCAAGTGAATGTGGGAGGAAATCATGAAAATATTAAAACCAACAGTAAACAGGAGAGCCAGAGGACAGCCCCCTGAAAGAATATGGAACAAAATAGGACATACAGCTCAGCAAGTGCTGCATTCAAGAAAAAGCTGGCAATCGGCAGGAAGGAGGTTAAACACACATAGATCAAGAAAGCCAATCTCATTAACCACAACAAATCCTACCCTACCCTACGATAATGCTGTAAATCTTGTCCATTGACGATGCAATGAGTCAGTGAAGGTTTGAGCTTTATAAGTATGAGGAGTTAGTTATTCCTGGAACTAGGATGTTATGGAGTGGGTTACAAACTATGTGTCACTTTATGAAGTGAATTATAATGATCTTTGCTATGATGCAAAGGAACATTGCACTGGACTACACAGAGTTCAACCTATTACTGTCATGTAAAGCAAGACTTGCTTTTGGCTTACCTGGCAATAAAAGAAACAGTTCAGCAGTATTATCACCACATGGTTCTTGGCAAGTGTATATTAGTAGCTGCTGGGGAGATTAGTGGCTGTTGGTTATTGAGAGACTGTAGCTATTTGGGAATTTACAGTTTGACTAAGATTTAGTACATTCACCCCAATAACTAGTTAACACGGTGCTTATAGATCACTAGCATAACATATTTACTGCAATGTTAAATCTACATCTGGATTTGTGAGCTCTTGGAATAGACATTAAAATTCTTGCGAGCACAAAATCACTCCCTTAACAGCCCTAATGATATATAAATGTTAAACACACATATCTTTTTAATTACAAGACTTATTATTGCACAATCAGAAATGCTTATCACAATGTTGTAAAACTCTTTATATGCTTAGAGCATTCACCCAGGGTGTTAATTGTCACCACATGCTTCTCATATCACTGCTGGTGCATTTGTATTTCTTTAGATTGAAATTAGCTGGATTTTTTATATTTATGGAGTGTGATACAAGCTAATTTCTCCTCCATCAACCCTGCCTCCTCTATTTCTTTCTTGTTTTCTGGTCCTTTAATCCACTAATTTAGAAGAACATAGAGTGGGGTTGGTGGGGGTGGGGGGGCCTGCCCTCAAACCCTTGCTGGTGATGCTGCTGAACAAACATTTGGAAACACCAAGGTGGGGATATGGATATGTCCAACTCTCCCCCAATTATTTTCTCTTTCTCATGTGGCCAATGACCATGTTTTCCGGCACGGTGGAGATGGAGATCTACCCTCTGGCACCACAGAATGCCAGTCCTACTGCACTGATCAACTGCAACAACATGCACTTATATAATGCCTTTAACTTAGTAAAAATGTCTCATGAGGCTTCACAGCAGTGTTATTAGACAGAATTAAGCCACATAAAGCAGCATTAGAACATACGACAAACGCTTTGTCAAAATGGTAAATTTTAAGGAGTCGCTTAAATAGAGAAGTATAAAGGTAGAGCAGTTAGGCCTTGGCAGCTGAAGGCCTGACCAGTAATGGAGCAATTAAAATTGAGGATGCAACAAGAGGTTAGAAGTGGAGATCGCAGGCTGGAGAAGATTACAGAAATAGGCAAGGGCAAGGCCATGGAGGGATTTGAGTACAAAGATAAGAATTTTAAAATGGAGACCATTGGCTCCCAATCTGGCAATGTAGGATAGTGAGCAGGGTGATGTGTGAACAGGACTTGGTACAAGTTAGGATATGGACAGCAGAGTTTTGACGAAGCTCCAGCTTACGGAGGATGAAGGTGGGAGGCCAGCCAGGAGAACAGTAAATAGTTGTGACTGCAGGTAATAAAGGCATGGATCATGTAAGCCCAGATTTTGTGGGCAGTGATAGCACTCGCTGCTGACCTTGAAGAAAGCTGCCCACCAAGTTCTAGCAATTTCTGTGGTGTGGATTTCACCTTGCCTGAAGTTCATTGGAATCTGACGTCAAGTCAAGGGGATCACAAGGCATCCAGCAACAGTGATGTCATCAATCACATTGAGATTTCTCAAAGACAGCAAACCATGAAATAAAATGCAATAATTATCCCTTACATTTTGTAAATCTTACAGCGAGTGAAATAAAGATTGGGACATACACATTAGAATTATGAACAAAATTAATTTTTATTATATTAAACTATGGAATTTTTTTATCATAAAGAAAAAAATTGACATTACACAACTATAAAATTTGTTTTCCAGGTCCAAAGAGATTGTTATGATTTAATAACCCATTAAAAACCTGGGACAGAATTTTCCATTCGGCATGTTGGGGGGGGTGGGGGGGGGCGCGCGGGAGGGGGAGTGGACCCGACACGCCGGAACGTAAAATGACACGTGATGACGTCGGGCGTGCGTCCCGACATCATCGCGCTGTCTTGTGATATTTCGTTTGGTGAGCATGCGCCAGAGTCGGCTGCGCGCCTGCCAATAATTGATAGGCCTATTAAGGCCATTAAACAGGTAATTAACATGAATGTTCAGCTGCTTGTCCAACCTAATGGTTGGTGGGCAGGTGAAAAAGCCAATCGGCCCTTACATTTTTTAGGAAACCTCTTCCACAAGCGGAATGAGGTCTCCTAAAGCTAATAATGATTATATTAAAACTTCTCCTGAAAAATAAAAACATGTCCCATCTCATGTGAAGCAGTAACATGAGGGGACATGTTTCATTAAATTTTTATTGTTTTTATTTTTTTTTTTAAAAAATGCCCCAATCTCCCTGAAGCAGCTCTGTGCCTCAGGGATATTGCAGTGCTCTTTCACGCGCATGCGCAAAAGAACGCTGAACCTGACTCTCCCTCCTTCCCCCCACCCGCACAGTGCTACTGCTTGCGCATTACACTGGGTGGGCCTTAATTGGCCCACCCACGTAAAATGGTGGCGTGGAGCCGATCGTGGTTGGTTTCCCTATTGCTGCTGCTGAGCCCACCCGAACAATGAAAAATCCTGGCCCTGGTTACACTTCATTAACCAGGCATAACTTTTTCATATTTCATCTTATTTCACCCCTCTCCTAATTTTACTCAGTTCTGTTGAAGGGTCATGAGGACTCGAAACGTCAACTCTTTTCTTCTCCGACGATGTTGCTAGACCTGCTGAGTTTTTCCAGGTAATTCTGTTTTTGTTTTGGATTTCCAGCATCCGTAGTTTTTTGTTTTTATAAATTTTTCAGGCTTTTTAACGGCGTTATTACAGTGTAAAAAGGGGAGTTTTGTCAGTTCAGTGATTTCTAAAGATTGCTGCCTGTGGAGACTTCAACAGCATACCCTATGGAGGAGCAGGGGATCACTGATAACAATTTCTGTATTAACTGTGCATGTGTGGACTCCAGAAGTTGCTGTCAGTTTGACGGGGCAATGATGGTGGCTGCTGACTGCTTCAATTGCAAAATCTGGGCTGTTATTTTCTTAACACCAAGAGGATAGGATAAAATTATTAATTTAATTTGAATAACGAGGTGCATTTTTTAACCAGTTTGGGAAGTATTTCAACATCAGTCAAACCACTATGATTGAAAAACGTATCAATAAAGTACATATACTTTATTTTTGTACTCTGAACTGACCGATAGCAACTGATATGTTAATGAGACCCAACCATTAAAATTGGTTGAACCTGCCCACCGCAAGTCCCTAACAGACACACAACCACTTTGTCCCGTGCCTGCCCGGGAGTTGAAATCAGGGCACAAGGGGTTTCACCATTACACCTCTGGACCTCAATATTGTTGTCATAATTGTCTAAGTGCTATGCCAAGTGGTGGAGGTGACCATTGTGTTCCAAACTTTTTGATCATCGCAACAGCGGATGACCTTATTGTTGGGAGTTCTGGTTAAGCCAGACTTTGATGTTAGCTAAGAAAAAAGCAAAATACTGCGGATGCTGGACATCAGTCATAGTGACTCGAAACGTTAACTCTGCCTTTCTCTCCACAGATGCTGTCAGACCTGCTGAGTTTTCCCAGCAATTTTTGTTTTTGTTTAATGTTAGCAAGCTGCTTCTTTCGCTGTCAACCTCTCGCTCTTCTTCCGTTAATCGTTCCAGTGGTGATTCGCTCCTCCAGCCCTGCTGCATGGATAACATGTCCGAAGCACTCCATTTAGAAGCTCTCTTGTTCTTCCGGCCTCATTCAGTACTTCATTAACTTTTTCTCCACCCAGCTAACCCTTGGGATTCTTCCAAAGCATCACATTTCAACGCTGTTGATTTTCTTTCCTTCCTCTTTCCCGATGCTCCAAGCTTCACATCCATGATTAATTACTGACCAGACGTAACATTTTAGTACCCGGATTCTCATTTTATGACTCAAGCTGATGTTTCTAAGAATGTTTATTGATGTTGTTAAAACTTTGTACCATTGTACGTTATTGTACAAGTAGATTTAAAAGTAACATGTTGATTCCTGTAAAAGTAGCCCTCGGAACACTTCTGATCCCAGAGGCTATCTGGGGCTGACCTGAATTTGCAGCAGTGGTTTTTGAAGAATGGCACAGAATTCCTTTGGTGCCTTGACCAGCATTCCTCTCTTAACCTGCAGCACCAAAACTGTTTAAATGGTCATTCATCTCATTTGGTCTTTGTGGAATATTTCAATGTACAAATTTGGCTGGGTGTTTGTCTCTATAGCAGCACTCAATGCGTAGCAGAAAATACTCGGGGGATGTGAAGTACTTTGAGTTATCATAAACAGGTGGTAAGGTGCTGTTTAAACACCAGTTCTTTCCTCTTAAAGTACTCCGGCATTGCACTTTCCTCCTTTCTGAAATGCTTACTCATCTCTTGTTACCAGACACACACACACTGCTTACATTGTTTCACCTCAAGACACTGCACAGGCGCGTACAGAGGTATCTCAGCAACTGCTTTGGAAGTAACTTAAATCTGCTCTTATAGTATTACACTAAGGGGGAAAATACTTTTTTGACGATGAAGCACTTTGGGGCATTCTGAGGTCCTGCAAAGCACCATAGAAATGCAAGCTCGTTCTTATACATTTTATAGAATCATGCAGCACAGAAGACCATTTGCCCCTCATGCTTCTACCAGAGTGATTGACCTGCTATTACCCTCCTGATCCTCCCCTTTTAAATAAATGTCCAGTTCTCGAGGGCCCGAAAGGCCTGCTCTTGCGCTTCCTATGACTGAATCTGCCTCCATCAGCCTATGCGCCAGTGCATTCCTGATCATCGCAATTCGCTGAGTAAAAAACAAATGCTGCAATATTTCCTGATGGTTTTAAGTGCCACTTGATCTGTATGAACTATGGTGAGTTACAGCCAGTGACCGCGTCAGGGCAATAACTGCAGCGGATTCAGGGCTTCAGCCGTGAGCTCACCGCCAGCTCCCCTCTCAATTGGATCACTGGGTCACCTTGTAATAAGTGTACTGTCTATGAGCTCATCGCTGCGGAGCAGATTTAAAGCCTGCCCTTCCCACGGACCCCTTGTAAACGGTGAACTGTTTGCTACTTGGCATGACCTACCGATTGGAGTGAATGATCTGGAATGACATATCAATTGTTGATACGCACCATTCAGCTGAACCTCAAGCCTGTACAGTGTTACTTCGCCAGAAATGCAAGATTTTCAACACCCCTCGCAAATGAGCGAAGTTCAGAAGGAAAACCAATATCCTTTCTCTGAAGAATATCTCTGAAGAAGTCATACGGACTCGAAACGTTAACTTTGTTTTTCTCTCCACTGATGCTGTTAGATCTGCTGAGTTTTTCCAGCATTTTCTGTTTTTGTTTCAGATTTCCAGCATCCGCAGTATTTTGCTTTTATCCTTTAGAAGTCGCCTTTATATCTTTTTACGAAGATTGGGATACGTTTTAAATTGTTTATTTGTGCATACAATACACACAATAACGTAAGAACTATATAAGCTTATGAGTGTAATGAAATTGAAGTGGTGAAGTGAAGGCGTAGAGTACAACATTTACTAATGTCTCGTCAATCTGACCAGGCCGGTATAAATCAAGCATATTTATAAAGCCTTTTCAATAGAGGCAAGCTAATAGAATCAAAGGGGGCGGGGTAAGCACCAAGATTGATACCTCTCATTGCCAAACCTTGAAACAGAATTGCTTTAAATTTGTGAAATTTTGTCTGAATAGAAAATTCTGTTGAATAATGAGTCACCCCAGAATAGATTAGAAAAATACTTAACCCATTTCCGTAGATGGCTCCTCCGTACAATTAAATACGACTTTAGGAGTGGAAATATCGATTTGATGAAAACGATGGCACTATTACACAAACTCGACATTCCAACAATCAGTGTTTGTACAGAGGTCCACCTTGAGGTCAGTGCGAGAGTGAACAATAAATTATTAGGGCAGTTTTTTTAAACCTGTTGGAGTAATTATTTATTGATTGGTTACTTTGGCACCACAAGCAGCGATATACTAATTGGAAATGGAGCATTTTTCAAATTTAGCTAATTCCTTATATTAATCCCGTGCCATTTTATGTGCACTATAATCTCACTATCATTGGTTTTTCTTTCTCAGGCAATTGACAAAGTTAAATGTCGGAGATTTGGGGCAGAGGATTTTCTTTACATGTATAAGGTCTTCACAAAACGAACAGAACCTCGTGATCTATTCAAACAATACAGTTCTGATGGCAGAAGCATGACAACTTCTGATCTCCTATACTTTCTCAAGACTGACCAGCATGAGAGCAATGCAGACCAACAAACTGCATTAACAATAATTAACAGCTATGAACCAGTGATGAGATGTAAGTATTCATAAAGTTTATTTCATAAATCTAACCATTAATCTTTGGTCTTGATGACCCCAGTTAGGCCTCCATCATCTAACAGAATTTCTGGTTTCATTGCCTCTTAACTCCTTATTGCTAAAGCTACCTCCAAAATGGTTCAATTTCTTCTCTCAGCCAAACAGGTTTTCTCCCCCTCAACAACCTAATCTCCCTATGAAGCCCCCAAACCAGTCCAAGTGGTGAATGCTATTCTCACAGCTAGGGAAGGCCTTTTACAATCTCTCATACAGTCCTCGTCAGGACATAAAGCTCTAACCCCCCCAACCTTTTCCCTCCATTGCAATCTTTAT